>NC_139019.1:118247936-119674239 GCF_964374135.1 Grampus griseus | reverse complement strand
CTAATTTCATTCTTTTACATGTAGCTGTCCAGTTTTCCCAGCACCACTTATTGAAGAGGCTGTCTTTTCTCCATTGTATATCCTTGCCCCCTTTGTCATAGATTAGTTGAGCATAGGTGCCTGGGTTTATCTCTGGGCTTTCTATCCTGTTCCATTGATCTATATTTCTGTTTTTGTGCCAGTACCATATTGTCTTGATTACTGTAGCTTTGTAGTATAGTGTGAAGTCAGGGAGTCTGATTCCTCCAGCTCCATTTTTTTCCCTCAAGACTGCTTTGGCTCTTCGGGGTCTTTTGTGTCTCCATACAAATTTTAAGATTTTTTGTTCTAGTTCTGTAAAAAATGCCATTGGTAATTTGATAGGGATTGCATTGGATCTGTAGATTGCTTTGGGTAGTATAGTCATTTTCACAATATTGATTCTTCCAATCCGGGAACATGATATATCTCTCCATCTGTTGGTATCATCTTTAATTTCTTTCCTCAGTGTCTTATAGTTTTCCGCATACAGGTCTTTTGTCTCCATAGGTAGGTTTATTCCTAGGTATTTTATTCTTTTTGTTGTAATAGTAAATGGGAGTGTTTCCTTAATTTCTCTTTCAGATTTTTCATCATCAGTGTGTAGGAATGCAAGAGATTTCTGTGCATTAATTTTGTGTCCTGCAACTTTACCAAATTCACTGATTAGCTCTAGTAGTTTTCTGGTGGCATCTTTAGGATTCTCTATGTATAATATCATGTTATCTGCAAACAGTGACAGTTTTACTTCTCCTTTTACAATTTGTATTCCTTTTATTTCTTTTTCTTCTCTGATTGCCGTGGCTAGGGCTTCCAAAACTATGTTGAATAATAGTGGTGAGAGTGGACATCCTTGTCTTGTTCCTGATCTCAGAGGAAATGCTTTCAGTTTTTCACCATTGAGAGTGATGTTTGCTGTGGGTTTGTTGTATATGGCCTTTATTGTGTTAAAGTAGGTTCCCTCTATGCCCACTTTCTGGAGAGTTTTTATCAAAAATGGGTGTTGAATTTTGTCAAAAGCTTTTTCTGCATCTATTGAGATGATCATATGGTTTTTATTCTTCAATTTGTTAATATGGTGTATCACATTGATTGATTTGCATATATTGAAGAATCCTTATGTCTCTGGGATAAATCCCACTTGATTGTGGTGTATGATCCTTTTATTGTGTTGTTGGATTCTGTTTTCTAGTATTTTGTTGAGGATTTTTGCATCTATATTCATCAGTGATTTTGGTCTGTAATTTTCTTTTTTTTGTAGTATCTTTGTCTGGCTTTGGTATCAGGGTGATGGTGGCCTCAGAATGAGCTTGGGAGTGTTTCTTCCTCTGCAACTTTTTGGAAGAGTTTGGGAAGGATGGGTGTTAGCTCTTCTCTAAATGTTTGATAGAATTCTCCTGTGAAACCATCTGGTCCTGGGCTTTTGTTTGCTGGAAGATTTTTAATCACAGTTTCAATTTCATTACTTGTGATTGGTCTGTTCATATTTTCTATTTCTTCCTGGTTCAGTCTTAGAAGGTTATACCTTTCTAAGAATTTGTCCATCTCTTCCAGGTTGTCCATTTTATTGGCATAGAGTTGCTTGTAGTAGTCTCTTAGGATGCTTTGTATTTCTGTGGTGTCTGCTGTAAGTTCTCCTTTTTCATTTCTAATTTTAATGATTTGAATCCTCTCTCTCTTTTTCTTGATGAGTCTGGCTAATGGTTTATCAATTTTATTTATCTTCTCAAAGAACCAGCTTTTAGTTTTATTGATATTTGCTATTGCTTTCTTTGTTTCTATTTCATTTATTTCTGCTCTGATCTTCATGATTTCTTTCCTTCTGCTAACTTTGGGTTTTGTTTGTTCCTCTTTCTCTAGTTCCTTTAGGTGTAAGTTTAGATTGTTTACTTGAGATTTTTCTTGTTTTTTAAGGTAGGCTTGTATAGCTATAAACTTCCCTCTTAGAACTGCTTTTGCTGCATCCCATAGGTTTTGGATCATAGTGTTTTCACTGTCATTTATCTCTAGGTATTTTTTGATTTCCTGTTTGACTTTTTCAGTCATCTCTTGATTATTTATTAACGTATTGTTTAACCTCCATGTGTTTGTGTTTTTTACGTTTTTTTCCCCCGTAATTCATTTCTATTCTCATAGCGTTGTGGTTAGAAATGATGCTTGATATGATTTCAGTTTTCTTAAATTTACTGAGGCTTGATTTGTGACCCAAGATGTGATCTATCCTGGAGAATGTTCCGTGCACACTTGAGAAGACAGTGTAATCTGCTGTTTTTGGATGGAATGTTCTATAAATATCAATTAAATCTATCTGGTCTATTTTGTCATTTAAAGTTTGTGTTTCCTTATTAATTTTCTGTTTGGATGATCTGTCCATTGGTGTAAATGAGGTGTGAAAGTCCCCCACTATTATTGTGTTACTGTCCATTTCCTCTTTTACAGCTGTTAGCAGTTGCCTTATATATTGAGGTGCTCCTATGTTGGGAGCATATTTATTTATAATTGTTATATCTTCTTCTTGGATTGATCCCTTGATCATTATGTTGTGTCCTGTCCTTCCTTGTCTCTTGTAACGTTCTTTATTTTAAAGTCTATTTTATCTGATATGAGTATTGCTACTCCAGCTTTCTTTTGATTTCCATTTGCATGGAATATCTTTTTCCATCCCCTCATTTCACTCTGTATGTGTCCCTAGGTCTGAAGTGGGTCTCTTGTAGACATCATATAGATGGGTCTTGTTTTTGTATCCATTCAGCAAGCCTGTGTCTTTTGGTTGGAGCATTTAATCCATTCACATTTAAGGTAATTATCGGTATGTATGTTCCTATTATCATTTTCTTAATTGTTTTGGGTTTGTTTTTGTAGGTCCTTTTCTTCTCTTGTGTTTCCCATTTAAAGAAGTTCCTTTAGCATTTGTTGTAGAGCTGGTTTGGTGGTGCTGAATTCTGTTAGCTTTTGCTTGTTTGTAAAGCTTTTGATTTCCCCATCGAATCTGAATGAGATCCTTGCCAGGTAGAGTAATCTTGGTTTTAGGGTCTCCCCTTTCATCACTTTAAGTATATCATGCCACTCCCTTCTGGCTTGTAGAATTTCTGCTGAGAAATCAGCTGTTAACCTTATGGGAGTTCCCTTGTATGTTATTTGTCATTTTGCCCTTGCTGCTTTAAATAATTTTTCTTTGTCTTTAATTTTTGCCAATTTGATTACTATGTGTCTCGGCATGTTTCTCCTTGGGTTTATCCTGTATGGGACTCTCTGCACTTCCTGGACTTTGGTGGCTATTTCCTTTCCCGTGTTAGGGAGGTTTTTGACTGTAATCTCTTCAAATATTTTCTCAGGTCCTTTCTCTCTCTCTTCTCCTTCTGGGACCCCTATAATGCGAATGTTGTTGCATTTAATGTTGTCCCAGAGGTCTCTTAGGCTGTCTTCATTTCTTTTCATTCTTTTTTCTTTATTCTGTTCTGCAGCAGTGAATTCCACCATTCTGTCTTCCAGGTCACTTAATCCGTTCTTCTGCCTCAGTTATTCTGCTATTGATTCCTTCCAGTATATTTTTCATTTCAGTTATTGTATTGTTCATCTCTGTTTGTTCTTTAATTCTTCTAGATCTTTGTTAAACATTTCTTGCATCTTCTTGATCTTTGCCTCCATTTTTTTCCCGAGGTCCTGGATCATCTTCACTATCATCATTCTGAATTCTTTTCTGGAAGATTGCCTATCTCCATTTCATTTAGTTGTTTTTCTGGGGTTTATCTTGTTCCTTCATCCGGTCCATAGCCCTCTGCCTTTTCATCTTGTCTGTCTTTCTGTGAATGTGGTTTTTGTTCCACAGGCTGCAGGATTGTAGTTCTTCTTGCTTCTGCTGTCTGCCCTCTGGTGGATGAGGCTATCTAAGAGGCTTGTGGAAGTTTCCTGATGGGAGGGACTGGTGGTGGGTGGAGCTGTGTGGTTGTTTCTTGATTTGGGATGATATTACAAAGACCCCCCCCAGAGTAGACCTTGCATTTGTCTTCAGTTGTCATGTTTTTACCCCCAATCCCAGCCACCATCACTGACTCAAAACACCCTCCTAAAAGTTCTACCTGAAAATCTCTAAAGAAGCATCTGTTGACAGAGAACACAACCTTTCCTTTTGGACAGTTTTGTCTTTCAAGTCTAACGACATGTGTACATCTTGAAGTAATATCACTCTTCTACTCTTTAGTAAGTTAATTAGTTGCTTCTCTGTTAAATGTTTACTGAAAATACATTTTTAAAGACATAATTGACGTATAACATGTTAGTTTCAGGTGTACAACATAATGATTCCATATTTGTATGTATTGTGAAATGATCACCCCAGTAAGTCTAGTTAACATCCATCACCATTCATAGTTACAAAATGTTTTTTTCTTGTGATCAAAACGTTTTAAGATCTATTCTTGTAGCAACTTTCAAATGTACAATACAGTATTATTAAGTATAGTTTAAAAATGTATTTTAAGTAGATTTTTTAAAATTCTGGTTTTTATATCTATGGGAATCTCACTATGAAAAATTAGCCAAGTCTTTTGTTTACAAAATTATGTCTCTGAATTTTTTTTAAGTCAGATCAAGAATGGATTGGCTTAAAGAAAATGGAGATTATTTGGAATTATTTTTAAATCCAGCTGCCTGAAATCTACAAAATTTTTAAAAGTATTTTTAATACTTAGGATTTGTCCAATAATACCGTATTGAACAGCTGTAAAAGTTCGTGAACTTTTTTTTTTAGTTTCATTTTAAAACAAGTCTGATTTTTCAACCCTTTCAGCATCTGAGGCTCAGAAGATTATAGAAAGTAAGTTATTTGAGTTTGATTCTTTTATTCAACACATATGTATTGAGTGCCTACCATGCACCAGGCACTTTGCAGGACACTGAGGATACACAAAGACTGAGGCACACTCTCTGCCCCCACAATGAGATAAAGGGACACCTAGCAGTGTATTGAAGCAGGTCCAAGGCAGAAATTATACAAAAGAGAAGATATTCTACCAAAGTCATTAGTAGATCCTTATGGGAAACTCATTTTCAGCCAGAGGCAATTCTTCTATACTCTTTATTCAATCCAAAAGAATAGTGGCAACTTGTAGTGGTAACAAAAATGATTATTGAATGCCTATTACGCACCAGACTTTGAGCTGCTTCACTACACTATGATATCGAATCCCCATAAGATTTCTATGAGGTATGTGCTATTAATATATCCCCATTTTTACTCCTGAGATCACACAGTTACTGTGTGCTGGAACCCTGACCCAACCTGGTTCAGCCTGATTCCAAAGCCCATGCTGTTCCCACCTCACTATACTGATGATGTTTTCTCTGATACATGCATCAGAGGTTGAATCATTTTTTTTAAATAGGAACACCTCCAATTAATTTTACCCATGGGAGGGCATTAACAAGTAGCTGACTGCTTTATGTGTACATGTCTCGAAGCACCCATCAGCTGTAGAAATGAAGGCAGTGCTAAGTTGTGCACAAATGCAGTTATATGTACAGCCACATAAAAATGACCAAAGGAGGGGGGAAGGTAGGGCAAAGGGTGAGCTGTTTCAGACCATTTCAGTGATGATCCTCCAGTGTGGCTTCTAAATCCATTCCAAGGCAATTAGGATTGTTAAGTAGCAAGAAATCCTTACCTGATCATACCTGCAAGTTTAAAGATGTTGCTCACTCATCACTGATAATTGGTTTCCTTAAATTAAATAACCATCCAAGACAAGTCGAGGCTAGCACGGTGTTGGAGATCCATACTTCAAGGCAAGAGAAAGGCAGCTAGGGAAGGAGGGGTTCTCCAATCAGGAGCTGCAAAAGTAGAAGGTGTGTAGGTTGTCTGTGCTTTCAAGTACATGAGTTCAAGAACAAGAGTTCCTACAGAGAGAACACTTCCCTGAGCCAGTTGTCTGGGGAAACAGACCGAGTATTGGGTCTCCATTGCCTGTTCTCCAAATCAAGCCAGTATTAGCACTGAAAGGAAGAATGTGAACTGAGAGTTGTTTTTCTCTGTGGAACATGTCCTATCTCATGCCTTTCACTTAGGGTTTTTGTGGCTGTCCCAACAAGCCACTCAAGAATCGCCCTTACCGGTGGCAGAGGGACCACAACACGACAATTAATTTCTATGATTAAATTTCTTTGCCAGTGAGTCAGCTGAGTGAGTTTCCATAAAGGAAAAAGAGAACATTCATTCTTTTTTCATATATATTATCTCTGAAAAGTTTTATTACCAAGAATAAATTGGTAGTATTTCCTGAACAGGCAATACTAAATGAAAATAATAATCAAATCTAAAGCAGACCTATTTGTCATAGTAACATATCTAATCTCAAGGTCTGGTCCAGAAGAAAAATTATTCATAGAAAGGAAGGCCATTAGGCTTGGAGATCTTAAGAACCTGCATTACATGTAAGAAGCATTTTTACTTTCTTCCTTTGAATTTCTACTGGTGGAAATTATTCAATGATATAATTTTCTTTTGGAAGAAATTTTAGGAGAAGAGAATGAATATTAATTACAACATTCAGATCCATCTTTACTGCTACTGCCCTCACCCAAGTCACCATTATCTCCACCCAGACTATAGTAACGGCCTCCTGTTTTCCCACTGCCCCTCCCTCCCCCTCAAATACCACCAGTTTCCTCCCATGGCTGGCTCAATCTCAACTGTCAGGTCTCAGATTAAATGCTTAATCAGATTAAATTTCCTCAGAGAGAATTTTGCTAACTACAATGCCCACCATTTACTGTCTATCTCATTTAATTTATTTCCCAATTGCTTTTATAGCACATTCATCATCTTCTTCATCTGGCTTCCCTGCTGGAGCACCGTGGCTGCCTCATTTGCTGCTGTGTCTCCACCTAGCACAGGGTCTGGCATATAACGATACTCAGTGTTTGATGAATAAATAAATGGATGATAGAATGGGCCAAGCACTGGGCTTAATAATTTACAAACATTTTCTTGTTTAAACTTATGAAAATCCTCTGAAGGCGCTACTATCCTCACTTGGTGAACGAGGAAATTAAGGCATAGATACAGTCTTATAGCTTGTAGGTAGAAAGTGGGGATTTCCACTTTAGATCTATCTGACTCCAAAGTCACTTTTATTTCTACCAAATTGTTTTGCCTTCCAGTAGGAAATTTTTCTCACAAAAGAGAGGTTTTTGAACTTTTTTAATATCCAAAGACATCTAACTCCAGCCTACAGAGCTTTGTGATCTCAGACCAAAGTTCTTAGGTCTTAACCTTTGAACTAAAAAAAAAAAAAAAAAAGTAAAGAATGAGCTTTCCATTGCTTATTAAATGGATTTGACATTCTTAACCCCTCTGTCCGCACACATGCCAACCCAAAACCGTCAGGAGGGATCTTCCGGCTAGTTAATGAATGTGCAGTGTTCAGCCAGATAATGGCTATGATTGACATTCTGCTTACAGTGCTTCTGAATTGGCTTCTTATGCATAAATCAGGACTGTAGCCTATACACAAGCATCGCTTACAGGACCATTTTAGTTTGGGCATACGTAATCTTCAGGACGCCCATGCACAGCATAAGCATTCCCAGTATAAATGGAATGATACATTTATTGAGATACATGTGTAGGTGTGTGTGTGTGTATATATATGTGTATGTATATATGTATACACATACATATACACACCCACAAATATGCATACACATATTTTTTGCATAGCTACATATAAAATAACTCTATCTCACCGGCAAACTGAACATGGTCAAAATTTGTTGCCAAGAAATACAATTTCCCATTCATTCATTAAGTTTCTATTTATAGCTCTGTTTTCTAATCTAGTTGTTTGAACTAAGCTTTTCTTTCAAGCTTTCATGCCTCATGTCAGTAGTGTGTTTGCCAAAGTATAAGTGAGCTTTTACTCTATTTCAGTTTTATAACAAGAGACCCGTGATCCATAATAGATTCACCTAGTTGAAGCCACATTGGATGACATTAAACAAAGGTTTGCCTAGAATATGGTACCCACACCGCGAACGGTACACAAGATGACTTAGGTGGTATGCTCCATGGGGTAGTGAGAGACGAGGAGAGGAATCAGTCTGCTCCATCAGAGTGAGAGCCAGTCTCAAGCTGCAGAGGCCAAAATTTCATTGTATTTATTTATATGGTTACCTTCTATTCATGGCAAATTATATCAATTTTCCACTTATGTCAGCGATATTTCATTTCCTTTTTGGGTAAATACACTTAAGGAAAAAAATGTCAAGTTTAAAATATTATGTAAATAATTGTACAAGAGGTATGTGAGGTGGCAAAGATCATGCAAGTCATATGCAAATGACTGATGGAAAAAACTAGTGGAGGCAACAGAGGTCTGGGAGTCAGAGTTCACCACTTAATAACTGAGTAAACTTGAGTAAGTTACCTAACCTCACTTAAGAATAGCTGCAGTAACCTCAGAGCTTTCATCTGTTCAAATGGAAAATATATCAAGTGGAAAACAGCAGATGCCAACAAATGATCTTCGTAATGATAACGCCTGCTTTTATTACTATTAACTATCATTAATGAAACGGTGTATGTGGAGTAGCTAATACAGAGCCTCGTGTACAGTACGTGCTTAGCAAATACGGGCTGACATTCCCTCATCAGCAGCTTTCTTCACAGTAGGCCTGTAAATAGATGATGATTCATGACCCGGTTTTAGCTGATACCAGTCTAGTGTGTGAATGTTGTGTGGCCTATTTTGAGATGTGCACTTGAAGGCTACGTTGTATATGATCAACATGGCATACCGAATTCTAAAAAAAATAAAGAGTGAACAATCTTTCTATGTCAGCCATGCCTACGAGGAGTGAAGAAGTTCTGTGAACAGAAAGCAGCCTTCTATAATGTAGAACACATTCTCCTTCTGTTTTTACTGGTATGAAACGAGTTAAATATTAATCATCTGTTTGTTTGAGGTTCTAAATGTAAAGGTTGAAACTGTATCTTGAATTCCTGAAGTTCTTTCCTAGAAAGAAGTATATATCAGGAAATTCAACCACAAATCCAACACAAATTGAAAAGTTTCTCAGGAAGAAAAATAAAGGGCAACCTGAGATGATTGAGAAAATAGACACAGGGTTTTATGTTATCTGAGAGCACAGGAAACTTGTTATATTTACAAGGTCCCATCTCAAGAGCCCTGTGAAGACAACAAGAGGAGACAAGTGGAATTAGACATGTGCTGACTTCAGAGAAAACTGGGAAATCAACAAAATGGAAATTTAACAAGACAGCGACCAGGGCCCTGAGAAAAAGTGAGAAACTACTAGGAGCTAGTGAAGCCTGGCTGAATTATAGATATGTGTACAGTAGCAAATATTTCTCTGGAAGTGTGTACATTTATTTATCTATCTATCTATCTATCTACCTATCTATCTATCTATCTATCTATCTATCTATCTATCTATCTATCTATCTATCTACCCTTGGCTGTGTTGAGTCCTTGTTTCCGCGCAAGGGCCTTCTCCAGTTGCGGTGAGCGGGGGGCCACTCTTCATTGCAGTGCGCGGGCCTCTCACCGCCGCGGCCTCTCTTACTGTGGAGCACAGGCTGCAGACGCGACAGGCCCAGCTGCTCCGCGGCATGTGGGATCCTCCCAGACCAGGGCCCGAACCCGTGTCCCCTGCGTCGGCAGGCAGGTTCTCAACCACTGCGCCACCAGGGAAGCCCCTGGAAGTGTGTACTTTTTAAAAAATGTTTTATTATGGAAATTGTTCAGTATACACAAAAAAGCGAGAGTGAGTTTACAATATTCATAGACCCACCCGCCAACCTTCAACAATAATCAACTTTATGCCAGTCTTGTTTCATCTAGCCTCATAGGATTTGGGTGAGGAACGGGGCTAGAGCATTTAAGGCCAGTTTTAGACATGGTGTCAACCATAATGACACAAATACTTCAGTATGCATTTTTAAATGTTAAGGAATATTTTATATAGTTACTATGCTATTATCACTCATAGAAAATTGACAGATTCCTTAAAAACATGTAATACCTAATTTCCCAAGTTGTTTCAAAGATGTCTCCGTAAAAGTTTGGTCTAAATCAGCATTAAAACATGACCACAAGATGCATTTGGGTTTTTTTTTGTCTCCTAGATCTCTTTCATCACAGCCCCCCTTTTTTTATACCATTGATTTGTTGGAGAAATTGAGTCATCCATCCTATGTCCTGTTACATATTCAGGATTTGTCTGATGGCTTCACTGTGGTATTATTTAACTTGTTCCTCTGTCATCCATATTTCTTATAATTGGTGGCTAGATTTAGAGGCGTCATTAGATTCTAGTTCATATTTTAGGCAAGAATGTTTCACAGGTGGCACTGTATACTTTCTATTATATTATGTTCTGAGGCATATAATGTCTGTCTGCCCCACTTTTAGGGATTGAGGGATGGGTTTATATGCTTTCAGCTTGATCCCTCCTTTATCAACTTTGCCCAACAACATTTCACATAATTTTAGCATTGCCTGCATCCATGATTTTATTAAGGTTGCAAAATGGTGATTATTTCTGTCTGTCATTCCTAATTAGCTGGAATTCTTCTATGAAGAAATTTACCTCATCAACCATTTGGTTACCCTGAGATATAAGAAAGGCAAGAGAAATTCTTGATTCTTTCCCTTTATTTATCAGTTTTTGGAGCAATAAGATGTGCCCCGGAAACAGTGTTGTTGTTTTTTTAATATTATTGTTAGATGGGTTTCAATCTGTTATAATTATTCTTTTTGATATTCAAGTTGCCCTGTATTTAGTACAGTGGAAACACCTTATGGTTGGGCTCTGTGTCTTTTGGCATTTTCCCTATTAGTCTTTAATGGCTTCCTTGCTTACTAGCCCAGGCTTAAGCCAATTTCCCAGGCTCATCTCGTTCATTTCCTGTTCCAGACCTACACTCAGCCTTTTCTAAGAACTCTGGTTCCTTTTAGAGAGACATAGCATTTAGAGACCACAATCTGGGTGCTAGAATTGCTCATCACTCCTGGATGATCATTGTTTCTATGTATTTTCAGTAGGCAAAGCCAGGACATAAAAATGAAGTGGAAAAGAAAATCATGATTTCCTACTGATATTTTCAAATAATATGTTTTTTTGGTTGATTTTATACTTGCATGTATTTCCTTTTATGCTGAAATTCTAGGTCCTTAACATTAAGATAATTATTTGTTTTATAATATACCTATAATAACTAAAAAATAAGATTACAATATTACCACTGATGACTCCTGAATACAAAAATTGGTTTGTTTGTTTGTTTGTTTTAAGAGAGAAAAGGCAATATTAGTAACATACATGGATTAGTTTGAAAAGCTATTCATGTGTACCAGACTGAATTTGCCATGTCACATTAACGTGAATTGTATCAGTCTCAGAGTTTGGATCCTTGGCATACTGGTTTTTAGAAGACTTTACCAAAGTATTTGAAACTATAATTCAATGAACAATCTAATTTATTTTAACTGCTTGTGTCTCACTCCACTGCCCTCTCACCCCATCTAATAACACTACTACATACACTCCACAAGGGTAGGGAGGTGTCTTTTATTCACCAGTATATTTTGTAGCAACTAGCACAGTGCTTATAGTACTCACACATGTATGAGTCAATCATCCTACATGTTTTAGGGGAAGTCACTGATCCAGATGTACTGATATAGTCATAGGTGACAACACAGTGTCCACCTATTTCTTCAGATTCTCTACCATTGTTTTCCAGGCAAAAGTCACAAGTGTTATTTATGGATCAAGAGCTAAAAGGGCTCTTAGAAGCCTAATTCAATCCCTTCCTTTCTCAGATGAGAAATTGAGTGAGCCAGAGATTCAGTCGTTTCCTCCAAATCACCCAGCTCACTCCTGGCAGAGCCAGAATTGGGACCCAGAGGCCTTCTTTCCTGGTCTGGGATGCTTTCTACTCAGTTATACGGTGGGCTGCTTTCTCACCCAAACCTACATCCTCTCTGGACTAGCACTGATAAACAAAGCAGGCAAAAGTTAAACAGTTAATTTATTCCCTTTCAGAAGGTTTGAATACATTCTCTCTCATTAGGCCTAGATTACTGATGAATTCAACTCGACATGCTATTGTTTCTTGTTCTAACTGAAGACATTAAGAGTGATTGAACAGGGCTTCCCTGGTGGCGCAGTGGTTGAGACTCCGCCTGCCGATGCAGGGGACACGGGTTCATGCCCTGGTCCGGGAAGATTCCACGTGCCGTGGAGCGGCTGAGCCCGTGAGCCATGGCCGCAGAGCCTGCGCGTCCGGAGCCTATGCTCCACAACGGGAGAGGCCACAACAGTGAGAGGCCCGTGTAAAAAGAAAAAAAAAGAGTGATTGAACAAGTTGTCACAGACCTAGTTTTGTTCATCTCTAACTTCAATTTGTATTAGAGTGCAAAGTCCAATACTGCTAGAAACAGTAATAAATGATTACTCTGTCTAACCCAGGAAAAATTCAGTGAATTAAAAAAACATTTGACCAACATCTACAGATTTCATACTTGACTTCCTAATTTTATACTTTAGATAAAAACTGAAGTTCGCTTATTAATCTTTGTTCTTGATTACCAATTGTCATCTGACTTTACAGCATAATAGAGGACTGGCTGTTCTCCCTCTTCATTCATTAAGTCCAAGTTGAAACATCTGATCATTATTAGGAGGTCTTATAGGCATAATGACTCCATTGAGTTTCCATGCCGGGAAATAAAGCTCAAAAATCCTCTTAAATCATGAGATATCGAGCAATGTGGTGACTGCATTTTGCTGCTATACTTATTTTGCATTTGAACTTTTAAATTGCTTTGCTAGGATTTTAAGTACAGAAAAAATACTAAAATTTCAAGCCATTTTTAAACGAAGATTACAGAGTAATTACATGCTAATTAGGTAATGCTTTCATTTGAATGGTAATGAAAGTGGCTAGGGTGTACAAAAAGATATGGACTATTTAAATTAAACTCCGCATCTGTGATATGTCATATTCAGGTGCTTGTTTTTATTTCAGTTTCCTATAAATTCTTAACATCTTAACCTCTTCCAGGTAATATACCATAATGGAAATTTTATCAGCTTCAGCTTATCACAGCAACACCATCTTTATTATTTGTAGATCTTTACTGGGTTTTTTTAATTATAAAAAAGTATACTTTTAAATTAAAACATACACATCTATACAGGTATGTCAGTCATATTGCTTGGAGAATTATCATTTGTCATGGGGGAAAATCTGTATTTCAGAATGTATCCAGTTGTAAGTTTTGGAAGTGAATGCTTTTGAAGAGAGATTACTTCAGTCTTTAAAAACCAGCTTGCCACTTAAATATATTTCACAAAGATTGGAGTTTGTTTCATTCAGATAACTGAGAGTTTAGATGGCACATTCAACGTTTTTAGCAAGTTCAGCCTTTATCCAAAACAATATTACTACATGTGTAATCCTTGTTTAAAAACACAGTGCAGCAAAGTAGGAAAGTCTTTTTATAAGAAAGCAATAAGTATGCATGGCAAAGAAAAAGGTTAAATAATATTTAAAGATATAAAGTAAAAAGTAAAATGCTACTTTCCATAACTCCCAATTCCCAGCCCCTTAATCAGTGATAACTGTAGTTAACAGTTTCTTATATGTTTTTATAGTAATAGTGAATGCATATACAAGCATAAATTTGGTAGTGTAATTTTTAATAAATAGAACAATACTGCTTCTTAAACTTAATAATATACCTCGGGCATCTTTCTGTGTTAATACATCTAAAGTTTGGCTATATTTATTATCTCCTACTGATGTCTGTTTAGGTTGTTTCTGTTTAGGTCGGAATGTTGAAGTGAAGTATAGGTATTAGATAGACAGATTTTACTTTGCTGGGTCAAGGAATTTGTACCTTTAAAATTCGACACCTATTTCCAAGCTGCTTTCTGAAGAGTTAGTACCTACTTTTAGTTCTACCAACAGGTTATAAGATAACCTGTTTCTCCACACTCTTGACCACATTGTATATTATTAAATATTATCATCTTTGCCAATCTGATAAGTGAGAAATGGTATCTTATTCTTTTGTCTTATCTTTGAGTAAGTTGAATATCTTTTCATGTTTACAAGCCGTTTATGTTTCTTTTTTTATAAACTGAAAGTTCATCTTTCCCCAGTCCCATTTGCCTTTGCGTGATTGATTCATCTTCTTGGTTTATATGAGCTCTTTTAACATTTAAAAATAGCTACTTTTTATTATATGTATTGGAAACATTTTTTCCCCAGTTCTCGTTTCTGCCATGTGAAAGTTTTGTTTTGTTTTGTTTTTCTTTAAATGGATTTAAATTTATCATTTATTTCCTGTCTGGCTTTTGTGTTCAATCTTGCTTAGGAAAAACTTCACCATTTTGGATTTTTTTCTGTTTTTCTAGTACTTTATCAGTTTCACTGTTTCAATACATATGTTTAAATCTTTGAGCTGTCCAATGGAAGGAGTAATACAGCCTTAATATTTTCTTAATATGGTTAGTCAGTTTTTTCAAAACTATTTGAATAATGTGTGTTTTCCTCTCTAGTTTGAAAAATCTTTATCATATGCACATATGAGACTACATGTATATTTAAGCTTATTTCTAGGCTCTTGATATTTATTTATCTGTCTATGCGAGAATAAAACTGTTTAATTGCTATTGTTTTTATGTTTAATCCCTATATAAGGTAGTCTAGTCACTGAATCTCCTATTTTTCAGATTTTCATAGTTTACCCTTTTAAATTTAATTTTTATCTGATTTTGTTTACTTTTCCATATGTATTTTCAAACCAGCTAGTCAAGTTCTGGAAGAAAAAAAAAGAGCACAAGCAAGCAAGAAAGAGACAGAGACAGTGAGAGGAGCCTTACTATTGTGATGAATATCACTTTAAAAAAACCACTTTTATTTATTTTTTTTTTGCGGTACGCGGGCCTCTCACTGTTGTGGCCTCTCCCGTTGCGGAGCACAGGCTCCGGACGCACAGGCTCAGCGGCCATGGCTCACGGGCCCAGCCGCTCTGCGGCATGTGGGATCTTCCCAGACCGGGGCACGAACCCGTGTCTCCTGCATCGGCAGGCGGACTCTCAACCACTGTGCCACCAGGGAAGCCCGAAAAATCACTTTTAATTGATCAATTTAGGGGGAATT
This sequence comes from Grampus griseus, assembly GCF_964374135.1. NCBI lineage: Eukaryota > Metazoa > Chordata > Mammalia > Artiodactyla > Delphinidae > Grampus > Grampus griseus. Next base: position 119,659,028 of record NC_139019.1, on the reverse strand, counting down.
AATATCTCTAAGATATTAAATATTTCTACCCAAGATAATGGTATGGTTTCTATTTATTCAAGTTTTCTTTTTGAGAGTAGTGTTTTAAAGTTTTCTTTATATATCTCATACATTTTTTGCTACATTTATTTCAAATATTTTATATTTTTATTATTTTTATAAATGGGATATGTCTGATCCTTTTATATTTATCAGACTATAAATGGCTTTTCTTGTGGCAGATTATATCTACTATCTATTAACATTTTTACTGGATACTGAAGTCTGTCACATGGATTTTTGGCACCTATGATGATCAAATGACTTTTCTCCTTTGATCTGTTACTATGGTTAGTGATATTAATAGATTGACTGTTGTTGAGCTATCCTTGCATTACCTGAATATATCCTATTCTCTTAGGATATATTATGCTGTAAATGTTCTGCTTGGTCCTATTTGCTAATGTTTTAGTTGAGGGCCACCTCAAGTTTTCAGAACAAGCAAGAGCCATATCTGTTTTATTTACTGCTTTGTACCCAGCACATAATACCTAGCCCTGTGTCTGAAGCAGAGGAAATTCTCAGTAAATATTTGTGAAAAGTAGGGTGGTTCCATGAGCCATTTGATGTGATTCTCTCTTAACTCTTCTCATCTATTCTAGAAAGAGAATCCATGATTAAGAGTAGCCTAAAGGTCAGCGAGTTGGTCATGTGAGGATCCATCCAGGTCCTTTGAAAACTTCTTTGTGTGTTCACCTGATCTTTTGATTACTCATAGCCTTTTTAGGTCCTTTCACCCATTTGGACTAGACATGTTTTTCTCCTTGTGCAATCTTCCAGACATCAGCAAAGACATCTCTGACACGGGCAAGACTAAGTTTTCAGAACAAGCTGTTTTGTATTAGCATGAGGCACTTCTAGGGTGTCTGATCTGGACCAAACCCATGTGGAGCTAAGAGAAGAGCTTGAGCCTGACCTGGCAGATGCTGGTGTTGGCTCAGTGGCCACAGTTTAATTGTCAGAGCTATTACCTGGCCAGGGTTCCAGGCAGCCGCCCAGGAGCCCCACCAGTATAATTCCTGTAGGCGCCTTTTCTTTTACTCTTCTCATTAGCTTTCAGCAACGGCAAATGAAATCCTGTCCTTTAGTGTCTCCACGAGCATCTCCATTTATCTCAGAAGAGTTCTGTGGCCTGGGTGTGTGGGCCAGTTCTCTAAGTAAAGTCACATGTGGAAACAAGCAGCGTAGAAGAAAGATATGGCCAACAGCTACTTTGTGTCAAAACAGCTGTGATGACGGATGCTGCAAATGAGCAGTGACTAATTGTGACCAATCTGCTCACCTGTGGTTACTCTGGTACTCCCTCGGTTTCTTGTATACTGTTGCATTTTCCCCCAGCCTTTCCCCATAGCTTCTTTCTTAGAGTCACAAAATTGATTCACAATCTCAAAAATTCCCACATATCTCCTTTATTCCTTTTCAGTGTTCCATATTTCTATCTAATTAGCCTCTTTTGGTGTTTCCTGTAGCCAGTTGTATCTAGTTGATTTCAGGCTATACCCTTGGGGGTCTTGTACCCAAACATATAATACTTAAACTACACTGACTGTCCAGTTGAAAATTCTATTTCCAATTAAATATAACCTATTGTTTGTTATTCCTGAATTAATAAATAAGAGCATGCTTAAGGAAATCAGATCAAAATACTAGGTTATTGACTTTCACATCATCAACTCACTTAAAGCTAGTGTAGAGGCAATTCATACTGCTGAATAAATGGATAGGTTATTTGATAGCCTAGTGCAATGCTTATTTCCTTCCTAGGTAGAAAACCACATAAATTCTAGGGCAAGTACCTTTATTTTTTTTGATATTTATTTGTTTTCCTTATTTTTTTTGGCTGCGTCGGGTCTTAGTTGCAGCACACGGGATCTTTGTTGAGGCATGCAGGATCTTTTCATTACAGCACACAGTCTGCTCAGGTTTCTCCCTAGTTGCGGCATGCGGGCTTCTCTCTAGTTGTGGCATGCAGGTTTTCTCTCTCTAGTTGTGGCGCACGGGCTTCAGGGCGCATGGGCTCTGTAATTTGCGGCACATTGGCTCTCTCATTGAGGCGCACGAGCTCAATAGTTGTGGCGCGTGGGCTTAATTGCCCTGTGATATGTGGGATCTTAGTTCGCCAACCAGGGATCGAACCTGCGTCCCCTGCATTGGAAGGCAGATTCTTTACCACTGGACCATCAGGGAAGTCCCTAGGGCAAGTACCTTTATAATCTAGAATATTCTGAAGTGTAACTGTGTTGACATCTGTTTGGGAACTTCAGAGGCTAAGCCTTTCTCTATAAGGTCAAAGTGAGATGCATTATTGAGTTGGATATTGGGATAATTAAAGCTACAAATAATGACCCTTACAAGGAATATCCTGATAAACTGGTGATTTCAGAGCCAAACAGTTACTCATTCTTTAAAACTATACTTTTGGGGCTTCCCTGGTGGCGCAGTGGTTGAGAGTCCGCCTGCCGATGCAGGGGACACGGGTTCGTGCCCCGGTCCGGGAAGATCCCACGTGCCACGGAGCGGCTGGGTCTGTGAGCCATGGGTGCTGAGCCTGCGTGTCCGGAGCCTGTGCTCCGCAACGTGAGAGGCCACAACAGTGAGAGGCACGTATACCGCAAAAAAACCCAAAAAACAAACTATACTTTTGAACAAGAATTACCTGCTTTGTTGATGTGGATCACATTAGCTGAAAATTCCCAAATTTTTGCTTCACCTTGTGGGGCAGACTTGGCATGGGACTACATAGTATGTTTCTTCTAAGATCTTCAATTTAAGCAGGAACCACAACCAGCTGATGATCCCTATTGAGTCACTCCTGCTTCAGAAATGAAGCCTTCCTGTACAGCGCCAACTCTCACTTTTTCCACATTACATAATCCTCTCTGTTCCCCAGCATTTCAATGCAGCCATCATATAAGTGGAACCAGGAGTGTGGTTTGGTTAATGCTTCATGTTGATATTGATGGACTACAGAACAGCGGGTCCCTTGTTGCCTAGCAACCAAACAAAGTGCCTTATCCTACTGACCTCAGTGTGAGTACCGCTGGCACAAATGCTGCTCCATCATTGAATGGATTGTTGTTTCCTTGTTCCTGGTGATTCCCAGCCATGGGGATCAGCCTACCCTGATAAGGCTTCTGATTGAATGTAATGATTCCTAAATTATTCAGTTAATAAGCATTCAAATGGAGATTTAAGTCCAGGATTGTCAAACTCCAAAGATAGTCTTTGGGTTTTTTGGCTTTACACATCAGAAAAGAAAACAGAAACCACTGGCAAAACAATCTGACATTGTTCAAAGAAGGAACATTCTTAACACTTTTGAGTTACCTATATAGCTACTAATAGTCATAACAATTATAGTAGTAATAACCATGCAGGTTAACATTTCTGGGATAACCGGGAATTCTGGGGGTTGACTCACTGCTAAGCACTTTGCATATATTATCTTACTGGAGACTCACAGCCATGCTGGGCTGTGAGGTACTGATCCTACACCCATTTTCTAGCCGGGGAAAACTAAATTGCCCCAGAGCACAGGGTAGTACATGGGGAGCTGGGATTAGCATCCAAGTCAATCAAGCCCAAACCCCAATTTTCAACCTTGGCATTCACTGCTGCTGGGTACCAGAAGATGCACAGGGTCCCTTAAGTCTCCCTAAGGAAGTGTGGGAGGACTTTTGGCTCTTTCTGCTATTGAAAAGCCGGTTCTCTCTTAAGAATACTTCCGTCCATGTGGATCTGCCTTGGCATCGGGCACAATATTGGAAGAGAGAGAAAGTACCTCTATGGGTAGGATAACAGCCCACTCTTCTTTTTTTTTTTTAATTCAAGTATAGTTGATTTATGATGTGTTAATTTCTGCTGAACAGAAAAGTGATTCAGTTATACATATATATACATTCTTTTTCATATTCTTTTCCATTATGGTTTACCATAGGAGACTGAATATAGTTCCCTGTGCTATACAGTAGGACTTTCTTTTTTATCCATCCTATATATAACAGTTTGCATCTGCTAATTCCAAACTCCCACTCTCTCCCTCCCCCAGTCCCCCTCCCCCTTGGCAACCACAAGTCTTTTCTCTATGTCTGTGAGTCTGTTTTGTAGGTAAGTTTGTGGAGAGATAGCCCACTCTTGTTTGCATTAACCAAGGTGTGGGCAGGTTCACATTGGGCCATACCTTCCCTGAAGCAGAGATGAGTGAGACTGGGAGCGATGACAAAGAGAGATGAGGGGAGGGATTTACACACTGTGCTCTCTACCCCACCCATCTACAAATCACAAGTTGGCAGGCACTCCCCTGATCCAGTTTAGTGGTGCCAAGCACAATATCCAGACTGTGTGGCCACAATGACTGAGCATACTCATTGCTCTTACAAACCATTAAAGTTTAAAGTGGAATGAAAATTATCCCAGGAACACTGGCTCTGTTACTGTGAAATCATTTGTGCTTGACTCATTGAAGGAGGCCTCAAAGTCCCAGAGCTGTATAACTAAGATCTGTGTTCCAGTCTTTCTGCCCCCGCTGGCTGGAGGTGAGAGAGTAGGGCGGCAAAAGGTGACATGACCTCCCAAGGGCCAGGGAATGCCCTTGGTTACTTTGTTGGCTGGGATGGGGGAGCCAAATAACCAAGCTTATTAAAATTCCTTGATACAAAACCAAAAATGGTTTCTGGGTGAGATCGAAGCAACTCCCTTTTTAGTCACATGTACAAAATTCACTGCCTGAACTTGGTGACCTCTGTTTTGTTGCTTAAAGAATTTTACGCTTCTTTCTGGATTCTCCTTACTGGTTTGAGACCAGGGGTTTCATATATGCTCCTCAGTTCATAGAAGCTTTCGAGAGATGCCTAAAGGGTTTCGGGGGGGTGGGGGTCAGGGGTGCAGGGATGGGGTGCACCATCCTGGGTGCCTCCAGGCAGGCCCCTGCTACAACCAATGCATCCAGCAGGTTCTCCTCTCTGTGTTTTCTGAAATGGGTTTCTGCTGGGGAATGCTTTTATTTCCCCACCTTTTTTGGGTAAGAGTACCCTGATTGTCTTCTAGAAATCCACCACTCTCTGTCCTCTGCCAAACTCAGAAATGAGTGTGTATGAGACTCAGGCCTCATCAGCGAGGGTCTCTGATCCATCTCACCCCAAAGGCAATCCTGAAAAGGGCACTCGACCCACTTGGGCCAGTGAGCACTGGGCTGCCCAGGCCCCAGTCTAGGCCCATCCCTTTCTAGCTCTCTGATATGGTATCTCTAGAGCCTCAGTTTCTTCATCTATAAATAGGGATGATGCTGTTTATACTTAGGGTGGCACCTGTCAAGTAGTACACATTTTACAAACTAGGAACCATTATTTATGAACCTGTGAGGGTAATTTATTGCTGAGCTCTACTAGATCCTTCCTAATTGTTCCATTTGTCCGTTACCCAAAATGTCCTTTATAACATCCCCTCCCTTCCAAATAAAAGTAACAGCATCTCCTCATTTTACTATCTCTCCACCAACCGAATCCCTAGCCAATTTGCTTTTATTTCTCTTCTAATCCTTCTCATTCCTGCTCTGGATGCTGCGTGCAGGAGGGGCCTGGAAGAAGTTTACCTTCTGCTGACATCTCATGCTTACAATACCACACCGCCCACTGTGACGATTTCTCCATCTTTTCACGCACCTCCACCCTCAGGACGAAATATTCCCTTTGTATTATAGCATCATTTTGCAGGTGTAACCATGGTTAGGTACAATGCTCGCTTCCCTGACTGAAATGTTTTTGTTTTTGTTTTACTGAAGTAGAGTTGATTTACAATATTATATTAGTTTTAGGTGTACAACATAGTGATTCAACTTTTTTTATAGATTATACTCCATTTATAGCTATTATAAAAGACTGGCTCTATTCCCTGAGCTGTGCAATATATCCTTGTAGCTTATTTATTTCATATGTAGTAGTTTGTACCTCTTGATCCCCTACCCCTCTATTGCCCCTCCCTCCTTCCCTCTCCCCACTGATAACCACTAGTTTGTTCTCTATGCCTGTGAGTCTGTTTCTTTTTTGTTATATTTGTTCCTTCATTTCATTTTTTTTTTTTAGATTCCACATATAACAGGTAACATACAGTATTTGTCTTTCTCTGTGAACTATTACTGAGGGGTAATACCCTCTAGGTCCATCCATGTTGTTGCAGATGGCAAAATTTCTTTCTTTTTTATGGCTGAATAATATTCCATTTTGTGTGTGTGTGTGTGTGTGTGTGTGTGTGTGTGTGTGTATGGCCACATCTTCTTAGATATATCCAGCATTACTTTGAATCTACTTCAGTTTACTTCAGTTTTGCCCTGTGCACGTTTTCCAAAGCCCCTCCTCCAACCTTTTTATTCCAGTTGCTGGGCTTTTGCTATTTCCTTGCCTCAGAGAGATTTCCAGGGCAGAAAAAACAGAAGGCTTTTGAAGACAAGGGCTCTTCCTATCTGAGGAGATGGTGCTAAATACCCTCAGAAAGGATGAGGAGGCAGACAGAGGAATGCCCTCAGGAGTGAGGCGAGAGTAAGGAGACAAGTCTCTGTGCCTGGGAAGGGGAAAGTCAGACAGCTATTGAAGAGCCAGATGTCAGTGCCACTCATAATCCCCACCCCAAGGAGGGGGCAGGACTCGGAAGGGGAAGGCCGCCTGGTACACCTGACGGGGCTGAGCCTGGGCAGGTGTTCTCCAGCCTTGGCAAAGTTACCGTCCATGAGTGAGACACAGAAATAGACTGCAGGGCTTGAAGAGAACTCGAGGGTGAGGATGTCAGCAGCAACCGTGACAGATTGAAGACTGGGCGTGATCTTAGCCTCCTGTGCTACCCAGGAAGGGGATGGCTCCAGCCATGACTGAGTTTAGCCTTCCTGCCGTGCTGGCTGGTAGGGCAGGCACTGAGATTCGACTTCAGTTGAAATAAAGCACAGTAAAGACATGAGGCCTACACACAGCTGTGCACTGAAGTGTACCCTGACATCGATAACCACACGCCAGCATCCACAGCTGGTCCCCGTACGTGTGAACATTTCAGTGAGAGGCTGTATCAGAGAAGGCCCCAACCAGGAAGGGGGAAAAACAGTACCTCCCAAAGGCAAAACATCTTCATCTGAGGTCCTGGGGTTGGCCTTCAATGTGGTCAGTAGTGCCAAGAGCCAAAATACATCCTTTAAAAAAAAAAAAAATCACTTCCTTACCCCCAGGAAATTTATGCCTCTGGAATTTTATGAAGCCAAACCCACTAGTCAATGTCAGAACTGGAATGAGAGGAAACTTTCTGTAGAAACACCCTCCCATCCTCTCGTGTCATAGGTGAAAAATGGTCGGCTTTGTTTTCTTTGCTTGTGAAGGGAAGAAAAAAATATCACGATGCTTAGTCTCCAGTATCCTCATTGCCAGGTGCCTTTATAGTTCCCAAGTTGTCCCATCAAACTGAGTTACAACTCCATTAAAATGCCACACTCAATATTTTTTGTCTCATCCCCTAATACTCCAATCCCTGGCTGTCAGCAGACACATCAGGAAACTCCCCTATCCGGAGGATTTGGTTTAGGTTTATCTTGGCCTGGGAAAGAGAGGAGAAGTAAGGAAAAGAGGAGGGACTCAGAGAGAACCCAAGCGGCTGGCAGTGGGGAACGACAAGGCTTATTCATTCAGGCAAGTCAGGCCCTTCGGGTCTCAGCAGTAGGGGCAGGCAGACGGGTAGGGACCCTGTGAAGTACCATTTTAAAGGAGAGATGCGACCAGGCTGAAGGAGCGCCCATCAGCCCCCAAGTGGAGGAAGTGAAAGCGGTTCCCCAGTCAGCAGCTACTCACCAGAAAAGGGGGAAAAGTGGCCCCAGGTTGACTCAACCCAGCAGATCCTGTCCAAGGACAGTTATGGAATGCAAATATTTAGAAATCCTGTGGTTGTTTAGCGCTCTTCAGAGCACTAAACACACACGGTGTGTCCCCAAACCAAGATGAATGAGCCCTGCTTCTGAAGTTCCCTGACCTGCAAGGATTAAAAGGAAACAAACTGTCAGACAAGGGTTATTTTCCCCCCATTTTGTGTTGTAAATCTCTGTCAAACATGCATTGTTTTCTGGTCCTAAGTGTCCTCTTCATGGAGGCAGGTGACTTTGGATATGCAGAGTTACTCTTCCAGTGACTCTCCCCGTGGCTTTCCATGAGAAGGGATTGGAGGAGGAACAAGAAGAGGAGGGGAAAGGGATTCGAAATGAGAACTGGATGTTCTTCACTGCGTAACTGTCTAAGAGCAGAGGATGTGCTTCAGCCCTTTGCAGCTCGACAATAGGGCCTGGCCCTCTGCCTGATAGATGTGAGTCAGGTGGGGACGGGCACCTGGTGGGGTTGGAAGAGAGGCCAGGTGGCCGTGCTCTGTGGGAAAGGACAGCTGGCCTCCTGGAGGTCACTGGCTTTCCTCTGAGCACCACCATGATTTTTTGAAAGGAAATAGAGAATATTAAAAGTCTGAATAATTAAGCCTTTACTGAAGGGACACATAAGATCCTTATCCGTGGCCCAAAACTACAGGGATTGCTAACACAGCTAGCTGGTACTTTGGAGTTAGTGGGAGATTCCTTTTCTGGGCGAAGAGAAGTGGGGAAGGAATTGAAAACTCACCAGGGAGTCTTGAGTAGAAATCTCGAACATGCACCAGGCGCTCAGCTGCTGTGTACCTGAGCAGGAAGGAGACGACGTGAAAGTGGGGAAAATACCTATTTAGAACACCTGGGCACACAAACCGGGAGAAGGTGACAAACTTGTGACTAGAGGAACAGCAGCTCCTTCCACGAGTTAGAAATACTACAATTTTACATGCTGAAAGCAAATGAAATCCTTTCACGAACTCACTGACGGGGCTCAGAATGGGCGATCATCCCGTGCAGTAGTTGTCATCATGGCTTATGGCTATTACACCTCCATATCCTGCTCACTCCATCTCCCCTAAGGTCTCTGACGGCAAGTCTCTCTCTCTAGCCTGATCTCGCACTTGGCGTGCCTGGTTATGCGCTGTCTGAGATCTAGCATCGTGAACCACGTCATCATAAAATACGAGAGGTTGGGATAATTGAGAATTGGGGTACAAGAAAAGCTATGTGACTGGGGCACACTGCTTTAAAAGAAAAGAATCTTGAGATTGACGGTCAAGCCGTTAGATGGCTTGATGGGATGCAAGTGCGAGGTTGGACGAAAGCAGTGGTCCCCCGAGTGTGGTCCTGGAAACAGCAGCATCGGCGTCACCGGGGCGTTTATTAGAAATGCAAATTATCAAGTCCCGTCACCAAGCCCGGCTGCATTAGAAACCCTGAGGGCAGGACCCAGCTACCTGAGCTTCACAAAACCCCTCAGGCGAGTCTAACGCAGACCGAAGTTTGAGAACCAACAAACTAAGAAATGAAGCTGATGATCTAAGGAAGACAGCACAATGTCCCATATCAGGACCATGGTCTTCTGGCTTCCCATGAGCACTTGCTCCAGCCATACTTCATTCTTTAGGCGGATGAACCCTTCTCTTTGGAAAGTACCTTCAGAGACTAGGATCAGAGTGGATCTTGTGTGTCTGTTTCCTTATTTGGATGGTTTTTTACAAAAAGCCACGTCCTGCAGCTAGATTACCAGGCCGATCTCTAAATGTCTTCTGTCAGGTTCTCAAACTCAAATTCAGCCTTGGAGGACCAAGGTTTCCGTGTTGAGGGTGTTCAAAAAGAATGTGCTTCAGGCGATGACCTCAGACATGTTTATCATGCCTTTGAGCTGCTGTGCCCGTGTCCTCTCTCGGTATTCGTAAATAGAGCACCCATCTGGGACAGTCTGAGAATGTGGCTCTTCTAGGTAGGATGGGGCCCAACTACAGGATAACAAAGGATAATCTCCTAGACTCCGGGAGACACCAGATTGTGGGTCAGAGGCCAGATGTACCAAGAAATAGACACATAACTTTTCCAGGACTAATCAGCTTGCGTGATTTCGATCCTGAGGGTAGTTTTGACAGTCATGGACCATGAAGCAGCTGCCAGCTTCCGACAAAGATAGAGCCATGCAATGGGGGCAAAATACCACCCAGAGTTTATGGGGTAGCGTGGGGAGCAAGACGCCACACAGGCTGATGCCGCAGAATCCCGCTACATTTATCATGGCTATCAGCACTGTGTTTTTCTCTTTGGCCATCACAGTGTTTCCCAGTGAAATGTAGCCTGTGCTTAACTGACATAGGAGAGAGATTGAGAGGCAGTAACGACCCAAAGCGTCCCCGTGCCGTGGGAGTAGAGCAGTACGGCTGGATAGAAACATAACTCAGAGACAGATGTTTTCACAAAGCTCCTGTGAAAGCAATCATCATTGCCATATTTTTTAAAAGTCCTCCTGTGCATGCCCCCTCCCGTTTTTGTGACAGTCAAGGTATCAAGAAGAACAGGGGAAGAGGCTTCTGTTCCAGTATTGACCAGAGACCTTAACTAACTTCTTGGATAGACCAAGATGTACGTTTTCACCAAAATTTCAAGTCATGTAAATTTTAGCTGCCCCGTGTCCCTGTTTCCCACTGGGGAAATATTGCGAGTCAATGTTATTCTAAATCGATTATTTAGGGAAATAGATTTTTTCTTTTAAAGGGAACAACAAAAAGCCATTGCTCTAACACCTGATTCTATTCCACCTTGAGAACGTTCAGCAAGGACCAGTAAAGAGAGCGGATTGGATTTTGCCTCTCAGAATGATTAGACAGTGTACTAGTCAGAAATGCATTCAGCTCGATTAATAGCTAACTGACTGAAGTCATTTAAACACATAAAGGTGCATTCTCCTCTCACATAAGGAGCCTACAGAGAAGCAGTTTGGGGTCAGAAGGATGCCCTCAAGAATCCAGACTTCTCTGTCTTCTTGGTCTACCATCCTTGGCTTGAGCTGTTTGGTCTCATGGCAGCAACAGAGCTGTACCTCCAATGTTGTGTCCGTGTTTCAGGCAAAAGAAGAGAAAGCAAACTTCTACTTACATCTCATTAGCAGTCCTGTTGTATGGCCATATTTGGCTGTCAGGGAAGCTAGAAAATCAGGATTTTAGCTTTTAAACCTCTGAAGGGGAGAAGAAATTGGGTCAGCTAATCTAGAGTGTATTATTACAGATGTCATAATAAATAACAGACCTCTGCATTAATTAGTCTTGGCATGTTTCGGGAAACATCATCAAGGACCTTCTCCTGTTACAGGTTCATATAAGCAACAAATCGTGATTCAGTGTGATAAATACTAAATGCCAAGTGTATTTGGCATAAATACTTCCCTGTATTTGGCAGGGAAGACTAGGCCATTGCTTCTCAAGCTTTACTGGGATATCGTTGAAATGCAAATACTGATTCAGTGGATCTGGGATGGGGTCTGAAATTCTGCATTTACAACCGGCTCCAAGGAGAGGCCAGTGCTGCTGGTCCATGAATAGTAAGGGTCTAGGTAACGATTAAACAGGGCCTAAAACAGGAGTAGGAATTCACCAAGTGGAGAGAAGAGAAGAGTGCCCCCAAGGCCGGGGGAATGGTACGCCCAAGTGCACGTGCGTATCCCCGTTCATGCAGTCCTTTGCAACACTCTTTCTAAAGAATTTTCTTCAAAAATATATATATACGCATGCAGGGATGGATGGACAGACAGGTAGGTAGATAGACACATACAATAAGCAGATATTATATATTCAGTCAACTGTGCTATAAACTTGTGACCAGTGTAATTCTCAGCCAGTGAACACCTTACCACACTCTTCTCAGTTGATGTGTTGGGTTTTCTCTTCTGTGACCTTTCCTTCTGCCATTGACGTTGTATTCTAGGAAACAGGTTTTACCCATAACGATTGGTGAAAGACTTGCCAGTATCAGTCCTGGATTATAAGTCCCACGAAGACAAAGGAAGAGTACCGTGTTCAGTGTTTAAAAAAAGAAAAAAAGTGAGCTTTGCTTCTTGAGTCACTTCATGAAGTAGTCAAGGGCACAAACAATAAAGATCGTCCATCCCTTCAATGGCATGAGGCCAATCATAGTATAGCTGCAGCTTGGAATGATTGACTGACAGTTGTGTGACCCGTGACCTAGAAGAAGCTATGACCAGAAAGCTGTCATGACTTTAGAGGATTTGAGAAAATCTGAAGAGCCATTGCCAGTGAATGCAGCCAGACATACCTCTCTGGGGAGACCGTGCTGAAATGTATGTGCTGAAACATACAGTTGGTTCACGCATTTCCATTTCCAGGAGTTCATACCCCACCTACATGAGGGATGCTCTATGGGGCATATTTAGAGACTAGCACATAGTCTGATATTTTGGAGTGGAGGACAAGAGAGGAGGAATGGGAAAAGATGAGGCTGCTCTCATCTCAAAATTAGGTTGGTTGAGCCACGCTGAGGTTCACCTTACCCCATGGGTAGTGGGAAACTATCAAAGTTCATAAGCAGTGGGATAACACAGTCCCATTTGGACTTTAAAGGGATGACTTTGTTGACAATGCAGTGGAAAGATGCAGGGAGAGTAGAGCAGCTAAACTGGCGTCAGGGAGGTCAGGTAGGACGAGAGAGAAGATGAGACACTGAACCAGAGCAGTGACTCTAGGAAGAGAGAAAAGTAACAAGATGTAATTGTCATGTTAAAGGTAGGCTCACTTGGGCAGAGTAAACTTTAAGATGTATGGCTGAGGGAGAAAGGAGAAGTTGAGGATGACTCTAAGACCAGGCTAGCAGTTCAGACTCGCATGTGTTTTTTAATTTATATTTGATGGCCTGCAGTTGTTCAAAGGCTCTCTATATGCATTTGCCTTATTTTGTCCACTTCATGTATCTTTGACACCTGCCTGAGGCTGAAAGCTTTTGAGACCGAGCACAAGGGGGTTTGGCTTGGCCAGCAGGATGAATGATAGTGCCTCTAACTGAGGGAGTTAACCCAGGAGAGGAGCAAATCTTCAGGAGGAAGATGATTCAGGCTAGAGCTTTACCAATAAAGAGAAAAGAGTAGTTTGGCGCTCATGGGTCTAGGACTAGCTTGAACCTTGATTTACTTTCTCTGTGACCTTGAGTCAGTTACCTTGGCCTTCCAGTAGCTATAAAGCAGAAGAAAACATGCACCGCCCTTGTGAATAGCTCCCCAGAGCCGCTAGGCTCATAACATTGATTCTGGCCAGTACACATTAATCAGTGTCATCCCTTCCTCTTTATAGGCATCTTTACGAGCCCTCATTTCCTTGTACACCCAGCTCTCTAGACTCAGAAAATATGTGTTGATGACCCGGACTCCCACTGTTTCCCCCAAGCAGTGCCGCCCTGTGCAGTCAAAACCGACAGAGGAGAAAAGACAAGTCTGGTGTATCAGGTTTCCCTGGGATCCACCATCCAATTCTCAGTATGCAAGAATTTTTAGAAAAAGTTCAGTGTTTATTTTCATGGTTACACTAAAGACCTCTGGAAATACCATAGATAACCACAGCACCAATAACTATTTAATTTATTACATTTGTACATACAGATGGAAAGAAGCCAGTCTTGGCATAAAGACAACTATAAACAAATGTAAATTACAAATCAGACAGTCAGATTGGAAATTGAAATAGAAAACATTCAAAGTCCACCTAAAGTTTCCCATTCCCCTGTAGCATTAAGGTATTAAGTCCTTTTACTTTTCTTTTTTTTTTTTTCCACTAATCTGAAGTCCCTCTGCAATTAATGAGCTTTTCTTTCTTCTCCTTATGCATTCAGTTTAAAAAAGCAGGCACTGGGGATGCAAAGATCAAATAAGACCCTGCCCCTGGTCAAATCATGGTTTAATCCTGTGCCTTGTGCAAAGTTTAGGTGTAAAAAAAAATTTTTTTGATGAACGAGTAAATGGATTAATTTAATCTGTTAGCTGTCGTAAAACCCTTTTTGGGGGGGGTGTGGGGAGTATTACTCTTTTCAGTGAAGAATTGTGAATAAACTACAGCTGAAGGTAGAAAGAAATCAAGTTCTAAACCTGTACCTTTGTGATCACGTATTTTGGTCCCCGATTATCTCAAATATCCATTTCTCTCCTCAAGCTAAAGAATCTTGATTAGGTCAAATGTTCAAGTTTAAATATCTGAACTAGAAGCAAACAGGTGATATTTTTCTTCCAAGTGGTGCAGCTATCGTTTCCCTCCACCTGCTAACAAGTAGCCTCAGTAGGTTTAGCTAAACTCATTGGTTTCTCTTTGAAGTCAGAGCAGTGAAACTAATTTGTTTTCAGTGTCCAGAGACCCTAAGCCTGGTCCATGTTACTATCTACTCTCACTAAGCCCAATGTAATAACCGTGTAATCGGTGTCTTTACGTCCTCTCTTGCCCGCTCCATCCTATTATCCACACTATAAGCAAAGTGGTCTATTGAAAGCACAAACTAATTACATTAGCTTAGTGCTTTAAAACCCTCCCATTGCTCTTGGGATAAATACCAGAATCCCTAATGTGGTCTTACACCCAACAAGATAGCTCTGTCCCCACGTCTCCACACTGGGCTTAGACCATGCCTCTCGTTCCCCTATTTTCTCTCATTGCCCCGTACATCTCTCTTTGTAGCAGTAATCACAGGAGCAATTTTTGTTCTTTTTAAATTGCTTGATGACTGTCTCCCTCACTTGAAAATAAACAGCAAGAGAGCGGTGACCACCTCTCTTTGGGCTCATTGCTAGATTCCTAGTAGCTAGCTTAAAGCTTCACATGCAAAAGGCATTTAATATATGTTCATTGCATGAATGAAGCAATCCACAAATAAATGATCGATTGTTCTCTCAATCACCAGATGCTGTTTTTAGTAGTAAGAAAACTTATTTCAGGGATGAAAACTTGCCCATTTTGCCTACTTCTCCAGTAAATATTACCTTCTAAATATTTCAAGGCCTTGATGGTAAGCTGTGAAAGGATTTGTATTTCTACCATTCCAGAAGAATGGAGGAAGAGGGGAAGCATAGTTATGAACTACTGTCTCTGAAATTCTCTGTGATTGTCTGCATTTATCTGGTGCTGAATGAATCCTTATCTCTCTAGTAAAGTACTGCGTATTTTGTCTGTAGAAATCAAAGATTTGGGTATCTAGTCAAATCAATTCACAAATGTTGTAGGAAATGTTCTTCCTTGCTTCAGTTTTATTTGTGCACTGGCCTGCCTTTTGTAGTTCAGCTAATTGTGACTCTAGACATTGGACCACAAAGATGAGTAAGATACATGCACTGTTCTTGAAGACATCTAAGCCCAGCAAGGAGTGTGACCTCTTAAACAATACAAGACAATAAGAATTATAAGTGTGTACAAGTCCTAAATGAGAAGGAATTGATATGATTGGAGAGTATAGACTTTTTAAGTTTATATAATCAGGAAATCAAAAAAGTTTATCACAGTTGGCCAGGCACTATGGATACCAAGTAAAAAAGAATGTCCTGGGCTTCCCTGGTGGCGCAGTGGTTGAGAGTCAGCCTGCCGATGCAGGGGACGCAGGTTCATGCCTCGGTCCGGGAAGATCCCACATGCCGCGGAGTGGCTGGGCCCGTGAGCCATGGCCGCTGAGCCTGCGTGTCTGGAGCCTGTGCTCCGCGACGGGAGAGGTCACAACAGTGAGAGGCCCACGTACCGCAAAAAAAAAAAAAAGAATGTCCTTTATTTTGTGTGTTTAATTAAACCTTGTATCCAGTTAAATTTTGCCCTGAACAAGAGCTTGCTTTTTCATTGCTTTCTATGTAAGTTCCATTGCCCTAAATGGCTTCTTCATCTCTGACCCTTAATTCTTGCTACCAGCTCTGTCTATGGCATTTTCCTTCAAGTGACCTCTCAGTAATCAACCTTGACTCCTCTGATACTTCTGTCTACTGGAACATGGACAGAACCAAAGGATGAACTTGGTAGTCCTGTAATTCACCCGTCCAAATTAGGTATGACTTGTACATGCTTGTCATCTAGGTAGGGCAACAGATATGAACAGAAACTACAGCACCAGCAAAAGCAAGGAACTTGGGATGAAAGCCACAACAGCATGTACTCAAAAGCATGGACTCTAGAAAAAGAAGACTAAGTTCAAATCTTGCTGCCATCTCTTATTAGCTGGATGAAATGAAGCAAGTTACTTAACCTCATCAGTAAATTGGAATGATAATACTCATCTCATGAGGCTCTAGCAAGTGTTAAATTAAGGAATTTATGTAATATGTTTAACCTAGTACCCAGTACAGAGCGTGCACATAATAAGTGATAGACGTGACGATGATGAACAAAAGGATCATAAAAACATATATAAGATGCTCCAGGAAGCGGGTGATTCTGCTTAAGAAGTGGCTCGCTGAAGAAGAGACGTTTGAGCTAAACCTTGAAGGGTAGAAGGAAGCCAGGAAGGGGCTTGGGAAGATGACATTTCAGAGAAAGGAAAAATGGTAAACTAAAATAAAAGGTAGATTTAAGGCTAACGAGTCTTCAGAAGAACTAAATGATGTTAGCTTGAATCAGGGGCTCAGCTATGGATAACAGAAGAGAAGACTCTGAACCAAATCTGGGATATATTCCCTAGACTAGGTTTCAGAGTGGTGACATAAATTGTATTAAAGTATGTTGCGTGTAAAGTATATTCAGTTAACAACTTGAACTTCATGAGATGGAGCTGTTATCAAAGGTCGCCGTCTTCTTCACCAGCATTTATATGGAGCCCTCTAAGTGTTTTACAATCAGGTTTAAAAGCTGTTTCTGTTGTTGAAAACTCTTCTTACCTCTTCTTAAATCATAGTGCACATTTTCAGGGTCACACTAAAAATTCAAAGATACAGACCACGATTTCCTTCTTTACTCAGAGGCTACATTGTTCAGCTGGGCCTAGGAAGGGAAGTTCTTCCAAACCTTTTCAAAACCTACTTGGGGGCATTACATTCAAATAGGGCATGCTCCTAAAATCTTACCATTTTGTGTCAGCGTCTCTGTCTCCCCACATCCCCCATTCTGGCCCTTCTTCTTTGTCAGCTCAAGCTCTTTGATAATTGACACCCTCACTTTTGAGACTTTGAGCAATTTGGTATTTTGCTTATGTTTGCTTTTTAGCCTCATATACTCCATAAATCACCCAATAACTTCTATTCCATAACTACAGAGCTGACACTTGAGAAACACAGTTTGCTATTTTATTCTCCTCTCCCATTATCCATTCAGCCCCTCCATATGTATTTTTCTTACACACAAACCCAGTACTAAAAATACACATATGTTGAGGGTTCTGCCAAAATACTTAGTGAGTAATCTAACTTGCCTGAGAGCGAAAGAAGTATGAGGGTCCTGAAATAAATCCCTTTGAAATGAATGAACCAATTTGTTTGGAACCTGATGTATTAAGACTCCATAAGTGTATGGCTGTGGGATATAAATTCACTGGGCCAAATCTATACACCTCACGTCAGCCTTTAGGATTGACATCCTTCCCCCAAATGTCACAGGTTCAGCCATTGTTTTCGTGCACAGTGCAAGCATATCGTAGCCCCTGTTTTCTTTCTCTAATTTCTTCAAAGCGCTAATATTTACCTAAAAGTACCATGTTTATTTGTTTACTTATTTGTTGTCTGTATCTTCTCTCTGGATTGTCACTCTGTGAAGGAAAAGGGGACTTTCCCGTGCTGTTTCCCACCATATTCCCCACACTAAATCATGCTAAGTGCTCAAATTTGTTGAAGCGATTTTTCAAACCCAAAGCCCCATAAGGCCAAATTAGTAACTTTACTTGCTTGTATTTCTCCTAAAAATAAAATAATAATGATGGCTATAACTTATGAGTACCTGCTACCTGGCTAGTACCGTGCTAGCATTCTAACATAGACCTGTATAATCCCCACAGCTACCGTGCACAATCTATACTTGTATTTTATTGCCTTTGCAAATGAGACTGTCAGATCTCAGAGAGGTTGACTAACTCACCCAAGGTCACAGAGCAGGGAAGCAGAGGCTTTAGGGATTCAACGTAGATTACCATCAAGTACAATGCAGCCTCTTGAAGTTATTAGATGCAGCCCTTTTGTATTGATTCTGGATTGAGGCTATAAAAAGGTATTGTCAGTTTCAGTGGCTTGCTTCGCTTCTTCTTAGATGTTGTGGTTGTAGGGATGATTACTCATTCTCCTGCTTCTCATCCTTCTGTCAAGTTCAGTTTTCTACATCCTTTGCGAAGAGCAAACTAAAACGGATCCCTTTTCCAAAACTCATCAGTCTCTCCCAGTTACATTTCTAAGCAAATCTGAAGGGCCCCAAGCCTTACAGTAAAGTCCCGCCATCGAACGAGTCCGACAGCTCTCCCTGATCCTGTTGGATTTTATGGTTTATCTGAAGTGTCTGACCAGCTGTGTCAGAGTGGCAAACATTCCATACAAAAGCAAAGCAAGAGGGGAAGTATGCCCTTCGCCTGCCAACTGGCATAGTTTCTTCTGAATTCCATTCCAAGTTTTGCCTGAGACTTTTCGAGAGCTCTGGGTCTATTCCCTTACTCCAGTGAGCCAAGTCAGGGCCACCATCCGTCCAAATTAGGCAGACTGCTCCTTTTATTTATTTATTTGCCTTTTGAAAAAGGTCCCTTGAGTTCTTGTACATAT
This sequence comes from Grampus griseus, assembly GCF_964374135.1. NCBI lineage: Eukaryota > Metazoa > Chordata > Mammalia > Artiodactyla > Delphinidae > Grampus > Grampus griseus. The sequence continues at coordinate 119,640,390 of NC_139019.1, read as the reverse complement.
TTTAAACACGTCTTATCCCATTAGGTCACCGTTGTGTTTGTCTTGCCTTTATAGGAAGAAATAAATTCTAAAGAATTTGGAGGACTTCAAAATTCATGGAGTTTCCCCTGCACTGATATTCTACTCTAATATTTGAATGAGTTGTATGTGTTAACTATGTGCAGATCATTATAAATATATACAGGTTATTATACTTCAACATTTCCTCAAAGTTGTTAGGAAAAAAGGCCGTATCTTGCAGGGCTGGGGGTCATTGGCACAAAGTTTAAACTCTAAATACAGTGGGAGGCTACTAATGGGTTCTAAACAAAGGAAAAGCATGATTCGATTAAATATTTAGTGTGACAGAAGCACCTGAACCATGTTTGTTTAACAATCTTATGAGATATATCCTCACACATCTCAAAATCTCCCCATATAAGGCAGTCATACCACACTCAGCTAATACTCGCTTACATTAATTGTTAATACTTTGGATTGGTCAGAGTATTTTTCCCTCCTAAATGGATAGGAAGGTCAAAGCTGAACTGGAAGACCACATTGATTTGAGTGTCCGTTGAGTTGGCAGTGAAACAGAAAATGTTGAACCAAACAACCCTCTTTCCATGATAATAACTGAAGAGACAGAGCACATCCACTAGGGACTTCCATCATCAGGTCCACAATGGAGCACTTGTTCCAATAGCTCCTTGAAAAGAGTTGAGGAACCCAGGAGACTTGAAGAAGCAAATACATGTTCCAGTCCTTGCATAGTGGATGAGAGGAGCCAGAAAAGAGTGGACCAGAAAGCTGGACTTTGACAGCAAGTGAGATCACAAGAGATGGATGAGGGATGAGATCATAGCCCATGTGGTCCAGGCTTGCCGTTACCATATGAGAGGGCACAGCCTATCTGAGAGCCTCAATGGCCATTTTCTTAGGAGATGAAGCATGAAAAGAAAGGCCTGAACATCAAAGATAATCTGAAACTGAGATTTAAAAACTCATAAAATCTGAAATCACCATCTGAAAGCTAATGGAGTGTTTAGGTCTTGAGTTTAACTGTTAAGGGCTAAGGATTAAGAAGAAAGGAGAGACTGACTCTTGGTCAATGGCAGCATGTTTCTAAGGCATGCAAAAGCCCTTGAAGAAGCCCTTTTGAACCGTGCTAAACTTATTAACTTCTCACTGACAGAGTCTGTTTCCAGCACCTGACAGCTAGGATCCTGCTCTGGTTGAGGTAGAAATGTTACACACTGTTTTATCTCTCACTTCGTCAGGGCACCGTATAAGCAGTCTGACCAAACCAAATCTGTTGTCAATGCTGGGAAATGCCTCTTGCCTCCTGCTCTGACAGGAAGTCACCACGGTTGGTTTAGCTAATAGAATTTCTTAAAAGTTCCTTTGACACGCAGCACTGAAAGTCATGCTATGCTCTCTTCTGCTTTTAAAGAGTGAGACTCACTTTTTAAATGGTCCCATTCAGGCACATTTACGAAGTGCCTGCCGTGTGCTGGATGAGGAGTATATGCAGGTGCGTGCTTTCTGGCTAGAGGAGGAAGGGTACATGTGGCACCTGGAGTACCTACTTGTGGGCAACAGTTGATTAACAGCAGAATTGGTGGGACTGCATTCCCATCCACGCCTGAACAATAAAGGCAAAAGAGATACCTCAAAGTGGAGCCTAGCTTTAAGTCAAATGAAAAACTGATTGAAAGAGTGAACTTTTCTAGGATCTACTTCAAGCAAAAGAAATAAAAATTAAAACATAGCTGCTTCTGAAATGTTCAGACCTAGGAATCGCAACTTTATGGTAGAGCTGCCTCTCTGAGACTATAAACATGAAGAGAGGTATCCAAGTTGTTCTCTGTTCAGTGCCCAAAAGACATTTTATTCCCGGGAAAACAAAGACATAGACCCAATGGGAGAAAAAAATCAAAGACTGCCCTTTAGCTGGTTACTTAAAGTCCTTCCTAGCTCTTCTCTCCCTCACTGAAAGAAGATTTAGGTGCAAGAAAAGTTAATTAAGATAGATTTTCTCTGGCTTCTGTATAAATACAGCCGGAAAATGGGAAACTAAGTTGTGGGAGTCTGGGTCATTCTCTAGTTTGAAATCATTAATTTGAATCGACACTGTTTTTTGTTTTTTTTACATGAAGAGATTTGGCTTTTCTTTGATCCCTTCCAAATAGAGACTTGTTTGTACTATGCTATAAGACATATAGAATAATTAAAATTATCTGTCAGATCTATATCTCCATCTTGTCTCCTTCCCTGTTGCCTGTCCCTTGCTCTTCGTGGCTGCCTCCTGTTCCCAGTCTGCCCAGCATTGAGGTCCAGCCACAGATCCCCCAAGTAACCGCACAAGTTGAATGTACCCTTCGACACACAGCTTCTGCGGCCCCACTGTGACTCACAACCAGTGTGTCCACCTAACAGCTGCCCCAGGGAGGAAGGGAAAGGAAAGCTGTCAGTGTGCAGAGCAAGGGACACTCAAGCGAGCCACAGAGGGATGCCACCTGCCCCCAGGTTGAGAAGTGACTTGTCCCCAAGTTAATCTTTGTTCTCATTGGAACTGTTAGACAGCCCCACGAAATCAGAGACCCTTCCGCTTTCAGCCCCGAAAGGAATTAAGAGGTAACATCACCTGCCACTTGAGTACATCTTGTGAACTAGATACTTTCTAAACACTTTATGTGGGTTAATCCGTTCAATCCTCACAACAACCCTATGTGGTAGGTATTATTATTACCCCTGTTTTACAGATGAGGAAACTGAGGCTCAGAGACATTGAGTAGCCTGCCCAAGATCACAGAATAGTAAGCTGAGGCCCTGTGAGACTAAGTAACGAGCCCACGGTGGAAAATAATCCCTCTATGGAGTCTCTTCTGGTGTCCACCCGTGTTCCCCACCCAGACCCCCAGTCCAGTCAAACTGGCAACATTGTGCTTCTGCTGTTCCCTACACACAGCTCTTTCCTCGCATCCATCCCGCTTTACTGCTCTTACCTGTTTGTATTGGGTCTCTCCCTGGCGGTCCTTGGGGGCGGGGGTCCTGTCATCCTGATCTCTGTGTTCCCAGTGCCTAGCATAACCCTGGTGCTTATCCCACTGCAAATGTTTTTCTTCTCTTGTATTAATTCTGATCAATTGGCAGTGCTTCTGAGGAAGTCTCTGTCATCGTTGGGGACAGGGTAGTAAGGGTGATACGCTGTGGCTGTTGTGGGAAAGGAGAGTGGCGGTACATCCACCACCCCATCCCCTGTCCCTGATTCCAGGGGCTGGAATGGTGCACACTAAGTACATTTGGTTATGTTGTGACTGTGTATTCTGAGTTTGTTCCCGTGTCCTATAGACCCAAGAATGTTTCACCCATTAACCCAAGCTCTTCCAGAAGTACAGCTGGCCTGTGTGATTCTGAGAAAAAAATCACCATTCTTACAAATCCTTTTGATTACAAGACCTGGGAATATCAGTCTCTGGAAATCCTACCCAACCATAGCAAATCAGAAAAACCAAGGCTTTGAACAGAGGTTTGAGAGTCTCCGGGCATGGGAGGGTTTAGATGCCAGGGTTAGAGATGAGTGCAGAGAAGGAGACAGATCCCTGGGGCGAGTGTCAGGCAGACAGGTAGGAAGAAGTCTAGGAGGGTCGTGGCAGGAAAGTCAAGGGGATGAGAGAGCTTTAAGACAAGGTTTATTATGTACCGTGGGAGTTTGGGTAAGTGCCAGGGCTACACCGTCTGTAAAATGGTGAGATTTGAAAGGCAGTATGTCCCTATGGCTGTGACACTTATTAGCTGTGAGTCTTGGGCCAGTTATGTAATGTCTGTGGGATTCATATATAAGATGAAAAATAAAGGTATTCCGCTGTTGTGACAACTAAGGGAGAACAGGGCTTAGAACAGTGCCTAGGTGCAAAGGACATGCTTAAATAACAGTTGTGAAGACACCTTGGAGTTATTTCAGTGCTTTCAGCATGTTAAAGGTAAAGGAATGAGTGGGCAGCAGGGATTCAGGTCCCAGCAGATCCAGGTGCACTTACTGGACATTTGGTCCTGAATGAACAGAGATGCTACAGAAGATGAAGGTGTAGGAAAGGAAACAGACATAGTGGATCCCATCACACTTCCCTCCCAAGCTCCAGGCTATTCTAGAGTGGTCTCCCCCATAGCCTCTTCAATCTCTATCTATCCCACCACTCTTCTTTATTTTTTATTTAGTGCTTGACATTATCAAACATTGTCTTGTCCATCTATTTGTCTATTGTCTTCCCCACCATCACCCCCTTCCACCCTAGAATGTAAATTCCCTGAGAACAGCATCTTGGTTGTCTTGTCCAAGACAGTCTGTATCTGCAAAGCCTAGAATTGTCCCTGACTGTTGTTCAATAAATATTTGTTAAATTAGTTAATTGTTGAATGAATGCCTTATGTCCTCAATCCCACCTAAGGGTGACCTGAGCTCATTTGTCAGCAGAGAGAAAGAGTCCAGGGGTAGGGGAAATCTTGACAAAGAGGAGAGCAAGAATTATTAGGAGCCCAGGATCAAAAGCACAGGTGGAGGGATGAGAGTGGAAAGGATGGAGACTATTTCTTGACCTGGATATCGGGTTTCATCAAGAGCTAACAGCCCTCTCACTTTCACTTGCAGACAGCTGGGCTCTGATACTCGTGTGACTAGGCAGTGCTGTTATAATCATCTTTATAAAATAGATCAGAGGATTATATCCAGCAAGTAGCCATCTGACCTCCTTATGGTCCTCACAGCCTTTCCTTTACATGGTGGTCTACTCCCTAAACTAAGCTGACCTTGTCTTATTAAGAGCAACTCTAAAAGATGCGCAAGGGCTTCCCTGGTGGCGCAGTGGTTGAGAGTCCGCCTGCCGATGCAGGCGAAGCGGGTTCGTGCCCCGGTCCGGGAAGATCCCACGTGCCGTGGAGCAGCTGGGTCCGTGAGCCATGGCCGCTGAGCCTGCGCGTCCGGAGCCTGTGCTCCACAACGGGAGAGGCCACAACAGTGAGAGGCCTGTGTACCGCAAAAAAGAAAAAAAAAAAAAAGATGCTCGAGTGGTTAATGTGAACCCTGTTTAGAAAGCTCCATGCACACATGGGAAGAAGTCTTGGCTGAGATGAAACAGCTCATCTAAATGTAGTTAGCAAGTGAGTACTCAAATCTCTAGACAGTATTTAATAGAAAGGAAAATCTCCACCTATGAGTAAGAAAGTACAGCTAGGAAGACTAGCAGAAAGGAGAGAATTTCCCTGACTTCTAAGCTTTAACACCAATAAAGATACACAATGAAGTATAACTTTGTGCCTGAAATAAAGGCTACACAGTTTGCTCTGTGTTTTAATATATGCACATAGGGATAATACCTTTCTTGTGACATTTGTCCTTAATATAGTAGTTTGTCTTTGGAAAGGAATCTCATTGGAACAATTGGCAAAAATAAAATTTAGTTCTATGACCATTGGTGCAGAAATGCATAAAATTCTGGAGTCCACAGCAAACTGCATGATAAACGGTAAAGCTAAAACTACAAAAATGATCAAAAGATATTTCTCCAGACTTTGGCAGTGGTAAAGAATATAAGTTGAATTTGGTTTTCAGGGTAATTTTCATTAATAGTAAAATCAGATCATTTGAGAAGCAAAGGTATCACGAGTGTTTTCTCAAAAGTTAGGAGAAAAGGACATCTGATTGAGATAAAAAAAAAAAATAGATCCTCTAAAGACAGCCCAACATCATTAGGAGTGTTATTGAGTCATATTTAATGAAGAGGACCCCATTTGCCTTTTTTGCACTGTAATATTATATTTCTTATATTTTAAAAACCGGCATGACCATATATATGAAACTCAACAACAGATAATTTCCACTGTCTGCATTTCTTTATTTCCAATAAATTTTTGTTAAACTAATTATTGCTTTGAATTAATGCTAGGCTTCCTCAGTCCCATTTAATGAGCTCATTTGTCAGCAGGGAGACTCTGGGAGTCTAAGGGTGAACAATACTGGAAACCAAGAATCCTAGAGAACCCTCATTCCCAATGTTTACACTTGTTCATTCAACCAACGTTTGTCAAGCTCCTATGCTGTGTTAGGCATTTTTATAGACAGTGAAGACAGGGGTGAACATGATGAAGACTCTCCCCTCCTGGATAAGCTCATCTAGAGAGAAGACAGATAAAGAGGAGAGGAAAGCTGAGGCCAGAGCTACGGAGCACATTTAGAATCTGACAGTAGTAAAACAAGGCAAAGAGACTCAGGAGTCCGTTGTAGGATAGAAGGGGAAAAAAAGGAGCTTGGCATCATAAAGCTTTAAGGGTTTCATCAAGAAGGAAAGCATGATCAGCCTGAGCCATGGCTATAGCAAGAGACCCAGTACGATGAAGACAAAGAATTGGCCACTGGATTTGGTAAGATTTCAGTCAGTAAAGACATTGAAAGAGCCAATTCAGTGGAGTGGATGGGGACAAAAGCCATCTAAAGAAGGATGAGGAGGGAACTGGGAGGTGAGAAAGCAGAAACACTATGTCTAAACAACTCTTTTAAGGAGTTTTGATACAAAGGGAAATTTAAAAATAAAGCTGATCTGGGAACTAAAGGAGTCCACTTCAGAAGACAGTAAGTCACAAAGACAGTGGTGAAACTGGAGACCCAGCACACGTTTGCTCAGCTCAGCTTCAGTCGTACAGAAATTGAAGCCCAGAGTGTCAGATCTCCAACTTTTCAAGAAAATCTCGAAGGCTGTATTTTTTAAAATCTCCCAATTGTACATGTTGACTCAACAAATCACATCTGTAGGCCAGATGGTTCAACAGATGAAAACCCCTGATTTTAGTGATTAGACCAGGGAGGGAAGGAGAAAGGTTGCCTGTCTTCTGCTCTCAGTTCTACCTCTGTTCTCTTTCTGAGCAATATCCACCTCACATACTTGCTCTTCCATATTCTGTTCTAAAGTGGAAAAAAATTTAACCACTTCATTTTTGTCTGTCATACCAAATAACTAGTTTTACCTTTTCTCAATTAAATTGATGAGTTGTTTTGCTTCATTATTTATTTCATTTATATTATTATTTACTAAACCAACAAGAAGAAGTAGAAAAGAGAACTGAAAAAGCAATAATGTTTACCTTCTTTGTTCTTTTTTGTGGTGAGAACAACCAAGAGCTACCCTCTTAGCAAATTTCAAGTACACAATACAATATCATCAACTGGGGTCACTTTGCTGCACACCAGTTCTCCAGAACTTACTCATCTTGCATAGCTGGAACTCTGTACACCCTGACCAATGTCTCCCCAATTCTCTCTTTCCCCAGGCCCTGACAGTCACCTTTCTACTCTCCATTGCTATGAGTCTGACTATTTTAGATTCCTCACCTAAGTGAGATTATATAGTATTTGACCTTCCGTTACTGGCTTATTTCACTTAGCATAATGTCCTCCAGGTTCATTCATTCCTGTTGTCACAAATGGCAGGATTTCCTTTATTAAGGCTGAATAATATTCCATTGTGTATGTGTATGTGTGTGTCTCACATTTTCTTTATCCATTCATCTGTAGATGAGCACTTAGATTGTTTTCATATCTCGGCCATTGTAAACATGTTGTATGTCACAAATGTATACGTATATCAGGTTGTCAGGTCATCTATCCTAAATATATATAATTTTTAATTGTCAATTGTACCCCAGTAAAGCTGGGGAAAATAGAGGGAAATCACCTGTAGCATACATATACACTCCACGTGGATGAAGGGACAAAAGAAACTGTGTACCTGGGGAGCTGCCAGGCGTTCCAACAAATTAAAGATGGTCTACTGCTATATGGTATGCCCTGCACCATTCTGTTAAGCTAAATACAATAAATATAGTCTTAGATTAAAACAAACAGTAATAACATTTACAATAGCAGCAAATAAAACATCAAATACCTAGGTATAAGTGTAACAAAAGATAGGCAAAACCCTACACACAATCACCTACAAAACATTATTAGGAGAAAGTAAAGATGATGTTAAATAAATGAAAATATATTTCATGTTCAGTGATTGGAAGATACAATATATAAATGTATAAATATTATCAGTTGATTTATTGATTAAATAGCTGGCTTTGAGGTAGGCAACTCCAACCAAAATTCCAGAAGGTTTTTCTCATAGAAATTGACAAGGAGATTCTAAAACTTAAATGAAAATGCGAAGGCCAAGAATGCCGAGGTATCATTGAAGATGAATAAAGTTGGATATCAGAGTTCATTGTAAAACTACAATAATTAAAACACTGTGGTATTGGCACTATAATAAACAGTGGAACAGAATAGAGAGTACAGGAATTGACCCATCCGTATACAATTACTTGAATTATAACAAAAGATGGCCTTTTCATGGTGCTGGGACAACTAGATATTGAATTTTGACCTCACCATTCACAAGAATCAATTCAATCATATTTTTAGATCTAAGTGTGAAAGGCAAAACAATAAAATACCTATAAGAAAACATAGGAGAATATATCTTCATGACTTTGAGGTAGTCAGAGATTTTTAAACAAGATACAAAAAGCATTAAAGTGCCATAAAAATTGATTAATTGGATCACATTAAAGTAAGAAGTTCTATTTATCAAAAACTACCATTAAGAGAGTGAAAAGGCAAGCCACAGGGTGGGAGAATATATTTGTGATAACCTGTATCTGAACAGAGGGTGTATATATTATATCCAAAATACATGTGGAACTCCTTCAAAGAGGAAAAGAACCAATAACTCAATGAAAAGAAAAAATGGGCAAAAGATTTAAAGGGCACTTCACAAGAGGATATTCATATTACCACAAATATATGAATAGGTGATCAGCATTATTAGTTATCAGAGAAATGCACATTAAAGCCACAATGAAATACCACTACAGAACCACCAGAATGGCTACAATTTAAAAGACTGATCATTCCAAGTTGCTGGCAAGCATGAGGAGCAACTCAAGCTCACATACTTGTGAGAGGAATGTAAATTGGTAAACTTTGAAAACTTTGGTGGGAACAAATGTTGAATGCCCGCATTGGAGATTTACTCACAACCCAACAATTCCATTTCTAAGAATATTCCCAACAGAAATTTTTACACCAAAAGACATAATCAAGAACATTAATAAGAACATTATTCTTAAGAGCCCCAAACCCAAATATCCATTAACAGAAAAATGAATAAATTGTGGTCTATCCATATAATGCAATGCTATTTAGCAAGAGAATGAACAGATTTAATAGATGCAAGGATACAGATGAACCTCTCAAGCATAATATTGAGCAAAAGAAGCCAGAGGCAAATGAATGCATACTGTGTAATTCTATTTTTGGATTTTCTAAAGTCCAAAATCTGGCAAAACTCATCTATGGTGATTGAAGTCAGGATGGTGTTTACCCTTTTAGGGGTAGTGACTGGGAGGTGGCTTGAGGGTCTTCTGGGTTGCCACTAATATTTGCTGATCTTGGTGGTTGTGTTCACGTCATGAAAATTCATCAAGCTGTGCACTTATGATCTGTGCACTTTCCTGTATGTACATTTCCATTCAATAAACAGCTTTCTTTTAGGCATAACTACTGAGCACCTATGATGCACCAGGCACGATGAAGGTGTAGGGAACATGGTGGTAAACAAGAGGAACATGGGCTCTGACCTCATGGGACTCAGTCCAGTGAATGATTAAATGAGCTAGCTGTTTTTTCCTTTGTGTAGAAAGGACAGGTCATCTTGAAGCTCCGAGATGGATGTACAGAAAACCAAAATTGTAGTGACTGTTTCTTCATTTGGGTGTGTTTAAGAGATTTTAAACCTTCACTTTCCCTAAAACTGAATTCACCATTTCCTCCTCACCCATTCTCAAAGGTAGAGGGATTCATACCCTGTACAAGACTCATCCCTCCACCTCTCCTCTGAACTCTAACTTCCTACGCATATCCATATCTTTTAACATAGTACATTATTTTTTATTTGCATGAATGTTTCCCCCACTGGACTGAATCTCTTGAGAGCAGCTATTACCACCCTTTAATCCTGATGCCTAGCAAGTGCTTGACCTATAGTAGGTACTCCATAAATATTAGCTAGATGGATAGATGGATATGAATATACAACTTCTATGTAGGATACTTTTATTCTTTCATTTTACTTTTGGTGTATCTTAAAAATATATTTGAACAACAATCCTTCAGTCAGTTCTTGGTATGTCAGTTGATTAAAGGCTGAGAAGACAGAATATTTTCTGGTGATACAAAGTGTTCATTCTCATAATTTTGACACTGCCCAATATGATAGTTGAGTTGTCTCAGACACCAAGTGACTCCAGCCTGTGTGAATTGGTTAGCTACTAGCAAAGTCAAGCTACTAAATATCAGTATATCTAAAGTGAGTACATTATAGCACTGAAAATAACCAGTATTTCTGTACTACAAGTTCCTCAATGTGAACTTTCCTAGCAAAATAAATCAGTGGCACAACAAAAAAGAGTGAATTAGCGTCTTGGCAAGTAAAACTAGCATCATCTGTAACGTAGCAGCTCAGTCTTTCAAGCTTGCCAAAAGCATCTAATAAATAGTCTTGTTGGAGATACCTTTTGGAGCACCTTCCCACGATGACTTTCCTTACCCTCAGCCTGAATGGGTCCTCAGCAATCATTTGTTACTACACGACCCAATCCACTGGCCACTGTTGACTGGACAAGGACTGGACACTGGGCACAAGCTGAGCTAATCAAAGACTCTAAATTAGGATCATGGGAAAGAAACTTAGCCTCTCCTTAGTCTCTCCATTTGACTAGTCTTCTTTTTTTGTTTGTTTGGTTTGGTTTTAAGATCATCTTCTCTTTTTAATTTTAATTTTATTGAAGTATAATTGATTTACAATGTTTTGTTAGTTTCAGGTGTACAGGAAAGTGATTCAGTTATACATATACATATATTCATTCTTTTTAGATTATTTTCTCATATAGGTTATCCCAGAATATTGAGTATAGCTCCCCGTGTTATACAGTAGGTCCTTGTTGATTATGTAGCTTACATATAACAGTGTGTGTATGTTCATCCCAAGCTCCTTATTTATCCCTCCCCCCACCCCTACCTTTCCCCTTTGGCAACCATAAGTTTGTTTTCAATATGTAAGTCTGATTCTGTTTTGTAAATAAGTTCACTTGTTTCATTTTCATTTTTTTAAAATTAGATTCTACATATGAGTGATATCATATGATATTTGTCTTTCTCTGTCTGACTTACTTCACTTGGTATGCGTAGTCCAATATTTGGGTTTGAGAACCATGGCCCTCCAGGTTCTGCCATGAGAACTGGGGATCAGCAGAAGCAGGTGTCAGAGAGTAAGAATGAGATAGAAATACAGAGAGAAGCAGAGGCAAGAACTAGGGAGAGGTTGTGGCCTGACTTCACAATGGTTTTCTACTCCAGGTGTTTCTGAGGCCTGGCTGTGCTCCCTGACATAAGATAAGACTCTCTTATGAAAAGGTACTCCTTTATGTGTAGCTTGAGTTGGTTTTTTGTAACTTGAAACCAGGATGTCCTAAGCAATATGTTTTCATTCTGTTGTCTTGGAAGGGGCATTAATGGCTTCCAAAACCTTCCATTAGGCTAATCTAGCTTTAACTGAATTTGATTTATATATGGTAAAAATTAATCCATGGTTATGGCATAGGCATACGAAATGAAAAGTAAAAATTATCCTCTATCTTCAGTCCCTAAATCAGTACCCCTAATAGTACCTTATCTATCTCCTAAGAAAGTGATTATAAATATAGAGGCAGATATAGTTATATCTTATTTACATAAATGGAATCATTTTATAAATGCTCTGCATCTTGTTTTTTATAGAGTGGTATACCTAGGATACATTCCAAAGTACACCTAGGATATGTTCCAAAGTCCAAAAATGTACATCTATCTTCTTATTTATAAGAAGGATAAATATCTTCTATAAATATCTATCTATATCTGTAGGATATCTCATTGTATGGAAATTCTGTAATTTATTTAATAAATCCCCTAGGATTTAGGTTGTTTTTAGTTCTCTAGTACTATAACTAATGCAGCAATATCTTACCCATGTATCTTTAAGTAATTTTGTGAGTCTATTTGCAGTATAAATTCTTAAATTATAATTGCTGGGGCCCATGATTTAGGCATTCTACAGGTCAATAAATATTATTTAATTGGCTCCCATTCCATGAGTCTAACTTTGAAGAAAGGGGCATTAAAACCTCCTATAAGTGGGGCCAGAGAGGGTGTGGAGTAGTCAGTCAGAAGAAGCACAAAACACTGAAGTGTGAAAGGGAATATGGTTTTGTGTGTGACAGAGGCTAAAAGATGTTCGATTCTTCCTCATTTGATATAACGAAGGTCACTGAGCTCTTAATTGACCATGTTGAGTCACCACGATATATATTCATATTCACCCATATCCTGCCTGTTAGATTGAGATGTGAAACTAAAGGCCAGGCCCTCTGTGGTTGAGAATTCATGAACTCAGCAGACCCTTGGGGATGGGAATTCTCCCTCTAACCCTCCACTCCCTTCCAAAAAATCCTTCTGAACAAAAGGGGAAATAGTAAGGCTTTTCCCACTATCTCAAGGTTTATGTGGCACTTAGTGATTTAGAAAGCACAGTTCAGTCCTTCTAGGACTCTGGAGTAGCTATGACAGTAACACACACTTTATAGACAATGAAACAATAGACCAAAAATATTTGGTGACCCCCCCACAGTAATAGAACTGGTAAGTTTTAGAGTCTGAAACCAAACCAAGGGCTTATGGTTACAAAACAGGCTACCTTTAAGCGGAGCCACTTAACTGGAATAGCTGATTTTGACCCCCCAAAACAAACGATTTATTTGTAGCTAGTTCAAGCAGTTTGTTAAGCAGTAATTAGCTTTTCAATTGGGTATTCGGGAGCCATGGAAACACAGCTCCAGGGAATCAGCAGGGACCTGTTAGGGTTTGAATCTCAAGGTTTTGCTCTCAGGTTATTGGGTCAAGACCTAACACGTGATAGAAAAGAACAAAATCCGTTCAGCTGAGGGTTTGTGGAGGATGAGTTCTTAGGAAAGAGATGAGTAAATACTTCTGACCATTAGTCAAAAAGTCCTAAATTAGCAAAGTTTTCTGAGAAATTTTGACATGTTAGGAAACACTTAGAACTATAGAAATGGTTTTCTGCAACCACTGCATCTCCCTACACAGACACACACACATACACACACAAAAGCTACCAAGGGTCATTCTTAAATTTCCTTGCGGTTTGAGTTCTGTTGCCAAATCAGCAGCAGTAAATGTTGGCACACAAGGGCACACCACTCCCTGTGTCTGGTTTCTGTGGGTCCCTCTTGGGAAACACAGTTCCCTCAAGCGCCTAGGGCTTGGCCTTGCAATCATGAGTGTTAAAAATAGATGTGTACAAGCAAGAGGAACAACCATGGGAAGTGGGTTTGGGCATTTCCTTTGGTCATATGTGCATCTGTTACCGCCAACTGATTTATAGAATGTGATTACGGATAGCTTACAGTAACAATTTCTCTACCAAATACCTCACTAATAAAAACATATGACTCTTCAGAGGCAAACTATGGTGCCAAACTGAAGAAACTCTCAGGCTGATTCCTAAAATAAAATAAATCAGCATAGCTGATAGGCTTAAATATTCAAGGTGTTGACCTTCCCCTGCTTATTCATGATCTCAGTGCTTTGCATCAGTGGTCTTATTCAGAACCATGGAGTTGAGCACCATCACACACTGATAACTCCATGGCTCCTCCAGGACTAGACCTCTCCACTGAGCTCGAAGCTTGTGTACTAGTCACTTGCCCCTTGACATCTCCAAATGATCATCTCATTAGGGCCTCAAACTTAAACAAAACAGAACTTTGTGGAAGTTTTTCCCCAAGAACCTACTTCTTGCCTGTTTTTCCCCAAATGAGTAAATAGTACCATCGCTCACCCAGTTGCTCAAACCCACCCTTAGGAATCATCATTGATTCCACTTTTTCCCTTGAATCAGGTCCATCAGCAGGTGATTTACATCTTCCGCTGTCTACGACTGCTCTTCTAAGTCCACGCCTTCTCTCTTTCCCCCCTGGACTGCTAAAACATGCCTGATTTTGCTGCCGATTCCTGACAACCCACTTTCCCCTGGTAAAACCCCCTAAGGTCTTCCCATCACACTTAGGATAAAGTACGGATGCTTTATCTTACAGGATCCAGGTCCTCCTTACCTGTCTGACTGATCTCATTCTACTCCACAGAGACTCAATGTGCTCCCATGTCATTCTTTCTGCTCCTCAAACATACCAAGCCTATCCCCTACCTTAGGGCCTTTGCCTCTTCCTGGAATAGTCTCCACCCAGATCTTCATAGGGTTGGTTCCCTTTGTCATTTGGGTCTCAGGTCAACCACCACCTCCTCAGGCCTTCCCTGAGCACCCAAATCTCTATGATTCCTCCCATCCCTCAGCCATCTTTTATTTTCAACATGGTTCCCATCACTACCGGAAATTATCTTTTCTACTTTTTAATTTTTGGTCTCCTCCATTAGAAGGTGAATTCTTTGAGGACCAGGGACCTCGTCTTTCTGTCTTCTCACTGAATTCCCAAGGCCTGGCCCAAGTTGAATGAATCCTTGCCTGACTTGGTTGATATGGTCAAAGCCAGTGTGTGAGTGTTAACCCAGATGGAGTGAGGCTGCATTACTCCCAGTGTCACTGTGGGCTTGGTCTCCACCTCATGTAGGAATTTCTTCTGGAGGAGAAATGAAGGTTCCAGCCAGGGCTACCTGATCAGTTCAGGCAGTTTTGTCACAAACTTCATCCTGTTTCATGTTCTCTGATACAAATAGAACCAGGAAGCTCGTGACAGATTCATGTTTTCATTTACTCTGCAAATATTTGCTGAGAGCATACTATATGGAAAGACAGGGGTAGCGAGAGTTCAGTGGTGAAGGAGACAGAAATAGTCTCTGATTTCTTAGAGCTCATAGTCTGGTGGGGGAGACAAGGTTAACAATTAACTACACAAATAAACATTTAGTTATTTTGTGATGGGGGCTAGGAGAAAAGCACAGGAGGTTATAACAGGGAGACCTATGCCCCCTGGATATTTGGAAAAGGACTCTCTGAGAAACCATCATGCTAGGTTGACAGTGAGGCAAGAAAGAACCACCATCACCAGGCCAATCCTGCCTCATTTCCCTTCTCTTTCCCTCCATAGTCATTCCATCTATTAGAAAGGAGGACATTTTCTCTGCACGAGCCTGACAAGGCTGCGTGACCCTACTGCCTCTAACAATTGGCTTTGGAGAACTTGCCTGGGGCAGTAAGGGGAAAAGCAGACGGCCACTTGAGCCAGCTTATCTGTGATATGCTCACCCTTGATCCTTCCATATACTCAGTAACCAGCACCACCATGACTACTAGAGAGCTGCACGTATACCCCCTAGCCTCCTAAGCACTTCCTCTCCGACTGCCTTCCGTCTTCACCACTATTGTGGTAGCTACCACCATTCATTCCCTTTACAGGTGAGAAAACTGATACACAGAGAATTGTGGTCACTTGCCCAAGGTCAAAGGAGAAAGTGACAAACCCAGAATTGGAGCCCAGGTCTATCAGCCCCACTCTTAGCCACCACACTATGCCACTTCTCTGTGGTAGAAATCAACAACTGGAAACTTCTCCAGGGCAATCTGACTTGGTCAAGAATCAGTACGACTAGGGTCGTCCGGTCCCTGAGATAATTTGGGATGGAAGGAGAAGCCTTCTCTTCAAGGCTTTGTGTTACTTAAGTTTACCAGATGTGAACCCCTCCACGGAAATCTGTTTACTAGTCACTTCTGTACTTTCAAGGCACAGTGTACTTTGAAGATAAGAACTCATTCATCCTCAAAAAATTTATCTGAGTCGGAAACAATTGTGAGCACTTTGCAGATAAGGCAACTGAGGTAGAGGACCGACAAACCAATATGGCCCACATCTCCTAAGCTGTATCAGAAGTGGATGACAAAATGCAGGTCCCACCTCTCGTGCTTCAGTCTGGTCAGCCAGCATCTCCAAGCTTCAGCTTCCTCTTCCAAAGCATGAGGGAACTAGGCAAGGGCTTCTCTGGGAACCGCCCTTTTCCCTAAATCGCATTACCCAGTGTTGGGTGTGGTGGTCACCAGTTAGCGCTGCCTGCCCAGCCAATGGGCTCTTTTCTTTTGGTGCCTGCTTGTCAGTGTTCCTGTGGGGACCTGTTCTCCCTTGGGAGCCCAAGTGCAAGTCCCCAGGAAGAGGAGGGAAGGGCATGTGGATAGATACAACCCGTGCATCCCAATGGAGGGGAGTGTTTTCCCAAAGGAAAATGAAGTTGTCATTAAGCAAAACCCACCCACATCCACCACAAGGGACTGGAGGACTTAAGGTTCTTCCAAACCTGGATGCAAGGGGCCCCAGCCCTAGGTTCGGCCAGAAGAGAGATCCCTTGAAACAGTAAGGCAAGAAGGGCATTGCCGGGGAACAAAGGATCGACGTGGGGTTCAGGTAAAGCTCTAAGGAGGGAAAGCAGACTACCTGGCTCTTATTCCAAAGTTTCTTCTAACCTGCTCCTTTGCTCCAGAGTCTGCGCCAGGCGGCTCTGTTGTCCCATCGTAAAAGGAAGATCTGTGGTTGTTTTAATTTTTAAATTCCAAACAACATTTATTTATATATATATTTTTAAATCCCTATTGTTTCCTCCTCCATAAGGAATGAAGAAAAAAAAACTGGCCTAATTTAAGGCTATTTAGATGAGAGGATGGAAAGATACGAAACAAACGTGACAAAAAGCCAAGAACGAACTAGAAAGATTGTGGAAGAAAATAGCTCTAACCAGAAGTTGCAGACGTGGCTCCAGGGCTGATTCAGGCCCTCAGCCATGTTTTCTTCAGCCAGGACAGTTAGGTCTTTTAAATTGAATTAATTGCCAACATCTAAAAATCAGAGTATTTCCTATAAAAAGATTTTGCCTGGCAGCATTAGGGTAGAATCGAAGAGCACCTGTTCCCTCTGGACACCGCCTAAATTCTTGTCTACCACATCTGTGGAAACCTACTCATCATTGATGTTAACTGCTAGCCCTCCAGAGACATCTGTATTTTGCAGCCTCTGCTTTAGATAGTTCAGCAGCTATGGCCACCAGAGCCAATGCAGACACTTCTCTGAGCTTCCCTCCTCACCCCGGAAACTGAGCTGCTCCTAAGAATGTGAACCTGTGCTGTTTATCTTGTCACGCTCTGTCAGCCATCCCTTGGAAGAAAAGAACCTAAATCAATACCCAGACTAGTTGGAGAAAATAAGATCCATTTGAGATGGGATTTCCATTTCACTTGGGCTTCTGCTACCGGAACCAGTCGTTTACTGTGAATGGCCCTGAGGAAGGGGAGCCAGTGAGGATGGGAGGGAATGAAATTAAGAACGACACACAGCTGAGGATCTGC
Source organism: Grampus griseus (assembly GCF_964374135.1). NCBI lineage: Eukaryota > Metazoa > Chordata > Mammalia > Artiodactyla > Delphinidae > Grampus > Grampus griseus. Next base: position 119,622,913 of record NC_139019.1, on the reverse strand, counting down.
CAGGCAGGGGAGCCAGCCAGCTTCCAGAAACTGTCAAAGCCCGGATGGGGCAAAGTGGGGGAAAGGGTGCAAGTTGAAACAGCCCCGCAAAGGAACTAGGGAGTCATACAGAAAAATAAGGTGTCTGAAATGTTTGTATCCAGACAAGTGAGGATTTAGCAGTACTATTTATTAGTGCACTTAAGCAATTTAAGATCATTCATAGGTACATTTTAGGTCGCAGAATTAATTTTAGTCTTATTCAATAAATTAGTTCTTTCTTCATCCATGCATTCATTCAACATTTATCGAACACCTTCTGTGTATCAGGCACTGTCCTAGATTTTGGAAAGGCTGAGCATGGGAGATGAGCAGAAGTTCAGTTTTAATTTGTTGTTTTTATTTGTTTTCATTTATTGGTGTAAATTTTGACCTAAGTTTTCCCTAAATCTCAATAAAAATCCTCGAATAATAATTCAGGGGTTGAGCCAGAGTAGCCTTTGACACAGACAACAGATTCACAGCATGGGAGGAAAAGCCACCCAATCAGTAAAAAGCTTTTTAGCACCACCCATATTTGTATATGTGTTTGCTTGTAAATTATATATACATATATATATGTATACACACATATGTGTGTATATGAACATATGTATATATATATTTATGTATTTACATTTTGTACATTATAAAATATACAAAGAAATTTGAAAAGAATGAGATTTTTAATTTTTGTATTTGCTATTTTTTAAAATAGAAATCCTAATATTTCCCTGCCACCCTATAGTGCATTGTCTCCTGCACGTTTTACGGTGTGTCACATCATGGTGGAGACCACTGGAGTAAGCCACCATCCCCTAAAGTCGTAGTGGGCTCAGTGGTAAGAGTAGCAGATGCTGGCATCAACAGGACTTTAGATGGTCTTCATTGATCCAATCAAGTGATGGTGGGTCGTGGGCTTAGCACCTCCCCAAAGCTGCTGAGGTCCCCAAGTGATCCTCTAGCCCACTGAGCTCACAGAGCACATGATGATCTTTCCCCAAAGTAAACCTGCTTGCAGAACTCCATGGCTTGCAGCCCTTCAGAGGCAGTCCTTGCACGTGACGGCAAAGCACAGAACCCTGAACCAGCCTGCCCTGCCAGCCACACCTCTCACCCGCCCCCATTGCCTCCCTCCACCAGGGGATCGTTTCAGGCCCTGCAGCAGCTGCATGGGCTCTTCTGCCCCAGGCTCCTCACACAGTCCTTCCCTCTGCCCCGAAGGCCCTTCATCCATTCTTCACCTTGAATGTCACTTCCTCAGGGACCCTTCCTTGACCCTGCCATTCTAAATCCAGTCACCCGTTAATATTCTCTCAGCACGTTATTAATTTTTTCTTTATAACAATAATAATTTGGAATCACAAATATATTTGTGTGCTTTCTGTTGAACATCTGTCTTCCCACTGGCGCATTTGTACCTGCCAAGTGGCCCGGCCAAGTGGATGGCATTTAGCATATGCTCAATAAAGATTTATTATAGGAAAGAAAAGAAATGAAAGGAGGACAAAACTGATTCCTTTTTAAATATGGAGGCACCTACGTATATAGTTTCTGAGTACTGACAAAGAGACATTTCCGAGGAAATAGTTTCTGGCAGAAATGTTGGTGAGGTTCGCTAAGGTGAGGTTCATTGCCAGTGAGGCAGACTATTAAATGTGTCTGTAATTACGGGAAAAAGAAAAAAAAATGACAACTAAGGAAGGCCAGCAATTTTTTTTAATGTGCTCAAAAGAAGTAATTCAAATGTTCTTACGTTCTTGGCTCATGAGAAATACTAAAAAAAAAAAAAAAAAAAAAAAAAAAAATTGTTGAAAGAATGAGTGAATGAGCTAATGACTGAACAAGGTGTAAGAGGCCAAAAAATATGAAATACTGAAATAATAAAAATAATGTTCAGCGATGATAAACTAGCTTAATAAAGATGGTAGGAAAATAGACACGATACCGTAGCACATTAGGAGTAGAATAGTAGTTAATATTTATATAACAGTTAATTTGTGCCAGCCACCACTTCAGAAATTATGCGTACGTTAACTCATTTAATTCTCACAACCATCCTTATTAAGATAGGTTCTTTTATTGTCCCCATTTTATAGACAGGGCAACTGAGGCACAGTGCGTTCCTAACATGCCCACTGTCTTGCAAATGGTAAGTGACAGCCCAGGGCATCTGGCTTATATCTATGAGTTCTTAACCACTGCACTGATCCAGCCACTTTCAATTAAATGAAAATACACACACATACTGTGACATCTGTTGTTTCAAAGAGCAAATTCATCCTTACCTATGGCCCATGAGGAGTTTTATTCCAATTTTTTTATGATATTAAAGAAAGGGCTATTCATCTTTGAGGTTAAAAATATGTCTTGAAAAGGGTTGAATGTCCTGACTTTCTAGGGTTGTGTGGATGAATGCCTCCCAAACATCATACATCTCCCGAGAAGGGAATTCATTGACTCGGCAAATTTTTATTTTATATCTACTAAGTTTGAGTCACTGCTAGGACCTGGTGATTCAGCAGGACCCATAGTCCCTGCCCTCAAGAAACCTATAACTGGGGAGAGAAGCTAAACAAATAATACTTTTTAATGACTGTTGTGAGAGCTATTAGGGAAAAAAATTACATCAGGGTGCTACAAGTAAGGAGAAGCAAGCCATAGTGAGCAGTTCAGAATGAAGGGAGCTCTGGAGCCTTTGTCTCAGCCCTCTACGTGTGTGTGCCCCATGGCCAGAGAAGGTGCTTCTCTGATCAAATCCTGCCCCACCCCTGCTCCCACCAGATACGTGACCTTGGGTAGGTCTTGGCGTCTCTCTAGTGTCTCCATTTTCACACCTGTCAAGTGTGAATAACATGAATGCTCATCTCATGAATGTATTGTGAGTAGTAAATGAGAAAATAATTGCATAGCGCTCAGAACTGTGCTTACAACTACAAGAGGGTGGTCAGCAGTAAACAAGAATTAGCAGCTATGATTACTAGGAGTAGTAGTGTAGTATTCTATCAGAACCAGAAATCTGCATCTAATAAGAAAGATATTGAAGGCAGTATCAATATGAGGGAATACTTTAAGCTCATAACCAAGATGAATTTTCATGTCATATCACTAAGGGGTTTGCTGAAGCACCTGGAAGACCTGCCAGAATGACTCTCCTGCAAGTGTTCCTGTATCTCTCCATGCTCCTCTTGAGTCAGAATTCCCAGAGTCAGAGAAAGAAGAGTCTGTTTTGGCTTTTCCCTGAAACTTAATTGAGTGTAGCTGGTGTCTAGATACTGCATCCTGATATTTCAGAGTTTAATATAGTTATTTGGGGTTTTGTAGGAGGAGTCTTGAATTCCCCTCCACCTTTTACCAATTTTTGATGTATTATTATGAAGTGATGGGAACCATAATTATTCTTTATCCTTTCAAGTAAATTTAACTTTTTTTTAACTTTAGTATTAATCACTACTTTAAAACACAACAAAACCGTTTCAGTTTCATTGTGCCTAGATAACATGTTGCCTTGAATTTTATTTTGCATTTGCCAAGTTTCTAGGTCTCCAGTATCAGAAAATTAATTGGAGGTTCATGTTTTCTGTATTAAATAGAAAAAGTCATAATGGAGAGAAACTTCCTGTGAGTGCCCCCATTCCTGCCAGTATGGTGTCCCAGTAAGCTCTTAGGCACATCACAGAGGGGAAAGATGGGGAATTACCCACCTCAGGACTCACAAGGAGGTAAGGGTGGGAGAGCAGAGGGAGTTGATGGCAAGGCCTGAACGAAGGAAGAGAAATATTTCCACCTCCCATGAGTCAAGTCTCTCCAGCAGGCTCATGGGGCCTCCTGAACTTTGCAGCTTGGCTTTAGTCCAGACATGAAATATGGAAAGGCACTCTTGATGCAACGCTTTCATCACCACCGCTGTTTTGCCTCTCTTTCATCTTGGTCAAGAGATACAAGACAGGTTCTTTTTCACAAGACAGGTTCTTGTAACCGCTCCCTGTGATTGCCATGCTAACAAAGTTGTTTACATGGAAATTCAGAAGATTTCGGAATCAAAGGGCATGTGGACATTGTAATCAAGAAACTATCTTTAGGTCCGCAGAGACTGTTCCCATATGGGAATGATTCGATCTAGCTGCTAATTCTCATTCAGTCTTTTCATGATATGTTTAATAGTGCTCAGGGTCATTGTCTGTTTGGTGACTAATAGAATTAGACCTCCATTTGGGGAATTCCCTGGTGGTCCAGTGGTTAGGACTCGGCACTTTCACTGCTGCTCTATCCCGGGTCAGGGAACTAAGACCCCACAAGCTGCACAGCACGGTGAAAAAAACCAAATAAATAAAATAATAGACCTCCGTTTATGTGAGGCTATATTATTAGTAGTATGAGTGACCAGAAAGATTGTTCATGAGGATTACAGAAAGTGCACGTGGGCATGCGTGTGAGCGCACAAACGCTTATCGGATAAGTCTTCAAAAAATCAGTTAAGTTCCTGATGAAGAGACAGCCAGTTCCAAACCAGTAATCCCAAACTCACCACATGGGTAGGTGTCACTTTAGCAGCTGGGCTCCGGCCATCTCTGTCCCAGAGAAAGGGGCTAAAATCCCACAGAAAGCAGAAGATTTGGGAACACCAGCCCTGGGAACTACAGTCTGTCCTCCCAGGGTTCTTTCCCCTTTAAGCAAATCCTCCCCACGCAAGAAATACGTTTATTTGTATTTTCAGTTAAGTTGACTATTTATTCACATTTCCTGCTGATGAGTCATTTATGCAGTTTACTGAAAAAAACAATAAATTGAGAATCAAAGCACTGCAAAATTAAGGATCAAAGACGCAAAACTGACGTAAGCCCCAAATAGGTACGGGTTAAGAATTTAATCAGCACACACATCAGTCAGCACACCAGGAAGGTGTGGAAGGTGCCAGGGAGGCGGGGTTTTTGGATTCTTTTCCTGGGGTCAACACAGGCCTGCCTCCATGGGGCACCTCTCCTGGTTTTGCTCGCCAGATACTTGTAAACAAATCAAGGAACGAAACCACATTTGTCTGGAGTCCACGTGAGGAAAGATCTAGGGCTTGCTCCACATGGTGCCTGTATAAAAGGTATATGTGTTTGTCTCTGTAAGTAAGAGGCCTGAGTTGAGGGAAGACCACAGGAAAATGGCCCCGAGTTTACAAGGTGTTAAGGCAGAGAGAGGCACCAGTCCTCAGCACGGGATTGCTGGGGGAGCAGGCTTGAGATCCCTGCCCACACCCTCAGTGGCTCGGTCTGCATTCCACACACAGACTCCTTTGTCCTTTTCTTCTCCAGGACTCATCTGGCCGCAAAGCTGGAGGATGAGTGTTATTTTCATCTCTTGCTCTGCGCACGTGTGATCTAACATTTTAAAAGATCAGAGAGGCAGAGATGCATATACACACAGTAGCTTCATTAAAATATCGAGTGATGAAGAATATCACCAGGAAGCTTAGAAATGGATACAAATAACATGTGTTTAGTGAGCACGTACTGTGCGCCACGTGCATTATCTGTGTTAATTCATCCTCAAAACAATCCTATGAAAGGGCTGCCGTTGTTACTTTGTTTTCATAGATGAAGCAGCTTGAGCCACTGTCCGCAGAAAGTAAAAGGCAGTCCATCTTGACTCCAAGTTCAAGTTCTTAGCCCACTACTGTGCTGTCTCCCTTTGAAGATGAATCAATCTGTCTGCACCTGACTATATTATCATATCAATCCTTTCTATTTTGCAAAGAACCAGTTCTCCAAATTAAAAGCCTCTTAATACCACCCTAAATCCACAGTCTGTAAAGCACACCTTTGAATTGTCGAGTACATTTTCCTTACAACAAATAAAGAGAAAACTTTGAACTTTTCATTCAACCCGTTGAAACACTGACCTTCACATGTTGCCTAACATAACAGGTGAAGTTACACAATCATTTTATAGCCCAGTCCTATCTCTGCTGTTATTACCTCCAGCCTTTAAAGGACAGACCTGATCTAAAGCCCACAAGGGTTTCTGGAGCTCCGAGAGTTCTGCCTTCACTTTACTAGCTACATACTCACCAGTCTCAGGTGTCCCAGGTGTCTTAGCGTCCCTGAAGGGAACAGACATTCCTGCTCTGTTCTTTTTCTCCTTTAACAAAAATTACTTTCAACTACTTCCCTGCCCACCTGCTTCTATAACCTCCTCCTCCTCAGTTTTGCATGCTTCGACAAGTACAATACTGTTGAACTGCGGTGAAAACTCCACAGTTCTCCAAGGTCAGGTAGTACCTACGACTTTACCAAGGGCTGAAGAAAAGGATCAGCTTTAAAAGTCAGTCTCTCTGTTCTGTTGCCTTCTCTCTCGTCTGCTTGGGCATCCCCTGTTCTCCCACTGTCTGTAGATGCTGACTAGTCCTGAAAGTGAGATAGTAGAGTGACCCACATTAGCCTTTATCTTCTAGAGCTCAGCTTAGAATATCTGGAGTGGAATCCTTTACATGTGAAGTTCCAGTTTGTAATCCAGTAACCCGCTCTTCTTAAATGTTTATTCATCCAAAAGCACCCCTCCTCAGCAGAGCATGTTTTGACCTCACTCATGAGATCACTCTCTTCTACTCACTGGGACCCAGTTTGCCATGCACAAAAGTAAAGTGGGTTAAACCGTTTCTGAGGTCACTTCCAGCTCTAAGGCTCTTTGATTGTAACTTAGGTTTCCATTTTCCTACACGAGAATTTCCTTCCATCCATCCATTTATGTATTCATTCATTGGGAAAAAAATGTATATGCATGGAGTACCTCCTATGCCCTAGGTATTGTTCTAGGCAGAGGGATTAAGTAATAAGCAGGATGGATAACATCTCTCCCCGGTGGGGTACATAACCTTCTGTCTTTCCTCTCCCCCAAATGATTTGCGAGCATAAAACAAACCCGTGGTAGAGTTGTTCCAACAATGTTGCATATGGAGTGAAACTTGAGTTCAAAACCGCTTACTACATGTGTAACCTCTTGTAGGTCACTTAAGCTCTCTGAGTCTTTCTTCATATAGAAAAATAGAGCCCAAAACCTGTGTCATGAACTTGTTGTATAGAATAGAGATGTGTGCAGAGTGCCTAAAGCATGGTAAGCTCTCAGTCATGGTCAATGATGTTGCTGTTATTGTGGGCAGCAAGAGCTAAGACTGTACCCAGAATGTTCGCCTTAGGCCATTCTCTTTGCCTTTGTTTAACTGATGGGATTTTTGCCTCAAAGGGCATCTCCTCTAATTTAATCAGGACTTCCTTGCCCACCTCCCTTGTTGAAGTACTTGGGTTTGCCATACGATGACCCAGTGGGTTGTGCCCTGTCTTAGTTCTCTATTGCTGCTATAACAAATTATTGCAAACTAAGTGGCTTAAAACAACATCAATTTATTATCTTACAGTTCTGGAGCTCAGAAGTCTGAAATGGGTCTCATTGGGCTAAAGTCAAGGTGTCAGCAGAGCTACATTCCTTCTAGAGGCTTCAGGGGAGAATCTGTTACCTTGATCTTTCCAGCTTCTAGAGGCTCCTTCTTCCGTGTTCAAAGCCAGCTGTGTAGCATCTTCAGATCTCTCTCTGGCTCCCCTTCTGCCTCCTTCCTTCATTCTGAAGGACCCTTGTGATTACATTGGGCCCACCTAGATAATCCAAGATTTTTATCTCCCTATTATAATGCTAGCTGGTTAGCACCCTTCATTCCATCTGCAACCTTAATCTCCTTTGCCATGTAACCTAACACATTCATCAACTCCAGAAATTAGGCCAGGGACATCTTTGGGAAGTCACTGTACTCGCTACCACACCCCTCCTTAAGTTTCTCTCGTCTATCTCCATCTTTGCATTCCTGCTCTTACTTCCCTAGCGTTGCCTCTAGTCCCCAACCTGTGGAAGCAATACCAGTATGCAGGGCCCCATAGGAGTTCTCCAGGGGACAGATCTGGGTCCCAGACCATAAGCCGAGGGGCCTGAGGCCCAGGGGAGTCCTTGGGTATAAGGACCAATCTGCCCTGATCCCACCCTCCTGTTGTCCTTCCCTACTCAAAACTCCTCCTTGCCTCCCACTGCTTTCTGACTACAGTATGAGCACCTCATCATGGCCTGAAAGGGGCTGCCTCCACGATTGGCCCTCCTGGACACCTTGTCTGCAGCACTTGTCCCTTATTGCAATTGTGAGTTTAAATGGCTGCTATCCTGAAAACCCATCACCAAAGTCTAAAAGAAGGTCTCTGACATCAGACAGCTTGGATTCAAATCTCGGTTCCACAACTCATTATGATCTTGGAAATGTTATTTAACCTCCTTGAACTTTTATGTTCCATCTGTAAAATGGGGGTGATACCTTTCTCAAAGAACTGCTGTGAGGATCTTCAGTCCTAGTCCAGTAACTGATGCATCGTAAGTATTTAATTAATGGAAGCTATATAGCAAGGGTCAGCAAACTTTTTCTATAAAAAGCCAGATAGTGACTATTTTAGGCTTTGTGGGCCAGAGAGTCTCTGTCACAAACATTCAACTCTTCAACTACTCATTATAGTGTGAAAGCAGCCACAGTCAAAAACTAAATAAATGGGCGTAGCTGTGTTCCAATAAAACTTTATATACAAAAGCAAGCAGAGGGCTCTATTCGGTCTGCAGACCAGTTTGTTGACTCCTGCTATATAGGCATGTGTCCGAGGTGCTCAGTTCATTTTCATTGGTTTGCTGTTGCCAAAGCGATTAAACAAATACTGAAGAGTCTCCCAAACTCTTCAGTAATCTGCACCTGGCTTTGAAATCAGGGTCGGAGGTCCTACCCACACTTGACTGACCTTGGAGGCCTGTAAAATATCACATATTAATTTCTCTCCACGTGGTAGGCTGACAATGACCTACATCCTTTCTTCTTCCTCCTGTTGAGAGAAGGAATCTAATTCCTTTTATCTTGAACCTGGGTTGGCCTTAGTGATTTGCTTGACCAATAGACGGTGGCAGGAGTGACATTCTGAGACATCTGAGGCTAGATCATAAGAAGACTTGAAGCATAAATCAGGATCATTTACAAAAAGGAGAACAAAGGAAAAGAACCCTTGAAGCTTCTTCCCAGGCCTCTTGGAATGCTCACTCTGTAAAGCCCAAGCCTTACGGGCAGGCCAGTGGGCATTCCCTGCAGAGCTCCCAGCCATCAGCCAGCATCACTCACTCTCCACCCCAGACAGAACCCAGTCACGTGAGTGAGGAAGCCCCAGTGACGCCACGTGGAGATGAACCAGCCTGCAAAGCCTTTCCTGATTTCCTGGCACACAGAATTGTGAGTCAGATAAAACGGTGGTTTTAAGCCACTGCGTTTTTAGGTGGTTGGTTACATCGCCATAGATAATCAGAACAACTGGGAATTTAACTCTGTAAGCGTAGCAGTCTGAGTCTGATTTGGTCACTAGTGTTTCCTAATATTCTAGTATAGCGCCTGACAGTAGGAGGTATTCAGTAAATAATTGTTGAATAAATGAATGAATGATGAATCTGTTCCACCCTGATTGCCTGGCAAACTTCTCTGCAGACTTCAAACCTCAGCTTAAATATCGTTTTCTCTGACCGTCCACCATCCACCCCATTATGTCAGATTCCTTCATTCTTTGCCTTTTCCTTCATTATGCTAATTCCTATTACAGTGCATATAATGATTCGTTTAAGTACATGTTTCATGCCCATCGCCCTTCTAGAACATGAGCTCCCTGAGGGCAAGGATGGGGTCTATCATGTTCCCTGCTCTACTTGGCACCCAGCAAGCACCCAGCATCAATTAGGCACATAGTAAATATTGTTAAATAACTAACAGAGGTTGCTATACAAAAAAGATTTTACCTAGAAAATTCTGTTTGTCTAAGTCCATTCCAGAAAGCAGCATACATCATCACTGTGCATAAAACACCAAGAAGTCCTAAAAATCTCCTGCAGGGCCTTTTCTTCCTGTCCTTTTCATTTTTTTCGCTTAACTGCCTGACAGAGGTTTCTGCTTTCCCCACGCCCTGAGCGTCCACACAGCTGCACCATGAGCACAGATTGATCCAGAGGGGCAGCTTCCTGTCACGTGGGGGCCTCTGGAATTAGTTTTCTGTCACAGCCAAACAGTCTAGAAGGGCCGGAGGCCACCTCTGATGATCCTCAGGCAGAAGCCAAGGTCCAGACTCTCAAACCCACGTGCCTCTGAAGGTTCAGTCCTGGCTGCCAAGTTGCCCTCTCCCCTGTGTGAAGGAGACAGGCTGGTTCTTCACAGGCATCTACTGAGAATGGGGTGAAGGGGAAGGCTGCTGACAGGGGCTGTAACAGGGCTTACTACTGCCTGGGAACCTGGGAGAGAGGTTAGGGCACCAGTCAGGAGCCTGAGCAGAGAAATAAAGAGCTCACCCCTAGGCTAAAAAGCAGCCCTTCATGTTTTACTTCAGTGCTTTGAATTTCCAGGGCACGTCCCTCACCATCTGCTAATGCCCAGCTTCCCACCTCCACGCAGGCATGGGTAACTGTAGCATTGGCACACGTCGAGTCAGAGGGCCCTAGCTCTGCCACTTACTGACTCACTCATCTGAGTAGGTCACTGAAAAGCTCTGAGCCTCAGTTTCCTCACCGTGAAATGGCCATCCTGACTATCTGATGGAGTTGTTGTAGGCCTCCAGGATTCAGAAATAACAATAAACACCGTAAATAACAACATGCGAGCACTTACTATGTGCAGACCTTGTGCAATAAACTCTAGATGTATTACATCACTGAATCCATACACCTGGCTTCTGAGAGAGAGCTTCTTCTTATTCCCATTCTTACTGATGGGGAAACTGAGGCTGCAGAAAGGTTTAACCACTTGCTCAAAGTCACCGGCTGGTCGGTCCACGGTGACAGGGTCCATGGGACTTTCCATCACCCCAGAGGTTCAGAGCTCAGACTTGGGGGCCAAACAGCAAAGATGAAAATCCAAGCTCCTCAGTGGACCCGCGGGGCGATCTTCCTCTGACCCCCTCACCCGTTCCGCAGCCTTTGCCAAGCAGCTCCGTGAGATGACTTTCCTGCTCAAACTGATGGTGGCCCCAGCCACGTGACCAGGTGCTAAGTGATAGGGAGCTCAGCTCAGCGGGAATGCAGCCACGTTCGTAAAACGTTCATTTCTCCCCTCTGGACTTACAAAGGCAGTGTTCTCAACTGGGCTTTTAATACAGTCCACTGTTCCCCATACTTCAGGTTGGTCTGCTTCCAGACACAAGAAGCTGAATGTACTTTTTATACCTGCCCCTGTTATTCTGGCCTTCTGAAGAGGACCAAGAAATGGGTGGGGCTCGCTGCAGCCCACAGAGCGGCCAGACCTCTAACCCCCAAAGGATTCTCGCTGCAGCCGCAGGAGAACTGAGAGGGCTCAAAAGTAAAATTGTCCCCAGTGGTAAAAATCAGACCAAATAGTTCAGTGCCTACCTGGGTGTCTTCTTGGTAAACAGTCTGAAATCCTCTTTCCCCTGGAATTACCGGCTCGGTGAAATTTGCTTTCAGTATTTACCAGATATTTTGAAGACATGGGCAAGCTGCAGGAAACAGACTCCCACTAGGGTGCCCCCAGACTGCACTGAACCTTCCCCACCTGAACACCAAACTTCCTTGAACCTGAAGTCCAAGACATTTCTCCAGCCAGAAAAGAGGCCTTTGCTGCATTGAAAAAGGCAAACGAGAAGGAAAACCGTGGACCAGATGATAATTTCAAGGATATTCTGCTTGGAAAACTAACGCAAATGTTTTTCAATATGCTTACAATAACACGGGGATGACGTGGCGGGTGCGTTGCTAAGGTGCATTTAATCCTTAGAGCAAGCAACTGAATGGCAGAATGTGCTGCTCATTTGCAGATGAGGAAAGTAAGGCCCAGAGAGGTAGAGGAACTTGCCCACAGTCACAGAGCCTGCGAGGGCAGCCAGGGTGCAGCTCTAGATCTGTCAGACTCCAAAGCCAGTCTTTCTCTGTGCCTCCCTGCCCACCTGCAAGCTGGATTGCTTTCGTCTCATGCGCTGAGAACTCCTTGGGCCCCCTCCACACTCCTGCCAAGAAGCAGCTTCAAAGATTGTCTGAACAAAGGAGAACCCGACTACTAAGGTTAATAGCCGGAGAGCACCGTGCACATTTTTGTTTATGTCTGTGCAAGAAGGGACCGCTACTGGTGGGAAAGGGAACGTTTCTGTGTAATAACTGGGCTTATTGTCTGCATGACAACAAGTATAACTGGTTTGACTGATGCTGTCAGTGAGCCCTATTGGGGAGGGACGGGCCCAGTTTTGTAGTTGAAGCAACTAGTTAAATTGACTGAACTTTCCACTTTTCCGATTGTCCCTGTGCCACCATATGGACAGGACCAGAAGCTCAGCTCAGAGGTTTCACACATTCATATAAGCTTGGCTGACTCTCTAGAGTCCTAGGTTTGACAGTGAAAGAGCAAGTCTGAGGCCTTCTCCCTTTCGGGCATGTTCAGAATGTCAGAGGCCACTTCTGTGCAGCTGAAATTTGCCAACCATTCACCACTTCACTAGAGATTCTGTTCCTGCCTCATGCCCCGAGTGGTATTTTGGATGCCATTGGAATTTGAAATGTCATTTTTATGTTTTAGTAAGAGTAACACACAAATGCACGCTGAGTGTAAAACAAGAAATTCAAATGACACAGCAATAGATAAAAGAAAAGTGAATATCCATTCCACCCACCCTCATCCCTACTTCCAACCTTATTCCCTTCCCTAGAAATAGCTATTAACTTGTGGACATCTTTCCATGCTTCTTTCTAGATAGATATATAGATAAATAGATAGAATGTATGTGTATGTGTGTAGGGTTTTTAAACATCATAATTGGTATTAGACTATATAAATTATTGTGCAACATGCTTCTTGTACTCAACAATCTCTTTCCATTTAAATCTCTACATTATCCTTTAAAGTGCTGCAGAGCATCTCATAATTTATTTAACCGTTCCTCTATAATTAGACATTTAGGTCATTTGTAAGTTTTCACTATTACAAACAATGTTTCAGTGAGCTTACTTATATATTTATCCTGTTACATTCATCCTGTTACATTCTTCAGAATGTATCTGAGGGCAGATTCCTAGGAATAGAATTGCAGGGTCAAAGACGTGTATTGTTGTTTGTTTGTTTGGTTTTGGGTTTTTTTGCGGTACGCAGGACTCTCACTGTTGTGGCCTCTCCCATTGCGGAGCACAGGCTCCGGACACGCAGGCTCAGCGGCCATGGCTCACGGGCCCAGCCGCTCCGCGGCATGTGGGATCTTCCCGGACCGGGGCACAAACCTGTGTTCCCTGCATCGGCAGGCGGGCTCTCAACCACCGCGCCACCAGGGAAGCCCAAAGATGTGTATTTTTATGGCCATTTTTATTTTGATAGAAAAACTGCCAGATTACTTCTCTCCTCGAAAAAAATGAATGAGCAAATAAAAAACAATGCCAGTTTCCTCTCCAACCAAGAGTCTATGAAAGGAAAAGTGACAGTTTTGTAACACCAACTCCTCAAACCTCTGCCTGAGAGTATTTCTCTGCCAGCTAAAATGTTATTCTTGGTGTCAGAACTTCTTGGTGGCTAATGCTCTCTTGGGTGCCCGGTTCTGTGGAGGTATTTGGTGAGCTGCCCCTACCCTACCTTAGCTAGAAACGCACCCCACTGCCAGCTCGGGCTCCCACTGTTGAGTGTTCTCTGTAACAGTCTTTTTTCTATATTGTAACTTATCTAGTCCTATTTTGGCTCTTCAACTGGAGAATAACCTCCTCTGGGACAGAAACCATGCCTAGTCACTTTTGTATGCCCAGCACCTATCATACTGTCTGGTAGTGATCAGTGGTCTCTGAGCTGTTGTCTTAATGAATGGTAGGAAGGAGGGAGGGAGGGAGGAAGGGAGGGCAAAGAAAGTAGTCGGTTCCCTGAGGGTCCCAAACCCAGGGAGGTTTAGTAAAACTCTGTGTGAAGTGGAGAGACTCAGGGTTACTAGATTTCTGCTGTACCCGAGAAATCTGAGCACTTGGAAGCAAAGAGAAAATGTCTTTTGTTTCTAAAACATTACCCAGCCATGTATGTGGATTGAGTGACGCTGCCCATCTGTAATCTAAGAACTGCAAGGTAAAATACAGGATTTGTGAGACAGAAAAGCCACGTATGTTTTGCTCTTTTGAGTTTTCCAAACACGCTTCGCTCTTTTCTTTTCCTGCGGCTCCCTTAGATGCCAACGAAGTTGTGTTTGGAACAGTGAAAATCAGGGGAGTTTCTGGTTTGAGTCCAGTCTTAACGCGTCCTCTTGGTGCTCAGAGGCCTTCCCACGACCGTGACCACGACCACACTGGGTTCTCTCCCACTTCATTTTCCAGACTTCATCCAAGCTTCCTGCCTACTCCATCCTGCCTTAGCTTTCTGCCCTATGCAAAGGAACTCTCTGAAGGGAATCCTCTTCTTATGATTTAAACAGCTGGAAAATTGCTTTGTCTTTTCTCTGCCCACATGTTGTACACAGGACTTACAGGATATGTTTTATCATCGATTCTTGAGCTGACTTAGGCGATTTCCAGGAAATATTAAAAATTTCCCGAATGCAGTCAAGTTCAAGAAACTGCCTAGAGCCACTCAGACTGAACTTGCACAAATATGTAAGGCCCCAGCGTGTAATGATCTCAAGTATCAGAGGAGAAGCTCTACTTAAAGGCAAGCAAGCACACACGAGGAAAAGGAAGGAAAAAATAAACGGAGAGCTGAGAGGGAGAGAGGGGAGAAGATCTTAAAAGAAGGACGTGAACACTGTCGTTAAAGGACATGGCCAAAGGTGGCACGTCTCATTGAATCAACTAAATTGATGGGTCCTCAGGTATCCTCAGGTACTGTGCTCTCTGGAGAACCCTCTAACACGCTAGTTTAAATACACTCCATTTGTGCAAATTAGCTGCATGTGTGTCTGGGACACTTGTTTTTCTGTTAATGACCAAATATTTACCCATTAACACCCCAGTGGCATGAATACCCCGCGCCTCTGAGATGGTTGTAATAGGTCAGCCACGCTGAGCCTTAGCTTTGCTGGTTAGTCCAGTAGTGCTTTAGTGTTTCCTGTCTGGCCCTGCCGCCCGCTATCCACAGGGGCTTTCTCTTCGTCCAGCAACGCCTCTCCCATTGCTGTTCCTGAATTTAGAGCTTCATGATGGGAAGACCTCTCTGGTAACCCTATATATTTTAGAGCCAATGAAGAATTATAAGTATTTCCTCCTCTGCAGTTTTCATTTTCATCCTCTGTCTTGTGTCTCTCATGCTGCATATCACAACTGCTATTACCACCTCCGTCCCAGGACATCTTTCTAAATGCTATTGTTGCTTTTGGATTTTACATATCTATATATAATATATACTTACATATGACATGTTATAATCTCTGTAACATATATAATATTACAATAATAGTTATTATTATGAGCATATAATTGTTTTATTTGTCAAACTAGTAACATATTTGAACTTACTCTAGACCAGACGTTCTTGGCTACAGCGTTGAGAGACTTGTTGTGTGTAGCAGTGCTTTTGGTGGCAAGTTGCCAACACCTAATTCAGACTGGGTTAAACAATAAAAGGAATGTATTAGCTCCTATAACTAAAATACAGAAATAAATAGATATGTGTACACGCACACACACATAGATGCGTTATAGAGACTTTTGGCTTGTCTGTGTCTGGCTCTAGCTCCTTTGAGCTACAATGCTCTCAGCTCTGCTGGCTTCCTCTCCAGCTGACATCACTCATGGAGGCAAAATGACAGCAGCAGTTCTAGGTCCCACGTCCACACTGCACCACAGGTAGGAGGGAGAGCTTGCCTTCCTCACCCTACCCCCCTACCCCAACCAGTACCCCACAGTCCTGGCTTTCTCTCCAGGAAAAGAGAGCTCACACTCCTTCTCCTGAACCAAACAGAATGATGAAGGGTTTGCTTCAGTCCTAGAGCTGGGGATGGGTCAGTATCACCCTAACTCCATGAGTATTATGCACTAGGAGAGGTGAGAGGTAGGGACGGGAGGGCTGGCAGCAGTGAACACACAGAGGGCAGCGGAGAAAAGGGAAGATGTGTGGCTACTGAGCCCAGAACTCTACATCTTTTGCAGAGTATCTTATCACAGTCCAGAAGTGCCCTAACTGGTAATGTGAGTGGGCGTGGCATGTGAAATACTATCTAATAGATATGACTCAAGATATTGAGAACCTCTCTTCTAACCCATCGGCTGCCCAGGGCAGGAAGCGTGGGTTATTCCTCTTTGTGGCTATAGCACGTGACAAGTGGGAACTGAATTTACTCCTGTTCTCCCTTACTGCCCGACTGCCCCTCTCTGTTTTCTCTCTTCTTAATATCCTGGTGTTTACCCTCCTCTTCCATAAACTTGCCTCCCATCTCTTCAAAAGGTCCACCACTAGGGAAAGACAAGTCCACCATCCACCCTTTCCACTTCTTTTCTGGAGAATAGAATTTGGGAAAAAGGAACATAAATGCTTGACTATTTGATCATGTGAAGTAACCTCACTGAGAAAGTCAACTAGAGAATGTGTCTCCTCTGCACTGTAAGAAAAGGCACCCATCCATGACTTCAGTGCCTTTTGGCTGTGGAGCAATGTGGGGCAGACCTGGAGCTGCCTACGGCTTTGATGTGATTGGATTTCATAAAATAAAATCTTTATTTAGACTGACCATGTGCCATTTGTCACATGTAGACATGATACTCTGGCCCACTGTTTTAGGATGTGCATTTCCAATTATTCTTCACTTAGAGGTGGTAAGTTAAAGCCGAGCTGCAGATGTCCCTTCGGGACATGCACTTGTAAAAGATCTGTTTGTATAGTCGGGGTTATAGTCTCTGACCATAGATCAGGACTTCCTCTACTCAAAGGGACATGGTTTAAACAGGGCTGGATTGTAATATTTAGAAACCGTAAGCACTGACAAATTATGGTGCCCTCTGAAGTTGAAAACAAAGCAGTCCTTAACTGTAAAACACAAGATTTACATGCACTCAGGGATCAGGATAACTTCATTTTGGCTTCAGAGATGGCAAAATTCTGTTGGCAAAATGCCATTAATCTGAATTCTTCTCTCCTCTGCCCTCTTTCATCTCTCTTTTAGTGCCCTTCATTTGCTGGTGGGACATTAAGTACATGCGTGTTCTGTCTTTTGAATAATCCAGCCCTGGGTCCAGAAAGGAATCAGGTAGCTACCTTTGCCCAGTGAGTTTTGCTATACTAACCTGCTAAGTGAACTTACCCTGGCAAAACAAAAGCAAAAAACTAAACAGGTAGAAAGCCTTAAGGCAGCTTGGTTCTAGCAAAAGGATTATTGAGGTCACCAAAAGAATCTAGCCTCCCAGATCCTGAACGTTCCAGTTGCTGGCGTGGTGACCACATGGGGAGAGAAGTACCCTCTTTGACCAGGAAATACAAAAGCCATTCAAGAGTTTAGTTCCCTCAGCCCCAGTGATGAACATTCTTATCCTGTCCTCCTATCTTAAGCCAGTCTTCCTTTTCTATGCCCTTGACCTAATCCCCTCTGGCCAATCAAAGACAATACTTCAGCAATTCTTCCCTCCCTTTCTTTGTTGAATCATTCCCATCAGCCAACAAACATGCCATTATTTCTCGTATCTTTAATAATAATATTAATAACCTCCAAGTCCCCCAAGGCTATACCCCATTTCTTTATTCTCCTTGACAATAAAATTCCTCAAAACCGTTGTCTTTACTTAGAGACTCTAATTCCTCCCCTCGCATGAAGTCTTAGGCCCTGTGCAGCCTAGTTTCCCCAACTCCCCCACCCCATGGAAAGAGCTCTCTTCAACGTCACCAGTGACCACTGGTCACTAAATCCAATGGTCAGTATTAAGCTCTGACATCAGTTCACATTATGCCACTTGGTTTTCCTCCTACCTTCCCAGGCTCTGCTCCTTGGTCTCCTTTGCTTGTTCCTCCCCTTCTTCTCTACAAAGTTGGGGTGCCGCAGGGACCCCATCAACTCTCATTTTACTCCCTTGGTGATCTCATTCACCTTGTGACTTTAGTCTTCTGTTGGCAACTCCAAGAATTCTATCTCCAGCCCAGAACTCTCTCCTGGACCTCAGACTCATAACCAATAGCCAACCCAACTTGAATGTCTAATAAGCATTTTTTAACTCAACATGTCCAAGATGAACTCTCATTTTTCCCTTCCAGTCACTCGCATCCCTACCAAACCTGTTCTGCCCTCAGTCTTCCCCACCTCAGTTGATGGGAGCCCACAGTTCTCTTTTGCTCAAGACTCTGACCAATCTAGCAGCATATTATTATCTTGAAAACAGATCCAGAGTCCAGACTCTCCAGTTATGACTACCTGGTCTAGACCTGCCAGGTTTACTAGCCACCCTGCTTCTACTTTGCCCCCTGTAGTCTACTCTCAACACAGCAGCCACACCAATCCACGTGGAGCAAATCAGATAATAGTCCGCCAGTAGCTTACTTGGGGTCAAAGCCATGGTCCCACATAATTTGGCCCCTCTACTTCCTGACTCTTCTCCTATTACATTCCCCTTCTTAATTTCACTGCAGACACCCTGACCTTCTTGCTCTTCCTCAAGCACACCAGGCATGCTTCTGCCTCAGGATCTTTGCACTGGAGATCGCTTTTGCTTGAAATGTTCTTCCCCCTAATATCTGCATGACAGATCTTTCGCCTGCTGCAAGTCCTTGCTGCAGTATCACTCTCTTGATGAATCCTATCCGAGCACCCCACTTAAAACTGAAACCTGGGCTTTCTTGGTGGCGCAGCGGTTGAGAGTCCGCCTGCTGATGCAGGGGACGCGGGTTCGTGCCCCGGTCCGGGAAGATCCCACGTGCCGCGGAGCGGCTGGGCCCGTGAGCCATGGCCGCTGAGCCTGCGCGTCCGGAGCCTGTGCTCCGCAATGGGAGAGGCCACAACAGTGAGAGGCCCACGTACAGCAAAAAAAAAAAAAAAAAAAAAAAAAAAACTGAAACCTGCCCACCTCCCACCACTCCTGGTCTTCCTCACCTTGTTCTGTTTTTTTCCAAAGCACTTATCACTTTCTAACATACTATATTATATATGTATTAGATATAATTTATATATATATATATTATTTTCAATGCCTATTATTTATTGTCAGTCTCCCAGCAGCCCATAGAATGTAAGTCCCTGTAGGATGGGGTGGGAAGCTTATCTGTTTTATTCACTTTATATCCAGGTGCCTAGTGCAGTGCCTGGCATTTCCCAGGTGCTCCATAAATAGTCATTGATTCCTAGTCCATTATCAACTATTTTCACTTTTTACATTGTGAGCATTTTCTATGATTAACACTTTTATAGTTGATTCTATGTCTAGTCCTACGTGTATAAGTGACATATTTAAGACCCTAATTCCGTGACTCTGTCACTATCGTGTGAGTAAAAGCATTCAGATTTTCTCTGTAAATGGAAAGGACTTTCAAGCCCCATCTCTCCAGGCCTCATCCTGAGGCATCATTTCTGTTTCGGAGTACTGCAAGGAAACTAGCAAGGCATAATGAAAATCAGAGCTAAAACAGCAATCTGTTATTTCTACACATTCCAAAATTTTTACGTCAAGGCCTTTTGCAGTGGCATAGTGGTTAAGGGCACAGGCTTTGGAGTCAGACTGCCTGATTTCTTATCATGGCACCAGGATTTACTGGGCCTATATTTTGTCATCTATAACACTGGCATTACTATTTTCATCGTTGTTGTTGTTTTTGGTCCCATAATAGTTGAATGGGAGATATGGAGGACAGCATAGTGGTTCTCCAGAGATGTCCACATCCTAATCCCCAAACCTGTAAATATGTTACTTCATGTGGCAAAAAGGGACTTTGCAGCTATGATTAAGGTTACAGACCTTGAGGCGGAAAAATTATCCTCAATTATCTGGGTGGGCCCAACGTAATCACGTGGGCCCTTAGAAGGAGAGGAGGTGGAAGAATCAATCAGAAGAGGCAGGAAAGACACGAAGCATGAGAGGGACTCACCCCACTGTTGCTGGCTTTGAAAATGAAGGGGCAATGAGCCAAGGACTGTGGGAGGCCTCTAAGAGCTGAGAACAACCCTGGCCAGAAAACCAGCAAGGAAACGGGCCCTTAGTCTTATAACCGCCTGGAGTTGAACTCTGCTGACGAACTGAATAAGCCCGGACGTGCATTCTTCCCTAGACCCCAGGGAGACCAACACCTTGATTCTGACCTTGTGTGACCCACGGCCAAGCCCACTGTACTTCTGATTGATAGAACTGTGAGGTAGTAAATTGATGTGCCAGTGACTCGGAACATGGAGGACAGCCAGCTAGCTACTATTCAAATACGCCATATTACTGCTGCAGAAAGGCTTTCAAGTGGGATTGTATGACTGGGGTATGTAACACTGTAACAACATGCTTGCCTTGTATTACACACCATGCTAGGATCTTTACATACATCATCTCATTTAAAACAGAGACTGGGGGCTTCCCTGGTGGTGCAGTGGTTGAGAGTCCGCCTGCCGCTGCAGGGGACGCCGGTTCGTGCCCTGGTCCGGGAAGATCCCACATGCCGCAGAGCGGCTGGGCCCGTGAGCCATGGCCGCTGAGCCTGCACGTCCGGAGCCTGTGCTCCGCAACGGGAGAGGCCACAGCAGTGAGAGGCCCGCATACCGCAAAAAAAAAAAAAAAAAAAAAACAGAGACTGGGGCATATACATTGCAAGACCTCTACAACGAGGGCAGAAGGTCAAGAGTTGGACCGTGAAAGGAAAAGAAAATTGTTCCAGAAATCATGGCTGGGGTTACTCGATTCCATAATTGTAGTAGTTTTCATTGAAATATAATATTTTTATTATAAAAAATTCAGAGATATAGAACAGAGACTCTGACAGATATCATTCTACCCGTCATCCAGATATCACTAATGTAAGCCCTTTTGCCATATTTTACTCAGATCTTTTCTTTTTATGATAAAAAAAAAAAAAGTCCCAGATATGCTGTAGTCCCCCTGTGCCTGGCCAGCTCTCATCCCCTCCTATTCCTTAGAGGTAACCACTCTTCCTAAGTAGTGGGAATCCTCCGTGTCCACGTTTCTATCCTTATTCTACACGTGCATCTACCCATGTAACACAGTGTATTGTCAGTGTCCGCCTTCCACAGGCGGCAGCGTATTGTACCTTTCCTCCTGCAGCGTGCCTTTTCCATTCTATATTATGTCTGCAGTGTTTATGTTGCTATGTGTAGATCTAAGTTATTTGTTTTAACTGCTGAATAGCATTCTACTGAATGAATAAACTACCGTTTATTTACACATGGATAGACGCTGAGCGTGTTTCCAAATTTTAGCTACTACAAAAACCTCTATAACGAGCTCTCCTGTGCATGTATTTTTGCACGTGGAGACTTTGTGTATAAATAACTTACATCTAGGAGAGAACTCATGCCCTGTAAGCTATGCACATCTGTGCAGCGTCATCTTCTCCTGACATTGCCAAAGGGCTCGCACCAATTTACACACCCACCAGCAGCACAGAATTTCCCCAGGAATTTCAGACTTTCCCTAGGAATAATGACTGTCAAACTTTTAAAACATGTCCCTGTCTGATATGTGTGAAACTGTCCTTTTAATTATAATGTCCTAATTACTAGCCAGTTTCTGTCTTCTAGAAATTACTTATTTATAACTTTTGTCCATTTTTTTAATTGGAAGGTTCATCTCTTTCTGGCTCATTTGCAATTCATTATATAATCCAGAAACACGTTTGCTCATTATAAGAATTGCAAATATCTTCTCCCAGTTGACTGCTTACTTATGTAACTTCATTTGGGGTGCCTTTTCCAAAAAGTGCAGAGACTGATTAAACACAGTCAAATGTGTGGATCTTTTCTTTTGTGGTGTGTGCTTTCTGAGTTGCGTTTGAGAGGCCCTCTCTACGCTGAGAGGATTCTTCGAGGTGACCTAGAGGCTACCCAGGAAGGAGAGAGGTGAGAAGAGGCCATATTTGTGGGCGTTTCTGTCTCTGCTCCACTCAGAATAGTGCCTCATATGTCTGTTTTATAGTTAGACTCCTATAGCTTTGCATTGAAGGAGTTGCCTTGCTGTTTAAAAAAATTATACTTTGAATATTGTTGTATTTGCTCTGAGACTCCTGTCCACTGAGACAAAAAGAGAAAGATAATGAGTGACATCACTTGTAAAAGAAAATAAAGAATAAAAGTAATGTGTTAGCTTTTGTTTTGCTGGGAAAAGGAGGACTACCAATTTGCCTGGAAAGGGAAACTCTTAGCACTAAGTCTTAGGTGCAGTGTATCGCATGGACCCTGTCAAGGAAGGACCCAGTGAGCAATAGAATAAATAGTAGGTTTCAGAAGGTTGAGAAAGATTCTCATACGCCCTTGCTTATAGAACTAGGTGGAGACAAGGGATTCATGTGGGAATACAGGGTCCTTTCAGAGCTCTATTGAAACAGGGAAGTGTGTGTGTTCTGGCTGTGTCCCAAGTCACAGATCAGCGTTGAGCTCCACTTAAGAGCTCTGGTACCGTAGCATCTGGTGAATCACAGGGTCTGGGGGAGGGAGCAATTCTCCCCTCATCAGGTGTTCATTCTAGTTTTCAGCCTCTCCTCTTTGTCCTCTCTCTAGTGGGCATTAGAGGGCTTATTATTTAATGAACTCAGATATCCTTTCTGTTTTGAAGGATACGTGTATTCAGCAGCCTGCAGAGGTGAAATTAACATACACAGAACACTGCTACCTTCCAGTTTATAAAACCTTCCCACCCACAGCTCCATGTTTGTGAATGTAGTGCCTTTCACCAGTTGGGGAAATCTAGCTCATTCTTTATTGCGGTGATGGCTAGATAGCTCAGATTAGCTATCTTATTTTGAAATATTATTTTGAATATCTTATTTTGAAACACACGTATTTTCAGAGATACCCCTATCCCTAGCAAAAGTACAAAGGCAAAAGAATAGAACATTTTACTCGATTATTAACTTGGCTTTTTCTTTCACTCGTTTGCTCCTCCCCAATATATTTTCCCCTTTTTGTTGTTTTCTTATCTTAGTTTGTATTATGGTCTCATTTTACATTCTCCCAGCTAGGGCTCCTTGGTTATGCCTCACTTTGTTTTTCTATGTAACCTGGTTAAGTTTAAAATGATCTGTTTTCTTAAACAGGGTTAGCACGCATGATAATATGTTTCCTGGCATTCTGCCACTGTCCTGTCACCCAGCTCTCTGGATTTAAAGCTTGTTTCTTCAGGAATGTGCAGAACGGTTCTGAATAAAGACAAAGAAAGGAATTCAAAACTCTTGTCCCAAGAAAGGCATGCAGAGTGATTTTTCATACCTATACAGTAAAGCAGATGACTCAAGCTTTTCCTTTGAACAGTAAGAATGTAAAATTAACTAATACTCAGCCAGATTTTTCTACCCCCCTCCCTGGAGTACGTATCAGTGGAACTTCCACTGTGTGTCAATCCATGGACATTTCTTCAAGAAATCTTCATTTCACACAGGTCTGGGAATTGAACCAAGTAAAAAGAACACATGGATTGCTTCCCAGATTGTGAAAGATCTCTAGGTCCGGTTCTAAACCACTGCATGGCTCACACATACGCCATCTCAAGTGTTTACTGAGAAAGCATCATGTATCTCAACTTACATGCCTTTCAAAGTACAAAGGAACTAGATCCACTCAATGCTGTCAAAGTCCTGGCAGATAGAAAACAGAATTCCTCTCACAGGCTTTAATTGAAGAGACTTTAATAAAGGCATTATTTGTAGGGTAAATGGACCAACAAAGAAGATTGAAGCTTCAGGGACCAACAAGAGGAAATGACTTCATTTCCACCCCTGAAGCTAAAAAAAAAAAAAAAAAAAAAGGGTGTCGTGGGAGCCCAGTAGAGCTGGGGCTGGCAGGGGAGGGCCGCCTAGCAGGTGCTGGGGCCACAGAGGAGCATGGCCAAAAGACAGTGAGGGGAAAATAAGGAGCAGGGACAAAATATGCCAGCCTCTCTCGCTTCCTGCCCCTCGTCTCCTGCTTCCAGGGGCCAAACCCTAGCAGACAAGCCAGCAGGCAACAGAGCCCTGATGGAGTGGTCCATGCACCAGCCTCCTGAGGCACAGAGAAGGAAGGAGGAGCAGATGTCAGAGGAGAGGTGGCTGTGGTGGGCAAGCAGAAAATAACCAGCACTGAGGTTAAGAGTGAGTGGGTTTGGGTTTCCCTGGTGGCGCAGTGGTTGAGAGTCCGCCTGCCGATGCAGGGGACACGGGTTCGAGCCCTGGTCCGGGAGGAGCCCACATGCCGCGGAGCAACTAAACCTGTGCACCACAGCTACTGAGCCTGCGCGTCTGGAGCCTGTGCTCTGCAACAAGAGAGGCCGCGACAGTGAGAGGCCCGCGCACCGCGATGAAGAGTGGCCCCCGCTTGCCACAACTAGAGAAAGCCCTCGCACAGAAACGAAGACCCAACACAGCAAAAATTAATTAATTAATTAATTTTAAAAAAAGAAAAAGTCCATCTCACATGCCTGGTCAGTGCTTGTCACCCAACTTCACAGGCAGACCAGAGAATTTAAAAAAAAAAAAAAAAGAGTGAGTGGGTTTGAAGTTTGCTCAAGACTGTCTTTTTAAGGATAATCTGATTCAGTTCATGAGACTTGGGGTCTGGGGGTGTTGGTAAACGTCTTAATTTGTTGTGAAGAAGGACTCTGGTCTTCTGAGTAAGCTGGCCTTGTTAAGGTACATGAGCTGAGAACCATTGATTTGACCTCTACTGACTTGATAGAGTGACAGAATGTTTGAGCTGGAGGGCTCTTTTAGAGAGTATCTAACCCAACCACTGCTCTTTAGAGACAGGGAAAATGAAGCTTCTAATGTTCCTTCCTTCCTTCCTTCCTTCATAATAAGACAATATTTATTTGAATGCCTACTGTGTACATACTCTTCAACAGTGAACAAAACAAAATCCTGTTCTCGTGGAGACTATGTTCTACTAGGGGGAGAGAAGCAGTAAACGACAACAACATAGTATATGATATGCCCAAAGGGGACATGTGCTATAAAGAAAAATAAGGCAATATAAAGAGTGAGAAGTAAAGGAGGACAAGGGATGGGGTTTCTCCTTTATAGGGTAGATGTAGAAGACCTCTTTGATTGACACCATTTAAGCAGGGACTGGAAGCGGGTAAGGGACAAGGCATGTGGATATCTGGGACAAGAGCGTTCCAGGAAGAAGGAACAGACAGCATGGAGCCCTGAGTGGGAGTGTGCTCGGTGCAGAGTTCAGTGAGAAGGGGTAGGGTGATGGGAGATGAGACTGTGAGCCAGGGCTCACGGGAACTTTGCAGGCTGCATGGAACTTTGTTTCATTCTCAGGGTGATGGGAAGCCATTGGAAAGCATTGAGCAGGGCAGTGACGTGACCTGACTTGGGTCTTAATAAGATCCCCCCAGCTGCTGTGTGAAAGTAGAATGCAGGAGGGCAAGGGCAGAAGCAAGGGGACCAGTGAGGATGCTGTTGCAATAATCCAGGGGAGGTAGGATGGTGGCTGGGACCGGAGTGGATGTGGCGGAGATGAAGAAGTAATCAAATTCTAGGTTTGAATGTAGAGTCCACAGAATTTTCTGATGTAGGAGACAAGTGGTAGTGAGAGAGAGGAATCAAGGATGACTCCAAGCTTTTCGGCTTAAGCATCAACAAAGGTGGGGCTGATATTACTGAGCTGGGAGAAGGTTTGGTGGAGTAGGGCTGTAATCGAGAATTAGGTGAAGGTCTTGCAGAGTTTTAAAGGTCTATTGGTCTATGCAAAGTGTGTATATATATATATATGTGTGTGTGTGTGTGTATACACACACACGTATATACACATACATACACATATGTACAAATATATACACATATATACATATACACGTATGCAGACATCTGTGTGTGTGTAATGCGGGTGAAGCTCAGGAGAGGGCTGAGACTTGAGGTATAGATTTGGAGATAGTATTGAAAGTCAAGAGAGGATGATGTCATCTGCAGAGTGAGTGCAGCTGTAAAGGAGAACAAAACTGGAACATACTAATAAGAATATTTACTCATTTTAATTCTTATTCTTCTAGCTGTCACTCCTTCAGCTCTAACTGTGTGCCAGGTACAATGCTAAGCACTTCACGTGCATCATCCCGTTTAATTCTCTTAACAACGCTGTGCGAGATTGACTAGTATCCTTCTTGTACAGAAGACAAAACAGAGGCTCAGAGGAATTCACCAGCCTGCCAAAGTCACACAGCTAGCCTGTGGCAAAGCTGGGAATCAAGCCCAGACAGTCTGACTCCAGCCGAAGCAGCCAGCCCAAGCTGACAGAGCAAGTTTGTGGCCAAAGATGGCTGATAAGCTGCTCGCTCGGCTACGCCGCGTCTGCTGATCAAGTTTTTTTGCTTCCACGCAGTCCCTCGAAGTGCAGAATCACACTTGAACACAGAGCATCCTGATAGGAAGCACACCCCCAGGCCAGCCCCAGCTGACACATCTGACCTCATCTCTTCCCCCAGCAGCGGCCATGGTTCTGAATCCTGTGTCTTGAGTGTCTCTCTGGTGCTCAGCGTAGGACCTGGGCTGCAGAGGCTGCTCTGTTGCTGTGGACTGACCAACTGCAAGTCCACTGCGACCTCACTAGCTTATCTTGATGATGAGTCAGAGGTGAGAATGGAGGTCATATCCTCATGGCTGAGGTTATCAATTAGGGCTGAGAAGAAACTCACCTTTTGGAAGTCACACAAGACAGAGGACTTCCTAGTTAGATCTGTGATACCATGCCTTGTCCAGGAGAATTAATCACAACAGAGGACGTGAGCTGAAAGGTGGCCAGCGTCCATTCTAGAGGCTGTGTTTGGTATTGACCTCCCCTGGGGTGTAGCTATCCCAGCCCCAACTGGGGCTCCTCTCAAAGAATGGCATTTTGCTGTGTGTTGTACCTAGGCAGGCGCAGATAGTGTCGAGCCGGATCTCCACCACTAGTCTTCAGAGATGGGGCGGAACCATAATTGGAACCTTTCAGAGAGCAATTTGGATAAACAGACAGTCAGTCCTCAGTTATAAATAAACTGCTATC
This sequence comes from Grampus griseus, assembly GCF_964374135.1. Lineage (NCBI taxonomy): Eukaryota > Metazoa > Chordata > Mammalia > Artiodactyla > Delphinidae > Grampus > Grampus griseus. The sequence goes on along the minus strand of NC_139019.1, from coordinate 119,595,758 downwards.
AGCCATCTGAAAAAGACAAAATGATCTCAATGTACCAAAATGCACAGGGACACGCACCTCAGAATGCCGAGGGAGGCAAGACCAGTTGCGTGATCTGTAGCTTCCACCACCTCCATTTCCCAGTTGATTAGGAGCTTGGTGTAAGGAAGACAGCTCAGGTTTGGGAGTCAGGTGGGCCTGGGTCTGAATCTTGTCCTGATGTTCTGTAGAGGTGACCTTGAGCTAGATGTTTAGTTCCTTAGCACCCAGTCATCCTCATTCATAAAGTGGAGAGAGAGGAGGAATAATTCCCAGTTAGTAGGGTTGCTGTGAGACTGCAAACCAAATAGATATGGAAAGCACCAATATGGGCGATGGGACATGATGTACATGGTAAATAATAGCTCTAGAGATGATGATGACGATGGTGGCAGTTACGGTGGTAATGATGAAGATGACAGTTATGATGGAGGTGATGATGCTGACTGTAGTAATAGTAGTGATGATGATGGTGATGGTGACAGTTATGATGGTGGAGGTGATGATGTTGATAGTGATAACGGTAGTGATTGTGATGGTGACAGTTACAATGATAATGATGGTGACAGTTATGGTGGAGGTGATAATGTTGACAGTGGTAATAGTAGTGATGGTGATGGTGACAGTTATGATGGTGGAGGTGATGATGATGAAGTGATAGTGATGATGATGATGATGGTAGTAGTAGTAAACATCATCATCCAGCATTTGAGGACCCGGGCTGGGCCCATGACTCTGAAGGATATAAACTAGATGTTGGAGAGAGAATTGCTGCTTCAAAGAAGAATGTTTGATTAGATTAAGTTTAAAATGCTTGGAAAAACTAACTACTCAACAGCTTGTTGATAGAATATTTAACATTTATTCAGTGTTGATAGAATATTTAACATTTATTCAGTGTTGATAGAATATTTAACATTTATTCAGTGTTGATAGAATATTTAACATTTATTCAGTGTTGATAGAATATTTAACATTTATTCAGTGTTCACTGATGTGCCAGGCATGGCACCAGGTAGTTTATATATATTTCATTTAATCCTGACAATACCCCTTTGGAGAACAAAGTATAATTAGCTCCGTGTCAGATTAGAAACCCAAGGCTCAGAAAGGTTAAGTGTCTAATCTGAGGTCACACAGCCGGAAAGAGATAAAGCAGGAATTCAAGCCCAGGGCTGTCCAGTTCCAGAGTCCAAGCTCATAACCACTGCACCATAGTGCTCGTGTCCCAACCAGATGTACAGTGGCTTTTCTAAGAGGGAAGAGGTGAGCATGCTCTGAGGTAGTAGGGGGTACATAAAGCGTATGCTGCTGGTTCTCATGAGACGTTCATACAAATAATTAAAAGTGTGTTTGTGATACGTATGAGGGTTTAAGCTAGAGACAGCAAACAGGCAAATCAGAGAGATATCTTCTTGGCCCTACACAGTATTTCTAACATTGACAATCAGTAGATCTCACCTTTGAAATCCAGATTTCTTGCTTTTCTTTATGAGTTGGATGATCTAGAAAAACTGGATCATATTCCAGACTGGCTTCATTTAACTGGAGCAGCTGCTACTTGTAGCTCAGGTATTTGTTCTTGAGCTTGTCCAGTGCCCAAAAACTCCCTCTTTCTTTTGCCTGCAAACTTGCCTTGTTTGCACACCTGGGCTGGCCCTGTGGATCTACAAAGAGTGCCCTGCTGTTGAGGCTCACACACGGGACCAGGGAGCAGCTCAGGTAGCAGTTAGCAAAGCAGAGGTCCTTGCCTGGTAAATGCCAAAGCTGAAGAAAGAGAGGAGGACCTGCCCTCTGACGGACCAGCTGTCTCCACCCAGGGAAGATGGGTCTGTTGCTGTAGCAACTGGAGTTTGCTCTGATCATCTCCACCATCAACCAAGAGCCCCTGATCACCCATCGCCTGTCCTTCCTGCCCTCCTTGCTGGCTACTGATCATTAGATCCTTTGTCTCCCTTTCACAACAGTATTCTTTCTCACCTCTCTTACAACCCATCATTTTTACTGTGGTCTTTCCCTTAAAAATTAACCTTTCAGAAGGTTATTTTTCTCTTGTTTTCATCTTTCCACAAGTAGTTCCCCAAGTTCATGAGAGAGAAGGACCCTAGCAAGCCAACAAAATAATATAAGACCTCCTTTTAAGCCTTTCATTGAAAAGAGGCAGGTGTAAATAAAAATAGAGATAAGCAAACACCTTGTTTGTATCGCAGACACGGCTACTATCTTGTTTGATCTTCAAAGCAGCCCGTGAGGTGGGCAGAGTGGGAAATACACGTTCATTTTTTGGAGACTTTAGCTTAGAAGTGAGGTCATCTCAAAGGGTCAGTGGCCAGCAGGCAAGAGAACGTGGATTAGTGCTCAGGCCTGGCCTGGAGTGAGTCAGCACAGACATAACTCAGCTCCCACCTCGCCAGTTAGTTTACCCTTATCGTGGACCTTTGCTCTCGGAGAACTGAAACCAAAAGGCCAAGGATCTGCGAGTTATAGTGCCCTTCCTCCCTACTTTCCTTCTTTCCACGAATGTGCCAGGCCCTGTGCTGACCCCAGGCCACACAGTAAAGTCCATGTGAATAATGCCAAGAGAGGATGGCTCAAATGCTACAAGAGCATTGAGCATCTGAGCCGTCCTCTTGTATGGCTTTTTATGATTTCTGAAGTCATTTTGTAGCAGTCCCGTATGCCGAGTGTATACCCATTTTACAGATGGAATTAAGGCTCTGAAAAGCTCAGTAACATACAGCTAGTAAGCTGTAGAGCTGGAACTCAAAACCAGGTCTTAACACTTTGGGATCAGTGCTCTTTCCACTACAGATACCTCTAGCGCCTAACAGTGCCTAGCACACACCAGGTGCTCAACAAATTCTCACCCAACATAAATTAACATCACATCCCCTCTCAAAGTGACTCAAAACGTCTAGCATCAACATTTCTCTTTTATGGCCAAGAAAACAAGGCCTCTCAGGAATCTTGCAAACCTACGGTTCAGATAAAGTCAACAGCGCCTGAAATTAATCACTATAATTTTCACCTAAAGCAATATATGAAGCTAGAGAGATATAAAAACAAACACCTCTGCTGAGGCAGATAATGGCAGATAAAGCTTTTGCTTAGGTTTGTTGACATTCTTCTTTGCCCAAGGACAATCTGTTAAGAAGAAAATATTTTTCTTCAAACCACATTCCAGACTCAAAGTCCAATATTGAATAGTAAGTAGTAGAGCGAATTGTTTAACCTCCTCCTGTTCTTCCCCCGCTCCACCCACCCAGGTGAGTTTCCATGTCTTCCGGTTGGGTGTGTGTGGGGGAAGCCTCCTCCTTGGTTTTTGTTCTTTTTTGCAATTTGGTGGGAGACACATGGAGAGCAGTTTGATAGGAAAACTTTGGCTTAGTTTGGCTCATATATCAGTACAGAAGCATGCGTGAGCAATTCAAGAGCCAGTTCTGTGCTTTGAGCCTTCGGTGTTGGAGGCCTGGCTGGTCCAAGAAGATCTGCTGCCTGATAGCATTGTCTGATCTGGTCCAGCCCTCCTTGCAGAAGGCCAGGCCAAAGTCAGTTCTCTCTCTCTGGAAAGGGCAGCCTGGACCCTGACACATACCAGAGCTCCTGTCTAATTCACCAAGTTCATGGCCTCCTCTTCCTTCTCTCCTAATTGGCCCTCCTTGCCTTTGTCCTGTTCAGTCACCTCTCCACCACTCTCAGAACTGATAGGCATGTGGACTGGTGATAGAAGTGAATAGACAACAAGAGTATGGATCCAGTGAAACAAAGCAGAGAGTGCTGCAAGGGAAGAAAACTTTTTAATTTAATTTTATATTGAAATATAGTTGATTTACAATGTTCTGTCAGTTTCAGGTGTACAGCAAAATGATTCAGTTATACATGTACATGTACCCATTTTTTTCACGTTCTTTTCCCATATAGGTGATTACAGACTTTTGAGTAGAGTTCCCTGTGCTATACAGTAGGCCCTTGTATATTATCTATTTTAGATATAATAGTGTGTATATGTTAATCCCAAACGTCTAATGTATCCCTCCCCTGACCCACCTTTTCCCTTTGGTAACCATAAGTTTGTTTTTGAAGTCTTGTGAGTCTGTTTCTGTTTTGTAAATAAGTTCACTTGTATCATTTTTTTTAGATTCCACGTATAAGTGATATCATATGATATTTGTCTTTCTCTGTCTGACTTACTTCACTTAGTATGACAATCTCTAGGTCCATCCATGTTGCTGCAAATGGCATTATTTCATTCTTTTTACGGCTAACATTCCATTGTATATATGTACCACATCTTCTTTATCCATTCCTCTGTTGATGGACATTTAGGGTTGCTAAATGTCTTGGCTAAATGTCATGGTTGCTTCCATGTCTTGGCCATTATAAATAGTGCTGCAGTGAACATTGGGATACATGTATCTTTTTGAATTATGGTTTTTCTCTGGATATATGCCCAGGAGTGGGATTGCTGGATCATATGGTCGTTCTATTTTTAGTTTTTTAAGGAACTTCCATACTGTTCTCCATAGTGATTGTACCAATTTACATTCCCACCAAGAGTATAGAAGGGTTCCCTTTTCTCCACATCTTCTCCAGCATTTATTGTTTGTAGACTTTTTGATGATGGCCATTCTGACTGGTCTGAAGTGATGCCTCATTGTAATTCTGATTTGCATTTCTCTAGTAATTAGTGATGTTGAGCATCTTTTCATGTGCCTCTTGGCCATCTGTATGCTGTTTTTGGAGAAATGGCTGTTTAGATCTTCTGCCCATTTTTTGATTGGGTTGTTTGTTTTTTTGATATTGAGCTGCATGAGCGGTTTGTATATTTTGTAGATTAATCCCTTGTCAGTCGCTTTTCTCCCAGTCCTATGTTGTCTTTTCATTTTGTTTATGGTTCCGTTTACTATGCAAAAGCTTTTAAGTTTCATCAGGTCCCATATGTTTATTTTTGTTTTTATTATTCTAGGAGGTGGATCCAAAAAGATATTGCTGCGATTTATGTCAAAGAGTGTTCTGTCTGTGTTTTTCTCTGAGAGTTGTATAGTATCCAGTCTTTACATTTTGAGTTTATTTTTTTGTATGGTATTAGAGAATGTTCTAATTTCATTCTTTTACATGTAGCTGTCCAGTTTTCCCAGCACCACTTGTTGAAGAGACTGTCTTTTCTCCATTGTATAGTCTTGCCTTCTTTGTCATAGATTAATTGACCATAGGTGCATGAGCTTATTTCTGGGTTTTCTCTCCTATTCCATTGACCTATATTTCTATTTTTGTGCCAGTACCATACTGTTTTGATTACTGTAGCTTTGTAGTATAGTCTGAAGTCAGGGCGCCTGATTCCTCCAGCTCCGTTTGTTTGTTTTCCTCAGTATTGCTTTTACTATTCAGGGCCTTTTGTGTTTCCATACACATTTTTAAATTTTTTGTTCTAGATTTATGAAAAATGCCATTGGTAATTTGGTAGGGATTGCATTGAATCTGTAGATTGCCTTGGGTAGTAATTAACCCTCTGGCCCAGTGTTTTTCCATTCTTTTTCCCTTTTCTCTCATTTTTTAAATCACCCAATGCTTCTCAAAGTATAATTTCTGGACCAGCAGCATCAGTTCTACCTGTGAATTTATCATAAATGCAGATTCTCAGGTCCCACTCCAGACCCACTAACTCTCTCTGGGTAGGGCCCAGCAATTAATAGTTTAGCCAGCCCTCCAAGTGAATCTGATGCACACTCAAGTCTGAGAGCCACTGGTTTAAATAATTTCCTTCCTCCCACTTGGTATCATTCTCCTGGATCTGCTCACAGCTCTCTGTCTTCTAATCCTGATATAAGTGACAAAGATTTTGTGATCACACTAACTGCTACAGAGTCTGAAAACCATCATCTTTGAGATGAGGTCAGAAGGAATGTCAACCTCCAAAAATTCAGCTAAAATTAGTCAGTAAGGTGTGATGGAGAGAACATGGACTCTGATATCAGATGGCTCCAGGTTCAAGTCCACCAGATGTTCAAATCCACCACCTGCTAGCTGTGGGGGTCTTAGTCTAGTTATTTACATCTTCTGTACACTGTCCATAAAACGTGGATAAAAGACCAAAGTTATAGGGTTATTATAAAGACTAACTGAGACAGAGCATGTGAAGTGATTATAACACACATCAACCACTCAGGAAACATTTCCTTCTTCCTCTTCACCCATCACCAATAAAATCACAATCAAAATAGGTACGTCTGCACCTGGCTGTTCCTCCTGGCCTCTCCCAAGGCTTTGTCAAGGAGGTCAAAGTATCTTCTTGGGCTGGTCAAAAGACTAAAGTATCTCTCAGTCTGTCATCTAATCAAGTTGCCCGGCTTCTATCCTCGGGGTTAGAATGTGACCAACACAAATGTTATGTTGTAGTCCTTTTATTTGCTCTAATCTTATGATGACTGTCATCAGAAGAGGATAGTAGTGGGCATGAAATCTAGAGAATGGAGATTCGGTGTTTAAGAATTGTTAGTAGTCAGCCAGAACTATCCAACAAAAAGAAAGTGACAGGTACTTTATCAGAGGAAGCTAATGATTTTGGCCCCTAAAAAGGAGAAGAAGGGGGCAGTTCAGAGCTTTTCTATAGCCCGGGCAAAACAGCTCTTAAAATTATTCTATTCCTTTTGTGTTGAGTCTGTACTAATAATTTATCATTTATTGACTTCTTACTATGTGCCTGGTCCTAAACTATTAAATGATGCATATGCATTGGTGCATTGAATCCTCAGAAGTAATTACTATTACCCTCCCCACCGCGACCCTCAATATACAGATGAGACAACTGAGATTTAGAAGCTAAAGGCAACTTGCCTGAGATCACCAAGACCTAGATTGAAATGCAGGATTCCACTCCAGAGCCTTGGCTCTTAATCACCAACCTTCAAATTCCTAATTCAATTTCCCAAGTAGCTCAGTATGAGGGAGTGAAACCAGTATTCTTCCCATTGAAAAGTTTTATGTTCCCACTATGTATCACTCTGTTGGCTTTCTGATTTATAAATCTGTCTCCATTTAGTTTCCTTATGAGTCAGTGCCTGGGAGCTTGATAAACTCAGAGACAGCTGATTGAATAAAGTGTCTAAAGCTACAAAGGTGAGGGCTAAGTCTTGTCCTGAGATTACGTTACCAAGGAACTGCCTACCTGAGCAGGCCTGCTGGAGGCAGCTAGCCAGCCAGTGAGTTATCTTCTTTCATAACACCTTAAATACAGTATAATTCAATCACAACTATACAGTATTAGAGAACTCAGAGAAAAATTTAGGATGATTATGTTGGAAAGAGCAAGTTTCAAGGATACAGTGGAGTTAAGTGCTGCCAGAAATTCTACATTAAAGGTGGAAAATAGGTTTCATTTTACCTGACAATTCCAATCAACTGATGGGAGTGATTCCCTGGGATCCTGCATTAAGAAGGATTCTGAGGCCACTTCTGGGCTAAGTAGTAGAGAATGTCATGATTGATTAGCTATGTCTGCCATAATCATAGGATGTGGGCATGGGTGCCCATGTGTCTTATATTTACCATCCCTTCTGTAGGTCCTCCAGTTTCAGTGGATATTGACAATTACTTTGAATGTAGTATCCAATTACATTTAGGTAGAAAATAACATATTTTGAAAACTATATACCAATGATAAATTGTATACATTTTATACAACACATTTGTATGAAATCATATGGGGGGAATACTTGCTGGTATATGTGCAAGTTTGTATTTACTTTTTAGGACTTCTGTCCCCAGAAATTAGTTTCCATCTTAGCATGGTAAAATGTAAGAGAAAAATTGTTTCAGAAATTTGGGAATTCATTTGAGTGCTGAACTTTCTTGTGAACAGAAGTAGATGTTATTTTGGGGACATGGGTCTATTTATTCAACATAACTATGAAATCATAAGTTAAACCTTTTAAGAGGGTAAAAAGCACTTTGGTTTTTATTTTAAATGCTGTGATGGGAGATGTGTCTATTCTGTAAATTGGAAAGTAATTTAAGTCCCCCAAAACTTCATTTGAACTGTCATTATTTGTAGATGATACGAGTGTGTACACATAATTTTTTAAATTAACAGGCTACTAAAATTAATAATCGAATTTAGAAAGATTGGTGCATATAGTGTCAGTACACAAAATATCTATCGTATTTCTATACACCAGCAACAATTAGAAGTGAAAAATTTTAAATACCATATATAATAGCATCAAATGAACATGAAATAAGTAGGATAAATCTAGTGAAAGATGTATAAGACTTCTACAATGAAAACTACAAGACATTACTGAAATAAATTAAAGAATACCTAAATAGGGCTTCCCTGGTGGCGCAGTGGTTGGGAGTCCTCCTGCCGATGCAGGGGACACGGGTTCGTGCCCCGGTCCGGGAAGATCCCACATGCCGTGGAGCGCCTAGGCCCATGAACCATGGCCGCTGGGCCTGTGCGTCCAGAGCCTGTGCTCCGCAACGGGAGAGGCCACAGTGGTGAGGGGCCCGCGTACCGCAAAAAAAAAAAAAAGAATACCTAAATAAACAAAGGGCTTTACCATGTTCATTAACTAAAAGACTCAACCTTTTTCTGTCCAAATTGATCTATAGGTTCAATGAAGTCTGAATCAAAAAAACAGTAGATTTGTGTGTGTGTGTGTGTGTGTACACACAAAAAAAAAATTTGGCAAGTTGTTAGTGAAGATAACCTTAAAGAAGAAACCTAGAAGATTTGCATTACCAAATCTTAAAATTTATTATAAAACTACAGTAATTAAGAAAGTGCAATAATAGCATAAGAACAGACAAAAAAACCAATGGAATAAAATCCAGAGAAGACTCCCTCATATATAGTCATGATATTTTTGACAGTGTTGTCATTGCTCTGTAATGAGGAAAGGATGACCTTTACAAAAAATAATGCTGAGTCAATTAAATTATCATATAGGGGCAAAATTAATCATGACCTCTACCTCACACCACTTACAAAAATCAATTTCAGATGTGAAAGGATAAACAAAAATCTTCTGGAAGATAACATGGGAAAATACTTCCAACACGTTGGGATGAGCAATGATTTCTTAAGCAGGACATGATAGGGTGGCTGAATGCATAAAAAACAAGACCCTTCTATATGCTGCCTATAAGAGACTCACATCAAACCTAAAGACACAGATAGACTGAAAGTAAAAGGATGGAAAAAGGTATTCCATGCAAATGGAAACAAAAAGAAAGCTGGGGTAGCAACACTTATATCAGACAAAATAGACTTTAAAACCAAGTCTGTAATAAAAGACAAAGAAGGGCATTATATAATGATAAATGGGTCAATCTAAAAAGAGGATATAGCATTCCTAAATATTTATGCATCCAACATAGAAGCACCTAAATATATAAAGCAAGTATTAATAGACATAAAGGGAGAAATAGACAGTAATACAATAATAATAGAGGACTTTAATACTCCACAATATCAGTAGATAGTTCAGTAGATAGTTCATCCAGACAGAAGATCAATAAGGAAACACTGGCCTTAAATGACACATTAGACCAGATGAACTTAATAGATACGTACAGAACATTTCATCCAAAAACAACAGAATACACATTCTTTCCAAATGCACATGGAACATTCTCCAAGATAGATCACATGGTAGGCCACAAAACCATAAATTTAAAAAGACTAAAATCATATCAAACATCTTTTCTAACTACGATGGTTTGATACTACCAATTACAATACTACCAATTACAAATACTATCAATTACAATAAGAAAAATGGAAAAAATACAAACATGCGGAGGCTAAACAACGTGCTAGTAAACAACCAGTGGTCAATGAAGAAATCAAAGAGAAAATAAAAAATTGCATTGAGACAAATGAAAATGGAAAGACAACACACCAAAATCTGTGGGATTGAGCAAAAACAGTTTTAAGAGGAAAGTTTATAGTGACACAGGCCTATCTCAAGAAACAAGGAAAATCTCAGATGAACAATCTAAATTATACCTCAAGGAACTAGAAAAAGAAGAACAAACAAAGCCCAAAGTTAGTAGAAGGAAAGAAATAATAAAGATCATAACAGAAATCAATAAAATAGAGACTAAAAACACAGTAGAAAAGATCATTGCAACTAAGAGCTGGTTCTTTGAAAAGATAAACCAAATTAATAAACCATTAGCCAGACTCACTAAGAAAAAAAGAGAGAGGGTCCAAATAAATAAAGAAATAAAAGAGAAGAAGATACAACCAACACCACAGAAATACAGAGGATCATAAGAGATTACAATAAACAATTTTATGCCAACAAATTGGACAACCTAGAAGAAATGAGTAAATTCCTAGAGACACACAATCTCCCAAGACTGAATTGAGAAGAAATAGAAAATCTGAATAGACTGATTGCTGGCATTGAAATTGAATTGGTAATTTTAAAACTCCCAACAAAAAGTCCAGCATCAGATGGCTTCACAGGGAAATTCTACCAAGCATTTAAAGAAGAGTTAATACCTATCCTCTTCAAACTACTCCAAAAAAATTGAGTAGGAAGGAACACTCCCAAATTTGTTCTACAAGGTCAGCATTACCCTGATTCCAAGACCAGACAAAGACACTACAAAAAAAAAAAGAAAATTACAGGCCAATATCCCTAATGAACACAGATGCAGATATCCTCAAAAAATACTAGCAAACTGAATACAATACATTAAAAGAACTATATCAAGTGGTGGAACTTGACTTGAACTATGATCAAGTGGGATTTATCCCAGAATGCAAGGATGATCCAACATTTGTAAATCAATCACATTAAGAAGACAAAAGATAAAAATCATATCATCTCAATTGATTCAGAAAAATCATTTGACAAAATCCAACATCTATTTATGATTTAAAAAAACTCTTAATAAAGTGGGTATAGAGGGAACATACCTCACCATAATAAGGCCATATATGACAAACCCACAGCTAACATCACACTAAGATCAGGAGCAAGACAAGGATGCCCATTCTCACCACTTTTATTCAACATAGCACTAGAAGTCCTAGCCACAGCAGTCAGACAAAAATAATGGAGATAAGTGTATTCAAAATGGAAAGGAAAAAGTAAAACTGTCACTGTTTGCAGATGACATGATACTGTGTATAGAAAACCCAAAATATTCCACCAAAAAACTATCGGAACTAACAAATGAATTCAGTAAAGTTGCAGGATACAGAATCAGTCAGTTGCAGGATACAAAATCTCCTGCATTTCTATAAACTAAACAAATTAAGAAAACAATCCCATTTACAATTGCATCAAAAAGAATAAAATACCTAGGAATAAATTTAACCAAGGAGGTGAAAGACCTGTACTCTTAACACTATAAGACATTAATGAAAGAAATTGGAAGATGACACAAATAAATGGAAAGTTATTCCATGTCATGGCTTGAAAGAATTAATATTGTTGAAATATTCATACTACCCAAAGCAATCTACAGATTCGATGTAATCCCTGTGAAAATACCAATGGCATTTTTCACAACACTGGAGCAAATAATTCTAAAATTTATGTGGAACCATAAAAGACCCTGAAAAGCCAAAACAACCTCAAGAAAGAAAGGCAAAGCTGGAGGTGTCATGCTTCCTGATTTTAAACTATACTACAAAGCTGTAGTAATCAAAACCATATGGTACTGATACAAAAAGAAAAAAAATAAAAAACAGACACATAGATCAATGGAACAGAATAGAGAGCCCAGAAATAAACCCACACTTATATAAAGCAACTAATTCACAACAAAGGAGCCTAGACTATACAGTGGGAACAAGATAGTCTCTATAGTAAACTGTTTGGAAAAACTGGACGGCTACCTGCAAAAGACTAAACCTGGACCACTTTCTTACACCATATACAAAAATAAACTCAAAATGGATTAATGGCTTAAATGTAAGACCCCAAACCACCAAACTCCTAAAAGAAAACATAGGCCATATGTTCTTCGGCATTGGTCTTAGCAATATCTTTCTGCAGCTTTCTCCACAGGCAAGGGCAACGAAAACAAAAATAAAAGAGACTACATCAAATGAAAAAGCTTTGCACAGTGAAGGAAACCATCAACAAAATGAGAAAGCAACCTGCTGAATGAGAAAAGTTATTTTCAAATAATGTCTGATAAGGGGTTAGTATCCAAAATATATAAAGAAATCACACGTCTTGGTATTTTTTTTAATCTTATTTTTAAATGGGCAGAGAACCTAAACAGACATTTTCCCAAGGAAGACATACAGATGTCCAACAGACACATGAAAAGAGGCTCAACATCACTAATCAGGGAAATGCAGATCAAAACTACAATGAGATAACACCTCACACCTGTCAAAAAAGATGACAAATAAGTGTCAGTAAGGATGTGGACAAAAGGGAACCCTCATGCATTGTTGTTGAGAATGTAAATCAATGCAGTCACTATGGAAAACAGTATGGAGATTCCTCAAAAAATTAAAAAGAGAACTGTTATACAACCCAGGAATTCCACTTTTGGAATAGTTTTCCAAGGGAAATGAAAGCATTAATTGGAAAAGATACCTGCATCCCTGCGCTCATAGCGGCTTTATTTACAATAGCCAAGATATGGAAGCAACCCACATGTCCATTGACAGATGAATGGATAAAGCAGATGTGGTGTATGTATACAGTGGAATATCCTCAGCTGCATTATTTGTAATAGAAAAAAACTGGGAACAATACAAATACTCATCAACCATAAAATGGACAAATATTGTAGAATGTTCATTCAGTGCAACACTATACAGCACTGAGAAGAAGTGAATGCCTGCTCCATGCTACAACATGGATAAGTCTCTCAAGTAAGCATATGGCTGAGTAAAAGAAGCCAGACATCCAAGAGCACATACTGCACAATCTGTATAATTCCATTTATATAAATTCAGGAAAAAAATTTATTGTTATAGAAGTCAAAAGAGAAATTCTCTTTGGGTGGAGTGGGGATCCATCTGGGTGGCTGAAAACGTTCTATGTTTTTATTTGGGTGGTGGTTAGGACAATGATTTTACTTTTAAAAATGCTAATCTAGGGCTTCCCTGGTGGCGCAGTGGTTGGGGGTCCGCCTGCCGATGCAGGGGGCACCGGTTCTTGCCCCGGTCTGGGGGGATCCCGCGTGCCGCGGAGCAGCTGGGCCCATGAACCATGGCCGCTGAGCCTGCACGTCCGGGGCCTGTGCTCCGCAGCAGGAGAGGCCACGGCAGTGAGAGGCCTGCGTACCGCAAAAAAAAGAAAAAAAAAAAGTCTAATCTATAGCAATAGAAGTCAGAATAGTGAATATAATGAGTTTGAAGGGGTACAGAAAGCTTCTGGGAGCTGGTGATGTTACATACCTTGATCTAGATGGGGGCCATTCACTTTGTAAACATTCATCAAACTAGTCACTTACGGTTTCTGGTCCTTCGAGTGTAGATTTTTTAACTCAGTAAAACTTTACTTTAAAATCATTTCTGTATTTGAGAGAGAGAAGGCAGTAAAAGCCCTAAATAATATGGTCTGACCATCCTCATTGGTGATAAACAGTAAAAGAAAACATTTATTGAGCGTGTAATGCATGCCAGGCACTGTGCTACATACTTTATTCATTTAATTCTCACATGTGTCATGAAGATTGGTCCTATTATTAGCCCCAGCTTACAGATGAAGAAACAGGCTTAGCAAGGTCAAGGGACTTGCCCAAGTTCTCACCATTAGAAACAGCAGGCCTGGGGTGCCAGCCCTGGTAGTCTGTCAAATGGTAAAATGGAATTCAAGTAATGTTTCTTTAGAAAGAGAAAAAGACAGGAGTGTGTGTCCCCAGTACCTGGTCATTTATGCCCTCAGAAAGCTGCCCACGGTCTGCCCGCCCGCCCACCCAGTGGATTTGCTCTCAGCCTCTCAGGCTCAACAGCAGGATGCTGTGAATTGGCTTTTTCTCTGCACGTCGTCAGCCTCCAGGACTGAGGAGGGGCGGCTGTGTTTGTCTTGGATCACAGGGAATTGCTGTGGCTGGCACTCACTGAATTTCCTGTAACTGTAAAAGAGTGATGTCATGGTATTGGACCAGGGTGGCAAACAGGCCTCACTGTGAGCAGTGTGAAATGCCCCCTCTGTGCTGCCAGGCCCCAGACAGGCCCTCACCGCTCCACCGTGCATCTCTGCCACACGCACCTCGTCACACTCGCTCTCCAAGCCCTCCCTGAAACCAGGCCCTTCTAAGAGCCCGATGACTGAAAGGACGAATGCTGGGGCCATTCCCAGGCACTGCCTTTCCTCAAGAGCTCAGAGAGGCTCCTCAGCTGCAATGGCTTCGCTGGTCTGAGTTGGAAGGATAGATGGGGCACTCTGCTTGGAGAAATTCTGCAGCGGTTTTCTGGAGGCTTCATGGCAAGTGACTAGATGTCTGCATTCCTTCAAGACAGTAAATACAACCCAGTAGCAGGAGGTACCTTGAGTCAGGGGAGGGTTCCAGCATTTGCAGGTCAGGAGCCTCCTTCTGAGCATGTGGAGAAGCAGAAGCCACACTCAGGAGCGGAGACCTTCAGCTCCCCTCAGGAAGGTGGGCATGACATTTGAGCAGCCGGAGGAAATGTGGTAACAAATGAGGAGACCCCCATCAGCCTCAGTCACCTGCCTTCCTCCTTCCGCCTTCTAGAGTGATTCCATGCGATCCTATTCTTCCCAAGAAGGCCTCAAGTGCCTAATGTAAGTTTTACCAATATTTCTAGAAAAATCGCCAGCATCCAAAGATTCCCTTCATCCAGTAATTTTCCTCTGGGTTCCTCTGGGTTCTGCATTTATACTCCATTGACCCATTCTCATGATTGATCCACTCTTATACTTCTTATTAATCCATTCATTGCCTCACTCTCTCATTTAACAAACATTTATCAACCACCTACTGTGTGCTCTGGGGACTCAGCTGTGAGCAAGAGACATTCTTCTTCTCTTTCCCGAGACACACAGTTAAGTATTCCTAACTCAGTTTTTATATATTACCTTATATCTAGATAGCATTTATTGAGTACCTCCTATGTGCTAGGTACTATTCTAACCATTTTACATGTATTAGCTAATTAATCCTCACAATACTCCAGGAGAAATTTCAACTTTATAGATGAGGAAGCTGAGACAGAAGAATGAAAAATAATGTCCTTTAGGCCTCCTCACTAATAAGTGACACACCTGGGTTCTAAGCCAGGAGGTCTTATTCCACCACCTTATTCTTACCAACTTAATATATCTATGTAGATGACTAGAAAAATATCTGGAAGTCTGTAACCAAACGTCAATCAAAGTTACACTGTTGTTTAGCAACCTAAATGTCTATCAGTAGATGACTGGATAAAGAAGATGTACATATATGCAATGGAATACTACTCAGCCATAAAAGATAATGAAATAATGCCATTTGCAGTAACATGGATGGACTTAGAGATGATCATACTAAGTGAACTATGTCAGAAAGAGAAAAACAAACACCATATGATATCACTTATATGTGGAATCTAAAATATGGCACAAGTGAACTTATCTACGAAACAGAAACAGACTCACAGACATAGAGAACAGACTTGTGGTTGCCAGGGGTAGGGGAGAGATGGATTGGGAGTTTGGGATTAGCAGATGTAAACTATTATATAAAGAATGGATAAACAACAAGGTCCTACTCTATAGTACAGGGAACTATATTCAATATCCTGTAATAAACCACAATGGAAAAGAATATGAAAAGGAACCTATGTATATATATAACTGAATCACTTTGCTATACAGTAGAAATTAAGAGAATATTGTAAATCAACTATATGTCAATAAAATAAAAATTTTAAAAGGTTATATTGTTGTTTGGAGATAGAGAGAGGGTAGAACGACTAGTAATCTGTACTTTATTCTTGCCATATATTTGGTATTCTCATTTGTTATCTCCCTCTCCCTCCCTCCCTCCCTCCTTCCCTCCCTCCCTCCCTCCCTCGCGCTCTCTTTCTCTCTCTCTTTTCCCCTCCCCCCCACCCATCTCTCTCTGTTTCTGTTTTACTTGTATGATGAGAAAAAATTGATAGCATTATAAAAACATTGAAAGAGCAGGTTTGTAAGAGCAAAGTAGTAGAGGTGGTGACAGGGAGGTGGGGCAGGAGCGTGCATTTGGGTTGAGGTCTGACAGGTGAAGACGTCTTTCCCTCAGAAAGTACCGCACACGAAGCAGATGCATCTTGACCTCAGGATTCTTTCAGCTCCTCTGCCCAGCCTGTAAGCCTTTTTGGTGACATCGACTGATATTTGCAAATAGGAAGATTCTAAAGTAGGTAGGATTTTTAGTGACCATGCCAGCCACATGAGAACAGTGTGTGCTCTGGGAACAAACATGTTGCATAATCACAAGCCCAGAGAAGGTTAACTGCACAAAAATACCTGCTTCAGAGTAAGGCTTGGTGTCAACTCAGTCTCTCAGAGAAGTTACCAGTGACCTGGACTGCAGATGCCTCCTTGCTCCAGCCATTACCCCGCTGCGAAGTAAACGATTACTAAACAGTTACTAGTATTTCAGTGACTTCTCAAGGATGCGTGCTGTTTCATTTGCTCAGAGGAAAGGATACATAACTCGACATTCCTGTTGTGGCAGCTGTTTTGCCCTTTAGATCATTTGATCCTCAAAGCAAAGGCATGAAGTAAAATACGACCATCCCCATTTTACAGATGAGGAACCTGAACCTTGGAAAGGTTCATAAATAACTCATTATATAGCGGTTTTTTAGGAGATGATCTGATAATCAAAGAAAAAAAAAAGACCAATCTTTTAAAAAATAGATAAACGTAAGAAAAGTGATGGTACAAAACAAAATGCATCACCGGCTCATCCATGTAGATATTGAAAATGAAGGGGTTGGGGAGGACACCCATTCTTTGGAGCATTCATTTGCTATTCATAAAGTAGAACTGAAACCCTGTCTGTCCACCTTATGGTATATTAAGACCAAAGTACCATCTTCTGGGGCTCAACACAGTAAGGTTATGTTGGGGAGTTGTGTTTTATTCTAAGTACAACGGGAAGCCATTGAAAGCTCTTGGGTGGGCGCTTGACCTGAGCTGGTTTGTGTTCCCGGCTCATGCTGTATGCTGAGGGAATCATGGATTGAATGTCTGTCTTCCTCCCTGGACAGTAGGCGCTATTCTTTATGCTGTTTATTCGCTTATCCCTGTCTGTGCCCGTCAGGTGTCAGCTCTCTGGAAGTAGGGACCTTGTCTCTTCTCACTCCTCTGTCACTAGTGGCTGGAACAGTATTTCACCCAGAGTAGGCTCCTGATAAATATTGGTTGAGTGAATAAATGAATGAATGAATACAAGAACAAGTGAATGAATGAAGTATCACACAAATAAACATAAAGGGCGGTGGGTGCTGTGAGAGAAGAGCGTAGAGGGCCATGAAAGCATGGAGGACACTGTGATTGGGGTGGGGAGGGTGATAATGGTTGTAGCTTGGAGGCAGAAGAGAAGAGAAGTGGGTTCAAGGCATACTGATGACATAAGATGAAGGGACTCGCTGATGTACTTGATATGGCGGCTGAGGGAGGGCACAGATTGGAACGTGAGCTTCATTTCCTCAGCCCTCCAACCTAGACATCCTATTCAATTCAGTTCAATTCAAGAGGAATGAGTGACTGTTTTTCGAGTTGTTTTATGAGCTATTTGTAGAGAAAAGCTGCAGAACAGCAAGCATGATTTTCTAAATAGTGAGATTCACCGACAATAGGGAGATAAGAGTGGTTATTTTTGTAGCATCTACAGGAATCAGTTGGTAGCAGTCTCTGTGATGCTTTCTTCATTGCTCCCTCCCTTAATCTCCTGATATTTCTATAAGGTTTCCATGGCTGGTTTCCATGACACCATAACAGTTTTACCCATTCTATCAAAAAAAAAAAAAAAACTGATCAGAAAATAAAAAAGCCTTTCCTGTACCTGAATGAATGCACCTACTCTCCACCCCCAAGACACACACACACACACACACACACACACACACACACACACACGCACGCACACACGTGCATGCGCACACCATCGCTCCTATCAGAGAACTAGGTATACAGATATTTAGAACAACTATCGATTGATTTGCCTACTTGGGTTAAAATAGCTTTCATATCTCATAGACTTCTGTGGACCATCTGCTTAATGTTTGTAATGAGCAATTTCCAAGTTAAGTGTTCTTCCACTCTGGACTCTGAAAGCGATTCCCTGGAGATTGGTTGCGGAAGGCAGACACTGTTGTTTTACAAATTACGAATAAAAGTCCCCTCATCTTACTGTCCTCCAAGACCTGCTATTATTTTATTACCTTGGTTTCAAAGCTAGTAGAAGAGATGATTTTCATACATATATATGAAGCATAGATTTTCCTCTTCCCCTAACCTCCTTGTTCAGAATTTTTTGGCTAGACAGTCCTCCTGAGCTTTACCCAGTGATGGGTTTTAGTTGCTATTTCTATTTCTTTGACATGAATGTTCTGGATGAGCTCACAGAGGGTTTATTCACAAGTTTCAGGAGGTCTTCATTCTCTAGATCCAAGCTGCGTCCTTCTGCAACACAGGGGGCTATTGAATTCCCGCCATTGTGACTGATGGATGCATATCTCTGTTGATATTTCCAAGTCATAAAGCTATAGGATAACTAAATAAACAGCATGTGGAGTCCACACTTCAGCCTTCCTCTTTTGACTGTAGCATGTTGACTTTTCTTGGGTGTGTACACCTCTAGATGGTGGGCAATTCTTATGAAAACAATTGAGAGACTGTGGTATCTTCTCAGGCCTAATGGTTCCACAAGGAGGCAGCCACATAAAACACATCTTAATCATCAAAACTCTTTGGGAGTAAAATAATAGAATGAGCACAGAGTGGGCTCTCTGACACCAAACATGTTGGTTTGGGGTCTCAGAAATGCCCACACTCATTGCCATTGTTCTAAATCAGTTTGCAACACATCCGATTTCTATTGATTTTCTCATTTGTCTCCGTAAAGGTGAGATTCCACTAGCTCTAGAAACACAACAAAAGCCCCAAACAGGCATTTAACTAGCCTTATGGGTCCAGCTGGGAATTTCATACCTTCTTGATGTCTGCAGGGTGATCATATACATTTATGTTCTCAGTTGCATAAAGGAACCCTGTGATGGACAGATCACAACAATAGATGAAAGTTTCATTTATAAAAAAAAAAAAAATCTCTTTGGGAATTGTTCTGCCATGGTTGTGCACAGAACCCTGAATAAGAATATGAGCCAGTTTTAATGGGATGGTGTCTAAAATATAACACAGTACCCAATGGCTTTTGGACACATATGTTCTTTTTGTTTATCTTGTGTGTAATGTGTATTAGGGATGGGGGAAGGGAGGCATTTTTTATCATGCTTAGAGCTCTTCAAAGTTTTCCCATTGCACCTGTTTCTTGCCACAGCTTACAGTGCCATGCATGGTCTAAACCCTGCTTTTTCTCATTTCATGCTCAGTCACCTGACCCAGTTTTTCTGTGGTCCAGCCACCTGTCATTTTTTTTCAATTCTTTGACACCATCATCTTCCCTCCCATCCCAGAGCCTTTGTCCATATAGTTCCCAGTGCTGGACAACTCACACCACATACACATGGACACACACACATACACTTAACAACCACATACACTCATCAATCACTAATCCTCTTCTACCTAGTTAACTCTTTGTCATTCTTCATATCTTAATTCAAGCTCCATTTCTGCAGGAAAGCCTACCTGACCCTCCCATGTTAGATTAGGTTCTTATACATTCTTATAGAACCTATTTTTTTCCTTCAGAGTACTTGACTCAGTTGCTAATTATATAACAATTTGGGTAATTCTTTATCAGTGGCAGTCTCCACCCCAGAATTTGTAAGCCCTGTGAGAACAGAGACTGGGTCTATTTTTGCTCAGAATTGGCTTGTCAACCTCATACAATAGAGCCTGGCACATTGTTGGCTTGCTATTCCTATTAGATGGACGGGATGGATGGATGGATGGATACACATGAGTGTGTGTGTCTGTCTGTCAAGGAACGGGGATATTGCTAATGTAACTTGCAAAGTATATTTTTGGTTTCTTTAATATAGGCTATTCTGATCAACAAAAAGTAGAAATGATAGTGTTCTTCATATGAATCGACTTCTTTGCTAATTCTGCTTGCGGAATCAGCATTCATTCAGTCACATAAACACCATGAATGATTCATGTGCCTCTAGTTAGCATTCAAGGAAGAAAAATCTATTTATATGACTCACAAATATCATATAAATACCACGTCTTGTTAACTATGCGCCTGTGTTCATTTCCACTTAATCACAAAAACAGCAATTACTCCTCTCTAACACCATTAACAACCTCCTAACATGCCAGGGATAAATTACTCACTAAACAAACGTTTAAATACATTAGCAGCGCCCAATTGAGTGTTACGTTACACACCCTGCACATTCAGCAGCGGTCACTTCCCTTCGTTTCCCCCTTCCCTCCCCACCTCCCCACAGTGGAGCAGCCTGTGGAATTTGGGAGAGCTCCAAATAGATAGAATGAAGAGTCCAAATACGTATGCTGAAGCTTAAAGAGAAATGACATGGGAAGGCCCCGTCACCCTCTGCTGACTGGTACAATACAGCTGGGAATGCATTTTTGATTGTGTACCGGATAATTTAAATAGTTGTAGAATGGAGAAAGGTTGAGAAAAAGCACGTGAGGAATCAGAGAGCTTAAAATAGTCAAGATTGCATACCAAGGCCAGGTTTGAATTTTAGCTACTAAAGCTTTGTGCACATCCAAAAGCTGGCTTAGGGAGAAATGGTCGTAGTATAATTCTGCTGGTAAAATTACTTTAAATATAGAAACTGAGGCCTTTTAGAATATCTGATGGAAAACCCCCGAAAGAACTTTTTGGCCAACCCAATACTTTGGTTTCCAAATATGTAATCTAGTCATGCCTGAAGGGTCCAGCATCCATGGAATTGTGGAAAATAGGTTTTGTGTTTCATGAAAAATGCCCTCTTCCAGGACATATTTTATGAGGAATGTTGTGGTGAGTTCTGGGGCAACAGACACAAATGCCTATAATACAATTCTGAATTGTAGCTTCCATTGTCTTTTAAAATTTGGCAACCTTAGAATAACTAAGTTCTTAAAGCTTGAATTAATTTGCGTGGATTTGAATCATAGAAATCAGTCTCCTAAGTTTATTGTTTTGGGTGTTTTTAAAAGCAATATATGCTCATTGAAATATTTATCTATATACAGATATATAGGTATCTGTATAGATATATAGTATAGATATCTACCTTAAATAGCACAGATATTTATCAGTTAAAAACTAAAAGTTCATTTTCTTCTCCTGCTGCTGCCTATCATATCTCATTCCCCAGAGATATCCAGTGCTAACAATTTGATCTATTCCCTTTATTTTTACTTAAATAGAATCCTACCATATATACCATTCTGCAACCTACTTTGTCTTTAAAACCTATTTTAAATGTACCATTGGGGGAGGCTGGGTGAAGGGTACATGGGACTTACTGCCCTATTTTTGCAACTTCTCTTGAGCCCATAAGTATTTCAGAATAAGATGTTTTCTAAAAAGCAATAAACTTTTCACTTTAAAAAATTGTATCCTAGTTATAGTGCCACTTCAGTACATTATAATTACCTCATTCTGTTGAATGCTTTACTAGTATTTTATTGCTAGGGTATAGGGTACTGATTTTAACTAGTCTCCTGTTGCCAGACATTTAGGTTGTTTTCCAGTTTTTCAATATTACAGCAATGATGCCATGAACAGCCTTGTACCTGTGATACATTTTGACAGGCTAAGTGCTTCACCTATTTTGGTTGTTCTTCTGTATGAGACATATGTTCAAACTTTACAGTCTCTGGTGTAGCTCCCCTGAACCTTACAGTTCCCCTGAAGTTGCCTCTGCTTTTAGGCTGTGGTTTCTCCTGGAGGGAGCACATGATCACCAGGTCCTTCTCATGTGTTTGGAGGAGAGTCTTTAGGACGCCTGCATGACTGAGCAGCCTTCAACCTTGACACAATCAAACAAACAAAACCACCTGCAAGTTCAACAAAGAGGAAAGATGGAGTTTCAAAATTCTCAAAGTTGGTTGAGAATATAAGCAACATAGATTTCTGAAAAAAATTGCTTAAAACTGTGCCATTGCCAGGACTTCTAAAACTTAGCACCTCTTCCTACTTGACAACCAATGATAGGCTTCATCAAAATCAATACTTCATCCCTAGGATAAAGCCAGACTCACTTTGAAAGTGGATGTTTGCCATCATAACGCATATCCATTTTGATATGTATTTTTGCAACAAATTTAGGAGCCTCTGCTGTGTACAAGGCATTGTGACATAGGTATTTGGAATACAAAGATAAATAAGGTACCCTCTCCACACCCCTTCCCCGCGATCACTCTATCTAGACCAGTAGTTCTTAACCTCTTTTTCAGCCATGGACCCCTTTGAGAGTCTGATGAAAACTGTAGAACTGGTAAAATGTGCATGTGAATATATATGCAAAACTTTACAAGTGATCTTAGCAAGTATCCCAAACTTGGGAGCCAATAATTAATCAGTGGACCTAGGTTAAGATCCCTTTGTCTACTGGATAAGCAAGATGGGCAACTGGAAAAATTAGAGATCATACTGCTAAAAGGTTGTTTAAGAAGAATGTAGTCATATAGTACCTTATAGTACTTCTCATTTGCAAAGTGCTTTCTCCTGTCAGCATCCTCCTGTAGAAAGCTAACTCCATTTTTGTCAAATGAGGCAGTATGCTCAGAGAGGTGATGTGACTAGCCCAAGGCCACTCAGCCATAAGCTGGAAGAACTCTGGCCGTAATCCAGGTCTATGACATGTACTCTCTTTAACCAAATGGAGTAGATTACTCATATGAAATGCCACAAACCAGGTTTTAAAAAATCCTCATGTCCCTGAAGAGATGAATAGTTCTGACCCATCATCAGGATTACCCTTGTATATAGATACATTTAAAAAAAATTTTTATTGGAGTATAGTTGATTTACAATGTTGTGTTTCAGATGTACAGCAAAGTGAATCAGTCATACATACACATATATCCACTCTTTTTTTGGATTCTTTCCACATATAGGTCATTACAGAGTATTGATTAGAGTTGCCTGTGCTACACAGTACGTCCTTATTAGTTATCTATTTTATATACAGTAGTGTGTATATGTCAATCCCAATCTCCCAATTTATCCCTTGCCCCCACTTACCTTCTGGTAACCATAATGTTTTTTTGTATATTTTTTAATTTAAAAAAATCTGTCTCTGTCTCTCTTTTTCATTTAGTACATATTTGTTAATATGATTAGTCCCCTCTATTAAATTATGTATTCCTTGAAGACAGGGACTATAGCTGGTTTATTTCCATTTCCTGGGTGCCTAGCAAAGTGCCTGACATAGTCAGCGCTCATTGTCTGTTGAGTGAATGAAAGTTCATTATACAAAGAAAGAGATTAGAGAGGTTAGTTTCTACCAAATGTGTTCCTCAGTTCATGTTCTGCCTTCAAAGATTATCTTTAGGACATGAAAAATATCATCAGCTCATTGACATATTTATTCTTTGTTTCTGCTCCATTTCTTTGTTTTCATTCCTCCTTTCCCATCCTCCTCATTTATTTAACTATCTGTGATATGGGATAAGTGGAACCAAGCTGAGTTGAGTCTAGTTTAAACATTCAACACTAAGTGGTCTTTCACTTTACATAATCAAAAATTTTCCATGTTACAAAAGATCAGAAAGAGAAATTCAAGACACAATCCCATTTACCATTGCATCACAGAGAATAAAATACCTAGGAATAAACCTACCTAAGGAGACAAAAGACCTGTACTCTGAAAGCTATAAGATGCTGATGAAAGAAATTGAAGAAGACATTAACAGATGGAAAGATATACGATGTTTGTGGATTGGAAGAATCAATATTGTCAAAATGACTATAATACCCAAGGCAATCTACAGATTCACTGCAATCCCTATCAAATTACCAATGGCATTTTTCACAGAACTAGAACAAAAAATCTTAAGATTTGTACGGAGACACAAAAGACCCCGAATCACCAAAGCAATCTTGAGAAAGAAAAATGGAGCTGAGGGAATCAGGCTCCCTGACTTCAGACTATACTACAAAGGTATAGTCATAAAAATAGTATGGTACTGACACAAAAATATAGAAATATAGATCAGTGGAACAGGATAGAAAGTCCAGAAATAAACCCATGCACCTATGGTCAATTAATCTACAATAAAGGAGGCAAGACTACACAGTGGTAGAACGACAGTCTCTTCAATAAATGGTGCTGGGGAAACTGGACAGCTACATGTAAAAAAAAAAAAGAAATTAGATCATTCTTTAACACAAAATAAGCTCAGAATGGATTAAAGACCTAATTGTGAGACTGGACACTATAAAACTCCTAGAGGAAAACATAGGCAGAATACTCTCTGACATAAATCACAGCAATATCTTTTTCAACCTGTCTCCCATAATAACGGAAATAAAAACAAAAATAAACAAATGGGTCCTAATTAAACTCAAAAGCTTTTGCACAGCAACGAAAACCATAAACAAAATGAAAAGACAACCCACAGACTGGGAGAAAATATTTGCAAATGATGTGACCAACAAGGGATTAGTCTCCAAAATTTACAAACAGATCATGAGGCTTAACATCATCAAAACAAACAACCCAGTCAAAAAATGGGCAGATGACCTAAATAGACGTTCTCCAAAGAAGACATACAGATGACCAAGAGGCACATGAAAAGATGTTCAACATCACTAACTATTAGAGAAATGCAAATCAAAACTATAATGAGATATCACCTCACACCAGTCAAAATGGCTATCATCAAAAAATCCACAAACAATAAATGCTGGCGAAGGTGTGGAGAGAAGGGAACCCTCCTACAATGTTGGTGGAAAAGTAAATTGGTACAGCCACTATTGAGAACAGTACGGAAGTTCCTTAAAAAACTAAAAATAGAGCTACCATATGACCCTGCAATCCCACTCCTGGGCATATATCTGGAGAAAAACATGGTCCGAAAGGATACATGCACCCCAGTGTTCATTGCAGCACTGTTTACAATAGCCAAGACATGGAAGCAACCTAAATGTTCATTGGCAGAGGAATGGATAAAGAAGATGTGGTATATATATACAATGGAATATTACCCAGCGATTAAAAAGAATGAAATAATGCCATTTGCAGCAACATAGATGGACCTAGAGATTGTCATACTGAGTGAAGTAAGTCAGACAGAGAAAGAGAAATATCGTATGATACCCTTATGTGCAGAATCTAAAAAGAAATGATACAAATGAACTTACTTACAAAACAGAAACAGACTCACAGACCTAGAGAATGAACTTACGGTTACCTGGGGGGGGGAAGAATGGGGAGAAAGGGATAGACAGGGAGGTTGGGATTGACACATACACACTGCTGTATTTAAATGGATAAACCAACAAAGTCCTACTGTATAGCACAGGGAGCTCTGCTCAATGTTATATGGCAGCCTGGATGGGTGTGGAGTTTGGTGGAGAATGGATACATGTATATACATGGCTGAGTCCCTTTGCTGTGTACCTGAAACTATCACAATATTGTTAATCGACTATACTCCAATATAAAATAAAAAGTTAAAAAGAAATCCATGTTATATGTCAAAATAGAAGAGACCTTAAGCAATAGTTTAATTTTTCAATTAGCTGCAGGGTTTGGATATTTTTTAGCTGAAAGCTTATAAAAAAAAAAATACAAAAAAGCCAAACTGTAACTTACCATCCAACTCAAGCCAAGTAACAACTTGCCGTGTGGTTGCTAAAACAATAAATAAATGAATGGTTTAACCCCTCTTGGGTCTTGGGAACTATACCCACCCTTGCCAAGAAGGAGTGAAGGAATAAGTCCATATATTATTTAACCACAGTGAACTCCCTGAGGGCAGGGTGTATTCCTGTTCCATCTTTGTACTCTAGAAAATTGTCTGGCACACAGTGAGTGCTCAGTAAAATTTTACTAAATCAAATTGGATTCCTGCAAAATTTATACATATCTATAATATATGTTTAGATACATGTACATATTATATAAATGTCCTGTGTGGGTGGATATCCTAAAAGGGCAGGCTATGCCCTGGATCTTCCCACATAAAAACTATAAAAAGCCCATAGTACTCATTTGTGTGTGACCACAGCTAAAGTCAGTTATGTTGTAGAATCCCAGCTACGATATGCATTCTCTGGTTAAAGCCACGCTGCATAGTACCAATTCTTTATAATAAAATCTCTGGAACATTTTCCTAAATGAAAAGGTAAAATAATCTATTACAGTATATACTTAATGTACACTTTTTTTTTAACATCTTTATTGGAGTATAATTGCTTTACAATGGTGTGTTAGTTTCTGC
Source organism: Grampus griseus (assembly GCF_964374135.1). Lineage (NCBI taxonomy): Eukaryota > Metazoa > Chordata > Mammalia > Artiodactyla > Delphinidae > Grampus > Grampus griseus. Next base: position 119,569,218 of record NC_139019.1, on the reverse strand, counting down.
TTTATAACAAAGTGAATCAGTTATACATATGTTCCCATATCTCTTCCCTCTTGCGTCTCCCTCCCTCCCACCTTCCCTATCCCACCCCTCTATGTGGTCACAAACCACCGAGCTGATCTCCCTGTGCTATGCGGCTGCTTCCCACTAGCTATCTGTTTTACGTCTGGTAGTGTATATATGTCCATGCCACTCTCTCACTTTGTCACAGCTTACCCTTCCCCCCCCCCCATATCCTGAAGTCCATTCTCTAGTAGGTCTGTGTCTTTATTCCCGTCTTACCCCTAGGTTCTTCATGACCTTTTTTTTTTTTTTCTTAGATTCCATATATATGTGTTAGCATACAGTATTTGTTTTTCTCTTTCTGACAAGAATATACAGTGGAGAAAAGACAGCCTCTTCAATAAGTGGTGCTGGGAAAACTGGACAGGTACATGTAAAAGAATGAGATTAGAACACTCCCTAACACCATACACAAAAATAAACTCAAAATGGATTAAAGACCTAAATGTAAGGCCAGACACCATCAAACTCTTAGAGGAAAACATAGGCAGAACACCCTATGACATAAATCACAGCAAGATCCTTTTTGACTCACCTCCTAGAGAAATGGAAATAAAAACAAAAATAAACAAATGGGACCTAATGAAAGTTAAAAGCTTTTGCACAGCAAAGAAAACCATAAACAAGATGAAAAGACAACCCTCAGAATGGGAGAAAATATTTGCAAATGAAGCAACTGACAAAGGATTAATCTCCAAGATTTACAAGCAGCTCATGCAGCTCAATAACAAAAAAACAAACAACCCAATCCAAAAATGTACACTTTTAGACTCAAGCCAGGACTGGAGACAGTTCTCCCCCACTTCAGCCATTAAATCTCACTGCACCACATAGCCCACCCTCTCAGCCTAGGGGGCCCCCACTGCACCATCTTGAGCTGAGTGTGGTCCGACAAGGTGGGTTATTTCCGCATATGAATGGCCTCCTCCTGCCGTTCATTTCAGCCTTGGTGGACAGTTCTGACTCACAGTGGCTGATGAGGGTGGTCAGGTAATAGAGCTGGACTCACTGGGAAGAAGTTAAGGCGGGTAGAACATGATGCTAAAATGCCAGTTTATGAAGGCTCAATGTGCTTTTAAGGAAATGGTTGACAAAACAGAGAGCTAAGTTCAGCAGGTAATTGGGGATTTACGGAAGTTATGCAACAATATCAAGAACGTAGGAAATGTCACTGTCACCTGGGAGGATGACCTGCAGCTGGAAGCAGCTAGGATCCATGGTAAGTCAGGACTCGAGGATTTAAAGGAACCAGGAGAGCCCATGTTAAAGCACAGTCCCAGGAACATAATGTAGCAGCTCCTTATTGAGCATATTCAGATAGAATTCCCATTTTCAGGAATACATAGCAAGCTTATACCATGAAATTCTTAAGTTTCCTACTACTAAGAAGCACCCAGTCATTCCAAGAACAACAAGGTGGCCCAGAAGAAAGTCCCAACCTACCTTCTTGTCTAAATTACTTTTGCAACAAGGGAAACTGAATTGGGAAATGCTTGGGGCCACTGTAACATTCAACACACAATAATTCCACTTTCTCTAAAACTACCTCTCCCCATCTGGGGAGTGAATCCTGAGGGCTCTGAGGTAGCGGGCCAGGCCAACTCCACAACTCTCTTCCTTCTGTTCTCTAGACCCACACTAGCTGGACTGAAATGTGGTCACTCTCCACCATTACCTAATTTAGCACCCTGGCACTTAATAAATATGTAACACTATCAAATGTACTTGCAGGAAACAGCTTGGAAATGAATTGCCTTGTCTTTAAGCAGCTGCTTGGAAATTGTGCATTTTGCAAGAACCAAACGGACCTGTTTAAAAAAAATGTTATTCCATGTGTTACATGATATTCTTTTAGTGTTAGTTTCAAAGCCACATGACCCAGAATATAGCTCCCTTTCTAAAAGAGAATGACTCAATTTTTTATTAAAATGATAGTGATATTCATCTGTTGATTTAGCAAATATTTGAGTACCTATTTGTGTGCAGTACTGTTCTAGGCACTGGGAAGTCAGTGGTGAACAACACAGACACACTTTCATAGTGATTACATTCAAAAAAGCAAAAGCAAATGCACAAATAAGTAGATGTATAATGGCGTGTACTGTGAAGAAAAAGAATGTAGAGAAAGGGGATAAAGAATGATGAGTGATAAGAGACGCAGAAGTAGAAGACATCTCAGAAGAGGTGTAATTAGGTAAGAGACCAAAATGGAATGAGAATGCAAGGCGTATGAATATCTAGAGAGAGTTCCAGGTGGATGGGAGAACAAGGGCAAAGGCCCTGTGGCAGGAGCATCCTTGGCCATACTCAAGGACCAGTAAGGAAGCCAGTATGTTTGAATGAGTGAGGAGGAAGTGAGAGAATATGAGGTTGGAGGAGCAGCAAGAAGTTGGATTTTGCCAGGCCTCACAGACCATGGTGAGGACTTTGGATACCATTCTAAATATGCTGGAAAGTCACTGGAGGCCTTTGAGTAAGGCATGATCAGGTGGAACTCTGGATTAAACACCCCCAAACAACTTTAAAACCATCCAACTGAAACCTTCCATTTCTAGTCAAAGGTGAACTAGATATGTAGGGAACCCCTTCCTGTAACAGGACATCTAAAGGTGATGGACACACACACCCCCAAATGTATGTTGAGCTGGCGTAAATGTAAAAGAATTCCTTGAAGGCTAAAAATGTAAGCCTGGAAGGCAAAGTAAGCACTGGAGTGGCATTTGCCATGGGATTATCTGCCAATTCCTGGCAAATTCAAATTTGGATTTTAAAAGGACTTGAATCTAGAAGATAGAGGCAAATTCCGAGACATAAGCAGAGTAGGACCCTAGATCATGAGACTCATAGATGATGCTTCATTATTTAAAAAAAAGAAAAGAATCTCCAGAATCCAGAAGGAGATTGTGGAGTTAGAGCCGATTTGGGTTAAAGCCTTAGGTGGCATATGAAAAAATAGAGTCCCTCTGAGAATTCCTAAATATAGTACTGCAGTCCCACAGATTTGGGACCATAATTCATAAAACCTTTGTGGCGAAAAAAAAAAAAGGAGAAAATTTTAAGTGGTATGGGGTCAGGGGTTTCCCCAGAAGCCAGCTTCTGCCAACAGAAATCTTCTTGGAAATAATATATTTTCAAAACAGATCTTGAAAATACCTCACAGGTAAAGTTTGCAAAAAAAAAAAAAAAAAGAGCCCCATCAAAAGTTTATAAATACATGGGAGGTAAGCCACCATTAGTGAAAGACTGTAAAACTACAAACTACAGAATCAGACAAATCAAAAAGTCTACTTACAATCAATGTATCAGCTACAGAACATAAAGATATTTGAATAAATATCTAAACAGGGCTTCCCTGGTGGCGCAGTGGTTGAGAGTCTGCCTGCCAATGCGGGGGACATGGGTTCGTGCCGCAGTCCAGGAAGATCCCACATGCCGCAGAGCGGCTGGGCCTGTGAGCCATAGCCACTGAGCCTGCGCGTCTGGAGCCTGTGCTCCACAACGGGAGAGGCCACAACAGTGAGAGGCCCGCGTACCACACAAAAAAAATCTAAACAAAAATACTACTGAAGTTATAACAAAGAAATAATAAACTATCAAATTTGATTAGGCAGATACAAAAAAGGAACCAAACATATTTTCTATAAATGAAAATATAAAAATTAAAATTAGAAATTCAGTGGAGGGATTAAAAGGCAGATTAGACATAACTAAAGAGACAGCTAATGAACTGGAAGATGGAACAGAAGAATAATTCCAGAAAGAAGCACAAAGAGAAAGGGCTATAAAAAGAGGATAAGAGACAAAGGAAACAGTGGTAAAATCTATATATACATTTCATTGGAGTTACAGAAGGAGATCATAGACATAATGGAAATATTTGATGAGGAAAATGGCTTAGAATTTTCCGCAATTGATGAAACACTCAACTTCAAAAAGTTAAGCACGATTTAGAGGGAGAAAGATGAAGGAGGAGGAAAAAGAACAAATGAAAAGAAATAATGCATGCTTAGACATATAGTGGACACTGCAAAACTGAAAGCAAAGAGAAATTGTCTAATTTGCAGAGTTTTTAAGTCAGGATGGAATTAAAATCTTTTACAGCAATAATATATGTGCTGCTACTGCTAAAGTAGCAATCAAAGGGAAATGTAATGCTTAGATTAGAAAAATTTAAAGGTTGTAAATGATCTAGCTAAGTATCTACTTTGGTTGTAAGGAAAATTTTGAAAAGTATAGTAGAAGGAAGGAAATAATAACGATATGAGTAGAAATCAATGAAGTAAAAAACATGCAATAGAGAAGATCAGCAAGACCAAAAGTTAACTCTTTTTTTTTTTTTTTTTTTTGGTAGTACGCGGGCCTCTCATTGTTGTGGCCTCTCCCATTGCGGAGCACAGGCTCCGGACGCGCAGGCTCAGCTGCCATGGCTCACGGGCCCAGCCGGGGCATGAACCCGCGTCCCCTGCATCAGCAGGCAGACTCTCAACCACTACGCCACCAGGGAAGCCCCAAAAGTTAGCTCTTTGAAAGGACTAATAAAATTTACAATACAATAAATAATTGGCAAGTTTGATCAAGGTAAAAATGAAAGAAGGCATATATAAATAATATTAGAAATGCAAAAAAACATGGTGCAGGTATTAAAAAGATAATAGAGTCTGGCAAAAGATTTGATATGAAACATATATAAAGGACTCTTAAATTAAATAACAAGAAAACAAACAACCTAATAAAAATTTAAATGGGCACATGCATAAATAATAGGAAAATCATTTGAACAAGACTTGCAAAAGAAGATATATGAACAAGTATAGGTAATTATACTCAATATCATTGGTCATCAAAACCACAATGAGATGTGCCTACACATATACTAGGATGGCTAAAATTCTTTAGGTTTGTTAAAAAAAACAAAACTAAACTGATGATACCTAGTGTTGAGAAGTATGTGGAGCAACTGGAACTCTGATATATTACTAATGCAAATACAAAATGGTACAGATACTTTGAAGAACACTTTGAAAGTTTCTGAAAAAAATTAAGCATATACTTTCTATATGACTGAGGAATTCCACTGCTCAGTATCTACCTAAAAGAAATGAAATCGTATGTTCACACAAAGATTTGTACACAATGTTCATAGCAGTCATTATACATAACAGCCAAAAAGTGGAAGCAACCCAAATGCCTGTCAATTGGAGAATGGATTTAACAAAATGTTGTATGTTCATACAATGGAATACTACTTAACAGTAAAGAGAGATAAACTACTGACACAGTAACATGGGTGAATCTCAAACACATCATGTTAATTGAAGGAAGTAATGTACAAAAGACTAAATATCATATGATTCCATTTATATTAAATTCTGAAAAGGGTAAAACTATAGAGGCAGAAGAGATATATGGTTGCATAGTGGCAGGGATTGAACACTGTAGGGTATGAGAATTTTTTTGAGGTGATGAAAGTATTCTAGAGCATACTGTAGCATCGTTTGCATGATTGAACATATTTACGAAAACTTGTTGAACTGGGCTTCCCTGGTGGCGCAGTGGTTGAGAGTCCGCCTGCCGATGCAGGGGACATGGGTTTGTGCCCCGGTCCGGGAAGATCCCACATGCCGCGGAGTAGCTGGGCCCGTGAGCCATGGCCACTGAGCCTGCGCGTCCGGAGCCTGTGCTCCACAACGGGAGAGGCCACAACAGTGAGAGGCCCGTGTACCACAAAACAAAACAAAACAAAACAAAACTTGTTGAACTTTTACACTTAAAATGGATGAATTTATTGCATTTAAATTATGTAACAAACCTGTAAAGATGCTCAAAATAAACAAGGTGAGAAAATATCATAAACTGCATTATGTCAGCAAATTTGAAAATGTATATAAAATGGACTATGAAAATTGCCCAAACCAATCCTAGAAAAAGTAGAAAACTTGAATGGTGCTATCACTATCAGTCGAAATCAATCAGTAGTTACAAAACTTCCTTGAAGATTACATAGGATCCAGACAGTTTTACAGATAAGTTCTATCAAACATTCAAGGAACGGATCATCTCAACCATAAACAAACTATTCAGAAAGTAGGGGGGAAGAAAATGATGGAAGGGGAGACACTCTCCAATTCATTTTAGAGGCTCCTGTAACCTTGATAGGGAAAACTGACAATAAAAAATAGAAGGGAAAATTACCTTCCAATCTCATTCATGAACATAGATACAAAAAATCCTAAGCAATATATTAGGATACCAAATTAAGCAATGTATAAAAAGACATAGCTCATAACTTGGGTTTTGGGCTTTTTCCCAAAATGCAAATTTAGTTCCAATATACAAAAATCTATGAATGTAGCTCACCACCACCATCCAGTGAAAGGAGGAAAAACGTGATTATTGCAATAGATTAAAAAAAAAGATTTAAGAAAATTCAACAACCATACATGATAAACTCTCTTAGCAAACTAGGAATGGGAAGGAGCAATCTTAACCTGATAAATGGTATCTGTAGAAAACTTGGAGCCACCATCATATTCAGTTGAGAAACACAGCTCACATTCCTATTAATATCAGAATCAAGACAAGATGCCCTCCATCGCCATTTGTGTTCAACAACACATTGGAGATCCTAGCCAGAAGAGCAAGAAGAGAAAAAGAAAACATATGAGCACTGAAAATAAGAAATAAAACTCACTACCGATATAATTATCTATATAGACAGCCCAAAAACATCTACAGAGAAATTCTTGAAATTAATGGAGAGTTTAGCAGTATTACTGGATATAAGATCAATATACCAAAGTCAATTGCAGATCTAGTTACCAGCTATAAGCAGGTAGAAAATTTATATTTTTAAAAAGATACCACTATAATAGGTTCTAAAATGTAAGGTACTGAGGAACAAATCCTACAATGGACGTGTAAAGCTTTATGTAGAAAATTAGCAATCCATTTAAGGATATTTTATTAAGTGCTTACAGTGTGCTAGGCACTCTGCTGGGAAATAAAAAGGCTAATAAGACATGATGCTCCTACTCTGCCAACAGGCTGGTGGAAGAAACTGATACCCAAGCAAACGGATGTCATACTGCGGGACAAGTGCAGTGGAGGGGTGTTTAGATACAATGACAAGGATGCATCATGTTTGGAAGGATCAGAAAAGGGCGCATTCAAAGTGGGAGACACCTGTGCTTACTCTGAGGATGAATAGGGATTCTCCAGGATAGCAAGGAGGGAGAGGGAATAAGCCATGTTTGCAAAGCAGGGGGACCCAGGTGGGAATAGGAAAAGGTATGTGACATTCAAAGGACCGTACTATCCACAGTGATACCAGCTCAACAGGGCTTTGCTGAAAACGCCTTCAGGTGCCCCACCTCTGACCTCTTGGGCTGTCATACCATCCCATCCTGCCTCTTCCCTCCATCTCTGCCTATTAACAGTTTTCTAGACCTGAAATTCCAATTCAAATTGCTTTCCCTACTCTCCCATGCCCCTCGTTGTGATCCATTTCTGCCCTCTGTTTAGATAGTACTTTGTACCTCCAATTTTAGTGGAAGCCCAGCTGCATTCTTTTGTTTACCAAATGGCAATTGAAGTATTTCTACTACCTTTGTAAACTATCAAACTGGTAATTGAACAGATACTCAACATATGTGTCTTAAATAGACTGTCACTGCTCAGCATAAGGGCTTCTGTAAAGCTGCTCCTTGCAGTAGATCTGAAGGAAATCTGCATTGTTTTGAGGTTTGTTTTATTGCATGACACCACAGTGAATGACCTTTGTCTAACCCACAGGGGGACCACAAGACAAAATCTGTTAACACTTGGCCTCTCAGATAAACTCCATCCTGTGTGCTTCAGAACAGTATAGAATTCCCACCCTCTCTCACCTCACTCTCCTCTCTAACCAAAATCCACTGTGTGAGAGTACAGACAAGTTATTAACTACTGGACTGCATTCTGTTGGTTAAAACGCTTGTTTGCACGTGAGCTTGCTAAACCTATGTACTACAAAGCAGGCTCATCTAAATAAGCACTGAAATCAGTTCTGATATTTCCTGCCACTGTACATCCTCTACATCATTTTTTTAAGTTAATTAGTTTGTACAATTCAGCATAAGTAATGCCATTCCCTTTCACGTTCAGAGGAAGTATGCAAGTGTGGAGTAGTAGGAAGAACACTGAACTTGGAGTTCCCAGGAAGATACTGCTGTGAAATTGGGGAAATCTCTTAAATCTTTAGAGCCTCAGTTTCCTCATTTTTAAGGAGGTGATAATGTCACTTCCCTGACCACTGTCATTTGGCTGTTGTGAGGATCAAATGGGTCAGTGGCTGTGCTAGCAGTTTAAGAAGTGTAAATAAAGCTCTGTTCCAATGCCATGTGCTATCATTATTACGAAGAGTAACCAGCACAAGCTGTTAAACATTTCCCTTCTCATGAGCTTATATCCTTTGAAGCTATTGTTATCTTCTTGAGTAGAATCAGCTCTTGTGAGGCATGCCCAGAAAATTCATTGTGGACATCGTTGTTTTTAGACTGCTAAGATTAATCCACATTAGTGAAATTTATCATCTTCCTTCAGCATCTTTCAGCATCATCCAAAAGTCTATCTTATTTTTAAATTGACATATGACACTGTGTAATATAGAAATATAAAATCAGTATGCACATTTGGAGTTTATTTTTGTGTATGTTGTTAAAGAATGTTCTAGTTTCATTCTTTTACATGTAGCTGTCCAGTTTTCCCAGCACCACTTATTGAAGAGGCTGTCTTTTCTCCATTGTATGTTCTTGCCTCCTTTGTCATAAATTAGGTGCCCATATGTGCATGGGTTTATCTCTGGGCATTCTGTCCTGTACTATTGATCTATATTTCTGTTTTTATGCCAGTACCATACTGTCTTGATTCCTGTAGCTTTGTGGTATAGTTTGAAGTCAGGGAGCCTGATTACTCCAACTCTGTTTTTCTTTCTCAAGATTGCTTTGGCTATTCGAGGTCTTTTATGTTTCCATACAAATTGAAAGATTATTTTGTTCTAATTCTGTGAAGAATGCCATTGGTAGTTTGATAGGGATTGCACTGAATCTGTAGATTGCTTTGGGTGGTATAATCATTTTCATAATATTGATTCTTCCAGTCCAAGAACATGGTATATTTCTCAGACACTATAAAACTCTTAGAGGAAAACAGAAAAAACACTCTTTGACATAAACCACAGCAAGATCTTTTTTGACCCACCTCCTAGAGTAACGGAAATAAAAACAAAAATAAACAACTGGGACTTAATTAAACTTCAAAGCTTTTGCACAGCAAAGGAAACCATAAACAAGACAAAAAGACAACCCTCAGAATGGGAGAAAATATTTGCAAATGAAACAACAGACAAATGATTAATCTCCGAAATATACGAACAGCTCATGGAGCTCAATATCAAGAAAACAAACAAGCCAGTTAAAAGATGGGTGGAAGACCTAAATAGACATTTCACCAAGGAAGACATACAGATGGCCAAGAGGCACATGAAAAGATGCTCAACGTCACTAATTATTAGAGAAATGCAAATCAGAACTACAATGAGGTATCACCTCAAGCTGGTCAGAATGTCTATTATAAAAAAATCTAGAAACAATAAATGCTGGAAAGGGTGTGGTGAAAGGGAACCTTCCTGCACTGTTGGTGGGAATGTAAATTGATACAACCACTATGGAAAACAGTATGGAGGTTCCTTAAAAAACTAAAAGTAGAACTGCCATATGACCCAGCAATCCTACTACTGGGCATATGCCCTGAGAAAACCATAATTTAAAAAGAGACATGCACCACAATGTTCATTGCAGCACTATTTACAATAGCCAGGACATGGAAGCAACCTAAGTGTCCACTGACAGATGAATGGATAAAGAAGATGTGGCACATATATACAATGGAATATTACTCGGCCATAAAAAGAAATGAAATTGAGTTATTTGTATTGAGGTGGATGGACCTAGAGTCTGTCATACAGTGAAGTCAGAAAGAGAAAAACAAATACCATATGCTAACACATATATATGGAATCTAAAAAAAAAAATGGCTGATGAACCTAGTTGCAGGACAGGAATAAAAAGGTAGACATAGAGAATGGACTTGAGGACTTGGGGTGGGAAGGGGAAGCTGAGGCGAAGTGAGAGTAACATCAACATATGTACACTACCAAATGTAAAATAGTTGGCTGGTGGGAAGCAGCAGCATAGCACAGGAAGATCGGCTCGGTGCTTTGCGATGACCTAGAAGGTGGGATAGGGACGATGGGAGGGAGGCTCAAGAGGGAGGGGATATGGGGACATGTGTATGCCTAGGGCTGATTCGCTTTGTTGTGCAACAGAAACTAACACAGTATAGTGAAGCAATTATACTCCAATAAAGATCTATTAAAAAAAAAGAGAGAGAGAGAGACATCCAAGTACTCAGCCCAGAGAAAATTAGAGCACGTGATTTATTAAACTGGTGTGATAATGTGGTTTTGCTCTTCATTAAAAAGAAAAGAAAGAAAGAAAGAAAGAAAAAATAAATAATAAAATCAATATATGCAAAGAAGTTACATTTTTACATACTAACAATGAAATACAAAGTAAAACAAATTAAGAAAATAACCCCATTCACAATAGCATCAGAATCAATAAAATACTTAGGAATAAATTTAACCAACAAAGTGAAAAATCTGTACAATGAAAACTACTAGACTTTGATGAAAGAAGTCGAAGAAGATGCAAACAAATGGAAAGATATTCCAGAAACATTGATATTGTTAAAAAGTCCATATTACCCAAAGCCATCTGTAGATTCAATGCAATCTCTTTAAAATTTCTCAGATTACTAATGATTTGAGGCATTACTTCTCTTCACTTGTGTAGTAGTAATTCAAATTTCCTCTTCTGTACATTGCCTTTTTGAATCCTTTACTTACTTTTCTACTGGGGCCGATGCCTTTCTTTTGTTAATTTGTAGAAGTTACTTGTGTTATTCATGTAGTGGGGTTTAGACATTTTGAGTATTTTTCTCATATTGCCTTCTGTGTAATAAATGTGTCCATGGTGTCTTCTTTGAACAGAAAGCCTTAATGTAAATGAACTCAAAGTCATCAGTCCTTTGCCTTATGATATGTGCTTTTGAAAAACTTTTTTGGAAAGCTTTTCCCTGCCCCTAGGTCACCAAGATACTCTTCTACATTATGCTCCACTAACTTTATAGTTGTACCTTTTTCTCTTAGATCTTTAATCCATGTGGAGTCCACATTTGTATGATATATGAGGCAAAGATCCAGTTTTATTTCCGTCTTTACAGTGAGCCAGTTTTCCCAATGTAAGTTTCTAGGTACTGACTTGTGATATCCTTTTCATCATATTTAGTTTTCCACATATACATAATATCAGTATCTGAACTCTCTGTCCTATTTTGTAGGCCTATTTATCTGTTTTTTGTTTTTGGTTGTTTTGTTTTTTGTTTGTTTGTTTGTTTTACCAGTGCACCACTGTTTCTGTGGCTTTTTTGTGTATTTCTATATCTAGTAGGGCAAGCTCCCTTTCTATTCATGTTCTTCAAGCTTGACTTAGCTATTCATAAACTCTTATTCCTCCAAATAAATTTGAAAGTAAGTCGTTATGTTCCTCAAAAAAATCTAAGTAGAATTTTTTTGGAGTTGTATTGAATTTATCAATTAAATGGGAGAATTGATGTCATTATAGTATAATATTAAGTTGTCTCATCCAAAAGCATAGGATTTTCTTCATTTATTCAGATCATCTTTTACATACTTCATTAATATTTTGAAGTTTTCTGTTTTCTCTGTATATACCTTGTACATTATTTCATTAATATAATTAAGTCTTAGATGTTTAATAGATTTCTTGATAGTGGGAATGATATATTATTATTTATTATATTTTCTGATTGGTTGTTGTTAGTGCTAAAAATTGATCTCGTAGCCACTGATCTTACTTAATTCTCTTACTGGTTCTAATAGTCTGTCTTCTGAATCTGTTGGTTTTTCTGGATAAATGATCATATCATATGCAAATGAAGATAATTCTATCTCTTACATTCTCTGTTAATCAGCTCTCACTAAGTTATGCTATGATAACAAACAATCCCAAATCTCAATGACTTATAACAGCAAAAATTTATTTCTCACTTCTATAGCTGTTGGCTACAGCTCTGTCCTAATCAGCAACATGCCATTCTTATAGCAGAGGAAAAGCACAGGGCAGCCAGTTAATCCACATGATGACTGTCGAAGCTGCTGCTTAGAACTAGCATAGTGCCAAATCCATTCATATTCATTGGCAAAAATAAATCCCATGGTCAAGCCTGATGACAACAGGGTTTAAAGTTTCCTCCTCCAGAGGAAGGCTCTGCAAACTATATGGCTGAGAAGAGGATAGTAAATAATAGTGAACAAGAATATAATCTACCCCCCTTTCTAATCCTCATTCTTATTATTTCTTTGTCTTTAGCTTCTTTTTCTTTAGCCAAGACTTCTAATGATAATAGTAAGCGTCCTTATCTTACTTTTTCTTTAAAGAGAATAAATCTTAACTTTCTACATTTACTATAATACTTACTATAGGTTCTTAGTATAAATAACCTTTATCAAGTTAAGGAAATCCTCTGCTATTCCTAGTGCTAAGAGTTTTAATCATAAATTTGAATAGTATCTTATCAAATGTATTTTTATCTTGATTTATATCGTCATACAATTTTTTCTCCATTAATATGTTACTACACTAACACATATTAATAAATTTTCTCTGTTGAACCATCTGGTATATCTGAGATAAACTCTACTTGATCTTAATGTATTAGTTTTAAACTACAGTTATGTTAGCTAATATTTTATTTAGGGTTTTTTTAATCCATGTTAATAAGTAAAATTGGCCTATTATTTTCTTTTATGTGTTGTCCTTATCTAATTTCGGAATAAGGCTAGGCTAGCCTTGTAAGGTGATCTGCATAGATTTTTCCCTTTTTCTATTTTCTAAAGACTTGTATGAGATAGAAATTAATATTCCTTAAAAATTTTGTAGAACTCTCCATTAAAACCATCTGGGCCTGAACAGGGAAGACTCTGGACTCGAGACAATAGACCTGGCTTCAAGTCTTGACTGTGCTACCATGTACCCGTGTGTCTCACTTAACACCTCTGTGTCAATTCTCTTGTCTACAAAATGAGGGAATTGGATTAGAAGATTGCAAAGGTCAGACCCCTTTTCACTGGGGTGGTGTGTGATTGATAGTCCATTGAAAATTGTTATAAAGTAATTTACATAGATTTTTGTCTCTGCCAATGCTCTAAGTAGTTAGAAGTGTAACTTACAGAAATTTTTTTCAAAAGCTATACTTTATTAATTAAAATGGGAAGGAAGAAAATAGCCTAATATTTATTCTATGTCTGTCATGTATCAGGTATTGTCTGGAGTGTTTCTTCTTTTGTGATTTCAATCTAATCCCTCTAAAAGCCCAGGAAAATTCCTGTTCCAGTCAGAAGATCCTGGAAAATTCTCATTCCAGATAAGAAAGCAGACTCAGAGGTAAAAGAGTTTGCATAAGTTTACAGAGCTAGTAAATAACAGGAGTAGGGTTCAAGTTCAGGTTTTGTGATTCTAAATCCAGTGCTGTTGATAGCTGAAATTCTGTTATAATCCTGCCCATGGAAGTCCCTTCCCTGTAAATTAACCGGCTGGTCCACTTCAGTGGACAGTGACTGCGGATAACAGCACGTGCGAGCAGAGCTGCTATGTACCCTTCATTTCATGCTTTTCTTCAGGGTCCTCCATAAGGCTTACATTAGCAACTCAGTCTGAATTACCAAATGAATGTTTCTGTCTCCTTTCTGCTCTCACTAGCTCTTTTTTCTTGAAGAGGAAAAATAAAAATAAAGTATAGCTAAGTATTAAGGGAAAAAAAAACCATCTGGGCCTGAAGTTTTTTGAGAAAGACAAGTCTTTGTTTATTGTTTCAAATTATTCAGTACACACTGATGTAGTCAAATTCTATAGTTCTTCTCTATACCGGTTTTGGCAGTTCATCATTTATATAGGAATTTATCCATTTTAACTAGGTCATCAAAATTATTAGACTATAACTGATAATAAAACATACTATGATGATGGATAGAAATATAGCAAAATGTGAGAAATTATCTCCAAGAGTAGGATTAAAGGTAGTTTCTGGGCTTACCTGGTGGCGCAGTGGTTGAGAGTCCGCCTGCCGATGCAGGGGACACGGGTTCGTGCCCCGGTCCGGGAAGATCCCACATGCTGCGGAGCGGCTGGGCCCGTGAGCCATGGCCGCTGAGCCTGCGCGTCCGGAGCCTGTGCTCCGCAACGGGAGAGGCCACGGCAGTGAGAGGCCCGCGTACCGCAAAAAAAAAAAAAAAAAAAAAGATAGTTTCTATGTTTTAATTTGTTCCATGTTCTTTTCATTATAGTCTGAATGTTTTACATGGATAGGATATTTCTTTTATATAATCAGAAAAAACTTAGGCTATTTCTGCTTTGCACTGAAATTAATCCATAAAACTTACCTAATTTCAGAAAATATTGATATTTTCAAACACCCATGCCCCATTGTTGAATCCTCAGGCAGACTTGCTTTCTCAGGCACTAAATTCATCTGTAAACAAGTAGAACACTTCCAGGGGGAGACCATAACCTCTACATGGCCCTGAGTCTCCCTGTGCACTTCCAATATTTTATAAATAGTGACAATTAATAGGCACTATTTCGCCTTCTTGGGTTTAAACCAGTTTATTTTATATAAAAGGACATTTTAACATAGCCAACATGGGTACCTTATTTTTAAAATTGCAGTTGAACTCTTGGAACAACAACTGTTGATTCTGTTTGTCTTTTCACTGCCTTTACTCTCCACTCAATTATGGAGTGGAGGGTAAAGGCTTTTATTAAGCAGTGTATATTTCACTTAAGGCCTCAAAAATATACTTTTTGAGGAAAAACCTTTGATAGTATTTTGGGGTGAGTGGTACCTTATTTATATTTGGTTTTTAATGTGTGTTGTGTGTGGGTCCTGAGGATTCAGGGAAGCTACTTTCTTTTGAAGAGCTGTCAGGACTTCCCTGGTGGTACAGTGGTTAAGAATCTGCCTACCAATGCAGGGGACACGGGTTCGAGCCCTGCTCCAGGAAGATCCCACATGCCATGGAGCAACTAAGCCTGTGCGCCACAACTACTGAGCCTGTGCTCTAGAGCTCGCAAGCCACAACTACTGAGCCTGTGCTCTAGAGCCCGCGAGCCACAACTACTGAGCCCACATGCCACAACTACTGAAGTCCTCGCACCTAGAGCTCGCGCTCTGCAACAAAAGAAGCCACCACAATGAGAAGCCCACGCGCTGCAACGAAGAGTATCCCTCACTCACCACAACTAGAGAAAGCCCACAAGCAGCAATGAAGACCCAATGCAGCCTAATTAATTAATTAATTATTTTAAAAAAGAAAAGCTGTCGGACAACACAAATTAATCTAGTAATTGAATAGACACAGCCAAACAGGTTCATCTAGTTCACATACATTTTAAAATAAATGAAAGAGAGAGGTAGAGAGAATATGTGTAGGGAGGGATTTTGACCATCCTCCCCTTTCAATTAAATGTCTTCAGTTCTCTAGGGAAATGTGTAAAGATTAAATACATATAATAGGTATGTGTATATATACATGTATGTATGTCTATATAGGTATATATACACATGCACACATATGTGTGTGTGTGTGATACCTCCTGTACCCCCATCTTTGTCTTTCATTCATACTGAAATAATTCTAGGTGCTTCAGTACTTTTTCTTGAGATTGACAAAGGAGACTAAATGATCCTGAAGTGAATTAATTTGGGAGGGGCTAGAAACCACAAAAAATGATTTCCATTCACAGAACTCTCTGCCCTCATCTTCAAACAGAGAGCATGGTTTCGGAACATGGCACATGGCAGATGTGCCCTTGTCACCATTAGATGGATATACAGGAATGTTAATGGAGAAAGAGTCTGAAGGCATAGGCTCAGTCAACTTTTAGCTCGGTGACCTTAAGCAAGATCTTCAGTCTCTCTAGCTTAGATTTCCTAATCTACAAAATGGGGGTGATAACAGCACCTCATGTGGTTGCCATAGGGATTGACGGAGACCACCTATTAAGGCACCACATTTTATACAGTTAATTTTTGTTGTCTTCTTCCCCACTAAACAGTTAGCTTCATCAGGGCAAGGACCTTTGTTGGTTTTGTTTACTATTACATCTCCAGCAACTAAAATAGTGCCAAGGATATAGTAGGCCTTCAACAAAGGCAACATTAGTTGAAAGAATGCTGAATCAAAAGAAAGAGCATTTACTTAGAAACTGGAATGTACCAATAAGTGCCCAGTGAATAGTACAGGATGACAGTGATGACAGGCAGTAGAAATGGCAGTGGCGGTGGTCACGGCTGAGGCGGCAATGGCGGTGATGTGGACGGAGGTGGGGATGGGAAAAGACTGGTAGTGAAGTGTGGTGGTTCAGGGCAAAGGCTTTGGGAACAGGCTGCATGCCTGGGAACACCTGCTCTGGACTACAACCAGGATCTCACTTTCCTCAGCTGTAAGATGGGTGTAATAATAGCATCTACTTTTGTAAGGTTGTTGTGAGGATTAAATTGTTAATATTTTAAGCATACTCAGAATAATGCTAGCTGATATTATCACGACTACTACCACATCTATTTCTTACATAACTGGTCAGTAAATACTATTGTGGATTATAATTTTAAAGGAAGGCTTTCAGAGAAATCAGCTCATCAGTATGGTACTATGTGAAGGAAAGACTGACACAATAGAAAAATCAGTAAAATAATGGAAGATACAATCATAAATGTCCAGGAAATATAAGAATTTGTCTTCCTAACAAGTTATTAAAGAATGGGAGTTAAAACAATGAAGAAACACATTTAGAACTATTAGAAGGGCAAAAACGAAAACAGTGATAACACCCTATATTACCAAGAGGTTGGAGCAACAGGCACTTTTGTATATACCTGTTAGGAGTGTAAATTAGGACATTTCTGAAGGCCAGCTTAGCAATATATATCAATATCCTTAAAAGTCCCTTGGCCTGGAAACACCAGTTTTAATAATTTAGCCTGAAGAAATCATCAGACCGGTGTTTTGTAATACATGTATATAAATTACAATCATATCTTGGACGTAAGTAATGTTAGAATTTGCATATGTATGGGAACTAGTTAAAACACTTCGTCCGTACAATGGAATAACCTTGCAGTCATTGTAAATGATCAGTATTTGTTGACATGGAAAGATGTCTGTGTTGTGTTATGTGAAAAAAATCATGTTAGAGGACAATTGATAGCATGGTCACATTTTTATTTTAAAAGTATATGTGCACATTGATAAAAGCCTAGAAATCTATATCTTAAGTATTGAGTTGATGTTAGTGTGGTTACCTCTGTGTTATAAAATTACAGGTGACTTTCCTTTTCTTCTTTATAGTTACTTGTATTTTTCCGAAATTTTAAAAGTAAGCATCTATTACTTTCATAATAGGAGACAGAATGCAGTCAAAAGGCCATTTCCACATTGTAAGAAAGGGAGATTAATCAAGTGATAAAGTGTCTAGTTAATTTGACCACTGAGGTCAACCAAATTAAAAAATTCAAACTCCAGAGTCAATTCTATGACCTGAAACAGCAGCAGCTAACAACCGGTCACCACTAGTTAGTGGTTATTAGTTTTTTGGAGTTTTTTGTTTTGGGGGGGTTTTTTGGACACGCTGGGTTTTCGTTGTGGCATGCGGGCTTCTCTAATTGTGGCATTACGGCTTAGTTGCCCTGCTGTGTGTGGGATCTTAGTTCCCCGACCAGGGATCGAACCTTCATACCCTGGAAGGTGGAAGGTGGATTCTTAACCACTGGACCACCAGGGAAGTCCCAGTGACTATTAGTGTTGACTCTGCCCCAGAAGAGGGGTGAAGGGAATGTTGTGAAATCTCCCGGTGCATTTGGTGCAATGACCCATCTAAAATAATGGCAGAACCATTTGAGACCATGCATGGTCAAAGGCGAGGCTTGGCCAAAATGATTTGAACACCTTCAGAGATGACCAAAGACTGAATTACATTCTGCCAAGTGGAGAAACTAGCAAGGAGGAGCCCTCTGCCTTTTCTGCAAGCGCCACCTTCATTAATACCTCCTCTGCCTTGGAATGGTATGCTGGTTCATTTGTTTGTTTAACCCAGTGGTTTACAAATTTTGGTGCATCAAAATCACCTAGGAGACTTGTGAAAACACAGATTGCTGGGCCCCTCCCCTGAGGTTTCTGATAGCTCTGGAGTGAGCCCGGAGAATTTGCATTTCTCGCAAGTTTCCAGTTGATGCTGATGCTGCTGGTCCAGAGACCACACTTTGAGAACAGGAATGACCAGCCTACATACCATGTATATAACCGTATGGATTATTCCCTTTAAAAATTACTCTATTGCTAGGGCTTCCCTGGTGGCGCAGTGGTTGAGAGTCTGCCTGCCGATGCAGGGGGACGCGGGTTCATGCCCCGGTCCGGGAAGATCCCACGTGCCGCGGAGCGGCTGCGCCCGTGAGCCATGGCCGCTGAGCCTGCACGTCCGGAGCCTGTGCTCCGCCGCAACGGGAGAGGCCACATCAGTGAGAGGCCCGCGTACTGAAAAAAAAAAAAAAAAAAAAAAAAAAAAAATTACTCTATTGCTAGAACAAAACTGAAACAATCAATGAAATCCAAAGTTTCATCGCCATGTAGCCTGATTTCCTATCAAATCGAAGTTTTCATTTGTTTATGTTCCCTTCTGAACTTTGTCCATGTGAACATACTTTTTTTTCATATTTGCAGTAATCATAGATAAAAGTAGGAAAAAATCATAAAGTTTTCCCATATTATTGGGTAATATGTTCTCCTTATCTCCTCCAGTTAACCGGCGGATGGCCTGGTCCTGATATAAATCCTTCCATAGCCTTTTCTTTGCATATATATGAGAAACAGTACAGGAAGAGGTCAAGAGCTCTGGCTGCCATCCAGATTAAAATTCGGGCTCCGCTCTTAGCAACTCTATGTCCACAGACATCTCTAGGCCTTAGAATCTTTCTTCTGTAGAATCAGAGTAATAATAGTACTTGTATGAGATGGTTGTGAGATTTAAATTAGTTAACACCTGAGAAGCACTGAGCATGGTCCCTGGCATGCAATAGATACTAAATGTAAACCATCATTATTTGTGCATATACAGAGGTTGTTTTTACATACACTTCTCTGGGCCATGTGTTCCCTGCAGCACTGACATTCCTCAGGGTAAAGAGATAGAGCTGTCACTAACTCTAAGAGCTAGATAATATTCTACAATAGCAGGGATGCATCCCTCCTTAGTGAGCCATTCCCCTACTGACAAGCATTCTGATTGGGTCCAGATTTTTACTACTTCAAATGCTACAGCAGCATCCTTGACCCCCTCAGTCCTTCAGGGCAGCTGGTTCTGCCCTTTCCCTTTTGCACATTAGCTGCCCCTTGCCCCAGACCCCTCCTCAGACAGGAGTTTCCTCCACAGGCCACCTCCACTTTGCTGTCCTCTTCCTCAATCCCTCCCCTGTCAGGCTGGCCAGGCCGGAGTAGAAGCCCCTCTGAGCCCCGAGGAAGACCAGCTGGCAGCAGATATGCTGTAGGCAGAGCCCCTGAGACACCGTCATCCTGAAGTTATGCTGCTGCCATGATGCCTGGAGTGGGAATGAAGGCAAGACCAGCGGAAACGTGCCAGGAAGGCATTTTGACTGTGATGAGGGAAGCAAAAAATACCCAGGCAATCAGTTTGTGGATGTAGCCCAGATGTTTTCATCCATGACCTGGAGAACAACTCTGGCAGGGACCCCAGTCCCAGATTTAGCCTGTTTTAGGAATGAGCCGCTAATAATAATACCTTGTATGGGCAGAGGACTTATGTGTTCTCAGAAGAGTTTCTGTTGTGTCCTTATGGGTTTTTCTGCTGGGTTAAGGGACACCCACAGCTCGGATCAACTGAGTTATGATTTAGTTGTGTCATTGGCATTGCTGAAATACTAGATCCAGCCACCTGTGAGCCATGTGTTTGTGTTGTAAGGCAGTTTAAAGTGCTCCCTTAAAATTCCCATGAGCTCATCCAGGTCCCCCTGGAAATGGGAACTAACAGTGATGGAAAGTGGATGTGCCTGGTGCCGTTCAAATGTTATCTGACTCTTAATCCTCCCTGAAACCCAGAAGCTGTTATCCCCATTTTGCAGATAAGGCCACTGAGGCTCAGAGCAGTGAAGCCAGTTGCCTGAGGTCATGTACCTGCTTAGGAGCAGAGCTGGAATTCAAGCCTGAGTTCATGTGAATAAAAAATTGTGTCCTCCCCACCACATACCCAACTAAACCACCAAACCATAACGTTTAAAAAAAAAAACAAAACTATTTCTGGAACGTATTAAGGAAAAAGCTGCTTTCCCATAGGTGACTAGGATTAGATAGGTTTGGAACACCTGTTTAACGGTTCTGTCAGACTAGAAACCAAACATTATGGTTTGTACTCCTGTCCAAGCATCTACTTGTGAATGTGGTGACGTGCTTGGTGATGATGATGATGTTGGTGGTGACAGTGGCAATGATATCTTTCATTTACTGAGCACGCACTGTGTACCAAGTACTTGGATTCTCACACTGACCCCTTTCATTTTTACAACAAGCCAGGGGTTTTGTGTTGTAAGGCACAAAAATCGCACAAAATTGCACATACGCACAAAAATCCTGCCCAAGTATCCAGGCGTGCACAGCTAGAACACAGCAGGCCTGGGATATGGCCTCAGGCCCCTGACTCCAGAGCCTCTGCTTAGAACCACATCTCTGCGCTTCATCTAACATAGAGTACCCGTAAAAGAAAACAGACATTGGAAATCCTCCACAAGCTTCCACTGCCCTGATGGCCATTCTGGGATTTGCGTATTTTATTCTGCAGGGTTCATACGTATTTAGACACTTTAAGTTAATCACGGCCTGTCACACTTTATCTGGACTGTTCATTGTCAGCAAGCACATGTAGATTTCAGGACCCAGTCCTCCTCTGCTTTGCATCACCGTTTTTGATTATACAACCATCCTGTTAATAGATGAGCTCTACTGCGAGCAGAAGGCCATTTTTATGGAGTTGAAGATAATATAGGTGCTCGGCCTAAATTAATGGGGTAATTTCCTCAGTCTTTTTGGTCATTTGTCACCACGGACTTCCATACAGCTCAGACAGACCAGTCATGGCTAAGATGACACTGTGTCCTCCAAGAAATGGAGAAAGAGCAGAAGCTGAATTCTGCTCAAAGCCTACAAAACTCCCGAACCTGAATTTTAGATCTACCCTTGAATCGCTCCCTCGAGTGGGGCAGAGCTGCTCACTTGTTTACGCGCCTCTTCACCTCACTGTCAGAGGCCATGAGTACAGTGATGCCCGCCCGCCATGTGCCAGCCACATTGGCAGCAGCTACGCATACCAAAGCCATGGCGTTTCTGCTGGCCTCGACAGCAGGCTTTTATACAAGGAGAATTGTAAGTTCTTACTCGCACAGTGGCACACGGTCTCAACTCTTCCCTCGCTAGAATCAGTGTGAGAGCCAGCCACTGTGTCCAGGAAGCGTCACTTTTTGGTTGGCCATTTGGGAACTTTACTTTCACTGAGATGAGGTCGTTCTTCCTGATTCTGCCTTTTCCCAACCTGTGTTCCAGAGGCGCTCCCCGCTGCAGGGCTAGGCAAGGAACCAGGAGAGAAAAGGTCAAAAGCAGGTGGAAACCCACTACATTTGCTCCTCCCCCCTTGGAGAGTCATGATAGGAGTTGATCTATCAAAAGCTCTGAGGAGGGCTTCCCTGATGGCGCAGTGGTTGAGAGTCTGCCTGCCGATGCAGGGCACACGGGTTTGTGCCCCAGTCCGGGAAGATCCCATGTGCCGTGGAGCGGCTGGGCCCGTGAGCCATGGCCGCTGAGCCTGCACGTCCGGAGCCTGTGCTCCGCAACGGGAGAGGCCACAGCAGTGAGAGGCCCGCGTACCGCAAAAAAAAAAAAAAAAAAAAAAAAGAAAAGCTCTGAGGAGTCCTGCAGTATAGACACATATTAACTTCACTTTACCCAGTGTTGCCCAACGCTTTTTGAGGATGGGAGTTCGTGTGGCTCTAAAGCCACGTTCTCCCAAGTGGCCATGGCCCCCCCTGGATTCTGGGGTCATGAAAATGAAAAATACAGCATGCAAAGGCCAATGGAATCAGGGAATCAAGCAACTGCATTGACTTCATGGTGCCCCACCTCCTTCTTGAGAGTCCCGGAATATCCTGACCCAGAAAGGTTTTCACAAACATCCAAAATGAAAACAACTGCCCACAACCTCCTCCAGCAGTTCCAAACCACTCCTCGCCGACACTGTCACGATGATGTGATTTCCTACGTCATGATGAAGTTGGGGAAGAGGAGACAGAGCTTACCAAGAGAGACAGCAGCCCCTGTCCTGTTAGGTCTCATCCTTTCTTTGAATATTGCACACAGGCCACGGCAAGGCTGATCTGAACCTTTAGTAGGTTTCAGAAACCTCAATTTATAGGTAGATGGAAACATGCATTTTTTACCTCCCTCACCCTTATTTACAGAGGCCTGAAGTTAAGTCCTTACCTCTAAAGAGGTATTTGTTTAACAGAAATATTCTAATGCAGCTAAAAGAAAGGGAAGCTGCTGGAGCCCGTCAGGACCATCCTGGCAGGGATTAAAGATGGGAGGAAAGTTTGAGAGTTTTCTGCTCCCTCTGAGTTCACTGCTAATTCTGTTTCGGTCTCTGACCTCTGTTGGATTAATAACATTAAATCCCAATAGAAACCTACTGACCCCGACAGAGCACAGATGTTCCCTAGAACCCAGTTTGGGGAATGTTATCTTACCTTATCCAGGCCTTGTTTAAAGGCAGAATGTTAAGAATTCTTTAAATATTTAAACTTATTTTTAGTTCCCCAAGTAATACACATGACTCAATCCTCCTCTTAAAAGTGAGAGCGTTGCAAATAAAGCTGAGGTCCCCTTTGACCAATATCCTCACATTCAGTCCCATCCCCCACGTCTCAGAGGTAATGAGAGTGTTTGCCTCCTACTTCTACATATACAGCATACCCGTGCACGTGTGTACACACATTCATAATTTTTATAAAATATATGGTTTTGGGTTTTTTTTTTTTTTGACAGTAATGGTATCATACTGCTTGCAACTTCCTTGTTCCGGTGCAAAATGTGTTTGGGAGATCTACCATAATGATACCTATCCAGTCATTTCTTTCAAGTGCCGCGTGGCATCTCCTCTTATGATTTCGCTGTAGTTTCTCTGTTTCCTTTCTGTTGGACCTAGAGGTTGTTTCCACTGTGGGACTATTCTAAGCCATCCAGCGCTGAACATCCTTATCTGTGGGACCCTGGGCACAATCAAGGGATTACTAGGGTAGATACCTAGAGATGTTACTGCTGGGTCACGGGGCACATTTTTATTTTTAAATGGTGCTGCCAAGCTGGAGCAAAGAGCTCTCATTTGCAAGAGGGCCAAGGGAAGGGATCTCTACAGGAAGTCAAAAAGTCAGAAAGGAGATGAAGGAGGTGGGTGATGAGCTGCTTTGAAAAAGCCTCCAAGGGCTTCCCTGGTGGCGCAGTGGTTGAGAGTCTGCCTGCCGATGCAGGGGGCACGGGTTCGTGCCCCGGTCTGGGAAGATCCCACATGCCGTGGAGCGGCTGGGCCCGTGAGCCATGGCCGCTGAGCCTGCGCATCCGGAGCCTGTGCTCTGCAACGGAAGAGGCCACAACAGTGAGAGGCCCGCGTACCGCAAAAAAAAAAAAAAAAAAAAAAAAAGCCTCCAAGATTTATTTTCATGCCAGCAGCCCCCCAAACCCATTCACCATCAAGGTTAAAGTTAGGGTGATCTTTTCTCAATCCAAAGACTGCCTTCTGCCTTTCTGGGCCTTCTATTCTCCTTCCAGACTCTGCTGGGTATTCTGCTTAAGTTGGTATCCTGGTCTATCCTACCTGCTGTAGACTGTGTGTGCACACAAGTGGGTGAATCAGACAGGCGTATATTATCATTGAATGTTTATTATTGGCTTGAAACGTGACTTTGAATTATATTTAAGAGGGAAACTAAAGAACTCTTATTTAGTGAGAAAGAAGTGACAGCCAGTTCACATACTGTTAAACCAAGTAAAAGGAAAAAACGAATATATGTGTCACAATGATGAATTTTCACAGAAGATGACAGATTTGCACTGAAGAGCAGTAGGGTATTTATCAGCAAGAAATTAGTGACCCATTTGTAATCAACTAGGTTTTCTAAACTCAAGAACATTTAAAACCCCAGACTTATTTTAAATCTAGATATAACAATTGTAAGCACACTACTCGTGATACTTGTTGCCTGCAAAATCTAGGCACAGAGGTCTTATGATGATGTGTCATATCAGGGAACTTTTAAAAACGGGAAAACAAAAGATAGACATCTACAGGTGTTAAAGGCCCAAGGAGACCAAGGAAGACTACTGTCATCTCTTACATAATACAGTTCTTCCCGTCCCCCCACCCATATCACCCCTTATACTCCCAACACCTCCACAGTGATTCTAAATTAACATGAAGGAGTCGAATAGCGACGTAAGCGTCTGCCACTGAAATTAGAGCGGGTACTTTTGCAATTATACCCTGGAGTATAATTTCCTCAAGGATGGAAACTTTTAAGACTTGGTATTAGGAGTCAAAGAGGTAGGAACAATGGTTTATGACTTTTTTACTTTCAACTCAGAGTACTGTTTGTGGTCTATGCTTTGGCACACCCAGCCAGCAAGATTGGCAAACGATATAATTTAAGGGGCACCAAAGGGCCTAAAATATGACAATATATCAGTGCCTGAAATTCCCGCCATTAACGTCACAACCTAAGGGCCTGGTAGAGACATGCTCGTGATGTTTTTAGTATTAGTCTTTACTTTTAAATTAATATCTATGTACAAGATTATAAAGAAAATTTTTTTAACATTACAGAGGCTATACGATGAGAGCTAAAATTCTCTTTCTACTTCCTTCAGCCTAGAGTTGTATACTTCAAAAGCTACTAAGCTACTATTAACATTTCATAAGCCATATATCCTTCCAGAAATCGGGTAGTGTACGATCGATAGATAGATAGATAGAAAGGTAGACAGACATATATGTATAAATGTCAGTGCATAAAAGCCCTCTAAACAAATAACATCCTCTTATTCCTACTGTCTTTACCTCACTTTTTCACTTAATACATCTTGGACATCTTTCTAAGTCAATATTTTTTTTATCTTCCACATTCTTCTAAATAGCTGCATGGTATTCCAGAGGTCCATACACCATAATTTATAAATCTGGTCCCCTAGTTATAAGCATCTGAATAATTTTAATTATTTTGCTATTATAAATAATACAGAAATCAACATCCTCAAATATATATATAATTGCATATAGAAGTATGTTCATAAAATTGTTTTCAAACTGTGGAATTGCTAGGGCAAAGAAAATATGCGTTTTAAACTGATAAATATTACCAAGTTTCCATGGAAAAAGTTTATACCAGTGGTGTACAAAAGTGCCAATATTCCCCTGCATCCTCGCCAATACTGAGTTTTATCAAGCAGAGTAATTATTGTCGAGTTAGTAAAAAGATTTTGTTTGATACTGTTTTGTCAATCTAGTGAAGTGTGTTGCTTTACTTTGTGTTTCTTTCATTGTGATGAGGTTGAACATCTTTTCATGATTATTGGTCACTTTTTTTTTTCTGTGAGCCTCTTCTTTGCTCATTTAAAAATTTTTCTATTTTGTGCAGTGAATGGTACAAGCTATCTGTATATAAAGATGGGCTTTGTCATGTGTGCAGCAAATATTTTTTTTTCTTTTTTTTTTAGTACACAGCTATTTATTTGAGTATATTTTCACATGTTAACATTGTTTAAATCAGGACAGTCTTAACTGATGTAGTTGTCATTGAACTATCTTAACCATTTTGTTTTAGTACAATTTTACTATTTATGGATTCACAAAGATCATATGTCAAAAACCAAAGTTTGAAAAATCTGTTTTTAAGGAGTATATAAGTTGTTTTGAACTGAAAAGGGAAAAAAGGCATTGAAGAAAAATATTTTTTCCTAGTTTATTATTTATCTTTTTACTTTCTCTATGTCATTTTTTACAATACAGAATTATTTCATTTATGTGGTTTTCCTTTATAACTGCTGGAATATATTCATTTTAGTTCGACATTTGATGATTTCTTTTTTTTTGTGACTTCTGATTCTTGAATCAGAATGTTGTGATTCTTGAATCAGAATCAATTCATAATTCTTGAATCACATGATTCTGAGCACATATTTGATACTTAACTTTTACTGACTCATATTTTAGTTACCATCTGTGTATGTGCGTTGCCCATATTAATCTCTCCAACTAAATTAAAAGCAACTTGAAAGTCTGAAGGAATAAAATGCTCTTCTTTACAGTTCCCCACTCCACAATGTCCAGTATCTAGAAAGGGGAAAAATTTAGAGCTGGGAGAATTTCAAATGAGAGCACTGCTAGGAAGAGTACTGTGAGAATCTAAAGAGTTATAGGTCTAAATCGACACTGACCCAAAGAAGGCATGAATGAGTTCCAAGACAAACCCAGTCTTCTTTCTCCTTTTGCGTGGAGTAGATAGAGGTACTTCTTAGTTTTTCATGATCTTGTCCTACCTACCTTCCCAACTTATCTTGTACCACTCCTTCCCTTGTTCTTTTTATCCTACCACACTGGGCTTCCAGCTGTGATTCAAATACGTGCCGAGTTAGCTCTCGCTTAGGGCCTTTGCCTGGAGTGTTCTTCCCCTTGATTTTCACGTTCCTAACTCCTTCTTTTCATTCAGACGTGTGGCAGATGAGATTTTCCAAAGATGGCCACACCCCTATATTATCCCGCGATGTGAGGTTGATACTCCTCCAAGAGGTGGGGTCTCTGTTGCTCCCTGTGGAAAGTCGGTGGATCTGTGTAATCATCGTAACCAACAGAGCACAGCAGAAGTGACTTCCAAGGCTGGGTCACGAGATATAATAGTGCTTCCACCTGGCTCGCTCACTCTCTCTCTCAGGACACTCACCCTTGGAACCCGGCCACCACATTGTGAGGAGACCGGGACACATGGAGAGGCCCTGTGGAGGTGTGCTGGCCAGCAGTTCCACTTAAGCACTCAGCCGGCAGCCGGTATCAACCACCAGACATGTGATTGAGCAAACCCTGAAATGGTTCCAAGCCCCAGACTTTGAGCCCTTCAGCTTGGCCCCAGATATTATGAGGCAGAGACAGGCTGTCTCCACTATGCCTTCTGAGAATCCCTGATCCAGAGAATCCGTGAACATTATAAGCTGTTGTTTTAAAGCCACCAAGGTCCTGGGTACTTCAGTACGCAGCCACAGTAGCTGAAATAAGACCTCAGCTTAAACACCTCAGAGAGGTTTTCCCTGACCGCCCAATCTAAAGTGGTGACCCAATTATCTCATCACCTTCTTTAATAAAATTCAATGATGCATGGCACTCTGCTAGTTTCCTTAGTTGTTTGGTTGGCTTGCTTGCTGTGTGCCTCCCTCAGCTAGAAAGTAAACTTCATGTGCACAAAGACCCCCTCTGTCTTATCCACCGCGAAGTCCTCAACACCCACAACAGTGTCTGCTACGTGGTACATTTGCTAAATTAATAAACAAATGAACGAAGGAATGAAGCATTCCTAGGCAATTAGATTCTTGCATTAGACCTTATTTTTTGGCTACTTGATATAACAAACTTTTACTGAGAACTTCCTCTCTTCTCAGGGAATGTGTTATAATTTCCTATTCTGTGGCTGTAAGTGTGCTTCAAAGAGTGATTTAATGCTAATAGAAGTCAAAATAAGTAATAAACAGGAGATTCATATGATGAGATTTTTTTTAACTGGGCTTAGAAATGACAGAAGTAGGGAAAAATAAAAGAACGGGAAGTAAGACAAACTCTTTGAACATTAAAAAAGAACAAAAAACAAGCCTGCCAAGGAGAATGATAGTTTTTGGTCACTGCAGAATGGAATTCTACCATTGTGATATGATTTGCAGTTTCCTAAAAACAGTATAGTCCTTTTTATTTATTCAAAGAATACCACCATGTTGGTCAGAGAATTCATTAGATGATACGGGAAAAGCCAGCTCCCTGAAATCCAATTCTCTATGGCTAGGTAGAATGGTAAACCAAAGCCTTCCCCTCTCCCTTACTTACTTAACACTCTTTGCCCAAAAGAGGTTGGAATCAATGACCAAACCAATGGAAGAATGAGAGAATCTATAATGTGTAAATAGAACTCAGGCTTATTTTAAAAGTTTGAGTCTAAATTGTTCTTAGAAATTGTTCATGAAGTAAGTCTGGTTTAGCCAGCTATCTGGGAAGTTTCTTCCTAAGACAGTGAGTTTTCTTCCCTTGGAGAAGTATATTTACATTTTTGTTTTCAAAATCAAAACGACCCTGGCTGTTTTATAAAATGTTGGAGCCAATTTAACAGTTCCACTGGCCTTAGAGAAAATATTGGAATCTCACAAAGGAGCACAGAACTAGAATATTATGAAGAGTTGCTAGGGTAAATATGTATTTATTATGACAGCCTTGGCAAAACGAACACCTAGCAGCCATAAACCTGCAACTTGTTTGTGTCTGTTATAACTTACAACTTGCAGTAATGACTTCTTGTCACTAAAAATGTTCGAAGTTCCTTGGCTGGAAAAAGCATAGGACATGAGGCATGGCCTGTTTGAAGTTAACTGTTCCTATAGAATAATCATACAGTGCGTAGCAAATAATACTTTCCAGAGGATGCTAGAATTAAAATGAGAGACGCTAAATCCTGTTGATTCCTTACCATCCAACAATTACCTATTATTCCATGGCCTTTCATTATGTACTCACCAAAATACCCAAGTTGATGTTACAGTTGACCCTTGAACAACTTGAGGGGTAGGAATACTGACCCTCTGCACAGTAGAAAATCTGTGTGTAGTTCATGGTAGGCCCTCAGTATTCGAGGTCCCTCCGTATCCACAGTTCAGCATCCACAGATTCGACCAACTGCAGATTGTACAGTCCTTTAGTATTTACTGTTGAAAAATTCTGCATGTAAGTAGAGTCACCCAGTTTAAATCTGTGTTGTTCAAGTCAACTGTACTTACAGCCACCTATACCTTTCCTTCTGATTTGGTATCTATTCTCTAACCTTTATCATGAATCTCAGTTTAGGTAAAATTCTTCATGGCCTTCTCTTCAAATATCAGTTGAGAAAAGTGAATTCAAAGACTACAAAGTGAGATTGCTTACCCCTCTCAATTGTCATCTGTTAAGTCAGAAGGCAGCTGGGGCTCTGACCTGAAAACAGGCCTCTGACCAATCATTAGACCAAGTCTTAATGAGACCAAAATTGTGGATTCAAGTCTACACATGGGTTACTTTTACTTACTTTTCAAGACACCAGAGACTATTCCTCTAGTCTTTTTTCACGTCTTTGATGAAAAGACAATTAGATGAGGAGAATGTGAAAATTCATCAAAAAACCGCAAATGTCCACTAAACAGCCATTGGAAGCTTGTGCTCCAATCTGCATTTACTATCTTATTTTAAGCCAGGTCCCCAGTCCCTCTTGTGAGGTGCATGTCAACCAGATGGGCCCTGCATAGGCATTAACAACCCAACTGTTAACTTCCCAACCTTGGAACTTGCCTTCCTGCAAGGAGACTAAGTGAAAGCTGATTAGATACCTTTTACTTAGAAAGTTAATTCACAGACTAGATTTTCTGCCTTTAAACTTAATGTCCTTTAGGTGTGCCATTGCTTTTAGCCCGACTATCCCTGTTTTCTAATTTTCCCTTCCAGTTCTTATGCTTGTTCTATTTTTACAGCATAATTATTAGGAAAAAATTTGTTCCAGGAACAATCACAAAACAATCCAAACCCAATCAGTTGAATAACCACAGTCATCATCATTATCATCATTACTCTTATAAGAAGGTGGCAAGGTTAACCTGGTATAAAAAACAACAACAACAACAAAACAGAGTCCAGCAAGCTTAAAATTCTTGAATGTTCTCTCTGTGTTAAATTCAAACTGAGGCAGTGTGCCAGAGAGGTGGGGCCTGTGGGACAAGATGGAGTTGAAGCAGGTCCTGAAGCTCCGGCTGCAGCAGGTCAGTGGCCACAGCGGCCTCTGCGGCTATCTACAGGTTTTTCTCAGGGCAAATGATGTGAGGGTTGGCGCATTAGTGGGGAAACACAAATATGGAAACAAATGCTGCAAAGACAACAAGCAGTTTTTTGGCCGTCACCGATGGGTTATATATACTACTGAAATGAATGGAAAAAACACATTCTGGGAGACTTCCCGGGTGGCACAGCGGTTAAGAATCTGCCTGCCAATGCAGGGGATGTGGATTCAATCCCTGGTCCCGGAAGATCCCACATGCCGTGGAGCAACGAAGCCTGTGCGCCACAACTATTGAGCCTGCGCTCTAGACCCCACGAGCCACAACTACTGAGCCCGCACGCCACAACTACTGAAGCCCATGCACCTAGAGCCCGTGCTCTGCAACAAGAGAAGCCACCGCAGTGAGAAACCTGTGCACCGCAACCCAGAGTAGCCTCCGCTCGCTGCAACTAGAGAAAGCCCGTGCAGCAACAAAGACCCAATGCAGCCAAAAATAAATAAATATGTTAATTAATGAATGAATTTTGAAAAACACATTCTGGGGTGTGGATGGAAGCATGGCGCCCCCCTGAACGGCATCGTTGGCTTCACTCTATGACTGATGATCCTCCAACAACAAAACCACCTACTGCTAGTAAATTCATGTGGACAAACCATAAATTCAACGTGAGTGGCACTCCACAATATGTACCTTATTCTACCACTAGAAAGAAGATTCAGGAGTGGGTCCCACCTTCAACGCCTTACAGGTAAAGGCAATGAAAAACAATTTACATGTAAAATATGGGGCTTTTCCTGTAATAGTATTTTTACTGCTTACTGTTAACTTGATTAAAGTTATTTGATAAATAAATAAATAAGTAAATTCAAACTGAGGAATTTACATTCTCTTTATTCCTTTTACCAAACTCCATATCCTCGTTCAAGAAAATAAGCTTTCAGGAGTGGTTTGTTTTTTTTTTTGGAACAACTTAAATGGCAAGTCCAAAATCAATTGGTTCTGACACAACAGTGATTTTGATGAGTTAACTGCCGATGAACATACCATATGGATGAAATTTTTCCTGAAATGCATGTGGGTATGTTTAAGGGTAGAGCACTCGGGGCAAAACATATTCCAAGCTTTTCAAAAACCCATGTATTTGCAAAAATCATTTGATGCACTTTTTTTTTTTTTTTCTGATTCAAAATCTAAC
Organism: Grampus griseus; assembly: GCF_964374135.1. Lineage (NCBI taxonomy): Eukaryota > Metazoa > Chordata > Mammalia > Artiodactyla > Delphinidae > Grampus > Grampus griseus. The sequence goes on along the minus strand of NC_139019.1, from coordinate 119,537,632 downwards.
TTATTTCAAGGACAAAGAATTCCTGATCTTTTCTAGGCACCTTTACTCTTCGTTTCTGTATGAGCACTTCCTTACCATCTTCAGAGAGGGAAAATGTCCAGCTCCAGAAACTAGGAGCTTATCCACACCCTCAAGTCTACAAGCAAAGCAGCAGGCTGGGAAAAAGAGACACTGAAATTCGTTTCCAGTGGAGTGGCTGATGTTGGGCTACTCTGTTCAACTCTAGCAGCCCACAGTTGCTCTGGTATTTTTCTTTAGCCATACCATCCTATTGATTCATATGGAGTTTAGGGTCAAGTCTTTTCTCCTGAACTGCTATCAAGCCAAGTTTCCCCAATCCCACAATGGAAACCGTCACTGAATTTTGAATTTAAATACAGGAACATATAGTTATCCTCATTAGCCTTTATCTTGCTGGTTTTGATTCACTGCTTTAGTATATTAAAGTTATTCTGAATCCTAACTCAGTCAGACATTCAGGAGGAGTTACAGTATACAAGCACATCTGAATCTAATGTCAATGCATTTAGTGTTTAGTCTGTTATCAGTGGTATTCTAGATAAGATTCAGAATCCTTCTCAAACAGTGTTTCAAACCCTGCTACCAATTATTCTGGGTTGACATTTGAGATCACATTTATTCACTGTGCCTGATTTAGATATTCCCTTTTCTCTTCATTGGAATTATTCACAAATAGGCAGTCAAAATTACCATCTTTAGTACATACATCTCTTGATCTAGATCTCTTTTAGAATTTTTGCCATAATAATCGTGCTCAGGTCATTTGAAAGCTATCTCCAAAACCTGGGACACACAGCTGAGTGCCTAGAATCACCTAGCTTTAATGGCAGGGTCACCTTCTCCCAGGTCCTCATCCTTTCCACATCATTAATCAGTGGACTTTTACCCGAAGCAACCTCTTGTGGGTTTTTGTGTGTGTGTGTATGTGTGGAATCAGAACCCAAATTACTTTTATTTTTTTATTTTTTACATCTTTATTGGAGTATAATTGCTTTACAATAGTGTGTTAGTTTCTGACTTATAACAAAGTGAATCAGTTATACATATACATATGTTCCCATAGCTCTTCCCTCTTGCGTCTCCCTCCCTCCCACCCTCCCTATCCCACCCCTCTAGGTGGTCACAAAGCACGAAGCTGATCTCCCTGTGCTATGCGGCTGCTTCCCACTAGCTATCTATTTTACGTTTGGTAGTGTATATATGACCATGCCACTCTCTCGATTTGTCAAGCACTTGTCACATTCTATAGAAAAAATAACAAGCAATAGACATTAACTATTTCTGTTGATACCAAGCTAGGTAAAAAAATATGGAAAATACTTTCCTAATAAAAGATTATATAGACCAAAGGCAAGAGAGTACTACTTCCTCCATTTTCTATTCCATCCAAGGGTCTCATCCGTTGTGTTAACAATACCTGTGAGATGGTTCTTGTTTTCTATGTTCCATTGTCAAATTAATCTTGTTCATCACCTCTTAAGTATTTGTATGCAGACGATAAATTTAGCGAAGGTGGGAGTTTTGACTTGCCTCCACAAGCCCCGTGCTGAATGTGGTACCTAATATATGTTAGAAGGCCAATAAGTGTTTAATGAATGATGAATGTGAGATTTAAACACTATTTCTTATTGTTTTTTCCAAGAAGTATTAAGTTCTTCCACTGTCATAGTTTGTATATAAAAGCAGTTTGAATAAGAACGAACCATTTGCTATGTGTATCAAATTTAATTTTCTGAATTTGGTAAATCAGAAGAATTTACTTTGAAATCAAAGGTGGGAGTTACTGATTTTCAACCTCTCTCATCTCTCCCCATCTCTCTTCATCTTGAGACACACACGCGAATACGCACACACAAACAACGGAGGAAGTTTAGTGAGCGTATTATTTTGTTCAGTAACGGAAAGGGATTTGCACACAGAACTATCCAGACTGTCCCTTCGTTCCCTCTTATGTACAAGAATATTTTTTGCTAAACGGGTGGTATGGGTTATGCCAGAGCTCTGGAATCAAAGAGGAGCAAAGGGCCTCCCATAAAAACAGTCATCAGATTCATCTTACTTAGCCAGGTAACCAGCTAACCAGGTAACCTTTGACAATCCTATAACCTTCTGCATTCACCCAAAACAAACAAAACAGTGCCTGGTTCCAAAAGAAAGTAGAGGAGAAAATGAAATATTTCTGTCCCATTTACTTTTCAAGCAAAAGACAAAATGTAAGGTAGGATGTAATACGAAAAGCCCAGGTTCAGTAAGATCACAGTAGCTAAGTCACTGTGGGTACAAAGTGTATATTTTTGAGTGTACCTGGTGCTTTCAAATCAGGACATTATAATAACTGAAAATTATAGGTCAGTGATGGAAACTCATGGTTAAGAGCACAGCCTTTGAGGTTATGCAGACCTGAGTTTGAGTTCCTGTTTTGTCACTTTCTTCCTGTGTGCCTTGAACTAATTATTTCATCTCTCTGTGCCTCAATTTCCTCAGCTGTAAAGGGGATATTTACAGTTTCTATTTAACAAGGTGGTTGTAAAAATTAAATGAAAGAACACAGGTGAAGCCCTCGCAAAGTGCCTGGCACAAAGAAACACTTAATAAATGTTTATTATTATAGCCATGGGTCTTACATTAATCCAAGAGGAATTAATTTGGCAGGAAGGTTGATAGATTGAATAGAAATAGCACAGAAGTGTCTTATCACCGAGAACATAGCCTTTCTGAGAAATCAGCCTCCCAGCAAGGCCAATAGCTAATTACAATTCATTTGGAATGAAAGGGGGGCAAATATGCCATTGTAAGAATCAGCATGGAGAATGGCTAATGAGGACTGAGACAGTGGTTTGAGGAAGAAAGAACACCAGTCAGTCTAGTGTGCTGTGGACAGAACCTCTAGCCAGTGGTCCCGAACAAGAGCATCTATCTGAAAATCTTCACGGCTCCATCCAAGAGCTGAATTAGAGTCCTGAGAAGCTAAGTCAGTCTTGGCACTTTGGAAGCCAACCAGTGGTGCCTTGGGAGCTGACTAACACCCTTTCTAAGACACACTGTGTGGGCGGGTCATGACGTACATTGCGCCGGGGGTCTCCAGGGTGACTGAGATTGGAGGTCCAGAGTAGCAGTCCTGCCGGTGGAAGCTGACTCCACGTACAGGTCTATGTTTCATTAACTCCTTTCACTTGAGATCCCCCAGAGACCTCCATCTGGCCTCATGGAGCTCACAGCTCAGGGAGAGTGTGACCAGATTGGAGCGACAGTACGGGGTGATGGGTGCCCTGGCAGAGATACATGCAGGGTATTTGTGGAGCTCAAGGAAGACACATGTAACCAGTTTTCTTGGAGAAAACACCTTGGATGGGACATGAAGAATGAATAGGGTTAGAATGACAGTAGGAGCAGAGTGGGGGAGGAGAAGAGAGGAAAGAGCATGGGCAAAGGGCCAGATGTGGAGCAACAGCGTGGCATATTTGAGGGATTAAAAAATGGTCTGTGCAGCTGCAGCAGGGAGTAGGGAGTGCGTTCATTTTGGTGACGGATGGCCAGTATTAATTTGTACTTATTCTGTGCCAGGCCTTTGACAAGCAGACCCGTTATGAGTATTAGCTCACTAAACCTGCACAGCAACCCTCTGAGGTAGGGACCATCGTTCGCCTCGTGTTACTGAAGGGGAAACTGTGAATCAGGAAGGTTAGGATTCGTGATATTAAACCTGAACCAAAGGTGTCACCTCCTGGAAGTGAACTGAGATTTCTACCCAGGCTGTCTGGCGTGCACGCTCACACTCTTAGCCATGGTGCCTCCCCACAGGCACGGGGTCCTGCCGCTGCAGGCACCTCGCCACAAGGGTTTTAAGACACAGGGGATTGGAAAGTGCTTTTGTGTAGAAGTTTATGTCTTTGGCTTGCATAAAGTTAAATCGAAATTGTGTGTTCCCCCCCCGCCCCCCCAAAAAAACCTCTCCAATTTTTACACAAGTTTTACCTCTACAGACTCCCAATTCCTGCAAAGTCTTGATTGAGACTATTTTGAAATCCTTTGGGGAAAAAAAAAAACAAAAAACTGCCGTATCTGAGAGGGCTGTTCCATCTGGGACTCAGGCAAAGTTCCTGAGTGTGCCTGAGGCTGGAATTCTCCTTCTTCTAGAGGAAGGAGCTTCCAGGTAGCCATGTGAGAAAGAAGAAAAGTCACTCTGTATATGTAACTTTTCCACACCATACAATAGCCAACGAGAATACTGGCCACTGTTCGGGTCTTACAGCACCTAGATGTGCTACGTAGGAGATGATCAAAGAAATATTGGGAATGGATAGACAAGAGCATGAGTAAATAAATGAAAGAAGTTTCTGTTGCTTATTTGTTCCTTGGCTCTCTCCTTTACGTGGTATATGACAGCGTAAAAGAGAAACATCTCTGACTAGGTTCAGAAGTTATAAGGACAGGTACAACTTCTATGACCACAAAAGTAATACCATCTTGAAGAGATTTTGCACACCCACGTTCACAGCAGCATTATTCACAGTAGCCAAAAGGTGGAAGCAACCCAAGTATCCACTGATGGATGAATGGATACACAAAATGTGGTATATGCATGCAGTGGAATATTGCTTAGCCTTAAAAAAGAAGGAAACTCTGATACGTGCTACAACATGGATGAACCTTGAAGACCTTATGCTAAGTGACATAAGCCAGCCACAAAAAACAAATGCTGTATGATTCCACTTATGTGAGGTACCTGAAGTAGACAAATTCATGGAGACAGAAAGCAGGATGGTGGTTGCCAGGCACCAAGGAGCAGGGGATAATGTGGACTTATTGCCTAATGGCTACAGAGTTTCAGTTTTGCAAGATGAAAACAGTCCTGGAGATGGATGGTGGTGATGATTGCATAGCATTGTGAACATACTCCATACCACTGAACTCTACACTTAAAAATGGTTCATATGGTAAATTTTACGTCATGTGTATTTTACCACAGTTTAAAATTTTTTAAATGAAGGCAAAATAAAGATATTTCCAGACATAAATAATGCAAACTATTACAGTTTAATTATAAGCATTAACATATGATATTATTATATTATAATATATACTTTGTGTAATATACAACTATACTATAATTATTGTCATAGCTAATATCTACTTTACACACTATATTATCATGTAATGATAATCTAACAATAATAATAACTGCTATTATAGCTAACATCTATTGAGCACTTACCATGGGCCAAATTCTGTACTGATTATTCTTTGCTTTATATGCATAGAATAATACTGTGTGTCAGCTACTATTATTTTTCCTATTTACAGATCAGGAAAGTGAGGTACACAGATGTTAAATAACTCTCAAAGGCATACAGCTAATAAATGCAGCTGTGATTATTCTAAAGGAATAGCTGAAGAGTGGTACCTGCATTGACATCTTAGGGCTAGACAAGCATGTTCAATGCACCTGACCAGTAGTTTGGAGTAGCCAGCTCAGACGTCCCAGTAGTTTCCAACCTCACACCAAAATTCCCCAGCTACAACTGATCGATAGTAATAGTAAGAGTAAAAGGGGCTCCCAGAGGCCTGGTACCAGAGTGAGGAGTTTGGATGCATTAACTTGTCCAAACTTCCCAACAACCATAGGAGGTAGGTGCCACTATTTGCCCCATTTTACAGATGAGGAAACTGTGGCATGGCGAGGTTAAGAAGCTTGCCCAAGGTCATACAACTAATAAGTAGTGGAGCCAGGATGTAAACCCAGGCAGTCTGATGCTGAACTTTGTGTGCTAACCACAAGGCCAGTTTCTTAAATTGTGACCGAGATTTAACTTCCTAGTATTTTTCGTAATAATTATAACAGTTAAAACTAATTGAGCACGCACCATATATGGGGCTAAATGCTGCCAATATGTTACCTCCTGAATACGCCAAAAGGACCCTGTGAGGGAGGTGCTGTAATTGCCCCACTTTACAAGAAAAGAGAATGTCCCAGGGCCTCCCCACTAGCAAGAGGTGGAAGCAGGATTCAAATCCAGGTGGTCTGACGCCAGTTGTACTCCTCGAGATGCCCCCCTGCCTACTCAGAGTGGCGACCTTGCATCATCATACAGGAGAGAGTTAGAAATGCAGGCTCTTGGACCCTCCTCCAGACTGAATGAATGAGAATCTGCATTTTCACAAGCTCACAGGTGATTCGTGTGCAGATTGAAGGTTGGGAGATGCTGGACTGCATTTCCCTCCCTTCCTGGAAGGCAGGCCGTAAGGATACAGCAGTAAACAACATAGACAAGGTCCTGTCTTCCAACAGCTTCCACACTGGTGGAGGGAGGCAAAAGGGACCACAGATAAAGAAAGGATTTCAAAAGTGGTAAACCTGGGGTTCTTCTCAAGATGCAGTTTCCTGGTCTTCCTCCAAGACGTACTGAGTCTGAGTCTTGGGGGGTGGAATCTTGGAAATATGCTTTTCACAAGAGAATTTAGATGCTCGCTGAAGTTAAGGACCACTGTCCCCCCTGGTAAGGCACAGGGGAAGAATCAGAGAAGAGAAGAGAACACCAGCATCTTTCCTACTCTTCTTATGGGCCCAGCCCTTAGGACAAGAGAGAAACATCTCCAGTAGGCTAAACAACCAACAATCCGAAGATGAAGAATTGAACTTGGCCCTCTCTATGCATTAATTTAAAACACTGAACTTCAGAGATCCACTGATGCTACTTAATATGGTGCACAAGGCTGTAGGCACTCACAATTGATCCTGAGGGTATTGATCTGTTCCTATGGAAACAGGTGTTGCTTGTGAGCCTGCCCTTGCCCGTCTGCTGCACAGCCCCTGCACCCTTGGGACAGGTTGAACATGACAGTGGCAACCAGGCCCTAAGCAGCCACTGACCGTGCCCTGAGCATATCCCAGCTCGTATGAGGCACTGACTCGATGCATGGCTCCTACGGCATCTCATACACAAATATTTACTAGCAGCTCTGACTCTCTCATATTACTGACAGCCACTAGCAGGCCTCAATGGAAAGAACTAGGGGAAGAAATACAGGCAAATTGTTCCCAAGACTTGGAGTTTGAAAAGACAAAACAGAAGAACCAAGAGGAAAGGAATAAGGTAGGTAACTTGCCTTTTTTCAAACGGTGATCAGAACCGTGATCAAAATGTAGAAGGGCTTACTACATGCCAGGCCCTGCTATAGGTACCAACAAGCCTCGCTTAATTCTACAACAGTCCTGTGAAGTCATCATTATTTTAATTGTCCCCATTTGACATGAAGATGCAACGCCGTCACTTTGCGTTGCATCTTTATGTCAGATGGGGATAATTAAAATAATAACGAGATGCCATTATCTCATTATTAGGGAGAGAGAGAAAGGAAAGAAAAGGGGGGGTGGGAACAGACGAAGGAAAGGACAGAAGGACGGAAAAAAGGGAGGGAGGAAAAAGGGGCAGAGCTCTCAGCTTTCTTCAGGGATAGAAGGAAAAATGACTGTGGGAGACCTAAAGCAAAAGAAATTTCCCTGAAGAACAGGAATAATATGAGTGGATACTGACATTTTACCTTAATTTGGAACAATGGAAATACTCAAGAGATTAACTTGTTTCATGTTCTATAAACTCAGACAAAAATAAGTTGGCTGAAAAAAAAAAAAAAAAGTTGGCTGAATTTTAACCACCACCAAATACACACACACACACACACACACACACACACACACACACACACACACATATCTTGGGAATGAATGGAAAATTTGGCAATCCGATTAACTGTAGCTTACAATAAAATAGCACTAAAATGGGTGTTTTATATGCCCTTTGTTTCCCATTCTCCTTGGAAGATTGTCAAGGATTTAATGAAGCTAATACTTGGAGATTTAAATCTCTCATAACAAGAAACCAGAGCCTCTCCAACACTAACAACTGGAAGGAACTCAAGTTCTCTGAGCCCGTGGAATGTGCCAGGCACTGAGCTAAGTGCTGTGTGTACACTGTCCCACCGAATCTGCTCAACAAACCCACAGTGAAGATATGATGCGTGATTCCATTTTACAGAGGAGGTAACTGAGGCTCGATAAGAGTGTGTAACTTGCCTAGATGTTGAGTCGAGGAGCTGGAATGGGTACCCATGCAATGGGACTCCAGAGCTTCCCCTCTTAAGCACTAGGTTAAACACTAAGATATAATAATGTTGACATAAAAATTCTTTCTTTAAATTAGCCAAATTGGTTGCTTGGAATTCTGTGGAAGTAAAAATGTATATAGGTTGGCTAATTGTTTTTAATGGCTTTATAGACAATGCTTCAGAAAGCCATCATCCCCCCCCCGCCCTTAGAGTGGTTTGACCTCCACCCAGGATGCTGAGGGAATACCTGTGATTCCAGGATGTTGTTAAGGAGTCTTGGGCCGCTCTGTCATTCAGCATTCTCTGCCCAGCCACCATGGGAAGTGCACATTCCCACACAGGTCCATTGGGCGTGGCAGATGCCCCACAGGGCTGATGCATTCATTCATTCAGTATATCTTAACCAACTGACAGCCACATGCCAAGCACCAACCTGGGCATTTTACGTGCTATTATTCTTTAATTCTCAAAAAAGCCCTGAGAGGCAGGAGCCGTTATTATCCCCATTTTATAGATGGGAAAAGAGAAATCCACAGCTGTTAACTATAGCTGGGATTCTCAGCAGGTCTGTCTGTTGACTCTGGAGTGTGCTCTCTTAAGTACTATGGAATAGTGTGCATGAAAAGATAGACATGATACCCACCCCGTAGAATCTATCACAACAACAGAGGAGATGTACAGTCAGCCTCTAATTACCCCATTAATTACTTCCTAACATTATGGAAAGTACTGTTAACACGGTTGAAGTAGAGGACCCTGTGCATGTGTTGAACGGGAGGAATTGACCTGGAGGATTAGGAAATGTTCCCTGAGAAAGTGATGGTTCGGTTGAGAGCTGACGTGAGGAGTTAACCAGGAGAGGAGAAAAGGGGAAAGCATTTCAGAGAGAGGGGAACAGTATAGTTGAAGACCCTGACATATTAAGAAATAGTGGTGTGTTGGAGGGGAAGAGGACAGAAGATGCAAGAATGTACTGTCCTCATCCCTTCTCTTATACCTTCATGTGTCGTTTTCTCTACCAAGAGAGGGAATAGCCTCAAGTTAAATCCACCCACTGTCACATTCTCCACTGTGTGCCCACTGTTGCCAAATACACATTCAGCACATCACTGATAAATGAATGAAACAAATGGACGAGTGCATGAAAACTGTTTGCTCCAAAGTCAAACAGTTGTGCTAGGGAGGAAAAAAATCCATAAAATCAATTTTTCATATCACACACATATATGTTTTGTAGCTGATTTTTCTGATATTTAGCTATAAATTTTAAAAGTACAGCAGACCCTTGAACAACATGGGTTTGAACTGTGCAGGTCCACCTACATGCAGATTTTTTTCAGTAAATAGATACTACAGTACTGCATGATCTGTGGTTGGTTGAATCTGCAGATACAGAACTATGGATACAGAGAGTTGACTGTAAAGTTATATGAGAATTTTCGACTGAGCAGAGGGTCGGTGCCCCTAACCGCCCCCCGCATTGTTCAAGGGTCAACTATATATGAACTAATGAGGAAAGAATAGTCTTTTCAACTAATGATGGTGGGAAAACTGGATATCCACATGCAAAAGAATAAAGTCAGACCCCTCCTTTGCCTTATACACAAAATTAACTCAAAATGGATCATAGATTTAAATGTAAGAGCTAAAACCATGAAACTTTTAGAATAAAACATAAATCTTTTTGACATTAGAATAAGCAACAGTTTCTTACATATGGCACCTAAAGCACAAGCAATCAAAAAAAACACAAATTGAATTTCATCAAAATTTAAAATGGTGATGCCTCAAAGGACCCTCTCAAGAAATTGGAAAAACAGCCCTGAGAATAGAAGAAAATGTTTGCAAATCATATATATCTGACAAGGGACTTGTATCCAGAATATATAAAGAACTTTTACAACTCAATGATTAAAAATCAAATAGCCCAGTTTTAAAATGGGCAAAGGATTTAAATAGACATTTCTCCAAAGAAGATATACAAGTGGCCAAAAGCACATGAAAAGATGCTCAACATCATTAGTCACTAGGGACTAGAAAAACAAAACCTCGGTGAGATGCCACTTCATATTCATAAGGATGGCCAAAATAAAAAAGACATAACAGATGTTGGGCAAAGATGTGGACATTGGAACGTACATTGCTGGTGGGAATATAAAATGGTGCAGCCACTTTGGAAAACAATTTGGCAGTTCCTTAAAATGGTAAGCTTAGGGCTACCATGTGACTCAGCAATTCAACTGTAGTGAAGAGAAATGAAAACATATGTCTACATAAAAACTTGTACACAGATATTCATAGAAGAATTATTATAAATGTTTTAATTTAATTTACTTTTTATACAACAGGTTCTTATTAGTTATCTATTTTATACATATTAGTGTATATATGTCAATCCCAATCTCCCAGTTCATCCCACCACCACACCCCGCCCCCACCCCCACTTTCCCCCCTTGGTTCTGACTTATTTCACTCTGTATGACACTCTAGGTCCATCCATGTCTCTACAAATGACCCAATTTCGTTCCTTTTTATGGCTGAGTAATATTCCATTGTATGTATGTACCACATCTTCTTTACCCATTTGTCTGAAGATGGGCATTTAGGTTGCTTCCATGACGTGGCTATTGTAAATAGTGCTGCAATGAACATTGGGGTGCATGTGTCTCTTTGAATTATGGTTTTCTCTGGGTATATGCCCAGTAGTGGGATTGCTGGGTCATATGGTAGTTCTATTTTTACTTTTTTAAGGAACATCCATACTGTTTTCCATCGTGGCCGTATCAATTTACATTCCCACCAACAGTGCAGGAGGGTTCCCTTTTCTCCACACCCTCTTCATCATTTGTTGTTTGTAGGTTTTCTGATGATGCGCATTCTAACCAGTGTGAGGTGATACCTCATTGTGGTTTACATTTGCATTTCTCTAATAATTAGTGATGTTGAGCATCTTTTCATATGCCTCTTGGCCATCCATATGTCTTTTTTGGAGAAATGTCTATTTAGGTCTTCTGCCCATATTTTGATTGGGTTTTTTTTTTTTTTTAAATATTGAGCTGTATGAGCTGTTTATATATTTTGGAGATTAATCCTTTGTCCATTGATTCATTTGCAAATATTTTCTCCCATTCTGAGTATTGTCTTTTTGTCTTCTTTATGGTTTCCTTTGCTGTGGCAAAGCTTTTAAGTTTCATTAGGTCCCATTTGTTTGTTTTTATTTCCATTTCTCTAGGAGGTGGGTCTAAAAGGATCTTGCTGTGATTTATGTCATAGAGTGTTCTGCCTATGGTTTCCTCTGAGAGTTTTATAGTCAAGTGTTACATTTAGGTCTTTAATCCATTTTGAGTTTATTTTTGTGTATGGTGTGAGGGAGTGTTCTAATTTCATTCTTTTACATGTAGCTGTCCAGTTTTCCCAGCACCACTTATTGAAGAGACTGTCTTTTCTCCATTGTATATCCTTGCCTCCTTTGTCATGGATTAGTTGACCATACGTGCTGTGCGTGAGTTTATCTCTGGGCTTTCTGTCTTGTTCCATTGGTCTATATTTCTGTTTTTGTGCCAGTACCATATTGTCTTGCTTACTGTAGCTTTGTAGTATAGTCTGAAGTCAGGGAGTCTGATTCCTCCAGCTCTGTTTTTTTCCCTCAAGATTGCTTTGGCTATTCAGGGTCTTTGGTGTCTCCATACAAATTTTAAGATTTTTTGTTCTACTTCCGTAAAAAATGCCATTGGTAATTTGATAGGGATTGCATTGAATCTGTAGATTGCTTTGGGTAGTATAGTCATTTTCACAATATTGATTCTTCCAATCTAAGGACAGGGTATATCTCTCCATCTGTTTGTGTCATCTTTGATTTCTTTCATCAGTGTCTTATAGTTTTCTGCATACAGGTCTTTTATCTCCTTATGTAGATTTATTCCTAGGTGTTTCATTCTTATTGTTGCAGTGGTGAATGGGATTGTTTCCTTAATTTCTCTTTCTGCTCTTTCATTGTTAGTGTATAGGAATGCAAGAGATTTCTGTGCAATTTATTTTGTATCCTGCAACTTTACCAAATTCACTGATTAGCTCTAGTAGTTTTCTGGTGGCATCATTAGGATTTTCTATGTGGAGTATCATATCATCTGCAAACAGTGACAATTTTACTTCTTTTTTTCCAGTTTGGACTCATTTTATTTATTTTGCTTCTCTTATTGCTGTGGCTAGGACTTCCAAAACTATGTTGAGTAATAGTGACAAGAGTGGACATCCTTGTCTTGTTCCTGATCTTAGAGGAAATGCTTTCAGTTTTTCACCATTGAGAATGATGAAACCACAGCAAACTGTGGGTTTGTCATATATGACCTTTATTATGTTGAGGTAGGTTCCCTCTATTCCTACTTTCTGGAGAGTTTTTATCATAAATGGGTGTTGAAATTTGTCAAAAGCTTTTTCTGCATCTATTGAGATGATCATATGGTTTTTCTTCTTCAATTTGTTAATATGGTGTATCACTTTGATTGATTTGCGTATATTGAAGAATCCTTGCATCTCTGGGATATATCCCACTTGATCATGGTGTATGATCCTTTTAATGTGTTGTTGGATTCTGTTTGCTAGTATTTTGTTGATTCCATTTATGTGAACTTTCCAGAGTAGGCAAATTCACAGAGATAGAAAGTAGATTAGTGGTTGCCCGAGGTTGGGACAGGGATGGGGAGTAGCTGCTAATAGGTATGGGGTTTCCTTCTGGGGTAATGAAAATGTTCTAAGATTGTGGTGGCAGTTGCAGAACTCTAAATAATTTGGGTTGGCCAAAAAGTTCATTAGGGTTTTTTCATAACATCTTATACTAAAAACCATTGAGTTGTACATTCTAAATGGGTGAATTTTATGGTATGTAAACTATACTTCCATAAAGGTGTTTTTAAAAACTTATAAGAACTAGAAGTACTGTCACAATCTTCAAGTTTACTAGAACTGCTTTTTTTGAAGTATAGTTGATTTACAGTGTTGTGTTAATTTCTGCTGTACAGCAAAGTGATTCATTCTTTTTTTAATATTATTTTCCATTATGGTTTATCACAGGATACTGAATACGGTTCCCTGTGCTATAAAGTAGGACCTTGTTGTTTATCTATTCCATATATAATAGCTTACATCTACTACCCCCAACCTCCCACTCCATCCCTCCCACAACCCCCTCCCACTGGTAACCACAAGTCCATTCTCTCTGTCTGTGAGTCTGTTTCTGTTTTGTAGATAGGTTCATTTGTGTCATATTTTAGATTCCACACATAAGTGATATCATATGGTAGTAGACTTTCTCTTTCTGACTTACTTTACTTAATATGATAATCTCTAGTTGCATCCACGTTGCTGCAGATGGCACTATTTTATTTTTTTTATGGCTGAGTAGTACTCCATTGTGTATATGTACTGCATCTTTATCCATTCTTCTGTCAATGGAGACTTAGATTGTTTCCATGTCTTGGCTACTGTGAATAGTGCTGCTGTGAACTTTGGGTTGCATGTATCTTTTTGGATTAGAGTTTTGTCTAGATATATGCCCAGGAGTGGGATTGCTGGTTTATACAGTAATTCTATTTTTAGTTTTCTGAGGAACCTCCATACTGTTTTCCATAGTGGCTGTACCAACTTACATTCCCACCAACAGTGTAGGAGGGTAGAACTGCATTTTTTTTTTTAATTTTTCACCCTTAACTCATGAGAAAAGGCTCTGATATTGAGTGTCTTTCCACCCCTCTGTCTCCCATAAAAAAATGCCACTTCCAAGACTGAGGTGGAAGAAATGAAAATTAGGTCAGGTCTTCTAAACTTTCTACATCTGCTCTCCTGCCCAGTCATAATCATCTTCCTCCTACTGAGCCCTGAAACCCTAGAGAGTCCTGAATTATTCAAAGAAATTTAAAATATTTTCTCTCTAATGTTTTCTAAGCCTCCCCCCAAGCCCAAAAAGTCTGTGAACAGAAAGATTGAAATACATTTTCTTCTTAGTCCAAGCTAAGCAGAACAACTAAAACAGCAACAATAAAACCAACCCATTCCCTAAGAATTCTAGCTATGTGGGATTTTTTTCTATTGTTGCAGCAGCATCTTTTAGGCAGACGTTGGCTGCAGCCTGAGGAATTTAGGTTACACAAAAGTCATTTTCTTTGGAACATTGTTGAACAATGGGCTATTGAGCAAACATGTAAGTTTTCAGTCTATGGACATCTTTTTGTTTGTTTGTTTGTTTCTTTTCTTTCTTTTTTTTTAAAACATCTTTATTGGAGTATAATTGCTTTACAATGGTGTGTTAGTTTCTGCTTTATAACAAAATGAATCAGTTATACATATACATATGTCCCCATATCTCTTCCCTCTTGCGTCTCCCTCCCTCCCACCCTCCTTATCCCACCCCTCTAGGTGTGGTCACAAAGCACCGAGCTGATCTCCCTGTGCTATGCGGCTGCTTCCCACTAGCTATCTATTTTACGTTTGGTAGTGTATATATGTCCATGCCACTTTCTCACTTCGTCCCAGCTTACCCTTCCCCCTCCCCGTGTCCTCAAGTCCATTCTGTAGTAGGTCTGTGTCTTTGTTCCCATCTTGTTTCTTTAAAGATTTTTATCTGTGAACTCCAAACGGCAGTGGGTTTCGTCTTCTCATAAAGTAAGAGGGCAAACACATTTTCTTATAATCCCCCTTCATTCCTATTACCTATAATATTTAATGGTTTCCCTTCAACCCTCTCAGGCCTTGGGATCTCTCCTCTGTTTTACTGTTGTTCATTTTTAAGCTTAATAACCACCTCATTCTATGCATCATCTCTCTGAAAATTTCAGAGAACAGCCATGTAAGAGAAATGCGCTCTGAATTTAGAACAGTACATTATGTGTATACTTTTATATTACTTTCCATTTGTGCTCTCCAATGGCATTGGCCAAACTCAATGGCAAACAAATGACAGTGATGTTTTCCATTTGGAAAGGATGGCTTATTTAGCAGATATATAATAGCATTTATTTTCTTTACCATTGAACATAGTTTGGTGTCTGCCTCCCAAACCAGTTCTAGGCATCAGCCCACCAAGTTTAAGTTATTTGTCATGGCCAAGAAGATTATAACCTCAGCGCTTTTGTTTTGTTTTGTTTTGTTTTAAGCCTTTTCTTAACCCTGAAGAACTGATAACCTATCAGAAAAGCTGTCTTTAAGATTCACAAGACTACTATTTTTAGTACCAATTACAGTCCCTAGCAGAGAGTGATAATAACAGCCAATAATTATTGAACTTTTACAATGGCCCAGCCACTCTTTAAATATATAGAGATAGAGAGACAGAGATATAAATAATTAATTTACCAACAACAACCCTATGAGATAGGTACTATTATTATCCCTATGTTACGGATGAGGACATTGAGATACAGAGAGATTAAACAACTTGCCCAAGGTCACACGACTGGTAAGTGGCAGAACTGGGATTTAAACCCAAGACTCTAGCACCCAAGCCACTAGACTGTGTTGCCTGGTAGCAGGAGCTTAATAAACCTCTTTGAGTAAACAAGGAGAGAATATAGAGCAACAAAAGAAATCTACGACAGCAAAATTCCATCTGTTCACCTCCACCCATCTTTTCCAGGCATATGCCCTCCAGGAAGCCTCCCCAGATTACTAGAACAGAAAGGACATTGTTCTGTTGTCCCTCCTCCCAGCTCTTTTACCTGCTTCCTAGTCGTGGAAAGACCTTTACAGGGGATATGTTTATAGAGAAAAATGTGTGCTTTGCAAAGCAAGCCAGTTCCCAGGAACCCAGATATCAGTGAGCAAATGCACAAAGTAAATCTATTCTTTGACCCATTATCACTGTAAGAATAAAACAGGATTCTGGTACAGCAGAATATGGAGAGCGAAAATTCTGCAGAAACCCAGAGTTGTGACACTGGGTTTTAACCTTATCTGTCCCCAGCATTGACAAGAGACCAAGATGGCATGGTTAAAATTGGATTTTATTGACCCATTTGGAGCCCTCTCTTTGGTTCCCTGCTAATGAATCAGACAAATTAACCAGGCCGCTCTTTCTCAGTTTCCAAACCAGAAGTCAAGATTTCCGGTCAGAAGCCCCTGGCACATCTAAAACTGTAGTGGTGGCAACACTCTTTGTGCGCTGAACACATTGTAGCTGCCCTGGTCATATATTCAGAAGTGGCAGTGAGACATATGACAGCTGAAGGTCCTGACAGAATGGCCTGACCAACACTTTCAAAAAGTGAAGAGGGGGACTTCCCTGGCGGCCCAGTGGTTAAGACTTCATGCTTCCACTGCAGGGTACGTGGGTTCAATCCCCCCAGTTGGGGAATTAAGATCCCACATGCCATGCAGAGCGGCCAAAACAATAAATAAATAAAAATAAAAAATAAGAGACGTGAGACAGATGAGATCTCTCTCTCCAAGCCTGGGGGTGTAGTAAGAAGTTGTCCATCTACAAACCAGGAAGAGGCCCCTCACCAGGAACCAGATCACTCAGCACCTGGATCATAGACTTTCCAGCCTCCAGAACTGTGAGAAATAAGTTCATAAAAAATAAATAAATAAATAGGAGTTAGACTGAGGTAACTGAGATCACGTGGGATGAACAAAAGCCCAACAACCTTGCCTCACCCTTTGGGAAATTTCAGCTAAGGCTGGTTTCAGCCACGTCCTGAAGGGGATGAGTATGCTGCGTTATGTACATTAGCTCGTTTAGTCCTCCCAACAGTCCTACATGATTATATTATTATCCTCAGTAAAGAGAAGGAGAGTAGAGCAAGGTTTGAACCCAAGTCTTTCCAGCTCTAAAACCCTTCCTGTAACCATTACAAGTCTCGTAACTCAACGTATATCTAAGCGTGAAGAAATAACCTTTGCAGTAAATACCTTTCTGGAACCAATTTGACTCATTTCAGTAACCTTCCCGGTAGGATTTTATGGGCAGTGGGCAGTGGAAACCCAATGGGCAGTGGAAACCCATTGACCTAAACATATTTCTCTCAAGAGCCTGATTTTCCCCTAGTCTGCCCTTTGGGGGTAAGGTATTATCTCTAGAACACCCCAGTTAAATAGAGATAGGAGATAATACGTTACAGATAATAATAAATTTAAATATAGGTGATGATAAATTATTAATAGTCTTGTGGTCTTGTTATTTTATTACACCTCTTCTGTCATATTACACTTGGGTAATAAAATTTGGTTGTTGGTGTTCCAATGTTGTATAATACATCAGGCTTCAAAATCTTTTCAGCAGCATTATTTCATCTGATCATTTTGTGAGGTAGGCAGATAGGAGACTATTATTCCAGTTTTACAGAATGAAAACTGAGGCTTTGTATTTGGATGTGGCACAATGGCTAAGCAGTTGAGTGGGCACTGGAACCCACCCATGTTTAACTCCCAAATCAGTGCTCTACAGTTATCATTATTCCACACAGCTTCTCATAAAATCCACTGATACACACTTTCACACAAACATTAATTGGGTTGTCCAGTTAATCTGTCTCTCATATAGCTTTCAGAGA
This sequence comes from Grampus griseus, assembly GCF_964374135.1. Lineage (NCBI taxonomy): Eukaryota > Metazoa > Chordata > Mammalia > Artiodactyla > Delphinidae > Grampus > Grampus griseus. The sequence continues at coordinate 119,519,963 of NC_139019.1, read as the reverse complement.
CCCAGACCATGTCAGTTTTAATGGGCAAATAATGAAAAGATCCAGTATATTGGATACCACAGCGCTATCCGAACAAAGAAAAACATTGCAAGTAAGGATACTCATGGCAATGTATTAAAGGAAAAATTTAGAAAATAATCCATCAACAAGGAAACAGATGAATAGTGAGGTAGTCATACAATGGAATACTACACAGCAGTGAAATAAATAACGACTAGCTAAATTCAACAGTGTGATTGAATCACAAAAACCAAAAGATGCCAGTTGCAGAAGAATACCTATAACACATATAAACTATAAAAACAGAATAATACCATAAGTTTGCATATGTGTGTAGTGAAAGTATTAAGAAATGTGTGGAAATAGTAACCAAATTGAGACTACTAGCTGCCTCTATAGAGCAGAATGCGATCAGGGAGTGGTAAGCAGGGATGTAAACTTGCGTATGTAATGGATACCTGGGGGTTGTGATGTTTTTCTTTACACATTTGTGTATATCTTAAATATTTTATACCTTTTTCAAAAAGAAAAGTGAAGAAGGCAAATCATTCATTCTGCAAACATTGACTGAGGGCAGGTACCATGTCAGGCATGGTTCTGGGTACTGGAGTACGTGGTGACAAGGTAGACGCTGCACCTGCTGTCGCAGACCCTCTCATCTAGCAGAGAAGATAGAAGAAGCAGGTGTCGTGCTAGGAAGCACAGGGGGCTATGGAAGTTTGTGACACAGAGACCAAATATAATTCAGTTGACCTAGGAAAGCTTCCAAGAGAAAATGAAACTTAAGCCAAGACTGAAGAATGAAAAGATTTAGTTATTAGGAAAGGGAAGAACAGCCCAGATTCATTGTATTCCAAATGTCCATGTCTAAAACTAACGTTGGAGTAAGCAAGGGAGAAAGAAGCATGAGATAAGGCTGGACGATGAGGAAGAAGTCAGACCATGCAGGACCTCCCATTCATTCCTTGCTGCCATTTCAACTTTTTTTTTTTTTTAGTTGAAGTATAGTTGATTTACAATGTTGTGTTAGTTCAGGTATGCAGCAAAATGATTCAGCTCTCTATATATATTCTTTTTCAGATTCTTTTCCCTTATAGAGTATTACAAAACATTGAGTAGAGTTCCCTGTGCTATACAGTAGGTTCTTGTTAGTTATCTATTGTATATATAGTAGTGTGTATATGTTAATCCCAAACTCCTAATTTTTCCCTACCCCCCCGTTTCCCTTGGGTAATCATAAGTTTGTTTTCTATGTTTGTGAGTCTGTTTCTGTTTTGTAAATAAGTTCATTTGTATCATTTTTTTAGATTCCACATATAAGTGATAGCATATAATATTTGTTTTTCTCTTTCTGACTTACTTCACTTAGTATGATAATCTCTAGGTCCATCCATGTTGCTGCAAATGGCATTATTTCGTTCTTTTTTATGGCTGAGGAGTACTCCATTGCATATATGTACCACATCTTCTTTATCCATTCATCTGTCGATAGATACTTAGGTTGCTTCCATGTCTTGGCTATTATGAACAGTGCTGCTATGAACATAGGAGTGCATGCATCTTTTGAATTATGGTTTTCTCTGGATATATGCCCAGGAGTGGAATTGCAAGATCATATGGTAGCTCTATTTTTAGTTTCTTAAGGAATATCCATACTGTTCTCCACAGTGCTGCCATTTCAACTTGATGGAGCCTGGTATGGGGCTACATGCTGACAAGTACAGAAATGGGAGGGAAGGGTGGAGAGGGAAGCAGAATATCGTAAACGCTTCAGTGACTTTACTCTCTTGCTAGATCCAGACTTGTTCCCATATTCTCTCCTAATACAGAAGCAATTTCAGCAATTAAGGCAGGGCGCAAAAGACAGGGAGACAGAAAATGTATGTACGCCAGCTAAGGCTTTCCCTCCCCTTCCTACGAAAGAATGGCTCTGGCACATTTCCACATTGAAAGGTGTTTTACCATTTGTCATAGGCAAGTTACACAACTCAGTTAGTGATTAAATTACCAACAAAGTTGCTATTTGAGGAGGAAAGGTTCAAGGTTGTTTCTTCCTCCTGTGCTTTGGTTTAAAGGGAATTGAATTAATTCTTTCTTAATCTCCTTGGTTAGAAGAAAGGAACATAAAAAATCATGTCCGGTCTCCCGTTGGTGGTGTAAAAAGCACCATTCAAGCTCATTCATCAACTGCTAGGGTCCCTGTGTCTAACCTTGGTCCCATGTTTAGATTTATAAACTGTGAGATCATTGTCAGTTTCATTTATCTCTGTTATTAATTTTACTGGGCCTCCTTCAAATGACATTATATCTTCTTATCTAATTCAAACAAACGTCTTACTCATGGCTAGAATGTAGATGGTGAAATCTCATGGTTCACTCAATAATTGAGATAATCTCATTGTTTTGTTTTCCTAATAGAATCTTGCATGCATTTCTCATGCTTGGGACTCCACACAGTTGCACCAAACTTTTCTTAAAACTGCTGCTCTTGAGCATTCTCTGTGTCTCAATGTTTCTATGAGGATGGAACATTCTTGCCCTGTTCTTCAACTAGCATTTATCTTGGTCTATTTATCTTATACCGAATAGTAACTCAATTTGGCATTTGTGTTTGTTTACATTTATTGCAATTAAATATACTGATGTTGTATTAGCTAAAGGAACAGGCTTTAGGGTAAGTCCTACATTTGAATCCCAGCTCTGTGACTCCATGGTCACTTAACCTCAGTTTCCTCATCTGTAAAATGGGAACAATAATAGCTAATTCATAAGGGTGTGGTGGAAATTACATGAGATTATTTTCAGTGCTTTGCCTGGGCTGAAACCATTCAGATTTTAGCAAAAACAGATTAAGATACTGTACTCTGTATTTAGCTTGACTAGAAATACAGTTTATCATTTAAAGATTTGAACCTTTGAATTGTGACTTGTGAAAGGGATTTTCTCTGCTTTGTACCATCCCATACTTAGGGCATTTGTATCTGAATCATTAGTGTTTCCTGGATCATGTAAACCAGCCAGGCTTTAAGGTCACTTTGTTTGATTTGGTTCCATTTTCCTGGTGACTTTCCTAGCTGTCAGAGGTGGACCTCTTGGTCTGGGGGAAGCAGTAGACTGCCCTTTAACACTTTCTTCAGGTGACTGTCCCAAAACAGAGCATTCCAGATTCCCAATCACAGCAGCCAGTGCTGCCTGGTAACCAGGAACAACAGCTTGCAGTCAACGGGATTATCATCCACAATCAGCCTGCGACAATCATAGCTGCCACCCCAGGCCCCATGCACTTTGTTACATTTGGGGCTTTATACCTCCTCTAATCTCTGCCTGGAACGATCTTCCCTACACTCCTCCTTTATCAGATTAATTTCTATTCATTTATCAAGTCTCAGCTTGTATGTCACCTTCTCCAAGAAACCTCTGCCTCCACAGGCTGGGAATCTCTATTACGCACCCGCCATGACATTCTCTAGTTACCCCTATTATGTGTGAGCGGTCCTCGTTTTGCGTAGTTCTGGTATGCACGAACTTCAATTACCGCGATTTAGTTATATAACATCAGTCCTCCAACAACACAGTTCAGACTTCAGTTACCACGGTGTATGAACTGTGAGTAATTGTATAAACTTCACTGCTGGCTTTTCAGTCCACAAATCACTTCGTGAAGAACAGATTCACATCGTGATCACTAACAAATTATGTCACTTTTTCAAAATTCTGTTGGTGAGTGGTCACTGCACTTTTGTTATTCATTTCACACAAAGGCAGCAAAGGTAGTAGTTGTGTTGCCTCCTTGTCTCCCAGTGATAAACCCATGTGACGTTTTATAAATATGGATAATCGAAAGAGGGAATTAGCCAGGAGAGATTGAAGTGCAGCAAAGAAATGAAGAGTGATTACCTTGGAAGTCAAACTTAAATGTACATGGAGTTATAGAAGAAAGAGCTGACCATGGAATGTTGACATCTTTCCCATTGAACATGGTCTAGATATGCAGCCAGAGGAACTTGGTGAAGGCAAATTTATTGACATAAATGAGCAAAGTGGTCATGACAAAAAGGATGATTGATGTCCCAGAAGAAGTGATCCTGGCAAACCATTTCACATTGAAGGAGCTCTCCGAGATACTTCACACTGACGTAGAAAGAGCAAAGGGTAAAATGTTAGAAGCTGATCCAGATTTAAAAAGGAGTATGATCCTTTCCCAAGACATAGAAAGTACGTTTGTTCCGTGCCGTTATATGCTGAAAAGAGAAGGGAAGCACTGTTCAAATGACTCTGGATACGTTTTTTATACTCATTCTCAATGTTTCTAATGTTTTAAATTACAGACTACTAAATAAATAATGGTCTTACTATTTTTTTTCATTTCCCTGTACATTTATAACCAACAATAAGAGAGTTTTTAAAGGTCATGGAAAAATCATACTTCTCCCCTTGATTACGATCGGTGATCACTTTGCAAGTTTCAGTTTGCAGGGTAATTTTTATGGTCCTGTGCTACTGTGCAAAGTGAGAACTGCTGCATTGTACTTCGTTGCTACATACACTCACACAGATATAATTTTGAGTCGGGATGAGTGAGGGAATGAATCAATGAATGAATGAACGAATCCTACGTGGGCCTCCCCTATATAAATACTAGGAATGAAAGAGGATATTCCCTTCCTCCCTCGCCAGTGTGATTTGACATTTCCTCTCCATCTGAATGCATGACCCATATTCCAAGGAGTAGATCTGCTTTGTGCTCAACTTAATTCTGCAGCCCTAATAATGGCCCCGAAGCTGGGGGTGAGTGCCTCAACCCACAGGTCAGTGCAGCCACTTGTGAGGCTCCACCAGGCCCAGGTCCAGCCCCAGCCGGTGACAGTCACAACCATCACTGTCTCAATCTAGAGCCGCGTTTGTGATGCAGATACTCCCAATCTTAGACCACGGTCATGGGGCCTAGGGATATCTAAATACATGAAATTTTCTGTTCTAATATAAACTTCAGTCTGGCCAATAGCACTTACACCCTCTCCTCCCACATCTTTACTAAAATTGTTAATGAATATCTAGATTTCATGTTCATTTTTTCGTGCTGAGGAGTAGTAAAGTGGCCAATATGACAACATTGGCATGACAGCCCTTCAAATCCATGAATGTGATCCCAGGATAATGGAAAACCTAACTCTTTTGGTATTTTCTAGAACTTTTATCATGATAACTGTGTTGGAAGTGAGACTGGGAAGAGAAGGACTCGGAAAGGGGCAACATTCCCACAGGTTTTGGATGTCAGATAGGTCTGTCATTAAGACAGTTTCAGAAAATACCACAAACAAACTTATGTGTCTTTTCCTCCTGGGATTCTTCTCTGAGGATGTTTGACAAATTGAATAAGCGCTTTCCAAAGGCCCTTAATAATTCCTTACTCCATGGCTGTAGTGAAATTTTCTTCCAAACATGTTGTGGGTGTTTGGGAGCTTCACTCCTCCCTCTATTTATCTGGCAAACATTTATTGAACACACACTCTGTCCCCAGCTCTGCACTCAGCACTGGAATCAACGCTGAGCCGTCAGACATGCCCTTCTGGGACTTACAGACTGATGGCAGAAACAGACACCGAACAGACGAACAAATAAAACGATTTGGAATTAGACTCCACGCCACGTGCCATGAAGGGAGCAAACAGGGTGAAGGGAGGACAGCAGGAAAGACCTTACAGAGAAGATGGTCAGGGAAGAGCTCTGAGAAGGCGAGACCTGAAATAGGAGGAGCTGAGGAAAGACATTTCCTCACAGAGGGGGCAGCAAGCGTGGGAAGTGCTCAAGGAAATGTAAGCGAGGAAACTGAAAGTCATGTGCGTAATTGTGCGTAATGGAAGCCGTTTAAGGCCAGAGTAGCTGGTGTGGCCCTCCGGAGCTGCCTTTGGCCATGGTGAAGCTGGCACGCCCTCCGCAGCCTGATCTTCTCGGGCCGAAGGCGGGTCCATCAAGGAGACTTCCGTGGGGAGCCTGGACTTCCCCCCCATCTGTTTCCTATTTGCAGCAGGCCTGTCCTAAGACTGTGGCTCGGAGACACCCTCCAAGTGTGCTTCTCTGAAACTTGACCTTGACTTGGGTACCACACTAAAGGTTCTTAGTTCCAGGTTAATCTTTCCCCAAGTGCTTTCTCTTTGAACAACTTAAAGGACAGCCGTTTTCGTCATCATCCCCCGCTGCCTATGAGCAGGAGGCTGAACGGTCTTGCCGGCACGAACACCAGGGGGGCAAGGGGACCCTCCTGAAGGGGTCTTCCTGAGGTTGTGGGAGGGGACAATGGCCCTGGGCCAACTACCCACAGGAGGGAACCTTGCTGGGTTAGGGGCACAGAGAGTCAGCTAGTCTGTTTCCCTGTCCTTTTTGCTTCAGGATTTCAAAAGCAGCACAGCCTACGTGGCTGAAGCTCATGATAGCACATAATTGGGAAAGTCTGTGATTTGAACTAAGCCAGGAGACTGCTTGCCACAGGTCACCATGTCATACAATAAAAACTATAACTATATGTAGAACAATTTTTAGATAACCCATTATAGGACTCTTTTGGCTGTTTCATTCCAGCTATTTACAGGGACTTCATAACACATGTATCTGTTATGACAAGGTTTGGGGGAAATGGGATAACAGAGAAGCCGATATATCTTCTCTCTGAGATCCTCAACTTCTTTATTAATTAAGAAGGAACAGATACCACTGCTGACCTCACAGAACTGTCGAGAGGACCAAATAAGCTGATGTGTGTCAGGTACATGGCCCAGGCCGAGTCATAAGGGTCCTAAACAGTCACTATTATCATCATATTATGATGCAACACTATTTCTCTCTAAAAAAAAAAATCTGTAACTCAGACTTTCTACCCCTAGGACACACGCTTCCATCAGTGAGAGCCAAGCAAGGGTTTATTCTGTGTGCAGGGGGATTATTTTTAGAATTTTCTTCGTTTTCTTAGGAATTTAGAAATTGTAGTTGGAACCTTATTCTGTGGATGGCACAGTTGAGTCCCACAGAGGACAATTCTGAAGCCACATGGAGTCCAGCAAGTTGCTGGTAAAAATAGTAAATCCGTAACTGTCGTCTTGGCTTCATTAGAACTAGTGACATATGGTCTATGCTATATTTATTCTACTTCCTGGGCAAGAGACACTTTGATACTCATTACAATATAAAATAGTTACAATCTATATATAAAGGGCCTAATCTTAATCAGTGTGATTTTTGATACCAGTAAAAAAAAAAAGTAGAAGAAATCTGTATATTATGGTTCTTAATGTATTTCTCAAGTGCTAACCATGTACCAGCCACTGTGCTCAGTGTTCTGTATGAATTGCCTTATGTACTGCCCTACCTGTAAGTTAGATACCATGCCTATGGCCATTTTACAGATGAGAACACAGAGGATTGCAGCTGTGAGGTATGTGGCCCAATGTTACCCACCTGGACAAACCCTCATCTATGTCATCTTCACCATGCTCTCTATGGGACAAACTTGTACCTCCTCTCCAAGCTAACTGTGATGGGTAAGAGCACAGACTCCTGGGCAAGTCACATCACCTCGTTGTGCCTCAGTTTCCTCCTTGGCCACACAGGGACAATAATCCCATTTGCCTCGGTCAGCTTCTGTGAGAATTAAATGAGATGATGGCATGTAAAGGACTTAACCTGGAACAACCAGTCTCACCCTTTAGGAACCCGACCTACCCCTTCTGGAATATCACACTTTACTTGATCGGAAAGAATTTCCCCGGATTGTCTGGCCTGACAGTCCGTTGCTCCCAGCCAAGTTCATGTTATGTAACTAGCTCCACCCCCCTGTTTTGATTTCCTCAGATGGAAGGTTAATTTTTTATAGTCATTACAACTTCCTTAATCAGTGCCATTTAATTCCCAGTCTAAGAAATATACATAGTCCTGTGATTCTGTTGATTTCTGGACTAAAAGATTTAACAGATCTCTGGTGTCACATGCTTCTCTGTTCCCAGCTTTCCTCTTCACAGAAATGAAATCTTAAGGATATCCATCAGGACAGCTCTGAATATATATGTATTCTTTTTTTTTAACATATTTATTGGAGTTTAACTGCTTTACAATGGTGTGTTAGTTTCTGCTTTATAACAAAGTGAATCAGCTATACATATACATATATCCCCATACCTCCTCCCTCTTGTGTTTCCCTCCCACCCTACCTATCTCACCCCTCTAGGTGGTCACAAAGCACTGAGCTGATCTCCCTGTGCTATGCGGCTGCTTCCCACTAGCTATCTGTTTTACATCTGGTAGTGTATATATGTCCATGGCACTCTCTCACTTCATCCCAGCTTAGTCTTCCCCCTCCCTATGTCCTCAAGTCCATTCTCTATGTCTGCGTCTGTATTCCTGTCCTACCCGTAGGTTCATCATAACCATTTTTTTCTTAGATTCCATGTATATGTGTTAGCATATGGTATTTGTTTTTCTCTTTCTGACTTACTTCACCCTGTATGACAGACTCTAGGTCCATCCACCTCACTACAAATAACTCAATTTCGTTTCTTTTTATGGCTGAGTAATATTCCATTGTATATATGTGCCACATTTTCTTTATCCATTCATCTGTCAAAGGACACTTAGGTTGCTTCCATCCTGGCTATTGTAAATAGAGCTACAATGAACATTGTGGTACATGACTCTTTTTGAATTATGGTTTTCTCAGGGTATATGCCCAGTAGTGGAATTGCTGGGTCATATGGTAGTTCTATTTTTAGTTTTTTAAGGAACTTCCATACTGTTCTCCATAGTGGCTGTATCAATTTACATTCCCACCAACAGTGCAAGAGTGTTCCCTTTTCTCCACACCCTCTGCAGCATTTATTGTTTGTAGATTTTTTGATGATGGCCATTCTGACTGCTGTGAGATGATACCTCATTGTAGTTTTGATTTGCATTTCTCTAATGATTAGTGATGTTGAGCATCCTTTCATGTGTTTGTTGGCAATCTGTATATCTTCCTTGGAGAAATGTCTATTTAGGTCTTCTGCCCATTTTTGGATTGGGTTGTTTGTTTCTTTGATATTGAACTGCATGAGCTGCTTGTATATTTTGGAGATTAATCCTTTGTCAGTTGCTTCGTTTGCAAATACTTTCTCCCATTCTGAAGTTTGTCCTTTTGTCTTGTTTATGGTTTCCTTTGCTGTGCAAAAGCTTTGAAGTTTCATTAGGTCCCATTTGTTTATTTTTGTGTTTATTTCCATTTCTCTAGGAGGTGGGTCAAAAAGGACCTTGCTGTGATTTATGTCAAAGACTGTTCTGCCTATGTTTTCCTCTAAGAATTTTATAGTGTCTGGCCTTACATTTAGGTCTTTAATCCATTTTGAGTTTATTTTTGTGTATGGTATGAGGGAGTGTTCTAATCTCATTCTTTTACATGTACCTGTCCAGTTTTCCCAGCACCACTTATTGAAGAGACTGTCTTTTCTCCATTGTATATTCTTGCCTCCTTTATCAAAGATAAGGTGACCATACGTGTGTGGGTTTATCTCTGGGCTTTCTATCCTGTTGCATTGATCTATATTTCTATTTGTGTGCCAGTACCATACTGTCTTGATTACTGTAGCTTTGTAGTAGAGTCTGAAGTCCAGGAGCCTGATTCTCAAGATTCCTTTGGCTATTTGGGGTCTTTTGTGTTTCCATACAAATTGTGAAATTTTTTGTTCCAGTTTTGTGAAAAATGTCATTGATAGTTTGATAGGGATTGCATTGAATCTTGATTGCGTTGAATGTTGGAATGTTGATTCTTCCAATACAAGAACATGATATATCTCTCCATCTGTTTGTATCATCTTTAATTTCTTTCATCAGTGTCTTATAGTTTTCTGCATACACATCTTTTGTCTCCTTAGGTAGATTTATTCCTAGGTATTTTATTCTTTTCGTTGCAGTGGTAAATGGGAGTGTTTCCTTAATTTCTCTCTGAGATTTTTCATCATTAGTGTATAGGAGTGAGAGAGATTTCTGTGCATTAATTTTGTACAAATTGACTTTTTAAGTATTGTTGGGGAAATATTCATAGACTAGATGAGAGAGAATTGGGACTTGTGTATTCTCTCCCTCTCATTCTCTTCCTCTCTCTTCTTTTTTGAATTTATTGTAATTTATTTATTTTATTGACGTATAGTTGATTTACAGTGTCACATTAGTTTCAGGCGTACAGCACAGTGATTCTAGTTGTGTGTGTGTTTATATATATATATATACATACACACATGTATTTTCTTTTCCTTTATATATAGGTTATTACAAAATATCAAGTATAGTTCCCTGTGCTATACAGTGGGTCCTTGTTGTTAATTTTATATATAGTAGTATGTATGTGTTAATCCCAACCTCCTAATTTATCCTTCCCCTGCTTTTCCCTTTGGTATCTTCCTCTCTCTTGACAGCTGTCCAACTCAAAGCACCAAAGTGCCACTCAATCAGGGTCCACTAGATCTACCTACCACACGGAAAACAAATACCTGGATAGTCAGGCAAAGATTTAGGCTTTTTTTTTTTAATTAAAAAAAAAATGTTGTGCTGTTTAACACAGCTCACTGAGCACTTCCCTTTGCATGTGTAGACACAACCCTTTTTAAATCTGTATTAAAAAATAGAACTGGCAATGGCTTTTGCTCCCATTCAAGCTTGCCAAAAGGGTTGGAAGTGAGCATGCTTCTTCCTGCCTCTCTTGGCTGTGTTCTCTCTTAAAAGTTGGTGGAGACAGAAGCCTTCTCTTCCATAACTTTCCCTTGAGCAATAAGTGGACTAAGCGGTGGGGTCCAGGAGAAGGGCCCCCTCCTTTCATAATCAAGGAGGTGGTGACGTAGAAATATCAGGTGCTGGCAACAAAATTTTGGAACTTCTGATCAAGTGCCCATGCTGTTGTTTAATCCTTAATCATCCCCCTTGGCATACTTCCCATTGCTACTGCTTGCTTAAAATTGGAAGGGACTAATTGCCTCAATCTGTATTTTCTGTAAAGCTATGCTCAATGCAAGCCCCACAGGGACTCCTTGCATGATCATCTTGACCTAATAGGCTGTTTTATTTGCTTCCAAACAGTCTCTTCTATCTTCCCCTTACATTCTAAAATTTTCTTAGTCGCAAGTGACAGTCAGCAGTATGGGAGATATTTAAATGTTTCCTGCAGAGAAAAAAGATGTTAGCTGAATTCCATACCCATCTCTCTGAATGGGTTTAACTATCAATGGAGTTTGCTGCCATGCACGGGGTCTTTATGGAAATTACCTTAAGTATTTTGTTTTTCCTCAAGACTGTTTCAGAGACAAAGAATAATCATTATTCTTCAAATCTTCTACACCAAAAAAAATGTCAGATTGTTTCAGCTAATTAAAATTGAAATTTGAGGGCTCTTGTAATCCAAAACATGTCATTCAAATGTAGGCTTTCTCAGGAGAAAAAGTTCATTGTACTCCTCAGGAATGAAAGTCCAAGATCCACCCAAGTTATTGCATAAACTTTTGGTTTATACTCACAGCTAATCCCATGCACAAGCCGAGAAGGCCAACCCCTAGGTGCTGTCCCTATTTTGCCAGAGAAGCCCTAAAATCTCTCTCCCTCTAATGCGTGAATTCTACCTTTTGTGAAAACTGCCTTAAAATCCCTAATAACCACAGAAGGAAACATGTAATCAATCCCTAATAACTTGCAGTCAATTTGTTAAACCTTTCCCTACCTTGGAATTAAAAGTGTTTTCTTCCCATTGCTTTCTTTTTGTAGATATGCCTATAGGTAGATACAGAGGCAGAATGAGTGTATATTACTTAGGGAAAAAAATGTTAATTTCTTACTCCATGATAAGAGATGTGGTAGCACACAGTTGCTTCAAGTGAGGAAGGAAGAAGAATGTTAGGTTGAATGTGGAGAGACAAAAACAGGAGACAGAGATAAAGGCATGGGGTACCTAAACCACAGTGGTGTTGGACCAGGCTGGACATGCTCACCAGGGCTGGGTCAGGTAAGGTGTGAGCAGAGAATAAGAGAGGCACACCAACTTCTGCAGATGGCATTTTCCATTCCCATCTCTTATTACCTGTGCATACCAGCTCTATAAGATTAACATGTCCCTAAAATAATATTTGGTCTCTGAGTCTCACTTCATATTTTATTGCAGTGAATTCTAAACAATCAGAGCCAGTTTCCAACGCTGAAAGCATTCCACAGAAATAATGTAAATAGTCCAGCTTCAATCAGGTATCCATCCCTGAGCCAAACAACTAGGACCAAGAATGCAAGCATGGGTGCATGGACCCGATCCGAGCAGGCTGAAGAGATGCTCTCAGAGGAAAGAAGGGTTAAAGGAATTCTGTGACTTGTGTGACCTCAGGGAAAGTAATTTCACCTCTGTGAGCCTCTGTTTATCAGTAAAATAGATTATACCTCCTACTGTAAGGATCACTACTCTGTAAACCTTAAATGGCTAGTCAAGGATTTGGGGACCTGAGTTGACTGTAAGTTTAAGATGAATCACGAGTCTTATGAAGCTGCCAAAAAAACAAGCATGATCTTGGATCATAATAATATAAGTATATGCATTAAAATGAGAGCGATGACAGCCTTCCTCTATTGGATAAAAATCTGATTCCTGTGCAGTAGAGTCTTGAGTTTGAGGCACCTCACTAGAAGAGATATTGGCAAACTGAGACAGGATATGGCAGAATTTAATAATATCAATACTTCTTTACAGCATACCTTCATATAAGTTAGAAAAGCTTTAAAAAACTCCAGTCCACAGGGTCGTAAACAGTTAGAAATGTATTTATTTTTACATAGGAAAGTGTCTACAGAAGGTTGTTTCTGGCGTCAGGTCATTGGTCCAATGATGTTAAGGCTAGCATCTCTGTTGATGTGATTGACCTTTCCTCATGGTTGCAAGATGGCTGTCAGCGCTCCAGACATCTCATCCATGTTCAAAGCAGGAAAAAGTGGAGAAAGAGGGCTATTAACTTGATCTGTCCACAGTACCAGAAAAGCAAAAGCTTTCTCTGAGAAAACTCAAAGAAGACATTTTCTTATATCTCATTCATTCAAACTGTGTCTCATGGTCACCTTTAATGCAAGAGAGGCTGCGGAGGTATTTGCTAGAAGGTGACAAGGAAAAATGAGATCTACAATAGCTATATTTCAGCCAAACACTACTATCTGCCACGATTGCCATTATTTCCTTTCCTTTTTTACAAAAAGAAACATTTCAGGTATATATAAAAGAGAGAATCTGATTGGTCTAGCTTAGTCAGGTATCCACCCTGACCCATCATCTATGGCTAAGATACAGACACAAGTGCAAAAGTTTCATTACTATAAAAAGTGTTTGTAATGTGCACCCAAACAAGAATACTCAGCTAAAAAAAAAAAAAATCACAAATCCAATTGAAGCCTCCTGTACACTTCTCAGTTGCATTTCCTTACCCTGATCCCCTAACCAACCACTATCCTGAATTTGGGATCTATTATTCCCACACGTATTTTCACTATATATGGTTATTCTCATAATCTCACTTGGGCTGTTTTAAAATTTGTGCAAATACTGTAACTTAGCCCTCTTCAATTTCCTTTCTTAGCTAATTATCATTTTTGAGAATGATTCATGTTTATACATATGGTCTAGTTCATTCAGTTTCACTGCTGTATAAAAAGCATTTGTTGAAAATAGTACAATTTGTTTATGCATTCCTTCATTGATAGACATTTAGTTTATTTATAATTCTTTGCTACTGTAAGAATGCTGCAGTGAATTTCTAGTACGTGCCTCTTTCTGCATACATGAAATTATTTCTCTGAGGCATATACCCAGAGGTGGAATTGCTGGGTCAAAAGTTCTCTGAACTTTTAATTTTACAAAATATTGCCAAATGGCTCTCCAAACTGATCTATCAGTTAACCATCCAACACAGGGTATTATTGTTCTAATTGCTCCACGTTTTCACCAACAGTTGGTATTGTCAGGCTTCTCAGATTATGCCAATCTCATGAGTGTGAAATGGTGTGTTGTCTCTTTTAATTTCCCTGGTTACTAGCGAGATTGAGCATTATGTCAGATTTTTATTGGCCGTTCGGCTTTCCCCTTCCTTTAATTTCCTGTTGATCTCATTCACCCATTTTCCCATGAATTTGTTTTCTTTTCTATGTCTCATTCCCACCACCAGACCATGAGCATCTCTAGTTGAGTCATGGCTTCCACCATTCATTCAATTAATATCCACTAGTGTATATGCCAGACACTGTGAAAGCATTGGAGATACAGATCCTTGCCCTGGAGATATTATTATGTCTTTACAGTTCTTAAAGTCTGTCTGGCACATAAATAGATTTGTTGAATGAATGAACAACCAATAAACACAATTCTAAGGTATCTGGGAGCTGTCCTCTGTGGTCTTTGTGTGGACAAGTCCTCAAACTTACTCTGTATTGCTCTAAAGGGAAGACTAATTTTAGACAGGTAAAAGCTACATGGAAAGACTTGGGCTCAGACGTAACAAAAATCTTTCTAATAATCAGATATGTTCAAAGATAGGGTAGTGGATACCCATCACTGGAGGTATTCAAGAACAGCCTGATTAACTACCGAGCAAACCCATTGTATAAGGAATAAAACATTAGCTAAGGAGTTGGACTAGTAAGGTCTTTCTCTATTCCCTGAAATTTTATAAAATGCAGTGTATCATTTTAGTTCACTCAAGATCCCACTTTTTATTATTATTATTACTATTTTAATTTATTCTTGGCTACGTTGGGTCTTCATGGCTGCGCGCAGGCTTTCTCTAGTTGCGGCGAGCAGGGGCTATTCTTCATTGTGGTGCACGGGCTTCTTATTGCAGTGGCTTCTCTTGTTGCAGAGCATGGGCTCTAGGCATGCAGGCTTCAGTAGTTGCAGCACGCAGGCTCAGTAGTTGCAGCATGCAGGCCCTGGAGTGCACAGGCTTCAGTAGTTGTGGCACGTGGGTTCAGTAGTTGTGGTTCGCAGGTTCTAGGGTGCATGGGCTTCAGTAGTTGTGGCATGTGGGCTCAAGAGCACAGGCTCAGTAGTTGTGGCACATGGGCTTAGTTGCTCCAGGGCAAGTGGGATCTTCCCAGACCAGGGATCAAACCCTAGTCCCCTGCATCGGCAGGGAGATTCTTAACCACTGCACCACCAGGGAAGTCCCAAGATCCCACTTTTTTAAAAAATCCCTCACAATTATGTGTAAAATTCATATCTGTCCATCTGATGATTTTCATAATCAAATGCCTGCGATTGCTCACCAAATGCCATAAATCTGACCTTTTCTTATGCCTGTGGTTAGTTTCATAAATCATTTCCCTTACGGCCTTTTCAATTTACATAACCCTTCACATTATGACAGAAAGGATTCAACCTTTTTTTCAAGCAGATGACCTAATGTGTTACACCATAACGCTTGAGAAAACTTGAAGAAAGATTTGCTTCCTATCCCAGCACTACTCTTTGAGGAACAAAATTACTGCTCTGAATCCAGCCCTTCTATTACCATACATGCATCTGAAAACTTAGAAGTAAAGCTTGGAATTAGGATCTCCATTGGTTTAAAAACACACACATTCTCCTAGATTCACAGATTTTAAAGCAGGAAGAGACCGTAAAATCCTTTATGTTTACTCAAGTCGGGCCTCTGGTATCGGGCGGCACTAAAGAATGAAAGAGCACTCCTCTTTTACCCTCTGAATATCTACCTTGTTTGCACATCGTAGATTGGTATATGGCCGCTTAAGCGGTCAGTAAACATCTACTCGAGTGCCTGCTGGGAATGCGACAGTGTGCTGGAGTTAGGACTGGCAGGATGTATGAGAGATAGTCTCTACACTCCAGTAACCTGCAGTCTTAGTGGAGAGAGAGGTCACATGTGTACAGAGAACAAAGACAATACGACAGACACGAATGGACGCCAGAGTCTGGTCCACAGTCAGCATCAGTAGGTGTGTCTGTAACAAGAGGGCCCAGGAGGGACCCCAGCGCTCTGGCTTCTGTGCCTGGACGGATGGTAAAGCCATTCGCTGAGAGAAGAAACACTGGAAAGGTCAAGACTGACAGCAGAGGAAGCAGGGAGCAGGGGAACAATCATGAATTTGTCTCAGCCACACTGGGGTTGAGGTATGGCTGAGGGTCCGAGAGCTGGATGCAAGAGTTTAGAGCTCGGAGGAAATATCTAGGATAGGACACAAGTCTGTGAGTCATTTGTACACAGGTGAGAAATGAGAAGAGAGAGCCTAGGGCCATACTTAGAGAAACGCTGGATAGAAAAAGATGTGTCCACAGAGGAGACAGAGGAAGGCGGTGGTGGTGGGGGGAGGGTATCACAAAGAAGAGGGAGCAAGAGAGGTCAGAGGAGTTGAATGCTGCCGAGATGCCAAGTAAATGAGAGCATGGAAGGAGTTACTGGCTTTAGTTTGAGGTGGTGAAGTCAGGGCTTGGGCTGATCCCGAGAAGCAGCGTGGGGATAGTACCCAGACATGCAGAGGACGAGGACAAGCATTCTGGGCCGGGGAACAGCGCTGCCTAAAACCCAAACAGCAAAGTAGCCGTTGGGGTACGATGTGTGTCACAGTGGAACTTTCCTGTTTAGTCAGCTTCCGGAAGGGGACCCTGGAGAGGAAGCCTGGGCCAGGAGGGCCTTGGATGTCTGGCGAAGAACTGGAATCTTCCTCTCCAACAAAAAAGACCCATCGTTGGTTTCTGAGCCCAGAAGTGACTATGTAAAGCCGTGACAGATGCTTGGTAGCTGTAGGAGAGACGGTCCTTCTCAGTAACTGGGCAGGGGGCACACTTCCGAAACACAAAATCAAGCTGAGATTCAGCAACAAAGGACAAAAACACTCTTCTGAGTGGGGAGATTTGTTGCACCGTTCGGTGAGCTCACGGATGGGAAACTCTCCACCCTCAAAGGGAGGCCCGATTTAGAGGTGTTGTTATTATAGTAATAGCCACTGCCTCTCCCTCCAAGGAGAAGAGCAGAAAACCAGAGCTCCCGGCAGAAAGGAAAACAGTAACTACTGTCCTTTTATAATTCCTGACTTGGTGAGTTACATAAGCATGGGCTGTACCACGTCCAAGGTTCCCACAGCAGAGCTTTCATCTCCTCTGCCTCCAGGACCTTGGCTAATTTGACTAGTAGGAGGTCTCTGCTTGCTCTGGTGGACTCAAGGCCCTTAGGGCAGTTGGGAGCAGGGATTCACGTCTGTGTGTTTTAGAAACAAAATGCTATGGTCCTGACCCTTCTTCCTCCTGCCTCCCGTTTCTAGCAGGGAAATAGAGGAGGGAAGCCAGATAAAGGGGTTTGGAGTCCTTGCTGGGGGGTTACATCGGGAGAGGGATTGCTGGAAGAGTCAACAGAGTTGGTGGCAGGGAAAGAGAGGTGAGAAGAGAGAGAGGGACAGCCATGAAGCGGATTCCTCTGTGTGTGCCTCCTTCCTCTCCTCCCACCCAGGTGACAGTAATGACAGCATTATGCCTTCCTTCATTGACTTATTGAGAACTTACTACGTGCTCAACACTGACCTGGGCACTAAGGATTACCCAGTGAACAGCTCAGGCAGTATCCCTACCCTCATGGAATTTGATTCAAGCAAGCAATCACATCAGCTGATGTGCGTTTGCAAATAATGATGAGTGCAGACTAACTTCTAAGAATGAGCAGGTAAGGCCAGACCACAAGGGCAGATGGGGCCATGATGCCAGGGAGGTCCCCAGACCAGACTACCCAGCGGCCCCCTCCATTGAGCAGGATGTAGGTAGTTATCTTAAAAGCACTGAGCAACCAAGGAGCATTTTTAAGCAGGGGGTGGGTGGAGAGATCAGATTTATATTTGAATCCTCGTCAACACCAACAATAACGCGAATGTTACTGCGACTAGCACTGCATACGTGTTTGGAGTTAGTAAGATGCTTCCTCCTCTTCCTGTCCACAGGGTTTATCCCTGACCCTGGCCCTGCACTTCTTCTGGGGTCACTTGGCTGCAGCAGAGGGAGAAAGAGGCAGCAGGCAGATGTTCCCCTGCAAGAGTGGCCAAGAGAAACTGCTTTCAGGCAGCTGGCGCACACTTAGAAACGTGGGAGTCAGATAAGGGCATCTTGGAACTGTTCGGAGGTTAAACTAGCCGCTTAAGAATGCCATGCATATGAGGAAAAGCACCAGAGGCAGCATCCAACACCCTGGGTGTCTCTGTGTGCTCGTGCACTTATAAGTATGCATGAATATGTTTGCATAGAAAAGAAGTCAGTACACAAAAACTCTTAACAGCAGGTAGATCTGCACAGCGGGACTAGGGCTTACGGGGTTTTTATTCTTCTTTATGCCTCACTGGGTATTCCAAACTCCTCTGCTCCTTAGAATCCCAAACTGCACTTCAGAGGGACCAAGGACAGGGCTCATTCGGTGATCTCTTCAATCAACCAGTCATCATTGAGTGGCTCCCTCAGTGCCAGGAGCTGTGATTCCGATAAGAAGAGAGAAATGGGTCACCACCCACAGAAGGAGACCAAGCCACTGAGCTCCCCTGAGCCTCACCCTTGGAGGTTTTACCACCTATTCTACCTGCCAAGGAAGTCAGTAATTTTGTAGGGCTAATGTTTTAATAAGTTTATATTGCTGTAGTCAGCTGGATCTGGAGATCAGGGCTGGCTTTCAGGATTGGCCAAAGTAGAAAACAGTTGACCATTAGATATAAGTCCCCAAATATCCTTGTCCACACCCGTGCGACGGCACTTGGACTCTCCATGTGGGGTCTATCCTAACACAGTGCCTGAGATATAGAAAGCATTTGGAAATGTTTCTGGACATATTTGCTAGGGACCTTCCAATAGCTGATGAAACCGAAGCCAGAAGAGGGATTCACATCACTGAAAAGTCTAGGGTAGTACTGAGTCCTATTGTCCTGGCCTGGTCACATGTCCAGCACTGACCCAGTCACTTTCCTAGGAAGAGAGAATATATTGATTAGCTAGATCTGGGTCAGGTACCAATCTCTGGAGCCTGGGGGAGTGGTCAGCCTCCCGTGGAAGCTCAGATTGAGTTTGGGATAGGAATGGTTCCCCCAAAAGGAAATCGAAATGTTGTTACCATAAGATGAAGGAATGGGTGCCCGTCAGGCAAAACTAGCAGATGCCCAGAAAACCAAGGGAATCACTTGCTGGAGGCATTTGCTTCCAGCTGAGTGCATGGAGGCCACATGGTGTAGTAGGCGGAACCCTGGGCTCTGAAGGAAGAGACCAGCGTTCTAGACTCACTGTTTCTCCTGCCTCTTGTCTATCCGCAGATCCATCTCCATGGTGTTGCCATGCTGATCCAGCTAAAATGCAAATCTAACCATGCCTTAGCATGAAATCCTTCACTGCCACCCACCCCACCCCTATCTCCCAACCCCAGCCCCACTGCCTGCAGGATCAAGTCCAGAGCCCCTCAGTAGCAGGCAAGACCCTCTGCCTGCTTTTCTACCTCATCCCCTTGGCCTCACACTGTCATCCCAGCAACCTGAGTTCCCTGTAGCTCACACCCACGCACACACACCCCGAGCTGAATCTATTCATGACTTTGCTCATGCCTCGCCCTGCAGTGCCCTTCGCGTTTCCTCGCCCAAATTCTACATTGCCAACTCCATCTCATCCTTGATAACCTGGCCTAGACATCATCTCCAAGAAGCCCTCCGCTCCGTGCTTCCGTGAGCACCATCGTACCGTAAAGATACCTCTCCCTTAGCACTTGAAGTATTCTAATTACCTTCTTGTGATTCTAATCCAACAAAATAATTGTGGTAGAAATCTCACCTTACTTATATATACCACCCCAGGTGCTGGCATGCTCACTGGCCCCAAAGAGATGCTTATTAAATATTTACTGAACTGAACAGTTCAGAACTCCATTCCCCCTTATCTAAAATGAGAACATTGGACTGTATAAGCTATGAGATTCCTTCCAGCTCTGAAAGGTCATGGATCAGTCTAGCTCTTGTCACTGGAGAGAAAAATCCGGAGAGAATGAGACACAGAGAAAGTAAGTTTTGATTTGCAGGCAAAGATTCAGAATAAGTCCTAACCAAGAGGCAATACCCCAGCCCAAACTGGGGAGCACATGAATTCTGTATACTTAAGAGGGAATAAGGTCAGTGTGCGTCCAAAACAAAGTGATGAAAAATAGAACTGCTTTATCTCCAGATGTGAGCTCACCACGTAAAGCACGTGGCCACTCACAGACACAGCATGTAGCACGCCCTGGTCACAGAGTAAGCACTCAACAATTTTGTTGAATGGAATGCCAAAACCAACCTTTTCTGCTTCTTCACCCAGAGGATGGACTGGCATTTAGCTCGTAAGGGGAGAGTGCAGGAAACATCATACAAACATTATAAAAACAGCCACAGACTATCCTGACAGATTCCCAAAAGGCCTGCAGTTCAGCCCGAAAAAGCTCTGAAAAAGCTTTTGCCAACCAAGAGGGAAGGACAAAAACTTAAAGAATAAAAACTAAAGCTCCTTACTGCGTTTGTTAGTGTGTATATGCCCATGACTCTCTCTCGCCCTGTCACAGCTCACCCTTCCCCCTCCCCATAACCTCAAGTCCGTTCTCTAAGAGGTCTGCGTCTTTATTCCTGCTTTACCCCTAGGTTCTTCATGACATTTTTACTTAAATTCCATATATATGTGTTAGCATATGGTATTTGTCTTTTTCTTTCTGACTTACTTCACTCTGTATGACAGACTCTAGGTCTATCCACCTCATTACAAACGCAGTAAGGTAGATAGCTAGTGGGAAGCAGCCGCATGGCAAAGGGATATTGGCTCGGTGCTTTGTGACAGCCTGGAGGGGTGGGATGGGGAGGGTGGGAGGGAGGGAGACGCAACAGGGAAGACATATGGGAACATATGTTTATGTATGACTGCTTCACTTTGTTATAAAGCAGAAACTAACACACCATTGTAAAGCAATTATACCCTAATAAAGATGTTAAAAAAAAAAAAAAAAAAAAACTAAAGCTCCATGAAATGCTGAAATCTTAATAGCAATAAGGTAGTCCCGCCAGACTGTGAACGACTCGAACATTTGCAGGGAAGGCTCATCTAAGTGTTATCGCCCACTTGTTCAGATTCCTTTGCTATTCTTTTGACATCTGGTAGAGATTGAATGAGAGGCAGATTGAATTTATGGTTGGTGGAAAACCTAATCTGAAAGGAGGACAAAAAAGTCAGTATTTCATCATTGTTAGGCAGAATGACTTGCCCAAGAGCTTCCCCATTTTTCAAAAATTACATGTCAGTCACTTGAGGAGGGGGAACTATAAGTTAAACTTTTAGGAAAATCACATATTCTAGGATGAAATATAATCAAAGCGTTAAGGAGACATTTGCATCAAAATAAAATTCTGTTTGATTGATCTAGCACTGATTTTCTAACACTCAAGGGAGAGTTTATTTTGGAGGACATTACCTCATCATCTTTGTTGCTGGTTAGTGTTTTTATATCCCTATGAGTTTGTGCCAGAAGATTTATTTTGTCTCATGGCCAGAGTTCTGGTAATATAAATGTACTGTGCTTCATTTAATTTCTTCATTTAATTTCTTCTTGGGTGATAGTTGTCTGTCTTTTCCCCTCTTCTAGCTCAGACTTCCTGAAAATTTTATGTAGAAAATTAGTCCTATTCTTTCTGAACCTGAATTGATTTTGCCCAGGTCTTGTTTCAGAAATAATAGCAAAGAGAAATAATGGACTCCAAGACCTTGAATTTCACAGATTCCTTCTTTGCAGTCTGGCTTGAAGCCATCATATGAAGTCAGAGCTTTTTTTCCTCTCTCTCTCTCTCCTCTTTATCGCCCACATTTAAAGAGTAATCACTTGACTCGTGTCACTGGTTTATATGACTTTATTGTTACTGCTGAAGATAAATCAGTTTAAGAGCTGGTAATTAAATCACCTGCTTACATTTTTTTCCCTTTAAAAATCACTCAGAACCAGAACCGTTTTCCCCCCTAGTTCCGAGAAGCAATGTCAAACAGATCTTAAGACTCTTGGGCGTTTGACATTGAAGGGAACCCTCAAGGTTGTGAAGTCCAACAAAATGGGGTGGGTGGGAGAGGCAGCCATCTGGCTGTCATTCATCCCCAGTCTTCACATGACAGTCTTATTTGACCTCGTTTATCCAGATATTTGCCCTTGTTCTTTCTTTTACTTTCTTTGTGTACACCTCTCTCTCTTTTTATTTTTTTTCCCTCCATAATGTAGAGCAAAGTAACTGTTGCTTGGTAAATTGACCAAGATAAAAACAAGCACATCTGAAAAAGGAAGCCAATATCTACCTCCACCCACAAAATAAAATTCATATGAACAATTTATTTATTTGCTCTCATAGATGAGGTTAGCCAGATGATGTCTAGGTTTCCACTTTATGATATGTAGAAGCAGTCGATTTTTAACGCAATTTTTAAAGGTTACTTTTATTTAGTTATTATAAAATATTGGCTATATTCCCTGTGTTGTACAGTACATCTTTTGAGCCTACCTTACACCCCGTAATTTGTGTTTCCCACTTCCCCACCTATATATTGTCCCTCCCCCCCCACTGGTAACCACTAGTTTGTTCTCTATATCTGTGAGTCTGCTTCTCTTTTGTTATATTCACTAGTTTGCTGTAATTTTTAGATTCCACATATAAGTGATATCATATGATATTTGTCTGTCTGGCTTACTTCACTTAGTATGATAATCTCTAAGTCCACGTGCGTGCACACGTGTATTGGGTTGGCCAAAAGGTTTGTTCCTTTTTTTCGTAAGATGGCACTAGTAGTGCTTAGTTATCTTTAACTTTATTCAAAACAATTTTGTTAGATTGTATCGTGACAACTGTCATATCAGCGTGCATTGAAAACAAAAAAAATTTATCTAAAGTGAATTTTTGTAACCATTTTACTATTGAAGATGGAAGAAAAAAGCAACATATTTGGCATATTATGCTTTATTATTTCAAGAAGAGTAAAAATGCAACTGAAACACAAAAAAGGATTTGGGCAGCATATGGAGAAGGTGCTGTGACTGATCGAACGTGTCAAAAGTGGTTTGCAAAGTTTTGTGATGGAGATTGCTTGCTGGACGTTGCTCCACGGTCGGGTAGACCAGTTGAAGTTGACAGCAATCAAATCATGACATTAATTGAGAACGGTCAACGTTATACCATGCGGGATATAGCCAATATACTTTAAATATCCAAATCAAGCGTTGAAAGTCATTTGCACCAGCTTGGTCATGTTCATCGCTTTGATGTTTGGGTTCCACATAAGAGAAAAAAACCTTCTTGCCCGTATTTCCGCAAGAGATGCTCTACTTAAACGTAGTGAAAATGTTCCGTTTTTTTTTTTTTTTTTTTTGCGGTACTTGGGCCTCTCACTGTTGTGGCCTCTCCCGTTGCGGAGCACAGGCTCCGGACCCGCAGGCCCAGCGGCCATGGCCCACGGGCCCAGACGCTCCGCATTACGTGAGATATTCCCGGACCAGGTCACGAACCCGTGTCCCCTGCATCGTCAGGCGGACTCCCAACCACTGCACCACCAGGGAAGCCCAAAGTGTTCCGTTTTTAAAACAAATTATGATGGGCGATGAAAAGTGGATACTGTACAATAATGTGGAACAGAAGAGATCGTGGGGCAAGCGAAATGAACCACCACCAACCACACCAAAGGCCGGTCTTCATCCAAAGAAGGTGATGTTGTGTATATGGTGGGAATGAAAGGGAGTCCTCTATTATGAGCTCCTTCTGGAAAACCAACGATTAATTCTAACAAGTACTGCTCCCAGTGAGACCAACTGAAATCAGCACTCGATGAAAAGTGTCCAGAATTAGTCAAGAGAAAACGCGTAATATTCCATCAGGATAACGTAAGACCGCATGTTTCTTTGATGACCAGGCAAAAACTGTTACAGCTTGGCTGGGAAGTTCTGATTCATCCGTAGTATTCACCAGACATTGCACCTTCAGTTTTCCATTTATTTAGATCTTTACAAAATTCTCTTAATGGAAAAAATTACAATTCCCTGGAAGACTGTAAAGGGTACCTGGAACAGTTCTTTGCTCCAAAAGATTAAAAGTTTGGGGAAGATGAAATTATGAAGTTGCCTGGAAAATGTCAGAAGGTAGTAGAACAAAAGGGTGAATATGTTCAATAAAGTTCGTGGTGAAAATGAAAACTGTGTCTTTTATTTTTACTTAAAAACTGAAGGCACTTTTTGGCCAACCCAATACACACACACACACACGTATATATATATATACGTGCACCACATCTTCTTTGTCCATTCATCTGATGATGGACATTTAGGTTGCTTTCTATACCTTGGCTATTGTAAATAATGCTGCTATGAACTGCAGTCTTAAAATTAGCTCCATATTCCTTCAATAATGGTTCATTTTTAATGTCATGTTGCCTCATGATATAGGGCCAAGGTGTCTGTATTAGGATAACGATTTACGAGAACTGAGTTTTAGACCCAGCATTGTCTCCACCCAGCTGTTGGATAAAGCCCCTTAAATTCTGTGGCTCTCAGTGTCCAAACATGTAAACTTGAACTCAAAGTCTCTTCCAGCTCTAACATTCTGGAGTCTTTGATCTGTTCTAAATATCTCCTCTGAAAACCAACATTCTGTTTGTAGTCCTCTTATGATCTCCAAATTTAAATTATTCTTAAAACAAAAGCTGCATGAAAAGAATGTTTTTCACTTTGATCACACAATTTTTCTCTCTAACATCCATAGGAAATATGTAACAATATTGATAGGCTCTGTCAATTGCCAATCTAAAAACATTCCCACTTTGTCGAGGATGGTTCCTCCTGCCCTAGGACGTGCTCTGTAGGAGCCAGCGTGACAGTGGGCTTTCTCTAGTCCCACCCAAATTGGGACCCCTCCCCACCACAGAAGGGGCTTGGCCACCAAAGGAAGAGAAGTGTCTCTGAGCCCATCCCTCAGGTTCACCTGGGCAACTTGAGGTAACATCAAGATGCAAGCTGTCCAACAGACCAGCTACTATCCCCACGTGGGGATAGTACACTCTTGAACACTTGAAATGTGTGAATTAAGATGTGTTATTAATATAAAAATGCACACTAGATTTCGAAGACTTCTATGAAAATATAGATGTAAAATATCTCGTGACTAATTTTTCACTTTGATTCCATCTTGAAATGATAATATTTTGCATACATCTGGTTAAGTAAAATCTATGATTAAAATTAATTTCCCCTGTCCCTTTTTAGGGATGTGTGCTAATGCGGATACTAGAAAATTTTCTATATGTGACTCACGTTCAAACAAAAAAAGATGCAGAGGTTTCTGCTTTTCCTGCCTCACTCCTCCATTGGGCATATCTGACTCACCAAGAAAGGGGGCTGTGATCAATTAGAAAAATCTACTGTGAGTGAAGGGTCAGGAGGAACGTGCAAGGCCTATTCTGAGAGCAACTCAGATGAACACATTTCTTCACACCAGGCAGAGAGGAGAGGCCCAATACCCCCCAAAAAGAGAAAATGGCTCTCAAAGCCAAGTTACATAACTTCTGATGTTTTTTAATTTCTTTGTTAAAAGTTCGACAAATTCACACTGATTTCAGCGCCAAGAAAGCTGCCAGTTTGGCAATCCCATGCTGAATTTTCTCTCTGATCTGAGGTACAAAGTTACTGGACTGTGTAAGTTTTCTTTCCTGCTATAGTACTTCTGACCTGCTTGGAGAGGTTACAGTCAAAACTGTAAAACTACAGCAATGAGATTGCATTATGATGTAGGACAAAGTTTGTACAAGTGGAAACAAAAACAACACCCAAACAGCCTGACGCTAATGCAAAGAGAGAGGAGAAAATCAATTGACTTTCACAACCTTGTTTCTCTCTAAGAGGTCTTTTAAACAACTTGCGAAACTCTACAATCATTTGTATGCTGTAGGATCCTCTTTACTTCCTATATCTTACACCTGACCAGTTCCTCTCTGGCTACCCTTCCTACTAATCTCCCCAGACACAAGATATGCTGAGCCTTGCTAAGCCACTCACAGTTTCTCAAGTTACCCCCAATCCCCTCCCTCCACCTAGGAAAAAAAGGTACATATTCTGAGGCCTCCCTAAACCTCAGATCAACACCCTACACAAGCTTCAGGTCCCACACACTTAACACCTGAATTGAACGCTGTGCTTATGTGTTTTCCTCCATCTCCAGTTTGCAAGATGCTTCAAGCTATGGACCAAATACTATTCAGGTTTCTGTCGGCAGTGCCTGCATGGTTTCTGGCCCATTACAGGCAGGTAAAAAGTGCTTGTAGAAAAAATAAGTGAGTGAATGAATGAACAAATGAATAGTGGGTTCTATTGTTCCAGTATAAAAGACTGGAATTAATTTATTAGGCAAACTAAAATGTTATCTTCTCCAATGCTAAATTGGATTGCCTTCACTTATGAACTTTGAAGCCTCTGTTTAAATCCAAAAGACAGAGAGAGATGATCTGTTTCTCCATGATATAATTTAGGCTGAATTCTGTTTATTAGCAAGTGTTCAGGAGGCATCATGAAGAGGCAGTCTGGGCATTTGATGATAGATAAGCCATCTGGATGCATTATCAGTCAGACCATACGACACATATTTTGACTTCTGGGTCTAGGTATCAATGTAAGGACAGATTCATCCATCTACATTCTGTTATGCAGGCCCCGTGTGATCAATAAAATGAATTTTGCAAGGGGTTTGGTAGGTGAGAGATTTATTTCTAATAACCATGGAAAACCCAAGTGAAATCAGCTAGCCCAAACCAAAATGGAGGCCATTCCATCCTTACGAAGGTCCAAAACAAAAATATTTATTCGTTCTCTTATTTATTTTATTTAGGGCAAATCATAATATGTGTCAGTAAAGAAAATTGAAAAAATTATTCTTCTGTTTTTACACCTTCTGTGGTAGACTATAATCTTCATGAGGGCAAGGATCTTCTTTATTTTGTTCACTAAGCAGTGACTACCTCCACAGGGAGTACTCCTTAAATATTGTTGACCAGTTAGATGAAAGAATGATACTTACACGTGACGTAGAAAAAGATATGCTATAAAATTTTCTCATAACCACTTTGTGTTAAGAATGGCACATTTTTGGTAAATATGTTCTCTTCTATGAAAAGAACTATGATGCGATGCTACTGTAAGACTATAGCTTTCTCCCCTCACCACTCTTGAATGTAAAATTAAGAGAAACATGCTTTAGGTCAAGAGGAAGCCAAAGGAAACGATTTTCATTCCAGAAACATCAATAACCGAGCATGGAAAAACATTTTTCTGCAAAGTGACCACATTGGTGGATTCTTCAAAGAGTCCATTAGTTAGGGAAGGAGATGCTGGTACTGAGAGGAAGATAACAATCCATGGGTGCTTGATGCATGACTGCTTCAGTCTCTCTTCCCATTGAGTCAACATAGGCTGGGAAAAGGTTGCACTACGTTTTCTGGGTTTCCAAGTTATCTGAACCTTTCTAAGAATGTTGAAAACAGAACTTGGGAATAAACTTTTTCACAGAATGGAAGGTTACAACCTTAAGGGGACTTGGTGCCAGAGTTAAGACTGGTTAAAAAATTGGTTTGCAAAGGACAGTATTTTTTTGTCAAAATTAAGTCTACCATTACTGATATTACTCTAAAGGTGGCCTAGTATGGAAGAAAAATAGCAAGAGAAACACATTTTACTCAAGTATGAGTCCCGAGACTAAATTTTTTTCCAGTTCACTAAAATAGCTTTGAAATTTTGAAAAGATTGTTACAAAAGATAAGAAAGGACACTGCATAATGAATAAAGGATCAATCCAAGAAGAAGATATAACAATTATAAATGTTTATGCACCCAACATAGGAGCACCTCAGTACATAAGGAAAATGCTAACAACCATGAAAGGAGAAATCGACAGTAACACAATAACCGTAGGGGACTTTAACACCTCACTTACACCAATGGACAGATCATCCAAACAGAAAATAAATAAGGAAACACAAGCTTTAAATGACACAATAGACCAGATAGATCTAATTGATATTTATAGAACATTCCATCCAAAAGTAGCAGAATACACTTTCTTCTCAAGTGCACATGGAACATTCTCCAGGATAGATCACATCTTGGGTCACAAATCAAGCCTTGGAAAGTTTAAGAAAATTGAAATCATATCAAGCATCTTTTCTGACCACAACGCTATGAGATTGGAAATCAGTTACAGTACAAAAACTGTAAAAAAAAAAAAAAACAAATACATGGAGGCTAAACAGTGCGCTACTAAATAATCAAGAGTTCACTGAAGAAATCAAAGAAGAAATTAAAAAAAATACATAGAAACAAATGACAAGGAAAACACGACAACCCAAAACCTATGGGATTCAGGAGAAGCAGTTCTAAGAGGGAAGTTTATAGCAATTCATTCTCACCTCAAGAAACAAGAAAAGTCTCAAATAAACAATCTAACTCTACACTTAAAACAACTAGTGAAAGAAGAACAAAGAAAACCCAAAGTCAGTAGAAGGAAAGAAATCATAAAGATAGAGCAGAAATAAATGAAATAGAAACGAAGAAAACAATAGCAAAGATAAATAAAACTAAAAGCTGGTTCTCTGAGAAGATAACCAAAATGGATAAACCCTTAGCCAGACTAATCAAGAAAAAAAGGGAGAGGACACAAATCAGTAAAATTAGAAATGAAAAAGGGGAAATCACAACTGACACTGCAGAATAAAAAGGATTATAAAAGACTACTACAAACAAGTATATGCCAGTAAAATGGACAACCACGAGGAAATGGACAGATTCTTGGAAATGTACAATTTTCCAAGACAGAACCAGGAAGAATTAGAAAACATAGACCTATCACAAGTAATGAAATTGAAACCATAATTTAAAATCTTCCAACAAACAAAAGTCCAGGACCAGACGGCTTCACAGGCAAATTCTATCAAACATTTAGAGAAGAGCTAACACCGATCCTTCTCAAACTCTTCCAAAAAATTGCAGAGGGAGAAACACTCCCAAATTTATTCTATGAAGCAACCATCACGCTGATATCAAAACCAGAAAAAGCTATTACAGAAAAAGAAAATTATAGACCAATATCACTGATGAACATAGATGCAAAAATCCTGAACAAAATATGAGCAAACAGAATCCAACAACACATTAAAAGGATCATACATCATGATCAAGTGGGATTTATCCCAGGGATGCAAGGATTCTTCAATATACACAAATCAATCAATGTCATACACCACATAAACAAATCGATGAATAAATACCATATGATCATCTCAATAGATGCAGAAAAAGCTTTTGACAAAATTCAACACCCATTTATGATTTAAAAAAACTCTCCAGAAAATGGGCATAGAGGGAACCTACATCAACATAATAAACACATATATGACAAACCCACAGCAAACATCATACTCAATGGTGAAAAACTGAAAGCTTTCCTCTAAGATCAGGAACAAGACGAGGATGTCCACTTCACTACTCATATTCAACATAGTTTTAGAAGTCCTAGCCATGGCAATCAGAGAAGAAAAAGAAATAAAAGAAATACAGATTGGAAAAGAAGAAGTAAAACTGTCAGTTTGCGGATGACATGATACTATACATAGAAAATCCTAAATATGCCACCAGAAAACTACTAGAACTAATCAATGAATTTGGTAAGCTTGCCGGATACAAAATTAAGGCATAGAAATCTCTGGCATTCCTATACAGCAACAACAAAAAATCAGAAACAGAAATTAAGGAAACAATCCCATTTACCATTGCAACAAAAAGAATAAAATACCTCAGAATAAACCTGCCTAAGGAGGCAAAAGACTTGTACTCAGAAAACAATAAAACACTGATGAAATAAATCAAAGATGACACAAACAGATGGAGAAATATACCACGTTCTTGGGTTGGGGGAATCAATATTGTGAAAATGACTATACTGTCCAAAGCAATCTATAGATTCAGTGCAATCCCTATCAAACTACCAATGACATTCTTCACAGAATTAGCACAAAAAATTTTACAATTTGTATGGAACCATAAAAGGCCCCGAATAGCCAAAGCAATCTTGAGAAAGAAAAACGGAGTTGGAGTAATCAGGCTCCCCAACTTCAGATTATACCACAAAGCTACAGTAATCAAGACAGTATGTACTGGCACAAAAACAGAAATATAGATCAATGGTACAGGATAGAATGCCCAGAGATAAACCCATGCACGTATGGTCGCCTAATTTATGACAAGGGAGGCAAGAACATACAGTGGAGAAAGGACAGCCTCTTCAATAAGTGGTGCTGGGAAAACTGGACAGCTACATGTAAAAGAATGAAATTAGAACACCACCTAACACCATACACAAAAATAAAGTCAAAATGGATTAAAGACCAGACACCATAAAACTCTTAGAGGAAAACATAGGAAAAACACTCTTTGACATAAACCACAGCAAGATCATTCTTGACCCACATCCTAGAGTAACAGAAATAAAAACAAAAATAAACAAATGGGACTTAATTAAACTTAAAAGCTTTTGCACAGCAATGGAAACCATAAACAAGACAAAAAGACAACCCTCAGAATGGGAGAAAATATTTGCAAATGCAGCAACAGAAAAATGATTAATCTCCAAAATACACAAACAGCTCATGGAGCTCAATATCAAAAGAACAAACAATCCAATTAAAAAATGGGTGGAAGGGCTTCCCTGGTGGCGCAGTGGTTGAGAGTCCACCTGCCGATGCAGGGGGCACGGGTTCATGCCCCGGTCCGGGAAGATCCCACATGCCACGGAGTGGCTAGGCCTGTGAGCCAAGGCCACTGAGCCTGCGTGTCCGGAGCCTGTGCTCTGCAATGGGAGAGGCCACAGCAGTGAGAGGCCTGCGTACCGCAAAAAAAAAAAAAAAAAAATGGGTGGAAGACCTAAATAGACATTTCACCAAGGAAGACATACAGATGGCCAAGAGGCACATGAAAAGATGCTCAACATCACTAACTATTAGAGAAATGCAAATCAGAACTACAATGAGGTATCACCTCTAGCGAGTCAGAATGGGTATTATCAAAAAATCTACAGACAATAAATGCTGGAAAGGGTGTGGTGAAAAGGAAACCCTCCTGCACTGTTGGTGGCAATGTAAATTGATACAACCACTAAGGAAAACAGTATGGAGGTTTCTTAGAAAGCTAAAAATAGAACTACCGTATGACCCAGCAGTCCCACTACTGGGCATATACTGTGAGAAAACCATAATTCAAAAAGAGACGTGTACTGCAGTATTCATTGCAGCACTATTTACAATAGCCAGGACATGGAACCAACCTAAATGTCCATTGACAGATGAATGGATAAAGAAGATGTGGCACATGTATACAATGGAATATTATTCAGCCATAAAAAGAAACAAAATTGAGTTATTTGTAGTGAGGTGGATGGACCTAGAGTCTGTCATACAGAGTGAAGTCAGAAAGAGAAAAACAAATACCGTATGCTAACATATATATATGGAATCTAAAAAAAAATGGCTGATGAACCTAGTTGCAGGGCAGGAATAAAGAGGTAGACATAGAGAATGAACTTGAGGACTTGGGGTGGGAGGGGGAAGCTGAGGCAAAGTGAGAGTAGCATCAACATATATACAGTACCAAATGTAAAATAGTTCGCTGGTGGGAAGCAGCAGCATAGCACAGGGAGATCGGCTTGGTGCTTTGCAATGACCTAGAGGGGTGGAATAGGGAGAATGGGAGGGAGGCTCAAGAGGGAAGGGACATGGGGACAAATGTTTTCATATGGCTGATTCACTTTGGTGTACAACTGAAACTAACAGTATTGTGAAGCAATTATACTCCAATAAAGATCTGTTAAAAAAAATTGAAGTTAAAAAAAATCTTGAGACAAATGAAAATGGAAATACAACATACCAAAACTTATGGGATATAAAACAAAACAAATAAAGCAGTTCTAAGAGGGAAGTTCATAGTGATAAATGCCTACATTAAGGGAAAAAAGTCTCAAGTAAACAACACAACTTTATACCTCAGGGAAGTAGAAAAAGAGCAAACTAAGTTAGTGGAAGGAAGGAAATAAGAAAGATCAGACCACATGCATGCCACAACTAAGAATTCACATGCCACGACTAACAGTCTTCATGCTGCAACTGAGAAGCCTGCATGCTGCAACGAAGATCCTGTGTGCCACAGCTAAGACCCGGCACAACCATAATAAATAAATAAATATTTTTTAAAAAAACAACTTACCAAATCCTGAAAATTCTAAAAAGAAAACAAAACAGAAATAAATGAAATAAAGACTAAGAACACAGTTAAAAAGATCTATGAAGCTAAGAGCTGTTTTTTTAAAGCTAAACAAAATAGACAAACCATTAGCTAGATTTACCAAGAAAAAGAGAGGACTCAAGTAAATAAAATTAGAATTGAAAGAAAAGACATTACAAGTGATGCCACAGAAATACAAAGGATCATAAGAGACTACTATGAACAATTATATGACAACAAATTGAAGAAATAATTAAGTCCCTATAAACATACAACCTACCAAGACTAAGTCATAAAGAAAATTTGAATAGCCCAATAATGATTATAGAGACTGAATCAGTAATCAAAAATCTCTCAATAAAGAAAAGCCCAGGACTAGATAGCTTCACAGGTGAATTCTACCAAACATTTAAATAATTAATACCAATTCTTTTTAAACTCTTCTAAAAAATTGAAGAAGAGTGACAACCTCCAGAACCAGGTTAGCATTACCCTGGTACCAAAGCCTGACAAGAACACTACAAGAAAAAAAAATTACAATCTAATATCCATAATGAACATTGATACTAAAATACTCAACAAAATACTAGCAAACTGATTTCAAGAACACATTAGAAGGATAATACACCATGACCAAGTGAGATTTATCACTGCGATTCCAGGACAGTTCAACACATGCAAGTGAATAAATATGATACACAACATTAACAGAGTGAAAGATGAAAATCATATGATCATCTCAATGATGGAGAAAAAGCATTTGACAGAATTTAACATCCTTCCGTGATAAAAACTCAACAAATTAGGTATAGAAGGAATTTACCTCAACATAATAAAAGTCACATATGACAGGCCCACAGTGAACATCATACTCAGTGGTGAAAGCTGAAAGCTTTTTCTCTAAGATCAGGAACAAGAAAGAATGCCCATTCTCACCACTTCTATTCCACATAGTATTAGAAGACTTAGCCAGAGCAATTAGGCAGGAAAAAAAAAATAAAAGGCATCCAAACCAGAAAAAACAGTAAATTTGTCCCTGTTTGCAGACGACATGATCTTGTATATAGAAAATCCTGGAGACGCTATCAAAAAACTGTTAGAACTAGTAAATGAATTCAGCAAGTTTTCAGGATGCAAAATCAACATACAAGTCAGTTGCATTGTGTGTGTGTGTGTGTGTGTGTGTGTGTGTGTGTGTGTGTGTTCCAGTAAAATTTTACTTACAAAAAAAAAACCACATAGAATTTGGCCCACAGACATGCTTTCTCAACTCCTGGTGGTGAAGCATTAAAAAACACCTGTCTATAAGGTTTGTAAGAAATCAGGCTAAATGTTGCCCATGCTTTGGTTGGAAGATTTGCTTTTATTTGAGAAATGCTTTCCTCTTGCATTATCAAGTACCAAGAGGATATGTGAGTCTCAAAGATGCCTCTTCAGGCATACCTATTATCACACCAGATCAACTTCTTCAATTTAATTTTTTCTTTTTTTTTAACTGAGATGTAATTGACATAAAATTTTATTAATTTCAGGTGTACAACAGAATGATTTGATATATGTACATATTACAAAAATGACCACCACAGTTAAGTCTAGTTAACATCTATTACCACACATCATTACATATTTTTTTCTTGTGATGAGAACTTTTAAGATCTACTCTCTTAGCAACTTTTAAATATACAATACAGTATTATTAACTATAGTCACCATTGCTATACATTACATCCCCAGGATTTATTTTATTTTATAACTGGAAGTTTGTACCTTTTGACCACCTTCACCTGTTTCACCCACTCCCTAAGCCCCACCTCTGGCAACCACTAATCTGTTCTCTGTATCTATGAGTTCAGGCTTCAGCCTTTCTTGAGTTCATTGTTGTTTTCGTTTTTGTTTATTCCACATATGAATGAGATCACATGGTATTTGTCTTTCTCTATCTGATTTATTTCACTTAGCATAATGCCCTCAAGGTCTATTCATGTTGTTGCAAATGGCAAGATTTCCTTCCTTTTATGGCTGGATAATATTCCATTGTGGATATATATATCACATTTTTTATCCATTCATCTATTGATGGACACTTAGGTTGTTTCCATGTCTTGACTATCGTAAATAACTCTGCAATGATCCCTGAGGCACAGATATTTTTTTGACTTGGTGTTTTTTTCTTCAGATAAATACCCACAAGTGGAATTGCTGGATCATATGGTAGTTCTACTTTTAATCTGTTGAGGATCTGCCATGCTGTTGTCCATAGTGACTATACCAATTTATGTTCCCACCTACAGTGCACAAGCGTTCCCTTTTCTCCACATCCTGGACTTGTCATCTCTTGTTTTTTTGATGATAGCTGTTCCAACAGGTGTGAGGTGATATCTCATTGTGGCTTTGATTTGCATTTCCCTGATTATTAGTGATGTTGAGCACGTTTTCATGTACCTTTTGGCCATCTGTATGTCTTCTTTGGAAAAATGTCTATTCAGATACTCTGCCCGTTTTTTAATCAGATTGGGGTTTTTTTTGCTATTGAGTTGAATGAGTTCTTTATATTTTTTTATATTAACCCTTTATCAGATATATGATTTGCAAATATGTTCTCCTATTCAGTACATGGCCTTTTCATTTTGTTGATGGTTTCCTAGCTTTTTAGTGTGATGTAATCCCACTTATTTTTTTATTTTGTTGCCTTTGCTTTTGCTGTCAAGCCCCCAAAAATCATCACCAAGACCAAACAAGGAGCCTTCTGTTTGTTTTCCCCAGGGTGCTACCTAGACATGCCTAAGTGTGTGTGCCTTCTCCCAATACCACAGCCAGCTTTCAGGGTTTGCTTGTGAGCTGTCTGCAAAAACTCGCACTCACCTAGTGGTGGGGGAGCACACAGGAACCAGCTATGGTTGCGGGGAGGCACCAGAAAATTGGGGGTGCCTCTGGGCCATTTGGGGAGTCCACAAGCAAGGCTGACCTCCTGATGGAGTCTGTAAAGCCATTAATAGGACCCACAGCCCTCTTTGTTGAGTTCTGAATCCTGATGGTCCCCACTTCTCTTCCCTGCTCCCAGTCTCTCCCAACCATTTAGCCATGCTGATCCCCTCAGTATTTTGGGTGAGGGAGAAACAAGTGTGCCTCTTGGTTTACATTCCATACAGCTGGAAAGCTGGGCTCTTACTGGCTACACTCTCACTTGCCCCTGTGGGAGAAATTGGGGCTGAGGAGGTCTTTCTTGGCATCAGGCTGTGCCACCTTGGGAGCGGGGTGATGCAGATAAAGTGAAACTCTTCTTCTTACCCTCTTCATGGTGTGTATTCATGGATTATTTTTTTCTCCAGTCATGTGCTGGAACTTCTCTGCTGGATTTTCAAACTCCCATAATGGTACTTTCATCCATGGAAGCTGTCAAAATTGATGTTCTGTGGGTGGGATGACAGCTGAAAACTCTGATTCCACCATGTTGCTGATGTCACTCTTCAGTGAAAGCTTGAGAAGACTTTAAAAATTTTGTGTATAAATTTCTTTCTATCAACATTGTTGTCATCTTCATATCAATGTGTACAGCCCTAGCTCCTGGATGAGTCATTGGGTTGCTATAGCGTAATGGTCCAAAGTGGGGTCTCTTGTGCTATAGAGTCAAGCTAAGTCTTCCATTTATTAGCAGTTTGACTTTAGGTGGGTTATTTAATAACCTCTCAGAGAATGGGAATAATAATAATATCTATCCACTTCATAGGGTCAGTGTGAAGGTTGGATAAAACAATGCGTGTAAAGTGCCTGGCACAAGGCAAGCACTCAAAATCATTGACTTTTTATTATTATCATCATAATCATCATCATCACAAAGATTAGTAAAATGTGTGGTCATTTGGGACCAGACTGAAGTGTTTACCTTTAACGGACTCTGAAAAAAATTCATCCTGTTAAGAAAAATCATAAAATAAGCAAGGTTGTGAGAGGAAGAGTATACTTCTATAATTAAAAAAATGTTAAGACATCAGCAACATTAATTTTTACAAAAAACTATTTCCCAGAAATGGTGCGTTCCAACTAGTTACAAGTGTGCTCGTCTATAATGCTTAGCTTTGTATCAACATTTCTGTCAATGTTTCCAGCTTCATCTGTGTCACG
Organism: Grampus griseus; assembly: GCF_964374135.1. Taxonomy (NCBI): domain Eukaryota; kingdom Metazoa; phylum Chordata; class Mammalia; order Artiodactyla; family Delphinidae; genus Grampus; species Grampus griseus. The sequence continues at coordinate 119,483,496 of NC_139019.1, read as the reverse complement.
AAATACAGTGGAAAGCTATAAACTATAATTCTTTTAAAAATATTATAAAACTCAGGTTTTACCCTATTCTGAATTCAAACAAATGAGTTTTGTGAGTATAGAAGGAGGGAAGGAGGAAAGGGAAAGGAGGAAGGAAAAGTCTTTTATAAATTTACTTGTAAAGAAGATATTTGCTAGAAAACAGGTTTACTGTAAAACCATCTTTGCTCGTGGAAGACGAGTAAAGCCGCATCCCTAAGCAACTGTGGAACAGCTGTAAGGACTGACAGATTTTTACCCTGTTAACTCAGTCCTTTGTTCCCAGCAGAATATTTCTCAAAACCACAGCACAGGATGAGGGAGCTTCAAATAAATCATGACCATTGAGACTAGATGGACTGCCCAGTTATCAAACTCTGAACTGTCCCTTTCAAATTTGATCTGGCCCAGTTTAACCTTGTAAAGAGAATTTTAAGGTTCTAATACTGAAGTCTTCAACAGGCTCCTCTGAGGCAGCCTCCTCCGTTAAGCTGATATATTTTACTTCCCCTGTATGTCTACCATGGGAGGAGATGTAGGTTCCAGCAGCAGTTTTTTTAACTGTTCAAATATTACAGATTGGATCGGAGAGGCTGTATTTCACAGACGTTCCAAAATTATTAGATTGCAGGCAGTCTGCTTTGGCTTCACTGGCTTGCTTTCTTCGGGGGAGGGTGTTGAATACAGTTCTCCAGTCCCCATTCCAGACATTCGGAAACCACATTTCTGGAGTGGAGGTTGGGGGAAGGACTCAGTATACTAACAGCTCCCAGGTGATTCTTATGTGTAGTCATGTTTAGGAATAGCTGCTATAGGACTCAGACCAAGAAAACCTTACCTGGATGACCTACAAGGACGCTATGGCCCTGTCTTCCACATATGATGCCATAAATCTTAACTAAATGGAAGAATTCTTAGTGGGAAGTGGGGAGGGCAGAGGTCAGGGGACTTCAGGCATCCTGCAAGGCATCCTCTTCACACCTCTGCCTATTCTTTATTTTCAAATAGTATCTGTGTTTGTAAACACAGTTCATTCAGTGTTTATTGAGCACCTACTAGGTATGCTAGATGAGCAACACAGAGCAGCTGATCAGGCGGTTGTTAACTAATTCGAACATATGCTGATGCTATTAACAAGTGCAGTGGGAGAGGGCGTTTCAGAGGAGGAAACTCACAAGGTGCACCCCAGAAGCTACTTCACTGCACAGAAAAGTGAGGCAGAGGTGTTCAAAGGCGGTGAGACTGTAGGACGTTTTTTGGTGTTTTCAAGAAATAATGAAAATATCCTGGACCCTTACTGTTCTCCAACAGAAAATAGGGGTGATAGCTACCTTAGCTGAGAAGGCCTGGGAGCAACTACCTCCCAATGCCTAGATCTCGGTTTCTAATACCATCCTCCAATGAAGGGAACCAGGGCTGCTTGGAGAAATGACAAACCCTAGATCTGGGGCAGGAAATTTACAAGATGAGCCTGTCAAAGGAGCATAGGAGCCACTGAAAGAGCTCCCAGTGGCCCCAGGTGGCGCAATTTGAGGAAGAAATAAAGCAGTATTGAATTAGAACCCAAAGTAAAAAATAAATGCTCATAAGTCCACACTGATATAAATGATGGATGGAATAAATAAATGGGGGCAAAGAACTAATCTGCTATGCAGAAGAATTCCAAATAAGTAAATATTCTCAAGAAGGAGGGCATCAGTCCCCACCACCAGGTGGGCTGTGCATAGCGACTTCCCTCCAAACAGTGCAGTGTGGAAAAGGAAGGAAAAAGTGTCACTTCACAGGGGAGAAATCTGACAAACACTGACTGAGCTAGGTGACCAAAGCTCGCATCTAAAGTGATAAGTCATCTTTTTGTTTAGTAAAGTATAGTCGATTTACAATATTGTGTTCATTTCAGGTGTACAGCAAAGTGATTCAGTTTTATATTTTTTTTCAGATTCTTTTCCATTATAGGTTATTACAAGATATTGAATACAGTTCCCTGTGCTATATAGTAAATCCTTGTTGCTTATCTATTTTATATATAGTAGTGTGTATCTGTTAATCCCATACTCCTAATTTATCCCTCATCTCTCCCTTTCCCCTATCATGACCACAAGTTTGTTTTCTAATGTGTCTAGGAGTCTGTTTCTGTTTTGTAAATAGATTCATCTGCATTCGTTTTTTAGATTGCACATATAAGTGATATCATGGAATATTTGTCTGTTAGACTTACATCACTTGGTATGACAATCTCTAGGTCCATCCATGTTGCTGCAAATGGCAAAATTTCATTCCTTTTTAAAGCTGAGTAATATTCCATTGTATATATGTACCACATCTTGAACGTATGCACCCTTAGTACGATGGGATGAGAAAAGTGCTTCTTCTCTGGGGTCTTCCTCCTAAAAATGCATCACCTCAGAATAATCATGAGAAAAATCCCAACTGAGGGACGTTCTACAAAACACCTGATCAGTACTCCTCAAACTGTAAAGGTCATAAAAAACAAGGAAAGTCAGAAAAACTGTCACAGCCAAGAGAAGCCTAAGACATAAGAACTAAACGTAATGTAGTTTCCTGGATGGGATCCTGGACCACAAGAAGGACAGTGAGGAAAAAGTAAGGAAATCTGGAGAAAGTATGGACTTCAGCTAATAGTAATGGATCAATACTGGTTCATAAATGTGTCAAATGTACCACGTTAATGCAAAATATAAATACTAGTGGAAACTGGTTGTGAGGTATTAGGAAGTTTCTGCACTGTCTTTAAACTTTTCTGTAAATCTAAATCTATTATAAAATGAAAAGTTTATTTTAAAAAATAGGGATGCTCACCTGCCTGCCTGCCTGGTATTGCTGTTATGAATATCAAATGGCTTAACGTATGTGAGTGTACTTTCTAAACTCTGCTGCACACCACAGAGACGAAAGGGATTTAAGTATGATTTTATTTCAATAAAATTATTTTTATTTAAAAATTTTTTAATTTAAATTATTAAATTACTTTTAAATATTTAAAATTATCCTTGGTGTGAGGCCGCATAGAGACTGATGAGGCAGGCTGCGAGAAGACCGTGAAGAGCCCCAGAAGATACGTTAAAGAGTTTGGATTTGATTCTGAAAATAATGGATCATTAAAGGTTTCTTAGCAGAAGAGGAGTGCGATTGGATCTGAATTTCAGGACTGGCAAAGGAAGGAGGCTGGAGTCATGGAAAACACAGAAGTCTGGGCAGAGATGCTCAAAACAGGGCAGAGGTGGTACAGGGAGGAACCAAGTGGCATTGGCATCCCTCTGATGGGCATGATTTCCCCCTCTGTACCCCAAACCAGGAACCCTCCAGCCCAGACTTTCCAAGGACAGTGTTCATTTGATATCATTTTAATATTTCAATAGAAGTGATTCATTATTGAATAAGTGTATGTGAATTTTTATACATTGGTTAAAATTCTTATAAATACATAAATCACGCAGAGATATTTTGTTGTTCCATGGGTCTGATTGGGGTTTGAGAAGGTTTATCCTAATCGTGGCGGCCTAGCACATGTTAGTGGGTCATTACTCAGCCTCAATTTCCTTCTCTATAATATGGGCATCATTATAGTACCTGCCTCATAGGTTGTTGTGAGGAATAAACAAGATAACCAGTGTAAAAGCATGTAGTTCATTTCCTGGCACGTAGCAAGCCCATGGCAAATGGTAGCTATTATTAATGGTGGTGGTAGAAGAAGTAATGGGCCTCCTTGACATTGCTCAGGAGAATTAATAAATGTAGTAAAATAAATAAATTCCTGCTGCTACTCATCCTGAAGCACCGTATATATTTGCCCTGGTGAGAGCAACTAGACCATTGCTAATAAGTGTTGACAGTTGCGAGCATCTGCTGTCAGTGACTTTCCTCTTCAGGCTCATATATAAAGCCATTGTTTTGGTACTCTGTCTGCTTCATCTTAACACAAAGTAAGCACTCAACAAACGTTAGTTCTTCTTAATAGTATTATTATGCCACGCCATACTTCTCCCAATTGTTGGTCTCACAGACTTGTTCTATCCAGTTTCAGGTGCCCTGGAGGATAATTGCCCATGTATTTGAAATGCCCTCCTTGGCATCCAGAGTTAATTCTTGTCTACTCCACAGAGCCTACGTTTTATGTCAGACTCTCCCAAACGTACCCTCCAGGTATCATGAAAGTCTATCCAGCTGTTTCCTGGGATGTGATGACAGGCAAACTGACAAACTTAATTTTATGAGCGTAGTTGTGAAGGTTCTCTGTGCCCTGTGCCCTGCTGTTCTCTGTGGCTAAGCTTTCATCAGCAGCTTGAGGGCGGGGTCCTGTACCACCCATCCACACACAGGGCTTAGCCTGCAGTGGGTCTTCATTAAAGCTGGTAATAGACACTGCCGGGAAAAACTTCTAGGAAGCGCCACCTCTCTTCCTAAAAGTTCCTGGACAGAGAGGCACAGCATTACCAAAGCAAACTTCCTGCCGCACACAGTTTTACCTGGGTGAACTCTCCTTGTGAAACTCCAGTGCATGAGCCACATCTAACAGTCCCATTTACTTTTTAAAGAAATGAGGCTATTTTCTTCTCTATTCCACCATTCCAGAAAACTATCTGTAGATTTTTTTTTAAGGCAAGAACAATCTAATAATGAGTAATTTCACTGGTCTATATTTAGTAGCAAGGAAGATTTTTCTTTTTAGGTCACTGCAGGGAAGTTCTCAGAAACTGTAAGTTGGGAAGGGCTGACAGAAGGTAGATGTCATAGTTTTTTTTTTCCTTCTAGAGCAGAGGGATTCGCCATCAGGAACCAGGTCTCAGAGAGTAGGGACTCAGTTTCCTCATCAACAAAATGGGTGTTATAGTACTTACCCTGTGGGGCTTTGGTGAGGATTAAACAAGATAGCAACTGTAAAACGCTTAGTTCAGTTCTTGGACACTCTTGGTCCATCTCCACCTGTCCAACTGTCGGCCACCACCTCCATTACCCCCCCTTCGCTGGATAGCCTCATGGCTGGTTCCATACTTTAGGCTTCTCCCTCTAATCTCCCAGTTTGCCCTTGTCCTTCCTAAAGCCTAGCTCTGAGGTGCCTCTCTCTGCCTTGTTATCTTTCTAGACTTCCTTAGGCCTTGGGCTGGTATTCTTGGCCTCCATCACTACACTACATCCCGTAGTTCTAGACCTGCCTCCCACTACCTGCCTGCACAGTCACTTAGAGTTTCCCAGTCATGCTGTGTGCCGTCCAATAGATAGCTAATACTTTGATTAAATGAGATGATTTATGTAAAGTCATTACATGAATGCCTAGAACATGATAAATAGTATTGTATTGATAACTATTGGCATTGGCATTTTGAAATATTTTGAGCATACAGAAAAGTTTAGCATAGAAAGTAACAAATACTCATGCCCTAGCCACTCAACTTTATCAAATCATAATATTATGCCATATTTTTTCATATCTTTTTTAAGAAGCAAAACATTCCAGGTGTTACTGAGTTGAAGCCCCCTCTGTACTCTTCCCACCTCCCATTCCCATCCCTCCCTTCATAGCAGTGGCTACGGTCCCAAATTTTGTATTAATCGTGCTTTTATATTTTTATCTTGTGTTCTAAAATTTTATTTAAGTGGTATAGTGTGGTCCATAGCCTTTTTCAAATTACATTTTTGGTCAACATTATGTTTTTAAGATTTATCTGTGTTGGAATATGTAATTTTAGTTAATTCATTTTCATTACTGTGTTGTATTTCATTATAGGAGCATTTTATAATTTATTCCTTCCACTTTTGAGAGACATTTATATTGCTTCCAAAGTAGAGATAGAGTAAATATCAGAGATCATTGTGCAGATGAGAAAATGGAGCTAGAGAAGGGAAGTAATTTGGCTAAAGTCGTAGAGAAGCTAGTGGACACAGGACTTTAAAGGAAATTATAGTACCCTGCAGTGGCCAGTTTTTGTTTGCCCAACAGACTTTCCCATTTGCTTTCTTCAGATTCCTTAGAAGAACTCATTCCTCATTCCACAAGACCCTGTTGGGAGTATCAGTCATTCCCTGGCCAATGAGCACGAGAGCCCATGACTCAGTGGTGGTCAATCACAATACCAAGTTCCTTGGTGAACAGTGATGGGGTCAGAATAGGCCATGTGACTTAAGCAGAGCCAATCAAAATCTGTAACTCTGGGGCTTCCCTGGTGGCGCAGTGGTTGAGAGTCCGCCTGCTGATGCAGGGGACACGGGTTCGTGCCCCAGTCCAGGAAGATCCCTCATGCCGTGGAGCGGCTGGGCCCGTGAGCCATGGCCGCTGAGCCTGCGCGTCCGGAGCCTGTGCTCCGCAACGGGAGAGGCCACAACAGTGAGAGCGCCGGGTACCGCAAAAAAAAAAAAAAAAAATCTGTAACTCTGACAAGCTGAAAAAATACATGTCTGGGGTTTCCAGAAAATATTTTTCTGCCACGTAGAGAGAGTCTACCTCCAGCCAACAAACAAAGAGAAGCAGAGACAGAGGGGAGAGAGAAAAGAGAGAAAGACACAGAGAGGCTTAATGACATTGTTTGAGCCTTTGGAGAAAGCATTCCTAAACTTCTCATTTATGAAAGCTGATCAATACCTGTCCTTCTCCTTTGTTTTTAGCTTACCCAGTTTGACATGGGTTTCTTTAACTTGCAAAACAAAAGTCCTGACTCTGTTTCCTCCTCTTTCTGTTCTGTCACCACTGCACCCCCTAGATATTCAGTAAGCAGTTAATTGAAAATGATGATCGCGGCGAAGTCATACGAATACCACTAACCTTGGACTTAGGAAACACAGCAAGACTAACTGTGGTCAAAGTTATAATGAACCATTTCTCTTCTCTTGTATATTTTACTCTGACCTGTCATCAATTCATTCAATACATATTTATCATGTTCCTACTGTGTGACAGATGGAAGATGCAAAACAAGAATAGCACAGAGGACATAGAGGCAATAAAATACTTTTCTAAGTATTTTGTAGGAAGTGGTACAATATTAATTCTAAATAGACTGCCATTAGGAGATGAGATAATGCCTATTCAAATACTTAGAGAAAAAACTAAAAAGCCAAGAAAGGAATTAAATGGTATATTTAAAAATACCTGATTAGCCTAACAAGAAATAGGAAAGAACAAATAGAGGAATGAAGAGGAATGGACAGATAGAAGACAAATAATAAGGCAGTAGTCTTAAACCCAACATTATCAATAATTACATTAAGAATAAATAGCTTAAGCCACCAATTAAGAGGCAGAGACTTTTAAACGAGAAACAAAAGCAAGACTTATTTGTTGTCTGTAAGATACACACTTTAAATATCAAGTAAGGTTAAAAGCAAAAAGATGGAAAAATATATCATGCAAACTGTGAGGAAAGCTAATGTGGCTACATAATATCAAACAAAGATGACTTAGGAGTAACATCAGAGAAAAGGACAAACATTTCATAATGACAGAAGGGTCATTTCATCAGGAAGACATAGCAATTATAAATGTGTATTAACTTAGAAACAGAGGTTCAAAATACATGAAGCAAAAGCTGACAGAACTAAAGGCAGAATTAAGATAAAGTTACAATTATAGTTGGAGATCTTAACCTCCCTCTTTCAGTAATTGGTAAAACAAGTAGACAAGTAGACAGTAACTGATAGAGCAAGTGTTGTATATAGAATATCCAAATGCTATTAATCACCCTGACCTAAATGATATTTATAGACCATATGAAATCACTGCAGAATATACATTATTTCCAAGTGCATGTGGAATACTCACCAGAATACCCCATATCCTCAAATATAAAATAAGTCTCAATAACTTTTAAAAGATTAAGATAAAAGCATATTCTCTGACCACAACGACATTAAGTTAGAACTTAATACCAATAAAATATCTTAAAAGTCTCCAAATATTTTAGAACTAAACAATGCATTTTTAAATGACACATGGACCAAAGAAGAAATTAGAAAATATTTCAAAATGAATGCTAAAGACAATACAGCATATCAAAATGTGCGGGATATTGGTTAACCAGCATTTAGAAAGAAATTTGTAAATTTAAATGCTTATTTAGAAAAGAAGAAAAAGGGCAAAAATCAGTGATTTATGTTTACACCTTAAGAAATTAGAAAGAAAAGAGCAAATCAATACCAAAGTAAATAGAAAGAAAGAAATAATAAATATAACAGCAAAATTCAATGAGATGAAATGAAAGACAAACAATAGAAAAATTTAACAAAACAAAAAGGCTATTTTTTGAAAATATTAATAAAATTGATAAACCCGTAGTGAGACTGATTAATGAAGAAAGGATGAGAATACAGATTACAAATGTCAGTAATGAAAGAAGGTGTGTCGTTACATGTCCTACAGACATTAAAGGGTAATAAGAAAATAGTATAAACAGCTTTATACCAATAAAACTTGACAACTTAGATAAATTGGACAAATTCCTTGAAAAATAACTTGTCTTTCCTTGAAAGACATTCAAAGCAATCCCAATAAAAGTCAAGTTGGCTTTTTGAGGAAAGTGATATGATGATTCTACAATGTATATGGAAATGAAAAGAACCTGAAACAGCCAAAACAAGTTTGACCCAGAAAAATAAATTTGGAGGGCCTCACACTACCTTATTTTAAGACTTTCTATGAAACTACAGGAAGCATGACAGTGTGGCATTGGTATAACAAATAAATCAACGAATCTGAATACAGAGTCCAGAAGTAGACCTACACGTATTTTTCGATTGATTTTCAACAAAGAACCCATGGCAATTTACTGGAGAAAATAAAATCTTTTCAATGATTTGTCCTGGAAAAATTAGGTAAGTATGCAGGAAAGAAGGAAGAGAGGGAGGGAGGGAGGGAGGGAGGGAGGAAGGAAGGAAGAAAGGAAGGAAGGAAGGAAGGACTTTATACCATATACAGAAATTAATTCTAAATGGATCCTAGAGCTAAACATAAAAGCTTGAACTTTAGACCTAAACATGAAGACTTCTAGGAAAAAACAAAAAAAACAAAAAAACTTAGGATAGGGCTTCCCTGGTCGCGCAGTGGTTAAGAGTCCGCCTGCCGATGCAGGGGACATGGGTTCGTGCCCCGGTCCGGGAAGATCCCGCATGCCGCAGAGCGGCTAGGCCCGTGAGCCATGGCCGCTGAGCCTGCGCGTCCGGAGCCTGTGCTCCGCAATAAGAGAGGCCACAACAGTGAGAGGCCCGCGTACTGCAAAAAAAAAAAAAACTAAAAACTTAGGATAGTATCTTCGTGAGCTTGGGATAAATGAAGATTTCTTAGATGATACAAAAAGCACTAATCATAAATGATAAATTAGACTTCATAAAAATTTAAAACTTCTCATTAAAAGATAGGGATAAAATATTTATAATGTATAGATTATGCACAAAGGGTTTGTATCCAGATATATAAAGAACTATTGCAAATTAATTTAAAAAAAAAGTAAAGATGGGCAAAAAAACTTGGATACCTCACAAAGAAGATGTATGAGGGGCCAGTAACACATGAAAGTGCTGAATACCTTTAATTAAAACCATGAGATACAATTTCATATCCACTAGAGTAGCTAAAATCAAAAAAGCAATACCAAATTTCGGTAAGCATGTAGAGCAGCTGGCATTCTCGAATGTTTTTGGTGGGATTGCAAAATGGGATAGCCACTTTGTAAATCTGTTTGGCAATTCCTTATAAGGTTAAAGATACTCTTATTCTATAACCCAGCAATTCTACTCTGAGGTGTTTATTGAAGAGAAATAAAAACATATGTCTAGGGCTTCCCTGGTGGCGCAGTGGTTGAGAGTCCGCCTGCCGATGCAGGGGACGCGGGTTCGTGCCCCGGTCCGGGAGGATCCCACATGCCGCGGAGCGGCTGGGCCCGTGAGCCATGGCCGCTGGGCCTGTGCGTCCGGAGCCTGTGCTCTGCAACGGGAGAGGCCACGGCAGTGAGAGGCCCGCGTACCGGAAAAAAAAAAAAAAAAACATATGTCTACACAAACCCTATACAAGAATATCCATACCAACTTTATTTAACATCCAGAACCTGTCAGCAAATGTCCATCAGCAAGAGAATGGATAAACAAACTGTGGTATGTCCATATAATGGAATAGTACTCAGCAATAAAAACGAACACAGTACTGATATGTCCAACAACATAGACAAAACTATTGTGATAGAAATCAGAGCAATGGTTTTCTGCAGTAGATTAGGATTGATTGGAAGGAGGCACGAGAGAGCTTTCGAAGGTAATAATAAGGTAATGAAATAATAATGAGGTAATGAAAGCATTCTGTGTCCTGATTGGAGTATTGGTTACAAAAGTCTATATGTTTGTCAAAGCTCACCAAATTGAACAAACATTTGGAATCTTTGCATTTCACCATGTGTAAAATTTACCTCAGTAGAAACAATGATCTCTTTTCTATTAAAGGGGAGACAGGGTGCTACTGAAGGAAGATGTACCTATGAATCCTGGCTTGACCGCTTACTAGCTAAGTGACCTTGAGCAAGTTACTTACCCTTCCATAACTTACATTCCTCATCTAAAAATGGAGATGATGATAATACCAATCTCATTATGTTTGTTGGGAAGATTAAAGAATGTAGCCCCTGAAACCGGCTTAGCACAATTCCTGACCTGATCTCCTGCCTTCCCAAGTAGGCTCAGTCTTGAAGACCTAGTTAGTCCTTGTATCTTTCCTATGAACTCACCCTCTTAAACTCTAGCCCTCACCACTTTGTTCTTGATCCTTCTCTCGCTCAGTACTTTGTTTCTTCACCTCACATTTTGATAGAGCCCTCTAGCACTCTCCTCCTTTTCCCTGTGTTTAAATGTGATCCCCACAGTAGACTGCAAGCTCCTTGAGACCAGGACTCTCTCCGCTATCTTCACACCCCGGGAGTACGGGAGGTACCCAGGTGGTATTCCACAGTTGCTTCTCCGTGTTATTATTTAATTTGTGAATAGGTGATACAAAATTTTAAGGTGGAATATTCAGTGATGAATCTCACATTGTTCAAGAATTTTAAATAATAAAAAATATTCAATGAAGAGTCTCTTTCCAATCTCTCTTCTCTCTGGTTCGCATGCCCCCAACACCACCAAAAAAAAAGAAAACTCCTGTTATTCCACATATTTCTCTGTGAAAATATGATACGTATTCTTATTTTTCCCTCTTAGTTACATAAAAGGTAGCTACCATAACACTTGTGCATTTTGTTTTGTTTCAAATGACAATGTATTTTGAACCTCTTTGCAAATCACTCATAGAAATCAATCATAAAATGTCCTATTGATTCATGTGCTATAGGTTATTTCTAATCTTTTGCTGTTACAAAAATGCTATAGGGAAAAACTTTTTATACAGACCTTTCACACATGTACCAGTACAGCTGTAGTATAAATTCTTAAAAGTGAAATTTCTGGGGTAAAGAATCTATGCATTATTAATTGATACTATCAAATTGTCCTCCCTAGGAGCTTACCAATTTATATATCCACAAACGATGACTGACGCTGCTTGTTTCCCAAAAGCCTCGCCAATAAATGAGTGATCAAACACTGGGATTTCTACCAAAATCATAAGTAGAAAGTGGTGTCTCAATGTAGTTTCTCTCATAGGAACCTGAGACTCTCGTTATATGTTTATATACCATTTGTTTTGTCTTCTTTGTGAATTGTCTATACCTATCCCTTGCCCATTTTTCTTTACAATTGTTGGCCTTTTTCTTTTCAGTTTCAAGTCATTCCTTATATATCGGAGAGATGAATACTTTTCAGTACGAATTGCAATTTCTCGATGTGTCCTTTGAATTTATTCTCCGCTCTTGTGGTTTCGAATGCTAGGCCAAGTGGTTTTAATTTTTACATACTTTAATTTATTCTTTTATTTTATGGCTTCTAGATTTTGAGTCATAGTTATTAAGGCCTTCATATATTTTTTTTTGATTTGGCTGTTTCATTGTACAACAGATAACCATCCAAAAAGATGGAAGATTTCACTGTAAAAATGGAAACCTCAGGAGTATTAAAAGAAAAGACAGATGCTCCTTGACTTGAGCTGAGTCCAATTTAATGGACACATTTTGCACGTTTGGGGACCCACTTAACTCCACATTAGACACAGAGAAGGAATCTTGCTAATCTTGCCTGGGGACATTTTACTTTGATTATCCCGTTGGCTGAAACATTGATGGCAGCTCTAACTGGGAACTCATGTTTCTCACTCTGGCTGTGGTCCAGACTTTTTCTAAGTTGCCGCTTTTGTTTCTTTTGTTGCATTTCTTTGTTTTGCTTTGTTTTCTCATGAGCAGGAAAACAAGCAGTTGTCAGCCACAGTGACTCAGAGACCCTTATCATTGCCTTTTTCTGCCTATCACCGAGGGCCAAAACAAGGGAATTAAATCGTTCACGCATTCACTCATCCAACAAATGAATGTATTAAGCATCTATTAAATGTAAGGCAGCCTGCTCAGTGCTAAGCAGACATGATGGAAGAAAGCAGGTAAAGCCACTACCTGCCTGAAGCTTATATTCTAGCATGAAAGGTTGATCTTAAACACGTCATAAGAGCTAAGTGCCAGGAAAAGTTATAGGGTGTTGTCAGAGTTTGTAACAGGAACCCCTGCCCTAGTCTGACAGATCAGGGATGAATTCCCTGAGGAAGTCTCTTTGGAACTGAGTATTGATGGAGTAGGAACTAATCAGGCAAAAGGCAGACAGAGACTTCCAGACAGAGGGGGAAAACCAGAAGAGAAATGGCCCCAAGGCCAGAAGGAGCATGGTGCCGTATAGGAAGCAAAGAAGGGTGAGGTGATTGGCTTGGAGAAGGGAAATGGCATACAGGGTACACAGGGGCTGTTGTCAGTTGGGTTCCCTGGCTCTTGGGATCACCAACTAGGAGGAGAAGAGGAAAGAGTAAGATTACGTGGACGGAGAAGTTGGGCTATGGTGCAGTCACAAGACTTCAGCTGACTCTGCAGGGAGCTCTGAACTGGGATGCCCTTCAGTGTTGGGACAAGGGGGACGGCCTTCCTGTCCCAATGTTGAATAGTCAGTAGGCCTGGGCTGCTCTCTGCCAGCTAGTGCTGATAGTTGAGGACTGTCAGATGGCAGCACTGCCAACAGCTGGGAGGAGAAGTCCTTTGTCCTGGAAGGGAATCTGGGCAGCAGAACACAGTAGGAGCAAATCCCTATGAGCATTTCAGGTCATGCTAAAGAATTTTAATTTTGTTCCAAGTGAAGGAGGATGCCAAAGGAGAGTTTTACGCAGTAAGAAAAATCATCTGATTGACCTTTAAGAGTAGTCTGGCTGCTTTATGTACGTATTTTAAGTGGATGAATGTGGAAGAAGAGAACGCACTTAAGAGGCAATTGCGGGCTTCCCTGGTGGCGCAGTGGTTGGGAGTCCGCCTGCCGATGCAGGGGACACGGGTTCGTTTCCCGGTCCGGGAGGATCCCACGTGCCGCGGAGCAGCTGGGCCCGTGAGCCGTGGCCGCTGAGCCTGCGCGTCCGGAGCCTGTGCTCCGCAATGGGAGAGGCCACAACAGTGAGAGGCCCGCGTACCGCAAAAAAAAAAAAAAAAAAGAGGCAATTGCAGTGGTGGCAGGGACTTGAGTGGTAGCGGAGGAGAGAAGTGGAAGGTGGGAAGGAGTTTGACTGGGTTTGGCCACAGTGTCAACAAGATTTACTGATGGATTGAATGTGGTTTGGTGGGGAAAAAATAGAGGAATCATAGATGATGGCTTTGGATTGAGGGTTTGGATTGGGCAGTTCCTAGACGGTGGTGCCACTTAATAAGATGAGGAAGACGGGAAGGAGCCCTGTTCTAGGCCTTCTCATCACATATCCCAGGAAATCAACTTTGTAATACAGTTGTCAGCTATATTCTATCTTTGTGCTATTCCAAACACACAAGGACCCGTTACCCATTCTTTGGGCCATAGTTTTCACTTGAAACACAGGTCAAAAGCCTCTCATCCTTCAATGTCCAGGTCCAGGGCTACTTCCTCTGTAAAACCTTCCTTTTTCATAAAAACATTGGTGTGTGTATAGATCCTGATATTTTATATTTGGGGAAACTAGAAATAAGGGAAATTAACTGACTTGCCCAAGACTGTACTGGATACCAACAGAGCTGTGACTAGGCTTCAAGTCTCCTAATTCAGTTGCTGAAAACTGCATTAAATCAGGGGAGAATGGAAAGTCAACAAGGAGGGGCAGAGTGAAGGCCAGATCAGTTAGGAGTTGATTATGGAGGTCCAGGCAAGAGATGATGGTAGCCTAGCCTAGGGTGAGAGTAGGGAGAAGAAGTGAACATATCTAAGAGGCTTCTAGGAAGTAGAATGGCCAGGACTTGGTGTTGGTTTTGGACAGAGGATGTGAGGGAGAGGCAGGTGTCAAGAGTAACTCTTTGGATAACCTGTCTTTCCCCAAGCTTGGAAGCACCAAAAGAAGACTTGGTTGGTGAGGAAAGATCATGAGTTTGGTTTTAATTTCATTGTTCAGACCTGAACTCATACCTCTGGGGTTAGGGGCTTGGCACTGGGGCCTCCCAGTGGGATCATTAGGTGACTAGTACTTGAACCTCTGTGGGAAAACTGCAGGGCTGGTGCTCAGACCTCGAATGGCTGTTTGTCCCTGGTACTTGGAACACCGAGAAACAATGGACTAGAGCTTCACGCTGCGCCCTCTCCCTGCCTGTCTCCTGCCTTCCAAATTTCCATCCTTGCTTCCCACCGGCAGAACCTCACTTGGAAACTCAGGTGTCTGGGAAATGCAGTATCACAGAGCAGAACATGGGGCAGTGAGCTTGGGGCTGAAAGACCTTAGGTAATAACCAGAACAACAGGTTTAGGGAATGAGCCCTGGGTTAGGAATCAAAACACTGGGTTTTCTTTCCAGCTCTGCCATCAGCCAGGTGTGACCTTGAACATGTCACTTCCCATCTCTGAGTCTCTTTTCCCTTCCTTCAGATGTGTAAACATCTCTTTGATGTTGCACATACTTAGGTGTCTGTCCTTAAAGAAGCCTTCTCTGACCCCCATCACTTAGGGATTTGGTGCCTCCTGTTCCTCATATAAACACGCCTCTCCTAACCTCCTTTTTAAAAATTTACCTTACTTTTTAACTAAGAAATACGTAACACACAATTAAAAGCACAGATCTTAAATGCTCAGTTGGGTGAGTTTTTGACAATTGTATACACCCATGTAATCACCAGTAAACTTTGCCATTTTAAAAAAATTTTATTTATTTTTTATTGAAGTATAGTTGATTTACAATGTTCTAATTTCTGCTGTACAGCAAAGTGACTCAGTTATACACAAATATATATATTTTTAATATAAAATTTGCCATTTTAACCATCACTTAGTATACAATTCCGTGGCATTAATCATATTCACAATGTGTGCAACCATTACTACTACCTGCCTCTTAGTATCACATTGCATTTTACTTGCCTGTTGATAAGTGTGAATCCCCTAATAGAGAGTAAACCCTCAAGGGCTAGAATCATGTGTTATCCCAGTGATTGGCGTTTAGTAAATACTGGTATTTGTTGGTTGGTTGAACAAGTGAGTGAAGGAACGAATGTCTAAAGTCTCACTGAATGTGTCTTTTTATCTAGTAACTATAATAGAGTCATCTAACATCTCCTTTAATTCTCCTCCCTTTCTCAAATGTTTATTAAGTATCAACAGGTTGTCTGTGCTAAGCTCTAGAAATCAAAAGGCAACCTGGGCAGAATTCCTGCCCACAAGTCCACAACCAGGTGAGGGGGTCCAGACAAGTAAATAAAGTGTAATAAAACAATTAATTCTTAGGAGGAAGATGAACAGGGTGGGAGTTATGGTTGCAGAAATGAGGTTATGCCTTATACTGACTTGGAAAATCAAGGACAGCTTCACAGAGATTAAGGAAACAGGCTTAGTGGTGTTGAGCGGCAGGGTGGGGTGCAGAGTCTAGAGAAACTGCAAGGAATTCTTTAGGGCCAGAGTCAGGGTCCTTTCTCCTCCTGGAGTCCCACTTTCTGCCTCAATGCATGAGACTGTTTTTGGCAGAGAAGTAAAATAGTGTCATTCATTTTTTTAAGCATAATGGGTTTTGCTTACCCCCTTCCCACCCCACTTCCTCTTCACTAAGGTTCTTCCTTGTTTCTCAATGCTTCCCTGTTTCTCAACGTTTCCCTTGAGTTAGTTTCTCCTCTTTGTGCATGCTTTCTTTAAACGGGTGGCTTTCATTATTTGTGGCTTCTCATATAAGGTCTTTGTTCAAGACCTTGGGGTTTTCCCAGAGAAAGCCATGTAAATCTCTAAAATAGTTTTACATATTTATTGGTCTCATTCAAAAGTAGCTGATCCTTGCTACTATGAGTACTCATATTCACACACACACACACACACACACACACACACACACACACACACACTCTCATGTCCCCCACTCTACCTCACTCTCCCATTGTATGTATCTTAAGGACTCAAACCACTAAGAAGTAGTTGTCTGTGGTCAAAATGGTGTTATCAGACTTTAAATAACTTAGGGACCAAGATGGTCCCTAAGGGCTGGGTGATTAGATGGATGAATGGATGGATGGATGGACAGACGGAAAGGTGAATGACCGAGACAGTCAAGCTTCTGCAATCATGCCGAGGTCACCCTTAGTAACAACCCTTAGTAGGCAACTCAGAATGGGTGTTGGCAATAATGATGACAATAGTAATAATACTGATGATTGTGTAATGTAAGTGCTACAACAGAAGAATGAGAAAATGTTCTGGGAAAGGATGTCAATGAGATTCCAAAGAGTTAGTCAGGGCTAAGACTTCATGCTCTCCCTCTTTTGTTCATTGAACTGAATATTTATGGGGCAGTCTTCTTAGGCATCACCTTTTGTTCAGCCCCTACTATGCATTGTCGTGAATACAAAAGAAGTAACAGATGGCATCCTTGTGTGTTTTAGGGTAATTCGTGACCTGAAGTAAGAGATCCCCTTCTCCTTGTCAACCCTAAATTAAGTAATTGGGTGAAAGATTGTGAACTCTCAAGCATGGGAATCACCCAAAAGCGTTTTTCAATAAAGACTTTATTTTCTACTCAAGATGATATTAAGTGATAATAAGATATTATCCACGCTTTTTCTCAGGTTCTAACTATGAGGCATCTTACTTAGATAGTTTGAGAAATCCAACCAAGATCATACCCTATTTTCAGAAGCACAGATAGAGAGGTCCATCTATAGGCAAGCTCAGTGGAGATGTAGGGGGGGACATGCCTCTCTCTCTTTTGTGCCCAAAATGGTTTATTCAGAGAAAGATATAAAGATGTAGAAGAGTATCTCATGCTCTCCTTTCCACCTCTCATTGTCACAAGGGAAATTACACATGACGTTGGATTAGCCCAAGTGTCGCATTGCCACGCAGTCCAAAACTCCCTCTTTGCCCATATGAAAGAGGGATTGTCGTGTGACCAGGAAGATTTCCAGAGGATGCAAAGCAAGGTTATATGAAGACCCTGGCTTCTGCCCAAGAAGAAATTTGACTCCAGTTGCAGAAATAGAAATAACTCAGAAGTCCTACAAGCCAAGGGTGAAAAGATGAACCAACCTCACCAGCTCCTCTTATGAAATGAAGGCGGAAGTATTTGACAGTAAGGCTATAAGCAGAAGTAGCAGCAGCTAAAAAGGCAGGAAGACCTGGGTGCAAGGTGAATTTACGTTCGAGCCAGAAGTGTCAGCAAGCACAAACTGTGAGGGGGCGCGTTGTGCTTGGCACACGTTTTCCGCACACAGCTCATTAATCTGACGGATTCCAGGTTAATCGTCACCTCCCTGAAGAAAGCTCCCTAGTCAACCCTATCGTCACCCCCTTACCCCACTCCTGCCCCCAGATATGGAGACTTGATCAGGGTCCCCTGTATATGCCCTCATCAAATCCTATGTTATTTAGCCCATTACATTAATCACATTTGTGATTAGTCATTTACGAGATTATCAGTTGCCTCTCTCTCTCCCTGACTGGGCTATCAGCTCCCTCAAGGCAGGGGTCACGTCCGTCATTTTCTTGCTGTACATACTCAGTGTTCGCACAGTGCCTGGTTTGCATCAAAAAATAAATAGTTTTTTGAAATATTTAATGAGAAGAAGCATTTACTCTGCAGAGGACACAGCCTTGAGAAGATTGAAATGAGGAGCCTGGCTTCGGAAGACAGGTTGTTGCAGCGATTTACTTTCCCGCCAACAGGGTACGAGGGTTCCCTTTTCTCCACATCCCACCCGTCACTTGCTACTTGCGGTCTTTTTGATGATAGCCATTCTGACAGGTGTGAGGTGATATCTCGTGGTTTTGATTTGCATCTCCCTGACGATTAGCCATGTTGACAAACTAGTGATTACCAGTGGAGAGGCGTATGGGATTAAAAGATACAAACTACTATGTATAAAATAGATAAGAAGAATACTACATTGCAAGGCACAGGGAATGTAGCCATTATTTTGTAATAACTTTAAAGGGAGTATGATCTATTAAAGTATTGAATTACTGTGTTGTACCTCTGAAGGTAATATAAGATTATAAAGTATACTTCAATTTAAAAAAAAAAGAAGAAAACAGGTTGCTGTTGCTGTCCCTGGAGACATACCACCCAGCCTCTGGGTTTGAAGCCCTGGGCCCCTAGCAACGGCACCTCTGGGGTCCCAGTTCCTGCCGCAGGATGCTTAAGGATGAATACTTGGTTACCCACGTATGTCCCCAAAACAAATAGCAGAGGGAACGAAACACAGACTACGTGCCACATAAGCAGAATTATTGCTAAAATTAATGCTTCTCAAAGCCTCAGAAAGGAGTCAGTGAATTAAAGGTTTATATTAACCTCATTTCACTTTTCTTTTCATTTACAGGAAATTGTTTTAATTTTCCATGTGCATCTGTTTGATGTTTACGTCACTGACTGTATTAAAAAAAAATAGCTGCAACATTCTGTTTTGTTCTAAGTTATTTAAATAGAAAAAGGACCCCAATCGATATCTTATTAGTTGCTGTATAATAATTTGTTTTCAAAGTACTGGATTCTTTTAACATTTAGGATACTATACATGTCTTTCCTATTTGGGAGTGAGAGAAATATTTTTTAAGAACATCATGTTCAAATAAATAAGGAAAACATCTCCCTTCTCTTCAGTGGTCCTAGGCATCGTATTTTATATGATTAACTTAGATATCCAGGCCGTTGAACTGTCTGGGTTTTCTATACTTTTTGAAAGAATAAGGCTTTTTATGGGATAGGTAGAACATTACTTTGAAGCAGGGTTTTTGGACCTGACAATTCTTTGTTTTGGAGGCTGTTCCGTACGTTGTAGGATGTTTAGCCTCTCCTACCCGATTCCAGTGGCATACACCCAGCTAGAGTTATAACAATCAAAAATGTTTCCCGGCATTGCCACGTGTTCCAGGGAGCAAAATCACCACTGTCGAGAACCGTTGGTTTAGAGGGTGGGAGAGGCTAGCAGGCAGAGACTGTTTCTTCATCCTTCAAGAAAGGCAGACCTAGATGAGGCAAGACCCATCATTGGCCTTTTTGGTCATATATTTTCCCAATCACCAATTTGGTCTCCTTAAACCACTTTGGACTGGATGCCGAAATGCTTCACAGAGTCCCATCCCTTGGTGAAAACATGGGACAGAAAATGTCTTTCTGAAATGCCTGGAGGCTTCCCTCCCTATACAGTGGAGAGAATACTGTACAGGCATCTAGTCAGACCAGCAGTCTGCTACTTGTTCCCCATGTGACCCTGGGGACTCCCAAGTCCCTCAACTATACAAAGTACTGGTACAATACTTGGTTCCCATATCAAAGAATGGTTGGAAGAATGAAATCAAAAGGTACCCAATTTTGTTTTTCACAAGTGACAGAGTCAGACCAAGTAATGTCTGTCAATGTAATGCCCTTTCCTGAGAAAATTACTTTATCAGTGGGAGGTAGAACAGAGCGTGGTTATGGGTCTGGTCTTTGAAATCTGAGCAGCCAGGGCTGAAAGCAGCTACCTCATTTTACCAGTTGTGTAGCTGGTATACCAACTAGGACACATAACATCTCTTAGCCTCTCTTTCCTCATCAATAAAATGATCGTAACATCTGTTATAAAGGGGAGACTGTGAGAATTATAGAATATATGCAAGGCACATTGTACAAGTGTCCAACATAGGAGAGGCGCCCACAAGTCATGTTTGCCATGGCTGTTACCATTGTTAATAAATGCAGAAAATATTATGTGCTGTCTGGCTCATGGGAGAGACATTTGGGAGCAGAGTTTCCCTTAGGATCCCTAAACCAGAGCTTTAACGGGAAGGTCCACTTAAATTGCTTTGCTTAAGTCCAACAGCGCAGGAAGTCATGTTGGAAAGATTAGTCCTTTGTCAGGCTTTGATGGCAAGAACTGTGTCTTATTCATATCTATATTCAAAGCACCTAGCACAATGCATGGCCAGAGTAGATGCATTCAATCCTCTACTTGACAGGTTAAATTTCTAAGCATCTGCTGGGTACCAGAAACAGTTCTAGGGTCTGGAAGAAGGAACAAAGATGAGCAAAAACAGGTGCAGTCATGGCCCTCATGAAGACAAGAGTCCTATTGCAAAGACTGCAAATCAAAAACTCACAGGGAACAGGCAGATGTCAGAAAAGCCACACAATCTTTTTGGTCTCTTTAATTTTCCCGCTTATGGTAGACACATAGTTATAGAGAAATCATTCTCAACTTAAGAAAACCCAGCATTATAAAAATGCTAGTAAATGGCAGACACTATAGTCTCAGTTTTAGAGACAATAGTGCGTGGTAAGAAGTGTGGTTCGCAGGAGAGGAGAATGCTACTACTGAACAGTAAAGGTGGCACAGTCTCCGAATGGTTTTGAGATTTCTGGCTCAGATCAGTCTGAAGAGAACTGATTTTCGATAGTGGGGTGCTTGTAATGGACAGAGGGTGGCAGGCAGTTGCGAGGGCCATGGGTAAGATACAGTATGATCTCCAGAAGACTGGGTTATAGGAACCATATTCCCTGAGTCCCTGAGCCACGTACCTGACAGTGTAGGCAATGTTGCACAACTAGGACGATAATGACTGGCCTACCTCTTTATAAAGATCTTTTTTAACATTCACCCAAATTATAGAGATGGGGAAGGAAAAAAAAATACTTTTCATTCAGTCGTCTTGAGAAGACTGTCAGAAAATTCCTCTCCAGGTGATTTTAAGTATCTTGTTCCTGTGGGAAGAAGCCAATAGAATTAAGCATCCCTCTGCTAGATTAAATCTTAGTGCTTTTAGAATGGTTAATGTCTACAGGGCTTGTTAAATGACTGGGGTTGGTCTTCATCTCCTGGATGCCTACGATTAGAGTCTTGACGGAGTCACATGGGATGCCCCAAGAGAGATTAGGACCACCCAACTTTTTTTTATTTTTCTTTTTCTAAAATTTTGGTCTTTAGGCTGAAGCGTCACAGGACTCTGGATAAGGAACAGAATGAAGGTAGGATTATAGGGAAAGGCAAAAGGAGCTAAAGGACATTGAAAGAGGAGATTTCAAAAGAGTTTGGGGTCATCATAGTTTTAAAATAAATGTGGAGCAAAATTCCAAACTGTGCATTATTTCCTTCTAAATAGGACATTAGCTGGGTCATTTTTAATTAAGAGGTCTGCAACATTCTACGTATAAGAAATTGTGCTGTTTTGTGGTCTTTGTCATACAGGTTTCAGACTCGTCTGGTTTTCTCTTGGCACACTTACAAAAGCAAGTATAAACTGAATGCTATTTTAATAACCTTTATGGTACAGTATTATATATTAGATGCAATTCATTGTTTCTCACCCCATATTTATTTCCCACAGCATACCACTGCTTTTACATTAGATGTTTACCCTACAGGGAGAAAAATGGGTCTGAAATATAAAGCTAGCCCTTTCTTTTTACAGACATCCTGTAATTAGCCCAAGTTTTCATCTCTTCACAGCAAGATCCCGCTGCACAAAAGTTCTCTTTTCTCAACATATTTTTGCCAGATGTTTCCACCAAAAAAAAAGTGTAAGGCAAAGTATTTTGTGTGCATTGGTGCATATGACTTCATCCTTAGTAACTGCCTCAAAATGCTCCACCTCCTTAATTAAGTGAATTAGTTCTCCTTCAGTTCCTGTGTAGAGAACATCTATTGTCTCCATCATCACAAACTCTCAGCATTTCAGCCATGTGTGACTGTCCCGTGCGCCCTCAGGAGGAGTCAAACAGCTTCACTCACACTCATCCTATATTTTTAAAACCCAGAGTAAACACTTTAGCTTTTTGACCGATGAGAACTCAATCACTGCAAATTAACATGTGAAATCGCTCTTCTCTCTCCAGTTAACCTTACAGTTTTGTCTGATTAAAGGATGATTCTACACTCTGTGTTGAAATATTATGATAAGTTTGCATCCGTATTAGCAGTCAGGCTCTATTTTGTTTCAGATAGCAAGGTTTTCAGCTTTGCTAGAGAATACTTCTATGTATTCTAAAATATTTTCCAGAAGATCAGCGTCCCTGAGGCCAGGGAGATCAGGAGAGGCAGGAGGGAGGGACTCTCTGGGAAGAGCAGGAGAGGAGCAGAGGTCGATCGCCTGGCCCACTCGGGCAGGGGAGGCTGCTGAGCTCCCAAGCTGCTTCCTTCCCTATCTAAAGCCCCACCTAGGCCGCGTGGGTCCTGGGGGCATAGGAAGGAGGCCGGGGAGATCAGGAGTGACAGGCTGGAGGGGCCATCCAGGAGGAGCGGGAGAGGAACGGAGGGCAACTGCCCCACCCATTTGGGCCAGGGGAGCCTGCTGAGCTCCCAGGCCGATCCCCTGCCCTCCAGGCCACACGGGTCCTTGGGGGCATAGGAGGGAGGCTAGGGAGATCAGGGGAGGCAGGTGGGAGGGGCCCTCTCAGACCCCAGACTGGAGGAGCAGAAGAGGAGAGGAGGGTGTTTGCCCTGTCCTCTTGAGCCCAGGAAGCCTGCTAGTGCCCAGGTGAGGTTCCCTGCCCTCTGAGACCAGGCTGGGGGGCAGGCCTGGGCCCCTTCTGTTCCTTGAGCCTAAGCCCCATCCCCCACAGCCCCCAGCACCATTTCCAAGTTAGAGAACTTTCCAAGTTAGAGAAGCATTGGACCCGCCCACCACCCAAACCTCACCCTTGCTTAGGCCCTGCCCTCCACAGCCAAGGCTTCCCCCACCACACACTTTTTTTTTTTTTCCCCTCATCCTCTTGTTTACTATTGTGGTACTGAGGTACCTTCCAGTTGTTGATTCATTTATATTTTTATTTTTACATTATTTCTAACATATCTGTTAGTTTCTTAGTCTAATTTTATTTTTTACTTTGTTATTGTTCTCTTTTTTTTTTTTTGCCATCCCACATGGCTTGTGAGACCTTGATTTGAAAGCCCAGGGTTGGGGGGAAGCTCCTGTGGTGGGAGCTCCAAGTCCAAACCACTTGACTAACAGAGAACCTCAGACCCCAGGGAATATTCATCATAGTGAGGTCCCACAGACTGCCTTATCTCAGCACCAAGACCCAACTATTCCCAATAGCCTACAAACCCCAGTGTTGGAAGCCTCAGGCCAAACAACCAGTAAAACAGGAACACAATCCCACTCATAAAAAAACAAAAAAAAAATGAGATGGCCAAAAAATATGTCACAGATGAAGGAGCCAGGTAAAAACCTACAAGACCAAATAAATGAAGAGGAAATAGGCAACCCACCTGAAAAAGAATTCAGAGAAATGATAGTAAAGATGATTCAAAATCTTGGAAATAGAATGGAAGCACGGATTGAGAAAATACAAGAAATGTTTAACAAACATCTGGAAGAACTAAAGAACAAACAACCAGAGATGAACAACACAATAACTGAAATGAAAAATACACTAGAAGAAATCAATAACAGAATAACTGAGACAGAAGAACAAATAAGTGAGCTGGAAGACAAAATGGGGGAAATAACTGGCAAGGAACAGAAGAAAGAAAAAGAATGAAAATAATTGAAGACAATCTCAGAGACCTCTGGGACAACACTAAATGCACCAACATTCGAATTATAGGGGTTCTAGAAGAGGAAGCAAAAAAGAAAGGGTCTGAGAAAACATTTGAAGAGATTATAGTGGAAAACTTCCCTAACATGGGAAAGGAAATAGTCACCCAAGTCCAGGAAGCACAGAGACGCCCATCCAGGATAAACCCTAGGAAAAAGACACCAAGACACATATTAATCAAAGTAACAAAAATTAAATTGAAAGAAAAATATTAAAATCAGCAAGGGAAAAACAAAAAATAACATAGAAAGGAATCCCCATAAGGTTACTAGCTGATATTTCAGTGGAAACTCTGCAGGCCAGAAGGGAGTGGCAGGATATACTTAAAGCGATGAAAGAGAAAAACCTACAACCAAGATTACTCTATCCAGCAAGGATCTCATTCAGATTCGATGGAGAAGTGAAAAGCTTTTCAGACAAGCAAAAGCTAACAGAATTCAGCACCACCAAACCAGCTTTACAACAAATGCTAAAGAAACTTCTCTAAGCAGGAAGCACAAGAGAAGAAAAAGACCCACAAAAATAAACCCAAAACAATTAAGAAAATGGTAATAGGAACATACATGTTGATAATAATCTTGAATGTAAATGGATTAAATGCCCCAACCAAAAAACACAGACTGGCTGAATGGTTACAAAAACAAGTCCCATATATATGCTGTCTACAAGAGATCACTTCAGACCTAGGGACAACATACAGACTGAAAGTGAGGGGATGGAAAAAGATATTCCATGCAAATGGAAATCAAAAGAAAGCTGGAGTAGCAATACTCGTATATGATAAAATAGACTTTAAAATAAAGACTGTTACAAAAGATAAGGAGGGACACTACATTATGATCAAAGGATCAATCTAAGAAAAAGATATAACAATTATAAATGTTTATGCACCCAACATAGGAGCACCTCAATACATATGGAAAATGCTAGCAACCATGAAAGGAGAAATCAACAGTAACACAATAATGGTAGGGAATTTTAACACCCCACTTACACCAATGGACAGATCATCCAAACAGAAAATAAATAAGGAAACACAACCTTTAAATGACACAATAGGCCAGATAGATCTAATTGATATTTAGAACATTCCACCCCAAAGTGGCAGAATACACTTTCTTCTCAAGTGCACACAGAACATTCTCCAGGATGGATCACATCTTGGGTCACCTCAAGCCTTGGAAAATTTAAGAAAATTGAAATCGTATAAAGCATCTTTTCTGACCACAACACTATGAGATTGGAAATCAATTACAGGGAAAAAACTGTAAAAGACGCAAATACACGGAGGCTAAACAGTGCACTACTAAATAACCAAGAGTTCACTGAAGAAATCAAAGAAGAAATCAAAAATACATAGAAACAAATGACAATGAAAACACGAAGACCCAAAACCTATGGGACACAGCAAAAGCAGTTCTAAGAGGAAAGTTTATAACAATTCATTCTCACCTCAAGAAACAAGAAAAATCTCAAATAAACAATCTAACCCTACACTTAAAACAACTAGAGAAAGAAGAACAATGAAAACCCAAAGTAAGTAGAAGGAAAGAAATCATAAAGATCAGAGCAGAAATAAATGAAATAGAAATAAAGAAAACAATAGCAA
The DNA here is from genome assembly GCF_964374135.1 of Grampus griseus. NCBI lineage: Eukaryota > Metazoa > Chordata > Mammalia > Artiodactyla > Delphinidae > Grampus > Grampus griseus. The sequence goes on along the minus strand of NC_139019.1, from coordinate 119,457,763 downwards.
AGATCAATAAAACTAAAAGCTGGTTCTTTGAGAAGATAAACAAAATGGATAAACCCTTAGCCAGACTAATCAAGATAAAAAGGGAGAGAATGCAAATCAATAAAATTAGAAATGAAAAAGGAGAAATCACAACTGACACTTCAGAAATACAAAGGATTATAAGAGACTACTACAAACCAGTATATACCAGTAAAATGGACAACCATGAAGAAATGGACAAATTCTTGGAAAGATAAAATTTTCCAAGACTGAACCAGGAAGAATTAGAAAATATAAACAGACCTATCACAAGTAATGTAATTGAAACCGTAATTAAAAATCTTCCAGGGCTTCCCTGGTGGCACAGTGGTTGGGAGTCCGCCTGCCGATGCAGGGGACACGGGTTCGTGCCCCGGTCCGGGAAGATCCCACATGCTGTGGAGCAGCTGGGCCCGTGAGCCATGGCCGCTGGGCCTGCGCGTCCGGAGCCTGTGCTCCGCAACGGGAGAGACCACAACAGGGAGAGGCCCGCGTACCGCAAAAAAAAAAAAAAAAAAAAAAAAAAATCTTCCAACAAACAAGAGTCCAGGACCGGATTGCTTCACAGGCTAATTCTATCAAATGTTTAAAGAAGAGCTAACACCGATACTTCTCAAACTCTTCCAAAAACTTGTGGAGGGAGGAACACTCCCAAATTCATTCTATGAAGCCACCATCACCCTGATACCAAAACCAGACAAAGATGTCACAAAGAAAGAAAACTACAGGCCAATATCACTGATGAACATAGATGCAAAAATCCTCAACAAAATACTAGCAAACAGAATCCAGCAGCACATTAAAAGGATCATACACCATGATCAAGTGGGGTTTATCCCAGGAATGGAAGGATTCTTCAATATACACAAATCAATGTGATACACCATATTAACAAAGTGAAGGATAAAAACCATATGATAATCTCAATAGATGCAGAAAAAGCTTTTGACAAAATTCAACACCGCTTTATGATAAAAACTCTCCAGAAAATGGGCATAGAGGGAAGCTACCTCACCATAATAAAGGGCATATATGACAAACCCACAGCAAGCATCATACTCAATGGTGAAAAACTGAAAGCATTTCCTCTAAGATCAGGAACAAGACAAGGATGTCCACTCTCACCACTCTTATTCAACATAGTTTTGGAAGTCCTAGCCACAGCAATCAGAGAAGAAAAAGAAATAAAAGGAATACAAATTGGAAAAGAAGAAGTAAGACTGTCACTATTTGCCGATGACATGATACTATACATAGAAAATCCTTAATATGCCACCAGAAAACTACTAGAACTAATCAATGAATTTGGTAAGGTTGCAGAATACAAAATTAATGCACAGAAATCTCTGGCATTCCTATAGAGCAACAATGAAAAATCAGAAAGAGAAATCAAGGAAACAGTCCCATTTACCATTGCAACAAAAAGAATAAAATACCTAGGAATAAACCTGCCTAAGGAGGCAAAAGACTTGTACTCAGAAAACTATAAAACACTGACGAAAAAAATCAAAAATGACATAAACAGATGGAGAAATATACCATGTTCTTGGATGGGAAGAATCAATATTATGAAAATGACTATACCACCCAAAGCAATCTACAGATTCAGTGCAATCCCTATCAAACTACCAATGGCATTCTTCACAGAATTAGAACAAAATAATCTTTCAATTCATATGGAAACATAAAAGACCTCGAATAGCCAAAGCAATCTTGAGAAAGAAAAACGGAGTTGGAGGAATCAGTCTCCCTGACTTCAAACTATACCACAAAGCTCCAGTAATCAAGACAGTGTGGTACTGGCACAAAAACAGAAATATAGATCAATGGTACAGGATAGAATGCCCAGAGATAAATCCACACATATATGGGCACCTAATTTACAACAAAGGAGGCAAGATCATACAATGGAGAAAAGACAGCCTCTTCAATAAGTGGTGCTGGGAAAACTGGACAGCTACATGTAAAAGAATGAAATTAGAACACTACCTAACACCATACACAAAAATAAACTCCAAATGGATTAAAGACTTAAATGTAAGACCAGACACTGTAAAACTTTTAGAGGAAAACATAGGAAAAACACTCTTTGACATAAACTACAGCAAGATCTTTTTGGACCCACCTCCTAGAATAACAGAAATAAAAACAAAAATATGCCAACACATTTATATGGAATCTAAAAAAATTAAGTTTTTCTGAAGAACCTAGGGGCAGGACAGCAATAAAGACGCAGATGTAGAGAATTGGCTTGAGGACACAGGGAGGGGGAAGGGTAAGCTGGGACGAAGTGAGAGAGTAGCATGGACATATATACACTACCAAATGTAAAATAGATAGCTAGTGGGAAGCAGCCGCATAGCACAGGGAGATCAGCTTGGTGCTTTGTGACCACCTAGAGGGGTGGGATAGGGAGTGTGGGAGGGAGACGTAAGAGGGAGGAGATATGGGGATATATGTATATGTAGAGCTGATTCACTTTGTTATAAAGCAGAAACTAATACCACTGTAAAGCAATTATACTCCAATAAAGATGTTAAAAAAAAGTTATTATAACAAAATTAGAAAAGAAGATGTGGCACATATATACAATGGAATATTACTCAGCCATATAAAGAAATGCAATTGAGTTATTTGTAGTGAGGTGGATGGACCTAGAGTTTGTCATACAGAGTGAAGTAAGTCAGAAAGAAACAAATACCGTATGCTAACCCATATATGTGGGATCTAAAAATAAAGTTGACTGATGAACCTAGTTGCAGCGCAGGAATAAAGAGGTAGACATAGAGAATGGACTTGACATGGTGTGGGAGAGCAAAGCTGGGGCAAAGTGAGAGTAGCATCAACATATATACACTACCAAATGTAAAATAGTTGGCTGGTGGGAAGCAGCAGCATAGAACAGGGAGATCTGCTCGGTGCTTTGTGATGACCTAGAGGGGTGGGATAGGGAGGGTGGGCGGGAGGCTCATGAGGGAGGGGATATGGGGTCTAGTGTATGCACATGGCTGATTCATTTTGTTGTGCAACAGAAACTAACAGGGTATTGTGAAGCAATTATACTCCAATAAAGATCTATTTAAAAAATAAAAAATAAAATTAAAAAAAAAAGAAAAATATTTTCCACCGTTATGATCTTACCTATCTCTGCCATCGACACTGAATTTTGTAAGGTCAGTAGTGGAGGTGACCTTAGGAAATCTGATTCAGCCCCCTTTTTTTGGTAGCTGGCAAAACAAAGGGAGTTGCCCCAGTCATACATCTAATTGGTAAAGACATCTTGACCCTCATTCTCTATTCCACATCTGCTAATAACAGATGGCACTGAATTTTCATGTGGAAAACCAAAAGAAAACAACAACAACAAAATCCCATCACCTTTTATCAATGACATAGGCTTAGTATCACTGATGATGATGCTACAGATACTCCTACCAGTGGCATGTCAATATTTCTCTCCAACTATTTATTTCATGGGTTGGGCTGATGTAGCCACGCTCTCATTTAATAAACTTGGAATACAGCACGATTGTAAGCCCCCAGAAGGATGGGTGGCATAGGGTTAAAGAGGAGGAAAAAAGTCTTTCTAGTTAAATATGAGTCCAAATCTCAACTTTACCCTTTATAGAAATGACCTGGGCAAGTTATTCAGTTTCTCTAAGCCTCAGTTTTCTCATTTAAAAACTGAATTTTTTTAAATTGGGATATAGTTGATTTATAATGGTGTGTTAGTTTCTGCTATACAACAAAGTGAATCAGCTATAGATATCCCCTCCCTCTTGGACCTCCCTCCCATCCCACCCATAGGAACTTCTTCAGAGGGCTGTTGTGAGGAATGAATAAATGCATTGATGAGCATAAGCATGGATAGTGTAATACCTGGCACACAGCAAGCATCTGACATACAGCTTTTGCTATATTTGGTTAAAATCCCAAAGCTTGGGTGGATAGACCTAGAGTCTGTCATACAGAGTGAAGTAAGTCAGAAAGAGAAAGACAAATACCGTATGCTAACACATATATATGGAATTTAAGAAAAAAAATGTCATGAAGAACCTAGGGGTAAGACAGGAATAAAGACACAGACCTACTAGAGAATGGACTTGAGGATAGGAGGAGGGGGAAGGGTAAGCTGTGACAAATTGAGAGAGGCATGGACATATATACACTACCGAATGTATAATGGATAGCTAGTGGGAAGCAGCCGCATAGCACAGGGAGATCAGCTCTGTGCTTTGTGACCACCTAGAGGGGTGGGATAGGGAGGGTGGGAGGGAGGGAGACGCAAGAGGGAGGAGATATGGGGGTATGTGTATATGTAGAGCTGATTCACTTTGTTATAAAGGAGAAACTAGAACACCATTGTAAAGCAACTATACTCCAATAAAGATGTAAAAAAAAAAAAAAATCCCAAAGCTTGGCAACTGCCTGGATTAGAGAGGCAGGGAGAAAAGGAGCAGAAGGCAGCATCACAGATGAGGGTGAGGTTTCAAGCCCAGGTTACTAGACATTCCTAGTCCTCTCCAGTATCCACCTTCTCTCTCCCTCCCAAACATGAGAGACCCTGCATTTCCCAGCCTCCTATCAGTTAGGTGGGGGCCATGACTGGCACTAAGGTGAGACTAGTAAGTTGCCTAAAGTAAAAAATATAAGGAACCACTGGCTTTTGGGGTCACACCAGTTCCAGTCCTGTGTTTGCATGACCCAGAGAGCCCATGCCTCCTTAGATGTCACACTAAGGGCTTCACTCCTCTCAGCCTCGTCCCACCCCTGAGTAAAGCCATGTGACGAGGGCTGGCCAGTGAGCTGCACCTGGAAGTGACCCTCAAGAGCCAGTACTGGACAATCCTCCATGCCCTCTGCCTCTGCCTCTGCAACTGAGGAGGCTGCCGGTTCTAGATGGTGGAGCTCAGTGGCTGCATGTCATAGAGTCCCTTGCCAGCCTACATGGACATGTAGCATGATGGAGAGAGGAAATTGTGTTGAGCCACTGAGGCGTGAAGAAGCTTTTTTTTTTTTTTTTTTTTTTGCTGCTGTAGCGGCTGCAACAAACCTAGCCTGTTTTTATTCTCATTATTAGCATTATCCCAATCAAAATAAATCACTTCATTTTTGTCACTCTTCTGAGAATCGAGCCCAGGCAGAGTGAAGTTGAAATGTTAGCCTTGGCCCTTTCTAGTTGTATTTTCTCTGAACTTCAGTTACCTTGGTCGATAAAATTGCACTAATAAGCCATGACTTGCAGGGTTCCTGGGTGAGGTTGAAGTGCGGGGTTGCATTCTAGCTAGCTGTAAGTGGGAATGTCCTTCTTGAGAAGCTTCTCGTGGCAAGGGAATGTCTCTGTGTCCCCAAGACCTAGCACAGTGTCTTGGCATGTTACAAACGTTTAATAGATATTTGTTGATTAAGTTAAAAAAGACCGCTTTACAAGTTATAACAAATTTTCTACAGAGTAAAAGCTATGAGCCATCAGTCAACCAAGAAAATGGCCCAGATTTTCTCCTGGGTCTCCCTGTGAATCTCTTATTCTTTCAGTGCCTGCATCAGCTGAGTTGTCAAGGTTACCTGCATCATCTTTGAAATATTATTAGATGTTGACCCATATTGTGTCAAAATTATACATAGACCTGAATGTGTGTTTGCCTCCCCTACTGTTCTGACTACTCTCACTCTCTTTTCTCATCTGTTTCCCTCATTCTACTGTACTTAAATTGATGAAAGAGTTTAAAGCCTGGCTCTTTACCAGAATGAGATATTCTGTATTATACTGACTCAGTGAGATTTCAAGGGACTTAGATTCAAACCTTGAATAAGTTGCAAAGTTCTTTTCTTAGCATTTAGGTGACATTCCATCTGTTCCTTCTAAATTAAGTAGATACGACCTGGAGTTCCCCTCATAGTTCTGATCAGTTCTCTTACATTCTTAAGCTTTCATCATTACCACCATCATCCCCACCCCCGTCATCTTAAGCTTTCATCATTATCACCATCATCCCCACCCCCGTCATCTTAAGCTTTCCTCATTACCACCATCATCCCCACCCCCGTCATCTTAAGCTTTCATCATTATCACCATCATTGTGCCAGCAGTGTATTTATCTGGTCCTCTGTTACTCTGTTTACTCTAAGTGCTCCACATGCCTTGTATCACTTAGAATAGTGAAACACATGCCAGTATTAGTCCTATTCTACAGATGAGCAAGTTAAGGTTCAAGAGAATAAGAAACTTAGATATCAGATATAGGTAACTAAATACCAGAGCAAAGATTAAACTCAGGTTCGGTTTGACTCCAAATCCTGTGACCTTACCTTGCCGTTGTACTGACTAAGCAAGAGAAACATGAAGGGGATCTCAAAGGTGACCCAATTCCTTCCTGTTTCATTAAGTTTTAAAACATATATTTGAAAAATGGCAGTGATACCTAATATTCTGAGTATTTCAGTAGGGATGGGAAATGGGGAAGAACAATTGGCAGTCCAGTCTGAAGAATTGGGCTTAAGTAAAACATTACTTAGAAAAATATACCCCATTTCTTTATAACTTACATTTTTAAGAGAACAGGAAGGGGAGACAATTTGGCAAAATTGTTGATTGAGAGACAATTTTTTTTTTTTTTTTTTTTTGCAGTACGCGGGCCTCTCACTGTTGTGGCCTCTCCCGTTGCGGAGCATAGGCTCCGGACGCGCAGGCTCAGCGGCTATGGCTCACGGGCCTAGCTGCTCCACGGCATGTGAGATCTTCCCAGACCGGGGCACGAACCCGTGTCCCCTGCATCGGCAGGCAGACTCTCAACCACTGCGCCACCAGGGAAGCCCCCTGAGAGACAATACTTTTTAAAAGTCACATTTAAATGTGTGCATGGCTAGGGACTTCCCTGGTAGCGCAGTGGTTAAGAATCCGCCTGCCAATGCAGGGGACATGGGTTCGAGCCCTGGTCCGGGAAGATCCCACATGCCGCGGAGCAACTAAGCCCGTGAGCCACAACTACTGAGCCCGTGAGCCACAACTACTGAAGTCCGTGTGCCACAACTACTGAAGCCCACACACCTAGAGCCCGTTCTCTGCAACAAGAGAAGCCACCGCAGTGAGAAGCGCGCACACCACAACGAAGAGTAGTCCCCACTCGCCGCAACTAAAGAAAGCCTGTGCACAGCAACGAAGACCCAACGCAACCAAAAATATAAATAAATAAATGTATATAAAAAAAAAGTGTGCATGGCAAGATTAAAAAAGTTAAGGAAAAATAGCTCCCCAGCCCCCTCCCCCTCAGATGTGGCTGGAGCTTGAGGCGTGTAGGGCTGGAGACGCGGCAGACCCGGGACCCAGAGCGGCTCGGAGGCAGTGAATAATAGCTCTTCAAGTCTGCAATAAAAAATGGCCTCCAATAAAACTACATTGCAAAAAATGGGAAAGAAACAGAATGGAGAGACTAAAAAAGACGAAGAGGCAGAACCTGAAGAATTTGTGGTAGAAAAAGTACTGGACCATCATGTAGTGAATGGGAAGGTGGAGTATTTCCTGAAGTGGAAGGGATTTACAGATGCAGACAATACCTGGGAACCCGAAGAAAATTTAGATTGTCCAGAGCTAATTGAAGCATTTCTTAATTCTCAAAAAGCTGGTCAAGAAAAAGATGGAACAGAAAGAAAATCTTTATCTGATATCACTGATATCATCAGTGAATCTGATGATAGCAAATCAAAGAAAAAAAGAGATGCTGCTGACAAAACAAGAGGTTTAGCCAGAGGTCTCGACCCAGAGCGATAAATGGTGCCACAGACAGCAGTGGAGAATTCATGTTTCTCACGAAATGGAAAGATTCAGATGAGGCGGACTTGGTGCTGGCAAAAGAGGCAAATATGAAGTGTCCTCAGATTGTAATTGCTTCTTATGAAGAGAGACTAACTTAGCATTCTTGTCCAGAAGATGAAGCTCAATAATTGTTTGCATTGCTTTATATATATATATATTTTTTTGATTTATTAGTGTGAAGAAATAACTACATTCTAATGAAAATCAAGTTTGATATGTTCGTTTTGAAGTAGTATTGGGGAAGTTGTGGGGTTTTTGGGGGGTTTTGTTTTTGTTTTTTTTGCATCTGTAGCACTGGTTACTTTGAACAAATAAAAGCTTTCTGTAGTTGCTTCCTTTAGCAGAAAAGAACATTTGATACCACGGTATATTATTTCCTCTGCATTAGAGAACAGCTTGCTTTTCTAAATGTTGGGGAAAATCTCCATAGTCATTACTTAATCAGAATTTAGAATTTGCATTTAACTCATATATGCCTAAGGACCATTCTGGGTTTTTTGTAGGTGTATACATAAAATACGTATGTAAATGGTTTGGGGTTTTTTTGGTTATTGTTTAAATACATTTACCAAAACAAAACCAGCCTTTCACAACCATGGATAAGCCCATGTTTCTGGGATTCTGTCATTTTGAGCAATATAAGAAATCACTTCAACTTAAATTGAAAATTTAAGTCTTAACCTTTCAAATTAAATAATTTTGTAATTAATTAGACAAATTAATGTAAACAATTTAAATTGGATATTTTTTTAAAGCAGCCCTATCAGAATCTGCATCCATATCTACCATCATATAAAGGCAGTTTTATATGTAAAACCCCTGAAAGGAAAATTTTATCTCTGTCGACCCAAATGAAAAAACTAGAAAAATTCTGGTATGTTTTAATTAGCCAAGCAAGACTTAGTTAAATGGATATTTAAAGCTTCCTTTTGGCAAACGATTCTTTTATAAGAAGTTGAAATCCCCGTGCTGTGTTTACTGAAAGACTGTGATACATGGAATGTCTCAGCCTTGTTCATGGAAACCTAATCAGATGGTTAGAGATGTTGGCAATTTAGGATCTGCAGGAATAAACGAGGGAACAAACTTTTCTAATCTAAACTTGACCTTCATGTTTTTTCAAACTTTACCCCAACCCATTCCTTACATGTAGGCTCAATCGTCTCAGTATTTTGGGTTACTGGTGCAGCAGAAGCCAGGAAAAACAATAACTTTGTAGTAATCAGAATATTATTCAACTACATATTGTTTACTGTATTTTAAATACTGATGAACAGTGGTCAGTAAATAGTTTTATGTTCCTTTAAAAAAAAGTTGATAAAATGTATACTAATATTATTCTTCAGGCTAATTTAAAGCATTACACTTTGTTAAAAATAATAAAATTTTCTTTTGAAAAAATGACCTTTCAAACTGAATTTCTTTAACTCTTGAGGTTGAGCGTCCTATGTCTGTTGGCCATTTTTATTTTCTTCTGTGTGAATTATCCATAAAATTTGCCATTTTCTATTGAAACGTGTGTATATATAAATAATTTGCAAGAACATTTTATATATTATGGAAATTAGACCTTTTGACTGTCATTATACTGTATTTCCCAAGTTTGTCATTTATACTTTCTTTGTTTATGGCATGTTCTGTAAAAATTTATTTTTTCACTGTTATGTTTAAAAAGGTAGCTTTGATACTTCCTATAACAGAGAAAGAATTTGGATGTTAAGCCTAGTTTCACAAATCTATTTCGTGCCAATAACAAGAAGGCAGGGAACCGCTGTATAATTTGTGAGGCCATTTGCAGAAGACTTCCTGTTAGTCTCTGGCTTCATTAAACGATAGCCGTGTGCTGATCTGGCTACTTTCCATGCAAGGCCTGAGCCACCCTATCAGCACTCACATCAGTTTGCAATGCCTGGTTGATCAGAATAGGTGTTCGCACCAGCCCATAAAACTGCCGCTAATTTATGGATTTGTTGAAATGTTGAGTGATTTGCTGCTGAGAGAAAGAATTTAAGAAAGAGAAGGATGAAAGAAAGCTGGAAAGGAGGGAGAGGGAAAATAAACAAAGAGAAAAGGAAAGGACAGAATAAAAGCAAAGGAAAGAAATAGGAAAAGAAAAAGACAAAGAAAGAAGTAGGAAAGAAAGTTATTGAAAGAAAATGGAAAGGTAAAAAAGGGAGAAAGAATAGAAGGAAAGGGGCTTCCCTGGTGGCGCAGTGGTTGGGGGTCCGCCTGCCGATGCAGGGGGTGCGGGTTCGTGCCCCGGTCCGGGAAGATCCCACATGCCGCGGGGCAGCTGGGCCCGTGAGCCGTGGCCGCTGGGCCTGCGCATCCGGAGCCCGTGCTCCGCGGCGGGAGAGGCTGCGGCGGTGAGGGGCCCACGGACCGCAAACAAAAACAAAAACAAAAAAGAATAGAAGGAAAGAAAGAAGAGAATCAAAATATAAGTAAAGATGGAGGATGGATGGATGGATGGGTAAATGGATGGATAGATGGGAGGGAAAAGAAGGAAGTGAGGGAGGCAGGGAGGAAAGAGAAATCAAAATATAAAACTTCAGGCTAAATTCATTTCAATTATACAAAGAATCATAAATCCTAGGGATGAAAGGGAATACAAAGTTCCTTTAAATCTAAAGCTCTCCTTTTGCAGGAAGAAAAGCTGAAGCCCAGTAAGGATGAGTAAATTCCCTCAAGCTCACACAGCATGTTCATAACCGCATGAGAGTCAGATTCCAGCCCAGTCTCCTGACTTCCAGTCTAATATACCTTCTCTCACATTTTGTTTCACTGGAAACTTGCTATTTGTTTGAGTTGACTTCCAACAACTTCCAACATAAATAATATTATAGCCCAAAGTGGGCCTTTTGCTAGACCAGAAAATCTTACCCCATGTGATTTTATTAAATTGTAACACATTGTCATAACAGAATTTAACCTATGATGTGTAAACACCAAAAAAACAAATGAGCTAGCAGTTCCTTCCTACTTTAAAAAAAAAAAAATTAAAAGGGAAAGCTGTTTGCAACCTATAATAGAAAAATGTATTTCAAAGGAAATAACTTAGGAAAAGGCCAAAGTCTTCATTACTATTTGGTAGAATTTTGATTTTGTGCCATAGGTACCTGAGAAACATTGTGCTTTTGTCTATTGCTGTTTAGGAACAGATAGTTAAAGAGAAAGAGAAGCGGGAGGTGGATGTAATTGCAGTTGGCTTTTCATTTCAGTGAGTGTGATTTAAGTTCGAGATATGACTTTCCTAAGAAGGGGAGTGGATGGTGAATGGTTGAACATCAAAAAGAAAAATTATGAACGACTGGAAAACCATAGTATTTCTCCAAATGCCCTTAAACACAGAAAAGATCCCCTTTCACTTGATGTAAATGTGCCCCTCATTCTTGTTGTCAGGAGGCAGGACTGAGTGAGACCTCAGATTTCTTTCACTCCTATGATTCTCTATGATCCTCTAACAGTATAAAAAAAAAAATCCCTTTGCCCTAAATAACCAGTTATTTTTTCTGTAAGCCCATTTTTATTATTTTTTGAATTTTATTTTTTTAATACAGCAGGTTCTTATTAGTTATCTGTTCTATACATATTAGTGTATATATGTCAATCCCAATCTCCCAATTCATTCCACCACAACCCCGCCTCCTCCTGCCCCCTGCTTTCTCCCCTTGGTGTCCATACATTTGTTCTCTACATCCGTGTCTATTTCTGCCTTGCAAACCGGTTCCTCTGTACCATTTTTCTAGATTCCACATATATGCGTTAATATATGATATTTGTTTTTCTCTTTCTGACTTACTTCACTCTGTATGACGGTGTCTAGGTCCATACATGTCTCTACAAATGACCCAGTTATTGCTCTGACTTTCTATTTTACTTTGGCAATGGGGAACTTGCTTCATTCTATTAATTTATTTTGGATGACACTCTGCTATATTATCTTAGCTGTTTAGAATTGGTGCCAATGCTGTCAGAGTATTTAGTTTCATCCATTCATTCAACAAATATGTATTGAGCTAAGTACCCACTGGGTACTGTTTTAGGTGTTGGGCATACAGCATAAACATCACAGATTAAAAACTCTGCCCTCACAGAATCGGCACTCGGGTGGGAGGGTGGGCAGAGATAGACCATAAATAAATTGGTATGATCGCATATGGTGTGTTAGGAAGTAATAAGTGCTACTGTGAAAATGAAACAAGGGGCTAGAAAGGGCAGGGGTAGTAAAGGAGCCTTAATTTTCAGTAAGATGATATGGAACCAAGGCAGATGGACTCTCTGATGAGAAAACACTTGAGCAAAGACCTGAAAGAGAGAAGGAGTGAGACACAGGTATATGGTCCCTTGGTTCTAGTATCCCTGGTGGACACCAAAATCCATGGATGCCCAAGTCCCTTATGTAAAGCGATCGAATTGCCATTGGCAGTTGGTTGAATCCACAGATGTGGAACCTGCGGGTACTGAGGGCTGACTTTATCTGAGGCATCTTTCAGGAAAAGGGAACAAACCTGAGGAGAGACCTTTGGGCTGAGTGGCAGAGGCACTGTGAATGAGGGGAAGAGCTCAGAGAGGTTGGTGCCCAGAGCTTGTAGGGCTGAGTAGCCATTGGAAGGACTTTGGCTCTAACTGTGAGTGAGGTGAAAAGACAAGACAGTGGGGATGCTTGAGCAGAGGGCCGTGACCCACATTTTCACACTATCACAGTGGCTGCTGGGTCGAGAACAGCAAGAAGGGCAAGGGCAGGGGCAGACCCACCAAAAGGGACAATGCCATTCTAGGCAGGAGGTGATGATTTGTGTCATGATAGTACTGGGGAAGGAGGTATGTGGCAGATTCTGATATACTGAGGCTAGAAATAAGAGAATTTGTTAACGGACTGCATGTGAGGTATGAAAGAAAGGGAGGAGTCAGGATGATTTCAATACGGTCTCATTACCTTCATTCCATTATATAGTCACATAAATCTTCAAAATCCACTGCAACCCTCTTCTTCTCTACCTCCAGCCACCCCAGGTCCAGTTATATTTACAGCCAATATGTTAATACAAGTTGTCTGCCATTAGGCCTTACAGAATCTATTCTGATTTTCCCTTCATATGAGCTTACAGAGTCCAGACTGAGTTTGACTGTCATTGTAATTAGATTTTTGTTATACATGTTTCTTCTTCCTTTCCTGTGGTTTCTAGAATTTTATTTATGTTTTCATGGCCTGATTGTATATGAGCTTCTGTTGTTATTTTTAAACTGGGGAAGCATACTTGGGAGGGAGGGAGAGATGAAGGAAAGGAGAAGGGAATGGATGGATGGATGGATGGATGGATGGATGGATGGATGGATGGATGGGGAAAGAGATAAAGGGATGGTACAGCCACTGTGGAGAAAAGTATGGAGGTTCCTTAAAAAACTAGAAATAGAACTACCATATGACCATAATTCAAAAAGATACATGCACCCCCATGTTCATTGCAGCACTGTTTACAATAGCCAGGACAAGGAAGCAAACTAAATGTCCACCAACAAAGGAATAGATCAAGAAGATGTGGTACATATATACAATGGAATATTACTCAGCCATAAAAAAGAATGAAATAATGTCATTTACAGCAACATGGATGGACCTAGAGATTATCATACTAAGTGAAGTAAGTCAGACAGAGAAAGACAAATGTCATATGATATTGCTTATATGTGGAATCTAAAAAAAAAAAAAAAAGATACAAATAAACTTATATACAAAACAGAAATAGACTCACAGACATAGAAAACAAACTTATGATTATGGGGAACGGGGGGAGGGATAAATTAGGAGTTTGGGATTAATATATATACACTACTATATACAAAATAGATAACAAACAAGGACGTATTGTATAGCACAGGGAACTCTACTCAATATTTTGTAATAACCTATAAGTGAAAAGAATCTGAAAAAGAATATATATATAACTGAATCACTTTGGTGTACACCTGAAACTAAAACAACATTGTAACTCAACTATACTTCATTTTAAAAAAAAGAGAGCTAAAGGGAAAAAGCTAGGCAAAGGTTGGGGTGGGGGGGTTGTTGAGAGAGAGAGGGAGAGAGAGAATATGAAATGGCCAAATAATAAATAGATAAGTTGAGTTGGAAAGTAAAGAAGTAAATGCAAGGAGACAGAGAGAGTAAAAGAATGTGATGGCTCAGGATAGATTCATCACCCCTCTTGGAACAATTAAAAAAAATACGTGTAGCCGGTGTAGCAGCCGTATGTCCCCAAGCTGATGACTAATAGAACTTAAGGTAATAGTTCACATTAATTTATTTTGAGGCAAAGGATAAAAAAAGAGAGAACAAAATTTAAAAGACTAAGAGGAAAACCTAAGTTCAGTATATGCTAATTCAGAAAAATGTTTTTATAACTTCAAGAAGGAGGACAGCATTCTAAATTTATTGTTCTAAAAAGATAGCAAGATAGGATAAATAGTAGCACCAGGATGATGACTTGGATGTGTTAAATTTATCACCTTGAGACCAGATTTATTTATATATTCATGCTCCATATCCTTGTATGATAGCTTTTAAGAATATATATAATAGAAAAGCAGAAAAGAAACAAGTGAAGGAAACAGAGTGAAGAGGAAATATTGATAAGAAAATAAAGTGAAGGATAAAATTAATACACAACCACTCGCCTCCCTCAGAAAAAGAAAGAAAAACAGATGCAAACATGAAGTCCTGCAGAGTCATTAGAGATAGTCTATAAGTTTGGTTTTGAGCTCCTTACCAACCAAAGCAAAAAAGAAAATATGATAATGTATAAAAACCTACAGTTTCTATAAGGTTAAAATAAACCAGCACTATTGTGGAAGCTAAGACTAAAATCTAAAGCAGCTATGTTCTGTGGGGCCACATAATAAGGATAAAGACCTTGACAATATTCTTTCAACAAATACAATAACACGTTTCTTAGAACCAGTTTCTTCTTAGGCTCTTAATGAATTTTTCATCTTTTCCCCTTCTTGAGCAAAACATCACCTCTTAATTCTGGTCACTTTTATTTCATATTCATTGTTTTAGAACAATTACAAATGTACCATAAAATGATTGTTGCCACCATGGTAACCATTTGACCTGGCTGTTACTTTGTATATGCCAGTTAACGGGATAAAAGGGCAACAGTTTCTAGGTGTAATTTCTGCAGATATTTTATGTAAAACAATGACATTTTTGCAACTTCTGCCATTTGACCTGTGTCGAGCAAGCTTTCTGGAAACAAATCCACTTGACAGATTCCACTGTGATTAGGACTGAATGAAAACCTTCTGATTGGGACTGAAGCCATGATTGTTGGTTGCACTGTGGGTGTTCTTAGGCCGGGACAGTTCTCTGGGCGTCACCATCATTAGTATCAATATGGCCACATAATCGGTCCCTCACTTTCGCAACCGTTACAAATGTGCTTGAAATGAAGCTCATTTACAATCTAAATGCGTGTATGGGATGGCAGTCAGGGCACTGTGCTAATTTAGGTATTGTGTTTTTAGGGGCAACAAAAGATATGCTCATATTTTCTTCATCTTCAAATTGACTATAAATTGTGCACCCTTGTATACCTCCTCCTCAGGCAAATGAGGAAGTCCCAGTTGTTAAAATGAATGTATAAAAATCAAAATGAAGGTTTTTATCCTGGCACCTGCTGGGTGACAGAGAATTATCAACAATGGCAATATTGCGCTGGAACACAGGATTTCATTTCTTTCCACTGGGTAGTCAGAACGTGTGTGGGGATTTGCTCTCAGCCCCTCCAAAAGTCCCCTCTTCCTCTTGTCTTAACCCCTCTCCCCCTCATTCTTGTGCCTGTGCAGACATCTGAGTCGCCCACTGATCACTTTCACTTCTGCTGGGGAAACTACAGCACGCTTCTTTAGAACGTGGAGAAAAGGTAAAAACTTAGATCTTCTGATACCAAATCACTGGGCTTTGGAAGGTCAGTCATCTGTCAAGACCAACAAAACCATAAAATGCCCACGTGTCTCAGAGGAGCACTGGGGCGTAAATGGGGAAGGAATAAAAAAGAGTCAGAAAGGGAAGAGAAGAAGAAAGAAAGGCAAAGAGGTGAAGATAGAAACAGTGTGGTGTGAATATCCACGCCCTCATCTATAAACGCTTGTTGAGCATGGGGAAGTGCCTGGCACCAGACGTCACATGTTAGTTTCCACTAGGGTCTGACTCTGGGAATATCTGCTGAATCAGTAGCTCTGAGCTGAACAAGGAAATTCACCCAAATTAAGAGAATCATGGTATTAATCAGGGTCACTCCAAAAAAAAAAGTTATAGCCGAGAGGAAGAATCCTCTGATCTGAATTTTTCTCATCTTGTGAAATTCCCTGCTCCACGTTCAAAGCAAACAACACATCCATGGTCACCATTTGTCCATCAAGGCCTGTGCAGTTGGCTTCCTCTGGAAAAAGGAATCTGTGTCACTACTAAGCTAGACTTCGTTCTTCTGCTATTTCTGAGTGTTAGCCCAGAAAGGGGCCAGCTTCTGTGAGCAGGGCTGCAGAAGCAGGTGCAATTTATGTCCCACAGATACTAACTTTGATAAGCACTTAATGGAGGCCTACTTTGTGTAAGAATGGAGAGAAACAAAGTACAGCTCCTACCCTCTTGGGGCTTTTAACTGTAACTTCATGGGGAGAATTTTCTTGTGTGTGGCTCCTTCCCTCAAAGAACAAAGAAGGCGTGTCAGAGGCTGCTTCAGTCAAGTGTCAGGGAAGGGAGGTAGGTGGTATCTTCATTCCCATTCTACAGCTGGGTAAAGTGAGTTCTAACAAAGTCATGTTACTTGCTAAAGGCCACCCAGAGGTCAGAGCTTCAGAAGAAAAAAAAAAATTGATCACAGGGCTGATGTCGTGTAGCTGGGTAGTTTAAAATGAAAAGGAAGAAAACATTCTTATCTAAAAAGAAATGTGTCGCTCTGAGTTTCTCGGTTTCATTTACTCAGCAAGTAGGTGCCACGCACTATTCTAGCAATGAGGATATAACGAAACTCGTATGGTGCTAGATAAGAGAGCCAGACAAGGCATTTTTTAACATATATATGGTGCATCAGGTGGAAAGTGCTATGAAGAAAAGGAAAACATAGGGGATAAAGCATGCTGGGTGGGGGCTGTTTTAGATGGAGTGGGTGGGAGGCTTCTCTGAGGAGATGACGTTTGAACAGATGTCTGAATAAAGGGAAGGAGCTCGTTATGTGGTTATCTGGGGGACTCGGGGCAGGGGAACAGCAATTAGAAAGGAAGGTGCTTGGCAAATTTGAGCAACAGCATGACCGGAGCACACAGAACCTGGGGTGGTGGGGAGACGCGGCCAGCAAGGCCGCCAGGGGCCAGGGGGTCACCTCTGGCTTTGACACTGAGTGAGACAGGGAGCAATAAAGGGTTTTAAGCCAAGGACTTGCCATGACCTGACAGTTTGAACAAGATCCCTCTGGCTGGTGTGTGCACAGACTGGAGCGAGGTGAGGGAAAGCAGGGAGGCAGTCAGGAAGCCGTTCCTGAAAATTATCCTGTAAATGAGAGACGGTGAATCCTCGGGTGGAGGTGGAACAGAGGGCCTGGTGAAGGTGGTCGTTTCCACGCACGTTCTCAAGCGTGAAGTCTGCAGGATTGGCTGAAGGGTGGGGATGGGGTATGAGAGAAAGAGGCTTGCAGATCAGAAAACTTAGCTGTGCTGTCAATCTCTTACAACCTCATATTCCAGGATACCCATCGGGCCAAGGAATACCCACCCTTCTCCTGGACACCCGGCCTTTCAGCCTAACGAGATGACTCTCTGTTTAGTCCTGGTTCCACCCATTGCTAGGTGAGAGCTTAGGGCCCGTGAGGGGCCCTCTCAGGTCCTCAGTATGTTGGCTGAGAATTAGGGGTGGTCATTTCCTCTCTACTCACTTCAAAAGGAGGTGTTGAACAAAACTCTAGAATTTAGGCATCTCAGGCTTAGGGATTATGATGATTAGTTAACGTCATAAGCACCTTCAGAGTTAACTTTATGAGTCAGCTGAGTTGACTTTGGGGTATTATTAATAGATTCCAGGAAGCTCCCCTGCCCAAAAGTCTCGCCCTAATGGCCTCTCATGATGAAAGGGTTTCACAGTTAGTCTGATTCTTCCCTGTTCAGGCATCGTGGACCCCAGACATACTCCTTTAAAACAGAAACTCTGACTCGAGCTACTGTCGGTCATTTGCCATTTTAGGTGAATTTTCATATCAGGTTGCCTTTCTGCCATTATAGCTGACTTAAGTTTGAATGGGAGGAAGGAAAGAATGAATATGGGGCAGAGGATGCGACAGCTGGGGAGTTGCTGAGTATGTTGTGGACAGATTGAGAAGATCCCTTGCAGGGAGAACCTCCAAAAATACATTCTGTCTATTGTGAAATATTATCCAGATTTGCCTCACGTCATAGTGTCTCTCTCATCTAATAATAATGCAGTCCTAGAAGGGCACCTCCTTGAAATAATTGCAACAAGTAGCTACGGAAACCAAACTGTTTCAGAAAAATGTTGAATTCATGGAGAACAGCATGCCTTAATAGCCCCTTTGGCTTGCTTTGTTTAAACAAACTCCCCCCAAGCATCTCACGCTTCGCTAGTTATGAGTGTCCCTACATTACCTCAGCCTTTTACAAAGTTCTTTTCCCCTAAATATTTCTGGAAATGCTCAGGGATACTGACATGTGATCAGAAATAATTTGGCTGACTGTCCCCACCATGGCGGGAATCCATGGACTGAGACTCTGACGCTTCCCCAAAGATGCTCCTCGGGGCTAGAAGTCTGTCCCCATCCCCGTGGCTGTTACAGTGACCATCACCTGCAATCCTGGTGAATTTGGAATACCTGCCAGTTCCCTAAACTGGAAGCTCTTATCACGTCCCTGCTCAGCAAAGCAAGAGGAGGACGCTCGGGGTGACATTCAGCCAAAAGTCCCACGGCACATTTGCTCAACCTCAGAGGTCACAGTGGCTCGTGGTAGGGCTTCCCCACAGGAGGTGTGAGAGCCAAGCAGGGCACTGTCAGCCCCCACCCTGACAGTTCTCCCCGAGCACTGCGTCTCCAAGGTTGAAACTCTGCTGCTGTCACCCTTGCAGCTGCTCTCATCTCCTCGGGGAGAGTCGTCTCTGTGCCCAAGCCAGGATAACTGGAATTCAAAGTCGGAGGATGTCGTTGCTGTAGTACACTCAGCTAGGGGACCCGCTGCAAAGTTGCTTGAGTGCCAATGTATTTCTACCGTTATAGGGTTATCATTCTCCCAAGTCACACCCACTGTGCCTTTCTCCAAGGTTGCAAACATGCCCCAGGCTGCCCGGATCTGGAGAAGTTCTGGGATCAGTTGAGAGACTCCCTGTAATTCCCACTCTCCGCTACTGTCAGCCTTTACTCCTGGAATTGCAGTGCCAGTTTCCTTCTTCCCTGGAGGCTCCCGTTCCTCTACAATATGTCCTCCACCTGGGAGCACCTCGTTTTGCAGATGTTGGTTTGCAGTGCATTGGTGGGCAGGATTCCAGTCTTTTCTCGGGAGGTTCCAAAGCCCTTCTATTGAAAATCAGTAGAGACAAATGAATACATTGGGAAAGGGAGTGGACTAGTTCCCTCCTAGAAGCTCCGGAGCCACAGTCTACGCCAGGTCCTGAACTCTGCTGTCCTAAACCACGTCTGAACCTTTTCCCTCTTCTCCCCTGAAAGGACAACCAACCGTCCGTCCATCCCATGAAGCCATAAAGACTAAAACCTCCTCTCTTCTCCCCACGTCTCTGTTCAAGGAACATTGTAGATGATTGAATTCAGGACTTGTTTAGCTGGTACTAATGGTTAACTGTGAGTTCCTAAGTGGAAGTCAGAATTATCTGCAAGTTCAGAATGGGAATGTGTTTTTAGTGTTTGCATGTAAATGCTCAGCACTCCCAACAGGGTGGGACCTGGTTGAGGAGATAGGCTGTGAAATATAGGCTACCAACATCTTTCCTTAAAATAACATGCGTTGTGAAACTTTTCTCCTCATAAAAGTAATATATCTTTATTGGAGGAAGTAGAAAATTACAGAAAAATATGCTGAAGGAAATAATAATCAACTGTCATCCACTTCTGAGAGATAACCACGGTTAATATTTTAATGCATTTCCTTTGAAATTATTTAGCATAAATTAATATATTTTAGAAAACATAATCTAATATAAAGGTATGAAATACATTCAGATTTTTTAAAATTCATTTGTTTTATTTATTTTTATTTTTGGCTGCATTGGGTCTTCGTTGCTGCACTCGGGCTTTCTCTAGTTGTGGTGAGCAGGGGCTACTCTTCCTTGAGATGCACAGGCTTCTCATTGCGGTGGCTTCTCTTGTTGCGGAGCACGGGCTCTAGGAGCGTGGGCTTCAGTAGTTGTGGCACGTGGGCTCAGTAGTTGTGACATGCGGGTTCTAGGGCGCGCGGGCTTCAGTAGTTGTGGCTCGCAGGCTCTAGAGCGCAGGCTCAGTAGTTGTGGCGCACAGACTTAGTTGCTCTGCGGCATCTTCCTGGACCAGGGCTCGAACTTGTGTCCCCTGCATTGGCAGGCAGATTCTTTTTTTTTTTTTTTTTTGGCGGTACGCGGGTCTCTCACTATTGTGGCCTCTCCCGTTGCGGAGCAGAGGCTCCGGACACGCAGGCTCAGCGGCCGTGGCTCACGGGTCCAGCCGCTCCGCAGCATGTGGGATCTTCCCAGACCGGGGCACGAACTCATGTCCCCTGCATCGGCAGGCGGACTCTTAACCACTGCGCCACCAGGGAAGCCCTGCAGGCAGATTCTTAACCACTGCGCCACCAGGGAAGCCCCAGTAAAGATATATTTTTAAAAGACAATATTATATGTGTTTTATACACACACAATTTATACATACCTATATATATGTATATATAAATATGTATTACTAGTAAGTATAATACAATAAGTATACCTATACTTATTATTTTATTGTAAGCATTTTCCCAGGTAATTAGGAAATCATGGGGGTTTTTTAGAGAGGTTTGTTTATTAAATAACAATAGACCACAATGTTTCAGGTATCGCATATTCTTTGTATTAAATAGATACAGAGTTAACCAAAACCTGCATGTTCACATGCAAAAATCCTCTTTGACCCTTTGTTAGTTCTCGTTACCTGTCCTAGCTTGAGAAGAAAAAATGTCATTTTCCTTTAAGGGGACATCATGATTTATGATGGCAGCATTCCATCTTATGGATGCAACATAATTTATTTAACCATTCTCCCACTGGTTGAGATTAGGGTGCTTTCTAGTTTTTTATTAGCACACAGTGCCTCTCTTATTCTTAGTGAGGTAGGACATATACTTAGGAGCAGAACTTCTTTCTCAAGGGTTAGATATTTGGCATTTGTGGGTATAATGTCATGCGAACAGCCGGTTGTGATGTGGTACCAGGTTCTAGGTGGGTGACTGGGCTGGAGAACAGCCAGCAGCACATGGTTCAACTTCAACTTTTGTTTCTGGTGGGAGGAATCCAGACACACAGTTCCTAACGTTCTTCTATCTTAAAGTGGGTACATTACCTTGTCAAATCACTTAACTTACCTGCCTCAGTTTCCTTATCTAGAAAATAAGGATAACCTCATCGGTTTTGTAAACGGTAAACTCCTACACAAGGTGAGGCATTCGTTTAACCATATAATGTGCTTATAGAGCTAAGTGAATTCATCAGTGCTCTGCCTCAGACGGCTGATTTTGATTTCTGGATCCATCGTTCATTACTTATTATTATGTAACTTAGGCAAGTTACTTAACTTCTCTTTTCCTCCATTTCCTCGTCTATCAAATGGGTAATAAAAGCACCTCATAGGTGAGGATTAGGTAAGATCATGCTTTTAAAGCATGTAGCATGCATTCGTTACTATTATTGTCATTGTAACTTACTATTAAGCAGTGGGTTTAGACTCAGGGTGAAGCTGTTTGGAAGTCACTGGCTTCCCGTTGAATGTTCTTAAAGCACTGGTGGTGTGAGTATGTCTATATCATGCAGTTACAAATGTTACCAGAATACCGAGGTAACTTTATTCAAAAGGCCCAAGCAAATTAGTAAAGTCAGTGTTTTTCAAAATGTGCACCTGGAAGTTGTCGTTTCTGCAGTGTGCCCCAGGGACCTGGTAGGGAATGGCGTGCTAAATTGAATGGTAAGGGCAATGGGAATTTCAAGACCCGCCCCCCACACACACCAAGAGCATAGCTTTGTTTTCATGGCAAAAATTGTTAGCTGATGAACAAAACCATTTCTCCTTGGACCCACAAGTGGACCCCGTGTCCCAGATCCCCTGCAGGTAGGCGTTACCATGTGACATCGTGGGCCTTGTAGTCTCAGTCTCAGCTGCCCACCTCTGCCACTGCTGCATGCAAGCAGCCCTAGGCAGTGTGCAGACAAATGCGTGCGCTATATCCCAGTGCAACCTAAGGAAACTTTGCTGTAGTTTGCCAGCCCCTGGACTGGAGCACAGCAAGCAAGGAAGAGTTGTACCACGTGGCTGGAAAGGCAGAAATTGCCCCATAGGAAAGACCTTGTGGACCCCAGCGTGAAGTTTTCCTTTTACCCGAAGAGCAGAAGGGAAGCCTTCATAGGGTTTTGGAAAGAGTATGATCTGGTATGAATAAGCCCTCAGTCGACCAGTGTTTCAGTTTTCAATCACCATGTGAACCACTGGTCGCCCTTGATTACTTCCTCTGTAGTGCCTCCTCCTATGGAAACTCAGAGCAAGCTTCTGCCTGAGATGGTATCAACAGCCAGACCCCAAGGCGCCTCATGTGGCAGCAGTTATAACCTTGGTGAATTTGCCGCGGCTTTCGCGTTAATCCAAGGCAGTATCGGAACCCCGAATCTGTCGGCCCACATCTCTTTCTTCCTGTCAGACTTACACTAAGTTCAAATGATAAACGTGTTAAGTCAGAAGCCCAGCTTAGTGACTGTCAATGAAAACCGTAGTTGCCACCAGTGAGCTGTCCCCACCGACATACCTACATTGGAATAACATAACAATAATCCTGATGGTTGGCGTCTACTAACATGTGCTGAGTACGGTATGAAGCACTCAGCCTGATTACCTTGTGTAATCTTCACCACAAGCCTACCAGGTAGGAACCGTGGTTAAGCCCCCTTTACAGAGAAAGCCAGAGGTTATGTAACTTGTAAGATGACAAAGCTAGTGGGCGGTAGAGCCAGGAACTGAACCACATGGTACAAACTAGAGTCGGGGCTCTTAACTGCTACAACATGGTGTCCCAAAGAAGGCAAATATGCTCAGAAGGTTGCTAGGGGACGTTAAATCCACGAGGGAAAGGAAGGCAGAAAATCCAGTTTTAAGGTGCAACCATTTCACAGAAGAGTGATATTGCCGGCCGGTCCTCACCTCACAAAGTCCTTTGGTTACAGCCTTGCACCCACTTCTACCCTGGCCATGGCCTTCCTGCTAAAACAGGAATTCCCAAATCCTGTTATCTCCCAGATGGGGCCTAAGAAAGCAGTTCTGAGTTTTGTTTTGCCAACGCTCTTTTCCCTCTGCATCTGGTCTTATCTGCCATTCTGCCCCTTTAGTGACTTTGCATCTATTTTAAGTGAACTTCATAGTCAAACTATAGGGTAATTCCTTCCACCCCACCCCACCATCAGGGCAGTCCCCAAACATGATTAATCATCCTTACCTAATAATATGCAAAGTGCTTCAGAATCCTTATTTATATCCTCCTGTAAAAAAAAAAAAAAAAAAAGGAAAGAAGGAAAGAAAGCAGCCATATCTGAAGTGGGATGTTTCAGAAGAACACAGTTTGTCCCACTAAATAATGAAAATCCTTGTCTCTAACAGTGTGGACCAGGGCTCTTACTCAAGGGTTAGAAATGTTCACAGGGGAGAGCATCCAACTTTTGAACTCCTTCAAAGAAAGCAGCAATGGAGGAAAAGGTCTGCTTCGGTAAACAAAACGGGGTCCGTACGATTTATGAATTACATCCCCATGAACAAGTCAAATCCTCCACCTACTAACATGGATACACCACCCAGAGAACAAGCGAGGTACTTCACTGTGAAACATGTTGGGGGAGCCAGTAATCACGGGGCCCCATGGACTAACCCCAGATACACAGCTGTTCAGTGCCCTCCAGAGCCTGCACATCTCTCAAAAGGACGAACTTGTGACTTTGGGACAGTGTTTGACCCACGAATTAGTGCAACATAAAGTTGTAATAAACTTTGTTTTTTCAAAGTGCTGCTTTAATGAGCAGATGAATTATCATGTGGGAGTTTAAAAATTAGTCAACAGACTCTTAACAATCAGGTCCTTTAAACTTGGCCCTCCCTTGCCCTCTAAACTACTCTTGATCATAATCTAAATGAACCTTAACTTCTCACCTAGAATGGAACACATGTATTCTTATAAAACAAATATTAATGGAATAACTCTTGTGCTTTATTCTTTTAGCTGATCTGTATCAATGTAGCAACATTCCAAAGAAAATAGAAAGCATATGTTTTTGGTTTTTAATAACATTTTTCTTTTTTGTTATTACCATGGACATAATTCACATAACGTAAACTTAACCACTTTTTAAAGTGCAATTCAGTGGTATTTAGTAGAGTCTTAATTTTATACAACCATCCCCACTATCTAATGCCAGAGCATTTGTATCACCCCGACAATAAAACCTGCACCTGTTAGCAGTCTCTCCCAATTCCCTTCTTCTGAAACCCCCTGGCAACCACTAATCAACTTTCTGTCTCTGTGGACCTGCCTATTCTGGACATTTAACATAAATGGAATCATATAATATATGGCCTTTTGTGTCTGTCTTGTTTCACTTAACATAATGTGTTAAAGGCTCATCCATGTTATAGTGTATATCAATTGGTACTTATTCCCTCTTATGGCTGAATAAAATTCTGTTGAAAGGATGCACCACATTTTGTTTATCCATTCATCAGTTGATGGACATTTAGGTTGTTTCCACTTTTTGGCTCTTATGAAAAATGCTGTTATGAACTGCCATGTATAAGTTTTTGTGTGACTATATGTCTTTATTTCTCCTAGGTAGATACCTAGGAGTAGAATTGCTGGGTCATATGGCAGCTCTATGTTTAACTTTTTAAGGAACTGCCACAGTGGCTGCACCATTTTATAATCCCATCAGCAATGTTTGGGAGTTCCAGTTTCTCCACATCCTTACCAGCACTTATTATTTTCCTTTTTAATTTTTTAATTCTAAAATTTAAAAATTTTAATAAAATTTTTTAATTCCTTTTTAATTTTAATTTAATTTTTTAATTTTAATTTTTTAATTCTAATTAAATTTTAAATTTTTTAATTTAATTTAATTTTTCTAATTAATAATTTAATTCCTAGTGGGTTTGAAGTGATACGTCATGTGTTTTTTATTTGCATTTCCCTAATGACTAATGATGTGGAGCATCTTTTCACGTGTCTATAGACCATTTGTGTGTCTTCTTTAGAGAACTGTCTTTTCAAGTCGTTTGGCCATTTTTTAAAACATAAAGTTGTCTTTTTATTATTGAGTTGTAAAAGTTATTAATATATTCTGCATCTAGACTCTTATCAGGTACATGATTTTCAAATATGTCTTCCATTTTGTGGGTTGTTTTTTCATGTTTTTCGTTGTGTTCTTCAAAGCAGAAAAGTTTTTTATTTTGATGTGGTCCAGGTTATCAATTTTTTTCCTTGTTTGCTTGTGCTTTGGGTATCATATCCAAGAAACCATTGCTTAATCCGAGGTTATGGAGATTTACACCTGTGTTTTCTCCAAGTGTTTTATAGTTTTAGCTCTTACATTGAATTCTTCGTTCCGTTTGGGGTTAATTTTTATATATGATATGAGGTAAGGATCCAACTTCATTCTTTTGCATATGGCTATCCAGTTGTCCCAGCACCATTTGTTGAAAAGATTATTCTTTCTTCATTGAATAGTCTTGACATTCTCAGCAAAAATCAGTTGTCCATGGACACAAAGGTTCCTGGACTCTCAGTTCTATTCCATTGATCTAAATGTCTATCCTTATGCCATTCCACACTATCTTGATTACTATGACCTTGGTGGAAGTTTTGAGGTCAGGAATTATGAGTCCTCCAACTTTACTCTCCTCTTAAAAGATTATTTTGCTCTTCTGGGTTAATAACTTTTTAAAACATCAAGTTAAAAATGAAGCTGCAACTCACTAAAGAAAGACAGTTTCAAGCAGGCACTGTGACCTGCGCTTGGTATATGCTACTTTTGAAATGTTTATTGCATAGACTGGATTGGTTTAATCTAATCTAATTCTGAATGCCAAAGTCACTTCTTCTTTTGAGCCTTTCCTCAACCCTTTCTCCTTTCTAAGAAACCAGTAACTTCTTCATTCATACACTGTACATACATCTATCAGCACCTGGAACATTTTATTATATTTATTTGTTTATGTGTCTATTTCCTCCCATTAGATTATAACCCCATAGAGGACTAGAATCATGTCTAATTTGTCTCTGGATCCCCAAAGTCATGTCCTGAGTAGAGGGCCAATATGTGTTTGTTGGAAAGAGAGAAGACAATAATGAAAGAAGGGAGGATAGTTGAGAAGGGAAGCAAAGTGAAAGAGAAAAGAAAGAGCTAACACTTACTAAATGTTTGTAATGTTCCAGGCATTGTTTTAAGAGGCGTTATCTCATGCATTCTCACAGCAACCCTATGAGATAAGTACTCTTATACTCCCCATTTTACAGATGAGAACCTAAGTGACGGGGCTTCCCTGGTGGCACAGTGGTTAAGAATCCGCCTGCCAATGCAGGGGACACAGGATCGAGCCCTGGTCTGGGAAGATCCCACAGGTCGCGGAGCAACTAAGCCCGTGTGCCACAACTACTGAGCCTATGCTCTAGAGCCGTGAGCCACAACTACTGAGCCAGCACCCACAGCTACTGAAGCCCATGCACCTAGAGCCCGTGCTCCGCAACAAGAGAAGCCACCGCAATGAGAAGCCTGTGCACTGCAACGAAGAGTGGCTGCCGCTCACTGCAACTAGAGAAAGCCCGTGCAGCAATAGAGACTCAATGCAGCCAAAAATTAATTAATTAAATTTAAAAAAGAACGTGAGTGACAGAGTTCAACAAAGTCACACAGCTAGCAAGTAGCCTAGGCAGTCTGGCTCCTTGGTCATGTTCTTCAATACTATGCCAGGCTGCCTGTCAAATAAAGACTAAAATAAAGATCCTTGGGCTCCCTTTAGAGACTGGTTCAGTAGGTTTGAGGTGGTGCCCAGATATCTGTACTTTAAACAAATTCCCAAATGATTTGGTGGAGCGCTCAGTTGGAAACCTATGCTGTAAGGAATGGCCAAATAAAACACAATGGAGGGTCAAAGCAAGGAGGATTTTGCTGTGATGTCACGCTTGGGAGGAAATGCCGGGAAAAGCAAGAGAAAACTGGGTACTAGTAAAGACGAGGGGGAAAGAAAAACACAAGCTACTGGTGGTCTAAACAAGAAGTAGAACTGACCAAGCAATGAACACGTCAGCCACCCCCTAGTTTGGCCCCCAGCTGGCCCTGGCTGTGACTGTATGGCATATCCTGCAATGACATGTACCTTCTACCAAGTCCTCATCATACCTAAAATAATAGGATTTCAGAGCATCCTGCGAGCAAATAAATGAACCATAAGGGCAAATAAGAATGAAGAGTAAGAGAAAGAACTAACATCTATTTACTTCTTCTTATATGCCAGGCTATGTTCTAGATGCTTTATGTGTAAGAACTTACTTAATTCTCATAACAATCCTATGGGGCAGGTACTATTGTCTTCCCTCGTTTTACAGGTAAGGAGTCTGAGGTACACAGAGGTTAAGAAGCTTGCCAAGGTCACATGGTAACAAATGGCAGAGCCAGATTCAAACCCAGGACATTTTGCACAAGAGCTCACACTCTCAGGCTGCTTCTAGACGAAAGATAAAAAGGAATGAAGGATGAGGCCATTAATGGTGCGATTTAGAAAAGCTACTTGGCGGGACTGCCCTGGAGGCCCAGTGGTTAAGACTCTGCACTCTCAATTCCGGGGGCACAGGTTCCATCCCTGGCTGGGGAACTAAGATCCCACGTGGTGCACGGTGTGGCCAAAAAAAAAAAAAGTGACTTAGTTGCAAATTTTCATTTGAGAGACGTGAACACACAAACCCTTCTGAGTCCCCCTGTTGCTGACCCACCTCTGGTAGGAATGTTAGAAAGACCATGGGAGCCCAAAGGGCACTTAGCTCCCTCCTCCCAGAGACTACAGGGGGCACCATGGGTGGCTGGTCATTTGGACTCCTGTGGCCGTGGAGACAAGCCAAGACTGTTCCAAGTGCCTAAGACTCCCAAATTAGGGTTAATTGAGTCTCTTTTTGGTAAATTTCATTAAAGCAACCATCCAAAAAAAAAAAAAAAAGAATGTATTTGTCCTGAGTTATCTAGGTAGGGGAAAATGACTTTTTTAAATGACCACTATTTTGGTAGCAAGAAAAGTTTGAACGATGCTACCAGGAGCTCTGAAGGCGCCCCCTTTATCTCTGGAGATGTTAAAACATGTAAAATGTCTGGAGGATATACTTTTGCGTCTGACCTTAGGATCTTTAGAAACATTGCTTTGCTGTGTTTCCTGATGGTGACTGAAAGCCAGCAACGAGTGGGTTACATCTAGGGCAGGGATTGCCAAGCTCCACACTGCTGGCATTTTAGGCTGGATAATTCTTTGTCGTGGTGACTGTCCTGTGCATTGTGGGATGTTTGGTAGCATCCCTGGCATCTACCCATCAGATGCCAGTGAGATTCCCCCCCTTCCAGCTGTGATAAACAGGCATCGCCAACTGTTCACTGGGCAAAAATTACCCCCAGTTGACAACTACTGATCTAGGGGAAACCATTGTAATTAATGGCTCCTCTATGATCTCTTCATGCTTTGCATGAAATGTTCACATTTCAAGCACAGTGCTTCAAATACTCAGGTGTTATCCCTAAAAATATTTATAAACAAAATACATTTAATAGCAGGATATGAATATGTTTGTGTCCTTGGAAGAGGGACACATATGTTCTTGGTGATAGTAAATTGGTAATACTACTATTATTATTACTATTAACTACTACTACTACTGTTATTAGTGTCAAGTACTATGCTAAAATTAGCATAAATAATCTCATTGAATCCTCACAACAGCCCTAAGAGAGAATCCAATCATTATGCCCATTTAATAGACTGGGAAACTGAGGTAACTAAGTCAAGATCACATATCAGATCAGAAGCATCAGAGCCTGTGTTCTTTCTGGTTCTGCCCTAGTCCAAGCCAGTTTCTTTCTCACATCATGAGCTTTGTCATCTCTCGAGAGGCTCACACTATATCTATCTGCCCCTACTCGACACCAACTCTTGTTCATCCTTTAAGTCTCAATATGCCTCCTCCAGAACCTTCCCTGATCCCTGACCTCCTTTGTTCCTGTCACACCCTGTACACATCTTCATTACTGCATTTACTGTGTCACATCATCTGTTTGTGTTTCTGACCCCTCTTCACTGGGAGAGCTTTGAGGGTCAGAAGCTTCCCTTACTTATCTCTATCTGCAGTGCCTTACATATAGGCATACAGGAGGGGCCCAATAAATATGGGCTGTCCAGTAAAAACTCTGCAGCTAGGAACAGGATTACTTCTGCATGGGTTGAAAGAGATAGGGAGGAGAAGTCCAGGGACCAGAGCGGAAAAAGACAGTTGGAAAGAGGAAAAGAAACGTTCCCAAGATCATGTAGTTGAGGGTGAGGCAAGAAGCGGTCCCCAAAGCCAAAACTGAAACCCAGTCCCTGTCCCCCTGCTCAGTGCTTTGTCCACTGTATTGTACAAACATTGATGGTCAAGTGAGTTTGTTTATTTTTGGCTGCATTCGGTCTTCATTACTGCGCGGGCTTTCTCTAGCTGTGGCGAGCGGGGGCTACTCTTCGTTGCGGTGCGCGGGCTTCTCATTGCAGTGGCTTCTCTTGTTGCAGAGCACGGGCTCTAGGCGCGGGCTTCAGTAGTTGTGACACACGGGCTCTAGAGCTCAGGCTCAGTAGTTGTGGCGCATGGGCTTAGTTGCTCCGCGGCATGTGGGATCTTCCCGGACCAGGGCTCGAACCCGTGTCCCCTGCATTGGCAGGCGGATTCTTAACCACTGCGCCACCAGGGAAACCCCTGAAAGAGGTTTTGATGGCACTGATATAAGTAAACAAATGAATTTGTGGGTTGACACATGACCAACAATAAATTCATAAAAGGTAAATATTGACATCTGAAGATTATATGTCACTATGTTTACTGTGTAGAGAACTGGACCAGGAATTAGGAAGGCTTGCATGTTCATTTTGGTTCCTTGGCAAATCAGTGAAGACTCCAGTCAAATCATTCCATTTCTCTGTGCTTTTCTTTCTTTTGACTGTAGAATTTTCCTGGTTAAAGTGCATGTAATCAACTTCTGTGCTTTTAAATGTCTTTCTCTATTTGAGCATGCTCAGCTGGATTGGGAAAATCTGTGGTTCTCTTGGGTTTTAGAAGGATAAAATCCCACAGTGATCTGTAACTTGGGTGGTTTATACAATTATAGAACCCCAAAGCTTTGGGGAGCCTGATAAATCATACAGTGAAATTTTCCAGCTGAATTTCTTTTACAGAATCCCCAGCAGGTGCTCAACAAGTCTCACTTCACATTCCATGATGTAAGGAGGAAAGTGGTTCAATTTGAAGGAAGCTAGTGCAGTGCGCGCGCGCGCGCGCGCGTGTGTGTGTGTGTGTGTGTGTGTGTCCTTTCTGATTGGTGTATGCCTATGTGTCCATCTCACGTTCTGTAGGGCTTATGATCTGTTGGTTTCCTTACATTGCCAGTCATTAGCACAGGGCTTAGTGACAACAATAATCATGTAACGTAACAGTACTTATGAAACGTCAGAGACTGTGCTAAATGCTTAACATAGAATAGCTTGTTTAAGCTGTATAAGAAACTTATGAAGCAAATACTATTATTACCTTTATTTTTCAGATAAGGAAACTAAGACTCAGAGAGGTTAGCTAACTTGCCTAAAGACTCACGTCTACTAAGAGGTACAGTCTCAAGTTTATTTCAGAGAGAGCTGGAGCTATTAATAACTCAATAAATGTTTACTGAATCCAATTAATGATATCCCTATCTACCACCACCTCTCATTCCCCTGCTACAGATGAGAGAAAAGTATAAAGTTTGCATATGGAAAACGATAGCAATATTTGTATAAGTATTGTGGATTTAATTCAACTGAAGATTGGTTTTTCATATTATTGGAGGTTTTCCTTCAGCTATCAAGTTAGAGTTTCAAAAACACAAATTAGAAGAAGATATAAAAATATTTTAATATATACTTCACTAAGCTGTATTTACAGATACTGTGTTTAAGTTAATATATTATCAAGTCTACTATAAACAAATCAGTATGGAAAGCAGAGTAATAATTTAGGCTTCCCTAAAGAGAAACTAGATAAGACATTTCTTTTGGAATATTACCAGGCTTTATTTTTTTCTTTTAAAGCACAACCTAAAATAGAGAAGCAATTTCTATATTAATAAAAAAAAAAAAGGAAATCTGAGGCAGATGTAGCCAGCATGAGTGAATTAACTGCAGGTTGACGTTCTCATTTATAGACATGTGTTTTAAATAAAGAAGGAGATTGACCATCTCACCTAGTTAATCATTAACTGGAAACTCTAGCCAAACTCATGAAGCAGGTAAAGTTTATTTTCAGGCGTTCAACTGGCTTCTCTCTCTGGCTGCTCTTTTGGGGTCACCCTAGATGCCTAGTAACCTTAGCCTGCCTCTCTCTTCCAGAAGGAGCAGCACCCTGTGTTTGAGACCTTTACTTCTTATGTCAGGATCCTTTCAGATGCAAGTTTTAAAGAGCTAACACCAACTGGCAGAAGGGAAAAAAAAAAAAAAAAGAATTTATCGGAGTGTGTAATTGTCAAGTCTAGGGGTAGCCCTAGCCTGAGGATCTAGACATTCATATTATGTAATTGAGAATCTATCTAACTCCAGATCCCTTTCCTTTTTCTTATTTTTTTGTAAACCTCTTTCTGACAGAGGTTCTAAGTAGTAGAATACAGCTGCTCCAAGCTGGAATCTTATCAGCTTAGCTACTCCTGTTGCAAAAGGGCAAGTCCCTGAAGGTCTTAGAATGAAGGCTCATTTGTGCCTGTCTCATGCCCATCTCTGACCTAAGGCCAGTCCTAGCCCATCTATAGAGTTTGGGATGGGGTTAATCCCATCACAAACACATGGACTCAAGTTGGGAAGAGGATAGTTTTCCAAAGGAAAATTGAGGTCCTAGTACTACCATATGTGGAGAGTGAATGTGTGGCAGACATGAACAGTATCTACCCCATCTGGTTATCGTAGGAGACATACCAGGCACCCTCATAGGATGGAGATGGAGCATCAGAAGCCTGTGGTGCCCCTAAATGATCCCATGCAGGTGACTCTTCTTAGTTCATATGTAAACCAATCCTCTTGGATTTATAATAAGTTAACATAAGGATGCATCCAGCAAAACTGGATCCGTAAGCAAGATGTGAAGGATCTTCAGGTGGTAGCTTGTTTTGCATAGGCATCCACGACTAGTGCTCTAACTGAATTCTTCTAGAATGCCTAGAGGAAGATGACAGTAGAAATTGAGCTGGTAATAGGCAGTTTTTTAATAAGTCCATTAGTGTGGCACATTTGGATGCTTAATGGTTGTCATGAATCACATTTGCCTGAGTAATTCCAGTTCTGTACTACAGAAATACTTTCACAATGGTGCATAAAGATATAGATACAAAGATATTCATTGCAGCATGGCTGAAAATCGTGAAAAATTGGGAACAACTTAAATATCTGTCAATAAGGGAAAGGTTAAATAAATTATAGCCAAACAGTGGAAAGCTGTGCTGGTATTACCTGAAAATGTTTTATGGAAAGATGTCCAGAAATATCTTATTTGATGAATAAGGTTGAAAAAATGTATAGTAAAATCCCATTTTTGTTTTCTTAAGAAACTGTGTGCACATGCATAGACAAGAAGGGTCTGAAAGAATGCACACCAACTCGTTAAAACCGTTACACCTGCGAGATGGGATCATATGGGGGAGAGTTTTTACTTTTTAATTTGTGCATTTCTGTCTTCTGTATGTTTGGATTTTTAAAAATAAGTATTTTTTAGCATGTATATTTTAAAGTTCTTTTTAAGACAGAAGTAATATCTAAAATTATGTTTTGGGCTTCCCTGGTGGTGCAGTGGTTAAGAATCCACCTGCCAATGCAGGCGACACGGGTTCGAGCCCTAGTCTGGGAAGATCCCACATGCCATGGAACAACTAGTCCGTGTGCTACAACTCCCGAGCCTGTGCTCTAGAGCCTGCGTTCTAGAGCCAGTGCTCCGCAACAAGAGAAGCCACCGCAATGAGAAGCCAGTGCACCGCAACGAAGAGTAGCCCCTACTCTCCGCAACTAGAGAAAGCCCGGGTGCAGCAACAAAGACCCAGTGCAGCCAAAAATAAAATAAATTAAAATTATGTTTTATTCTTCTAATGCCATCCATACGCAGATAGTCATTTCTTCTTGGGAGCCCCCAATGTTCCCTCTGTAAAATCTTTCTCCACTTACCATTTTCATAACTCATACCCTCACTCCCCACTGCTCTCCATTTGCTCTACAGAATGACCCAGTCAAGACTTACAGCATTATTAGGCATTATTTCTAATAAAAAAAGATGGACTTCTAAGGCATATGTGGAATGTACTAACAGAATAGCCATTCAATAACCTTTTATTTTTTCCCCCCTCACAATTTATCCCCTCACTAATATCAGGGATTACTTCAACTCTTTATAATAAAACTAAATTTAGATAGATGGATAGATGGATCAATGGATGGATGGATGGATGGATAGATAGATAGATAGATATCTCATATGTGGAATGAAATTGAGCAATTCGAAACAGATTTGTTGATCTGATGAACAGAAACACATGCGAAATCACAGGGAGGTAAAATAGGAAATGAAAATCAGGACCAAGGAAAGAGGAATAAAAATATGCTGGACATAATTCAATAACTATTTGCTGATGGTAATTATAGGGATGGAAAACCCATCAGGCCTATGGAGCTAAAATTAATCAGCAAGTATTCATGGAGTGTGCCTCCTGCTTCTATTACTGGTTCTGGCTTCCTGCCTGCCCAGTGCCCAGGCTGGAGACATTTGCACGACAGTCAGCTTGTCAAGACAGAAGGAGCAAAATAAGCAGGCAGAGGCTCACAGCAGCCTTCTAATACCCCATCATGTTCACTGGAATCACAAGCAAGTGAGATAATTTCCTTCTGTGAAAGGCTATAAAACTAGCTTAAAAGTTGTAAACATCACTACGTCAACTTAAAAGAGCCGATTACTAGAGGTATTATTTCTGCAAAGCAATAGTCAATTCATTTGTACACTCTGAAATTTTTAAAGTACAAATCCTTATTCTTCTATTAAAGTTGGGAAGAGGAATCAGTAGGACTTGTAACAGCTATACTTAATTTTCAGGGTTCTTTGCTGACAACCATTTTAGGTCATGACTAATTCCCCTAAAATGTAAAATATGATATTTGTGTCACTGTTAGTATTTTGATAAATAGTTGTTGTAGTGGACATTTGTTGTTTTCTGCATGGCCTTTTCTCCTACTTTAATTTAAAAGCCCAGTTACTGGGAGGAGCATCTCTCCTCTCTCTCTCTGTCCTTCTCTCCTTCTCACTCACTCTCTCCCATTTGTACCCTACTTTTTTTTTTTTTTTTTTTTTTTTTTGCGGTACGCGGGCCTCTTACCGCTGTGGGCTCTCCCATTGCAGAGCACAGGCTCCGGACGCGCAGGCTCAGCGGCCATGGCTCACGGGCCCAGCCGCTCCGCGGCATGTGGGATCTTCCCGGACTGGGGCACGAACCCGCGTCCACTGCATCGACAGGCGGACTCTCCACCACTGCGCCACCAGGGAAGCCCTGTACCCTACTCTTAAATGTCAGTGGTGGGCACTTGACCTAGGCTTTGGCAAGCAGAGTATACATCCCTTACATCTCTTGGTCATAATCATTGCTTCAGGGATGAGCCCATGACCCAACTAGACCTATGAAGCTCCTCCCAAGGACATCCACTAAAATTTTTGGAAGAGAACTTTCCACGGAAGTTACTAAGCTGGTAGAGTGTTTTAAATCCAGGTGCTGCAGGCCACCAAGTGGAGATAACTTTCCCAGGAATAAAGCCAAAACAGAGGAAAGTAAAGCTAAGAGAGAGAGTTCAAGTCCTTTTGATATCATTTGAGCCCCTGCATCCAACCATGCCTAAAACTAAACTTCCTTTTGACCTTTAAGTAAATCAGAAAACTTTCTTTTTGCTTTAACAGTTGGGTTTCTTTTAAATCCATCACAAAAATGTCCTGATAAAATACTAATGGCAAATTTTCTTTGTGTTATTTCCATAAGAAATAACCAAATAAACTGGAGAAGAACTTTCATAATTCAAACGAGTCATGCTCACCTCCTAGAAGCCCTCCTGACCACCATCTCTATGCCCACACCTTCCTCCCTACCTTTAAACAGCCAGGTGACTTGATGCATATGTAGTGTAGGTGCAGCTATCACCACATTTCTACCAGTCTGCCTTATTTGATAATGACTTGTTACTGTGTCTGTCTCCGTGTCCTCCAGCACACAGATTGTATCTTCATAATTTTTACATCCCTGCAGCCTTACACTGGGGCCTAACATATAATAGCTGCTATCTTGTTGAAGAAATTGTGTTTTGCTGAAGAAATGAATGAATGGGAGAGAAAAATAGTCGGAAAAGTCCCTTCTGTTAATAAAGATTCCATGATTAATGGGAACTGTGGATAAAATAACTAGTATCAGAAGACCAAAGTATACCAAACTGATATATCCAAACTGAATCCTCAAACTGTCAGTCATTGGTGGCTGTTTAGTTGAGAAATTGTCTTTTCTCTGGTCATTAGGATTGAGAAGCTGGGTGAATGGGAAGGAGGTGGTTGTTGTTTTTGTTTGCTTGTTTGTTTTGCAAAACATCGGCTATATTTTAAATTCCATAAAATTTAATAACCTCTCGCAAAATGCTAAGACTGAAACATACAACCTGTAACATAGAGTATAGGTTGTAGGTTGTAAGGGTGGAAGCAGGGAGAGCAGTGGTAGCCAGAAGCTTGCTGGTAACTAGAAGGCAATCCAGTAGGGCGGCTTACAGTAGGGGCCTTCTGTGACAAAGCAAAGAATAACAAGATACTGAGAAGTGTAAAAAGAGGCAGCACTGTCTGTGTAGCACAGGGTGATCAAGTGAGAGCAAGTTTTACAATTAATATGGGCGAACTCTAGAAAAAAAATCTACTGCAGGGCTTCCCTGGTGGCACAGTGGTTGAGGGTCCGCCTGCCGATGCAGGGGACGCGGGTTCGTGCCCCGGTCCGGGAGGATCCCACATGCCGCGGAGCGGCTAGGCCCGTGAGCCATGGCCGCTGAGCCTGCGCGTCCAGAGCCTGGGCTCCGCAACGGGAGAGGCCACAACAGTGAGAGGTCTGCGTACTGCAAAGAAAAAAAAACAAAAAAACCCCCACAAAAACAAAAAAATCTACAGATTGGGATAGGATCAAGGCATTGGGATGAAAAAATAATCCCTCTATGTGGGCAAATATCTTTTTTTAATTAATTTTTATTGGAGTATAGTTGCTTTACAATGTTGTGTTAGCTTCTGCTGTACAGCAAAGTGAATCAGTTATACATACACATATATCCACTCTTTTTTTAGATTCTATTCCCATATAAGTCATTACAGAGTATTGAGTAGAGTTCCCTGTGCTATACAGTAGGCCCTTATTAGTTATCTATTTTATATATAGTAGTGTGTATATGTCAATCCCAATCGCCCAATTTATCCCTCCCCCACCCTTTTCCCCTTGGTAACCCTAAGTTTGTTTTCTACATCTATAACTCTATTTCTTTTTTGTAGATAAGTTCACTTGTACCCTTTTCTTTAGATTCCACATATAAGCAATGACATAGGATATTTGCCTTTCTCTGTCTGACTTACTTCACCTAGTATGATAATCTCTAGGTCCATCCATGTTGCTGCAAATGGCATTATTTCGTTCTTTTTTATGGCTGAGTAATATTCCATTGTATATGTGTACCACACCGTCTTTATCCATTCCTCTGTTGATGGACATCTATGTTGCTTCCATGTCCTGGCTATTGTAAATAGTGCTGCAGTGAACACTGTGGGGCATGTGTCTTTCCGAATTATGATTTTCTCCAGCTATATGGGCAAAAATCTTAATAAAATTTCGAGATGAGTAAGAAAACTTCTGAGTACTTGAGTTCCAGTTATGACATGTTACTGGTATTTGGGGTTTCCCCTCCCCTTTCCCACTGCAGAGCAATCAAGCCTAACTTTCTTCATGTGCTTCAAAGATCTGGACTTGAGCTCTAGCACTGCCTCTGTTTCCTTCCCTCCTTCCACATGCTCCTCCCAACTCCTCTCAGGGGCAGCTTTCTATGCACTCACTTCCTCCAACCACTGGGCCTTCTCAGTCTTGGCCAGACAGTCTTCCTTCAGCAAGGGCAGTTTCTGAAAGTCCATCTCTTCCATGGAGCTGCTAAATGACTGGTTCGCCTTCCTTTGGCCTCCAAAATGCTTCCCCTATCCAACCATATCTTCCCACCTCTGCCGCCACCACCCCAGTACAAACCTGTGTCTTACCCTGGACCAATGCGCCTGTCTCCTCGCTGCTCCGCCTGCTTCCTGTCTTAGCTTCTGCACCCCAGGCTCCACGTTACAGGCGGAATAAGCTTTCAAGTAGTAAATTAGATTACATCCATAATCAGTGTGCTGATAAATGTTTAACAGCTGCTGGGAGAGAGTATCTATGTATCTATTATACATTTTACTGATATAAAGAATGCATATCACACAATTTACCAAAAAGTAATAAAATATACAACACTTTTTCACAGTAAATTCTATCCATATATAACCCACTGATTTTCACAGAACGGTTTCAGTGATTTTTGCCAAACTCTTGTATCCATAGTCAACCTACAGCTGCAATTCAATTATGTTTGGCAAAAGCAGATCATGTTTGGTTAATATTCAATTCAGCAAAGAAGGTGCTCATGCCACTGCAGTTCAAACATGAATGTTGGTGATTTCTTTACGTTAATGGGCGAGATGAAAGTGAAACAACAAAGATGTACGTTCGGACTACACTTTGTCTACAATATGAGTGCTTCTTTGCTGATCAGATAATAGTTTTCAAGTGCTGGAAAAATATTTCCTCAATTTTTTGTGTTATTCATAAAGGAACACACTTTGAAGTTCAATCTTTACTGTTAAAATGTTCTCCTATCACTTTCTTAGGTTTAGACAATCAACACAATAAATCAAGCTCTGATTTGCAGTGTTTTCCAATTTCCATAGTGTAAATACTACACCATGATTGATTTCAAACTACTGAAATAACATTTCTGAATGCAAAGTTGGGAAGAGATGCTGTATCACACCAATTATATAGGCTATCCATTATGCAGGATGGACAGAAGTAACTTTAAAGCATAGATAATAGTAAAATAATTAAGAAATGACGTTTTGAGCATTTATTACCGTTCTTTTTAAAGTATTTTATTTAATTGTAAGTTTCTAAATAATTTCGTTTTTAATCTTGGCCATGATGAGCAACTGACTGACAGAATTCCTGAAAATTTAGCAATCAGCTCCCCAAGCTGGTACAGCTGGCTCCAGCATTCTTCTGAATTGTCACTCCTCTGCTCAAACTTTCAGGCCACCCATTGCACTGATTATCTGGGCAATGAGTAAAGAGAGGCAATGACAATTCTCAATAAAATTAATAAGTCCTTTTGTTGTGATGAATTAACAATGAAAAAATTCTACACATCCCTCCCTGTTTTCCCAAGCTTGGTGTTTAAAAACTCCTTTGTATGCATCACCCTGTTTGACTTACAGATTCCTGTGAGGTAGCAGGGGTAGATATCATTATCCTTCTTTTACAAATAGAAAAGCAAGACTGAGAAGTGAATGACTGGCCCCAGCTGATTGAGTTAAGCCAGTGACAGAACTGGATTTCAAATTCAGGTCTCATATTGACAAACAAGAGGCTACAGAAAATTTGATTAATACTGACATCAAATTTAAAAGTTGTAACCAATGTCCTTTTTAACACTTCGGAATCTGATATAAAGTACATTCATATCCTGTTAAGGGACACCCCCCCCATGCCAAGGATGTTTTGATCTTTTAACGCCACTATTTCTAACTTAGCTTAAAACAAAACAAAAGCCCAGGGTGACCTAATAAATAAATAAGGTGTAAGCACTAAAATGAAAATGTAGGTTTTCAGAAATGAGCTGAGGTCCCACCTAGAAATGGAGCCAATTGAGACAATCTCTACCAAAGGAACACGGGATATAAAAGGAGATTAAATCAGAAGAGGAAGAAAGCTAATGACATAATGGCCAGCCACAAATGCCACGGATGAAAAACAAAGTACATAATACTTGTTACAGTGATTCAGTGTGCTTGCTCTAATATCTCCAAACACTAAAAACATTACTTTCCTGCTCACTGCAACATTTATCTCATTTATCTGCTGATATTTACTTCAACGTTGAATCAGGTACTGCTTAGACTAAGCTCTGCCGGCATAAAGAATGTAGACTTAACAGGACACTCAGAAGCATATCATGCATACGAGTACAAATTGTGATATTTTAGGTAGCTTATGATGAAATCATTGAAAGCATCCTGAGAAGCAGCAAAACACCAGGGATGCTGATAACAATTTAACATTTCCCAGTTCATGTGAGAATGTTAATTCCAATTACAAAAAGAAGTACCAAAGTGGAATTCATTATGATTAAGAACTTGCTGTTCTAAGTGTGAATTGTTTATAAAAGGCAGGTCTGGTGTAAAACGCAAATATTGAAGCACAGAGAGATGGGGCATTCGAAGCTCAGCTGGATTCCCTTGAACCTCTTACCTCTAAAGTTAAACAAAAACAGCAGTGTTTCCCAAAGACAAGATACTATTTTAAAGAGACATCTAATAGCTATGATAGCTGTAGGAACACTTTTGTGTGTTTTTTTTTAACATCTTTATTGGTGTATAATTGCTTTACAATGGTGTGTTAGTTTCTGCTTTATAACAAAGTGAATCACCTCTACAAATACATATATCCCCATATCTCCTCCCTCTTGCGTCTCCCTCCCACCCTCCCTATCCTCCTCCTCTAGGTGGTCACACAGCACTGAGCTGATCTCCCTGTGCTATGTGGCTGCTTCCCACTAGCTGTTTTACATTTGCTAGTATGTATAAATCCATGCCACTCTCTCACTTCGTCCCAGCTTACCCTTACCCTTCCTCGTGTCCTTAAGTCCATTCTCTATATCTGCGATTTTATTCCTGTCCTGCCCCTAGGTTATGCAGAAACTTCTTTTTTTTTTCAGATTCCATATATATGTGTTAGCATACGGTATTTATTTTTCTCTTTCTGACTTACTTCACTCTGTATGACAGACTCTAGGTCCATCCACCTCACTACAAAAAACTCAATTTCGTTTCTTTTTATGGCTGAATACTCTTCCATAGTATATATGTGCCACATCTTCTTTATCCATTCATCTGTCGATGGACACTTAGGTTGCTTCCATGTCCTGGCTATTGTAAATAGAGCTGCAATGAACATTTTGGTACATGACTCTTTTTGAATTATGGTTTTCTCAGAGTATATGCCCAGTAGTGGGATTGCTGGGTCAAATAGTAGTTGTATTTTTAGTTTTTTAAGGAACCTCCATACTGTTCTCCATAGTGGCTGTATCAATTTACATTCCCACCAACAGTGAAAGAGGGTCCTCTTTTCTCCACACCCTCTCCAGCATTTATTGTTTCTAGCTTTTTTGATAATGGCCATTCTGACCGGTGTGAGGTGATAACTCATTGTAGTTTTCATTTGCATTTCTCTAATGATTAGTGATGTTGAGCATTCTTTGATGTGTTCGTTGGCAATCTGTATATCTTCCTTGGAGAAATGTCTATTGAGGTCTTCTGCCCATTTCTGGATTGGGTTTTTTTGATATTCAGCTGCATGAGATGCTTGTAAATTTTGGAGAGTAATCCTTTGTCAGTTGCTTCATTTGCAAATATTTTCTCCCATTCTGAAGTTTGTCCTTTTGTCTTGTTTATGGTTTCCTTTGCTGTGCAAAAGCTTTGTAGTTTCATTAGGTCCCATTTTTTAATTTTTATTTTTCTTTCCATTTCTCTAGGAGGTGGGTCAAAAAGGATCTTGCTGTGATTTATGGCAGAGTGTTCTGCCTATGTTTTCCTCTAAGAGTTTTAAAGTGTCTGGCCTTACATTTAGGTCTTTAATCCATTTTGAGTTTATTTTTGTGTATGGTGGTAGGGAGTGTTCTAATTTCATTCTTTTACATGTAGCTGTCCAGTTTTCCCAGCACCACTTATTGAAGAGGCTGTCTTTTCTCCATTGTATACTCTTGCCTCCTTTATCAAAAATAAGGTAACCATATGTCTGTGGGTTTATCTCTAGGCTTTCTATCCTGATCCACTGATCTATATTTCTGTTTTTGTGCCAGTACCATACTGTCTTAATTGCTGTAGCTTTGTAGTATAGTCTGAAGTCCAGAAGCCTGATTCCTGCAGCTCCATGTTTCTTTCTCAAGATTTCTTTGGCTATTCGGGGTCTTCTGTGTTTCCATACAAATTGTGAAATTTTTTGTTCTAGTTCTGTGAAAAATGCCAGTGGTAGTTGGTTAGGGATTGCATTGAATCTGTAGATTGCTTTGGGTAGTAGAGTCATTTTTATAGTGTTGATTCTTCCAATCAAGAACATGGTATATCTCTCCATCTGCTTGTATCATCTTTAATTTCTTTCATCAGTGTCTTAGAGTTTTCTGCATACAGGTCTTTTGTCTCCTTAGGTAGGTTAATTCCTAGATATTTTATTCTTTTTGTTGCAATGGTAAATGGCAGTGTTTCCTTATTTTCTCTTTCACATTTTTCATCATTAGTGTATAGGAATGCAAGCAATTTCTGTGCATTAATTTTGTATCCTGCTATTTTACCAAATTCACTGATTAGCTCTAGTAATTTTCTGGTAGCATCTTTAGAATTCTCTATGTATAGTGTCATGTCATCTGCAAACAGTGACAGCTTTACTTCTTTTCCTATTTGTATTCCTTTTATTTCTTTTTCTTCTCTTATTGCTGTGGCTAAAACTTCCAAAGGTATGTTGAGTAATAATGGTGAGAGTGGACAACTTTGTCTTGTTCCTGATCTTAGTGGAAATGGTTTCATTTTTTTACCATTGAGAATGATGTTGGCTGTGAGTTTGTCATATATGGCCTTTTTTATGTTGAAGTAGATTCCCTCTATGCCTACTTTCTGGAGAGTTTTTATCATAAATTGGTGTTGAATTTTGTCAAAGATTTTTCTATGTCTATTGAGATGATCATATGGCTTTTACCCTTCAGTTCGTTAATATGATGTATCACATTGATTGATTTGCATATATTGAAGAATCCTTGCATTCCTGGGATAAACTCCACTTGATCACGGTGTATGATCCTTTTAACGTGCTGTTGGACTCTGTTTGCTAGTATTTTGCTGAGGATTCTTGCATTCATGTTCCTCAGTGATATTGGCCTGTAGTTTTCTTTTATTGTGACGTCTTTGTCTGGTTTTGGTATCAGGCTGATGGTGGCCTCTTAGAATAAGTTTGGAGTGTTCCTCCCTCTGCTATATTTTGGAAGAGTTTGAGAAGGATAAGTCTTAGCTCTTCTCTAAATGTTTGATAGAATTCACCTGTGAAGCCATCTGGTGCTGGGCTTTTGTTTGTTGGAAGACTTTTAATCACAGTTTCAGTTTCAGTGCTTGTGATTGGTCTGTATATATTTTCTATTTCTTCCTGGTTCAGTCTTGGAAGGTTGTACTTTTCTAAGAATTTGTCCATTTCTTCATGGTTGTCCATTTTATTGGCATATCGTTGCTTGTAGTAATCTCTCATGATCCTTTGTATTTCTGCAGTGTCAGTTGTTACTTCTCCTTTTTCATTTCTACTTCTATTGATTTGAGTCTTCTCCCTTTTTCTCTTGATGAGTCTGGCTAATGGTTTATCAATTTTGTTTATCTTCTCAAAGAACCAGCTTTTAGTTTTATTGATCTTTGCTATTGTTTCATTCATTTCTTTTTCATTTATTTCTGACCTGATCTTTATGATTTTTTTTCCTTCTGCTAACCTTGGGGTTTTTTTGTTCTTCTTTCTCTAATTGCTTTAGGTGTAAGGTTAGGTTGTTTATTTGAGAAGTTTCTTGTTTCTTGAGGTAGGATTGTATTGCTATAAACTTCCCTCTTAGAACTGCTTTTGCTGCATCCCATAGGGTTTGGGTCATTGTGTTTTCCTTGTCATTTGTTTCTAGGTATTTTTTGATTTCCTCTTTGATTTCTTCAGTGATCTCTTGGTTATTTAGTCATGTATTGTTTAGCCTCCATGTGTTTCTATTTTTTACAGATTTTTTTCCTGTAATTGATATCTACTCTTATAGCCTTGTGGTCGGAAAAGACACTTGATACGATTTCAGTTTTCTTATATTTACCAAGGCTTGCTTTGTGACCCAAGATATGATCTATCCTGGAGAATGTTCCCTGAGCACTTGAGAAAAAGTGTATTCTGTTGTTTTTGGATGGAATGTCCTATAAATATCAATTAAGTCTATCTTGTTTAGTGTATCATTTAAAGTTTGTGTTTCCTTATTTATTTTCATTTTGGATGATCTGTCCATTGATGAAAGTGGGGTGTTAAAGTCCCCTACTATGATTGTGTAACTGTCTATTTCCCCTTTTATGGCTGGTGGAATTTGCCTTATGTATTGAGGTGCTCCTATGTTGGGTGCATAAATATTTACAATTGTTATATCTTCTTCTAGGATTGATCCCTTGATCATTATGTAGTGTCCTTCCTTGTCTCTTGTAATAATCTTTATTTTAAAGTCTATTTTGTCTGATATGAGAATTGCTAGTCCAGCTTTCCTTTGATTTCCATTTGCATGGAATATCGTTTTCCATCCCCT
Organism: Grampus griseus; assembly: GCF_964374135.1. NCBI lineage: Eukaryota > Metazoa > Chordata > Mammalia > Artiodactyla > Delphinidae > Grampus > Grampus griseus. Next base: position 119,413,690 of record NC_139019.1, on the reverse strand, counting down.
CACTGTCAGTCTCTATGTGTCCCTAGGTCTGAAGTGGGTCTCTAGTAGACAGCATATATACAGGTGTTTGTTTTTTTTATCCATTCAGCCAGTCTTTGTCTTTTGGTGGGAGCATTTCATCCATTTACATTTAAGGTAATTATCCATATGTATGTTCCTCTTACCGTTTTCTTGTTTTGGGTTTATTATAGGTCTTTTCCTTCTCTTGTGTTTCTTGCCTAGAGAAGTTCCTTTAGCATTTGTTGTAAAGCTGGTTTGGTGGTGCTGAAATCTCTTAGCTTTTGCTTGTCTGTTAAGGTTTTAATTTCTCTGTCGAATCTGAATGAGATCCTTGCTGGGTAATCTTGGTTGTAGGTTTTTCCCTTTCATCACTTTAAATATGTCCTGCTACTCCCTTCTGGCTTGCAGAGTTTCTGCTGAAAGATCAGCTGTTAACCTTATGGGGATTCCCTTGTATGTTATTTGTTTTTTTTCCCTTGCTGCTTTTAATATTTTTTCTTTGTATTTAATTTTTGATAGTTTGATTAATATGTGTCTTGGTGTGTTTCTCCTTGGATTTATCCTGTATGGGACTCTCTGTGCTTCCTGGGCTCAACTGTTTCCTTTCCTATATTGAGGAAGTTTTCAACTATAATATCTTCAGATGTTTTCTCAGTCCCTTTCTTTTTCTCTTCTTCTTCTGGAACCCGTATAATTCGAATGTTGGTGCGTTTAATGTTGTCCCAGAGGTCTCTCAGATTGTCCTCATTTCTTATCATTCTTTTTTCTTTATTCTGCTCAGTTATTTCCACTGTTTTATCTTCCAGGTCACTTATGTGTTCTTCTGCCTCAGTTATTCTGCTATTGATTCCGTCTACAGAATTTTTAATATCATTTATCGTGTTATTCATCATTGTTTGTTTTCTCATTAGTTCTTCTAGGTCCTTGTTAAACGTTTCTTGTATTTTCTCCATTCTATTTCCAAGATTTTGGATTATCTTTACTATCATTACTCTGAATTAATGTTCAGGTAGAGTGCCTATTTCCTCTTCATTTGTTTGTTCTGATGGGTTTTTACCTTTCTCCTTCATCTGCTGTGTGTTTCTCTGTCCTCTCATTTTGCTTAACTTACTGTGTTTGGGGTCTCCTTTTCACAGGCTGCAGGTTCGTAGTTCCCATTGTTTTTGGTGTCTGCCCCCAGTGGCTAAGGTTGGTTCAGTGTGTTGTGTAGGCTTCCTGGTGGAGGGGACTAGTGCCTGTGTTCTGGTGGATGAGCCTGGATCTTGTCTTTTTGCTGGGAGGGACTATGTATGGTGGTGTGTTTTGGGGTGTCTGTGAACTTAGTATAATTTTAGGCAGCCTCTCTGCTAATGGGTAGGGTTGTGTTCCTGTCTTGCTAGTTGTTTGGCATAGGGTGTCCAGCACTGTAGTTCGCTGGTCGTTGAGTGGAGCTAGGTCTTAGCGTTGAGATGGAAGCTTTTGCCGTTTGATATTACGTGGAGCTGGGAGGTCTCTGGTGGACCAATGTCCTGAACTTGGCTCTTCCATCTCAGAGGCACAGGCCTGACACCCGGCTGTAGCACCAAGACCCTGTCAGCCACATGGCAATAAGATGTCCTTGTCAAATGGGGTCCTAGCTGATTCTGAACAGAACCATGAGACACACAGAGACATTCCAGGGACAGTTTTTTTAAAGTAAGTTCTGACAACCCACATAAGATGATCGTGTTGGCTTAATATAAAATTAACATATTCAATGGACTATCATATTCAAAATTATTAATACATACCAAAATGATAAAAATTTATTTGATTCCAATTTTCATTTGATATCATAGATCTAAAGTGGGGTGGAGGGATAGGATGATAGAATCAATGGAAACTACAGCCACAACAAGGAATCATGGGCTATAGGAAAATAAGTTACAAGGTCTCCTTATGTCAAAGGAACCATGTGTGATAAACAACAGTAAAGGTGGGAATGAATGTGGTATACGCTGTGCTCTTTCTTCATCAGGCTGTCTCTTAACTGAAACTACTGAATGCATTCATCTCAAGTAATCCAGGTTTTCCGTTCTCCCTGGAAAACATACTGATTGATGCAGGGCAGGCTGAACACTGGGGCTGAGATTACTTCCTGTACTCCACACATTGCTGTTCCTACCAGTTATGCTCTGTGCTTACCAACACTTCCTGGTGTTTTGCGAGTTTTTTTCCCCAAAAAATATGTTTATTCCATTTGTGTCGTTCTTGTAATTACTCGATTTAATTAAATATTAAGTAAAATGATGAAATATGAGTAATAGAAGAAATAGTTGTTGTTCTATAAAATCTAAATGGAAAAACGCCCTATAAATAACTGCTGTCAAACTAGGTGGATGTAAGACTACTTTAAAAGACTGTGGCAAGGGCAGGGGGGATGAACCATAAAAATTTAGAAATCTACACTCATTTTGTAAGTATTTTTATTTGTTGCTCTTTAAAGGAAACTGGGGAAATCGTAATACTACATATTAATAATAATTGCTAATGACGATTGAACACTTAATATACCCCAGGAATTAGTCTAAGCACTTCACATATATCGAACTTGTTTACTGTTTATAATAACTTGAATTAATACTATTATCATCCCCATTTTATAGATGATGGAAACTGAGGCACAGAGAGTTAGGTTGCCCAAGGTTATTACATTCTTCATAGAGGTGGTGGAGGCCAGCCAGCCAGTCTGGCTCTTAACAGCTATGCTGTACTGATGCCATGTGGGTACAGTTTATACATGAATGAAAACATGGAACGCCAGTCAGTGGGCTCCCCAAAGCTTTAGACCTTCATCAGAGGATTAGAAAATAAATGTTCAATCACAGGTTGTAGGTTTTAAAGCTTAAAATTTCCAAGTATAATTTTTTTTTTTACGATTCCCTTGCTTTAACTTTTTTTTTTTTTTTCGGTACGCGGGCCTCTCACTGATGTGGCCTCTGCTGTTGCGGAGCACAGGCTCCGGACGCGCAGGGTCAGCGGCCATGGATCACGGGCCCAGCCGCTACGCGGCATGTGGGATCTTCCTGGACCGGGACACGAACCCGTGTCCCCTGCATCGGCAGGCAGACTCTCAACCACTGCTCCAACAGGGAAGCCCAACTTTTTATTTTTTAACTGACTTTTTAATTGAATTAAATACCAGTCCAATCCCATCAGTGAGAAGGTTTTGCCCTCTATGAAGGGACAAGTGAAAACGGTGGTCTTAAGTACATACCAGAATGGGAGTTGAGATCTGTGTACACTGGCATAGGGATTTACTGTAGATACTTGAGCAGGAGCATGACAGGATTTCATTGATTTGGAGGAGTAATCTGGCAGTGAGGCCTGGATTATTTTAATAGAAATGATACAAGAGATGAACAAAATGGGAGAACTCACTTGGATAATATATCAACTGCTATATAAATGTAAAAAGTGGTTTGTTACTATTCAGGTTTAAGGTTTCATTGACCTTAGGACACAGTCTCAAACCCTTTCCATTCCTTCCTTCCTTCCTTCATTCACTCATCATTTAACAGATATCCACTGGGCACCTACTATGCACTAGTGATATAGCGATGAAAAAGACAGACACAGGCTCTGCCACCACAGGGCTTTTATATTCTAGTGGAGGACACAGAAATTTAACAAATGAATCCAGAAATAACAAGCTATCACTGTAATGTGCTACCAAAGTACAGGACAGTATAGGAACAAACAGTAATAGGTCTTTGTTTGTTTGTTTTAGGAAGGAGTACTCGGGTGTTTAAACGTAAGACAGTTAAAATGAGGATCTTGAGTACTACCTGTACACATTTCATTAACTCATTTGGCCTCCACAACAATTCAGTAAAAGTGATATTATGACTAGTTGACTGAATGTTTTATTATAACTACGTACTGGTCTCTGTTGTAGGAGTGGGACATATAGCAATGAACAAGACAGAAAAGGTTCTTGCCTTGATTGAGTTTGGATATATTACCTTCATTCTCACCTTTGCTTCTGAGACAATCAAATATATTCCCCCTCAGATGGGGATTCATCCTATTTCTTCTTCTGTAGTAATTATAACTTCCCAGGGTTACAGATTAGTAATTTTCATATCTACAGATTTAAGATAGTATATATAAAACACTTTCAATGGTGCCTGGCAGATAGTAGAAGTTCAATAAATATTAACTACTGTTAGAATTGCTGTTGTTATTACATGCTTAATCTCATGTCTTTTCTGGTACACTGGATTTCATTTCTTGAACTAAATTCCATACACACTTATTGCAAGCCTATCATGGAATTTACATACTCTTTCATGGAAGTTACAAGATCAGTGAAGAAAAATCTCGTTAATATTGTCTATTTCTATCCTCCATGCTTAGCTGTGTGGTCTTGGATACACCTCAAGCTCTGTAAGCCTCAGTTTCCTCATGTTGAAAAATTAGAGTAATACCTATCCATTCAGCTATTGTCAGCAGAAGTGGGCAGCAGACGTGTGTGTATGTGTCTGTTGGGTTAATCAATAAATGTTAGCCATAAAGCACAATTCTAACTCTGAAAAGCAAACACTGGGCTAATCTACAGTTTGTGCATGCTTTCAAATGAGCATGCAAGACTAAAGAATGAGAGTTTTTTCTATCAAATTAAAAAATTAACAGGCATATTTAGACCACTGAAAAGAAAAAATCAGGAAAATTCCACACTTTTGCTCCATTGAAAGTGTTTTCAAGGGTGATTTTTAATTTGAAATGATGTGTCCTCTCCCATTTTAAAGTTATCCACTGGACCTGCAGGAAAAAATGAGTGGGGAGAAAGTTAATTGGGAACTCTTATAAAAGCAGATGTTGTTTAAAAGCAGGGTATGCACCACCTACAATGTGAACAGGTAAGAGAGATGAGGTGGATTTTTTTTAGAGCACAGATTCAACTATGCAATAGGTTTATGGTATGGGAAGAGGTACTTGATTAGGTATCTGTTATGGTCCCTTTACATATATATATGTACAAATTATTATATATAATATACTACATATATAAATAGTTCCTACTATTCTAAGCAGATGTACAAGGATGATCATTTCAGTACGTTATTTAACTCATTTTTAAAACATGCGTAACATTTTGTATTGTAGGTTTGAGTCTTGATTTTTTTTTCATGAAGCTGTTGGTTGTTTGGGGACCCAATGCAGCAAAGACATCTGATTCTAATATTTGAGACTCAGAAGGCAGGACACCTGGCAGGTAGGCTAAGTAGCGTTCTCGAGTCAATTCTCATTTACTATCCACTATGAGCACCCAAGACAGGGGCCTCCCTCCAGTTGACTTGAACCAAGGGAAAGAAAAGAGGAATCATCTCGTCTGTATCCAGAGGGGTTTTGTTAACAACTGGGTTGCTCGGCTTTCTTCATAAAAATTCTCCTGGCTGAGGGTTCTAGCAGCCAGGGTTGGCTGAGGGTTGGCAAAGGTCTTGGTTCCCTTCTCTCTTCCGAGGCTGTGAGCGTATCTTCCTTTGCCAAGATGGCGGCCCTGGCATCATCTGGAGGCGGCCCGCGCAGATCGCCTCCGGGCGGGCGGCTCGCTAATAGCCTAGTTCTCTCCCGTCATCTCGAACGACACACGGGGCAGCGCCTACACCCCCAGAACCGAGAGAGGGCAACCTAGGCTGCCCGCTAGAGAGAACCTTGGCCAAGATGGTGGACGCGCGGCGGGGCGGTGTCAGCTGCCTTTACCAAGATGGCGGCAGGCGGCTTCCGGCACGCACTCCCCCCAAATCCTCTGCAAGATGTCAGGGCAGAGCAGCCGCCGCCAGTCTGAGCGCGGCCGGGCGCCCGGGCAGAGCTAGGTGGAGCTGCGGCAGCCTCCGACCCCGGCTGCAGCTGGCAAGCGCTGTCACCTGTGGGGTCGCAAAAGTTACCTCCCCAACCCCTAAAGCAACACAGCACAACCTTTCTCCGAGTCACACAAATCATAATATGTGCCGCCCAAGGTAGGCGGCTCGATCCCGGCGTCGCCCAAGCCCTCCAGACGCGGCGAGCTGGGGAAGGGGGCTGGGGCGGGGGCCACCGGCGCGGACTCCTCTCGCCCCACTCCCCTTTCGTTGGGGACAGGCCACGTGTTTCCCTCGGACAGAGGGGGAGGCGCGTAACGGGAAGAGCTGGAAGGAGTTTAATGCTGACATTTTAAAGCTGCGTGTGTTCTGTTTTATTTGGAGGGATGGGGGTCCCACGAACACGAAAGGGTGGGCGACGCATTGAGGCGAGTGCAGCAAATGTCAAGATTCGGGGGAGGGGCCTCCGCGGGAAACTTGGACGTGGGCCCCGAAGGGGGTGGAAGGAGAGGTCAGGAGTTGGGGTGGGGGAAGGAGGGCGTACTGTGCAAGCAACTTACTGTTTCGCTTGCAACTTGCTTTTAAGCCTGCCACCTCCCGCTTTCCTTAAAAATAATAATTTAAAAATGCAAAGAAATCCAGTTCGCTGGAGGTTTTGCATTTGGCGTGCAACTTCCTTCAAGTGTGAGCGCGCTAGGAGGGAGGGAGAGATGGGGGTTGAACTTGGCAGGCGGTGCCTCCTTCTGCCGCCGCCGCTGCCGCCTCGCAGGCTCGGAGAAGAGGGTGGGGGACAGTCGGGGCGCAGGGGAGGGTGGGTTCTGCTTTGCAACTTCTCTCCCGGTGCGAGCACGCGGCGGCGGCTGCAGACAGGGCCGCCCAGACGATGCGGGGGTGGGGGACCGCCGGCACGCGACTCCCCCCCGGCCCAGAGTATGTATGCGCCGACCCCCTTCCCTGCCCTCCCCTCCCTGAAGCCTCCCCAGAGGGCGTGTCTGGCCGTCCGGCCCTACGAGGGGCCGAGACGCCGCTGCACCGTTTCCCTGCAACCCTGTAGCCTCGTGCGAAGTGACACACTTCGCTCAACTCGGCCCGGGGGCGGCGGCGCGGACCACCCTCGCGGCTCTGCTGCGGGCCGCGCCCCGGCTCCCCCAGCCAGCCCGCTGTCACCCGCAGGGGCGCTGACGGTTGCTGCCGAGGGACCGGGCGAGCTCCGGACTGGGTCGGGAGTCGCAGAGCTGGGCTGGGGCGGGAAGGAGCAGCGAGAAGAGAAACTAGAGAAACTCGGCTTCCCTCCGAAGCCCGCCCCAGAAAGACCAGGTCGGCCCCCGCCGCCGCCTCCTCTCCTTTCTCCTGGGGGGTGAGGGGTGGGGGTCGAGGAGAAGCCTCGGGCGCCCAGGAAGCAGCCTCGGCGGGGGCCGTGCCGGGGGGCCGCGGGCGGGCAGGCGCCGTCGCGGCCGGGGTGGCGGGGCCCGCGCGGAGGGCGTGGGGGCGGGGGCCGCGGCCGCCCCTGCAGTTGCCTAGCGTCGCCAACAGGTTGCACCGTTCCCCGCGCCGCCGCGCGGCCCCTCGGGCGGGGAGCGGCCGGGGGTGGGGTGGGAGCGCGTGTGTGTGCGAGTGTGTGCGCGCCGCGGCGCCGCCTCCGCCCGCCCCCAGCTCGGTCCCGCTCGTCTGCAGCGGCCGGGCGGCCCTTTCGCTTGTCCGCGCTGCCTCCCCTCCTCCTCCTCGTCCTCCTCCTCCTCCATTTTGCGAGCTCGAGTCTGTGACGGGAGCCCCAGTCACCGCCCGCCCGTCGGGGACGGATTCTAGTGGGTGGAAAGAGACGCAGCAGCCGGAGCGGCGGGAGCGGCGGGGCGCCGGCACGGAGGACGCGCGCCCGAGAGCCCCGGCCCGCGAAGACGGGCGCGGGGCGGGGAGCTGGCTTGTCAGCCGGGAAATGGGAGACTTTCTCAAATAGGGGCTCTCCCCTCCCCCCATGGAGAAGGGGGCGGCTGTTTACTTCCTTTTTTTAGAGAGAAAAAAAATCTCTCGCTCCCGCTCCTCCTGCTTTCACACGCTAAGTTGTTTATCTCGGCTGCGGTGGGAGCGGCGGACGGTGTGGGGTGAGTGGCGCCGCCGGCAGAGGTAAGGGGAGGGGAGGGCCGGGGGCTGGGCCCCCACGGGCGCTCGCGCCCCGAGGTGCGGGCCGGGGCCGGGAGGCCGGCTCGGGGGCGCCGCGGGAGCCTGCAAAGTTTTATTAGCTTCGGGTAGTGGGGGTGGGGGCTGGCGAGGGCCGGGGGACGGTGACGACAGGGCAGCGCGCGGGTGACAGCGCTGGCCTCTTCCTCTCCCTGGACCGCCGTCCCCTGGCCGAGGGGGAGGAACCCGAGCTCTCTGCGAGTGGAGCCTCGTCGAGCCGTCCGGGTTTCCAGGCTCTCGTTCGCTGGTGAGGAATCCTGGTCTCTCTCTCTTTTTTTTTTTTCCTTCTTCCCCAAGTCCCTTTTCTTTTCCCTCCCAGGGGGCCTCCCAGACACCCATTTTTTTGGTGAACGCTGAGCCGCGTCTGAATCCTGCTCGCCCGACTCTGTCCGCTCCACCCTAGAGCGCCCGAGCGCGAGCAGGGTTTGTGTCGAGGCTCCAGTGCGTCTCCTTTCTGGCGGGCGCGCAGGGGTGTGTGTGAGTGTGTGTGTGTGCGCGCGTGTACACACGCAGGGGGCTGACAGACTGCTACTCGGAGACTTCGGCCAGGGCTGGTGTTATCTGGTAGAAGTGGGCGTGTCGGAGAAAGAACTCAACAGGTCTGGACATATTTCTTTTTTAACCTCGCGCTTTTCTCTACCCCCCCTCCCCCGCCCCGCGAGGGTTTGTTCTTTAGCGCTTGGCATCACTTCGCTCCTGACGTTTTGAAGTGGCCCCTTTTAGAAGAAGACCCTCCCGAACCATAATAGTTTCGTGGTGCGATTTTTGACAAGCGCTAGTCGGACGTTTTGAGGTTGCAGACTTGGTAATTGCAGCCTTGTAATGCTGCTTAAGACCCCTTGGCATGGTTCATTAAGGCCAATTACTGTGACAGGGTTATTTGCAATTTAAACGGGGGGATAAAATCGTTTGAGGGATCGTTTCGTTTTATGAAGTATTGTTTTGGTTTCGAGTTTGAAGGCAGCTGTCAAAGTGGCGTGGAAATTCATTAGGCTCCATTTGATACCTTGTGTTTAGAGATCGTTATCAGCTAAACAGGGCGGAGGGGCGGGGAGATAAGCAGTTTACCCTCAACCTCAAGATTTGTAGTGGCACGTCCCCACCTCTCTGTCTACCTTCATCACGCTCCACTTTTAGCGAGGGCCAGTGAAGTTTATGCTTCTTAAAGTCTCTATACGGGAAAACTTTCCTTTCATTGGACAGGATTTGACTATACTGTCGCAAATATGCTTATCAAAGTCTCTGCCCGCCTCTTAAACCATCTTGATTGTCAACAATCTTCTAGCAACCTAACCCTCTTGAGAGTAGGCTCAGAATTAGGATAGGTGAAGGTTTAGAATGCAGGGAGAATTATTCTGAGCATTGTATTATTTTACTTGGATTTATATGAATGTGATTTTACAGTTCTGGGGTGGTTATTTTTCCCTTTGTTTTTCAATACTTCGATATATGGAAAGGAAAATCTTAATTTAGAGACATAATAGTATTTCATACTGAGGGTCTTAAGTAGTTTTAAAAGAAAATGTAGCTTCATCTAGATTTTATTGTGTTGTAAGGGTTTGAGAGAGCTATATTTCTTATACCGTATTTAAAATATTGTAATGAGAAGCTACTACACATTCCTTTTAAATCTAAATTTTAGTTAGCTTGTATACAGTGTGTTTCATTTCATATGTCCAAAATTTGAAAGCAGGCACTATTAGGCACATTCAGTAAGAAATATCGGTTAAAAATAGGAGCCTTTTCCTACCCTATTGGAAGATGAGCAGACCATCATTGTTTATCTTCCAAGTAAAATGCATGGTTCACCAGTAGGTTGTACTAAAAGGTTTGGATGTGTGACCAGCCGGTAGGAGAGGAATTGGGAGTAATTAGAGATAGAGAATTCTAGCATAGTGTTTATCAGATTTTATGTTTATTAGTTCTCAGAAAAGCCAACAGCCTTGACTGGTTGAAAAGAGGTAGGAATTTCAATGATCATACTTCCTTTTTTTTAATTAAATACTTTGACATCAACTTGAACCTTCAGAATAAACAGATGTAATGAATTATAATGTCCGTGATTAACAAAGTTACCAGTTTGTGAGTGGCAGGATGAATAGCCAAGCTTAGTTTGATACAGTTTTGTTCTCAGCTGTGCAAATGGACTGCATTGTACTTTTAAATGTGGCACACTGAATGCGAGCAGGAGACACGGCTTTTATTTTACGGAAGTCAGAATCTACTCTTCTGATAACAAGGAATTAGATTCGGAATTAACTAAAAGGTTCATTTAACAGGCTCTTACTAATCGGATCACAGAGATAATGTGATTTTATAGCTTATTATGTCCCCCTCTCTTTTTTTTGTAGCTGATATTCACTGATGGACCCCAAGGAATCATTAAGCCCCCCCAGTAGAGAAGAAATCCCCAGCAGTGTGCTTAGTCGAGAGAGGGGAAATGTGATGGACTTCTATAAAACCCTAAGGGGAGGAGCTACTGTGAAGGTTTCTGCATCTTCACCCTCACTGGCTGCTGCTTCTCAGGCTGACTCCAAGCAGCAAAGACTTTTGGTTGATTTTCCAAAAGGCTCCGGAAGCAATGCGCAGCAGCCAGATCTGTCCAAGGCAGTTTCACTCTCAATGGGACTGTATATGGGAGAGACAGAGACAAAAGTAATGGGAAGTGACCTGGGATTCCCACAGCAGGGCCAAATGAGCCTTTCCTCTGGGGAAACAGACTTTCGGCTTCTGGAAGAAAGCATCGCAAACCTCAATAGGTCGACCAGTGTTCCAGAGAACCCCAAGAATTCAGCATCAGCTGCTGCCTCTGCTGCCCCCACAGAGAAGGAGTTTCCAAAAACTCACTCTGATGTATCTTCAGAACAGCAAAATTTGAAGGGCCAGACTGGCACTAATGGGGGTAACGTGAAGTTGTATACCACAGACCAAAGCACCTTTGACATATGGAGGAAAAAACTCCAGGATTTGGAGTTTTCTTCTGGGTCCCCAGGTAAAGAGACAAGTGAGAGCCCTTGGAGCTCAGACCTCTTGATAGATGAAAACTGTTTGCTTTCTCCTTTGGCAGGAGAGGATGATCCATTCCTTCTGGAAGGAAACTCAAAAGAGGACTGTAAGCCTCTTGTCTTACCGGACACTAAACCTAAAATTAAGGATAATGGAGATCTGATCTTATCAAGCCCTAACAGTGTGCCACTGCCCCAAGTGAAAACAGAAAAAGAAGATTTTATTGAACTCTGCACCCCTGGAGTAATTAAGCAGGAGAAACTGGGCCCAGTTTATTGTCAGGCCAGCTTTTCTGGAGCAAATATAATTGGTAATAAAATGTCTGCCATTTCTGTTCATGGTGTGAGTACCTCTGGGGGACAGATGTACCACTATGACATGAATACAGCATCCCTTTCTCAACAGCAGGATCAGAAACCTATTTTTAATGTCATTCCACCAATTCCTGTTGGTTCAGAAAATTGGAATAGATGCCAGGGATCTGGAGATGATAACTTGACTTCCTTAGGGACTTTGAACTTCTCCGGTCGATCGGTTTTTTCTAATGGCTATTCAAGGTAAGATTAATGCTTTCTGTTTCTTGAGAATGGTACATTTAAGATCAATTGATAGATTTAAGTATTCATTTATTTGAATGTGTTCGACAACAATTCAAGTGCTTTTTCATGTGAATTAGTTTAAGCGGGCTCTTGAAAGTAGGCATGGTAGAAAACCTAAGTGATTGGTCTGTACAAAACCCTTCCCAGTATTTTTTTTCCCCCCTGAAATAATGGTATTTAGTATCCCATTGGCCAGTAATTGAAATTTTTATGTAAAAATTTTAAAGAATACTGCTCATTTACAGGTGTCTTTAGTAAAAAATATGTAAATTCAAGGGGGTATAGTGTTTAGAAATATATACTTATTGTGCATATTTTTAAAGCTGTTTTAGAATATGCTCTTACACTACGATGAAAAACACCCGTAATACTTCACGTAATCAAACGTTGTGCTGTATTTGTACATTTGTGAAGTGTTAGCCTGAGGAGATTAAAGGGTTAAAAATTAGAAGTACTAACAATGAACCCTTTTCTTCAAACTGAACCTTGAAGAATCTGAGTTCTGAGATTGCTAAAGCAATGCAGTCAGTGCGCAGTGTACCTGACGAGAGTGTTAGACGTGGGACTTGCCCACAGCGTTCCTGACCTAAAGCAGATAAGTTGTGTCTGCTGATTGGTCTCTTTAAGAAAGGAATTGGTGGCAACACGGTGCTTGATTTTACTTTCAAATGTTCTTACAAGTTCTCAAGTAGATAGCTGATGGCCAACATTGTTGAGCTTCAGTCTCAGCTATGTTTGATTTGTTTCTCTGTCTCCTTTTTTCTGCATCATTTTTAAGTATATTGACATTTCCATTTGACCTCAAAAAGGTCTGTTAAAATGTAATTACCAGGAGAAAGTTCTAAATGTAGGTGTATCTTCCTAGGAGTTAAGTTCTCTATCCTGCACCCCCACCCCCAGTTCAGATAAATGTATATCACATTTTAGGTGTGAAGGAAAATATAAAAATGTAATTGTAGAGACACAAGATTGATTGATTAATCAGTGGGTTTTTTTGAGGGAGGAGGAAGGGCATAGTAGACACAGTGATTTCTTTGTATGTAAGTACTGTAAGTTCTTAAATATTCGTGTTCACATTAACTAGTCATTGAAGATTTTATTTAAAACTCTCTTTAAAAATGCTTTTTCTGTTAAAGGTATATTCTAATACTGAGGTGTCTCTTTTCTTTCCTCTTTAAGTAGGAAGCTTTGCTTGTTGGGGAAAAAATTTAGACTTAGATTTAGGCTATGTTCTGTTCCTTTAAAAGGCTTAGATGTTTCTTATCAAAAGAAAAAAAAATCCTTGGTTCTTGTGTGTCTTAACGTAAACTACCTACTAATCTATTATTAAAATAATAATTATCTTTTACTTAGAAGAACACTTCAGCTTTTTATTGCTATCATTCTGAATTGAAGGTTTAAAATGTTTTCAGTAAGGAGATTTGAGATGTTATCGCATAAGCTGTTGTGTTTAAACGTTAAAAGACATGCTGTGTTTTAAATTTTTCAATCTCAAATTTTTGGCAGTGGAATTGATGATTGAATGTGCTTGTTTGTCTTGAAAGAGTAAGTACAGTTGGTTTGACTAAGCTTTCTGTAGGAAACTTACATTGATTTATAAAACATGGAATCGTACAAAGAAAAATCATATATCTTAGGAAAAGCTTGGTGATTATTAATGCTTTTTGTTCTGATAATCAGCATGGTAATGTTATCATTTTCCTTACTACAAAAAAGGCATGGAACAAGAACTTATCATTTTCCATTCACAATGAACTTTCATTAAGCCCTATAGAATCTAGGATCTGGAGAGTAAGTCTTAGATGAATATAGTTATCCTTAAATCATTAAAGATCATTTTAGTACTTTTTCTAGTAGTTTATAACATTTAAAGTGTGTCAGCCTCATAACAGCCATATGATAGTAGACAAAGCAATGATGATGTGGCTCTTTCAAGATTCTTTAATATCCAGTGAAATGATTATTTTATGCCAATGTGTGATTTGGAATTATAATCAGTAGTTTGTGTCCTAATGAAAAGGTATAATATCTTTACAGGATAGTTTGAGAAAGTTTGAAAATTTTGTACCTTATGCGATTAACATTGGGAACTGTGATTACCCAGAACAAAGCTTCTTCCAAATAAATTGAAACAATGTTTCTTTTTTACCATCATTGAATTAGCCTGTTGTTTCCAAACAATAGCCTTGATATAACTAAAATTGGTTGCTTTCTCTTCTCTATATGTTACTTTGGTTCCAGCCAAACATTAAGGCCAGTGACCCTGAGTAATCAGCAGGTATATCAACATGTTGAGACAACTATACTGAATACTGACTTTCTGAATTTAGATATAGAAATATTAAATCCACTAATAACTTGCCTTCTATTTAAGTTTTTTAAAGCAAAAATTGTAATTTGACTTTTTAAGATGTCACCTAAAATTGCTTTTTCTTAGTATGCTTGAAAAAAGTCACTTTACACTCTGTTTTGGGAGGGAAGGCAATTCCTTCTGATGTGTCAACATAGCACAACATCCAGTTATTATGTTAAATTGTAAAATTATGAGTGTCATGATTGAGCATAGTAAAGTTTTTTTTTTTTAAGGTTTAAGTTCGTTGATAGTAAAACAAGAGAAACCTCATTGATACTCAAATACATTCTTTAAGTAAAACGAACTAGCCATTCTACCTTAATATGCTTTTTAAATTCTGAAATTCAGTAAATTTAGCATAAACGTGTAACATTGATGAAGGCAGATTTCTGCATGATTTGATTTTCAGCATTGTTTTACTTGAGCATTAATGGTGAAACTGCTGAAAAGAGGCAAAGAAGTAAATGGTTTCAGGTGGAATTAGAGCTTTTATTGGGATTATGTTGAAACTTTAGTATTAAAAAGTTGATCGTTTTCTGAAGGGTATGATTATTGGAGAGAAAGAATGACGCAAGATGAATTTGTAAATTCAGTCTTAGGTGGAGTTTAGGGCTCTGTTGGTTGCCATTTAATGAAGCTATGAAAATTTATGTCGATTTTAACATCTCATTATTAATTGCACCTGTGTCTAATTTTATTAACGTAATGCAAATGAAGACCTGTACAAGCACAGGATGAGTGAAGCAAATTCTGTCCCTTTTTCATTTTTCTTATTAACATCATGTTGAATGTTTTCTCAGAGAAGGGAGGCATAAAGAAGAGATTTTTATTGATTTTCCCCCTTTTTAATGGATACTTTCTTTACTTCCTTTTTCCTCTCCTTCCAGAGGTTCTGGCAGTGAGTGTTTCAATCAGTGTCTTTTTTAACCTTAATGTTCCTGATATTCACTCATAAAACGATTTCTGAATGTTAAAGGAGATTTGCTTTTGGCTCTTTGTGTATTTTTAGCTTTATGATAATCTTTTCCTTTTCTTAAAACCCTCTACTTCTTTATGGCTATATTATTAGTAAAAGAAAAAAAAAAAAACACAAGGTAAAACACATTGTGTATTCAGGTGTGTCAATTTAGTGTGGAATGACTCCAGTATAGAAATGTGTGATTAGCGTGTGGTCAGATTTTATTGAAATTACTTCTTGTGATGTTTCTTTGGCTATTCCATTATATTTTTATAACTGATAAAATAATTTGTATTATAATGCTGTTTTGGTTTTATCTATTGATGTTACAGATATTTTAGTTAATCTGACCACTTTCAACATTATGTTGACTGTTTATAAATTTTATGAAAGACCTATTCTGAAACATACCTTCCATAAATGTAGCTTAAATGCAAATTGTAATAGTAGTAAAATTCATATGTGTGTAGAGATCACTTTAGGGGCTTTTTGAGATTTTAGTGAAGGAGAGATTGACTCAAAAGGGTTTATTTTAGTATGAGTGACTAATGTGAAAGAACATCTGTATTAATTGGTTGATTATAAGTCTTAATCCACACTGGCCTGCAGGTGATTGAAATAGGCTAGTTGTTAGGAAATCTTAATTTACGTTGGGTTTAAGATAAGCCTGGGACATATTTCTTAAAACCCACTTTTTCTTACTTTTAAGATCACACCTAATTTTACTGAGCAATAAGTTCTCATTATGTACTGCTGTTTATCTGAGCAAATTAAATAGACAAAATAGGTTTGTGCCTAATAGCATTTACCTTCTGAGGATATCCTGGTAATTGTGTAATGCCGTTTTTACAGGTATTTGCCAAAGTAATGGGCACTTGCTTCCATATTTCTGAGTCAAGGAAAATGTATATTGGTAAATCATATTGCAAAAGAATTTTCAAGAAATATTTTGTTGAATTAAACTATAACTGAAAAAAATCAACTACTTACTGACCTCTATAGAAGTGTTTCGAAGCCCATGCTCTCTTTACTTCTGTAACTTCAGAGAGCCAGCTGCTCTCATTTCCTTCTGGCTTGTTCTACTCGTGTTTTGTATTTTCAAGTAAATAAAAATATTCTTATGGGGAACTTCCATTTAGGGGGGAAAAAAAAAGAGAAAAGATCTGTTAAGTGTTCCTCTCTCTTTGAATTGTGCATGATCATTTTTATGTTAGCCTGGATTAGAGTGTGAGTTTTAATGGTAATTTTTGTATTGATTTTACCCAGTAAGTTATAGTTTAGAAAGTAAGCAATTTTATAGTGGTTCAAAAATTAGTTGTAGAGAGTGATTTCAACCCCCAGACACCTAATTATGACAGGTTGCCTTTTTATTCCTCACTACCGTCACAAATGTCCCTTGAATACGGGTTTCCAGTGGAGTTTGTGAATTAAAGGGTATTGGGGGAAGGCAGGCAAGAGAGGGAGGGGCGGTGGAGATGTGGAAAGGTGGAAGATAAGTTTAGAAACATCAAGAGCAATTCCGAAAACCAACAATTTGGATCAGCTGTCATGAAGTCAGAGGACTAAAAAAAGAAAAATTTAGGGCTGTGTTTCAGGATTACAATTTTGTTTCTTTTATCTGAGGTAAAAATCTAAAGCTAATTGTGGCAATATAACCCTGATGTTTATAGGATTACATTGTTGTCTTTTGCTATACTTTATTACCAAAAAAAAAAAAAAGATGGAATGGAGATTTTAATTCCTTTTAGATTATTTCAGCTAAGATCAAGTTCATATTTTCCCCATTTTTATAGGCTGCTATTTAATCAATAACAATCTAATTACTGGCATGTAGTTGAAACAAGGATGATGTGTTATGTTGATAAAACCACTTTATATTTCCTAGTGCACTTTGACATACACTGTCATCTGACTATGGAGTACAACCCTCTTCTCTAGTAATATATTTCCGTGGGTTGCATATTTTTCTGCTGGAATGTTAAAGAAATAAGTTCTTATTTATGTTACATATATATAATAAATTATGGGATTCTGCAGTTGCCAGATGGTCATTTAAACTATTTATATTGCAATATGGTCCTTAAAGTCAATTATTTTGAATGGAAATGTGTCATCACCTAATTTTATCTCTGGGCCAGTTTAAATATTAATGACTTATCTTAGTAGAGCTGCATGCTTAAACATACTTTTCCAGAGTAACTCAAATATTAATTTTGAGTGCTTTAAAACTTTTTTTCTTTTGAGCAAGTTTCAGCGAGATTAAAACTATCTATAATACAACAAATTTAGTGAAAGCCTCTTATTTTAGAATTTTTTTCTTTCACGCTGTTAGCGCTCCAAAAATATCTGTGGGGAGAGAAAGGTTTAATGATATGATTAGTTGTAAATGTTCAGCACGTTATCTTACATGGAATTTTAATTTTTTTAACAATTTGAGAGTTCAACTTAAGTATGCAGTGTTTAGGACATACAGTTTGTTGCAATAAATGTTAACTTTTCTTTTTACAATAAAATTAACCTTTATTCTAGTTGATTTCATAATTATTCTTAATATTTAGCTGTGGCTATTATGAAAGTATATTTGATAGCCAATTTTTTAAAGCTATTGTGAAATGACATCTAACTTAGTACATGCTTTATTATTTCATGCTGGTTGGGGCAATGCAGTGACTTATGACCTTATGATTGTCACATGTTGAACTGTAAAGCTCTACCGGTTTGCTATGGACACTTTTACTTTGTTGTTGTTTTACTGTTTTTGTGCTTTTGTAATTATTGGGGATAAGGGTTTTCTTAATTTTAAGATGATATAAATTGCAAGTTTGGTAGTTTTTTTTCCTAATCTTCAAATCCCTTCCAAACAATTTAATTTAGTTATTCAATAGTAGAAATAGTAGAAGGAAGAAGAAGACTTGAGTTCTAAGACTGAGCTGAACAAATCTATGACCTTGAGTAATTAGGTGTTTTAGAGTCAAAATATTTTCTTTACAATTATATATGAATTATTTTCAAAACGTGTGTGTACTTCTGTTTCTAAAATTCTACAATCTTCTTAACCTATTGTTTTAGTGAAGGAGGCAACTGGGGTAGGGAATGATATACTAAAACTGGGTCTTTGTACATTATCAAGAAGTACAAGACAAGAATGAACCCAGATTTGGTATTTTTATGAAATAATAATTTAAAATAACGTAGTTGGTGGTACATAGAAAATAATATGTAAACACTGTTGTTGGTAGTGCCAGAGAGGTGGGGCTCTTGGGTTCTCAAAGCTTGCTTTCTATGTTTGGTACAATGATTTTAGATTAGAGCTTAAAGGGAGTTGAGAGCTCATCTACTCCCCACACTCTCATTTCTGAGATGAGGAAATGAGACCTATAGAAAGTGTCTAGAGAAAGATCACAGAATTAGTTAGTGGTATCACACTTTGAATACCTAATTCTCAATAGTCTAAACTCCTCAGCAGGCTTCTCTCAACATCTAGTCTCTAGTTGTAGAGATCTGAAACATAATACAGATGAGGCAGGTATTCTATGAAAGTTACTTTGAAGTTAACTATATTGTCCATATTCTTTCCTATATATTTTTAACCTTAAAAATCTTAGGAAAAAAGATTATTAAAAATCTTTAATTTTGTGGCACCACTATGCTAAGGACTTTGTATGCATTCATCTCATTTAAACCTCTTAACAATGCTATGAAGATTTTTAATTCTAGTTTCTATATTGTTACTGATTCTGTCCTTAACTTTGCGGTATTGAAGGCAGCTGTTATTTACCTTAATTTTATAGGTGGGGAAATCTGAGACATTTAAAGAAAAAAAGAAAAACATAGGAATACTTAATAGTGATCTGAAGGGAAATATTTGATATTGTGTTAGAAATCCCTCTTGGATCTTCAGTAATTTTTATTTGTCATCAGTGAATTTGTAAACAAAATATAAAGGAGAAATGGGATCATGCCTCTCTGCTGTCTTGCATACATTTGTGTAGTCACTTACGGCTCCCTGTCACAGTTTCAGCTTCTGGAAAATAGGGAGAGCACCCAGCATTCTTGCTTGCGAGTCTTATGCATGGTGGTTTACTTTGAAAATTAAAAAGTACTATAAAAATTCAACGTGGAATTCTTAAAGCTCTGCAACGTCTACTGAGCTCAAACCAGCATGACCCTCACTGGCTTAAGTACATTGGGACATCTGTGCCTATGGAGGTATTTCCTATTTATCAAGCACTAAGACTTTTTCAGTGTCTACTATGTATAATCCCTGAAGGGTCATGGATCCCAGTTTTATAAGGACTAATATATTTAAAACCTTCTAGTGCCAAGATCGCTTTTTTACATGGATATATTTTTCAGTTTGGGGTTTTTGTTAGCTTTTCAATGCCATCTGAACTTAATAACCATACTGATAACTTCAATCACATTGTTATCTTTTTCTAAATAAACGCCAGAATACCCCCCTTTCTGTTTTACTGTCTGGTATTCTTGTAAAATCAAGTATGCAAAGATCCTTTGTCATTAAGAAACTTTAATTTGAAAAGCTGTGAGAAAAAGAGCTTCTGACTATAATGAATACCAAAATTTATCCTAAGTTCATAAATTTGGGAGAATTATGAAGCTCACTTGACTTTATTTACTGACTTTTTTCTTTTTGATAAAGTGGTTGAAAAAAACTGCAGAAAAATTTAGTGGATTAAACCAAAGATATAAATCTCTTTAGATAACAAAGAACCGAGTACAGAAACACGTTAAGTGGCAGTTTCTTATCACTAGACACATACAGTGGGCTGGTGTCGGTGCAGTCAGTGGGTACTAGGTTTTGAATATAATCTAAGAAGAAATGTTTCTAAAGGAAAGGTAAGAAAAATAGGTGAAATAATCTCTAATTCAATATATTAGGGATGAGTGATCCTTTAATTGATAATAATCATTTAACAAGATAATAATCACTTAACAAGATAATAATCACTTAACAAGACTGTGCGGTGCTTTGGGGGGTACCAAAGACACTATTTGAAAGAGAAAACAGAGAAGCCGGAAGAAAAAGTTAGAACTAAGAAATCCATGGAAGTTCTAAATGCCAGTTCCAGTGTCTGGTTGAATCTGATTTTTCGAATGCCTAAGTGCTTCTGTATGAATACTGGGAAATATATAAGCAGCCTAGTTACACTGTGTTAATAGGTGGACGAGCCACAAAGGCCTGTCCTAGGAAGGGAATTCTTGAGATGGGTGGAGTGGGAGGTTGACTACAACATCTCAAAGGTCCTTGCAACTGCCCTGGCAGCAGCAAACACTTACTGACCTAGGCATTGGGCATCCAGAGATAAAGAAGAGAGATATCCCCAACCGCGACTTCACAGATCTTCTCGAGGTCTTCATACTTGTCCCACCCTGCATCCCACTGCACCCCACCCCACAACTTTCTACATCCATTTTGCTTTTTGAAATGTCCACTTACCCCAGAAGGCATAACTGAAACTTCATAGAGGAGGAGAGTGTGTGGATGCATGGAAACAGGAGTTGATTCAGTTATTTGGGATAAAAAGGCGGTAACAAGGAGTCTGAGACAGATGGAAAGAATGAGCTGATTAGATGAGGAATGAGTAGTTGGGAATGAGCCAGCAGGAGACTTCGTCACCTGTGGAGGAAACTAATATGTACAGTGTTGTCATCCTATACATTACATGATATAAGACAAGGAGAAAACATGATTTGCGTGCTTAGTGCATAACCTCAGGTTATACCACCTTGGTGTAAGACTTTCTTTTTCTTCTAGTCACTTAAGAATATCTCCTAACTCTCTGGAAGAAGCATAATCCTCTTTTTAGGTCCCCTGATGCATTTTATGCCTGGGAACATTCTCCTCCCGGATATCTACATGGCTCTTTCTCTCACTTTATTCAGGTCTCCACTTAAACATCAGCTCCTAAGAGAGGCCTCTCTGACTGCTTTATCTGAAATAGTAGCATCTTTCACATACTCTTTCCTTCCCCTCAACATTATATACCTAATTGTTTGTGT
Organism: Grampus griseus; assembly: GCF_964374135.1. Lineage (NCBI taxonomy): Eukaryota > Metazoa > Chordata > Mammalia > Artiodactyla > Delphinidae > Grampus > Grampus griseus. The sequence continues at coordinate 119,392,756 of NC_139019.1, read as the reverse complement.
CTTATCTGCTCACCTGCTGAAACCTGAGTTCCATAAGAGCAGTGATATTGTCTGCCTTGCTTATTCCTATATCCCAGCAAGTCGAAGAGTGTCTAGCACATAGTAAGACCTCAATAAATACACGTTGAATGTATGAATAAACAAACTTGACATATAAACTAAGATGTATAAGGATGGATTGCACTCCTGTCTTTCCAGAGAAAGGAAATATCAGCAGATAGTATCACTGAGAGAGATGGTAGCCCAGGTTATCTTCTCCAGATAGGAAACAGGTTTTAAGGTGGATAAGCGCTTATGTATCCAGAGACAAAGTGTACATAAAGAATTTTCTTTTTAATGGTTGTCAGCCTTTAAGTTGGCTCTAAGACTTTGAAATGAATTGCTCTTTCACAGTGTCTTACAACAACTCTGGTACATTTACCATTGAACAAATTAGGGTAACCAAAGCTTTGAAACGAAGAGTTTGAGGTTTGGCTTTTTTAAATTTATCCTGCTTAAGCTAGTAATGTTTTGTAGCTTTCATCTTTATGTTTTTCACTTGTTTAAGAATTGAGGTTATGCTTGCAGACATCTAATGTGTACATTTGTGTTGACTTATCTAGACAAGTCAGGCAAGAAATCAATTTGCCCATTTTTCAGATAACTGTGTGTATAATGACTGAATACTCCAAGAGAGGAGGTATCTTATTTTTCCTTGAACTTCCAGATTATCGTTCTTCAGCTTATTTAGATTTGACTTATTCTACCTATAGTTTTGACTTCTTCTATCTATGGTATATAGCAGCAATTCAAAGTTAGTAAGATAAGTTATCTCTTCCACTAAGAGTGGTAGGAGAGTTCAACCTAATATGGTAAAGACAGTCACAGAAAAGAGAAAATGTAAGGTAAGTAGGTATTAGCTAAAGCCAGAAAATCAGATGTGGTCATTTAAGAATGAACTGCTTTAGTATTCAGGAAAAAAAGAGGGGAGGACCAAGGACAGTGCTCTGGAAGGCATCCAAAGAGAGCAGCCACAAAAGATAATGAATAGCTGGAGAATTAGGAGACAAAAATTTTAAATTGGGGCGGGAGAGAGTAGTATATGCTGTCAAGTCAACTAGGATAGAAGAGAGAGAACAGAATATCGTAAATACGAGACACTGTTGTTGAAGCCAGTCTTTAAAATGTATAAACGTTCTCAGAAGTCTCAAAGTGAAATCCTAAACGGAACAACAACACAACTAGATTTAATTTAGTTATTTAAATTCAGAAAGAAAGGAAGAAACCCTGAGTTTGAGATCTTAATCGGTCTTTCAAATTTAGTTGAAAATATTGAAGTGGATAATAAGAAACATGCTTGTGAGACCACAAAGACCCTGACACTGGGTGAGGAGTAAGAGACAAAGGCAGGAAACCAGGGGGGAGTTAAGTTTCTGTTCCCGGAGAAGCCAGCACAACAGAAAAACAAAAAACAAAAAAAAACTGGCCATACCCTCGTTCTAATTGACTGCAACACTGCTTTCACTGTTATTCCCCTAATCAAAAAATGTCTGTGATTCTGTTACTTACAGCATTGTGGTTCTCCATCTTCCTTCCACCACAACCCATACGCCAAATAGCAGCCACGTGGATACTCCAGAACCCTGGGAGAACGTGGGTTATGCACAATTCATGCAGCTGTATCCTGATCTGTCATATCCAGGAAAGCACATCTGAGTGTAACTGAGATCATAGGATAGTCTGTGAATTGGCTCTTCTAAAGATGGTTTTTGTTTATTACTATTTTCACAAATGCCTTTTCAAAACTTACAAAAATGATGTGTTCATTCCCTTCAGCAAAATTATACCAAGAAAATGTAATAAGCTTTTCCTCATTGTCTCTCCTTTCCTCTTTCTTCCTTCCTTTCCTTTCCTGTTTCCCCTTCCACATTTCTGTATAATCGTATAAGCATACACATGCACATATAAAGCGTTCTGGGTTGTTTGTTTTTAAATAAGAATAGGATCATCATATACCAGTTTCTCTGAAGCCTGCTTTTCTAACAGTACACGCTGAACATCCTTCCAGATAAACAGATGTAGATCCCATTCTTTTTAATTAGTTGTACAATGTTCCATTCAGGTTGTTTCATGATTTTTGCCACTACAAACGAGGCTGCAATAGACACCCTTTTCTGTGTATCCTTACAAATAGCAACTTTGTTTCTAAACATAGATTCCCCCAAAGTAGGGTTGCTGAATCAAGGGTATATACATTTACATTTTTGACAGGTATTTCCAAATTACTTTTCACAAGGGTTACAGCAAATCATTCTAAGCTGGCAGTGTTTTTACTTTATAATGAAAATACGTAAATCATTATTAATAACAGATTCCCTGCCACAAGTCCTAAAATTGATCACAACATACCAGCGTGCCATATGATGCAGCTGAGGACTACTGCAGTCTGGAATTCAGCCTCATCCTCTCTGCTTTTAACATTGTGTAACCTTCTAGACCAGTTTGATGCCCACTCAACTTCGTACACTTTCTTTTATGTAGCCCAGCCCATAGCAGCCTCTTCCTTCATCTGATGGTATCCAATGGCAGCTACTAACCATACAGGTTTTTATACCTAAGTCAGTGATACAGCACATAGTAGGTGCCCAATAACTATTTGTTGGATTAATACTGTTTTCTTTATTTATTATTTATCTCTTCAACTAGATCCATTCTTTTAAGACAAGCAAAGCTAATGCTACAGCACTTAGCACTTAAGATACTCAATTTAGGTTGGCTTTTTAAACAAAGAACCACAGAGAAGAAGAGCAAATAACGTGGTTTTACCTTTAGTCATATATTTTACCCCTTTCAGGGCAAATTTGGAACTGTAAGAATCCAGTACCAGCAATAACAGTAACAACATTTGTGTTCAGCAGTTACTATATGCAAGGCACAAGTCAAGTTGCAAAGGATACAGCAGCGAGCAAGGCCAGTGTTGTTTCTGTCTTTGTAAAGCTTATGGTCTTATGGATGTTACATTTAAAATATTTGTAGGAAATGTTAAAACAATGGTGTCCGATTTCAGGCTCTTTCCAGCAGAGGCTGTGGAATATTTATCTATTCATTCAGCATTTAGTGCCAATTCTGCCAGGCACTGAAGAGAAAGCCCAAAGGCAGCCAGACCTTTGCTGGGAGGGCGACTGCTTGTTGGTGATAGACCTGTTTCCCAAACTAGCTTCACCGTTTCTGTATCTGTGTGTAGCAGCAAAGGAATAGACAGAGTAGTTGATGTTGGCATGTACGCCAAGGGCATTCCTTGTTCAGGAAGGGTGCCAGTCCCCATCACTACCTAAAACACAAACCACCAAGGAGTGTGCTCCTGTCATTCACTTCAGCGGAAGCCAGTCTTTCTGTCCAGTCCTCACTTTTCATATGCGGAAACTAAGGCCAAGTACAGTTAGGACAGTACTGTGGGTAAGAATTAGGACTCTGCAGTCAAATTCTCTGGGTATGACTGTTTAACAGTTGTGTGACCTTGAGCAAGTTTGTAACCCTGTAAGCCCTCAGTTCCCTCACCTTTAAAATGGGCACAATGAGATAATGGGTATAAACCCCATAGCACAGTGTCTGGCAGTTGTAAAGCACTTGTGAACTGTTAGCTAATTTTAGTGACATGGCTAAGATTAGACAGCTCCTTAAATGCCAGAGGTTCCTGCTTGAGGACTGTGTCCATTATGCCATACCATGCTATTCATAAGCTGTTTTTAATTAAGGTAATTCTTAAACTAGCTTCATTATGACCTTAACTTTCAAACTAAGTAATTATAGTTACATAATGGAGCCTTTCACCTCTGGTACCATTATCAGATTTTTTGGCTGTAAGTTTGAAGAGGAACTGAAAAATGCATATGTGATGGATGTTTTGTTAAAATGAGTGCAGAGTGCTTCCCTTCTGGCTCTTCTCCACTCCATCCTCCCTCCCCACCACACTCCTCTACTCTGAGTCACTCTTCCACTACTTGAACCTCTTAGGAACTCCGTTAAGGTAAATCAGGATAATTGTCTGAAGAAGAGCAATCCTCTCACGTCTTGACAAACTTTTGCGGTTTTATAAGTAAGTTATTGCTTCTGTCATCTGATCTCTTTATGTATCTTTAGCTTCTTCTTAAAGAGAATATTAACTCTCTAAAAGTCATATTACAGTATAAAGTTTCTACCTCTTCAAAGAGGGACTTTAAGAATATAGTTTTTTAATGATTCAAAATGAATTAAATCTCACAATTAAAAGGACTTGACTTTCTGGATGTAGATTTTCAAATACCTAATTGTTCATGTTGATATCTAAATTTATTCTATTTCAACAAGCTTTTCCGTGTTGGAGCCATCTTTCAGGAGCAACTTTGTTTCACTTTCTCTGCTTTCTCAAAGTGAATTTGTTTGATAGCTGTATCAGGTAGTACTTGCTCTATAACAAACCATCCCCAAATTTAATGCCTTTAAAATAATACCCATTTTTTTTTTCCTCATGAGTCTTCAGGTCAGCTGGGCAGTTCTGCTGCTCTGGCCAGGCTCAGCTGATTTCGGCTGGGCTCACTCAGTGTGTCTGCGGCAGCTGGCTGGTTGACTGTAGTGATGAAGGCTAACAGCCCTGTCTCATTATCCAGCAGGCTCTCCAGAGCTTATTCAGAGTGCACCAGCAGAAGCATGCAAAGCTTCTTAAAGCCTAGACTTATTTCTACCTATTATCAAAGGTTCTATTGGTCAAAGCAAGTTATAAGTCCAGGTCAAGATTCAGGCAGGAGGTGCAGGAGCAGCAAAGTTACACTGCAAAGGGCATGACTTGAGGGAGGGGTCCTCTTTTGCGTTGTGTCCCAATAGTTATGGGAATTGGGTGGATTTGAAATTGTGATCCTTCGGTTGGTGATATTCTAATTGCTTATGAAACTTGCCCAGGGTGGAAAGGCAGAGTCATTGTGACCAAAAGGATAAAAGCCTGGAATTCAGAGACTGAGGTTCAGATTCCAGCTCTATCACTTATTTCTGCAGTCCTGCACAACTTAACCTTCCTGGTAGGCACTCAGCAATGGTTAATTCACCTGTGTAATTTATTATAAAGAAAGGGTTAGGTTAGGTATGTGCTAAGTACTTACATAATTGCTTTTATTCATGGCTCCCATACTCTACTCAAGGTGTAAGACTCAGTTACTTCTTTAGAATAAAAAGGAAGGAAAGTGTGTTAGGGAAGGGAAGAGGAATATTTGGCTAATTGTGGCCTCAAAATGAAGTGACCATTCACTGGGGAATTTCCCTATAAGAAAAGAATGGCTGAGACCCATAGTTAAGAGAGAAAAATCCATAGGTCTCTTTGGGTAGGATTCACTGTGATGCGTGGGGTGAGAGTTGTAACATTGGACACAATCCAAATCTACATTTTAAAAAAAGAATTCTGGCCCCTCTTAGACACACTGGGTGCCTTAACATCAGATTGGGGAGCTGTCATACCTAAATCAGGTGTTACATGAGATAGGGAAAAGAACAGTATCATCCCACATTAACAGTTCTAAGTAGACTGCTTTTAAAAAATTAAAGGAGCCACCTAGAAATAAAATCACATGAATTCTTTTCCTTGTGCTGAAAACAGTTGTCATATTGGGTAGCAACTAGACACAAATCTCTCTATCCTGCTAGTAGGAAATAGAAAAGGTCACACACACACAAACACACATATATATGGTAAAATTAAATTAGCTCAACTCACACAAAGAGCCAGGTATTTCAGAATCCAGACAATCAGAAACGTTAGCTGGAGTTCTTATTGCCTCTTCTAGGAGGGTACCGGGTACATGATCTCAAAAACTGAAAACTGAGACGGAACCACCTCTGGCATTAGCTAAGGGTGTGAACACAAGTCAGGTGATTTGTCTGTACCTCAGCCACCTTTCATGCTTAATAATTACACAGTATTCTAAGAAAAGAACATTTGGGTATGTAGTTGACCCTTGAACAATACAGGTTTGAATCTTGAGGGTCCACTTCTATTACTGAAAAAAATCTGAGTATGCACTACTATACTACACAATCCACCGTTGGTTGGATCCACAGATGCAGAACCAAGGACACAGGGGATATGGAGCGCCAGTTGTAAAGTTATACTCAGATTTTCACTGCATGATGGGGGTTGGCAGCCAACCCCCATGTTATTCAAGGGTCAACTGTACTTATTTGATTAATGATAAATAAAATATTTTAGTGTGGACAACGAAAGTGTTTAGTTTAGAAGCCCTTAGTATTTTTTAACGCTAAGCTACTGGTATTTATGGATTTCAATCTTTGCATTTTTTTTTTGGGGGATCATTTCCCAATTTCATTCTTTACAAAGACAATTTTCAACCATAAACCAAGGGAAACCAGCTTCCCCAAATATACTTAGGATCCAGGGATATTTTCCCGAAACATTAATGCTAATTTCATGTCAGTACATGTTTGCCAAACGAACGAAAATAGACTGTGCTAAGGAAAGAACCTTAGTTTGGAAGGACAGTTACTTGGAAAGAAGGAAATTTCGTCAGGCTTGTGAAGTGCAGTACTCAGAAGTGGATGGTCATAAAGAGATGGCAGTAGAAGAGTGTTTCTCCCCACTAGTACCTGCTGATCATGTGGGCCACTAAGTGTATGACTGAGGACCTTCCACCTGTTCAGTGTTGCACTTGTGCTTCAGGGAAGGTGGAGAAGTCATATTCTTCCTGATTTCAAAGGAGCCTCCATCTAGCTGGGGAGACAGGATGTAGATCCATAAAGTAATTAAGAAACAATGAACTGTAGCAGGTGCTGAAGAGTGTTCCAGGGCAAGACAGAGAAGGTGAGATAGAAAGAATCCTGTAGAAGAGGAGGCTCCCTTAATGTCATAGATCTGTAGGGCCTCCAAGTCCTTATCGGAGAACTTACCTAAGGTTCCTTACCACTCTTAGCAATCGAATTGCTATTGCATTTGTGAGACATAGAAAGGCTGTGCTTAACCCTTCCAATTTTTCAGTTTATTTCTCCCACTTCTCTTGTGCGTCAAGTATGAGAACGTTTTCAGCTTCCTGTAATCATCTAAGTTTACTCTCTTTTTCCTCTACACCTTTCAACTTTCTACTGGGTAATGACTTTTCCTATTTTGCTTAGAAAAATTCTAATTGGCACAGACCTAATTTCAGGAAGCCTCACTTGAAAGCTGAGGGTTTCCAAAACTGTGGTAGAGCACTGTGCGTCCCTTAAAAGGAGAAAAAGAGCGAAAAGTTGCAAAATACCAAACCCTGCCCTGTTTTTGCATCTCTCAAATATTCATCCAGAGACCATTAAGAAATTAACACGAATGTTTTTGAAATAAGGATTTTTTTCTTAGTTTTTTAAAAAAGCACTTTACACTTAACTTTTTTATTCCTCTTTCATTAGTCAATTGGGCAAGTAATGCAAACTGATAGTCTCAGAGGAGTAGATTGACAGAAATTAGGTGGCGGTGTGCTATTATGATAGATGCTGATCTTTTGATTACTTTTGATATTTTGTGTGCTTTCCAGAAGTTGACAATTTGCTTGTAAATGGAAGTACATTATCTTCAATTCTTTAAAACATGTAAAAAATTTGAGTAACATTCTAATTTGTAAAATGTGTGTATATATAAAAATTTTGTCTCTTAAAAATGTATCACAGACATCTTCTATGTCAAACAAATCTTTCTTTTTTCTTAATTTTTATTGGAGTGTAGTTGATTTACAGTGTTGTGTTAGTTTCAGGTGTACAGCAAACTGAATCAGTCATATATATGTATTTATATATATATATATATATACACACACACACACACACACTCTTTTTTACATTCTTTCCCCATATAGGCCATTACAGAGCATTGAGTAGAGTCCCCTGTGCTACACAGTAGGTCCTTATTAGTTATCTATTTTATATATAGTGGTATATATATGTCAGTCCCAATATTCCAATTTGTCCCTCCACCCCACCCTTACCTCCTGGTAAGTTTGTTTTCTACATCTGTAACTATTTCTGTTTTGTAGATAAGTTCATTTGTACCCTTTTTCAGTTCCACATATAAGTGATATCATATGATGCTTGTCTTTCTCTGTCTGACTTCACTCAGTATGACAATCTCTAGGTCCATCCATGTTGCTGCAAATGGCATTATTTCATTCTTTTTCATGGCTGAGTAATACTCCATTGTAATACTCCACTTCTTTATCCATTCTTCTGTTGATGGACATTTAGGTTGCTTCCATGTCCTGGCTATTGTAAATAGTGCTGCAGTGAACATTGGGGTGCATGTATCTTTTCAGATTATGGTTTTCTCTGGATATATGCCCAGGAGTGGGATTGCTGGATCATATGGTAGATCTGCTTCTTTATTTCTAACATCTAAATGGATATACTATATTTAACCAGATCTCCACTGAAGGGAATTTAGATTAACTCATTTGTTCCTATGTCAGTGTTGCATGGTTCATCTCTGTGTTTGTTTATATAGGTATATTTTCACCCTCACTCTTTCAAGTGTTTCTGTAGGTTTAAGACTTAGAAAGGAAAAGTTCTGAAACTGCCTTAAGTAACATAAGAAACATTAAATAGCTTTCTTGTATTTTTCTTTAAAAATTATGTGTCCTCCAATGATTAGCTTTCACTGACATGTTCTGCAGAAAATTCCTAAAATCTTTGGTTTAAGAATAGGTGGGGGCTTCCCTGGTGGTGCAGTGGTTAAGAATCTGCCTGCCAATGCAGGGGACACGGGTTCAAGCTCTGGTCCGGGAAGATCCCACATGCCGCGGAGCAACTAAGCCCATGCACCAGAACTCCTGAAGCCCGCATGCGTAGAGCCCATGCTCTGCAACAAGAGAAGCCACCGCAATGAGAAGCCCGAGCACCGCAACGAAGAATAGCCCCCACTCACCGCAACTAGAGAAAGCCCACGCACAGCAACAAAGACCCAACTCAGCCAAAAATAAATAAATTAAATTTAAAAAAAAAAAGAAAAAAGAATAGGTGGGATGACTAGACTTTCTTAGCTGAAAGAGTGAGGGCCTGAGAAGGATTTTGGATAAGTTCAAATATAGCTGCTGACCTGATGTCAGCCTGAGGTCTGGCAAGGTTCTGTGTTGAATCTAGCATCTCCCTGCATGCCAGCATCCCATTACTGAGATCTGTGGTTTTCATCACTCCATGATAACTATCCCAAGTTATAAGATAGGGCCTCTGAAAACAGGCAGAATATGAAGGCCTAAGGAGCTTAGGAAAAGTAGCATAATCTAGATACTAAATGAAAACGTGACTTGAGAATTCAGGTCCTTTCTTCTTGATTCGCCATGAGTTTTTAATCCCACTGCTCTGTAAAACACTCCCCAGGCTGATAGGAGGCTGAGGCAAGTTATTAATGATTTAGAATATTGGAAAGTTAAACAACATAAATATTGAAGAGTGAACAAATGTCGGGAAAAGACAATAAAGGCAGTGGCATATTTTATATATTTAATAGAGTGGCTTAAATAAGACAGTTGTAGAAGCTGAGAGACAGGAAAGAAAAAAATGAATCTATGTGATATCTTGAAAACACATTTTTCTGTTTTACCATAGGTACCTTTTTTTTCCCCTCAAGGTAACAGTAGTGTGTGTTTTTTCTTTAAATTGCACATGTCTGTAAACCTAATAAATAGGTTTTTTCTATTTTTTTTATACAGCAGGTTCTTATTAGTCATCAGTTTTATACACATCAGTGTATACATGTCAGTCCCAATTGCCCAATTCAGCACACCACCATCCCCACCCCACCGCGGTTTTCCCCCCTTGGTGTCCATAGGTTTGTTCTCTACATCTGTGTCTCAACTTCTGCCCTGCAGACCGGTTCAGCTGTACCGTTTCTCTAGGTTCCACATATATGCATTAATATACGATATTTGTTTTTCTCATTCTGACTTACTTCACTCTGTATGACAGTCTCTAGATCCATCCACGTCTCAAATGACCCAGTTTTCTTCCTTTTTATGGCTGAGTAATATTCCATTGTATATATGTGCCACATCTTCTTTATCCATTCGTCTGTCAGTGGGTATTTAGGTTGCTTCCATGACCTGGCTATTGTAAATAGTGCTGCAATGAACATTGGGGTGCATGTGTCTTTTTTTTTTTTTTTTTTTTTTTGCGGTACGCGGGCCTCTCACTATTGCGGCCTCTCCCATTGTGGAGCACAGGCTCCGGACGCGCAGTCTTAGCGGCCATGGCTCACGGGCCCAGCCGCTCCACGGCATCTGGGATCTTCCCGGACCAGGGCACAAACCCGCGTCCCCTGCATCGGCAGGCAGACTCTCAACCACTGCGCCACCACGGAAGCCCGCATGTGTCTTTTTGAATTGTGGTTTTCTCTGAGTATACACCCAGTAGTGGGATTGCTGGGTCGTATGGTAGTTCTATTTTTAGTTTTTTAAGGAACCTCCATACTGTTCTCCATAGTGTCTGTACCAATTCACATTCCCACCAGCAGTGCAAGAGCGTTCCCTTTTCTCCACTCCCTCTCCAGCATTTGTTATTTGTAGATTTTCTGATGAAGCCCATTCTAACTGGTGTGAGGTGATACCTCATTGTAGTTTTGATTTGCATTTCTCTAATAATTAGTGATGTTGACCAGCTTTTCATGTGCTTCTTGGCCATCTGTATGTCTTCTTTGGAGAAATGTCTATTTAGGTCTTCTGCCCAGTTTTGGATTTGTTTGTTTGTTTTTTTAATATTGAGCTGCATGAGCTGATTATATATTCTGGAAATTAATCCTTTGTCCGTTGATTCGTTTGCAAATATTTTCTCCCATTCTGAGGGTTGTCTTTTGGTCTTGTTTATGGTTTCCTTTGCAGTGCAAAAGCTTTCAAGTTTCATTAGGTCCCATTTGTTTATTTTTGTTTTTATTTCCATTACTCTAGGAGATGGATCAAAAAAGATCTTGCTGTGATTTATGTCAAATAGTGTTCTTTCTACGTTTTCCGCTAAGAGTTTTATAGTGTCTGGTCTTACGTTTTGGTCTCTAATCCATTTTTTTTTCCATATAATTATAGAGTCTATTTATTTATGGAATAAAGGACCAGCTAACAGTATAATCTACACTAAAGCCATGATAATTCTTCAAGAACTTCGTTGGGAGTTATCCAAAGTTCTTCTGGGAGTTATTCTGAAAAGCAACTCCATTATCTTCTGACAGATCAATAATGTGAACCATCATAAAGGATGTTTCAAGAGTCTGGCTAGTGAACTTCATTTCCATTTTGCTCTGGATCAGTGGTTCTCAAACTTCAGTTGCATCAGAATTACTTGGAGAGTTCGTTAAAACACAGATGCTGGGACTCATCCCCAGAGTTTCTGCTTCAGGAGTCATGGGGTGGGGCCTAAGAATCTCCAGTTCTATTAAGTTACCAGGGGTTGTTGCTGCTGTTGGTTGAGGTCCACACTTTGAGCAACATTGTTCTAGTACACAGTAAACATGCATGGAAGATACCTAGTCTACATTTCTAAGTTGGCCAGCATCCAGGGAATTTCAGGGGTCTTCCAAATGCCGTCAACTCTACTGAGGCTCTCTAGAGATCCCATGAAGCTTCAGATATCTCACAAACCCTTTGGACTTCTAGATAAAGATGTAAACATATGAAAAACCCAGAGGTAGGGGGGATTACAATTCTTAAATTTCTAGGAAAGCTTCAGGCCCTTGGAGGCTCTGCTGACTTTTGAGTCCAGATCATAGGGTTGTCCTGCAGCCTACCTAATTATATACTTGGTCCAGTTGATTTTGTTTTGACTTAATTCTCCCCAGCAGACCAGACCCTGTGATACTTTTAGCATCTCGCCCCTGCCCAATCATGCCTTTCTAATATTACAGGCCTATTACATATACTCCTAAATTCACAGCCATTTCAGTGAGTTTTATGATGATTATAATTTGCTTTCCGGTCCCTTCCCCCCACCCCCACACACACACACTGTATTTTATTTTTACAAGAGATAAATAAACTGACACCAAGCATTGGAAACGGATGACCACAACAAAAGCAACAATGATTGCAATTACCAAACACGAAACACACTCATAACATGCCATAATATTGACATTCAGTCCAGTAATCGTCCACTGTAATAGCTCCTTTACTTTGCTGTGAAAATTGATTTGTATATTTTTTACCTCTGAGTCCTTATGGGATTTTTTTTTTATTCAAACAGAAAGTCACAAAAATTATAATCATCCTCATTAGTTCACTCAGTCCCATGTAATTAATTTTTTTTTATCTTGATCTTTTGTTAGCACTTTTATGAATTCATCAGTTTTCCATTAGAGGTCTGAAAATGCTTATTCATTCAGTTCAGCAGTATAGTCAGTTACCAGAAACCTGTACATGTCAGAGTCTTTTCCATGCATTCCCTGAAGATGAAACCCTTTTATAGGAACATTTTTGAAAAACTATCAGAGTACACCCAGAACGGTCTGTAAATGACAAGAGACTTAAAAATGACCATGGTTAAAGATTTGATGAAAGTTCATAATAATGCAGTTGACATGGAAACTTAGTTATTTCTGAGATACACATTTTCAAGTAATAACTAGCATTATGACTTATTATACCAGAACATATAAGATTTTTAGAAATTTCATGTGATGTCTGAAACATTTACGTTAACACATTTCCGTACAAATAACCCAAACAAAGTACAGTATTAGTTGTTTTTCTTGTTTGTTTTTTTCTACTGCAGGTTCTTTTTTTTTTTTTACATCTTTATTGGAGTATAATTGCTTTACAATGGTGTGTTAGTTTCTGCTTTATAACAAAGTGAATCAGTTATACATACACATATGTTCCCATATCTCTTCCCGCTTGCATCTCCCTCCCTCCCACCCTCCCTATGCCACCCCTCCAGGCGGTCACAAAGCACCGAGCTGATCTCCCTGTGCTATGCAGCTGCTTCCCACTAGCTATCTACCTTACGTTTGGTAATGTATATATGTCCATGCCTCTCTCTCGCTTTGTCACAGCTTACCCTTCCCCCTCCCCATATCCTCAAGTCCATTCTCTAGTAGGTCTGTGTCTTTATTCCTGTCTTACCCCTAGGTTCTTCATGACATTTTTTTTTCTTAAATTCCATATATATGTGTTAGCATTCAATATTTGTCTTTCTCTTTCTGACTTACTTCACTCTGTATGACAGACTCTAGGTCTATCCACCTCATTACAAAAGGCTCAATTTTGTTTCTTTCTATGGCTGAGTAATATTCCATTGTATATATGTGCCACATCTTCTTTATCCATTCGTCTGATGATGGACACTTAGGTTGTTTCCATCTCCGGGCTATTGTAAATAGAGCTGCAATGAACATTTTGGTACATGACTCTTTTTAAATTATGGTTTTCTCAGGGTATGTGCCCAGTAGTGGGATTGCTGGGTCATATGGTAGTTCTATTTTTAGTTTTTTAAGGAACCTCCATACTGTTCTCCATAGTGTCTGTACCAATTCACATTCCCACCAGCAGTGCAAGAGTGTTCCCTTTTCTCCACACCCTCTCCAGCATTTGTTGTTTCTAGATTTTTTGATGATGGCCATTCTGACTGGTGTGAGATGGTATCTCATTGTAGTTTTGATTTGCATTTCTCTAATGATTAATGATGTTGAGCACTCATTCACGTGTTTGTTGGCAGTCTCTATATCTTCTTTGGACAAATGTTTTTTTAGGTCTTCTGCCCATTTTTGGATTGGGTTGTTTGTTTTTTTGTTATTGAGCTGCATGAGCTGCTTATAAATTTTGGAGGTTAATCCTTTGTCAGTTGCTTCATTTGCAAATATTTTCTCCCATTCTGAGGGTTGTCTTTTGGTGTTGTTTATGGTTTCCTTTGCTGTGCAAAAGCTTTGAAGTTTCATTAGGTCCCATTTTTTATTTTTGTTTTTCTTTCCATTTCCCTAGGAGGTGGGTCAAAAAGGATCTTGCTGTGATTTATGTCATAGAGTGTTCTGCCTATGTTTTCCTCTGAGAATTTGATAGTTTCTGGCCTTACATTGAGATCTTTAATCCGTTTTGAGCTTATTTTTGTGTATGGTGTTAGGGAGTGATCGAATCTCATACTTTTACTTATACTTGTCCAGTTTTCCCAGCACCACTTATTGAAGAGGCTGTCCTTTCTCCACTGTACATTCCTGCCTCCTTTATCAAAGATAAAGACCATATGTGCATGGGTTTATCTCTGGTCTTTCTGTCCTGTTCCATTGATCTATCTTTCTGTTTTTGTGCCAGTACCATACTGTCTTAATTACTGTAGCTTTGTAGTATAGTCTGAAATCAGGGAGCCTGATTCCTCCAGCTCCGTTTTTCATTCTCAAGATTGCTTTGGCTATTTGAGGTCTTTTGTGTTTCCATACAAATTGTGAAATTTTTTGTTCTAATTCTGTGAAAAATGCCATTGGTAGTTTGATAGGGATTGCATTGAATCTGTAGATTGCTTTGGGTAGTAGAGTCATTTTCACAATGTTGATTCTTCCAATCCAAGAACATGGTATATCTCTCCGTCTATTTGTACCATCTTTAATTTCTTTCATCAGTGTCTTATAATTTTCTGCATACAGGTCTTTTGTCTCCTTAGGTAGGTTTATTCCTAGATATTTTATTCTTTTTGTTGCAGTGATAAATGGGAGTGTTTTCTTGATTTCACTTTCATATTTTTCGTCACTAGTGTATAGGAATGCCAGAGATTTCTGTGCATTAATTTTGTATCCTGCTACTTTACCAAATTCATTGATTAGCTCTAGTAGTTTTCTGGTAGCATCTTTAGGATTCTCTATGTATAGTATCATGTCATCTGCAAACAGTGACAGCTTTACTTCTTCTTTTCCAATTTGGATTCCTTTTATTTCCTTTTTTTCTCTGATTGCTGTGGCTAAAACTTCCAAAACTGTGTTGAATAATAGTGGTGAGAGTGGGCAACCTTGTCTTGTTCCTGATCTTAGTGGAAATGCTTTCAGTTTTTCACCATTGAGGACGATGTTGGCTGTGGGTTTGTGATACATGGCCTTTATTATGTTAAGGAAATTTCCCTCTATGCCTACCTTCAGCAGGGTTTTTATCATAAATGGGTGTTAAATTTTGTCGAAACATTTCTCTGCATCTATTGAGATGATCATATGGTTTTTCCCCTTCGATTTGTTAATATGGTTTATCACATTGATTTGCGTATATTGAAGAATCCTTGCATTCCTAGAATAAACCCCACTTGCTCATGGTGTATGATCCTTTTAATGTGCTGTTGGATTCTGTTTGCTAGTATTTTGTTGAGGATTCTTGCATCTATGTTCATCAGTGATATTGGCCTGTAGTTTTCTTTCTTTGTGACATCCTTGTCTGGTTTTGGTATCAAGGTGATGGTGGCCTCGTAGAATGAGTTTGGGAGTGTTCCTCCCTCTGCTGTATTTTGGAAGAGATTGAGAAGGATAGGTGTTAGCTCCTCTCTAAATGTTTGATAGAATTCGCCTGTGAAGCCATTGGGTCCTGGGCTTTTGTTTGTTGGAAGATTTTTAATCACAGTCTCAATTTCAGTGCTTCTGATTGGTCTGTTCATATTTTCTGTTTCTTCCTGATTCAGTCTTGGCAGGTTGTGCATTTCTAAGAATTTGTCCATTTCTTCCAGGTTGTCCACTTTATTGGCACAGAGTTGCTTGTAGTAATCTCTCATGATCTTTTGCATTTCTGCACTGTCAGTTGTTACTTCTCCGCTTTCATTTCTAATTCTATTGATTTGAGTCTTCTTCCTTTTTTCTTGATGAGTCTGGCTAATGCTTTATCAATTTTGTTTATCTTCTCAAAGAACCAGCTTTTAGTTTTATTGATCTTTGCTATCGTTTCCTTCATTTCTTTTTCATTTATTTATGATCTGATTTTTATGATTTCTTTCCTTCTGCTAACTTTGGGGTTTTTTTGTTCTTCTTTCTCTAATTGCTTTAGGTGCAAGGTTAGGTTGTTTATTCGAGATGTTTCCTGTTTCTTAAGGTAGGATTGTATTGCTATAAACTTCCCTCTTAGAACTGCTTTTGCTGCATCCTATAGGTTTTGGGTCGTCGTGTCTCCATTGTCATTTGTTTCTAGGTATTTTTTTATTTCCTCTTTGATTTCTTCAGTGATCATTTCGTTATTAAGTAGTGTATTGTTTAGCCTCCATGTATTTGTATTTTTGACAGATCTTATCCTGTAATTGATATCTGGTCTCATAGCATTGTGGTCGGAAAAGATACTTGATACAATTTCAGTTTTCTTAAATTTACCAAGGCTTGATTTGTGACCCAAGATATGATCTATCCTGGAGAATGTTCCATGAGCACTTGAGAGGAATGTGTATTCTGTTGTTTTTGGATGGAATGTCCTATAAATATCAATTAAGTCCATCTTGTTTAATGTATCATTTAAAGTTTGTGTCTCCTTACTGATTTTCATTTTGGATGATCTGTCCATTGGTGAAAGTGGGGTGTTAAAGTCCCCTACTATGAATGTGTTACTGTCGATTTCCCCTTTTATGGCTGTTAGTATTTGCCTTATGTATTGAGGTGCTCCTATGTTGGGTGCATAAATATTTACAATTGTTATATCTTCTTCTTGGATCGATCCCTTGATCATTATGTAGTGTCCTTCTTTGTCTCTTCTAATAGTCCTTACTTTAAAGTCTATTTTGTCTGATATGAGAATTGCTACTCCAGATTTCTTTTGGTTTCCATTTGCATGGAATATCTTTTTCCATCCCCTTACTTTCTGTCTGTATCTGTCTCTAGGTCTGAAGTGGGTCTCTTGTAGACAGCATATATATGGGCCTTGTTTTTGTATCCATTCAGCCAATCTGTGTCTTTTGGTGGGAGCGTCTAGTCCATTTACATTTAAGGTAATTATCAACATGTATGTTCCTATTCCCATTTTCTTAATTGTTTTGGGTTCGTTATTGTAGGTCTTTTCCTTCTCTTGTGTTTCTTGCCTAGAGAAGTTCCTTTAGCATTTGTTGTAAAGCTGGTTTGGTGGTGCTGAACTCTCAGCTTTTGCTTGTCTGTAAAGGTTTTAATTTCTCCATCAAATCTGAATGAGATCCTTGCTGGGTAGAGTAATCTTGGTTGCAGGTTTTTCTCCTTCATCACTTTAAATACATCCTGCCAGTCCCTTCTGGCTTGCAGAGTTTCTGCTGAAAGATCAGCTGTTAACCTTATGGGAATTCCCTTGTGTGTTATTTGTTGTTTTTCCCTTGCTGCTTTTAATGTGTTTTCTTTGTAGTTAATTTTTGACAGTTTGATTAATATGTGTCTTGGCGTATTTCTCCTTGGATTTATCCTGTATGGGACTCTCTGTGCTTCCTGGACTTCATTAACTATTTCCTTTCCCATATTAGGGAAGTTTTCAACTATAATCTCTTCAAATATTTTCTCAGTCCCTTTCTTTTTCTCTTCTTCTTCTGGAACCCCTATAATTCGAATAATGGTGCGTTTAATGTTGTCCCAAAGGGCTCTGAGACTGTCCTCAGTTCTTTTCATTCTTTTTTCTTTATTCTGTTCTGCAGTAGTTGCTGCCACTATTTTATATTCCAGGTCACTATCCGTTCTTCTGCCTCAGTTATTCTGCTATTGATCCCTTCTAAAGTGTTTTTAATTTCACTTATTGTATTGTTCATCGTTGTTTGTTTCATCTTTAGTTCTTCTAGGTCCTTGTTAAATGTTTCTTGCATTTTGTCTATTCTATTTCCAAGATTTCGGCTCACCTTTACTATCATTATTCTGGATTCTTTTTCAGGTAGACTGCCTATTTCCTCTTCATTTGTTAGATCTGGTGCATTTTTATCTTGCTCCTTCATCTGCTGTGTGTTTTTCCGTCTTCTCATTTTGCTTATCTTACTGTGTTTCGGGTCTCCTTTTTGCAGACTGCAGGTTCGTAGTTCCCGTTGTTTTTGGTGTCTGTCCCCAGTGGCTAAGGTTGGTTCAGTGGGTTGTGTGGGCTTCCTGGTGGAGGGGACTAGTGCCTGTGTTCCGGTGGATGAGGCTGGATCTTGTCTTTATGGTGGGCAGGTCCACGTATGGTGGTGTGTTTTGGGGTGTCTGTGGACTTACTATGATTTTAGGCAGCCTCACTGCTAATTGGTGGGGTTGTGTTCCTGTCTTGCTAGTTGTTTGGCATAGGGTGTCCAGCACTGTAGCTTGCTGGTCATTGAGTGAAGCTGGGTGCTGGTGTTGAGTTGGAGATCTCTGGGAGATTTTCACCGTTTGATATTCTGTGGAGCTGGGAGGTCTCTTGTGGACCAGTGTCCTGAAGTTGGCTCTCCCACGTCAGAGGCACAGCACTGACTCCTGGCTGCAGCACCAAGAGCCTTTCATCCACACGGCTCAGAATAAAAGGGAGAAAAAGTAGAAAGAAAGAATTAGTAGAAGAAAGAAAGGAAGGAAGGAAGGAAAGAAGGAAGGAAGGGAGGGAGGGAGGGAGGAAGGAAGGAAGGAGGGAAGGAAGGGGAAAAAGAAAGAAAGAAGATAAAGTAAAATAAAAGTAAGATAAAATATAATAAAGTTATTAAAATAAAAAATAATTATTAAGAAAAAATCTTAAAAACAAAAAAAGACGGATGGTTAGAACCCTTGGACAGATGGTGCAAGCAAAGCTATACAGACAAAAGCTCACACAGAAGCATGCACATACACACTCACAATAAGAGGAAAAGGAAAAAATCAAATCTTGCTCTCAAAGTCCATCTCCTCAATTTGGGATGATTCGTTGTCTATTCAGATATTCCAGAGATGCAGGGTACAAGTTGATTGTGGAGCTTTAATCCGCTGCTCCTGAGGCTGCTGGGAGAGATTTCCCTTTCTCTTCTTTGTTTGCACAACTCCCGGGGTTCAGCTTTGGATTTGGCCCCGCCTCTGCATGTAGGTCGCTGGAGGGCGTCTGTTCTTCGCTCAGACAGGACGGCGTTAAAGTAGCTGCTGATTTGGGGGCTCTGGCTTACTCAGGTCGTGGGGAGAGATGGGCACGGAGTGCGGCCGGCATGATGTTGCACCAGCCTGAGGCGCGCTGTGCGTTCTCCCGGGGAAGTTGTCCCTGGATCCCGGGACCCTGGCAGTGGCAGGCTGCACAGGCTTCCCGGAAGGGAGGTGTGGATAGTGACCTGTGCTAGCACACAGGCTTCTTGGTGGCGGCAGCAGCAGCCGTAGCGTCTCATGCCCGTCTCTGGGATGCCCACTTTCAGCCGTGGCTCGCGCCCATCTCTGGAGCTCCTTTAAGCAGCACTCTTAATTCCCTCTCCTCTTGCGCCAGGAAACAAAGAGGGAAGAAAAAGTCTCTTGCGTCTTCGGCAGGTCCATACTTTCCCCCGGACTCCCTCCCGGCTAGCCGTGGTGCACTAAACCCCTGCAGGCTGTGTTCACGCCGCCAACCCCAGTCCTCTCCCTGCGCTCCGACCGAAGCCCGAGACTCAACTCCCAGCCCTGCCCGCCCCGGTGGGTGAGCAGACAAGCCTCTTGGGCTGGTGAGTGCTGGTCGGCACCAATCTTCTGTGCAGGAATCTCTCTGCTTTGCCCTCCGCACCCCTGTTGCTGTGCTCTCCTCTGAGGCTCTGAAGCTTTCCTCCTCTGCCACCCGCAGTCTCCGCCCGCGAAGGGGCTTCCTAGTGTGTGGAAACCTTTCCTCCTTCACAGCTCCCTCCCACTGGTGCAGGTCCCGTCCCTATCCTTTTGTCTCTGTTTTTTCTTTTGCCCTACCCAGGTACATGGGGAGTTTCTTGCCTTTTGAGAGGTCTGAGGTCTTCTGCCAGTGTTCAGTAGGTGTTCTGTAGGAGTTGTTCCACGTGTAGATATATTTCTGGCGTATCTGTGGGGAAGAAGGTGATCTCCGCGTCTTACTATTCCGCCATCTTTCCCTTGTCTCCTGTTTTTTTTATACTGCAGGTTCTTACTAGTCATCAGTTTTATACACATAAGTGTATACATGTCAATCCCAATCGCCCAACTCAGCACACCACCATTCCCACCCCACCGCGGTTTTCCCCCCTTGGTGTCCATAGGTTTTTTCTCTACATCTGTGTCTCAACCTCTGCCCTGCAAACCGGTTCATCTGTAACATTTTTCTAGGTTCCACGTATATGCGTTAATATACGATATTGGTTTTTCTCTATCTGACTTACTTCACTCTGTATGACAGTCTCTAGATGCATCCATGTCTCAACAGATGACTCAATTTCGTTCCTTTTTATGGCTGAGTAATATTCCACTGTATATATGTACCACAGTTTCTTTATCCATTCGTCTGTCAATGAGCATGTAGGTTGCTTCCATGACCTGGTTATTGTAAATAGTGCTGCAATGAACATTGGTGTGCATGTGTCTTTTTGAATTATGGTTTTCTCTGGGTATATGCCCAGTAGTGGGATTGCTGGGTCATATGGTAATTCTATTTTTAGTTTTTTAAGGAACCTCCATACTGTTCTCCATAGTGGTTGTATCAATTTACATTCCCACCAACAGTGCAAGAGCGTTCCCTTTTCTCCACACCCTCTTCAGCATTTGTTGTTTGTAGATTTTCTGATGACTCCCATTCTAACTGGTGTGAGGTGATACCTCATTGTAGTTTTGATTTGCATTTCTCTAATAATTAGTGATGTTGAGCTTTTCATATGCTTCTCGGCCATCTGTATGCCTTCTTTGGAGAAATGTCTATTTAGGTCTTCTGCCCATTTTTGGATTGGATTGTTTGCTTCTTTAATATTGAGCTGCATGAGCTGTTTATATATTTGGGAGATTAATCCTTTGTCCGTTGATTCGTTTGCAAATATTTTCTCCCATTCTCAGGGTTGTCTTTTGGTCTTGTTTATGGTTTCCTTTGCTGTGCAAAAGCTTTGAACTTTCATTACGTCCCATTTGTTTATTTTTGTTTTTATTTCCATTACTCTAGGAGATGGATCAAAAAAGATCTTGCTGTGATTTATGTCATAGAGTGTTCTTCCTATGTTTTCCTCTGAGAGTTTGATAGTGTCCGGTCTTACATTTAGGTCTCAAATCCATTCTGAGTTTATTTTTGTGTATGGTGTTAGGCAGTGTTCTAATTTCATTCTTTTACATGTAGTTGTCCAGTTTTCCCAGCACCACTTATTGAAGAGACTGTCTTTTCTCCATTGTATATCTTTGCCTCTTTGGTCATAGATTAGTTGACCGTAGGTGCGTGGGTTTATCTCTGGGCTTTCTGTCTCGTTACATTGATCTATTTTCATTTCAGATGATCTGTCCATTGGTGTAAGTGAGGTGTTAAAATCCCCCACTATTATTGTGTTACTGTCGATTTCCTCTTTTACAGCTGTTAGTAGTTGCCTTATATGTTGAGGTGCTCCTATGTTGGGTGCATATATATTTATAATTGTTCTATCTTCTTTTTGGATTGATCGTTATGTAGTGTCCTGTCCTTCCTTGTCTCTTGTAACATTCTTTAAAGTCTATTTTACCTGATATGAGTATTGCTACTCCAGCTTTCTTTTGATTTCCATTTGCATGGAATATCTTTTTCCATCCCCTCACTTTCAGTCTGTATGTGTCCCTAGGTCTGAAGTGGGTCTCTTGTAGACAGCATATAGATGGGTCTTGTTTTTGTATCCATTCAGCAAGCCTGTGTCTTTTGGTTGGAGCATTTAATCCATTCACATGTAAGGTAATTATCGATATGTATGTTCCTATGACCATTTTCTTAATTTTTTTGTTTTTGTAGGTCCTTTTCTTCTCTTGTGTTTCCCACTTAGAGAAGTTCCTTTAGCATTTGTTGTAGAGCTGGTTTGGTGGTGCTGAATTCTCTTAGCTTTGGCTTGTCTGTAAAGGTTTTAATTTCTCCATCAAATCTGAATGAGACCCTTGCTGGGTAGAGTAATCTTGGTTTTACGTTTTTCCCTTTCATCACTTTAAGTATATCATGCCACTCCTTTCTGGCTTGTAGAGTTTCTGCTGAGAAATCAGCTGTTAACCTTATGGGAGTTCCCTTGTATGTTATTTGTCATTTTTCCCTTGCTGCTTTCAATAATTTTTGTCTTTAATTTTTACCAATTTGATTACTATGTGTCTCGGCATGTTTCTCCTTGGGTTTATCCTGTATGGAACTCTCTGCGCTTCCTGGACCTGGGTGGTTATTTCCTTTCCCGTGTTAGGGAAGTTTCCAACTTTAATCTCTTCAAATATTTTCTCAGGTCCTTTCTCTCTCTCTTCTCCTTCTGGGACCTCTATAATGCGAATGTTGTGCATTTAATGTTGTCCCTGAGGTCTCTTATGCTGTCTTAATTTCTTTTCATTCTTTTTTCTTTATTCTGT
The DNA here is from genome assembly GCF_964374135.1 of Grampus griseus. Taxonomy (NCBI): domain Eukaryota; kingdom Metazoa; phylum Chordata; class Mammalia; order Artiodactyla; family Delphinidae; genus Grampus; species Grampus griseus. The sequence continues at coordinate 119,370,441 of NC_139019.1, read as the reverse complement.
TCCGCAGCAGTGAATTCCACCATTCTGTCTTCCAGGTCACTTATCCGTTCTTCTGCCTCAGTTATTCTGCTATTGATTCCTTCTAGTGTAGTTTTCATTTCAGTTATTGTATTGTTCATCTCTCTTTGTTTGTTCTTTAATTCTTCTAGGTCTTTCTTAAACATTTCTTGCATCTTCTCGATCTTTGCCTCCATTCTTTTTCCGTGGTCCTGGATCATCTCCACTAGCATTATTCTGAATTCTTTTTCTGGAAGGTTGCCTATCTCCACTTCATTTAGTTGTTTTTCTGGGTTTCATCTTGTTCCTTCATCTGATACGTAGCCCTCTGCCTTTTCATCTTGTCTGTCTTTCTGTGAATGTGGTTTTTGTTCCATGGGCTGCAGGACTGTAGTTCTTCTTGCTTCTGCTGTCTGCCCTCTGGTGGATGAGGCTATCTGTGAGGCTTGTGCAGGTTTCCTGATGGGAGGGACTGGTGGTGGGTAGAGCTGGCTGTTGCTCTGGTGGGCAGAGCTCAGTAAAACTTTAATTGGCTTGACTGCTGATGGGTGGGGCTGGGTTCCCTCCCTGTTGGTTGTTTGGCCTGAGGCAACCCAACACTGGAGCCTACCTGGGCTCTTTGCTGGGTCTAATGCAGACTCAGGGAGGGCTCACACCAAGGAGTACTTCCCAGAACTTCTGCTGCCAGTGTCCTTGTCCCCACGGTGAAACAGAGCCACCCCCTGCCTCTGCAGGAGACCCTCCAACACTAGCAGGTAGGTCTGGTTCAGTCTCCCCTGCTTTCACTGATCCTTCCCCTGGGTCCTGATGTGCACACTACTTTGTGTGTGCCCTCCAAGAGTGGAGTCTCTGTTTCCCCCAGTCCTGTCTAAGTCCTGCAATCAGTTAAATCCCACTAGCCTTCGATGTCTGATTCTCTAGGAATTCCTCCTCCCGTTGCCGGACCCCCAGGTTGGGAAGCCTGACATGGGGCTCAGTACCTTCACTCCAGTGGGTGGACTTCTGTGGTATAAGTGTTCTCCAGTCTGTGAGTCACCTACCCAGTAGTTACAGGATTTGATTTTATTGGGATTGCGCCCCTCCTACTGTCTCATTGTGGCTTCTCCTTTGTCTTTGGATGTGGAGTATCTTTTTTGGTGAGTTCCAGTGTCTTCCTGTCGATGACTGTCCAGCAGCTAGTTGTGATTCTGGTGTTCTCACAAGAGGGAGTGAGAGCACGTCCTTCTACTCCGCCATCTTGGTTCAGGCTCCCATAGGTACCTTTTTAAATGAATTATTTCATACATATCAAAAGAAGTATATAACATATGTATGATTTACAGAATAATAAAGCAAACACTTCTTTGTACTCACCTCCCTAACATAAGGAAGAGATCATTACGATTACCTTTGAAGCTCACTGCATGCCCCTTCCCAGTCATATCACCCTCCTACCCAACCTTTGGTAACTATAATACTGAATTTTGTGTTTTTGCTTTCTTTTGCTTTATGATTTTATTACCTATTTATGTATCCCCAAATGATACATTATTTTGTTTTAGATGCTTTTTAACCTCATGTAATGGACTCAGGTTGAATGTAGTCTTTACAACATATTTTTTTGTTGTTGTTGTTTTGTTTTGTTTTGTTTTGTTGCGGTACACGGGCCTCTCACTGTTGTGGACTCTCCCGTTGCGGAGCACAGGCTCTGGATGCCCAGGCTCAGTGGCCATGGCTCACGGGCCTAGCCGCTCCATGGCATGTGGGATTTTCCTGGACCGGGGCACGAACCCGTGTCCTCTGCATCGGCAGGCGGACTCTCAACCACTGCGCCACCAGGGAAGCCCTACAACATAGTTTTTTTTAATTCAGTATTGTAAGGTTCATCCATATAATCTGAAGTATATTAATACAGATGTGTGTTATGCCTTTGAATAAATATAGTACATTTATCTGTTCTCCAGTTAATGAACGTTTGGGTTCATTTCCAGTTTTCTGCTGTTTCGAACAATGCTGCTGTGAAAATGTCTCTTAGTGTACCTTCTGTAAGAGTGTTTTCCTAGGGAATTATATCTAGAAGTGGAACTACTCAGTGAGAAGGTATACACATCCACAATTTATAGATAATTCCAGATTGTTTCCAAGCAGTGTTATAAGTGTTCTTTTTGCCCCACATGCTCACCAACATGTGGTAGTGCTGGTCTTCTGTGCCAGTTTGGTGTATGTGAAACATTTACATTTTTGTTCTTCATGGTACCATACAAGTAGATTTTAAAAAAATATTTAGAAATCAAGGCAGGTTTTTTTTGTTTTCTTTTAATGCAGAAATTGAGATTAGGACTTGGAATAAACATTGTTTATTTTACTTTATTAAAAGTGCCTAAAAGGAAATCTTTTTGGTATTCTGGAGCTACTCTGTCTCATTGAATAAAACTAGTATGTTAAATTACACATGTATGGTTTAGAAGTCAGAGCAGTAATTGTGCTTATGGAACAGAATGATAGTAAGCTGTTTCTGAGTGACTGTACTAAGGACACTTGCTGTGAGTCCTTTTCGGCCTCCCCAACTTATAGTTGCTAAAAGTTCCAACAAGCTTTAAAGACTCATGTTAGATGAGAATGATGGTGACCAGCTGTGTTAGAACATGGGAGCCTACTGCAGAAAATTTTGAAACTTACTACAAGTGTTAAATGAAGGCTAAGGAAGAGAGGTGGGAAAAAAGGTTGGAGAGAATCCCTTGAGCAGTTTGTGGGTAGACAAAACAATTATTTGGGAAAGGAAAGAAAAATGTGATAGTATTTTACCCTAGCAACAGCGGCATAGGTAATTGTAAGTTATAGTAACGCAGAATTCTTAACAATATACAGAACATTCCCATTTTTGATCCCATTTAATGATAATGCTAGGAGAAATGTATCATTTACCACTGCTTTATTGATAAGGAGACAAAAGGTAAGAGAGGTGAAACAAGTTGACACCCATCTGGTAAGTGACAGAGATGTCGTGCATCCTCAGGGCTCTTCTTCTCAAGCTCACAGTTCTTTTGCTTCATACTTTTCTTACTCCTGAGCGTCACAGCTGCAGTTTCTGCTGAGGGTAATGTCTGTCAACAAGCACTGCTTCTCTGTCTTCTGAGCACTCTGATGTCCTGGTAAGGACTAAGAAGAAAAAGCTGAATTCCTGCTCAGGAGCTTACAGTCTTATGGAATGATGAAAAAGACTGATACGTAACAAGAAGAGATCAAAATGGTTTCTAATTAAATGCTAGACTGTGCAGTACAAATCTGCTCTAGTTGTAAATCAGAAATCAAGGGCACTTTCCAGAATGGAATAAAAGTGCGAAAATTGAAAGTTAAAGTTATTTTCAAAATTCTAATTGAGTTTTCTTTTAAGAAAAGCACTTTCATTCTGGTATTTAAGGTATTACTAATTTGTCTGGTAACTTCAAGTAGCCACGTAATGTAACATGGATGTACATATAATGAAAAAACAAAAACATTTTTAAAGACTACTACCCAAATGTAAAATACAGTTTTTTCCTTTTCTGGTCTTTGGTCAATTAAGGACTCATTTAGTTATGAGTAAGACTCATGGAAAACATTTAGTTTCCTATATTTCTATACTTTTATTAATAGCCCTCCATACTTTTCATTTGATTTTTCATTTGGCTGTGGTGTAAAGAATTCATGAACATTTACAAAACAAATTTTAACAGTTTTTCTGAATTGATACATCGTTAGTGTCAGATTGCCTTCACAATCTCAGATACTAAGCTTCTAACTACTTATAATTCCTGATAATTTGCTTTTATATAGAGCTAATTCATTGTATTTGAACTTGAGTTTTCTTCAAGCCATTTTATGGATTTCTTGGGAGTCATTAAAAACTTCTAAGTGAGAACTTTTGGGGCTTCTGCATCTGTCATGAAATTGTTCAGGCGAGTAGGTGTTTGAGTAGGGGTACAACCGATAATAGCCTGAAGCCAGACCAATATAACCTCAGCTAAAGGCCAGTCATTGCTAAAGCCTGGGAAGACCAATGTGTTGTAATACACACATCTGTAGCCAGTGTCCTTAATACACTGGCTTCATGTCTCAAGACTCCCTTCTGTAAATATGCAGCTTCAGAAATTCATTATCATTCTGCCCCAGAAGAGAGAATCTCAAAATTAACTTATTCCCTCATTTTAAGTAAAGTTGGCTAAATAATAATGACATATTTATAATTAGTGTCTTTTTGAGAAGGATGATGATAACGCACATTATACTTCAGAGTTACCATTTTGTAGGTCTTTTAAAAACAAAAAGTCAATAGGCTTCCTCTGCCTGGAGACTGTGCAAGTGGTACCATTTTGTCATTGGCTCCTAGCTGCCAGCCCAAGATGACATAAATTCAGCCAAAGAGAGCAAACTTAAGTTGATAGCATCTGCAACGTGTTTCAGAGCTATTATTTTTGAATAGATATCAGAAAACATCTTTTTTGAGGGTTGGGGAAAAAGGGTTTGGAGGGACTACTATTATGATGATCCACTGAGCTGCTTCAGCGTTGTACTAGTATCTTAAACCAAAGAGCAAGATTCCATTTTAATCTCCTTTTCCATGAATTTTTAACTTTGTCCATTAAAAAAAAACCTCTCCACTGAAATACATTCTTTATTAGCCAAGTGAGTATTTATTATAACACCTTTCACAAATTGTATTATTGTTTGATCCTCATAGTCTGGTGAGGTACTTAGAGCAAGTATAAAATTATCCCTATTCTTTTGAATAAGAAAACAGGTTCAGAGAGATTAAGTGACTTGGATGTTAGTTCAGCAGAGCCACGATTTGAAACTAGGTCATTACTTCTTAGTCTGTGCCTTTTCCCACTATACGTGAGTGCTTTCTGCTTCACAGAATTAATAAACATGAATATTTACTTCTCATATTTTTCATTCAAAAGTGCATTGATTTTGTAAATTAAGGCATTTCTGCCCATTTTCATGGTTTTCAAACACTTTCATCCATAAGGAGCTCCCTTTGAAAGCTTTTGTGAACATCTTTTATCTCATCTTTCGAAGAAGAATAAATGACTAGTGATTGGTCAGATTCCAGTTCCAGGGAAACTGATTAGAAAAGATGCACAGGTACCAGTGTGCTCACAGCTTTCTTACAGTTACACGCATCATTGTGTAGAGCCTCTTCAGCACGATGCCCAGATGACCTGATCACCAAGCCAAATGTGAAGTCCTGGATCCCAACCTCAAAACCCATAATCTCATCTTCTCCAATGAGTAGAGGTAAATGTACAATAAGTAGGAGATTTCTACAGATGAAATCCTTAAAACAAGTTCTAAAAACACTGTGATGGCTTTCAAATTTCCCAGAATCCTTATATCCAATATGGTTGAACTCTTCTCAGAAAAAGAAACTTATTTGAATTGCAAAATCTTAAAGATGTCTTAAAATAGGTGACCTTTAAGGTACACTCTAAACTTGAAACTGATACTTGAACACACCTTCACCATCTGATTTGATATTGTCAAAATGTATGAGGAATTAGAGCTCTAGTAAGTTTGGAGTAGTTGTCTCAAAATAATATAATTCTACATGATGGATTATTTTTTCCTATTTAATTAAACTTCACATTAGAACAGGATTTTTCAGCCTCAGCACTACTGACATTTTGAACTGGGTAATTCTTTATTGTTGGGGGACGTTCTGTTCATTGTAGGCTGTTTAGTAACATCCTTGGCGATCAATCATTAATCTTTTTGTCTCTATGCATTTGCCTATTCTGGAAATTTCACATCAATGGTATGCAATAAGTGGCCTTTTGTGTCTGCCTTCCTGCAATTAGAATGTTTTCAAGGTTCATCTGTGTTGTCACATTTTAACAGTACTCCATTCCTTTTTATGACTAAATAATATTCCATTATATGACTGTACCACATTTTGTTTAATCCACTCATCAGCTGATAGACATTTAGGCTGTTTCCACTTTCTGGCTATTGTGAATAATGTTGTTATGAACATTCGTGTATAAGTTTTTGTGTGGACATATGTTTTTTATTTCTCTTTCATAGATACCTAGGAGGGGCATTAATAGATACCTATGTTTAACCTTTTGAGGAACTGCCAAACTTTTGCACAGTGGCTATACCATTTTCCAGTTCCGCAAACAACATATTAGAATTCTAATTTCTCCACATCCTTGCCCATACTTGTTATTCTCTTGTCTTTTTTGTAAGGGCCATCTGAGTGGGTGTGTGTATCTCATTGGGGCTTTGATTTGCATTTCTCAAATGACAAATTAAATTGAACATATTTTCAAGTGTTTCTTGGCCATTTGTATATCTTTGGAGAAATGTCTGTTCAAATCCTTTGCCTGTTTTTTAATTGGGTTGTCTTTTTTTTTTTTTTTTTGCGGTACGCGGGCCTCTCACTGCTGTGGCCTCTCCCGTTGCGGAGCACAGGCTCCAGACGCGCAGGCCCAGCGGCCGTGGCTCACGGGCCCAGCCACTCCGCGGCATGTGGGATCCTCCCGGACCGGGGCATGAACCCGTGTCCCCTGCATCGGCAGGCGGACTCTCAACCACTGCGCTACCAGGGAAGCCCTGGGTTGTCTTTTTATTGTTGTTTGTAAGAGTTGTTTATATGTTCGGAATACTAGACCCTTATCAGATACATGATATGCAGATGTTTTCTCCCATTCTGAGGGTTGTCCTTTCATTTCCTTGATCGTGCTATTTGAGTCACAGATGTTTTTCATTTTAATGAAGTCCAGTTCATGTTTTTCTTTGCTTGTGCTTTTGTTGTCATATCTTTGAAAACAAGTTGCCTAATCCACGGTCACAGATTTTTCACCTGTGTTGCCTTCTAAGAATTTTATAGCTTCAGCACTTATATTTAACTCTTTGATCTGTTTTAAGTTGGTTTTTGTATATAGTATGAGGTAGGGATCAAACTTTATTCTTTTACATATGGATACCCAGTGGTCCCACCACTATTTGTTGAAAAGACTAATCTCTCCATTGAATGATTTCAATACCCTGGTTGAAATCAACTGACCAACCATAAATGTATGGGTTTATTTCTGGACAGTCAATTCTATTCCATCAGTCTACATGCCTGATTTTATGCCAGTACTACACTGTTTTTATTAACTAATTTTTCATACTAAGTTTTGAAATTGGGAATATGAGCCCTCCAACTTTGTTCTTTTTTCAAAATTATTTTGGCTATTCTGTGTTTCTTGCAAATTCACATGAATTTTAGGATCAGCTTGTCCATTTCTGAAAAATGGCAGTTGGAATTTTGATAGAGATTGCATTGAACCTGTAGATCACTTTGGGGTATATTGCCATCTTGACAGTATTAAAGTCTTCCAGTTCATGAACACATGATGTCTTTCCATTTGTGTAGATCTTTAATTTCTTTACAGTGTTTTGTAGTTTTCAGTATAGAACTCTTGTGCTTCTTTGGTTAGATTTATTCCTAAGTATTTTATTCTTTTTGAAGCTGTTGTAAATTTGTTTTTTGTGTTTGTTTTTAGTTTCATTTTCAGATTGTTCATTGCTGCAGTATAGTTATGCAACTGGTATGTTGTGTTATTTTGTATCCTGCAACTGCTGAATTTGCTGAATTTGTTTATTAGCTCTAGTAAGTTTTTTGGGTAGATTCTTTAAGATTTGCTATACATAAGATCCTGTCATTTCCAAGTAGAAATAGTTTTGTTTCTTCCTTTCCAATCTGGATGACTTTCACTTCTGTTTCCTGCCTAACTGCCCTAGCTAGAACCTCCAGTGTAATGCTAAATAGAAGTGGTGAAAGTGGGCATGTTGTATTGGTCCTGAACTCAGAGGGAAAACTTTCAGTTTCAGTATGTTGTTAACTGTGGGTTTTTCATAGATATCCTGTATCAGATTGAAAAAGTTCCCTTTTTTCCTAGTTTGTTAAGTATTTTTATCATGAAAGGGTGTTGGATTTTGTCAAACACTTTTTCTGCATCTATTGAGAAGATTATGTGGTTTTGCTTTCAGCCTCTTGTATAGTTTATTATATTAATTGATTTCATACACTGAACGAACCTTGTGTTCCTGGGATTACACTCACTTGGTTATGGTTTATAACAGTTTTTGTATGCATCTAGATTTAGTTTGCCAGTATTTTGTTGAGGATTTTGCCTTTACCTTTATAAGGGATATTGTTCTGTAGTTTCATTGTAATATATCTGTCTGGCTGTGATATCATGATACTGGCCTCAGACCAAGTTAGGAAGTGTTCCCTCCTCTCCTGTTCTTAATTCTTCTTTAAACAGTTGGTTAAATTCACCAGCTAAGCCATCTGGGCTTTGCTGGAATTTTTTTGATTACTAACTTAATGTCTTTACTTATTATAGGTCTATGATATTTTCTGTTACTTTTTGAGACAGTTTTGGTAGTTTCTAGAAATGTGTCCATTTCATCCAGGTTATCTAATTGGTTGGTATACAGTTGTTCATTGTATTCCTTTATAATCCTTTTTATTTTTCTAAGGTCAGTAGTAATGTTCACACTTTCATTTCTGATTCTAGTCATTTAAGTCTTCTCTTTTTTTTTTTTTTGGTCAATCTAGCTAAAGTTTTTATTGATTTTTCACTGAAGCAACTTTGGGTTTTGTTGATCTTTTCTATTGTTTTTCTACTCTCTACTTCATTTATTTCCACTCTAGTCTTTATTATTCCTTTATTTATGCTTCTTCGTTTTCTAGTTTCTTAAGGTGGGAGATAAAGCTATTGATTTCAGTTCTTTCTTCTTTATAAGGTAAACATTTATAGCTATAAATTTCCCTCTTAGCACTGCTTTTGCTGCATCCCATAAATTTTGGTATATTTTATATTTTGTTTTCATTTATCTCAAGGTATTTTCTCATTTCCCTTGTGATTTTTTTCTTTCTTTAATTATTTGGAATGTTTAATTTATATATGTGAATTTTCCAAATTTTCTTCTGTTAATTTCTAACTTCATTCTGTTGTGATCAGAGAACATAAGTTGTATGATTTCAGTCTTTTAAATTTTATTTGACTTGTTTTATGGTCTAATGTATAATCTGTCCTAGAGAATGTTCCATGTGCACTTGACAAGAATTAATATTATTCTTTTGTAGTGTTTTTCTTTTGGAGTGTTTTACAGATGTCTCTTAGATTTATTTGTTATAGGGTGGTGTTCAAGTGTCTATTTCCTTGCTAAATTTCTTTCTAGTTCTGTTATTGAAAGTGGGGGCATTAAAATTTCTAACTAGTATTACTGGGTTATTTCTCTTTTGTTAGGTTTTGCTTCATCTTGTTGTTTGGTGCATATATGTTTATATTTGTTACTCACTTTTATCATTATACACTGTCCATCTTTGTCTCTGGAGACAATTTTGGTGTTGTCTGCTTTATCTGATATTAGTATAGCCACTCTTGTGTGTGCTGTTTGAATGGAATGTCTTTTTCCATCTTTTTATTTTTAGTTTACTTCTGTCTTTAAGTCTGAGTCTCTGTAGACAGCATATAGTTGGATCATTTTCTGAAATCCATTCTGCCATCCTCTGCCTTTTAATTTGAGAGTTTAATCTGTTGATATTTAATATAATTATTGGCAAGGAGGACTCTTTTGTTCCTTAGTTCCTCCATTACTATCTTCTTTTGTATTAAAGTTTTCTAGTGTGATAATTTTAATTCACTTGTCATTTCTTTTACTCTATTTTTTGAGTTATTTTCTTACCGGTTGCCCTGGAGATTACATAGTCTCTATATATCTCTATATTAGATTGTTATTGTTACAGATTTCATCTTTATATATTTTGTGCCTGTCCACCTAGATTTATAATTACTGTTGATGCAGTTGTCTTTTCAATAAGGAAGGGAAAAGGAGTTATAAACAAAAGATACATTTACACTGTCTTGTGCATTTACTTATGTAGTTACCTTTCCTTGTGTACTTTATTTCTTCATGTGTATTTGAGTTACTGTGTAGTGTCTTTTCATTTCAGCCTGAAGAACTCCCATTAGCATTTGCTGGAGGGCAGGTTTGCTAATGATGAACTGCTTCAGTTTTTGTTATTTGGGAATGTATTAATTTCTCCTTCATTTTTGAAGGATTGTGTTGCCAGATATAGAATTCTTGACTAACTCTGAATTCTTATAGCACTTTGAATAAGTCATCCTACTGTCTTCTGGCCTGCCCCTGGATAGTTTCTGATGAGAAATCACTTGTTAGTCTTATTAAGAATCGCTTGAACATAATGAGTTGCATCTTTCTTGCTGCTTTCAAGATTCTGTCTTTAGCTTCTGATAGTTTATGATGTGCCTATGTGTGGACCTTTTTGCGTCTATTCTTTTGGAGTTTGTTGGGCTTCTTGGATATTTTTCATAAAATTTGGCATATTTTTGGCCACTATTTGTTTAAATATTCTTGCTGCCCCCTTCTCTCCTCCTTATGTGACTCCCATTATGCATATGTTGATGTATTTCATGGTGTCCCACAGGTCTCTGAGCCTCTGTTTGGTGTTTTTGTTTGTTTGTTTTTTTCCATTTCAAGTTTACTGATTCTTCTGCCTGCTCACATCTGCTTTTGAGGCCCAACAGTGAATTTTTCATTTCAGTTATACTTTTCTGCTCCAAAATTTCCATTTGGTTCAGTTTCATAATATCTCTTTATTAATCTACTCAATTTAATGACACATTTTTGTTTTTACTTTCCTTTAAGTTCTTTAGACATAGTTTATGTCATGGAACACAAACAGCTTTGTCTAGAAAGATCAACATCTAGGCTTCCTCAGTCAGCTTCTGTTCTTTTGTGCATTTGCTGTACTTTCTTATTTCTTTGCATACCTTGTAATTGTTTTTGAAAACTGGATATTTCAAATATTACAATATGGCACTTCTTCCCCCTTTGCAGTGTTGGTTGTTTTCGATGTGTATTGTAGATGTTGTGTGTTTAGTGACTGTTTGAACTAATTCTGTAAGGGTTGTATTCTTTGTCCATTGTGGACCCTGAAGTCTCTGTTCCATTTGCTTAGTGTCAATTAATGATTGAACAGTGGTTTTATTAAATATCTGGAAACAATAAAATTTTCCAATCTTTGCCCAGGGGCTCAGTGTGTGTGTTAGGGTGAGCCTTTAACTTTTAACTCCTGGAGTTTACAATTCTGCCTTAGCCTTTACTTCCAGCTTCCATAGAGATTCAAGGTCAATAGGAGGTGAAATCCTAGGGCCTTCTTAGATCTTTCCTGAAGCCATGCATTTGGCCTTCTAGATTTCCAGAATGCGTCAGACCTTTTCAAAGCTCCAGACTTTCCTTCTAAGCTTTCTGGTTAGTTTATTGTTTGCCCCCAACTATTATCCATCACCTCAAGCAACAGCAAACTAAGACATTAGCATGAACATTGCCAACAAATCCCTCACCCCCAGCCACACATTGCAACCATGCCCCCTACCGCTGAAATATAGCACTTGAGCACTGAGCCAGGTCTGAGTTAGGCAAAATAAAGACACTCTTTTTGAGGTGGTCTTCTAGGGAGCCACCAGAATGGTCAGAACAAATAATTAGAATTCTTTGCAAATAAGGTTCATTTTACTACCTCTGGTACTAGGAATGTGGCCTGTTATTTTCGTGACTACCGCTAAGCTGGAGAGTAGGGGATGGGACTGGGTAAGTTAAAAACACCACAAAGTTTGCTATTCTTAACCAAGAATCAGTGGCGGGGCTGGGGGTGGGGTGGGTGTTGGAATAAGCATTGTCTGGGTTGCTGCAAGCCTTTGAGGGTTCCAGAAACATTGGTTCTGACCGTTTGTGCCTTCTTATTCTTTGCTCCTGGGGGGGTGGAATCTGGAGTTCCTTACTCCACCACTTTTGCTAATTTCACTCTTTTTTAAAATTTTTATTGGAGTGTAGTTGATTTACAACGTTGTGTTAGTATCTGCTGTACAGCAAAGTGAATCCGTTATACATATACCCACTCTTTTTTAGGTTATTTTTCCATATAGGTCATTACAGAGCGCTAATTTCACTCTCTTATATTAAAAGTGCTTTTTGTAAAACCCAAATGTTTTTTCTCTGAAGTCTCTCCAGTTCTGAAAAATGGAAAATACTATCATGGCCCTTTGGTTTGGAAAATGAATTCATATTCACCAAAAGCCAGCATTAGAGCTCTTGCAAACTGTTTTACTGTTGGTCTTAACTTTACAATCTATCGTCTTGTGTATTGGCTACTACACAAGTGGTCCTGAACTGTCACAAGTTCAACTTTGGAACAAATGAGCTTTTTTGTAAAGAAGTTGCAGTTGTTGGAAAAGTACATATTTATGCCTTTTCCACCAAACTGCTTTTCTTGGGAAACCTAGAAAATTCTTATAGCAGCTGACAAACATTTCAAGCCACTCTATGGTGGTACTGCCCACCATCCAAAAGTTTCAGCAGTAGTGTCATCTTTATCTGTATGGTGGTATTTGAGCAACTGATTGATTTAGTAGTGTTTTTCAGACTGCTCTGAAGAACTGTCACGAACTATAGTGGTAACTCCAGGAGATGGGGTCTAACACAGAGAAATCTACCCAGGTTTTATTACATACCTTATTTCCAGTGAAGCTTTTCTTTGAAGAAAGAGTTCTAGGGTTTTAAAATTTATTTCAAATGCCATTTGTTATATTATATTTTTATGTAATTTTAGTGAAATTAATTGAAAATAGAAAAAATTATGGTGCTGATTTAGGGATTGTAAAACGTGTCTTTTCACTTATCACAAATGATTTTTAAAAATCTAAACATCTTTCAAAACCAAATCATATAATACACTAGAAGTAGTTTTACTAAGTTTGCAACTAGTGACAGAGATTAGAACTCAGGCATTTAGTATATTTCAAAAAAAATTTTTATATTCCAAAATTTTGATCAAATATTGTGCTATAAAAAATGCCTTGGATAATTATTCTTTAATCACGTATGTGAAAAATGTGGCTTTTCTTCTGCAACCTAGTAAGCTTTTCACAGTATCACTGTGGCTTTTAAATTTTTACTCAACAGAGTAAGCTTGAAACCACACATACCACTTAAATTAAACTATGCATTCATGTATGCTTTTTCCTATAAAATATATGAAACTCAAATCTGTAATTTTGAAATTCAAAAGTGGTTTTATTTTCTTTAGTAGAAATAAAAGCTTGATTTTTAAAAATCCAAACCGAGGAAACAATTGTGTACTTTGGTACATTTCTCTATTAATATTGATTATATACCATGTGGCCCATTAATTAATAAAGGCAGTCACTTCAGAATTCATGAGTGGCAGAAGTCACTGAGTACTGTGGGAAATAAGAGGAGAAAGCTTTTGTTGAGGATCATTGAGGAAGATTCTAAGGCAAAAAGGGGCAGATAAGCAAAAATCTAGAGGTTCATTATAGGCACTCAGAACATATACGTTAAGTAAATGAATGAAGGAATTTAAGTTGGCGTATTGAGGGACACTGAGAAAACATACTGACTGGAAGACAGTTCCTGCAAGAAATTGGTGAGAGAGATGCTACAGTCCAGATTTTGGTGGGCCTTAAAGTTCTGGCTTAATATTTATAAGGAAAAGAAGTTTTGATACAGGTTTGGAAATGAGGCTTGGGGCTGATAGTGGAGACAATGTGAAGTTTTAGGGCAGTGCTTTCCAAACTCTGTTTAAGTACAAATACAAGTTTGATGGTAAGCCTGGCATTCCAATTTCAGTTTTACCGGTTTCAGCAAAACAGCTTCACTGATCTGATTGCTTCCCATATAGATTAGTATTATGACTTTGTATAAAATATGCTTTATCAGTATGATATCACTTCTACCTGCTTTATGTGTTGGGGGTTCTGCATAAGGGTTACTTTTTAAAACGAAGCATTTTGCAGCTAAGGGCTTGAAAACTCTTGTTTTAGGAAAATGGACTAAAGCAGGTAAAACTACAGACAAAGAGCAGAGTTACGAGGTTCTTGTGTTCAGACTTCTTTGGTAACATTTACACAGTAGCCTTCCTTTCAGAAATATTTTAATGGTACCAGATATTAGACAGTTGTAATGGCTAAAGTGTTCAGAGGATGCTACAATATTCATGACTCATAATCAAAATGACATTAAGCCTATCCCTCTTCAAAATTACATCATTTACTTGTGTGGAATACTTGCTGTTAATGCAGGTGTCCCAGAGCCTTTCTTCCTTTCTCATGTCCTCTTGTGACCTGTCCACTGCTGAACTAACATGGGTCTCACTGAATATGATTAAGAAAAAACATCTCTGATGGAGAAGTCTCTGTATACTGAATGTTAAATAATAATGTCTTTTGGAAAATGGCAGCAAAATATTTGAAAGGATGACTAAAGAAGTAAAAAGAACAAAACTTAACAATTCTATAAATGTTTTGTTTATTGGGGTGGGGAATGGGAAGAGCTGCCAGTAAGAGAGGATACGAAGAGAAGAGATGTCTACTTTCATTTCCTTGTAGCCCAGCCCCATTCAGCCAAATCCTGACATACTTTACTGAAAATAAATTTCCTATTCAGCAGCACATAATAACCTAAAGATCAAGGCATCTTAACTGGGCTGTTTTCAGATGAAAGAACTGTTCATTTGGCTTGAAAAGATATTCAAGAAAATATCTACTAAAGTTTTTTCTTGTTTACCTCAGGTTTTCTGGTTACCTATTAACCAAAATTTCAGAACTACTAATTTAGTTCTGGATGTCTAACAACTATCTAAGGGAAGGTGAGGCTTGGGGGAAGATGAGATGATACTTAGGAATACATACCACCTTAATATAAGAGACAATTAAATTACAATTATGAAGGTATGTATTTTTCAGTGAGGACAACTAATATATTACCACAGTATTTTCTTTTTTATCGAGTGTTAAAAATGCTAATTTGAAGGTACTACTCTGAAAAACTTACATAAAAGATAGTGGGGGAGGTGAAGAAAAGGAGGAAAGCAAGCCCATGGCATTACCCTATTTGTAGTTCATTACCCTATTTGTAGTGCCTACATTGCCCTTCTTTCGTTCAGCTCTAAAATGAGGATTACAGAATTCATTTAAATTTTTTTAATTATAGAATTATTTTTCACTTAGTAGGTAAAATGTACATCTTTTGATTTCCTTCAGTTTCAGCTTTCTCGTGCTTTCATGCTCAGTTTTATGCAGAATAGAGTTGTTTTGTTAAACAAAACTTTTTTGTTTATGTTTTTTTCATTGGTTAAAATTGAAAGGGAAAGTTAGATATTTATCTGAAAAATGGAAATATTTATAGAAGAATTATATTTAACTATCAACCTATTAAATTTGAATTTTGTCAGTACTATGCATAATCTTATTACCAGGCTATTTATCATTGTGTTGACAAACCAACTTGCTGTCCTGTAGAAAATGTACTAGGAAATACATTACCCATATAAAATAAAACTTTCAACCTATTTAATGAATAGTTGATGACTGTTAGCCCTTTGGGTTTAGAAGTGACTGAGAAAGTGAGGAAGTACCACTTTTGCCTCATCATTATTTTGAAATCCTGTTTATAAGCTATATAATTCCCAAGGCCATGAGTCTAGCACCTTTCCAGGTATTAACTGTTGTAACAAATACAGAATTTGATTTTATTTACCTAGTGAAGTCTAATTTAAACCTCACATCCTAGTGAGATCTTAGAAATAACATGTACTCTGACCTGTAACTAGTCCCAGTACTCTGTGTATGTTCTCTCTCTTTTGGGGCTCCTAAAAGAGAAATTTAACGTAAGTATGATGATCATTAATACTAAACCTCCCACCCCTAATTTTTTTTAGAAAGTAGTATAGGATAATTTAGTAAGTTATTTGATAGAATTTGCACATGATTTTTTTAAAGAAATGGAAATTGAGAAACACAAAAAAGTTAAAGACGTGGCAGAAGAATTATTATCATAGGACCAAAGGTTGCAGGAACTAACATTCCGAATTTACTGGGCATAACGGACTTAGAACATGGAGAAACAAACAGGCAAAAAACAACCCATACTAGCTCCAAGGGCCTAAATAATCCTACATTTAATAAAATGATTCACTCTGCCATTTGGGCTTGGAAATTAGGTAAAATTACTGAGATAACTAGAAAATGTCTGTCATGAAATGATTTGTTTAGGGTCCTCTAATAGTAAAAGGTGTAAGTCTCTAGAACCTACTGAAAAATTGACTCAAGAAGCATGTAAGAAGAAGCCAGAGAAGCCAAGTCGTACATAATAGTTCTTTCTGTTTTATAGTAGTTAGCTTTGGATGTTTCTGTGGTCTTACTAGCTTCGCCCTCTTTCCACAGAAGCTGTTGAAGGTATCTATCATTTCTGTGTTTGGTCATCTTTTTGCTCCAGATATGCACCTTTAAAAGTACTTTTGGTTCCTAGGGCCCTTTGAGCTGGGGTTTGTTCAAAATGGTTGGTGACTTGATTCTAGGATTATTTGATGAGACATGCCCTTTTTATGTCTGTCACTCATTTTAACATTCATTGAACACACTGAGTGAAAGATAGGTTCTGAACTTTTCAATGGCAGCTGATAACAATGATAGCAGATAATCTTGGGGAGACATTTAGGGAATAGCGATAGTAGACAAGTTTGGTCCAAAAGAAAAAGGTTTATTACTACCTGGTTTTCCCTAAACTAGCCAGTGTGGGTGGGAAGAGGCTCTCCCAAGCGCCAAGTAGCAAACATGATTTCTGAGGGCAGACCAGGAATCACTTGTTTGAATCATCGTGCTATTCTTACCCACGTCTCTCTTGTTAATGAGAGTTCATTGTTTCTGTTTTTTACTCCTCCTCTGGACATTCTGTTTATTTTACTATTCTCAATCTGCACACTAAACACTGCGTATTTAAAGGTTTCAGTCTAATTAAGTTCAAATCCATTTTAAGATAGATATTGTAGCCTTTAAAAGTTATACTTAAAAGGTACTTAAAATGATTAGAGGACACCACTCATTCCACTGATAAACTATTATTTTAAGATTGTCTATTGAGGGGCAATTATTTGACTTTAAAACGCTGAGGTTATGGAAACTGGATTATAATATTTTAGAGCAGTATTAAAAGTAATACCTCTAAGAATTTAATAAAGCTTATAAACCTCTCTATTGCTCTGTCTTGAAAAGACAGTCTGACTCTGTCTGTAGGCATTCATTCTTTGTGGCGTGATTGGTCGACAAGGAGTAAACAACTTACTGTAAATGGGCACCACGCCAGCTGGCTTCAAGCAGCCTCAAGCTTGTGATTTGCAGTCAGGGTTAGGAAAATGCCTTTTAACTTATTCATTTCCGCTTCTTTTAAACAGGGAAAAAAGGCACAACTATACTGATTTAAGTACCTCACAAGATCTTTAGGAATCCCATGGAACTTATCAGTACTATTTCACTGGGTCTGAATACCTCTCACGTAACAATGATAAGTTTTAAAAGGCAGTTTTAAATATTAAAAGAGATTTTTCGAATTGGCTTGCCCTCACCTTGTCTATTTGGGATTCTGTTTGGGAGCTTCTCTGACCTAGTTTCAAAGAATTTAATTTACTGGCCAACACTATTTTGGGAAAAAAATGTTGTACAAAAAACTGAGTTTGGGCTTCCCTGGTGGCGCAGTGGTTGAGAGTCCGCCTGCTGATGCAGGGGACACGGGTTCGTGCCCTGGTCTGGGAGGGGATCCCACATGCCGCGGAGCGGCTGGGCCCGTGAGCCATGGCTGCTGAGCCTGCGTGTCCGGAGCCTGTGCTCCACAATGGGAGAGGCCACAACGGTGAGAGGCCCGCGTACGGCAAAAAAAAAAAAAAAAAACTGAGTTTTTTTTTTTCACTTTATTTTTTTACTTACATAAGATAAACCCAAAAAATATCTTGGAAAAGAGGGAAAGAACTTACCTTTCCTCTAAAGATGTATTATGCCCAAAGCAATTGTTTGGAGCTGATGAATCATTTATCCACCTAAGCCAACTGAGGGTCATCCCTGCATGAAAAGTGGAGGCTCCTGAATTTTGTACAATTTTTTATTGAAAAACTAGTCAAGGCCTAATGGTCTTCTTGAATATTCTATTATACTGTATCCACAATTCAAGAAATGCTTGTGGTTAGTTTTTTTTTTTTTTAATTAAGGTTAGAGCAGTTTTGTGGAACCAAATTATTAATTTGAAGGTTTCTAAAAGATTTTTGTAGATTTTTATTTACTTGGAAATTGGATGAAGGACATTTTGTCTAAATTAAAATTTACTTTAAAAATTAAAGCATTAGGGGGGACCTTCAAGATGGCAGAGGAGCAGGACATGGAGAGCACCTTCCTCCCCACAAATACATCAAAAATACATCTACATGAGGAACAACTCCTACAGAACGCCTACTGAACGCTGGCAGAAGACCTCAGACTCCCCAAAAGGCAAGAAAATCCCCACGTACCTGGGTAGGGCAAAAGAAGAAAGAAAAAACAGAGACAAAAGAATAGGGATGGGACCTGCACCTCTGGAGGGAGCTGTGAAGGAGGAAAAGTTTCCATACACTAGGAAGCCCCTTCATGGGCGGAGACTGCGGGTGGTGGAGGAGGGAAGCTTCGGAGCCATGGAGGAGAGCATAGCAACAGGGGTGCAGAGGGCAAAGCAGAGAGATTCCTGCACAGAGGATCAGTGCTGACCTCACCAGCCCGAGAGGCTTGTCTGCTCACCCGCTGGGGCGCACAGGGGCTGGGAGCTGAGGCTCAGGCTTCGGAGGTCAGATCCCAGGGAAAGAACTGGGGTTGGCTGCATGAACACAGCCTGAAGAGGGCTAGTGCACCACAGCTAGCCGGGAGGGAGTCCAGGAAAAACTCTGAACCTGCCTAAGAGGCAAGAGACCATTGTGTCGGGGTGCGCGAGGAGAGGGGATTCCTTCCCTGTCTGCCCACAGAAGGCAGAGCACTGCCTAAACAAGCTACAGAAACAGGTGTGAGCCGTGGCTGTCACCTCGGACCCCAGAGATGGGCATGAACCGCTATTGCTGCTGCTGCAGCCATCAAGAAGCCTGTGTGCGAGCACAGGTCACTCTCCACACACCCGCCCCGGGAGCCTGTGCAGCCCGCCACTGCCAGGGTTGTGTGATCCAGGGACAGCTTCTCTGGGAGAACACATGGCGCGCCTCAGGCTGTTGTGATTTCGTGTTGGCCTCTGCCGCCGCAGGCTCGCCCCGCATTCCAATTATAACTACCGTACCCCTCCCTCCCCCCGGCATGCGTGAGCCAGAGCCTCCTAATCAGCCGCTGCTTTAACGCCGTCCTGTCTGGGTGGGAACAGAAGTCTGAGGGCAACCTACACGCAGAAGTGGGGCCAAAACCAAAATTTAACCCCAGGAGCTGTGCAAACACAGAAGAGAAAGGGAAATCTCTCCATGCAGCCTCAGGAGCAGTGGATTAAATCCCCACAATCAACTTGAGGTACCCTGCATTTGTGGAATACCTGAATAGACAATGAATCAACCCAAAATTGAGGCAGTGGACTTTGGGAGCAACTGTAGACTTGGGGCTTGCTGTCTGCATCTGATTTGTTTCTGATTTTTATGTTTATTGTAGTATAGTTTTTAGCACTTCTTATCATTAGTAGATTTCTTTATTGGTTTGGTTGCTCTTTTTTAATTATTTTTTTATTTTAATAATTTTTAATTTTTAATTATTTTATTTATTAAAAAAATATTTTTTTCCTTTCTTTTTTACTCCCTTTTCTTCTGAGCCATGTGGCTGACAGTGTCTTGGTGCTCCGGCCTGGTGTCAGGCCTGAGCCTCTGAGGTGGGAGGGCAAGTTGAGGACATTGGACCACCAGAGACCTCCCAGCCTCATGTAATATTAGTCGGCGAGAGCTCTCCCAGAGATCTCCATCTCAACACTAAGGCCCAGCTCCACCCAGCAGCCAGCAAGCTCCAGTGCTAGACACCCTATGCCAAACAACTAGCAAGACAGGAACACAACCCCACCCATTAGCAGAGAGGCTGCCTAAAATCATACTAAGTTCGCAGACACCCCCAAAACACATCACCGGACACGACCCTGCCCACCAGAACGACAAGGTCCAGGCCCACCCACCAGAACACAGGCACCAGTCCCCTCCACCAGGAAGCCTACACAAGCCACTGAACCAACCTCACCCACTGGGGGCAGACACCAGTAACAATGGGAACTACGAACCTGCAGCCTGTGAAAAGGAAACCCCAAAGACAGTAAGTTAAACAAAATGGGAAGACAGAGAAATATGCAGCAGATGAAGGAGCAAGGTGAAAACCCACGAGACCAAACAAATGAAGAGAAAACAGGCAGTCTACCTGAAAAAAAATTCAGAGTAATGATAGTACAGATGATCCAAAATCTTGGAAACAGAATGGAGAAAATACAAGAAATGTTTAATAAGCAATGTTTAACAAGCACCTAGAAGGACTAAAGAGCAAACAAACGATGATGAACAACACAAAAAATGAAAAATTCTCTAGAAGGAATCAGTAACAGTATAAGTGAGGCAGAAGAACGGATAAGTGACCTGGAAGATAAAATAGTGGAAATAACTACTGCAGAGCAGAATAAACAAAAAAGAATGAAATGAATTGAGGACAATCTCAGAGACCTTGGGGACAACATTAAATGCACCAACATTCGAATTATAGGGGTCCCAGAAGAAGAAGAGAGAAAGGGTCTGAGAAAATACTTGAAGAGATTATAGTTGAAAATTTGCCTAACATGGGAAAGGAAATAGTCAATCAAGTCCAGGAAATGCAGAGTCCCATACAGGATAAATTGAAAGAGAAACATGCCAAGACACATATTAATCGAACTGTCAAAAATTAAATACAAAGAAAAATATTAAAAGCAGCAAGGGAAAAGCAACAAATAGCATACAAGGGAATCCCCATAAGGTTAACAGCTGATCTTTCAGCAGGAACTCTGCAAGCCAGAAGGGACTGGCAGGACATATTAAAGTGATGAAAGGGAAAAAACCTACAACCAAGATCACTCTACCCAGCAAGGATCTCATTCATATTCCACGGAGAAAATTAAAACCTTTACAGACAAGCAAAACTTAAGAGCATTCAGCATCACCAAACCAGCTTTACAGCAAATGCTAAAGGAACTTCTCTAGGTGGGAAACACAAGCAAGGAAAAGACCTATAAAACAAACCCAAAACAATTAAGAAGATGGTAATAGAAACATACATATCAGTAATTACCTTAAATGTAAATGGATTAAACGCTCCAACCAAAAGACATAAACTGGCTGAATGGTTACGAAAACAAGACCCGTATATATGCTGTCTACAAGACACCCACTTCAGACCTAGGGACACATACAGACTGAAAGTGAGAGCATGGAAAAAGATATTCCATGCAAATGGAAATTAAAAGAAAGCTGGAGCAGCCATACTCATATCAGATAAAATAGACTTTAAAATAAAGACTATTACAAGAGACAAAGAAGGACACTACATAATGATCAAGGGATCAATCCAAGAAGAAGTTATAACAATTGTAAATATTTATGCACCAAACATACGAGCACCTCAATACATAAGGCAAATGCTAACAGCCATAAAAGGGGAAATCGACAGTGACCCAATAATAGTAGGGGACTTTAACACCCCACTTCACCAAGGGATAGATCATCCAAGATGAAAATACATAAGGAAACACAAGCTTTACATGACACATTAAACAAGATGGACTTAATTGATATGTATAGGACATTCCATCCAAAAACAACAGAATACACATTTTTCTCAAGTGCTCATGGAACATTCTCCAGGATAGATCATATCTTGGGTCACAAATCAAGCCTTGTTAAATTTAAGAAAACTGAAATTGTATCAAGTATCTTTTCCGACCACAATGCTATGAGACTAGATATCAATTACAGGATAAGTTCTGTCAAAAATACAAACACATGGAGGCTAAACAATACACTACTTAATAACGAAGTGATCACTGAAGAAATCAAAGAGGAAATCAAAAAATACCTAGAAACAAATGACAATGGAGACACGACGACCCAAAACCTATGGGATGCAGCAAAAGCAGTTCTGAGAGGGAAGTTTATAGCAATACAATCCTACCTTAAGAAACAGGAAACATCTCGAATAAACAAACTAACCTTGCACCTAAAGCAATTAGAGAAAGAAGAACAAGAAAACCCCAAAGTTAGCAGAAGGAAACAAATCATAAAAATCAGATCATAAATAAATGAAAAAGAAATGAAGGAAACGATAGCAAAGATCAATAAAACTAAAAGCTGGTTCTTTGAGAAGATAAACAAAATTGATAAACCATTAGCAAGACTCATCAAGAGAAAAAAGGAGAAGACTCAAATCAATAGAATTAGAAATGAAAAAGGAGAAGTAACAACTGACACTGCAGAAATACAAAAGATCATGAGAGATTACTACAAGCAACTTATGCCAATAATATGGACAACCTGGAAGAAAGGGACAAATTCTTAGAAAGGCACAACCTGCCAAGACTGAATCAGGAAGAAATTGAAAATATGAACAGACCAATCACAAGCACTGAAATTGAAACTGTGATTAAAAATCTTCCAACAAGCAAAAGCCCAGGACCAGATGGCTTCACAGGCGAATTCTGTCAAACACTTAGAGAAGAGCTAACACCTATCCTTCTCAAACTCTTCCATAATATAGCAGAGGGAGGAACACTCCCAAATTCATTCTATGAGACCACCATCACCTTGATACCAAAACCAGACAAAGATGTCACAAACAAAACTACCGACCAATATCACTGATGAACATAGATGCAAAAATCTTCAACAAAATACTAGCAAACAGAATCCAGCAGCACATTAAAAGGATCATACACCATGATAAAGTGGGGTTTGTCCCAGGAATGCAAGGATTCTTCAATATATGCAAATCAATCAATGTGATACACCATATTAACAAATTGAAGGATAAAAACCATATGATCATCTCAACAGATGCAGAAAAAGCTTTTGAAAAAATACAACACCCTTTTACGATAAAATATCTCCAGAAAGTAGGCATAGGGGGAACTTTCCTCAACATAATAAAGGCCATATATGACAAACCCACAGCCAACATCGTTTTCAATGGTGAAAAGGTGAAACCATTTCCTCTAAGATCAGGAAGATGACAAGGATGTCCACTCTCACCACTATTATTCAACATAGTTTTGGAAGTTTTAGTCACAGCAATCAGAAAAGAAAAGGAAATAAAAGGAATCCAATTTGGAAAAGAAGAAGTAAAACTCTCAGTGTTTGCAGATGACATGAAACTATACATAGAGAATCCTAAAGATGCTACCAGAAAACTATTAGAGCTAATCATTGAATTTGGTAAAGTAGCAGGATACAAAATTAATGCAAAGAAATCTCTTGCATTCCCCTACACTAATGATGAAAAATCTGAAAGAGAAATTAAGACTCCCATTTACCACTGCAACAAAAAGAATAACATACCTAGGAATAAACCTACCTAAGGAGACAAAAGACCTGTATGCAGAAAACTATAAGACACTGATGAAAGAAATTAAAGATGATAGAAACAGATAGAGAGATTTACTATGTTATTGGATTGTAAGAATCAACATTGTGAAAATGACCATACTACCCAAAGCAATCTACAGATTCAGTGCAATCCCTATCAAACTACAAATGGCATTTTTCACAGACCTAGAACAAAAAATTTCACAATTTGTATGGAAACACAAAAGACCCCGAATAGCCAAAGCAATCTTGAGAAACAAAAACGGGGCTGGAGGAATCAGGCTCCCTGACTTCAGACTATACTACAAAGCTACAGTAATCAAGACAGTATGGTACTGGCACAAAAACAGAAATAAAGATCAATGAAACAGGATAGAAAGCCCAGAGATAAACCCACACACATATGGCCACCTAATCTTTGATAAAGGAGGCAAGAATATACAGTGGAGAAAAGACAGCCTCTTCAGTAAGTGGTGTTGGGAAAACCGGACAACTACATGTAAAAGAATGAAATTAGAACACTCCCTACCACCAAACACAAAAATAAACTCAAAATGGATTAAAGACCTAAATGTAAGGCCAGACACCATAGAACTCTTAGAAGAAAACATTCGCAGAACACTCTTTGACATAAATCACAGCAAGATCCTTTTTAACCCACCTCCTAGAGAAATGGAAATAAAAAGAACAATAAAGAAATGGGACCTAATGAAACTTCAAAGCTTTTACACAGCAAAGGAAACCATAAAAAAGATCAAAAGACAACCCTGAGAAGGGGAGAAAATATCTGCAAATGAAGCAACTGACAAAGGATTAATCTCCAAAATATACAAGCAGCTCATGGAGCTCAATATCAAAAAAGCAAACAACCCAATCCAAAAATGGGCAGAAGATCTAAATAGACATTTCTCCCAAGAATATGTACAGATTTTCACAAACACATAAAAGGATGCTCAACATCACTAATCATTAGAGAAATGCAAATCAAAACTATAATGAGGGGCTTCCCGGGTGGCGCAGTGGTTGAGAGTCTGCCTGCCAATGCAGGGGACATCGGTTCGTGCCCCGGTCCAGGAGGATCCCACATGCTGCGGAGCAGCTGGGCCCGTGAGCCATGGCCGCTGAGCCTGTGCATCCAGAGCCTGTGCACCACAACGGGAGAGACCACAACAGTGAGAGGCCCGTGTACCGCAAAAAAAAAAAAAAAGGGCTTCTCTGGTGGCACAGTGGTTGAGAGTCCGCCTGCCGATGCAGGGGACACGGGTTCATGCCCCAGTCCGGGAAGATCCCACATGCTGCGGAGCCGTTAGGCCCATGAGCCATGGCCACTGAGCCTGCGCGTCCGGAGCCTGTGCTCCACAACGGGCAAGGCCACAACAGTGAGAAGCCCACATACTGCCAAAAAAAAAAAAAAAAAAACCTATAATGAGGTACCACCTCACACCAGTCAACATGGCCATCATCAAAAAGTCTACAAACGGTAAATGCTGGAGACGGTGTGGAGAAAAGGGAACCCTCTTGCACTGTTGTTCGGAATGTAAATTGATACAGCCACTGTAAACACTATGGGGGTTCCTTAAAAAACTAAAAATAGAACTACCATATGACCCAGCAATCCCACTACTGGGCATATACCCTGAGAAAACCATAATTCAAAAAGAGTCACGTACCACAGTGTTCATTGCAGCACTGTTTACAATAGCCAGGACATGGAAGCAACCTAGGTGTCCGTTGACAGATGAATGGATAAAAAAGATGTGGCACATATATACAATGGAATATTACTCAGCCATAAAAAGAAATGAAACTGAGTTATATGTAGTGAGGTGGATGGACCTAGAGTCTGTCATGCGTAGTGAAGTAAGTCAGAGAAACAAATACCATATGCTAACACATATATATGGAATCTAAAAAAAAAAAAAAAGGTTCTGATGAACCTAGGGGCAGGACAGGAATAAAAAGGTAGACCTAGAGAATGGACTTGAGGACATGCGCAGGGGTAAGGGTAAGCTGGGACGAAGTGGGAGAGTAGCACTGACATATATATACTACCAGGTGCAAAATAGATAGCTAGTGGGAAGCAGCTGCATTGCACAGGGAGATCAGCTCGGTGCTTTGTGACCACCTAGAGGGGTGGGATAGGGAGGGTTGGGAGGGAGATGCAAGAGGGAGGAGATATGGGGATATATGTATACATATAGCTGATTCACTTTGTTATATTGCAGAAACTAACACAACATTGTAAAGCAATTATATTCCAGTAAAGATGGTAAGAAAAAAATTAGAGCATTATATCTAAGAAAAATATGTGTCTTTTGACAGTAAAATCTTACATTATCACTTAAGAATAAAGTAGTACATTAGTTTGTATCTTTCACCCTTAAATACTTTAAAACCTCTTTCAAACCTGAAAGTCTTTCAGGTAGGATTTAACTGCATGGCATAATACCTGATTATTAAAACAAGTCAGTTTTCTTTGGTGAAGAGACATTTATTGAGGTGGCATATGTTTCCCTTTCTAAGATCACTTAAATTCCTGTCTGTTCTTTCAATGCATTTAAAACTAATATAACTGCACGCTGTAAACAGAAGGACATTTGATTTTAGATAGCATGTCCTTTCATTGTTAAAATATGAAAATAATTTTTTTAGAGCATACAGTGTACTTTAGTGAATGTTTCAATTCTCCCTGAATCAGTATTTTTAAGTTTTCTTGGGCCATAAACCCTCTTGAGAATCTGATGAAAGTAACTGACCTGCTCCCAAAGAAAAACTTCACGAGACACAGATACATACAGTGGCTTATCATTTTACCAATGAGGAAATTCTTGGAACTAGCTAAAGCTCATTCATGAAACTCGAGTTAATAAATAAGCCCTATGGTTCTGTCAACATTTCAGAAAGAATAAAATCTAGAAGGGTTAGGTTTGAACATCTCTGTTGTTACCAAAGTTTACCGAACTCAAATAATGTGAAACTCCTTTCCTCTTGAAAAATAAAAAAAGCAGGTCAGAACTGGGATTAGCATTTGCCATTTCATACAATAATGCTTTACTTATTTTGAATTGTAATAATGGGCTAAAAATTAGGATATTTGATGATGTAAACAATACTAAGAAATTGGCCGTTATCTCTAAAAAGTATCCATGGCAGTTTACAAAAAAAAAGTGAAGTCGGGACATTTATCTTAATTTGAATTAAACTAGAATTTAGTAATGACAGGGGCACCAAACAAATTATTTTGATTGTGTGCCCCAAGAATGTAACATATAAATTATATGTTCTGTCACTTCTAACTGGTGCAAAGACTGTGATGAGTAAAAAGTAGCTAATCACCAAATTAGAATCCCCTGGGAAATTCTCGGGCTGTCGAGAAAATAGCAGATTTAATAAATTTGAATTTGGGGGCTCAGGGTTGGTTATTTATATACTGATAAAGCCTTCTAAATGCTTCAAATATTTCTTCTGAGAATTGCTGGTAACATGATAGCTGTGGCCATTATAGGAGTATTCTGTCATATTTAGATATTAACAATATTTTGTGACTGAAAAATTAACCCGGCATGTAAAAAAGGACACGTTATAGAAGATGTTGAGATTTTCAGCAATATGAATGAAAATGTTTTTCCTCTAATTGAGAACATGATAAATTACAATTACAGAAGGGGAACAGACTTCATGGCATTCCTCTATAAACCAAGAAGATATGTCCATGATAATCAATTCATGCTATTAAGTGAAATTTTAAGTTCACAATAATAAATTTTTGCTGTACCAATCTCAGTAAGAAAAAGTTTTTCATAAATATTATTTGTTTGGGATATAGGATTTATAAAGTGCACAGTAATCTTCTGATTGATCCTAGTCTAGGATCATTTCACTTATATATCTATATATATGTGAACATATATATGCATTTTATTTGTATATCATTTATTTCATTCACCACGTAATGTAGTACCAAGGCAAGCAGCATAAATTATAAAAGGGCAACATTTTGCTAAGCATTTTTATCATCACTGCACTGCATCAAGTGTGTGTTTACCCACATGTGTCATTGTGCAAAATCTTAGAAAACCACAAAAAAAACCCCCAAAATTAAGGGAATGGGAATGTTGTGAGGGATTCAGCTATGCCTGAAATTACATAACAAAACCCACTTGATCTGTTAGGTCATCTTTAATACCTCTTTTAGATGTGTCCCAGGCCTCTCTGATCTGTTTGGAGTAAAATTGGTCTGAAAGTCTTAAATGGTTTTTGACCCATATTATTATTTCCTAATAAGCATGTGGTATAACTGGAAAGTTATGAAGCTATGACACTTGCTGGTCTAGTGCAGTATGTACAAACTACTGTCTTCCAATTACAAACCATTGGACAGCTTCTGCAAGATTGGTAGGGGGAAAACCTTTAAAAAGAAAGCCATTATTTCTTGTCATTTTACTTAGCTGAGAATGTAGTAGAACGAGTGAACTGATAAGAGGATGGAAATATTTTCTACAAACAGTTTAATATTTATAAAATTCACTTCTAAGTGTTTAAAACACCATTTCCAAAAAATAAAATAATAAAAAAAATAAAACACCATTTCCCCTCTTTAAGCGATATGTTTCATGCCATAACACAACAGGGAGTATCTGAGTTATATGACGATTCTGCTCTGTCAGATGTTTTTGTTCATGGTGGTGGGGTAAATACAGCCCCGGACCCATCCATCCCCCCTTTTTTTTAATAAAAGAAAAAATTACTCTCACCTGCGTGCTTATAATGAAAATCTTGACTTTTTAAAAATGTTTGAAAAAATTTTAAGATCATGTTTTACAAAGTCAAGTGTGTGGAGTGTGGGCTGTTAAGAGTGTGGGCAAAATGACTGGACACAGATTGGTACAAAATAATGGAAGTCTTTCAGTGTCACTCTAAGGAGTTCGGATTTTATTCTGAAGGCGGTAGAGAACCATTATGTTTTTGACCGAGGATTGATTTGCTCTAAGCTGTATCTTAAAAAAATTACTCTGGCAGTCACCTGTAGGATTAGTTATATATTTATTGCTTTGTTTTATTTGAGGAAGGGAGAGCTGCAGAAGAGAGACCATATAGAAAGGTGGTTATATGAGCCATTAACAAAGATCAGGCAAGTAGGAGTAAAAGCATGAACTGGAGTGGTGGCAGTGGAGAAGGAAATACATGGACAGACGTGAGTCACTTGGAAGATATGATGAGGCAACCGATTGACCTTGGAGAATCACTGGTTTTTGTCTACACTATTGACATCTTTCCAAAGTTACCAATTACCTTCTTGTTCTTAAATCCAGTGGACACTTTGCAGGAACCTACTGTGTACCAGCCCTGTGCTAGATACCAGGATCCTGTTTGTAAAGGCTTCTTCCTATGGTTTTTGTAACATAGTACTCTTTCTAGTTTTCCTCCGTCTACCTCTCTGGCCTCCTCTTTGCAAGTTCCTCTTCCTTTTAGAGTTGCTCAGAGCTCTGAACTAGGCCTTCTTCTCACTTTCTCCCTCTTCCTGAATAATCTTATCTCTTCTGTTGCTTTGGCTACAAGCTGTCCATATGCAGTGGACACCTGTATTTTCTGTGTCTCCAGCTCAGATGCATTCTCTCAACCTCCTGACACTTACTTCCAACTACCTACTGACTGTCTTCTCTTGGATGAGTTATAGCCCTCTCAAGCTCAACATGTCCAAAATAATTCATCAACTTATTCCAAGCCATGCTTCCTTTTGCCTCCTTCTTTGATCTTATACTCTGTCCTGCAGCTAGAGCATTCAAACATACAGATAATGATCAGATCACTCCCCTGTTTCTAATGCCTTACGGTCTTCATTGCTTCAGGACAGTCTAACAGTTCACCGTGATTTCAAGGATTTTTAGGATCTGGCAATAAGCTTTTTATTGTGTAACTTTTCCAAACTATTATTTCCCTCTTTCTTGCCTCTGTGCCTTTGCATAATGCTGTTGTGTATATATCACCCCACCTCTAACCCCATATCCTTTCCACCTGGCTAGCCAGCTCCTCCTCGTGGGTAGCCAAAAGCCAGCTAAAACTCACATCCTCAAGCAAGCCCACTCCTGATCCCCCACATCTGGGTGAGACGTCCCTCCTTAGTACCAGGCATTTTCTCTATCCTAGCATGTATCCCATTGTATTACAGCTACCTGTTTACTTATCTCTGTCTCCCATTAGTCTAAAAGTTCTGTGAGAGTAGAGGACTGTGTCTGTCTTTTTCACTGTGATATACCCAGTGCCTGGTACATGATGGGTGCTCAATAAATATTAAATAAATATTCAAAATATTTATGCAAAAAACAAATGTGAAAAAGTGAGCAGGAAGAGAGAGGAAGTTGGAAGGCAAGGAAACAAGACTATGAAAGATGTAGGAAAGGAGCAGGATAAGAGGTAGAAGAGTTGAATTTGTTTTAGGAAATACTGTGTTTTAGACCACTGTAACTGAAGCAAAAAACTGAGGCCTGGGTGTGGGGAGAATCATCAAACGATGGGTAGTGGTAGGTGACAGAATGGAAAGATATCCAAGCTCCAAAGTAGACCTAGAAGGAGTAAAGTCCTCTAAAATGATAAATACTAGCAAGGAGGATTAGGGGATGGAAAGATAAGCCTATTCCACGTACAGCTCTCGCACATAAGGGATTACTGAGTCATGGTAAAGAGAGTAACAGCAGTGGTAGAGGGAAGGAAGAGATTTCTAATTCCTCTTCTTGGCCTTTAATCTCCGATTGAAGCTGTGAGAGGAGGAGTAGCCATCGTCAGACAGTGTCGTAAGGAAAATGGTGTCAGCGGGGAAGCTTGGGTGTTTTGTAAAGCAGTGCAGCTAAGGAAAATTGTGCTAACATTTTTTAACCAGCACCACCAAAAAAAGACAGTATGATCATCTTTGACTCTCCATCCTTCCTCAGGGACTTGGGAGGGATAAGAAGAGAAGAATTCTTCTGAGTGTAAGAAGCTTCTACCCTCCACCCATTCCTTATTTCAGTTTTTACCACACGTTACTCAGCAATAATTAGGAATTTGTATAAAATTTCACTAGGATGGCATGCATGGAGAGAAAAGTAATTATTTGGATGTTTTCCTCTGCCAATCCAAGGAGTATTTGTGGAAAAATATTTACAGTATAGTAAAACCCATTCTCCTTCTATATTCATATACAGACTTTAAATTGAGCCCTTAAATTTTTTTAAAAAGGAAAAGCAATTAATCTGACAAAAAAGTATATTCATATAATACTGTGTTGAATGAAGGAGTGATTCAGTGGATAAATGCATGAACATATTTATGGATAGATGGATGGATATGCATAATGGTAAGGATAATGGATGGGTATGGATAATGCATCTAGATCGACATCAGGGCTTGGCAGGCGTACAGCCCACAAGCCAAACCTGGCCCTTCAAAAGCCATGAGCCAAGAATGGTTTTTACATATTTAAAGGATTGTAAAAGCAAACAAGTAAACAAAGAGTACGTGACACACGGTCCACAGAGCGTATAATATTTACTGTCTGTCTAGCCCTTTACAGAAAAAAATTGCTGACCCTTCATCTAATCATTCTTTTCAGTGGGTGTATGATATTCATCATATGGATATATATAGTCTGTTCTCATTATTCTCTCTAGTTATGTTCCAGAGTACTCTCAATGAACATCGAATTAGCAAATACTGAGAGCCAGATACTACCAGGACAAATACAGGGTTAGGTTTCTATGATCCTTTGTTCACAATATTTTTGCCAACCTATCAATATGTAACCTTGTTTCATGTGTGTTCCTATTTAAAGCTGCCTTATTTAGTAAGTATCACTGATTCATTTACATTGAACTCATGGCCAATAGCACTGTAAATCAGGCCTGATCAAAGCTTTTCTGATACTATATCACTCCTCTTAAGGTACATCACAACCTTCTTGTGCTTAGGAATACTAAACAGTTCATTTTAAACAGGGAAGTCACCAGCAAAAACACAAAAATGCAAAAACATGGCATTAAATATACCACAAAAAGGACACTTGTTTACAGTATGAGATCTGAAACATAGTGTTTCATAGTGTCATTTTGTTTGACATCAGCTGGGAACATGTGCATTAAGCAACTCAAATTTTTCACCATTCTGTGCTCATCCACAAAAGGCCAGGAAAGCACTGTGAGCAATTGATTTTGGAGTTAAAAATAAATTTCAGCAAGTAGGCGAACTTGCAAATACGGAAGCTGCAAATACTGAGAATCACCTATACCAGTTTATCTGATCATTAAATCAGTTTTTAAAAGTAGTTTTACAGTACCTTAGAACCTGCCCTGATTTTTAGTCAAATGTTGTAGCTTATAGTTTCAGTGGGCATTTTCAGTAGTTTTATCAGAAGTCACGTTTCATATCTTATAATTGAAGTCCCAAAGTATGCTATACGAAAGGTGAGTTGAGGATGTGAGGCAAAATCAACAGATATCTATCATCATAACTTGGAGCTGGAAAAAATTTTAAACCTTCATGGAGGTCCTGAGATTTGAGATGAATACTAAAGAATCGTGTGCAGGGTAACTCTATCAGGCTACCTGTATTTTGAGGGTCTGGGCCTCAGACCAAAAAGACAGAAATGGACAGGAATTCAGATAATATGGTCAGAGGACAGAGTTTGAAAACTGACACTGGAGTGTGTACTTAAAGGAGCAAGAGCTCCACCTGGAAAGGCAGACTGGGCACAGGCAGTGGAGAGCTGTATTTGCTAACTGAAGAAACTTGGCCTCTATCTTCTACAAAGCAAAGCTATTGTCTTTTGAGGGATTGCATAAAAGCTGCATTTTTTAAAAATAAATTTATTTATTTTTGGCTGCATTGGGTCTTCGTTGCTGCACGCGGGCTTTCTCTAGTTGCGGCGAGCGGGGGCTACTCTTTGTTGCGGTGCACAGCCTTGTCATTGCGGTGGCTTCTCTTTGTTGCAGAGCATGGGCTCTAGGCGCGTGGGCTTCAGTAGTTGTGGCTTGTGGGCTCAGTTGTTGTGGCTTGTGGGCTCTAGAGCGCAGGCTCAGTAGTTGTGGCGCACGGGCTTCATTGCTCCACAGCATGTGGGATCTTCCCGGACCAGGGCTGGAACCCATGTC
This sequence comes from Grampus griseus, assembly GCF_964374135.1. Taxonomy (NCBI): domain Eukaryota; kingdom Metazoa; phylum Chordata; class Mammalia; order Artiodactyla; family Delphinidae; genus Grampus; species Grampus griseus. Next base: position 119,337,855 of record NC_139019.1, on the reverse strand, counting down.
CCCTGCCTTGGCAGGCGGATTCTTAACCACTGTGTCACCAGGGAAGCCCGAAAAGCTGCATTTTAGTGACATATAGTTGATAGAGCTTTTACCTGCCTGAAAGTATCGATGTCATTTCACCAAATGATATTCCTCCGTGTACAGTTTGGTCTAAGTTGCTACCATGGGAGTGCGAGTGCACATTCTTGACTAGGGAGAGGTGGTGGCTTTTTTGAGCTGAAGTCCGTGGGTACCAAAAGTTCCTACCTAATTAAGCTCTTGGCAATCTCCATTTCTATGCATAGTAAAACGGGTTTCCCAAAAAGTCATTGTGTATGCCCTCTCGTGTCTATGACAGATATCAGAAATGTCATGTAATTTAAGTGGAATTTACAAGAGAAGAAGGTGGCCTTTAATTCTTTAACAGTGTGATAACCCTGTAAAAATAATTAACATAAGATTTGGGGCACAGAGCTAGTGGCACTGGCTTAAGTTACAAGTTTTCCTGTGCAGGCTTTTTTCTCTTTGTTTTTTTTGGGGGGGGTTGGGGGGTGGTTCGCGGGCCTCTCACTGTTGTGGCCTCTCCCGTTGCGGAGCACAGGCTCCGGACGCGCAGGCTCAGCAGCCATGGCTCATGGGCCCAGCCGCTCCGCGGCATGTGGGATCTTCCCTGTCCGGGGCACAAACCCGTGTCCCCTGCATCGGCAGGCGGACTCCCAACCACTGCGCCACCAGGGAAGCCCTTCTCTTTGTTTTTTAATAGAAGTAAGGGGGAAATGCCAGTACTAATTCCAGTTTCATTTCTTACAAATGGTAGTGACTGCAATTTATAAAAATGTTACAGGTTTTATTCCCTTTTGTAACAGATGAGAATATTTTGAATTTTAGTCTCTACTTTCTTACCACTTTAATAAAAGACAATTAGAATAAATTGCAGTTAAAGATAATTGCAAAAGATTCTTATATTTATGGATATGTGTATATTTGGCATTTTCTGTATCAAATACACATTTTATATACTGTTATATCTAAGCATCAGGAAAAGATTGAGGGGGGACTTCTTATTAAGAGGAGCTTCTCCTCTGAAAAGGGATGTCTTTTACAGTGCTACTTACTGAAGCCTGTATTGTAAATCATAAGACACTGAGCACATACAAGGTCACCCACTTACTGCTGCTTTGGTAACATTAGAAACCAGTTTTCAGTAACCTTTGTAACATGTACTGTGTTTCTGCCAAGCAACCTTTAATTATAAAAGAATCTTACTTGATTTTCTGATTCTAATTTTTTCTCCCTAAATTTAAAAACTGCTTGCTACGTTTTTAGTTTTTAAAAGTATAATTAAGTTTTGAAGTTTCTGGCCGTTTTGCTGCTATACTTTATTAACATCTTTTAAGAATGCTTCATTTTGACCACTCCTGGGATCTGAAAGTTATTTTGGTGGCAGTCTTTTCCTTGTAATCCTGAGAGTATCCAAATTTGGGAAATTTAAATTTTCTAGATCTATAATTTTATTATAGAAACACAAAAATCCAGTTTCCTATATATTGTTCAAGGCCCTAGGCCTTTTGTCAAATTATTTTAATGTATTGATGGCATAGTAAATGGAAAAATCATAAACTGATGCTGACTTTTTAAGTAGCTGGATAGAGACCTATTTTCCTCTTTCATCCTGTCTCATCTTTTCTTCGGGAGACCACTCTGTATGGATTGAAGATTTGAGGTGTGTGGGTGGGACCTAGGTGGGAACAAATTAGGAGACTGTGCCATACTGCAAATGGCAAATGCCCGTAATTTTAAGTTTGTTGTGAGGAAGGGGGAAAAAAGGAAACAGTGAAACAGTGACCCTGACATAGCCCCTTGGCTGACCACAGCCACTGCTCATTTAACCAAGTGGATATCAGCTCAATCGCTTGCCAGTTGTCTCTAGCTTTTCAGTAACTTACTTTGATAACCTAGATTTAGGATTCTGACAGCATGCAATGTATGCCTCTTAATAATCTGCCCTTTATTAACGGTATAACACTGTATGTTCAGCATAGTGGTTAAGAGAGTGGCATCTGGAGTGGTCTACCTCATCTGGGATCCAGATACAGATATTTTCTAGTTGTGTCGCTTTCTTTGGGAAAATTACCTAACCTTTCTGAGCCTAAATTTCTTCATCCATAACATGGGGCTAATAATAATGCATGTGCAAGATGAGAAATTTGACGCCACTAGTTGCTATATGACCTTGGGCAGGTAACTTCTCTAAGTGCATTTTCCCTGGCTATTTGGGGATAATAATAGTATCTACCTCATATGGTTGTAGTGAGGATTGAATAAGGTAAGGTTTTTCTAAGGGTTAGAAAGAGCTAATATTTATAAAATACTTAGACCAGTGTTTAGTACATAGTAATTACTCAATTGTATCATTGCTGTTATTTTGCTATGGCTCTGTTTGGTTGACTTGTGTGCTAACAGGATACACTGAAATAGAGTTTAAGAAGTGACTTCATGTTAGAGAAAAGCAAACTTTTATACAATGATGATAAGTAGTGGAAGACTGTTGGGAGTCTGTTTTTCTCTCTTTCGTGTCTAATTTATCCTAGTCCTTTTAAAGTCTGGATTCCCCAAACTAGATACAGTAATAATGTAATATTTAAATGCTAAGTACTATATCACAGTAAAGTAACTTAAAGACTGCTCCATGTTATACCTTACGGGAACATAATTAATAAAACTGTAATTCAGAAAAAATGCTAGCCTAAAATTGATTTATAAAAGTAAATACTTTTTATTAACTGTCCTTTTATAAATTAACCACAAACAGTTGAGTGAGAACATATGCAATTTCTCTCTCTATAATGTTGGCTTTTTAAATCTATATTACTTGCTGTATTTGGAAGAGCACAGAAATGGAGATCATAAAACCTGGACTTTAGTCCTAGTGCCATCACTAAATCCCTCAGGACCTTGCAGAGCTTCAGTTACCTCATCTCTAAATAGGGATAAGAATACTGTTTACCTTCCAAGAATATTATGAAAATAAGACAAATTGCTAATGTGAAAATACTTTGAAAAGGTTATGTATTATCAATATACACAGGATGACAGTACTGGGACTATTGCTACTAACAGTGCATAAAAGAGAGGCAGCATAGAGCACGTGCTGCTAGTTAAGGGCATGGACTCTGTGTAGCTGGAATGCCTAGAAGAGAAACCTGGCTCCACTAATTGCTAGTTACATGACCTTGGACAGGTAACTTCTCTGAGTTTGCATTTTCCTTGTCTGTTTGGGGATAGTAATAGTACCTACCTCATGTGGCAGCGGTGAAGATTGATTAAGGTAAGGAATGTCAAGTTCACTCACATTGCTTGGTCCTTAATACACACCTGCTATTACTGGTTCTCACTAAGATAGTGTTAATTGTTGTTGTTCATCTCTGGTTGTTTGCCATTATATGTCTGAGTTAGAGAATCATGGATATTAGAACTGAAAGAATCCTGAGAAAAGTATCAGGTGCAGCTCCTGCCACCTGCAAGATAAGTGGCTTTATCTGTGAGTCCCAGAAGAGGGAGCTTGGAATTCCAGGGAAGCTAAATGAGTTATCGATGGTCACTCAGTGAGTTGGTGGTAAGACATCTGGAATTTCTCTGGTTGCCCATTTCTGGGAATGGGGGGACAGGGATCTGCTTTGCACTACAATGCTGTGCCTTTCTAAATATGAAAATGCACTATGACCATTTGTTACTAAAATTTCTGTCTTACCACCTTTCCCTAGATGCTATCTAACGTTTGCACTTCATGGCTTCCAGATCTCTTGGGACCTTGGTTAGACAGTATTTTCTACTGTTCTTTAGTATCTTTCTTGGTCCTGTTCTGTTGTCTTTACTTTGAGGTTCCCAAAAGAGCCATACTCTATATCAAAAGACCTCTGCACACGCTACCTTTTCTCCCTTGACCTCACTCCCTCTTTTCTTTACCTTTCCAGCTTTTAGCATTGATGTCATCTCCTCCAGGAACACTTCCCCGACACCTCTCTCTACCTAAAGGTCCTTCCATATTCTCCCATGGCAGCGTGAACCACAGAATATTATAACTGCCCATCTCCTTGCATGTCTCTTATAGTGGGCTATAGAAGCTTCATGAAAACAGAATCTGTGTCTATCTAACTTCTCATTGTGACCCTAAGTACATAGCACGTTTCCTATCTCCTATAGCTCCTGGTTAAGAATTCGGTCAGCCTTCCTTCCTTGCTCAGGACTTTCTGGATCCACCTCAGAACATTTTGGGGCATCTCCTTCTCTTGGTTTTGCTAATAACATTTTTCTCTTACTGCCTTTTTTTTTTTTTTACATATTTATTGGAGTATAATTGCTTTAAAATGGTGTGTTAGTTTCTGCTTTATAACAAAGTGAATCAGTTATACATATACATATGTTCCCATATCTCTTCCTTCTTGTGTCTCCCTCCCTATCCCACCCCTCCAGGTGGTCACAAAGCACCGAGCTGATCTCCCTGTGCTATGCGGCTGCTTCCCACTAGCTATCTACCTTACGTTTGGTAGTGTATGTATGTCCATGCCTCTCTCTCGCTTTGTCACAGCTTTTCCAACTTCTCCTAAAAATTGATTCTTCAAATGTGTATGCATAGTAAATGTTACTGATCTGTCATCAAAATGCAGAGGAGCACAGAACTCAGTAAAGAAGCTCCTCAGCAAGAGGTCTGAGAATCTAGATTCCAGTTCTCAAAGAGCTACCACCTTGGTGGCTTGGACAATTGACCCTCTGAGCCTGTTTCTTTATTCTTTTTTTCTTTTTTTGGCTGTGGTGGGTCTTGGTTGCTGCGTGCCGGTTTTCTCTAGTTGCAGCAAGTGGGGGCTACTCTTTGTTGCGGTGCGAGGGCTTCTCATGTGGTGGCTTCCCTTGTTGCAGAGCACGGGCTCTAGGTGTGCAGGCTGCAGTAGTTGTGGCACGTGGGCTCAGTAGTTGTGGCTTGCAGGCTCTAGAGCACAGGCTCAGTAGTTGTGGCGCATGGACTTAGTTGCTCCATGGCACGTGGGATCTTCGTGGACCAGGGCTTGAACCCATGTCCCCTGCATTGGCAGGAGGATTCTTAACCACTGCACCACCAGGGAAGCCCTGTTTCTTTATTCTTAAAGTGAGGATAGTAGTAGAGCTCATTCTGAAAGATGTCACCAAGATGAAAATAATCAAGATAATTCCTGTGCTGCATTTGGCACAGTGCCTAACACATATTAAGTGAAAATTAACAATAATTAATTGTAGATTAAATTAGCAAATTAACAGATTAAATGAGGTAACCAAAAGGAAAGAAATTCTGTTAGAACATGTTTCAGAGCCTTTTTTTCTGTGAAACACCTGCAAGGCACCTCTTTGTTATTCATACTGTTTTGACTGTGGCTGTCCTGGATTCCTGTGGAAGGTCTGAGAGACCAATTTGTCATTTTGAACGTGGCGTCAGTAGAAGAGCTTATGACTCATCAATCATGTCATCCTGGACAAGCATCAAATGGGTGTGAGCCAGGACATGATGTGCTGAAAGACATTCACTTCTCCTCTTTTCCTTCTCTGTGTTTTCTTTGCCACAAAACTCTAGTCATGTCAAGCCCAAACGTTCCATAGTAAGAACATTTCAGCTCAGTTCATAATAAAAATTGAGGGCGTTTGTGTATATTATCTGTTGTAAATTGAATACTGCTATATTCAGTCATAATTTTTTTCAAATAGGTTTTTTCTTTCCCAAGGATTCTACTTTAATAATGAAAGAATAATAATTCTCTAAGAATATTTAAGAGCAGGTTTATATTAAGTATTTAATGTCCTTTCACTTTCAACTTTCTGGTTGTAAAGCAAAATAACTGTATTAATACTAAAGGATATGAAGCATATGTCCTGTTAAAAGAGTTTTGGCAGTTAGAAGACTTGTCTTCTGGCGTTGAAAAGGCATGTTCCTTAGGGCAGCTGTGAACAGTATATACAGATGTCCCTGAAAAGACCAATGGTGGATGTAGTTCTTTGTACTTTTGTACAGATTGGCATTCTGGTTGCTGAGTGATTGACTTCTGTTTTCAATTCTTCTGTTCAAACTCACTATTGTTCTAATGACTTTGCTTAAGTAGAGCACCTCCTTTTACTATAAGCCATCAGAGCACTTACCTTTAATTTTTTAAAGTACTCAAATGAGAACTTCATAAATTAAAGAACAACTATAATTCGGAGTCAACACATCCAACCAAGCCTTTGGCAAAAGGAACTTTCCTTTGATTTGCTTTCCTTTAACATTCTGCTGTCAATTTTTGCTGATTTTTTTCTTTGGAGCAATGACTTGTTTAATATATTTCAGGCTTTTGACTAAACCAAGTAATATAGGTTAATATTTTGAAACTACAAGAGCTTAGAAAACATCTGAAAGAAGAGTTTTGCATACGCCCACAGATTGAAAAGTTGTTTCATTTTTAATGGATGAGCTGCCTTCATTATGTATACTTAATGGCTGGCACTCAAAAATATTTGGTAAATGAATGATACCATCTTTCAAAATATTTAACCCTCCCAGAAGGCAGAACCAATGTTTGGATCTTCTAAATTTTTGCATTTCCATGTAAATTTTGAGAGTCGGCTTGTCAGTTTCTACACACACACACAAAAAGCCTGCTGAGATTATGATTGGTATTGCATTCAGTTTATAAATCAATATGGTGAGAACCCACATAACTAACAATTTATATCCTTCCATTTAGTTAGATCTTCTTTAGTTTCTTTCAACAATGTTTTCTAATTTTCCCTTAGAGCTCTTACCTTTTTTTCCCATTTATTCCTATGTTTTGTGTGTATATATATGTATTTGTTTTGCTGTACTCATAAGTGACATTAATTTTAAATTTCATTTTTGAATTGTTTGTTGCAATATATAGAAAGAGGGTTGATGTTTGTATATTGTGCTCTGTCACCTTACTAAATGTATTGATTTATTCCAATTTCTTTTTAGCCAGTATTTCTTTGAATATCTTTCTGCTTCGTTCTCACTGTCTTCCACTTCTGAGACTTCATTTACATGTGTGTTAGGCCATCTGATATCGTCTCTCAGGTCCCTTAAGTACTATTAATTTTTCATCAAGTCTTTTTTACCTCTCTGTTCTTCAGACCATATGAAAATTCCATGGATATTGCGTATGTAACAGTTCACTTAATCCTCCTGTTTTTTGTAAGGTACCTCTGCCCTCAGCTCTGTCTGGAATCCTTCATTCCAGAGCCCTTTTATTTTGCTCTTTACAGAGAAAGGCCTTCAATCTTCTGTCTAGGAGGGGATAGATAGGGTGAAAGGAAGGATGATAACTTCTAGTTTCAAAAACTGGGATCAAAATAACAGAGGAATCCACCTTGGAGGAAACAGAAAATATGCAGAGAGAAGGGACTTTCCAAAAACATATCATCTATATGCTCAGAGATAAGAAAAATATTGCATTCATCAAATAAGAGTAAGGGGCTTTAAAAAAGGGAAGACGTTTTGGAGAATAAAAGCAAACTCTTGGAAATTAAAAAGGTGACAGCACAGATGCAAAGCTCAGTAGAAGGATAGGGATATTAACCCAGAAATAAGAGCAAAGAGACAAAGAAATGGAAAATAGGAGAGAAAATGAGAGGACCAAAGAGTTCCAGAAAGAGAAAATGTAGACAACAAAAGGAAAGAAATCATCAGGGATTGGAATAGGAGATGTAATATAGGGATTAAGTTATTTGTGCCTTTCCCTATTTATTTTACTTAGAGTTTAAAAAAGAATTTACTATAGAACAAAGCATACATAAGAATAAACAAAACACACGTATATACAATTTATTGAATAATTATAAAGCTAGCACTTGTGTCAGTATCATGCAGGAAAAGAAAAAGAACATTGCCAGTACCCTGGAAGCCTGCAGTGTGACCTTCCCAGATTACAGTCCCATTTTGCTCCCCCATCCCTAGAGGTAACCACTATCCTGACACTTATAATTATTTTCTTGCTTTCCTTACTACCTATACATACACCCTTAAACAATATCTTAGTTTGCATCTTTTTGAACTTTAATAATAGAATAATATGACACGTATTATTTTGTGTCTAGTTTCTTTCTCTCTACATTACATAATTCATCCATGTTACTATATTTAACTGTAGTTCACTGCTGTTTAGAATTGTACCACTGTTTATATATCCATTCCATTATTATGAACATTTGAGTAGTTTCTAGTTTTGGTTTATTAACAAAAAATGCTGCTGTCAGCATTGGTATACATTTTACTGTATATGCACATTAATGTCTTCATGAATATTAATTTCTTGGTGTATGTCAGGTGGTGCAGTTGCTGGATCATAGGATCTTCTTGTCTTCATCTTTACTGGGTAATGCCAAACTGCCTTTAAAAGTGATGTACTATTTAAACTCAGTTCCTTCTTATTGTTAAATGTTTAATTTTTGGCAATCTGGTGTGTATGTATAATGGTATTTTATAGTGGTTCTAATTTACATTTCCCTGATTACTAACAAGGCTGATAAAATTTTGGAATTCCTATTTTATAAAGTATCTGTGTAAGTTTTTTGTCCATTTTTTCTAGCAGGTTTTCTATCCTTTTATTTGAAACGTAAATTTGTAAATATTCTCAGAGGACAAGTGGCTAGGGTGCTTTTCCTTAGATTTTAGCCTAAATCCTGTATCATTTTGTCAGCTCACGAGTGCTTTTAAGGTGATTTTTCAAAAAATTTTTTATCCAGCATTTTGTTTTTGTCAGGCAAGTTGGCCGCATAACCTGGCCTCCCATTTCTAACAAAGAAAGCTGTAAATGCTCAACAGACTTGGAACCAATCTTCCTGATTTTGACCCGACCTTTAACCCAAGTTTCTGAGCTTTTTGGAAGTTCTGTCATACTAATTAGGTTGCTTCTTAGCTTTCCCCACTGGTAACTTAATAGATCCCAGGACACTCAATCCAATATAAAATATTGCTGGTATTATCTCTTCTCTTTCCCCCCCCCAGCGCTATTGTGGTATAATTGACAAAAAAAATCACTTCTCTTATCTTTATTCTTAGAGGTTTATGCCTTTTAAAACAAATGTCATTACTCTCATTTTACTGGGCTCCAGAGGGAGCTGAAATAAAAGCTTGCGTTAAAAATATCACCTTTAACCAGAACTATAGATGGCTGGTCATTTTATTTTCAAGCTCACAGACGCTTCAAACAATAATATGGCTAAAAGAAGTATTAAGTGAGCAACAGTACGGGCTCTGATCATCATAGACTGTACCATCAGACTTGAAATATTTTTAAACTGATTTAAAGTTAGGGCTTTATAGATACATCCTCAGTGGACTAAGTGTTGAAATAATGTCTGAAACATTCTTATAAATCAAGAGAAGACAAATAAGCCAGTAGAGAACTAGGCAGTGATCATCGCTTGACAGCTCACCAGATTTGTTTTCTATTTGGAGTGGATGCAGGGACATGCATGTGCCTGCTTTCCTGGAACCAAGGGGAGGGTAGGCAGTTTAACACCATGTGTGAAAAGCCCTAAATTATCCATTGGCTTTCCTTGACCTTCTAGGTATTTAACTTAAGTATATAACCAAAGATGTTTGGAAAGGTTTATGCAGTGGTATTTATAATAGTGAAAAAACAAAAACAAAGAATGACCAATAATGAGGGACTGGCGAAGTTAAAACTTTGCCACCATCAGAGAATCATGTAGTAAAAGGTTATCTATTGACATATAGGACGTTTTCTCAAAATGCTAAGTAACGAACAACAAATGAACCATGTCTCACATATAAAACGCTGAGCCATCTATAGTATTATCCCCAAAATAAATAAGATGAAGGATTTGTATAGAAGTGTTTGCTGGGTTTTCTCTGACAAAAGTAAGATGGCATTTTTTTTCTAATTTAAACTTTTTGGTGTTTTCCAAATTTCTTAACTAAATATTATTTTTATAATTTTAAAAAGTATCTTCCAGTTTAGCTTTATTTGGCAAATTACTTTTTTAATGTATCTACTTGTATATTTCTAAATGAATGTAAAGCAATAATCTTGGAGTAGATTATGGATTAGATATAAAGAAATAAACTAGGAAAAAATAGTTTGGGCTTTTTATGGACATAGTAACAAGTTTTCCTCAGTGTGGGGATCATAGTTGTATTGAGTTTATTCAGTTTCCCTTTCCCACATGAATGAAAAATGGGGCAAGTCCACACCTAGAACCGCCTTAGCAAGTAACACTCTACTGCACATGATGCTTGCAGGGAGAAAAGCAATTTTCTATTCCAAATGAGACCTTCAAGCCCACAAATAGAGTCAACGAGTCATTTCAGCTACCCACTGCAGTGGCAAGAAAAGTGTGAGTCTTTCACGTTCTCTACCGTAAAACTGTTTCTCATTCTTTTCAGGCTTACACTACATTTCAGAAATAAAAATTTTCCTTTATATTACTCTTTTTGGGAACTATGAGAAACATTGAAATTTCAAACAGGGATGTCAGATCTGCACTGGTATTCAGCACGTTCTGTTTCCTGCATACAGAACTAACTGCTTACATAAGAACTCAATTTTAAAACACTCTCTAATGGCTGACTGTTCACGTTCTTATTCTTTTAACGAAGGGATGTGGTTTAGTTAAAAACAATTTTTGTAATACTTTTGATAAAGTGTTTAAGATAAGTTTGTGAGAATACAGCGTTGATTCTGTTTTTAAATCTTATGCAAATTATTTTAGAAAAAGAATTACTATTATTTGATCATAATTGCATATCAAATTCAGAGCTTGTAGACTGCAGGTTTCCCACTGCAACAGTAGCTCCCATTTATCTGTTGTCAAAAAAGTGCTGCTCGTGCCCTTGAAATTTTTATACTGCTAGGAATATCCCCAAAACTTTTTAAAGCAAAAATCATGTCATCACTTGCTTTCAGAGTTTCTTTCCCATTCCCATATGGTTTCTGAAATGTTAGCAGACACCATTTTAGAAGAAACAAGTTACTTGTCTAATATTCTAAATTGAACTGCAGTAATCTACAGAAAAATTAAAGCTTGCTTGTTCTTTATTAAGTTCAGCAAAGTGAAACTATATGATAGCTTATGTTGCTTATCACTGTTATTTATGAAATTTTATTGAGAAAATCTGTACATAGATAAACATATTGAAGTCATAGTACATTATATTTTCAGTGTGTTTTGACTGATATTTAATTATATAATTTAGCAAAGGAATTTTAGAACAATTCACATGTGTTTTCAAAATGTAGTCACCCTTTTTTATCTCTGTCTGGAGAATGCACGGTAAATAGATAATAAATGAGTATTGGTGAAAAGTAGTAATTCTAGATCTATGGTAACTGTTACTTTGGGTATCACTTGACCTTAGTTTCTCTGAAATAGGAGCTCTTAACATCCTATTATCACTATAATGTTGTACTAATTTAATCTACCATATAGTTAGCCAGAAGTCTATTATTACTGTATGTGCTAAAAATTTAAAAAGCAGTAGACTTTTCAAATAAACTGAAAATACATCTAAATAATTTTTTTTAATTTGAATTCTGATTCAGATTTAGACTTTGCCTCTCAGTATTATTTTTTATTTTATATTGGAGTATAGTTGATTAACAATGTGTCAGTTTTGGGTGTACAGCAAAGTGATTCAGTTTTATATATATATATTATATATATATATATATATATATATATATATATATATATATATATATGTATCTGTTCTTTTTCAAACTCTTTTCCCATTTGGGTTATTACAGAGTATTCAGCAGAGTTCCCTGTGCTATACAGTAGGTCCTTGTTGTTAATCTGTTTTAAATATAGCAGTGTGCACGTCAATCCCAAACTCCTAATCTATCCCCGCTGCCCCCAACCATAAGTTCATTCTCTAAGTATGTGAGTCTGTTTTGTAAATAAGTTCATTTATATCTTTTTTTTTAGATTCCACATATAAGTGATGTCATATTTGTCTTTCTCTGACTTACTTCACTTAGTATGATAATCTCTAGGTCCGTCCATGTTGCTGCACATGGCATTGTTTCATTCTTTTTAATAGTGGAATAATATGACATTGTATATATGTTCCACATCTTCTTTATCCATTCCTCTGTCAGTGGACATTTAGGTGGCTTCCATGTCTTGGCTATTGTAAATAGTGCTGCAATGAACATTAGGGTGCCTGTATCCTTTTGAACCATGTTTTTCTCTGGATATATGCCCAGGAGTGGGATTGCAGGGTCATATGGTAGCTCTATTTTTAGTTTTTTAAGGAACTTCCACACTGTTCTCCATAGTGGTTGCACCAGTTTACTTTCCCACCAACATTGTAGGAGGGATCCCTTCTCTCCACACCCTCTTCAGCATTTATTGTTTGTGGACTTTTTGATGATAGCCATTTTGACTGGTGTGAGGTGATACCTCATTGTAGTTTTGATTTGCATTTCTCTAATAATTAATGATGTTGAGCATCTTTTCATGTGCCTCTTGGCCATCTGTATGTCTTCTTTGGAGAAATGTGTATTTAGGTCTTCTACCCATTTTTCGATTGGAATGTTTGGTTTTTTGATATTGAGCCTCATGAGCTGTTTGTAAATTTTGGAAATTAATCCCGTGTCGGTCACATCGTTTTCAAGTATTTTCTCTCATTCTGTGGGTTGTCTTTTCATTTGTTTATGGCTGTGCAAAAGCTTTTGATTTTAATTAGGGCCCATTTGTTTGTTTTTGTTATTTCCATTACTCTAGGAAATGGATCGAAAAACATCTTGGTGCAATTTATGTCAAAGACTGTTCTGCCTATGTTTCCCTCTAAGAGTTTTAGAGTATCCAGTCTTACATTTAGGTCTTTAATCCATTTTGAGTTTATTTTTGCATATGGTGTTAAAGAGTGTTCTAGTTTCAATCTTTTACATGTAGCTGTCCAGTTTTCCCAGCACCACTTATTGAAGAGACTGTCTTTTCTCCATTGTATAGTCTTGCCTCCTTTGTCGTAGATCTATTGACCATAGGTGCCTGGGTTTATTTCTGGGCTTTCTATCTTGTACCATTGATCTATATTTCTGTTTTTGTGCCAGTACCATACTGTTTTGGTGACTGTCGCTTTGTAGTATAGTCTGAAGTCAGGGTGCCTGATTTCTCCAGCTCTGTTTTTCTTTCTCTAGATTGCTTTGGCTATTCAGGGTCTATCGTGTCTCCACACAAATTTTTAAGGTTTTTTTGTTCTAGTTCTGTGAAAAATGCCATTGGTAATTTGATAGGGATTGTACTGAATCTGTAGATTGCCTTGGGTAGTATAGTCATTTTGACAATATTAATTCGTCCAGGTTAAGACCATGTTGTATCTCCGTCTGTGTCATCTTTGATTTCTTTCATCAGTGTATTATGGTTTTCCAAGTATGGGGCTTTTGCCTTCTTAGGTAGGTTTTATTCCGAGGTATTTTATTCTTTTCGATGTGATGGTAAATGGGATAGTTTCTTGAATTTCTCTTTCTGATCTTTCATTGTTAGTGTATAGAAATGCAGCAGATTTCTGTGTATTGATTTTGTATAAAGGGTCCTGGGACTAGTTCTCTAACTAGTTGAGCTTTAATTTCTAAGTTCTGAGTTTCAATTTATGCTTCTATACAATGGGATTAGTAACATCTGCTTTCAGGATATTAATGAGGATTACAGAGTATATCAGGTGCCTAAGACGTAAGAAGTGCTAAATGGTAGCTGTTATTTATATAGTCCAGTTGAATATATAATTCTACTACCCTAGCACCTTTTTTAAATTAAATAACTACAGTGTTGTTTTTTTTTTGGCTCTATCAGTCTTCTTGACATCAGTGGACATGTTAATTTATGTCCATGATTTTCTTCTAGTCAATAGATGTAAATATTCCATCTATAAAACTGGTAGTGTGGCTAGACAGCTCCTTTCTAGTTAAGGCTGTATCCTATTAAATGTTATGAATTTTTCAAACTAATACAGAAATTATTCACATCATTGTATATCCCCAGCTGGATACTTTGGTGGAGCAGTATATTTCATAAAAATTAAATGCATTTCAAAAAATTCTAAGGTCTAATATGGTAGTCAGGCATAACTGCTTCAAAGCTCCTCTAAGGGCAAAAATGGTGTTTTGAATATGCAAAACACTTCTATTTCTATTGTTGTATTTTTGATCCGAGGTCTCTGTGTTATTAACTCATAATTTAATGGCTCATGTGACATTGTCTTACTAATGTAGAATGTGAATATGCTAATTTAAGACTTAAGTCAGTATAACAAGAATCTAAAGGAAAAATGGAAGTGACTAGGATACTTTTGTATCTTTTTAATTATAGATAATTTCTACTTCATTGTGATAACAAGGATAGTCAGAAGAAGGAAAAACAGAAATTATTTTTGATGTTTACCTTTACCTCAGGACTATCTACTTGATGACTCACACACTCTTTTAAAAACTCTGTCAAGCTGAACAGATATTACCCTGCGGGTCCCTGCCAGATAACACAGTGATGAGGGTAAGGAGCCTGGATTTTGGAATCAGACAGTGCTGAATTCAAATCCAGATTGTGCTAATGCGACTTTGGCCAAACACCTGGCTTAATTTCTGTATTCTCATTTGTAAAATGGACTAGTGGTAAGGATTATTTGAGATAATACATTTATTAAAGTCCTTAGCCATGGATCCTGGTTTGTAGAACTAAAAGACAACCAATTGGTGTCCAATACGATTATTACTGTGATGGGAGTGTTTTGTTCCACCTACCTGAAAACCTTCCCAGTCTTAAATTTTTCATCTAACTGCCTGCATTGCAGATGTCCCTAGAAGAGGAAGGAAGAAAGGAATAAGTAACCTTTACATCATTCCAGAGACTAATTTCTTATTCCTTTCTTCCTTCCTCTTCTAGGGCCAAGTTCACCAATGTTCTCACTGTATATAAATACTTTAAATTATTCCTTTAAATTGTTTCAGTGGATATCTAAGAATCAGGGTGTGAAGTGAGAGCATCATCATCAAAACCTGAGGGAAATGCATATCAGTAAGGAAGTTCTCATACTAATGTAAGAATCTAATTTAGAATCAAGTCTTGGCTTTTGACTGAAGGTGGGAGTATGTGGCTTTAGACCAAGTTCAGGTTGGTTTTGAGGGTTTTGTTCTTTCCTTTATACTAAAATAAAAATGAATGTAGACACAGCTGTTCTGCATTTTGTTTGATTTTATAAACATCTTAGTAGGAATTGTGCTAATTGTACAGTATGAGATATACATTAGTTTGACTAAATTTTCAAATGATACACAGACTGTTGCACAATTATAAGGCAATTGTTTTTACCTATTTGACCTGCTCTGGCAATCCTTATTTGGCCAGAAATCTTTTGCAGATCATGTTTGGAAGCAGGCACAGGGAATTTGCTTCCTTTTGCTGTATATCACTGAGACATCAAACCACAGCCCTCAAAGTAGAAGGCAATTCATCCCTCAATTTGAAGACCTAGATCCACCTCATCTTCTCAGTTTTGCCACTTCATTGTAGGGAGGGAGGTGGAATACTGGTTGAGAACGCTGATTTTGGTGTCAGAAAGCTAGGCATTTGAATCCTGACTTTGCTAGTTACTGTGTCACTGTAGGCAAGTCAGCTTCTCTAAATCTGCTTCCTCATCTGTAAAACACTGAAAACAGTACCCACCTCGTACGTTTGTGGAGAGTATTAAAGGGGATAATGTATATAAAGAAAGAGCTTGCAGAGTGGCTCCTAGTAGTAGTGAGGTGATAGATGTTTATGAGATTGTACCCATAATACAGTTAACATGTTAGCTGCCTCAAATTCTTTTGCAGAGTATAAAAAGATGCAACATATAAGTAAGCTAAATAAAATAACATATACTGGACACTGTAACAAGATGCTGGTGATATAAGAGGCCTAAGACATGGACCCTACCTAAAAGGAATTATTGATGGAAATATAATCAAAAGATACCATGTGTAAAGTGCTACATGGCAGTGTTTAAGGGAGTCTAGAGGTTGTCTTGGATCAGAAAGGCCACGGCAGACACTCCAGGCTGGAAGAAGAGATCTTAGGACAAGCTTTGAGGGAAATGAGGCACTTAGTAGTCCCTTCATAAATACTTGTAGAGGGACTTCCCTGGTGGTCCAGTGGATGGGACTCTGCGCTCCCAATGCAGGGGCCCTGGGTTTGATCTGTGGTCAGGGAACTAGATCCCTCAGGCCGCAACTAAAAAAGATCCCGCACATGATGAGGAGGATCCCATGTGCCACAACTAAGACCCAGCGCAGCCAAATAAATAAATAAAATAAATATTAAATAAAAAATAAATATTTGTGGAATATAGGATCCCTAAGGTGATAAAGAAACCAAATGGTTCGTGTAGAGGAGTGGGAAGACATATAATTGGAGAAAGAAAGAGGAACCAGATTGTGGACCATGTTGGGCTTGTACTGCTTATTACACGGAAGAGCCTCAGAGATTTTTAATTATGATGAGAAAAATGAGTTTTAGCGTTGTAGGGGACATAATGGAAAGGGAGGCAGCCAGAGCCAGGAGGACTACTTACTATAAACCAGTGCAGTGGTTAAGGCAGGAGGTGAGGGAAGACATGCATTAAGATGGAGGCAGAGTGGACTGAAAGGGAAAGGTACATCATAGGGAATAATAAATAGGATGTGGAAAAGGGTTGGAATTGGCAACTAAGTACTAAGGGTTACTAAGTATAGTGAGAGGAAGTCAGGTCTCTCTGAGAACAGAGTAAGATATTTAGAAATATGTGGTGGTTGTAGTTGAGGTGGAAATGCACAGCGTTTTTTTCTTGTCAAGCATTTCACAGCAGTTATATTACAAATTACAGTAAATGATCAAAATTCCAGAATCCAAAAATTAAATACTTTCCTTCAAACTAATGTAAAATGAAATAAAACACAAACCATCAACCTAACACTATTCTAAATTAAAGTACAAACCCAAAACAGACCACAGTTGGTGAAATCTACAAAGTAGACACACATGACTAAAACCAAAGAGGACTCCCGAAGTCCAAATAACTGCACGTACAAAATACAAAAGATGCAGGTCAAGCCCCAATTAAAGCTTATAATGGAATTACAAATAATTACGATAACCACAGCATTCAGCTATGGGGCTTGACTCCTAAGTTACCTACTGAGTAGCACTGTAGGAAGACAAGGTATTACCACCCCACTCCCTAAAAATAAAACCCAAGTAAAACTACAAATACATTGGTATATGAGAAAAAAACAAGTCATGAAAGGACATTCTTAAAAATTAATCACAAGTGAGATTCAAGCTCAAAAATTTTGTTCTTGCCTTATTTGAAGATGTCACATTCATAATTCTGCATGTACTAAATCATAGTTATTCTTGTGTGCTCTTAAGAAGCAAGAAAGCATCAGATAGAACAAAATCAGGTCTTCATTCTAGAAATAACCATGTAATGAAAAAAAGTTTTTTCCTCACTGTGCTTGCTACTTACTCTTGGTCTTAGTGTTCTGTTACTAGAACATCATTACTCCTCCTTTCATTGAAACTCATGTCCCTCAGTTCAGGCCTGAGCAAATGGAACTGAAAACATGAAACAAGATTTCATCTCTTAGGAACTAAGTTACCCAGCACAGTCACTGGACTGAGGACTGATCCTTCCAGAGAGAAAGAAACACAGAGGAAAACACGTTAGATTAGACTTTAAGAAAGGAGCATATAGATAGGGTGACCATATTCTCTCTTCATATAAATAAAAATACAGGTCCAAAGAAGTCTTTCACAGACCCAAGTATATTCTTGCCTACTTCCTACCCCTACCTTGGGAAATAGTGACAGCTTCTTTGGAGTTTATTGATTCAACTCCTTCATTTTACAGACAGGGAAACTAAGTGCAGAGATGTTAAATGACAGGCCATTGGTGTCTCAGAGATCTAAAAAAAGACATCTCCTCCAACAGTCATCCTTTACTGAAAATGTTCCTGGACACTACAGTACAGCTTTACAGTACAGGCTTTGTTGCTCTAACCTCCTCCCTAAGATGAGTGAGTATAAATGATGCATAGTTTGAGGAAACTGTCTTAGTAGGCACCTAAAGTTAAAACCAATAGAAACCTCTCTCAACAAATGCAAAGCAAAGAGATTAATCAGTCTTTTTTTTTTTTTTTTGGCTTGCTAAATAAGATAAAATGCACTCTGCTAAAACCATTTAACAGAAGTATTGTGAAAGCCTTCCCCCAGAGTATTTTTCTATTTGATTTGAAAACTATTCCATAGCTTATTATCAAACAAATCAGTAATCCTTTAGCTAATGCAGGGATAAATGGGCAGTCAGAAAATATAATCACCTGGTGTGTGCAGCTGAGTATTTACATTTTTCCTAATGAACAAAGATAAGAAAAGTGCAGGTGACTTTAATGTGTAAAAATCACCTCTTAGTGCTAGTGCTAGAGGGAAAAATAAAAGCAAATTACTAACTCAAGCTAATCACTAAACTTGTATAGTCCCTGGCCTCAGCTCTGTTTTGAATCTCTTTTTGGACTTGTCTTGAATCAAAGAATATTTACAGCTACCTCAGTAGGGCAGTTGCTCCATTTTAAAAGATAGTTTAGAAGGTTTTACAATAAGTTTCTGGTCCTTGTTGAATTTTCTTTTTTTTTTTTTCCTCAGTTTATGTTGCTTAAAGATTTATAGCAAGGATTTCTTAACCTCAGCACTGTTGACATTGAAGCTGGATAATTATTTGTTGTGGAAGACTGTCTGCTGTGCATTGTGGGAGGCTTAGCAGCACCCTAGCCTCTTCTCACTAGATACCAGTGGCATTTCCCGAGTTG
The DNA here is from genome assembly GCF_964374135.1 of Grampus griseus. Lineage (NCBI taxonomy): Eukaryota > Metazoa > Chordata > Mammalia > Artiodactyla > Delphinidae > Grampus > Grampus griseus. The sequence continues at coordinate 119,319,016 of NC_139019.1, read as the reverse complement.
TGACAACCAAAAATGTCTCCAGAGGTAGCCAGATGTCCCCTGGGGAGTAAAACTGCTCCTGATTGAGAACCACTGCTTTATGGTATTAGGACAAAAACTGGTAAGCCAGTGAGAACATACCTATTCCATTTGTAGTTGGTAAAAATTAATCGAGTTGTAGCAGCTTTATTTCCAGGATTTTTTCCCATGTTAATATTTGCTGTCTGAGATGATATCAGTTTTGCTTTTTTCCAAAATGAATTTCTTGCATTTCATTGAAAAATTGTTGATTAAATTCACTTAAATTGAAGGCTAAGCCAACCACACCATTTGGGTTTATCGTAGTTTATCGTCTCTCTTCCTTCCTCCGTGGGGGAAAGCCTCTCACTTAGTAAGCAATACTGTATCATTTTGCCAAGTACATTACAGTCCCCATTTAGAAATAAGGCAATTGAGATTTAGAGACATTAAAAGGTCACGAAGCTACTACACTGCAGTTAGGTTATGAATTCTAGCATGTCTGACTTAAAGTCCTCACTATCCTCTTCAACAGCAGTTCTCAACATGTGATCTATGGACCCCTGGGAGTCCCCATTCCTTTCAAAACTATTTTCATGATAATACATAGTCTTTATTTGCATTTTCACTCTGTTGACATTTGCACTGATGGTACCAAAACCAATGATGAGTAAAACTGCTGGTGTCTTAGGGTGCAGTAGTCATTGTATTTAACTGCAGTATACTCACAGTTAAAGAAGAAAGCAAGCCAGTTCCACTTAAAGATACCTTTGAGGAAGCAATATACTAATTCACTTAAATCTCCACCCTTTAATATATGTGTCTTCTTAATATCCATTTTGTGTAAAGCACTTATGCTGCATATAGTATTTGGTGGTTGTCTCAAACAGTCTTACATGTGCTTTTCTTTAAGTTGAGAGTTGAACAAACTACTTTTTTCATGGTATAGAATGGATAAACTACGGGTTTTCAGCCTTGGGAATTTGGCAAATGTTTTCTCAGAAATGACTGAAGTCAGCTTATCACTTCAAGGAAGACAAGTGACAGTACCTGTTGCCAATCAATAAAAATTAGAGTTTCCCAAACAAAATGCAGAATTTTGGAAACCTTGTATCTACCACTGTGAGCTTGACAAATACAACTCTTACATTGTATAATGAACTGTGTCAACATTTGGAAGATCTGCATAACTTAGTGAGCCAGTATTTTCCAAATGACTAATGCATGATAGTTCAACATCATGCATGGGTAAAAGATCCATTCAAAGTACAAGACAGACCAGTGGATTTTAATGTAACACAGGTACAAAAAAGCGCACTGATAGGGTTTTAGATTCCTCATTGCAACACTAACGTTTACGAAACTAAACTGTCGATTTTTGGTGCAGAATCAAGAAAGAATATCTACAATTACCTGAACTTAAGTTTCTGGAGGACCATTAACCTTCCCCTGTCTCACAGAGAACATTCTTCAAAGCACTTCTCATTCCTTGGGATCCTCCAGAAAGGAAGGAGAAGTTGGGGGAAGGGAGAAAAAAGAAGTTAATGCCTGAGGGTTAAGGAGAAACATATTGTTTGATGATCACCAAGTGTGTGCCACTACTTTATGTAACTCAAATATATAATCTACACAGAAGGTCCTAAAATGGTACTAATAAGGAAAAAGAGTCAAGGGTTTATCAGCCAGCCACTGTCACACAGTTGTTAAAGCACTGGAGCTAGGATGTAAGTCCAGATTTGTCTATATATATAGCGGAATCACTTCCTAGTAGTACTACCATGACACTGAAGCAGCCAAAAATATTCTGCTACTCCTACCTAGATGAAAGTTTCTAGGTCCACTGTCATTTCAGTAACACATTTTCATGTATGATATGACCTCTGTATCATCCTCACAGTGCCTGGCATACAGATACCAGGAATCATGTGCTGAAAGGGTGTAATTTACCTGCACGTTTTACATGTTTCTTAAGGTGTGTGTAACTTCCATCCATCCGTGATCCTCCTTTCATCAACTGCCTTTCTTGCAAGAAAATTAAATAGAAAAACCTGCTTTATACGTATCTTTTCTCTAATGTAAACTCAGTAGCCTCAGGAATAACGATGTCCAGCACTCTTTCCATTTTGAGTGGGAGACAGCATTCAAGTATTCACCTGAAACAACACATTTTGTTATTTCCACTCTTCACTTAAAAGAAAGTTCTCTGGATACAGTCAGTTCATAATAGAACCTCTTAGCATCTCCAGAATGTTTGTTTGACACAGCTGTAAACACACACTGAGCAAAAGACCGGGACAATTCAGCTTTTCTGTTCAAAAGCGGGTGTAGGGCTTCCCTGGTGGCGCAATGGTTGAGAGTCCGCCTGCCGATGCAGGGGACACGGGTTCGTGCTCCCACATGCCGCGGGGCGGCTGGGCCCGTGAGCCATGGCCGCTGAGCCTGCGCGTCCGGAGCCTGTGCTCCGCAACGGGAGAGGCCACAACAGTGAGAGGCCCGTGTACCGCCAAAAAAAAAAGGGGGGGGTGTAATATGCAGTCTTATTATGGTGTGTGCTTTTTCTTTCTTGTTGTCACGTGTCCTTATTAAAAGATGATGATTCTGTATGGTTTTCCTTTGAGTTCTAACCATTTTGTTGAACCCCCGCCCTTTTAGCAGTATCATAGGGTCACAGTTGCAATTGAATAACATTTTGTGTTCTTTCATTTCTCCCAATGGGGTTCACTGTAGGCCATCATGGTGCTCATATTTGTGTGACAAAAACTGATTTTTTTTCATTGATGTCAGTGGTACACTTAGCAGCTTTCCATGTATTTAGTTTTTATCTGATGTAGCCTAGAATGACTGCCAGAAGGGATGCCGAAGGCCTGACTTAAGTTCCAGATTCTTAGTTGCAGTTTGATCAGTCCATTTGTTCATGTAGTTTTTTTTTTTTCTTTTTTTTTTTATGTCTGCATTGGGTCTTCATTGCTGCGCGCGGGCTATCTCTAGTTGCGGCGAGCAGGGGCTACTTTTCATTGCAGTGCACAGGCTTCTCATTGCGGTGGCTTCTCTTGTTGCAGAGCACAGGCTCTAGGTGCATGGGCTTCAGTAGTTGTGGCTCACGGGCTCTAGAGTGCAGGCTCAGCAGTTGTGGCGCGTGGGCTTAGTTGCTCCGCGGCTTGTGAGATCTTCTCGGACCAGGGCTCAAACCTGTGTCCCCTGCATTGGCAGGAGGACTCAACCACTGTGCCACCAGGGAAGCCCTGTTCATTTAGTTTTAACTTTCTCTTTTGTTTGCCATCTCTAGCTCACAGTTGAGTGGCCTGAACGTGTTTTGCATGTGCTCTAATTATAACTGAGAATTTGGGAATACTGTCCTAGATTTTAGACTTAATACTACTTACATAATACTTATATCAGGCTTTCTCATAAAATCTTGTTTTCCTGAAAGAGAAAAGAATGAACATTTATCAGGTGCCTGCTGGAGGGAGGGAGGAACTATGTGCTAGACTTTCTGTGTGTTCTCTTGTTTTCACAACACACACACAGGTGATGTCCTTCGAGTTTACTTGTGAGAAAACAGAGGTTCAAAGTAGTAGATACCTATCCAAGGTCACATAAGCTTTGAAATGGTAGAACTGGGATCTGAAACATGTCAATTTGACCACAAACAGGCTCCCTGATCAACCTCCAACAACTGCGTGACCTCATCTAGAGGTGATGGCATCCTTTTCACAGGGTTGTTGAGAGGACAGATGAGATTCTATTCATGAAAGTGTTTTAATACTATAAAATACTACCAAAGTACTGTTTAAACATTTTTAATACGTATTTCTGTGTGTGTGTGTGTGTGTGTGTATATATATATATAATTAGTTGAGGAAACATTGTAGAGTTAACCTTTCAAATCAATAAATATTGCACTTATTTTCCATAAACTAAATATACAAACAACTGGATGGTCCCTAAAAATAGATGTCAGATGACAGAGATTGGCTGAGCAGGAATAGGAGCATCTTCAGAACAGAAGCCAAGGAATTTTTTGCTTCCCTAACACATTGCTCTGTTCACTCACTCCAAGACCTTCCTACTTCTCTGTAAAACTCTGGCCCAGAGCAGCTCTGCTACATTAGTCACAAGTTTCCATTAATCAAGGATGGTTCGTGCCAGACCTACAGCAGAGTCATTTCAGGTTATTCTCTTCCATTGTAGGCTTTCAATATGCACTCAGTACACTCTCCCAAATCTAGCAGGGGATCAATGCCTTGTGATGCAGAAGCATCCAGAAATTCTCCTTGACAGTGTTCAGAGAACAATATGAAACTCTGGGGCCTATTCCCAGAACTGGAGTGGTGGGAATGCTGTCAGTCGCTAAGCCTCTAGATAAACATAGGGTTGGCTAGCTTCGTTTGAGGACAGAATTCAGGGGGAGCTTTGGAGTTTATCGACCTAATTATTTAAAGTGACATTTACAAAACAAATTGTCATTCTACAATTAACTTTAAAACTTTTTAAATATTTATTTATTTAAAATGTTTGGCTGTGTTGGGTCTTCGTTGCTGGGCGGGGGCTACTCTTCGTTGCAGTGTGCAGGCTTCTCGTTGCGGTGGCTTCTCGTTGCAGAGCACGGGCTCTAGGCGCGCAGGCTTCAGTAGTTGGGTTCATGGGCTCTAGAGCACAGGCTCAGTAGTTGTGGCGCACGGGCTTAGTTGCTCCACGGCATGTGGGATCTTCCTGGACCAGGGCTCAAACCTGTGTCCCCTGCATTGGCAGGCAGATGCTTAACCACTATGCCAGCAGGGAAGTCCAACTTTTAACTTTTATTCCAAAAATAGAATAACAAAAAGATGTTACTTAATAAATACAATTTCTAACCATGTTAATTACCCAAACAATTTCTTAAGTCAGTTTGCTCTGTGATTTAGTTTAAGCATATTTGTAATTGAGATTTAATAATAATTTATTATTTATGAATAATTTATCCCTAAATGCCATCTCTTTTAGAGAATAGGCAGATAAAGAAAATCTCAGGGAGAGATTTCTTATATAGGTGATGAACAATACCCTTTTAATGTGTAAAGTTCCAAAATCAACAGAGTGCTACCATCCATATGTTTGAAGAACACATGACCAGAGAAGGAATTAGCAGTCTCTAGAAACTATTTTCAGGGACTCTTTTTAGTTACACAAGGTTAGCAAGGTTAGGAACTCTTTTGAGTTATACAGTACACAATACAGTTTTGGTTCTAAAGTTAGCATGTAAGATGAACATTCGTTAGAAATATACAACATTGGAAACCACTGTATCATCTATAATGAAGGTTTTATAGTTAATCTTTCCTCTAACATTAAAGGGATCACTGTTTCGTTGGTTTATAAAAATATATCTTTATAAGCAAATGTGGCAAAATGTTGAGAATTGGTGAGTATAAGTAAAGACTATACATCCATTGCACAATACTTTCAACTTTTGAGTGTCTGAAAATTCTCAAAACAACAAGTTAGAAAAGGAATATTTATCTTTTGTGGTGAGAAATCTACAAAATGAAAACAAGACCTAGCAGGAGAAGCAGATTCCCATTTTCCATCTTTTTCTCCAGGGCATATGTACACAGAGTGGGGAGGGCAGCATAGTCCTTACTGTTGAAAGCCCAGTGCTGGAAAAAAGTCTTACTTGCTGCAAGCCAGACTAGAAAGTTGTAGGAGGTAATGTTTCTGCACCATTCTCTTCTAAGTCATAAAAAACTGTCATTTCAGCTAGGATGACATTGGAAATGAGAGATGCTGGACCAAACTTTAATACAGTCATACCTCAGAGATACTGCTGGTTTGGTTCCAGACCACAGCAAGAAAGAAAATGCTGCAATAAAGCAAGTCACTTTCCAGTGCATATAAAAGTTATGTTTACACTATACTATAGTCTGTTAAGTGTGCAGTGTGTCTGAAAAACAATGTATATACCTTAATTTTAAAATACTTTGTTGGGCATATACCCAGAGAAAACCATAATTCAGAAAGACACATGCACCCCAATGTTCATTGCAGCACCATTTACAATAGCCAGGTCACGGAAGCAACCTAAATGCCCATCGACAGACGAATGGATAAAGAAGATGTGGTACATGTATACAATGGAATATTACTCAGCCATAAAAAGGAACAAAATTGGGTCATTTGTAGAGATGTGGATGGATCTAGAGACTGTCATACAGAGTGAACTAAGAAAGAGAAAAATATCGTATATTAATGCATATATGTGGAACCTAGAAAAATGGTACAGATGAACCGGTTTGCAGGGCAGAAATTGAGACACAGATGTAGAGAACAAACCTATGGGCACCAAGGGGGGAAAGTGGTGGGGGGGGTGTGTGATGAACTGGGAGATTGGGATTGACATGTATACACTAATATGGATAAAATAGATAACTAATAAGAATGTGCTGTTATAAAAAATAAAATAAAATTCAAAAATAAAAAAAAAATACTTTGTTGCTAAAAAACACTAACCATCTGACAATTTTGCAGCATGTGTTAAGTGCAATAAAGTGAAGCACAATAGAACAAATTATGTGTATATTGTAAGAAATTTTAACTCAAGCAGAGGAATGGGTAGAATTGTAATGAGACTTGAATGAAATTAGAAAGATCCCTGTACAATATCTTAAAATTAGAGGAAAAAAAATGATGTCCTAAGGAATCTTCGGCGGTTGATGGAATATATACTATATCTCTTGATCATGGTGGTAGCTACACAATTATCCATGTAACAAAACTCATCAATTGTACACTTACAAATGGTTAATGTTATTGTATGTAAATGATACTTTAGTAAAGGTGATTATAAACAACTCCCAAGCAACTAAAAATTATAATATCTAAGTCCATTCTTTTTAAGGGATACGTTTTTTTTTTTTTTTTGCCACGCCCCATGGCTTCTGGGATTTCAGTTCCCCGACCAAAGATTGAACCTGGACTACGGCAGTGAAAGTACCAAATCCTAACCACCAGACCCCAGGGAACTCCCAGGGAATACTTAAAAAGAAATTACCTCACTCTTAATTTTGTATAGAAGAATAAAACGTTATTTGACTATATCTAGGTAGGATATTTTAATGCTTGCTAGTACTTGAAGCCAGAGTTCAGTGTGAACATGCTCACTGTGGAGTGAGAAGGTAAGAGAACTGTATTTTGATACTTCTGTGACAGTCATGACAGTTAAATCGTCACACTGCTTTCTTCCTTTTTTAGCCCTGGAATGAGACCAGATGTAAGCTCTCCTCCATCCAGCTCCTCAGCAGCAACGGGACCACCTCCCAAACTCTGCCTAGTGTGCTCTGATGAAGCTTCGGGATGTCATTATGGGGTCTTAACTTGTGGAAGCTGTAAAGTATTCTTCAAAAGAGCAGTGGAAGGTAGTGTGTGTTTTGAAGAGTTTTATTATTTCTCTGGTTCCTATTTCTCAGAGTGGATTCTGAAATTTCTATTATATGCAAAGCCCATTAAGGCTAGAAGTCAGTAAAAGCAGGGGGAGGAGGGTAGCTCCTAAGTGCTCTAGTGGGGAAGAGATACTTTAAAAAAGAAACTAGAATAAAATAGAAAACTATAAACTGAAGGGAGGGAGTATGGTCAGAGAACAGAAGATAACTAAGAAAGTGCTATCATGTGAAATGATGGTGTTAGGTTTCAGCAGTAACTAGTGCTCATTGTGTTAGTATTATGGGCTTTAATTCCCATGAATTAGCTGGTTTTAAAGCCACCAACTATTCCAGTCTGGCAAAAATGAGTGATAATGAGAACTATGAGGGGGAAAAGTGTTTTGTTTTGTTTTCCAATAAGCCAGGCCTGTGCTTTGTGGTATAAATGTGGTGTAAGACCTGATCCCTGCTCTCTGGGAGGTCACAGTGTACTTGGAAGTGAAAGATGACTTAACAGTTACAAGGTACAGAGATTATAATACAGAGGAGCAAGTGACAAACTGCCTGAGGTCAGGAAAGAAGGTGTTTTAGAGGAGGTGACTTCACTTGACAAGTATATTCATGTAAATTTTACCCTTGTTACAGATTCAGCCTGCACATCAGCTCCTTACAGAAGGAAAAATTCATTCCATAAGCAGATTATTGGAAGTCACACTAAAATTTTCTAATATGACCAGTGAATCCTCTTAGAAAAAAACTGTTTTGTAATTTGGTTATTTGTAAAGCATTTGGAAGGCGGTGTGGCCTGAATGGATTACCTAAAGCTCTGATTAGATAATTAGATTTTTAAAAAATTAACGTATTCATTCACAGTACGAGAAAGATTATTATCTGGCTTCAGTTGAGTTTGCATGTCCTTAAGAGTTAGATGAGTCATTTTCTTTTGTTTGGATTGCTTTTCATATATTAACAAACTATAAAATTACTTGTGTTATCCCGCAGAGAGCACAGGGATGCAGGCTTTAACTAGTTTGGTATCATCCAACTACTCAGTAGAGTCATTAAGTAAAGCCCACCCCTAATTAATGCTATGTCTCTAACAAAGTAGATGTTATTTACCACAGACAGAAGCTTCTTCTTGTCCTTACTTTATTCAGCACTTTCTTCACTGATTAGTTCTTTCCATGGTATATATAAATGCAGTGATAACAGTATTATAGTATTTCTGTACATCAAAATAATATTGACAAATTTTAATTCTGAAAGTGAAATTCAGAATGAGACAATGGAGCCTTAAGAGAAATACAGGAATTAAAAAAAATTTTTTTTCATTTGTCCTCATTTTAACTAAAATCATTCCTTAAAACAGGGCTACAAATTCCAATTCCAATGCCTACAGGGACTGAGTGTGGGTCATTCTGGCCAAATATAATACAACTGGGCAAGGAAGGGCAGTTATTTATGTTAGAGAGTGCAAGCATGCCCTACCTAAAAGCGTCCAAATGCAATTTAAAAAAGAAGAAAAAAGCTAAACATACTACAAATAAGACATCACTGCAGGCCATATGCCCTCTGGCCTTAATCTCTGCTTTAGAATTAAATTCTTATACTTGTTTTAAGGTAAAATTTCATTGAATATTAGCTATACTATTTCAAAATGTATATCATACAAGTATTTCAGTTAAATATGATAGCTAGATTACATGATTAATAAGAAAAGGTTAAAATGTGAACTGTGTTAAGTAAATCCTTTATTTGGACTTAAATTTTCTCCAGGGTCACTTCCAGCTCTAAAATTCTGTAATCATTTGCTAAACTAACTTCATGGCAGTTCTACTTTTCCTTTCTAGACATGATAGAAATCTGTTTTTAAGTCCAGATACATATTTTGGAGCACTTTCTTGAACACTTACAAAGATGAAGCTTGTATGATTTTCATTACACTACATTCATTCCATTTTTTTTAACACCTGCTAGATATTATAGGTTGTCCACCAAACTGGCAAAGTATTGTAAATACCCAAACATTTAAATATTTTTAGGAAATTTGCAAAAGTTTTACTTATTTATTATCCATACAACCCAGATCGAGGATTGATATTTTGAATTTTTTCATTCATTATTCTAGGAGTTGCTTTTTTGCATACAGAGAAGAATTTGGGTAGCTCCATTTCTTTAGATGTATACTAGCTGAATGATCTTTTTTTTCGCTGAGTCCCTTTTTCTTATGTTCCCTTTGCACAAATTGCATATAATCTTTGTTGGTGGGTCATAATGGAGATGGATATCAGCTACCCTTCATTTATGATGTACCAAGCACTATGTTTTATATGTCATACCACTTAATTAACAGCTCTGTGGGATCTTAGATGCTATTATGATCCATATTTGATAGACTAGGAAACTGAAGTTCACACAGTTTGACAGAGCTAGGATTCAAACATAGCCGTCTCCAAACAGGCTCTTAATCTCAATGCTATACTGACTTCCTGAAAGGATAAAAATCACATCTCCTGGCGGTTTATAATCTAGTTAAATACTGAGATGAAAGCAATAACAAGGGAATTATTTACTAGCTAGTGTTTATTGAGTGCTTACAATGTGCTAGGCACTATTTTAAGAACCTTCTACACAACTGCCTTTAACCCTTGCAGAAGCACAGCAAGGTAGGTGCTAATTTTCCAACTTTACAGATGGAGAAACGGGGGGTTCGGAAAGGTTAATAAACATTACTAAGATCACACAGCTAGGCAGTAGAGCTGCAAATCAGACCAAGGGCTTCCTGGCCCTTTGCCAAGTGCACTTTGCACTATACCACACTGTTTTTGAGAGCAGTAAAGAAAGATGCTCAAGCTGACAGTCACAGTTCACATTTGAAACGTGGATACTTCCAATAGGGTATACAAACTACAGAAAACCCTAGGACGTGCCCTTTGCTGTGCTGCCCATTTCCTATACCACTTTCATTATCTCGATCATGTCCAAGCATCACTGTTCTATTTGCTACCTAATATTTTTCTTGGATCACTCTTCTTTATAACTTTATTTTAAAACAACTTTACTATCTCTACTGTATTAGTTATCTATTGATGTGTAACAAATTACCCCCAAAATGAGTAGCTTAAAACAAGAGATGTTTATTATATCACGCAGCTTCTGAGAGTCAGGGATTTGGGAGCAGCTTATTAGCTGGGTAGTCCTGGGACTCTCATGAAGTTACATTCAGACTGTTGGTGGAAGCTGCAGTCATCTGAAGGCTTGAGTGGGGCTAGAGGATCCACTTCCCAGCCCATTAACATTGCTTTTCGCAGGAAGCTTCAGTTCCTCATTATGTGGGCCTCGTCTAGTGCTGCTCTCAACATAGCAGCTGGCCTCCCCTGGAACAAATGATCCACAAGAGAGGCTGTGACAAATATGGGAACATAATATCTTTATAACTTAATCTCAGATGTGATATACTTGTCACTTGTGCTGTATTTTATTGGTCACACAGACCAGTGCTGGTATAGTTTGGGAAGGGACTATCTAAGAGTGTGAATACCAGGAGACAGAGACCACTGGGGGCCATCTTGGAGGCTGGCTACCACATCTACCAGAAATAGAAATAGAATCAATTGCCAAAAATAGATTTTTACCATAAAAATATAAATACAATGCAAACAAAACAATGTTGAGAAATTCCAGCTGGCCCGAAGGCTCTTCTCCTGACATCTGCTCTCTCTTTTTAGTTAGAAAGGGAATTTACCAAGTGGTAAAGGACACAGGAATTCCAAACTAAGATGTCTTATTGTCTTATCAAAATGATTGAATTGACAGGGAGTGACTATTAGTGGTACATGTCCATGCCTTGTAAATAGTGACCACTATTCTTTTTATAGATAACACACCTAAAGGCTTGTCCAACTTCATACTAATAACCAGAAAGAGCCGATTTGAACTTACGAAGGTACAATGCCCCCTGATCGTGTAGCTCAGATTCTTAAAAAATGTGCTCGAGACATGCCTGGGATAAAGAAATCATTATTAGCATAGCATGCACATTCTCATCTTTTGGTTAGATATAAATAACGCACTGAAACTTTTTCTGTGTTTAGCAATGAGTAATTTTTTCAATTAACTACAGGACAGTGATTCAGGGATATTCTTATGGGGTAGAACTTCTGTGTATTATAACTGCTTCAATTATGATGGCATCTGTTGTTCCTACTTAAACTGTATAGAGGATAGAATTATTGCATTAGTGCTTCCATTTCATGTCCAAGTAAGGAAGCTAGCAAACTTACACAATACAGAAAGGAATTGAAACAGCTCGTACAGACATTTGGCATTGGAGAACAACTCTGGAACAAAGCTGAATTGTAGACCATTAGTCAATTCTGTGGCCTATTTCTCACAAAGAATTGAACCTGATACAGTTAACCATCTACCCCAAACTAATGCTTAACAAGCAGTATGATTTAACATGTTAGGAAGAAATGAATATAGTTTATTTTCATCCAAGTCAAGTAGATTATTCTATGCATAAAGTATCTTTTCCCAGAAGTTAGACTAGGTATATTCAACCTAATGAATTGATGATTATGATTTTTTCTCCTTTCTTTGAATATGATTTATTTTTGAGAAGACAAATGTCCTGTAGTCTTCTGAAGACCATCCCCTCTAGTGTAAAGACACAGACTCTTAATTATCTAGTGTATCTATTTAGATATGCTGGTCTTGTGTAGGAGGATCCTTTCAGTTTTTGCCAGGCTAGCAAATCTTCAGATAGTTTTCTTCAACAAAAGAGGGTACAATTGAGGGGAGGGAGAGGGTAGGAAGACTTTCTGTCTGTCCCTTTTTTTGTTGTTCTTTTTAATTTATTTATTTATTTTTGGCTGCATTGGGTCTTCGTTGCTGTGCGCGGGTTGTGGTGAGCGGGGGCTACTCTTCGTTGCGGTGCGCGGGCTTCTCATCGTGGTGGCTTCTCATCGTGGTGGCTTCTCTTGCTGCAGAGCACGGGCTCTAGGCGCGCAGGCTCAGTAGCTATCGCCCGAAGGCTTAGTCGCTCCACGGCATGTGGGATCTTCCCAGACCAGGGCTCGAACCTGTGTCCCCTGCTTTGGCAGGCAGATCCTTAACCACTGCACCACCAGGGAAGTCCCTTTTAAATTTTCCTTGAAAATTTTTGACAGGTGAAAACTGCATTTCTGCCTCTTAGCACATTTAATACTGTGTGGCAGAAGATTTTAAACAGTTAACGATCTTTAAATAATGAACAAATCTCCCTAAGTCCTATATACAGTAGCTTAGTTTGCCAAGTCTGTGATACACCTAACTAATTGCTGGCAACCTTAACATAATTTAAGTGTTTACCTATCACTTTATTTAAAAATTTGGAAGGGGAGCACGCTGTATTTGCATACGGTGGTGCAATGCTGAATTAAACTCATTTTCCTTTTGTGACTCTCACAGTATTTTTAAACCAGTTTCCTCTTTATCTAGTCCTCCTTAGCATTAAGTTAGAAGTCATAATAAAATAATGAGATCTTCTATAAATAGAATAAATAAAATACAGAGATCTTCTGTACTTGTTAGAAGAAACAACTGTTTAAAGCACAATTTAAAGAACAGCTTATCAAGAAAGAGGTTACCCCTGGTAGGTAGGGACTGGAAGGGGGCAACAAGAGGGTTTGTGGGGGAACTGTTCTGCTTCTTGATATGAGAGCTGATTACATGGAAGTGTTTGGCTTATGAAAATTTATTAGGTTAGGTGGTACACTTAGGATTTGTGAGCTTTTCTATATGTATACTGCAGTAGAGTTTTTTTTAATGAACTATGTTTGTCAAACAGAATATGAAAGGCTTTTTATTTTAAGTTGACCTCTCAACTTTGTAATGAATGTAAGAAAGTACACTGTATGTTTCTTAATCAATGCCTTTGGTCCTTGGCTATGTTCCACCCAAAACAACAACAGCAGCAAAGAGCCTCTCCATAAAAATATCCTTTAAGGCCTGTGAAATTTTAACAGTGTCTTTATTTTCCATATAGGACAGCACAATTATCTTTGTGCTGGAAGAAATGATTGCATCATTGATAAAATTCGAAGAAAAAACTGCCCAGCATGCCGCTACAGAAAATGTCTTCAAGCAGGAATGAACCTGGAAGGTAACGTAAAAATATCTAAAATGAACTGTCTCTGCATCATATAAAAATGTATTGTTTTACTTTTTAAAATATACATAAGCAGATGTAATAATTAAAAGTAGGATTTTTTAATGAGTATTTCATATTCTGCTTAAGTTTATTCACCAACTTTTACTGTACACAGTGAGTTCAGTGTAGCCAGACTATATGCTAAGAAAGAAAATTATGTAATAATGAAACTTATAAGACTTGAAGAAACATTACTTTGATCTTTCTTATTTCTTTTTTCAACCTCAAAACTATTTGCTACGGTTAGAAATGTTTTTATACTAGATATAGTTACATGTCCATTATTCTGTTATTTACCTTTTACTTGGCACATATGTGTATATATAAATCTTTTGTTACAAATCTACAGGGGGGAAAAAAACTCCTCAAGGAGGCATTGGATGGGTTTTGTTTGTTCTTCAAGCAAAGAAGAAATCTGAAACTAGTTATAAGTTTCATATCCTGGTTTATATAACAAGCTGTATAATTAAAATTGATCTCATCATTTAAAATCTTTCCTCTGGAAAAAACGTTTGGAATTTTGCCTTAGTTGAAACTGCAAGTTCCATGAAGGTGGTAGTGGTGATCTAGTAACCCCTGTGCACTTTGATTCAACAAGTACTCACCAAGGCAAGCACTAGACATAAAACAGTGTCTGCATTCAACATCAGTAAAATAGTGCCTGTATTCAAGTACTTTACTGTCTAGTTAGGTTGCAGAGTCAAACACAAAATGGTACAGCACACTACAAAAGGAATAGAGAGCTACAGGAGCAAAAGGAAGGTCACCTAATTCTGTCCTAAAAGGCAGGGAAAGCTTCCTAGAAGAAGCAACATTGAATTTTAAATCTAGAGAAGTTGAGTAGGAGTAGGTGGAAAGTAAGGGCAGAGGCATGATCAGACTTGTTATTTTGGAAAGACTAATCTTGTCGAATATGGTGATATTAGAGGGAGCATGGAAACCATGTGGTTCTTTTGACAGAAGAGAGACTGTTGGTGCTATCTAGTACACACTGTGTGTATATGTTTTTAAATATAAAGTAGATTTATGGGTGTGACTGTAGTCTAATTCCCCAAACCAGACACACAACATTATCTTCTCAGGTCTTCATATTACTTCAATAGCAAAAAAGACAGATTAAATTAGTCTTTTCTTCACCATGTTTTACAGACCTTCATGACACACCAGTCACTTTATTACAGAGTGTCAACATGTTAAACATTGCTTTAAAGAAAATGATAGCTGGGACTTCCCTGGTGTTCCAGTGGTTCTCTGCGCTCCCAATGCAGGGGGTATGGGTTCAATTCCTGGTTGAGGAACTAAGATCCTGCATGCTGCACGGTGCGGCCAAAAACACAAAACCCCAAAAATATTTTAAAAAGAAAAAAGAAAATGATCAATGCCCATCTTCTTGTAGGTGTTACAAAAGCTACAGAGATTGATTACACATTCATGTAGAAGTTCACTTTCAGTACCACAAGGATAATTTCTTCTTGTTACCAAAAAACCCAGATAGTTATTCCTAACTTTCTTACATATCACATCTCTGTGCATATTCTAGTTTCATTTTTCTGTTCTCTCACCATTTAAATAAATATATATTAGCCCGTGTCAGGTTTTAGTGCTTGGTTTATATATTTTTTTCTCCAGCCCCAGTTTTTCTACTTTCCTTTAATCCCCATGTTTTCATCTCAGCTATTTTATATTTAGAAATAAGTTTACTCAAAGGACAAGCTCAAATAAAATACTGTCATATCACTAATATAGTGTGGTTGCTTACCCAGTAACATTTTAGATGCTTTCCCAAATACACATAAAGCTTTACTTTGATCTTTGGAGCTTTAAGCTCTTTTGAGCAATTCCTCCCCTATCCCAAGTATAAGGGAATTTTTTTATTCAAAAGAAATAAGATATATCACCTATAAAATAATGATTCTGATGGACCAGGCTAGTAAGTTTGTCCCATTTCTCCTCCTCCTTACAATTTAGTAACAGCTGTAGTGACCTTTGCCTTTACCTCACCGGAAGACCAAGGCAGCGAGTGACATCTCATTTTCTCTGTATTATCAAATATACCATCACTGCCATTTCTAATCAGGTCTTCCGTTGAAAAGTCAACTTTTTTGAATGAATAAAATTTAAACGTACAATTTAAGCTGCAGTTTCTCAAAACACTGAAATAAAAAACCACACGGCATGCTTCTATAAGTTGTCATATAAAATATCAGAATACTGGGGAAACTAGCCTTTGTCAAGAGCTGCTACATGCTAGTCTTTGATATACATTCCTCTACTCAAAGAGGTTATTTTGGACCCTCATATTAAAACCGCCTTCAAGTAGGACCAAGATTATTAACCTCATGTCCACTTACACTACACAGTTCTAGTTTGTTATTTAATCATATATTAGCTATTAGGTAGCACATATCGTGCAGTTGATAATGTAACTCTACTTGTAGAAAAATTTAAAGGAAGGCTTTAAAAAATCTAATAGAGTTTTTGTGTATATGTGGTTTTAGTGTGAAAGCCTCACTTTTGTTTTTAATTATTCCAGTATATATAAAACTTTTATTTGGAGTAGGTATGTGTGTGTCCCAGAAGTATTTGGTGGGCAATAATACTTAATAATACTTAGTACTTAAGCATGAAACACATGGCTGAACTACATTGTTCTTCTTCGTTTTTCTTTAAACAATCTTTAAAAATGGTCTCTTGTTCATCGGAGTGTTTCCCCTAAGCAGTTTCATGATAGCCCTCTCAGAGTAATTTTGCAGAAGCAGTCACCTCTCTCAGAGCCCAGTGCTCTCCATAAATGTAACTTAGTACTGCAAGTGCTGTATTTTGATACTGTTGCTCCATACCAAGTGACTCTCAAGATTTATTTTAAGGCAACCTTCTTCACTGCTTAAAGTGCCTGGCATTTGAGTACAGTAAGTTTTTTAATGGTGATCCTAAATGTTTTTTCATTTTAAGGTGTATTGTAATTATTCCTAATTATAGTTTTATTTTTGTCATGAGGGTCAAGTGGAACTTATAGGCAAGGAGGCTTATGGTATCAGATTTCATAACTAACATTTTTAAGCTAAGTTTTAAGCTAAATAAGATTTCTTTACTTTTCTTAAGAATGAAATGGAGCTATCACAGACTCGTGAACACTTCTGTAGCGATCATATATTGACTGCTAATCTCCTGTATGCTCCAACGGGTCAGGAGCTTAGAGGAAAATCTTATTAACTAAATTGTGATTAAAAATAGTGATTGCTTAACTAATTCAGTTAACGACTCCTTGCCACAGTTATGTGAAAATAGTACAGAGTCAGCACAACACAGTTGGGCTCAATAGGCCTTTCTGAGCTTGAAGCATCAGTTCTTAGATAAGCAGTAAGAAATTAAACTGATTATATATTGAGTACAGAAGATGATTTTTTACCTTTGATCTTTATTTTTTTACGTTTTTATTTTTTATTGAAGTATATAGTTGAATTACAGTGCTGTGGTAATTACTGCTATACAGCAGAGTGACTCAGTTATACATATATATGCATTCTTTTCATATTCTTTTCCGTCATACTGTATCACAGGATATTGAATATAGTTCCCTGCGCTATAAATTAGGGCCTTGTTATTTATCCATTCTGTATGTACCAGTTCGCATCTGCTAATCCCAAACTCCCAATCCAGCCCTCCCCCACCACACTCTCCCTTGGCAGCCACCAGTCTGTTCTGTGTCTGTGAGTCTGTTTCTGTTTTGTAGATAGGTTCATTTGTGTCCTATTTCAGATTCCACATATAAGTGTTATCATATGGTATTTGTCTTTCTCTTTCTTAGTATGCTGATCTCTAGTTGCATCCATGTTGCTGCAAATGGCATTATTTTGGGGTTTTTTATGTCTGAGTAGTACTCCACTGTGTACATGTACCACATCTTCTTTATCCATTCATCTGTCGATGGAGACTTAGGTTGTTACTGTGAACAGTGCTTCTATGAACATAGGCATGCATGTATCTTTTTGAATTATAGTTTTGTGTGGATATATGCCCAGGAGTGGGATTGCTGGATCATATGGTAACTCTGTTTTTAGTTTTCTGAGGAACCTCCATGCTGTTTTCCACAGTGGTTATACCAACTTAAATTCCCACCAACAGTGCAGGAGAGTTCCCTTTTCTCCACACCCTCTCCAGCACTTCTTATTTGTAGACTTTTTAATGATGGCCATTCTGACTGGCATGAGGTGGTACCTCATTGTAGTTTTAATTTGCATTTCTCTGATAATTAGCAACGTTGAGCATCTTTTCATGTGCCTATTGGCCATCTGTATTTCTTTGGAGAAATGTCTATTTAGGTCTTCTGCCTATTTTTCAAATGGGTTGTTTCTTGTTGTCGAGTTCTATGAGCTGTTTGTATATTTTGGAAATTAAGCCCTTGTCAGTCACATCATTTACAAATATTTTCTCCCAGCCTGTAGATTTGTCTTTTCGGGTTTTTTTAATCGTTTCCTTTGCTGTGCAAAAGCTTGTAAGTTTGATTAGATCTCATTTGTTTATTTTGGTTTTCATTTCTATTGCCTTGGGAGACAGACTTAAGAAAACATTGGTACGATTTATATCAGAATGTTTTGCCTATGTTCTCTTCTAGGAGTTTTTATGGTGAGAAGACTTTAAAATCCTCCAGTTCGTCCTTGTCCTTTCTTCTTTGTTTTAATGTGGAGTGTAGGAACACATATTCTAGACAAATTTTAAGTTATGGTTAATTGAAGTTTTTACCGTACTGTTTCAGTATATTGACTGGGGATATGCATGTTCTTGTTTACTTTGTCAACAGCCAAGTACATTCCATGATTTGGAGATCTGGGTGTCAGTGAGATACCTTTGGTTGTTTAAAGGGTTTCCTTACGTGTAGGAGCTCTTCCTTTTTTAAAACTTTATCACTCCTCTGTAGACTTGGACTATGTGAATTCAAAATATTCTGCAACTGTATTTTACCACCAGTTGTGGCAATGATCATTCTTATACAGCGCTTAACATGTGCCAAGAACTGTTTTACACATTTTATATATTTTAACTGACTTAGTTATCAACGGACCCTATGAGGTAGGTACTAATATTATCCTCATTTTACAGAAGAGGAAACTAAGGCCCAGGGAATAACTTGCACAGATACCCAACTACTCAGTGGCAGAGCCAGGATTATATTCAAACATGCTGGTTTCATATTTATGCTCTCTCTACTACTACAGCCTAGTGTATCTTCAATAGAGCGTGGTAAAATAAATTAGAACAGATCTATCGTGATCCTGTTTCTCTGTTTTGAAATGTTAACTAAAAATTCTTAAATGTCTCAGCACAGAGCACAGTAAGAAATGGGACCATTCTATTCAGTGTAAACAGCAGGGTTTTTTCCCTTTCTAACACTGTACATTGAGATACATAGTTCTTGCCACCACATCTGTCCTCCACAAACTAGGTACTTTGGCATTTTAGGGACAGAGGATCTAATAGTGATTAGCATTTACTTTTTCTTCTTTCATACAAATTACATTCCTTGCCCTTCCTTGGAGTTCTGAGTGCTTTCTCTTTAGGAATACTAAAATTCTTTTCTTGCCTAATATTTTTATTTGTCACTAGAACAAGTAAATTCAAGAGTGAATACTAAAAAATCTATAGAATCCATGCTGTAATTTGACTATACTGTTCCAAACTAAGTCAAAAATAAAAGATGGTTTTAGTTACTTTATAAATTACATGAAAATGGATACTTTAGGCTTACAGAGTCATGAATATAAATCTCTCATAAAAGGGAAATTATCCACTGGTAATTTATGTAAAGAAATTTGAAGTTTTTGTCTTCATCTCCACAAAGGTTTTTAAGTCCCATATAGTATCCATCATATAACGGTAAAAAGTAGATTCTTCTGCTGTTAGAACTAATACTGTTTGTTTTTAGTGTGTGATCTCCTATGTCATCTTACTGTCTTGATAAGAAGGGGACTTTGTGCAAGCGTATAAACGGTATCACTGTCTTCATTACATATACCCATAATTAGATTAACCGTAAGCCACAGTTACTAGTCTGGGATTACAAACTGAGATTCTTTCTTTCAGTTGATAATAAAAGTAATTTGCTTTGTATAACTAATGACAGTTTTTACTTTGGAGAGAAACTGAAACAGAAATTACTTTATGGAAGAATCTAGGTGAGTGATTTGTTTATATTGTTTTAACATAGTGTTGTAAGACAATTTGATATAAAGTATAACTATAATGAAGAATGGCTTATCTGTAGAGGAAATTAATAAATGAACGGTTCCTCTTGATCCTTTGCTTTCAGGCAAAAATGTGTTTTTCTCTTATCATAATTGCTAAATAAAAGATTTCTCCTCTTTCAAATTAAATAGCTGCAGAAATTAAAATACCTCTTTAATGAACTGTGCTGCCCAGATTTTCCCATTACAGCTGATTTCTGTGTATTTTTTTTTTAATATACCCACAGCTCGTAAAACAAAGAAAAAGATAAAAGGAATTCAGCAGGCCACTACAGGAGTCTCACAAGAAACTTCTGAAAATTCTGCTAACAAAACAATAGTCCCCGCAACGTTACCACAACTCACCCCTACCCTGGTGTCACTGCTGGAGGTCATTGAGCCGGAGGTGATATATGCGGGCTACGACAGCTCCATTCCAGATACAACTTGGCGGATCATGACTACACTCAACATGTTAGGTGGGCGGCAGGTGATCGCAGCCGTGAAATGGGCAAAGGCGATACCAGGTAAGATGCAAAGATAACGCAACTAAGGCACAAGTCTTAGAATCTTTTAAATAAAACATTCGGGCTTTCTATCGCCCTGGTCCCATGGCCTCCTGCCATCCCCACTCCATCAAGGGGGGAAAGGGTATAAATATCAGGGGAAATTTTTTTTTACCTTAAATTCACTGAATGAGTATCATCCCAGGACAGGACTCTTGGCTTTCTGTTTTACTATTTAGTATAGCATTTTACTATTTAGTCCATATTTACTCACATAGGCAAAAGGTGACAAAAATTGGCAACTCTTATTACATTGAATGCTTTTAAAAAGTACTGAGGGCTTTGGTCTTAACATGTCAGATGACAAAGGAAAACCTGTGCCCACTTTGTGCTTCCTTTCCTCTATCTGTTAAGAGTCCTCCAAAACTGTCTTTGGCAGTTCCCAGAGAGACGATCTTCTCTTTGGCAACTAGAATGTTTCCTCATACCTTTATTCCTCTTAATTCAGGATTCAGGAACTTACATCTGGATGACCAAATGACCCTACTGCAATATTCATGGATGTTCCTCATGTCATTCGCCCTGGGGTGGAGATCATACAGACAATCAAGTTCCAACTTGCTGTGTTTTGCTCCTGATCTGATTATTAATGAGTAAGTCATTTGTGAGTCATTTTCCTTCAGGACTGAATCAATCCTACCAGGTATCTTGGAACTGGGCAAACTTGAAATAGAGTTTATCAATGCTTAAGGCAGACCAAGTGTAATGCAGAGCAAATTACACGTGGCATTATTACTGTAATTTAAGGATTTTTTTTAAATAGTGAGCATCGCTTTGGGTCAGTAAAGTCTACAGCAAGTAAAAAGGAATCTTACTGTGGCCTTGTTTTAATTATGTAACCCTACTTCAGAAAGGAAACAGATGCAGTGTTTGCATTGCATGATGCAATTCATACTGATCTTGCTTTCAGCAGGGACAATTACAGATGGGGATGACAGGTATGGACCCAGAGACAAGAGGTATCTCTTTGCATGGCAAGGCTCACTCAATGTCTGTGACTTGGAAAGAACGTGGGAACAAGATTTTATTTTTAAATTTGGGAGAGAACCAACCACACTTTAAGATTTGATCAATCAGCTATTCTCTAGTCCTCTAGGCCTGTGAAATACTTCAGATATCCATTCCCCCGTACCCCTTGCAGTTGTTGTTTTCCGCCTCCAGTTTATCCTCCATCATGCTAAGTTTTTCTTCCTAATGCAGTTTGATCATATAATGGATCACCCCGACACACAGGTGTCTTCAGTGAGCACTCAGGGCACACTCAGCATGGTTTCTGGCTTTCCAGAATCCAGCCTCACTTTATCTCTCGTTGTTCTCCTTCACATACTCTTTGTTCCCACTCAGCGTGATCTGTTCTTCATACATACCCCTAGCTCATGATGTTCATACCACCATGTAAAACCTCTCTGCTGTACATCCCTAGCTCTTATCCCTTTCTACCTTTTTGTACTCACAGCTTATTTCCTTTATTAGAATGCAAACAGGAGAGTCACACACTCACATATACCTACCCATTGGTCTGGGCACAGTGAAAACTGAAGGAGATTTGTGTTCATGTGAAAAAAGATAAAGATGTTAGAATTGTGAGCTCTGGGTGCTCCTGACTCTGGGTGCTCCTGACTAAGAATTCCCAAAAAATTAATGAAATCTTAAACCACATTATTAGAATAATAGTCTCATTGTACTCTATGTGAGTTAACCCATCATTAGTAGTTTGTGTTCAGGATGCCCTATTAAAAGTAACAGTGACTGTAAATATGTCCAGAGTGGCAAGGAGTTTGGAAATTAACATCAGCTGATGAACAGAGGATGAATGGAGGAAGGGGAAAAGGACACTTGAGAACACTGAGGACAGCCTAAAAAGACATCCTGTGAAGATAAAGCAAACATATTGTTTTATCTGTTGGGTATGCCAGGCATAAAAAGAACAGGTAGAAGTTATACAAGAGCATCTATCTGAGCTGAGCTGAGTGTGAAATGGGAGGGGGCTTGCCTGATGTAGTAAGCTCGAATTATTATATCTATTTTAGTAGAGACTGGATGGTGCTAGCTCTAAATATTTTAAAAGAGGCTGAATTATTGAGTTAGACTTGGGGTGGTTGCTCTATTGGTAATACTTATTTTCCAGCACAGTATTCATTGAATCATATTTGAGTACTTACCAAGTGCCAGACACTATTTGAGAGCTTGAGCTATAAGAGATGAGGCCCCTGCTCACATACTGATGAGGAAAATCAAATAAATGACCAAAATTATTTCAGAGAGCCATGACAGAATAGTGTGGGGGGAGGGGAGAGGGGTATAGGCTACTTTAGATTTGGGGACCACAGAAGGCCTCTCTAAAGAGCTGAGTGCTAAATAGTACAAAGAACAGCTTATAGGAAAGGTAGGGCATCTCAGGCAGAAAAGATGAGTACAAAGGCTGGAAACAACCTTGGCATGTGTAAGGAACTGAGAGAAAGCCACTGAGGATGTTCTATGAGTTTAGAGAAGTGGACAGGGACCGAGTCAAGCAGCATCTTGTAGGCCATGAAATAATAGAGTTTAGATTTTATTCTCGGAGCATGAAGAAGCCAGTGCGCGGGAGAGGGGGAGTTTCAAACAGGGGAACATCAAATACTTACCACACTCCTAATTTGTGCCTGGTACAGTATTAGCAGAGAACTACAGCAGAGAACAAGACAAACAAAGTTCCTGACCTTTATGGCTTACACTCTAGTTGAGGAGACACAGATAAGCATCAAATAAAGAATCTCAGACTGTGATGGAGTTTTTACTAGAGAGAGGCCTTTTTCAGATAGGGTGGCTAGTATTTGAGCTGATGAGACCTGAAGGAGAAGACCAGTCTTCATAGTGAGAAGAAACATGACAAGAGGCATGTGAAATATGTACTATAATCACACTCTTTGTATTCCAAGAAGGGGCCATATCTCTGCCGTCAGTTGGTAGGCACTGCCATGTGGTTCACCAGACCAGATCTCCACACATACTCTTCTACTTTAAAGAAAGAAGTCACCTTGACTATCTGTTGCCAAAAAAAAAGACTGCTCAAAACCACTGCATCACAATTTGACAAGATTTTAAGTTGTTCGATCAAATTTAACTGATAAAAATATGTAGCTTATATGTATATTCAGAGACATTTGAAATTTCTTAGTACTTGCTCCTCATTTCAGAATCTGACCATGCTTGCTTAAAAAGTTAAAAACATGTTGACTGGGCTTCCCTGGCGATCCAGTGGTTAAGACTTCGCCTTCCAATGCAGGGGGTGTAGGTTCGATCCCTGGTTGGGGAGCTAAGATCCCACATGCCTCGCAGCCAAAAATCCAAAACATGATCAATGTTGTAACAAATTCAAATAAAGAGTTTAAGAATGGTCCACGTCAGACAAAAAAATCTTTAAACCAAAACAACATGTTTGACTACATTTACTCTTCTTAGTCACTTGCAATTTGAAGTCATTTAATTGTGATTAAAACTGTGAACAGGTTTATATGAAACACCAGCATATCCTCTTTTATAAAATTAATCTAATTCAGAGTTTTTATTTGGGGGGGGCACTCAAATTTAGACTTAAACAGTTACAGCATAACCTTATAGCATAACCTGGTATTTCTTACATAAAGTAGGAGTTAACAGAAATTTTTTCTCAGTGTTCAACTTTATTGGAGGATAAATGGCTTACAGAAATAGCTTTTAAGTGGGCATTCTTATTTCCCATTCTTGTGTCCTTATGCTGTTGTGATAATAATCATCTTTTTTTTTTTCCTGTTAAGAAGTCCAAGATCACTTTCTGTCAGAAAATTAAAAAAAAAAAACAGCTCTTGAAGTATTTTTAAAAGCATGAATGAGGCTCAGTTTCAGGCTCTTAGTTAGTGTCATTTAAAAAGTCTGAGACTCTATTTGAAAATCATAGATGTGATACTAACTGTTGAGAATCCTAACTGAGAATTCATTTGGGGTACCTTTAGTTGGAAGAATATTCAGTTTCATAATGTCAGTCAGAGGCAGATTTTGAGTATCAGAGTCAAGTTCTAATTCTGACTCTCTACATAACTGTAAACAGTATCACATACAGTTGTCTTTAGAATGGAATGCTGTGAAAGAAAATACCGTTTGATTTTCAAATGGGTAGGATTTAAAACTGTGTTGTCTAACTGGACATATTCAAATACTACCATAAAACCTTTATTTAAATGAATAACTGGTAATAAATTCTGTAGAAATAAATTATAAAATACTTAAATAAAACAAATGTAGAAAAATAATTTCTCCACTATATTAAGGAAAGTTTTCCAAAATTCTAATCCAGAGAGAATTAGCATTAATTGCAATAGTTAGGTGAGTTCATGGCTTTGCAAAATAGAACAAAAAAGTACTTTTTTGGGGAACAAGAATTATTTCTTCCTAACTCAAACACTGATATTTGTCTTTCACAGGCAGAGAATGGCTTTACCCTGCATGTATGACCAATGTAAACATATGCTATATGTTTCCTCTGAGTTAAACAGACTTCAGGTATCTTATGAAGAGTATCTCTGTATGAAAACCTTACTGCTTCTCTCTTCAGGTTGGTAGAACACCTACTCTCTTCTAATATTCACCTGAATATTCAAAAGCATAAAATATAGAAGCCTAGAAACAAAGGTTTATTTGTATGTATACAAAGCACTAATAATTATACCAAGTCTAGTTTCCTGCTAGTCAGGTACCTTAGATTTTCATAAATGTAAATTTTAGAAAGGTACAGCCAGTGATACCAAGATTCATAAGATAGATAGATAGGTATCATGGAGAAATGGAGAAGTATATGAATCACATGGCAAGGAGGAGGCGGGCTCTACCGACCTGTAATATCTACAGCCTTCTTCCTTCCTGCAACCTTTGACAATGCCGAAGACACAGAGAAGGAATGCCAACAAGAATGATTTTTGTTTCTCTACTACACTGTTATTTGGTGACAAATTTTAGTTATACAATGAGTACTACTGCGTATAAGAAATTACGGATGAGACCTAATAAAACTTAAAAGCTTCTGCACAGCAAAGGAAGCCATAAACAAAACGAAAAGACAACCCACAGAAAGGGAGAAAATATTTGCAAACAAAGTGACCAAGAAGGGATTAATCTCTAAAATACACAAACAGTTAATGCAGCTCAATATCAAAAAAACAAACAACCCAATCAAAAATGGGCAGAAGATCTAAATAGACATTTCTCCAAAGAAATACAATGAAATGGCCAAGAGTCACATGAAAAGCTGCTCAACATCACTGATTATTAGAGAAATGCAAATCAAAACTACCATGAGGTATCACCTCACACCAGTCAGAATGGCCATCATCAAAAAGTCTACAAACAGTAAATGCTGGAGAGGGTGTGGAGGAAAGGGAACCCTTTTGCACTGTTGGTGGGAATGTAAATTGATACACCCACTATGGAGGACAGTAAAAAGTTTCTTGAAAAACTAAAAATAGAGCTACCATATGATCCAGCAATCCCACTCCAGGACATATATCTGTAGAAAACCATAATCCGAAAAGATACACGCACCCCAGTGTTCACTGCAGCACTATTTACAATAGCCAAGACATGGAAGCCACCTAAATGTCCATCGACAGAGGAATGGATAAAGAAGATGTGGTAATACACAACAGAGTAGAGTATTAGCCATAAAAAAGAACAAAATGATGTCATTTGCAGCAACATGGATGGACCTAGAGATGGTCATACTGAATGAAGTAAGTCAGGCAGAGAAAGACAAATATCATATGATATTGCTTATACGTGAAATCTTAAAAAAAAAGATACAAATGAACTTATTTACAAAATACAAATAGAGTCACAGATGTAGAAAAACTTATGGTTGCCAAGGGGGAAGCAGGGGGAGGGATAAATTGGGAGATTGGAATTGACATATACACACTACTATATATAAAATAGAAAACTAGTAAGAACCTACCATATAGCACAGGGAACTCTACTCAATACTCTGTAATGGCCTATAGAGGACAAGAATCTAAAAAGAGTGGGTATATGTATATATACAATATAACTGATTCACTTTGCTGTACAGCAGAAACTAACACAACGTTGTCAATCAATTATACTCCAATAAAAATTAATTTAAAAAAAGAAATATGGGAGAAACAGATATAACCTACAAAAGGTGTGCTTGATTACTATTAGAAGGTTGGTTAATGCAGCACTGGAGCTCGACTGCTGGACAGAGGTATTCTATCTAGAGTTTATAGAACAATCTTGAAAGTTTAGATGAAGTTATTGGTGTATGAACTTCAGTGAGACTACTTTCAGCTAGCAAAGCATATTAGAAAACTTCTGAAAAATAGAGTATCTTGTCTATCTTAGTAAAAATACGGCATTTTCAACAAAAAGAAGCCTTCATTCCATTAGTAACTGTGGTTTCAAAGTTGCTGAATAACTGTAAGCTGTGGATGCTCACATGACTATATCTATTTAAGCTTTTCCAAAGCACACATCAATATTAATACCTTCGTACTATCTTCATTTTACGAAACGTTGTTTATTTAATGTCACTAGATTTAAGGAATATTAATATTTCAAAGTAAGAAAAATACTCGTTTTTAAGGTTACCTGTAGCAGTACTCTTGTTAAAGAAGTGAGCTTGATGTTGTTTGAGGAAACAGTTAAATTTCTGATCAAGAATCATTTTGATTGGTAATATCCATGTACAGGTCAGTGCTAAGATACTAACCTTACTGGTAAAAAATGATGCTTTAAGTTTTATACATTCCAGACTCACTGAGCTATATGTTTTTGTTTTTTTTCATTGTAGATGATAAGAAAAAGTAAATTGAACCAGTATATATCACTGGTTCTTTAAAAAAAAATAAAATCAGAAGAATGAAAATACATACCTTAAGATATAATTAGACTTCTACTCTGACAGAACACTGATAGGTATCCTTACCTCCTGCTAAAAAAATGCTGGACTAAAACTTTGTGCAGGCAGGTACTGAGAGAGGTAAGCTGCACTCTGAAGCTAGCTTTCTCTTAGAGGATATTTGCAAAGCCTGGTAAATTAGTATACTTAGTAAGTTTAAAGACAAGTGCAACTGTAAAAACAAAACAAAACAAAAAAACAATGATGGCTCTAAAGGCAGATTAGACACATCTGAAGAGACTTTAATCTGAAATACATATCTGAAGAAATTAGCCAGAATACAATTTTTAAGATGCATATATATGTGTGTATACATGTATTCATATTTATATATGTGTGTGTTATGTATGTATGTAAGTGAACAATGATAAGAGGCATGATTGAGCGAGGAGGTCTAAAACAGTGCTTCACAACTCTTTTCGTGTCAGTGCTATAAAAAATAGCATTCATACATAGCACAATGAGGTAAATGAATAAGGCTACTTGCAGCCAGTGGCAGCCAGCATAACAGACATTATCAACACATTTGTAACCCATTCATAGCACACCGGTTGAAAAAAGCTCTGGTCTTATTATAATCATCAGAGATCCAAAATGAAAGGTGAAAAGATAGAATGGCTGAAAACTTTCCAGAACAGCAGCAATTGAAGAAAGTGGAGTAAGTTTTTTCAGAAAGCTAAGGGAAAAAAACCTGAAAAATGAGGGTGGCTTTCCAGTTTCAGCTCTCACAGTTAAACAGCTTGGCAGTTATCACTCCCATCCTCACAAATAACTAAAAGCTGAGCAAACTGACAGTCAATGACTTTTTTTTAGATCCATCAGTGAAGTAAGGTCACAGGGCAAACCACTACCTGAAAATCTGGAGAAACAGGCAAATACAGAGCAGCCCAGCCAAGATCAGCTTTCTGGAAGCAGAAGCTACTGGAGCCAGTAACATAGGAACACTTACAGTATTTTTTATGAATTTCTGGAGACCAAGTTAGGAATAGCTGGCATGTTAATAAAAACTCTGGGGACCCAGTCTTAGGGGGTTGTCCCCCACAGTTTTCTGGGGTTTACCTCCAGAAGCCCCAGCAGGTTTTCAAGGTGAAGATCAGAGAAAGATTCCCTCATGTTTCTGACCTGGAGAAAAGGGGCAAATAGATAATTCCAGCCCCCTGTGTCTCATGTAAGGGAGGAGAAGGAGGGAAAAAAAGGTTCAGAAGCACGTCTAAAGGTCAGAGCCTACGGACTCAGGCCTACTATAATTAATTAAGAAAAAAGAAAAACCTGAGATTTAACCATAAAAGTATAAAACACTCCACATCCCCAACACCTTACAACCATATGAACAGAGTTCCAGTATAATCCAGAATTACAGCTGGGAGAGCTACAGAACACAGCTATTTAAAGAAGGTGTTCTTAGGGAAACTCCAAGACAACAGGGGAAAAAAATAAGAACAAGGAAATTAGAGGAAACTGAAACCTCTTAACACCTATAGCTTCAGAAAGCCTTAAACACAACTGCTCCTAGCCAGATTAAAAGCCTAATTAATTACCTCAGTTCTGATATGTCATATCCAGCTTTCAATTTAAAACTACAGTCTGGAGAGAAAAGCATCAAAACCAGACTCAGACATGACACACATGTTATAATTATCAGATAGGGAATTTAAAATAACAACAATTAATATATTAAGGGCTCTAATGGAAAAAGTAAACATATAAGAATATATGGGTTTTGTAAGCAGAGAGGTAGAAACTCTAAGAAAGAATCAAAACGAAATGCTAGAAATTAAAAATACTGTAATGAAAATGAAGAGTGCTGGGCTCATCAGTAGATTTGACACAGCCAAGGAAAAGAATCACTGAGCTTGAAGATACCTCAGTAGAAACTTCCCAGACTCAAATGCAAAGAGAAAAAGGAATGAAAAAAATGCAACAAAACATTCAAGAACTGTGAGGACAATTACAAAAAGTGTAACATACAAGTAATGGGAATATCAGAAGTAAAAGAAAGGAAGGAACAGAAGAAATATTTGAAGCAATAAAGGCTGATAAATTTCCAAAATTAATGACAGACACCAAAGCACAGATCCAGGAAGCTCAGAAAATACCCAGAAAGATAAATAAATAGCAAAAAATCTATACCTAGGCATATTTTACTCAAATGACAGAAAACCAAAGACAATAAGGAAATCTTGAAAGAGGCCAGAGGAAAAAACAGCTTGCTTGTTCCTTATAAAGGAACAAAGATAAAAATTACATTAGAATTCTCATTAGAAACCATGCAAGCAAGAAGGTAGTGAACTATTTAGTGTTGAAAGAAAGAAAAAGATCACCCATGTAAGATTTGGTGTCCAGTGAAAGTACCCTTCATAAGTGAAGGCAAAAGGAAGACTTTCTCAGACAAGAATCTGGGAGACTTAGTCGCCAGAAGACCTGCCTTGCATAAAATGTTAAAATAAGTTCTGCTGAGGAAAAGAGATTAATTTAGTTCAGAAACATAACATTTCATTTTTCTTCTTAATTGATCTAATAACTGTTTAATAATAGCAACAGTGTATGGGATAATTATAACATATGGATAAGTGAAATGAATGTCAGCAATGTTAAAAGGATGGAGGTGAAGAATTGGGAATACTGTTTTAAGGTTACCTGCACTTCCTATAAAATAGTACAGTGCTATTTGAAAGGAGATGTAGATTAGTTGTAAATGTACATTGCAAACTCTAGGGCAGCCACTAAACACAATTTTATAAAGAAGTAATAATTGATATACTGAGAGGAGAGAAAAATAGAATCATATGAAACACAATAAAAACTAGAAAAGGCAGAAAAAGGGAAATAACAGTGAGTAGAAAACAGTCACAAACATGTAGATATTAATCCAGATACCTCAACCACTTTAAATTTGAAAGGCCTAAGTATACCAATAGTCCTTTTTTTTTTAAAATGAAGGTCAAAAGAAAATGTGCCACCACAGATCCTCAGTAAAGTAATATTAAAGGATATACTTAGGCTAAGGAAAGTAATCCCATCTTTAAAGAGGGAAAAAAGAACAGAGAAAGTGGTAAATATTTAGATACATTTAAACTGACACTGTATAACAGTAATCGTGTCTTTGGGGAGTTAAAAAATAGAACTAAAGCACACAATAATTACATACTGCAAGAAGGCAAGAAGGTGGGCTTCCCTGGTGGCTCAGTGGTTAAGAATCCGCCTGCCGATGCAGGGGACACGGGTTCGAGCCCTGGTCCGGGAAGATCCCACATGCCGTGGAGCAGCTAAGCCTGTGCACCACAACTACTGAGCCTGCGCTCAGTAGGCTGCGAGCCACAACTAATAAGCCCACGTGCCACAACTACCGAGGCCCACGCACCTAGAGCCCCTGCTCCACAACAGGAGAAGCCCACACACCGCAACAGAGTAGCCCCCACTCGCCCCAACTAGAGAAAGCCTGCGCGCAGCAACAAAGAGCCACTGCAGCCAAAGATAAATAAATAAAATACATTTATTTTTTTAAAAAGGGAAGTTTGATAAGTTAAAAATGAGTTTAAATTTCAAGGATGACAACAAGAAATAGAAAGAGTGTACAGAGTATACAAAGTACATACCAAACCATGAGTGGTTGGGGGGAGAACATGGTAAGAAAAACCAATCCAAAAGGATAAAAGAAATGAGAGGCCGTGGGTGGGGAAGCATAAACAAAGGCATGATAAGAGGAAGTAACAAATAGATGGTACAAATAAATTCAAATATATCAGCAATTTCATTAAATATAGATGGACTAAATGCTCCAAGGCTCCAAGATGAAAAGATATAGAAAGTGCAAGACTGGATTAAGAAAACAGTCCAACTTTGTGCTATTTATAAGAGATATACCTAAATAAAGATGTTGAGTGGCTGATACACTATGCATAGTGTAACCCAGTGGTGGCAAACTTTCTGTAAAAGGGCAGATGGTAAATGTTTTCAGCTTTGCATACAGTCTCTGTCAGTAGTACTCAAACTCTGCCCCTTGTGATGTGACCACAGTCATCAACAATACTTAAGGAGAACAGGCATGGCTGTGTTTCAGTAAAACTGTATTTACAAAAACAGGCTGCAGGTAGTGGGTCATTGCTGACCACTGCTTTACCCAAAAGAAGGCTGAAGCAGCTACATTATTATCAAAATAGACTCTAAGGCCCCCCCAAAACAGTTCTATATTTAAAGACACTCATTAGATAAAGCATTCTACTCACCAGGAAAATAATTCTGAATATATGGCCCTGAACTACATAAAGCAAAAATCCCAAGGATTATTGGGGGTAATTTGGAATGGATGAAATTCTTTTAAATATAAATACTGAATAGGATTTCTCCCCTAATTATTTTTAGAATGAGGACAACCAGCAGGGAAAATAATTTATAAATAAGCAGTCATTATTTTAAAAATTAGCAATAACTAGATTATTTGTAATATAATAATGTGTAAAAATTAACCCACTTTAAACATGGCAGTGATAAGAGTATCACTCCTGATTAAGTGGCCTTCATTTTCACACTAACACTGACATCTCAGAAGTGTCGACTTTGCTTTATGGAATCAGGACGTTTTCATATGTATTCTTTGGTCTAATCCTAACCAAAATCCTATGAGTGATATACCACATTAAAAAATGAAGGATAAAAACATATGATCATCTCAGTAAATGTAGAAAAAACATTTGACAAAATTCAACATCCATGGGAGGGAGATGCAAGAGGGAAGAGATATGGGGATATATGTATAGCTGATTCACTTTGTTACACAGCAGAAACTAACACACCATTGTAAAGCAATTATACTCCAATAGAGATGTTAAAAAGAAAAATTCAACATCCATTTATGATAAAAACTCTCAACAAACCCAGTATAGAGATAGGGTACCCGAACATAATAAAGGCCATATATGACAAGCCCACAGCTAATGTCATACTCAGTGGTGAAAAGCTGAAAGCTTTTCCTCTGAAATAAGGAATGAGAGACAAGGATGCCCACTCTAGCCACTTCTAGTCAACCTAGTACTGGAAGTTCTAGCCACAGCAGTTAGGCAAGAAAAAGAAATAAAAGGCATCCAAATCAGAAAGGAAGAAGTAAAACTCTAACTGGGGTCTGCACATCCTGGGTGGTCTAATTATTACTGCCTGTTTAATTGTAATCAATAAAGCTATTTGACAAAAAAATTTTAAGAGTTGTAAAACCCTCACTATTTGCAGATTATCTAATTTTATATATAGAAAACCCTAAAGATGCCATCCAAAAAAACTGTTTGAACTAATAAATTCAGTGAGGTTGCAGGATACAAATTCATTTTACAAAAAATTAAGAAAATAATTCCATTTACAGTTGCATCAAAAAGAATAAAAAACATAGGAATAAATTTAACCACAGAGGTAAAAGACTTGTACGCTGACAACTAAGATGTTTCAGTGAAAGAAACTGAAGGAAATAAAAATTAAATGGACATTCTGTGCTTATGTATTTGAAGAATTAACATTGTTAAAATGTCCATACTGTTCATAGCAATCAACAGATTCAATGCAATCCCTATCAAAATTCCTCTGGCATTTGTCACAGAAACACAACAAACAATCCTAAAATTTGTATGGAAGCATAAAAGACCCAGAATAGCCAAAGCAATCTTGAGAAAGAAGAACAAAGCTGAACACACGCCCTGGTTTCAAACTATATTATAAAGCTGTAGTCACTAAAACAATATGGTACTGGCATAAAACCATTCACATAGATCAATGGAACATAACTGAGAGCCAAGCAATACAGCCGTGCGTATACTGACAAAGGAGCCAACAGTATACAATGGGGAAACGACAGTCTCTTCAGTAAAGATGTTGGGAAAACTGGACAGCTACATGCAAAAGAACGAAACTGGACCACTATCTTACAGCATACACAAAAAATAACTCAAAATACATCAGACTTGAACATTAAGTCCTGAAATCATAAAAGTCCTAGAAGAAAACATAGGCCGTAAGCTCCTTGATGTCCGTCTTGGGGTTGATTTTTCGGATTGGACACCATAAGCCAAGGCAACAAAAGCAAAATAAACAAATGAGACTATATCAAACTAAAGAGCTTCTACACAGCAAAGGGAACCATCAACAGAATGAAGAAGCAACCTACCAAATGAGAGGAAATATTTGCAAATGATATATATATCTGATTAGGGTTAATATCCACAACATATAAAGAACTCATACAACTCAATAGCAAAAAAACAAATACCCTGGTTTTTAAAATGGGCGAAGGACCTGAACAGACATCTCACAAAGACATACAGTCAACAAGTACCTAAGAAGGTGCTTAACATCATTAGTCATCAGGGAAATGCATGCAAATCAAAACCACACCTTACATCTATTAGAATGACTATTATCAAAAAGCCCAAAGATAACAAGTGTTGGCGAGGGTGTGGAGAAAAAGGGGACCTTTGTGCACTCTTCAGGTAATGTAAATTGGTGCAGCCACTATAGAAAACAGTGTGGAGGTTTTTCAGCAAATTAAAAATAAAACTACTGTATGATCCAGCAATTCCACTTTGGGGTATTTAACGATAGGAAACAAAATAAGATATGGAAAAGAGAAGTGCACCCACACGGTCACTGCAGAATAATTTATGATAGCCAAGATATGAAAACAGCCTAAGTGTCTGCTGATGGATGACTGCATAAAGAAAATGTGGTATATATATTTGCTGGAATATTACTCAGCCATAAGAATGAATGAAATCTCATCATTTGCAACAACGTGGATGGACCTTGAGGGCATTATGCTAAGTGAAATAAGTCAGAGAAGACAAATACCATATAATCTTACTTGTATGTGGAATCTAAAAACAAAAGCTCATGGACACAGAGTACAAACTGGTGGATACCAGAGTTGTGTGTGTGTTGGGGGGGTGGGTGTTGAGGGATGGGAGAAATGGGTGAAGGGTTTAGAGAGTACAGACTTCTAGCTATAAAATAAATAATTCATGGAGATGTACAGCAGGGTGCCTACAGTTAATAATATGATACTGTATATTTGAAAATTGCTAAGGGTAAAATCTTAAAAAGTTGATCACAAGAAAAGTTTTGTAACATTTATGGTGATAGATGTTAACTAGACTTACTGTGGTGATCATTTTGCAATATATACAAATATTGAATCATTGTGTTATACACCTGAAATTCATGTAATGTTATATACTAATTATATCTAAATTTCTTTAAATAAAAAATTTTTTTTAATTCACTGAGAAAGAGTAGGAAACGGGCTCAGGGAGGTTATACTCAAGTCCACAGGGCAAGTAAGAATGAAAAAGACTTCCTTCTCCTGAACCCACTGCTTTTCCTCTATTCCAGCATTTTCTAAGATGTCAGCAGCAGTGAAGTTTTAAGTTTGGGAAACAATGTGTTCCCCTCCCTGGAGAGTGCATCATTATAGCTCTGAGAAGTCCTGAAATCCAGAAATCTGCCTAACTTTGTATTACACACTTAGTTTTGTTAAATTCTGACCATCAAATCCTTTTTTTCCTAATCATCATTAACACAGAACCAGAGTTCCTAGGAGCACACCTTAAGAAATGTTAGCATGCACAGAAGTCATAATCTCTGCAAGACTAAGTGAAACCATGGTTAACAGTCTGTTCACAGTCCCTCTTAACTGGTATCATTTTTTGAAGAGTAGTGTAAAAACCTGATTTTATACCAACTTTATGATCCATGAGGTATTTTCTATATTTCTGTACATAAGGAAAGGCAGATATTTGCTCCCCAGTAAGGCATATATATAAGCCACATAAAAAAATCAAGTTTCTTTTTAGATTGGAATTGTACCAACTCAGTATGTTAACACATTGATTAATAAAATGTATTGCATGCCGATTTTAAGGTCCTAATTGACTGGTGATATCACAGCTATTCCAAGATGTAATTGGAAGAATAAACACTGTTTTGTTGAAACTGTCTATGTCTGTACTAGAATTAACTCAAGGGCAGAATGACAGTCAGTGTATTATTCATTTGGTCTTCAAATTAGCTTTGTGAACTAGGGGGGAAGGTGTTTACCAGCTCCATTCATAGATGAGAAACAAAGTGATAAACCCAAAGTTAGTTAAGTCTTCCAATTTTCTATTATCCCATATTCTCTCATGGCTGTATTTTCATAATCCTTCGAAAATGCTTATGTTTTAATGGAGTGCATTAAGAACAGATAGACTGTGTAAACCATGAAATGTGCTACTACTAAGAAATGCCCTACTTACATAAATGAAAAGTTATCACAAGAAAATTCTTTAATTGCTTACATCTTAACCTTTTAGTTCCTAAGGAAGGTTTGAAGAGTCAAGAGCTATTTGATGAAATTAGAATGACCTACATCAAAGAGCTAGGAAAAGCCATTGTCAAGAGGGAAGGAAACTCCAGTCAGAACTGGCAGCGGTTTTACCAACTGACAAAACTCTTGGACTCCATGCATGATGTAAGTGTCAAACAAAAATCCAAATATCAAGAGACATAAAGTATGTCCTGATTAGTGTATATAATTGTATACCACTAGTTGTTGGGGTTTTCTTTTTTTTTTCCCCATTTATCGATTTTCGTGATGGTTTGATTTCAACCTATAAAGTTCAGTTTGGCACACATTTCTCCTAAGGCCAATTATGAAATACTATTTCATCTAATTATGCGCATCTAACATCATGATGCTAGTACAGAATTTAACAGCACTGTTTTTTTTTAAAGGTAGAATTCCTTATTTTTGTATGAATTTATCCAGTAAGTTCGAATGTGTCCTTCATATACTATAGTACTGCAATTCTTCACGAAATACTTAATTCCATATAATTCTATATACAGTTAAAGAAATTCAAAGATTTTTGGTACCTGAGTGCTCATTTTATTTAGGTAAACTTCTTTTTCACCTGGGGAATTCCAGCAGAGATTGGTATATCTAAGTCAGAAATTAAAAAAAAAAAAAAAAAGAGGCCAACAACAAGCATGAGATACCCCTACTGCTAATTTTTTAAGACTGTTCATTACTATATATTCTCTTGCAGGTGGTTGAAAATCTCCTTAACTATTGCTTCCAAACATTTTTGGATAAGACCATGAGTATTGAATTCCCAGAGATGTTAGCTGAAATCATCACCAATCAGATACCAAAATATTCAAGTGGAAATATCAAAAAACTTCTGTTTCATCAAAAGTGACTGCCTTAATAAGAAAGGTTGCCTTAAAGAAAGTTGAATTTATAGCTTTTATTGTACACACTGTCAATCTGTCCTGTAGCAGTTTTTTCTTTTTTTGTTTTTGTCTGGTTTTGGTTTTTGTTTTGTTTTAAATACGCACTACATGTGGTTTATAGAGGGCCAAGACTTGGCAACAGAAGCAGTTGAGCCATCACTTTTCAGTGATGGGAAAAGTAGAAAGTGATAGTTGGTGGATCCCAGAAATTAGAAACAATAACATGGGGGTAAGCTCCACTTTCAGAGAAGGGTGGCACCTAAACCACCAGTGCCTGAAGTCTGCGTGATGAACTTTCTGCTCATACTTTTCACAGTTGGCTGGACAAAATTTTCTAGACTTTTTGTTGGTGTACTTTCCCCTGTATAGTTAGGATAGCACTTTTTGATTTATGCATGGAAACCTGAAAAAAGTTTACAAGTGTATATCAGAAAAGGGAAGTTGTGCCTTTTATAGCTATTACTGTCTGGTTTTAACAATTTCCTTTATATTCAGTGAACTATGCTTGCTCATTTTTTCTTACATAATTTTTGTATTCAAGTTATTGTACAGCTGTTTAAGATGGGCAGCTAGTTCATAGCTTTCCTAAATAAACTCTAAACATTAATCTTCTGTGTGAAAATGGGTTGGTGCTTCTAACCTGATGGCACTTAGCTATCAGAAGACCACAAAAATTGACTCAAATCTCCAGTTTTCTTGTCAAAAAAGCTCATATTTTGTACATATCTGCTTCAGTGGAGAATTATATAGATTGTGCAAATTAACCGTCCTAACTGGTGTAGAGCACCTAGTCCAGTGACCTGCTGGGTAAACCATGGATTACAAAAGACTAATTTAAAAAAATCTAAAAATAAAAAAAATAAAACTACCAAGAGGCCCTGTTTGTACCTAACACCCTATCTCTGCAGCGGTTAGATGGCAAAAAAGTTGGTAAACTGTCTTTCAGGACCTTTTGTTGTAGTTCGTATAACTTCTTAAAAGTTATGATTCCAGATAACCGGCTGAAACACAGCTGAGAAGATTTTAATCTGTCCAAGTAATTCCTCCCACTAAACTTTACGCCCCCCCCGGCCCCAAAATCTGTAATATGGCAAAAGTGGCTAGACACCCATTTTCACATTCCCATTTGTCACCAATTGGTCTTTCTTTCCTGGGGGTACAGGAAAGCTCAGCTACTGATTTTTCTGATTTAGGACTATATGTCAGACTTCCGTGTTCATAAAACTATACATCCCTTACATCCTTATGTGTGCCATGGAGTTCAACAAAAGTCATGTGAATTTCTCCTCCTCACTGTTGAGAATAATTATCATTTTAAACAAGATAGAAGCTGTAGTAGCCCTTTCTGTGTGCACCTTACCAACTTTCTGTAAACTCAAAACTTGTATTTACTAAGCCACAAGAAATTTGATTTCTATTCAAGGTGGCCAAATTATTTGTGTAATAGAAAACTGAAAATCTAATATTAAAAATATGAAACTTCTAATATATTTTTATATTTAGTTATAGTTTCAGATATATATCATATTGGTATTCACTAATCTGGGAAGGGAAGGGCTACTGCAGCTTTACATGCAATTTATTAAAATGATTGTAAAATAGCTTGTATAGTGTAAAATAAGGATGATTTTTAGATGAGATTGTTTTATCATGACATGTTATATATTTTTTGTAGGGGTCAAAGAAATGTTGACGGATAAACCTCTATGATTTATAATGTGTGCGAGCATTCATACAGGCAGCAGTGGGCTCAGAAACCAAACAGGTCTGCTCTAGAGGAAGAGGGAAATGGAGACTGGCCCTGTGTGCTGTGAAGGTTCTTGAGGCTCCGTCCCATTGAGGTCAGAGAGGAAGTAACCCTCTGCCTCCCAGAATGGCCACCCTTCTCATTCCAACAGTGAGTCTGTCCGCGCAGGTTTAGTTTACTGAACCTCCCCTTGCGCTAAAGTGTGTAATCAGGGGACAGAAAGGCGGTGCTTACACACCTACAGGCACCATCACGTACAGCCTCTCCAACAGTTTAATAAAAACAGAGGCTTTAGAAGTTTGGCAATAATACGCATAGAGGTACCAGCAATATGTAAATAGTGCAGAATCTCATAGGTTGCCAATAATACACTAATTCCTTTCTTTCCTTACAAGAGTTCATTTCCAAATGAGGACATGTTTATGTTTTCTTTGAATGCTTTTTGAATGTTCTTATTTTTCGGTATTTTAGAGAAATTATTTAATAAAAAATGTAATCATTTGCTTTTTGAATGCTCTCTAAAAGGGGCTATTCCTTTGTAATTGTTTAAATTGATCTCAAAGTATTTTAAAATGGTTTGTAACCCAGCTGGATGTGAAATTTTTGGTGCCTAAGAAATACCGCTTGAATATTATCATCAGCGACAGTGTTACGTTTCAGAAAGAGCTTCTGAAAGATAAATTATTATTCATTTATAGAACGCTGCAGAAAGCACATCACACGGGAATCTGGACTTTAGCCCCAACGACCTTGGCTCCCCCAAAATAGAGCTCAGTGAATAAAAGATATGTGCACTTTGTGGTTAAAAGGAAATGGACTGACACTCATAAAGCTATAGGAGGCTGTACATTAAATGGAAAAAGAAGCTGTGACAATTTAGGATATGTGGGAAAGAAGAAATTTACCTGAATTATGTGTGAGTATAATTATGGATTTAAGTGAAGAAAGCTATGGTGCTATTTGAAAGCAGCTTCATCTTCTATGTATGTGGTATCTTGCCATCCCAAGCTGTTGACGTTTGTAGTAATTTCAGCGAGAGGTGACGTGCCTAGGTGACTCACAACAAATCTTGAAAAGTATTTTTAATTACTGGTGGAAAAAAGTGACCCTCTGTATTTTTAGGCCTTGCTATGGGATACTATACAAGTGCTTTGGGATATGTATACCCAACTGTCTAAAACTATGAGGGAACCCTAAAAGAGCACCTTCCTTCTGGAAAAAAAAAAAAAGACACCCCAAAAGGAAAACTAGCATGATTAGTGTTTATGAAGAGCTTAATATTTAGCATAGGATGAGCTCTGGATATGCATATAAAGGAAAGCCAGCCTCACTTCAGAACTGGGGGATGGGAGAATGAGCAATTCCAGTTTCACTTATCTATCTACACAACCTATTATCGTTAAGTCTTATCATTTTAGTTCTCTGTTAAATATCCTAAAAGTACATCACAATGAGATAA
Organism: Grampus griseus; assembly: GCF_964374135.1. NCBI lineage: Eukaryota > Metazoa > Chordata > Mammalia > Artiodactyla > Delphinidae > Grampus > Grampus griseus. Next base: position 119,279,265 of record NC_139019.1, on the reverse strand, counting down.
ACAATATTATTATACTTTGATCTGATAGAAGTCAAGAACTGTGGCAGCCCTCAGTGAGATTTTGATCTTGGTGGATCACCCAAAAGACTGTAGCTGTAGAAGAAAGTGTTTTTCTGTACCTGGTTTGAGAATTGGAAGAGAAAATAAGAGTGTAAGGAGGACATGTTAACCACTTGGAATGGAAGTTCATCGTTTTCAGTCAGCCTGGTCCACCAAGGATTAGTTACCAGGTTTTTGGGAAAGGATTACCTTCTCTCTAGAAAATGCCTGAAAGAAGGATTTTATTTTCTGATGAAAGGCTGTATGAAAATACCCTCCTCGAATAACTTGCTTAACTACACATAGATTCAAGTGTGTCAATATTCTATTTTGTATATTAAACAAATGCTATATAATGGGGACAAATCTATATTATACTGTGTATGGCATTATTAAGAAGCTTTTTCATTATTTTTTATCACAGTAATTTTAAAATGTGTAAAAATTAAAACCAGTGACTCCTGTTTAAAAATAAAAGTTGTAGTTTTTTATTCATGCTGAATAATAATCTGTAGTTTAAAAAAAAAAAGTGTCTTTTTACCTACGCAGTGAAATGTCAGATTGTAAAATCTTGTGTGGAAATGTTTAACTTTTATTTTTCATTTAAATTTGCTGTTCTGGTATTACCAAACCACACATTTGTACTGAATTGGCAGTAAATGTTAGTTAGCCATTTACAGCAATGCCAAATATGGAGAAACATAATAAAAAAAAATCTGCTTTTTCATTATATGACTCCAACATGCTTTTGTAGAACTCATGCAGTTCCAATTTTCCTGCTTTTTTCCTCCCTCTTCTACTGAAGGTGGAGTTACCACTTCAGGAAGCTTAAGATGCTAAAGTGGACATTTAAATGTCAGTGTGGCAATGGTTACACGCTAATATGGCAGAAATTCAAAATGAGCTTAACCCTGGCTTCAAAGACCCGAAGACTGTCCCATCTATGCCTCAAACGGTCATGTACCAACTACTGCAAAGGCTGTTAAGGGAAGGAAGAACTCACTCACTCCTAAGCCTTCAACTATAACAGTCTTTCTTTATCATGAAAACTGATATTTTATGTAAATAAATGTATTATCTAGTCAAAATTCTTATCTTAATTTCAAATCAGCTCTTTCTTCAGAAAAGGACATAAACATTTAGTAAATATAGCAATCTATATAGTATTTCCAAAAGCATATTGTGTTCAGGTCATATCCATGAACTGGATGATCTAACAAACTTTCCTATCAATACTCTTCTCTCCACAAAAGTGACCTCCATCCCTAAGGAAAGGGTATTATGATTTTAAAACCAAGTTTGCCTTACCCGTCATATGTGCACCAAGTATTTGCTACGTACCCACTATATGATAAATACTGAAGCTAGAATATGAACAAGAGAAATACTATTGCTACCCTCAGTCACTTGCAAAAGTGTAAACAAACCTCCTTTCCCAGTGTCTTAAGGTACAACGCAGAAGTGCCAGATGATATGGCACCAGTATGTATACACATTACTGCTTTACCATTCACTTCAAGTATTAGCCTTACATTTGTAGAACACTTTCACATACATTATACTAGTTAATCCTCGCCTACCCAATAAATGAATGAAATAAAAACAAATTCTGAGGAAGACATTAACTCTGTTTTATAAAAAAGGGGAAAAGCTCAGAGTTTAAACTGATTCATACCTGCTAACTCCCATCTTATTGAAGTTTGAATGAAAAATCTTTGTAATGAGGCCACATTTATCACATGTCAGAGAACATGCCTCTAGTCTACAAGCTCCCAGGGAACTGGTGTTGCTTTTCTGTTGTTAAACTAAGCTAGTGTTTCACATTTACTGAGCACTTACTTTGTGCCAGGCATCATGTTTCAATATATTATCTCATTTAAACTTAGCAACCCTATAAAGTGTTACTATAAAGTAGTACTATTAACCTCATTGTATTTATATGAGGAGACTGTGGCTTAAACAACTAACTTGCCTAGGTCACAAAGCTTGGAAGTGGTTAAGTACGACTTTTTTTTTTTTTTAAACACTGGGCATCTGGCTCAAAAGTCCATGTTCTTAAGCACTACTGAGAAATTATTAATACAAAGCTCCTAACTAGATTAAATGAACCTATATTGACCATTCTATATCAGCCTTTTGACATGATCTCATTTAATCTAATCATTTTTACTACCATATCAATTTGGACTTAGACATTTAACAATGATTGATAATTAACAATGATAATTCCTTCTCTTAAAAACATGTGTGCTGGGCTTCCCTGGTGGCACAGTGGTTAAGAATCCGCCTGCCGATGCAGGGGACACAGGTTTGAGCCCTGGTCTGGGAAGATCCCACATGTCATGGGGCAACTAAGCCTGTGTGCCACAACTACTGAGCCTGCGCTCTAGACCCCGCGAGCCACAACTACTGAAGCCTGCGCGCCTAGAGCCCGTGCCCCGCAACAAAGAGAAGCCACCGCAGTGAGAAGCCCGTGCACAGCAACAAAGGAGCGCCCGCTCACCGCAACTAGAGAAAGCCCATGTGCAGCAACGAAGACCCAACGCAGTCATAAATAAATAAGTAAGTTTATTTTTAAATAAACGTGTCCTATCCCTTGGGGATGTTGATGGTAAAAACAGCTGCTCAGAGATGACAATACCCTTTGGTTTGTCAAATATACAAGGAACCTGTCTCACTAACACCTAAAGGAAAATCAACAAACTTATTTCTTCAAGCTATATAGGGCACATAGGCTACACTCAAAGTGAGGAAGACAGTTGTTTATAAATGAAAATTGATGCAAAATTTATTCTTAGTTTGGCAAGTAAGAGCCTGATTTTGAGTGTTGAAAATACAGAGGCATTTACACTAGTTGAATATGTTTTTAGACCTTCAGCTAATCTCTATTAACTGGCAGTAAGTGGCTCTTAAGAGCATTAGTAACTAAAGGGGTCTCTTTTTTTTTTTTAATCAAGCTTCTGTTTCCCAGTTAAAATGAAAAAAAAGCATTTTGCTAGGGAAACATTTTTTACTTTATTCGGTTAGACATGCTAATCTCACAACAGTTCATACAGACCAGGGATCCCCAACCCCCAGGCCATGGACTGATAGTCCGCGTTAGGAACCGGACAGCAGGAGGTGAGCGACAGCAGGCGAACAAGCGAAGCTGCTTCTGCTGCTCCTCATTGCTCCCCATCACTCGCACTACCTCCTGAACCTAACCCCCCCACCCAGGTCCGTGGAAAAATGGTCTTCCACAAAACCGGTCCCTGGTGCCAAAAAGGTTGGGGACCACTGATATAGACCACATCAGAAACCCAAAAAACTTTCCTAACTCTATCCAGCCCACTTGAATAAAAAGTTTATACTGTTCACCTTCTATACCCTCACCATAAATAGTCAATAGAATAATATGTGTACACGATATAAATAAGCCATAGCTTTTCTATTAATGTGGCATGGTCTTGGAAAAGTACTGCCTTTGAGTATACATGGGATTATGCTGGAAATAAGAATCTAGGTCATCCAAAGCCATTAGGGTTGTTTGCTAGCATTACAAGGAACGGAGATAAAAATAAAACTCTTGGCAGAGGGGAAGATGGTGGAAGAGTAAGGCGCAGAGATCACCTTCCTCCCCACAGATACACCAGAAATACATCTACACGTGGAACAACTCCTACAGAACACCTACTGAACGCTGGCAGAGACCTCAGACCTCCCAAAAGGAGAGGGGATTAAGAGCGCTGCTTAAAAGAGCTCCAGAGACGGGTGCGAGCCGTGGCTAACAGCGCAGACCCCAGAGACGGGCATGAGACACTAAGGCTGCTGCTGCCACCACCACCAAGAAGCCTGTGTGCGAGCACAGGTCACTCTCCACACCTCCCCTCCCGGGAGCCTATGCAGTCCGCCACTGCCAGGGTCCCCTGATCCACGGACAACTTCCCCGGGAGAACGCACAGCGCACCTCAGGCTGGTGCAACATCATGCCGGCCTCTGCCGCCGCAGGCTCACCCCGCACTCTGTGCCCCTCCCTCCCACCCAGCCTGAGTGAGCCAGAGTCCCCGAAGCAGCTGCTCCTTTAACCCCGTCCTGTCTGAGCGATGAACAGACGCCCTCCTGCAACCTACATGCAGAGGCGGGGCCAACTCCAAAGCTGAACCCTGGGAGCTGTGCGAACAAAGAAGAGAAAGGGAAATCCCTCCCAGCAGCCTCAGGAGCAGCGGATTAAAGCTCCACAATCAACTTGATGTACTCTGCATCTGTGGAATACCTGAATAGACAATGAATCATCCCAAACTGAGGAGGTGGACTTTGAGAGCAAGATTTATGATTTTTTCCCCTTTTCCTCTTTTTGTGAGTGTGTATGTGTATGCTTCTGTGTGAGATTTTGTCTGTATAGCCTTGCTTTCACAATTTGTCCTAGGGTTCCATCTGTCCATTTTTTGTTTTTACTTTAAAAAAATTTTCTTTCTTAAAAATTTTTTATTTTAATAACTTTATTTTATCTTACTTTATTTTATTTTAATTTTACCGTCTTTCTTTCTTCCTACTTTTTCTTCCTTTTATTCTGAGCCATGTGGATGAAAGGCTCCTGGTGCTGCAGCCAGGAGTCAGTGCTGTGCCTCTGAGGTGGGAGAGCCAATTTCAGGACACTGGTCCACAAGAGACCTCCCAGCTGCACATAATATCAAATGGCGAAAATCTCCCAGAGATCTCCATCTCAACACCAGCACCCAGCTTCACTCAACGACCAGCAAACTACAGTGCTGGACACCCTATGCCAAACAACTAGCAAGACAGGAACACAACCCCACCCATTAGCAGAGAGGCTGCCTAAAATCATAATAAATCCACAGACACCCCAAAACACACCACTAGACGTGGACCTGCCCACCAAAAAGACAAGATCCAGCCTCAACCACCAAGAACGCAGGCACTAGTCCCCTCCACCAGGAAGCATACACAACCCACTGAACCAACTTTAGCCACTGGGGACAGACACCAAAAACAACGGGAACTACGAACCTGCAGCCTGCAAAAAGGTGACCCCAAACACAGTAAGATAAGCAAAATGAGAAGACAGAAAAACACACAGCAGATGAAGGAGCAAGATAAAAATGCACCAGACCTAACAAATGAAGAGGAAATAGGCAGTCTACCTAAGAAGAATTCAGATTAATGATAGTAAAGATGACCCAAAATCTTGGAAATAGAATAGAGAAAATGCAAGAAACATTTAACAAGAACCTAGAATAACTAAAGATGAAACAAGCAACAATGAACAACACAATAAATGAAATTTAAAATACTCTAGATGGGATCAATAGCACAATAACTGAGGCAGAAGAACAGATAAGTGACCTGGAAGATAAAATAGTGGAAATAACTACTGCAGAGCAGAATAAAGAGAAAAGAATGAAAAGAACTGATGACAGTCTCCAAAACCTCTGGGACAACATTAAACACACCAACATTCGAATTATAGGGGTCCCAGAAGAAGAAGAGAAAAAGAAAGGGACTGAGAAAATATTTGAAGAGATTATAGTTAAAAACTTCCCTAATATGGGAAAGGAAATAGTTAATCAAGTCCAAGAAACACAGAGAGTCCCATACAGGATAAATCCAAGGAGAAACACGCCAAGACACATATTAATCGAACTGTCAAAAATTAAATTAAAAGAAAACACATTAAAAGCAGCAAGGGAAAAACAACAAATAACACACAAGGGAATCCCCATAAGGTTAACAGCTGATCTTTCAGCAGAAACTCTGCAAGCCAGAAGGGACTGGCAAGACATATTTAAAGTGATGAAGGAGAAAAACCTGAAACCAAGATTACTGTACCCAGCAAGGCTCTCATTCAGATTTGATGGAGAAATTAAAACCTTTACAGACAAAAGCTGAGAGAGAGCAGCACCACCAAACTAGCTTTACAACAATGCTAAAGGAACTTCTCTAGGCAAGAAACACAAGAGAAGGAAAATACCTACAATAACGAACCCAAAACAATTAAGAAAATAGGAATAGGAACATACATATTGATAATTACCTTAAATGTAAATGGATTAAATGCTCCCACCAAAAGACACAGATTAGCTGAATGGATACAAAAACAAGACCCATATATATGCTGTCTACAAGAGACCGACTTCAGACCTAGAGACACATACAGACAGAAAGTAAGGGGATGGAAAAAGATATTCCATGAAAATGGAAACCAAAAGAAAGCTGGAGTAGCAATTCTCATATCAGACAAAATAGACTTTAAAGTAAGGACTATTAGAAGAGAAAAAGAAGGACACTACATAATGATCAAGGGATCAATCCAAGAAGAAGATATAACAATTGTATATATTTATGCACCCAACATAGGAGCACCTCAATACATAAGGCAAATACTAACAGCCATAAAAGGGGAAATCGACAGTAACACATTCATAGTAGGGGACTTTAACACCCCACTTTCACCAATGGACAGATCATCCAAAATGAAAATGAATAAGAAAACACAAGCTTTAAATGATACATTAAACAAGATGGACTTAATTGATATTTATAGGACATTCCATCCAAAAACAACAGAATACATATTTTTCTCAAGTGCTCATGGAACATTCTCCAGGATAGATCATATCTTGGGTCACAAATCAAGCCTTGGTAAATTTAAGAAAACTGAAATTGTATCAAGTATCTTTTCCAACCACAACACTATGAGACTACGTATCAATTACAGGAAAAGATCTGTTAAAAATACAAACATATGGAGGCTAAACAATACACTACTTAATAATGAAGTGATCACTGAAGATATCAAAGAGGAAATCAAAAAGTACCTAGACAAATGACAATGGAGACACGATGACCCAAAATCTATGGGATGCTGCAAAAGCAGTTCTAAGAGGGAAGTTTATAGCAATACAATCCTACCTTAAGAAACAGGAAACATCTCGAATAAACAACCTAAACTTGCACCTAAAGCAATTAGAGAAAGAAGAACAAATAACCCCGAAGTTAGCAGAAGGAAACAAATCATAAAAATCAGATCAGAAATAAATGAAAAAGAAATGAAGGAAACGATAGCAAATATCAATAAAACTAAAAGCTGGTTCTTTGAGAAGATAAACAAAATTGATAAACCATTAGCCAGACTCATCAAGAAAAAAAGGGAGAAGACTCAAATCAATAGAATTAGAAATGAAAAAGGAGAAGTAACAACTGACACTGCAGAAATACAAAAAATCATGAGAGATTACTACTGGCAACTCTATGCCAATAAAATGGACAACCTGGAAGAAATGGACAAATTCTTAGAAATGCACAACCTGCCAAGACTGAATCAGGAAGAAGTAGAAAATAAGAGACCAATCACAAGCACTGAAATTGAAACTGATTAAAAATCTTCCAACAAACAAAAGCCCAGGACCAAATGGCTTCACAGGCGAATTCTGTCAAACATTTAGAGAAGAGCTAACACCTATCCTTCTCAAACTCTTCCAAAATATAGCAGAGGGAGGAACACTCCCAAACTCATTCTACGAGGCCACCAAAACCAGACAAGGATGTCACAAAGCAAGAAAACTACAGGCCAATATCACTGATGAACATAGATGCAAATATCCTCAACAAAATACTAGCAAACAGAATCCAACAGCACATTAAAAGGATCATACACCATGATCAAGTGGGGTTTATTCCAGGAATGCAAGGGTTCTTCAATATACGCAAATAAATCAAGGTGATACACCATATTAACAGATTGAAGGAAAAAAAACCATATGATCATCTCAATAGATGCAGAGAAAGCTTTCGACAAAATTCAACACCGATTTATGATAAAAAAGTAGGCATAGAGGGAACTTTCCTCAACATAATAAAGGCCATATATGACAAACCCACAGCCAACATCACCCTCAATGGTGAAAAACTGAAAGTATTTCCACTAAGATCAGGAACAAGACAAGGCTGCCCACTCTCACCAGTCTTATTCAACATAGTTTTGGAAGTTTTAGGCACAGCAATCAGAGAAGAAAAGGAAATAAAAGGAATCCAAATCGGAAAAGAAGTAAAGCTGTCACTGTTTGCAGATGACATGATACTATACATAGAGAATCCTAAAGATGCTACCATAGAACTACTAGAGCTAATCAATGAATTTGGTAAAGTAGCAGGATACAAAATTAATGCACAGAAATCTCTGGCATTACTATACACTATGATGAAAAATCTGAAAGTGTAATTAAGAAAACACTCCCATTTAGCACTGCAACAAAAAGAATAAAATATCTAGGAATAAACCTACTTAAGGAGACAAAAGACCTGAATGCAGAAAATTATAAGACACTGATGAAAGAAATTAAAGATGATACAAATAGATGGAGAGATATACCATGTCCTTGGATTGGAAGAGTGAACATTGTGAAAATGACTCTACTACCCAAAGCAATCTACAGATTCAATGCAATCCCTATCAAACTACCACTGGCATTTTTCACAGAATTAGAACAAAAAATTTCACAATTTGTATGGAAACACAAAAGACCCCGAATAGCCAAAGCAATCTTGAGAACAAAAAACGGAGCTGGAGGAATCAGGCTTCCTGACTTCAGGCTATACTACAAAGCTACCAATAATCAAGACAGTATGGTACTGGCACAGAAACAGAAATATAGATCAATGGAACAGGATAGAAAGCCCAGAGATAAACCCACACACATATGGTCACCTTATCTTTGATAAAGGAGGCAGGAATGTACAGTGGAGAAAGGACAGCCTCTTCAATAAGTGATGCTGGGAAAACTGGACAGGTATATGTAAAAGTATGAGATTAGAACACTCCCTAACACCATACACAAAAATAAGCTCAAAATTGATTAAAGACCTAAATGTAAGGCCAGAAACTATCAAACTCTTAGAGGAAAACACAGGCAGAACACTCTATGACATAAATCACAGCAAGATCCTTTTTGACCCACCTCGTAGAGAAATGGAAATAAAAACAAAAATAAACAAATGGGACCTAATGAAACTTCAAAGCTTTTGCACAGCAAAGGAAACCATAAACAAGACCAAAAGACAACCCTCAGAATGGGAGAAAATATTTGCAAATGAAGCAACTGACATAGGATTAATCTGCAAAATTTACAAGCAGCTCATGCAGCTCAATAACAAAAAACAAACAACCCAATCCAAAAATGGGCAGAAGACCTAAATAGACATTTCTCCAAAGAAGATATACAGATTGCCAACAAACACATGAAAGAATGCTCAACGTCATTAATCATTAGAGAAATGGAAATCAAGACTACAATGAGATATCATCTCACACCAGTCAGAATGGCCATCATCAACAAATTTAGAAACAATAAATGCTGGAGAGGGTGTGGAGAAAAGGGAACCCTCTTGCACTGCTGGTGGGAATGTGAATTGTTACAGCCACTACGGAGAACAGTATGGAGGTTCCTTAAAAAACTACAAATAGAACTACCATTTGACCTAGCAATCCCACTACTGGGCATATACCCTGAGAAAACCAGAGTTCAAAAAGAGTCATGTACCAAAATGTTCATTGCAGCTCTATTTACAATAGACAGGAGATGGAAACAACCAAAGTGTCCATCATCAGATGAATGGATAAAGAAGATGTGGCACATATATACAATGGAATATTACTCAGCCATAAAAAGAAACGAAATTGAGTTATTTGTAGTGAGGTGGATGGATCTAGAGTCTGTCATACAGAGTGAAGTAAGTCAGAAAGAGAAAGACAAATACTATATATGTGCTAACACATATATATAGAATCTAAGAAAAATAAAGTTGCCATGTAGAACCTGGGGGTAAGACAGGAATAAAGACACAAACCTACTAGAGAATGGACTTGAGGATATGGGGAGGGGGAAGGGTAAGCTGTGACAAAGTGAGAGAGTGGCATGGACATATATACACTACCAAACGTAAAATGGATAGCTAGTGGGAAGCAGCCACATAGCATGGGGAGATCAGCTCGGTGCTTTGTGACCACCTGGAGAGGTGGGATAGGGAGGGAGATGCAAGAGGGAGGAGATATGGGAACATATGTATAACTGATTCACTTTGTTATAAAGCAGAAAGTAACACACCATTGTAAAGCAATTATACTCCAATAAAGATGTAAAAAAAATAAAAATAAAAAAATAAAACTCTTTCCAAGTGGTGGTAATAGGGGATATTGTGCACTAAAACCAAACAAAGATTCAGAGAACATGAAACTATATCATAAATACCTCTTGATCAGTTTCACTACCAAGTATGTGGCAAGTGTGCTAGAGGAGTCAATTAAAAGACCACTAAGCCAATACTAAAACTTCAGCGTGATGTTCCTGCCCTCAAGGAATCAAAGATGAGACACGTGGCTCATCAATTCCATTGCTCTGTGTCTATTCAAAAGGAAAAAAACATGGGCACACGACGAGTTGCATGCAGATATTCACAGCACCATTATTCATAACAGCCAAGGGGGGAACAAACTCAAATGTCCATCAACATAAACACAACATTAATAAATGAACACATACACAAAATGCAGCAGAGCCATACAATAAAATACTACACAGCAATAAAAAAAAGATAATGATGCATGCTATAATATGGATGAATCTCAAAAACATTATGCTAAGTAAAGGAAGTCATACCAAAAAGACCACATATTGCTTGATTTCACTTATATGAGATGTCTAGACAAGGCAAAGCTATAGAATCAGAAAGCAGATCAATGGCTTCCTATGGCTGGGGATGGCATCAGGGCCTAAGTGAAAATAGGTATGAGGGAACTGTATGGGAAGATGGAATGTTCTAAAATTGCATTATAATGATGGTTTTGCAACTCAGTAAATTTAATAAAAATCATTAACGTACATTTAAAGCGAGTAAATTTTATGGTATGTAAATTTATGGTATGTAAATATAGATATATAGATACAGATATATATAAAATATCTAAGAGTGGACAAGCAAAGTATAATTGCCATTCACTGTATCAGAGGCTGGTACAAAGTACTTTGAATACATAGTGCAGCTGTTTTTCAGGAAAGCCTATGAAAAGGTGTTGTTGTTGTGCCGGGTGCTAAAGGAAGAGTTGAAGTTCAGCACAGACAAGGACTTACTCATTTAATATTAATAGATTTCTCTCTCAATCTTTTATATGTTGTACTCACCCTGAGATAGCAGCCATGCACAAACAGACTGCCAATGTGACAGATAAAAAAAACTCATAGCATACACGACTGCTCATTTTAAATACAAAAGAATGTGTGGCACAAATACTGTTAATAATTTTAGACCTTAGTAGTTACAACTTCATAATGAGACAAATGTGGGTTCAAGCCTTACTTTTGTCCTTCACTAAGTCTGTGACCTTGGGAAAGTTCTACAGCCACTTTAAGCCTACTTCCACAACTGAAAAATGGAAGTAATACCAACATCTTAAAGGAGAATTAAATGAGATACAACATATTTAAGCTGCTTTAGTTCAGTTACTACCACACAGCAAGTGCTCAAGACATGTTAGATTTCAAGGAAATATAAGAGAAAAATCTAAGACATCTAAGGAAATCTAAAAGAAGAGGGGAATTTTGTTTTTAATGCTCTCCCAAAAAACATACATAAAGGGTCAAGGTGAATCAGATGAAGAGTGATGTGAACACCAGAAATGCATACAAATTTCCAACCTCACATATCCTAATTAATAAAAGTCACACTGTTTTGTTACTGGCCTGCATTTTCATTATCCTGTATATTCCCAACTACCAGACCTTGGCAGGGGTCATCCAGAGGCACTCAACATTCCTTCAGAGAGGGTCTTCCATTTCCAACCCATATCTGAAAGCATGAGAAGAGAGTGCCAAGGCAGTAAGATCAAAGGAGAAGTGGGAAGTTATAGATTTGATCTAAGTCTTCTGTGCAAAATTTTTCTTGGTCAATGAGAAGTCTGGCAAAGAAAGGGAACCAGCCTGTTTACCCCACATGGAGAGTTTCCCAAAGCTATCACTGTAGCTGATACATATAAATATGAACTAAATTTCATTAACTGTTATTAGTGAGAGGGAGGACAATCTGAGCTAAAAATCAAGATTGTAAATTTTACATAGCCAAGGGAATAGAAAACATATCCACACACAAAACTTCTACACAAATATTCACAGCACCATTATTCATAATGCCCAAAAAGTGGAAACAATCTAAATGTCCATCAACTGATAAATTGATAAATAACATGGTATATTCATACAATGAAATATTATTTAGCAATGAAAAGAAATGAAATACTGATACATACATTTTTTGGATGAACTTTGCAAATACTATGCTAAGTAAAAGAAGCCAGTCACAAAAGATCACATATTTTATAAACCCATTTACATTAAATGTCCAGAATAAACAAATCTGGACATTTAATGTAAATGTATTATGGACAGAAAGTAGATTTGAGATTCCCAGGGGCTGGGGGAGGAGGAGGGGATATTAAAGAGTGACTGCTTAATGGGTACCAACCGTTTTAAGGTAACGAAAATGTTCTAAAAGAAACTTGTATTGATGATTGCACAACTCTGAGCATACAAAAAGCCTTTGAATTGTACATTTTAACTGTACGTTTTTTGGTATCTGAATTGTACGTTTTTTGGTATCTGAATTATAGTTCAAAAAAAGATGTTTAAAAAAAAGGAAAGAGGGACTTCCCTGGTGGCACAGTGGTTAAGAATCCGCCTGCCAATGCAGGGGACACAGGTTCGAGCCCTGGTCCGGGAAGATCCCACATGCCCCAGAGCAACTAAGCCCGTGCACCACAACTACTGAGCCCGCATGCCTAGAGCCCGTGCTCCGGAACAAGAGAAGCCACCGCAATGAGAAGCCCATGCACCACAACAAAAAGTAGTCCCCACTCAGCCCCCGCTCACTGCAGCTAGAGAAAGCCCACACACAGCAATGAAGACCCAATGCAGCCAAAAATAAATAAATAAATTTATTAAAAAATAAGAAAGGAAAGAACTAGATAACCTAATTAGCCCTATATCTATTGAATTGAATTTGCAGTTAAAAACCTTTCCATAAAGAAAACTCTAGGCCCACATGGTTTCACTGGTGATTTCTACCAAACACTTAAGGAAGAAATAATACCAATTCTACAGAATCTCCTCCCAAAACAAAACTGCACAGGAGGGAATACTTCTCAATCCATTCTAATCCATTATGCTGATACCAAAATTAGACAAAAATTACAAGAAAAGAAAACTACAGACTAATATCCCCTGTGAACATAAATGGAAAAATTCTACACAAAACTTTACCAAATAGTATTTAACAATCAATTACAAGGATGACACATGATGATCAAAGGGTTACACAAGGAATGCAAGATTGGATTCACATTTCAAAATCAACCGATGCAATTCACAACAGTGAAAAACTGAAAATGAAAAATCCATATGATTATCCAAATAGATACAGACAAAGCATTTGACAAAACCCAACATACACTCTTAATTTAAAACAAACTCTTAGCAAACTAGGAATAGAAGGAAACTTCCTCAACTTTATAAAGGGTATTTACAAAACATCTTCTGCTAGTATCATACTTAATGGGAAAACACTGAATATTTTCCTCCTAATTTCAGTAAAAAAAAACAAAACAGGGATGTATATACTCTTACAACTTCCATTTACCACTGTACTGGAGGCTTTAGCCAATACAATTAGGCAAGAAAGGAATAAGATGCAATGAGATTAGCGGGAACAAGTAAAACTATCTTTACTCATAGACAACATGATCATCTATCTAGGGAATCTACAAAAAAGGTACTAGACTTCAAAAAGTTAAACACAGGGGCTTCCCTGGTGGCGCAGTGGTTGAAAGTCCGCCTGCCGATGCAGGGGACATGGGTTCGTGCCCCGGTCCGGGGAGATCCCACATGCCGCGGAGCGGCTGGGCCCGTGAGCCATGGCCGCTGGGCCTGCGCATCTGGAGCCTGTGCTCCACAACGGGAGAGGCCACAACAGTGAGAGGGCCGCGTACCGCAAAAAAAAAAAACACAGAATTACCACATGACCCTGTAATTCCACTCCTAGGTATAAACCCAAAAGAATGGAAAACAGGTACTCAAGCAAATACATTTACACATGTTCATAATAGCAGCACTATCCACCACAGCCAAAAGAGGGAAACAGCACACATGACCATCAATGGGTGAATGGTTAAATAAATTGTAGTATGTATAAACAATGGAATAGTACTCGGCCATAAAAAGAAATGAAGTACGAATTCATGCTACCATGTGGATGAACCTCCAATTAAGTGAAAAAAGCTGACACAAAGGGTGATATATTGTATAATTTCATTCACATGAAATACCTAGGATAGACAAATCTATTGATATAGAAAGAAGGCTGTTGGCTGGCAGGCTCTGGGGGAAGAGAATAATGGGGAGAAATTACTTTATGAGTAAAGGTTTTACATTGGGGTTATTAAAATATTTTGGAATTACACAGAGATGGTGGTTGCACAACACTGAGAATATACTAAATGCCACTGAATTAAATGGTTAATTTTATGTTTTATTAATTTCATCTCAATAAATTACTAGTTTTAAAAAAGCTACTAGAACTAATGAGTTTAGCAAAAAAAGAAAATTACAGACCAATATCACTGATGAGTATAGATGCAAAAATCCTCAACAAAATACTAGCAAACAGAATCCAACAACACGTTAAAAGGATCATACACCATGATCAAGTGGGATTTATCCCAGGGATGCAAGGATTCTTTTTTTTTTTTTTTAACATCTTTATTGGGGTATAATTGCTTTACAACGGTGTGTTAGTTTCTGCTTTATAACAAAGTGAATCAGTTATACATATACATATGTTCCCATATCTCTTCCCTCTTGCGTCTCCCTCCCTCCCACCCAAGGATTCTTCAATATACACAAGTCAATCAATGTGTACACCATATTAACAAATTGAAGAAGAAAAACCATATGATCATCTCAATAGATGCAGAAAAAGCTTTTGACAAAATTCAACACCATTTGTGATAAAAACTCCCCAGATAGTGGGCATAGAGGGAACATACCTCAACACAATAAAGTCCATATACAACAAACTTACAGCTAACATCATACTCAACAGTGAAAAGCTGAAAGCATATCCTCTAAGATCAGGAACAAGGCAAGGATGTCCACTCTCACCACTTTTATTCAACATAGTTTTTGGAAGTCCTAGCTTCCAAATCAGAGAAGAAAAAGAAATAAAAGAAAACAAATTGGAAAAGAAGAAGTAAAACTGGCACTGTTTGCAGATGACATGATACCATACATAGAAAATCCTAAACATGCCACCAGAAAACTACTAGAACTAATCAATGAATTTGGTAAGGTTGCATAAATAAGAACACACAGAAATCTCTTGCATTCCCTATACACTAACAACAAAAGATCAGGAAGAGAAATTAAAGAAACAATCCCATTCATCACTGCAACAAAAAGAATAAAATACCTAGGAATAAACTTACCGAAGCAGGTAAAAGACCTGTACTCAGAAAACTATAAGACACTAGTGAAAGAAATCAAAGAAGACACAAGCAGATGGAAAGATATACGTGTTCATGGATTGGAAGAATCAATATTGTTAAAATGATTATACTACCCAAGGCATTCTACAAATTCAAATGCAATCC
Source organism: Grampus griseus (assembly GCF_964374135.1). NCBI lineage: Eukaryota > Metazoa > Chordata > Mammalia > Artiodactyla > Delphinidae > Grampus > Grampus griseus. Next base: position 119,263,538 of record NC_139019.1, on the reverse strand, counting down.
CTATCAATTTACCAATGACATTTTTCACAGAAAAATGAATTTTACAACATCTTAAAATTTGTATGGAGACACAAAAAACCCCCAATAGCAAAAGCAATCTTGAGAAAGAAAAATAGAGCTGGAGGAATAAGGCTCCCTGACTTCAGATTATGCTACAAAGCCACAGTCATCAAAACAGTATGGTACTGGCACAAAAATAAATATAGATCAATGGAACAGGAGAGAAAGCCCAGAAATAAACCCACACACCTATGGTCAATTAATCTACGACAAAGGAGGCAACAGTACACAATGGTGGAAAGACAGTCTCTTCAACAAACAATGCTGGGGAAACTGGAGAGCTACATGTAGAAAAATGAAATTAGACGATTTCTTAACACCATACACACAAAAACAAACTCAAAATGGATTAAAGACCTAAATGTAAGACCAGACACTATAAAACTCTCAGAGGAAAACATAGGAAGAACACTCTGTTAACATAAATCACAGCAAGATCTTTTTTGACTCACCTCCTAGAGTAATGGAAATAAAAACAACAATACACAAATGGGACCTAATGAAACTTAAAAGCTTTTGCACAGCAAAGGAAACCATAAACAAGATGAAAAGACAACCCTCAGAATGGGAGAAAATATTTGCAAATGAATAAATGGTCAAAGATTAATCTCCAAAATATACAAACAGCTCATACAGCTCAATATGAAAAAAACAAACAACCCAATCCAGAAATGGGCAGAAGAGTAATAGACATTTCTCCAAAGAAGACATACAGATGGCCAACAAACACATGAAAAGATGCTCAACATCACTAATTATTAAAGAAATGCAAATCAGAACTACAATGAGGTATGACCTCACACTGGTTAGAATGGTCATCATTAGACAATCTACAAACAATAAATGCTGCAGAGGGTGTGGAGAGAAGGGAACCCTCTTGCATTGTTTTGGTAGGAATGTTAATTTATACAGCCACTATGGAGAACAGTACAGAGGTTCCTTAAAAAACTAAAAATAGAATTACCATATGACCCAGCAATCCCACTACTGGGCATACACCCAGAGAAAACCATAATTCAAAAAGACACATGCACCCCAATGTTCACTGCAGCACTATTTACAATAGCCAGGTCACAGGAGCAACCTAAATGTCCATCGACAGACGAATGGATTAAGAAGATGTGGTATATATATACAATGGAATATTACTTAGCCATAAAAAGAAACGAAATTGGGTCATTTGCAGAGACGTGGGTGGACCTAGAGACTGTCATACAGAGTAAAGTCAGTCAGAAAGAGAAAAACAAATACTGTATATTAATGCATATTTGTGGAATCTAAAAAAATGGTAGAGATGAACGGGTTTTCAAGGCAGAAACAGACACAGATGTAGAGAACAAACGTATGGACACCAAGCAGGTAAAGGGGTGGTGGGATGAAATGGGAGATTGGGATTAATATATACACTAATATGTATAAACTAGATAGTTAATGAGAATCTGCTCTATAGCACAGGAAACTCCACTTTGCTGTGCAGTAGAAACTAACACAACATTGTAAAACAACTATACCCCAATTAAAAAAAAAATGGGCTGAAGACTTAAATAGGCATTTCTCCAAAGAAGATGCACAAATGGCCCACATGAATATGAAAAGATGGCTCAGCTTCACTCATCATTAGGGAAACACAAATTAAGACCACAAAGCTTCTACGTGTTAGGATGGCTATTACCAAAAAGTCAAAATACAACAAGTGTTGGTGAGGATGTGGGTAAACAGGAACCCTTGTATACTGTTGGTAGGAATGCAAAATGGTGGAGTTGCTATGGAAAACAGCATGGAGCCTCCTCAAAAAATTAAAAATTTAAGTACCATATGATCCAGCAATCTCACTTCTGGGTATATATCCAAAAGAATGGAAATCGGGATCTTGAAGAGATATCTGCACCCCCAAGTTCACAGCAGCCACTATTCACAACAGCCAGGATGTGGAAACAATGTAAATGTCCATCAGGGGATGAAGAGGTAAAGAAAATGTGGTATACATATACAATGGAATGTTATTTAGGCATTAAAGAGAAGAAAATTCTGCAATATGCAACAACATAGATGAACCCAGAGGACATTATGCTAAGGGAAGTAAGCTAGTCATAGAATAATAAATAATGCATGATACCACTTACATGAGACATCTAAAATAGTCAAACTCATAGAATCACAGAGTGGAATGTTGCTTGCCAGGGGCTGGGGGGAGGAGGTTAAGGTCAGGAAGTTGCTAATCGATAGGCATAAAATTTCAGTTATGCAAGATGAAGATCTGCTGAACAACACTGTGCCTAGTTAACCATATTGTATTGTACACTTAAAAATTTGTTACGAGGGTAGGAAAAATTTACTATTTTTCTGGCTCACAGAGCCCTCCTTGAAGAAAGAGCTTAATGTACAATGTCAATAAATAATTTGGAAATACCTTCAAAGTCAACGGCGAGGGTGACTTATAAAGCAAAGAAGAAAGTTTTGTTACTGCATGTGTTTAGTAATGCCTTTGAAAATCTGTGTTTAGCAGTTATTTCAATAACATTATATAACAGTCTGAAGCATTAAAAACGGACTGGGGCAAGGGAATGTAGTCAAAAGACTAAAAATAATTTTTATCTAAATTATGAGCTTTTTCAAGTATAGCTGGTACTTTCAATAAAGTCCACAAGAGAGCTGGCAAATCTCAAGCTATAATTAAGAATTTTCAAAGATTAATCTGTACATGAAAGCAAATAACACAACAGTGGAATTATTCAAATTGCAGGCTTCAGGAGGTCAAAAATAAGACAAAGATTTAGATTAAAATGCTGATTTTGTAGTGAACAGACCTCTAATCCTAAAAATGTGAAAATATACTTTCTACCATGGAAATACAGTGTGTCAGCATCCTCCAGGATTGTTACAATTAAAAAGACAGACAATAAAAAGTGTTGGCAAGGATGTGGAAAAACTGGTATCCCTATACATTGCTGTTGGAAATGTAAAGTGGTGCACCCACTGTGTAAAACACAGTGCACTTCCTCACATAGTTAAACCTAGAATTACTGTATGTCCCCGATATTCCACTCCTAGGCATATATTCAAGAGAATACTTTTTCTTACAAAATAGTTTTTCTTACACAAAAACTTGTACATGAATGTTCACAGCAGCATTATTCACAATAGCCAAAAGGTGTAAACACCCAAATGTCCATCAACTGATGAGTGGATAAATAAAATGTAATATATGCATACAATGTAGCATTATTCAGCCATAAAAAAAGAACGAAGTACTGTTACATGCTACAACATGGACAAACCTTAAATGCATGTGAAGTAAAAGAAACCAGTCACATAAGACCACATATTGTATGATTCCATTTATAAGAGATATCCAGAGTAGGCAATCCATAGAGACAGAGAGTAGATGAGCTGTTGCCAGAGCAAGGGAAGCAGGGAGAGAGGAAATAACTGCTAATGGCCATAACGTTTCTTTTTCAGGTGATAACAATGTTCTGGAATTAGTGCTAATGATTGCAGAACTTTGTGAATATACTAAAAATCACTGAATTGTACACTTTGAAAGATACAGTGCATCAGAGCAGGGTGATACATCTGATTAAACAAGGCATAATCTCTGTGACCTGGGGGCCATGAACAGTTCAGCTGTTTCCCACTTAAATATATCACAAATTACATACCTTCTTGTGGCCAAGTATCAAAGACAGACACTGTCAAATCACAAACATGAACCAGAAAGCTGATATGACACCACTTCTCATGTACAAAGCTGCCAGAGATTCAGCTGAAAGGCTGGATTTTGCTGAAACCTCTTATGGTTGATGTGTTCCAAGAATTCATCAATAAATACACATTTAAGTACAGAGCTGAGAAAATATTTTTCCCAAGCACTTCTTGCTCTAGCCAGATCCATCTTTTGGTCTTCAGAGCCACAGGAAGAAAGTCTCAGCATTATTTTTACCTTGAATACGAATGTTTCCAGAATATACTAAATTCCTGACTAAGTGTTTTATAAGAAACTGTGTTCTGTGTCTACAACATGGGAATAAGGCACTGTAATAAATATGATCCTAAAAGGACCCATTTCCCCTACCAGTTATGGGTAGATGGGAAGAAATTTGTCCCAAGCATAGTAATTAATATCACCAATGATATTCAATAATCTGGAAAAGAGCTGTTGACTATAGCAGAGGTTGGCCTTCAATTATAATGAGGGTCAATAAAGGGCCAATTACCCAGAACATTAAAATTCACGGACAACAGCTTTTAGCACTCCATTTTTAAAGAAAAAGGATTATGCCTTTAGTGTTTACACTCCAAATCCAAAACTGTAGGATGCTATCAGGGGCTCTTATAGTCAACACAGACACTCAAACCAACCTTGTAGTACCACAGATTACATGTGCTTCACAGCAAAGGCCTACGTTTGTGTTGATCACCTACCCCCAGAGCTTAGCACAGTGATTAGCATTTTATTAGTAACATTTCTTAAACTAATATTTGATGAAATCCAATCTAAAATAATGACCTTAAGCCACTGTAAAATGGGAATTTAAAAAAATATAACACATCCCTCTTATATCTCTACTTACGAAAGCAGTAGAGGAAGAGAACTTTTAGAGGGATTTTTCACGTTCCCTTTTTCTTTTTTTTTTTTTCTTTGCGGTACGCGGGCCTCTCACTGTTGTGGCCTCTTCCGTTGCGGAGCACAGGTTCCGGACACGCAGGCTCAGCGGCCATGGCTCACGGGCCCAGCCGCTCCACGGCATGTGGAATCTTCCCAAACCGGGGCACAAACCCGCGTCCCCTGCATCGGCAGGCGGACTCTCAACCCCTGCGCCACCAGGGAAGCCCTCAAGTTCCCTTTTAAAGCACATACTGACTATAGTCACTCTTCCAAGAGCAAATTAAATAAGTACAAAGAAATACTGTACAATAGACGTCTACCATCATTTTTGCATCTGGGGCAAAGGATGAGCTTGGATAAGTTAAATACTTTATTAGCCAGGCTGCCCACAGGAAGGGACTGATTATTCTCTTTTGACCCCATGATAAAGGATTAAAATGAAGGCATTTGTTCTCAGGTTCTAGGGACAAGCTGGCCACACGTATTTACAATGGACCTCCCCTACAAACACAAAAAGAGAGAGAGCAGAAGGCAAATCCTAGGTGTTTCGTTAATAGATTACACCTGTAGTGAAAAGGGTTTCCTCTGGTTTGGGGCCACCACCTATAGGCTGCACTACAGTATCCTGTGATAACTGTGTAGCGTGAACAGACAGCAGGCTCTCACCTCCACCACCTACAAGTTACGTGAGCTTAAAACTCGTCTAGGCTTTAGGCTCTTCATCGATAAAACACGTAATCATCACCGCAGCTGACTCGGGATTTGCTCAAGGAAGAAATTAGCTTCTGTATATGTAAAACAGCTGGAACAGAAAGCAGATACTCGAAAACATAAATCCCCTCCCTGAACCTGTCACTGGTATCAGAGGTAAACCCAGACACACACACACACACACACACACACACACACACACACACACACACACACACACACACACACTCCACAGAGGTTTTCCACGGCAGTTTTCCAGCACGTGCATCCAGGGTGCCAAAAAGAATTAGGGTGTCCTTGCCCTCGGGGAACGTCCAGTCAGGCTCAGGAGATGAGCAGCTTGAGTGGCTATACAGACTTATCACTAGGCAGGCCCGGCTGCGGCTGAACGCCTGCCTAGCCAGTGTGAGGCAGACACCCTACACACCTGGGCGGGTACTTAAAAAGCTGGGCCACAAGTGCTAAAAACTCGACTCAAACCAGCTTAAGCAATACTACAATAAAAAAAAAGCCGTACCTCAGAGAGTACGATGTTGAAGCTCAAAATCGGCTTCTGGCAGCACTCACCTCTGCACACGTCCGCCTCAGGCCGAGATGGGTTTCTCCCTCGGGCTGCAACATGGCGCCGGCCACCAGTTTGCCTGCGGCAGAGATGCAGGGCTTCCTTCCGGACGGCCTTAAGAGCCCATACTCACTTCTCATTGGCCCAAACTGGCTTGGGCCTGCCTACCCTTCAACCAATCAGTAGCAAGAGAGAGCGGACTAATCATGACTGTCTTAAAGCCTAATCAATGGGTGGAAGGGACGCTTCAGAGTCAATCGCACTGTCTATTACAAAGCACCCAGTAAATGAATATTTGGTGAAGGAATGGATAGAGTAATGAATGGCTGAATCTATAATATAATGGAATATGTGCTCTTTTTGAAGGATTTTTTTTTTCCGGGGAAGGACGGGGGGGAGGAGTGCTGCTTTTGATTTGAGTTCCATATAATTACAGTCACCTGAGCATACCCGAAATGACTTCATTGGAAAGCTATCAGCAATTAGGCAGACCACCATTAATATTACCAATCAAGTAGTACGAGTCAGGCAGTATGTAGAGTGTAACTTGGGCTTAAGAGCACAGGATTTGGAGACAGGCCTGGGTTCAAATTCTGTCTCTACCATTTACTAGGTATGTCATCTTGGACAAGTTGCTTAACCTCTGGACGTCTGTTTCCTTATCTGCCAAATGGAGAAACCACAGTTCCTACCTCACAATGTTTTTGTGAGGATTCAATAATAAAACATAGGTGAATGGTCAGTATACTGAATATTTAATGGATGCTATCCGTTATTACCATTCACAATAAATCCATCCCAAATCAGCTTTACTTTCATGTAAACTGTACGTGAAACTAGGAGAGGAAAGGCACCTGTTCTCTGCCTGATAAAGCATTAAAATAGTCCTCTTATTAGCTGGAAGAATTGGGAGAAGGCAGGCTGCTCTCATATAAGGTAGACTGGTCCTGTTCTATGATAATGCCATCCTGGATGCCCTGCCACTAAGAAGGCAAGCCACAGATAATATTTTTGTTTCTTCTCTATTTTTCTAAAATAGACACGTGTTACTTTTACAATGAACAACAAATAAACAGTTGATCTTAATTAAGTATCAGAGTGACAGGCATGCACAATAATTCTTTGGAGTTGACAGGAAGATGGGCTACTGTGAGCTGGAAGACCTCACTGGAGTAGGAGGTGGAATCTTCAGCTCTGGGAGGAAGACAGGGAAGGAAGTGGGTGGGGGAGGGGGGATATGCCAGAGAAATAATATGAGCCCATCTTTGGGGACAGGAACATATGATGGACAGTTACTGCTTTGGCGCTGAACATCTGTTTACCGTTCTTCTAGTAACACTCCCTCCATATTCTTTGGGAGAAAGGACCCTCCATCATTCTCAGTTCATGTGCTGACCTTGCCCCTGAGCTTGACTAGGCAGATGATGAGTCAGCATATTCCATCCAAGTAGATTAGAGGTGGTCATGGGAACCAAGTTGGTCCAGGGTAAAGCCTAGAAGTTTTGCTGAAATTTTGGGGACAGAGGGACTCTCTGAGGTACTTTAGCTGATAGAATGCCCACCTGGAGCTATGCCCACCTGGTGGCTATGTTGGTACTGTGAGAAACCCTGCCTGAAAATGAAATAAAGCTGAGGGAAGAGACAGAGGGGGCAGCTCTCTGATGACGTCATTGTGCATCTGGATACAACCGTTTCTGAATGCAATTGCATCTCCTGGTCTCTTCACTTCTGTGGGCCAACAAAATCCTTTCTTATTTAAGCCATTCTGAGTTTGGTTTCTATCACTACCAACCAAAAGAGTCTCATTCAGGGACTTCCCTGGCAGTCCAGTGGTTAAGAGTTCACCTTCCAATTCACGGGGTGAGGGTTTGATCCCTAGTCAGGGAGCTAAGATCCCACATGACTCTTGGCCAAAAAAAAAAAAAAAACAACCAAAAACATAAAACAGAAGCAATATTGTAACAAATTCAATAAAGACTTTAAAAATGGTTCACATCAAAAAAAATCTTTTTTTTAAATTAGTTATCTATTTTATACACATCAGTGTACACATGTCAATCCCAATCTCCCAATTCCTCACACCACCACCACCCCCGCCCCCCGCTTTCCCCCCTTGGTGTCCATACGTTTGTTCTCTACATCTGTGTCTCTATTTCTGCCTTGAAAACCGGTTCATCTTAAAAAAAAAAAAAGTCACATTCAGTGGCATACCAAAAGGAGGCATACCAACAGGACACCTTGCAGGGAGGAATATTTTATCATGACCTGGTTTAGAATTGCCAGCTCAGTAAAAAAGCACACCAGCTCTTAGCTGTTTGACTTCGCTATAGACAATGTATCTCCTTATTGGTGGCCCCAGGCACACTGCTCCTACCGTCCCCTCCCACCCCATCCCCACTCCCCATCTCTGCCCTGGTCCCATACAGTCAATGAAGAGAAATCATAGATTTTGAAATGCGTATGATCTCAGAAAGGCTCTAATTCAATCACTCCATTTATCAATAAGGAACTAAGACCTGGAGAGCGAATAAATTTGGCCAAGGTCTGACTTGCGTTGGTTCAGAGAAGCGTTAAGAAGGGGCAGCAGAGTGCCCGAGTAACCCATGAAACAGACGAGCAACATAAAATAAAAGTCCTCCGTGGGCCTGGGGCATTTCTGTTCCTGTTCCCATGCCCTCTGCTATCCACCGGGTGTGGGTATGAGTGGGGAGTTTTTTTCAGTCTACTGCTTTCATGCTCAAGGATTCAGCCACAGCCATCAGCTCGAAAGACTAGTCTATTTTTATCCAGGCAGAGATTCTGGCACTTGGACCACGTCTTTGTTTCAAACACAGCTGAAGAGCTGGGTTGGAAGAGCAGAGATCTCACCAAATCCCTTGTACCTCCTCACACTGGCACACACCATCTTAAGATCAGGAGTTCTCGGAAGGGCTTTTGTGGATGAAAAGCTAGGAAACTGTCCCTAAAACAGTTTACGGACATCTCCGGATTAGGGGTCCACCAGCAGTTATAGTTTCACATATGTTGATGAGGGATAAGATTGAGACCCTAGACCCGCCCCTCCCTGATCAAAGTTAGATGACTGTTCTGGAAACAACAAAATCCCCACTGCATTTCCCATCCCCCCACCCCCACCCCAAACATCTTTCCCTTTGGTCACTCTTACCCTGGGTTAGTTGTAAAACAAACAGAAAGGCTGCTCTCTCCATTTCTGCCTACACACTTAATTTGGTCCTGCTGGGCAGTGAAACAAGTACATTGACGAGACAGAAGGGGTAGAGAAGGACAAAACTACTGTGTTATTAGATTGATTTTCTGTTGGGCATTTGGCCCTAGACGACTGTTTATAAGGAAGGTCAGGTGTCTGAAGATCTGGGTTCAAACACCAGCTCCAGCAGTTACAGGCTTTGTGAACTTGGACGAATCATTCTGTGCCTCAGTCTTCTCATCTGTAAAACGGAGCCCATCGTACCAGCTTCACAGGGTGCTAAAGTGAAAGGGAGTCAAGTAAGTTCTCCCTTTAGTGTTCATGGATGACAGTTACCAGGTCAGATTACTGCCTGCCAAGTTCCTTTCCCACATCTCCACACTCAAAGAATCCAGCAACAGAGGCCCGTGGGGCACTCGCTGGGTCGTTGACCTGGGCAGCGGTCCTGCTCGAGCTCAACTCCAGACATCCTGGGTCTCAGACCTGTACTAATGTCTTTAATGGCTCCGAGCTACACTCATATTTACCAGAAATACATAAATTAGGTAATTATGGCTGGCACAAAACAAAACAGGGCCCAAGGAAGGTCAGGCTGACAGAGCACAGAGAAAAACTCCCCTCCGGCGCTGTTCCCGCCCTGGCCCAGGGTGGAGGCCAGCAGGCCCTCATCTGTCAGGTGGGAAGCATCAGCCAGGCCTGAAGAGTTAGCAGCTGTTTTGCCTGGCTGTGGCCTCCCACCTCCAAACAAACCTGGTTGCTTTCTTTTTTAACAATAAGGTAGAGGCAAGGTACTCTAAGTCCCTTCCCAGAAGGGAGGCATGAGCGCTCCATCCTGCAGCAAACAATCCTTTATTCATCCTGAAAGAATCTTCCAAACTCTTCCTAGGCCAGCAAATTCCCTATAGAAGGCTTCTGCAGTGGAAGCAGCCAACTGTCTTCAGAGGGAATTTTCTCCTTTATGGTTGAAGTCTGCAGTGGCCTGTGGGAGGAATGGTTTCTGTCCTACTTTGTTGGTCCCGACAGGATGACCAAGGGACAAGGCCCTTTCAGCAGCTCTGCTCTTCACAGATGGAGCCTTCTTTGAGTCACAGCTTAAATGTTGCCTCCTGCTTGGAGCTGTCCCTGACCCCATACACCCTTCTGGCACCAGGAATGTCTCCTTCACAACTCTCACATCTTTCATTTTTGTTCATTTCTTTATTTGTGCACATTTGACTAATGCAAATCATTTGTTCGTGGCTGTCTTCTCTACAGGGCTGTGAGGAGAGGAGGGGTCAAGTCTGTCTTAATCATACCTGCAACCCCAGGATTTAGCATTGCGCCTGGGCCCCAGTGGGTGGGTGTTGAATGGGTCTCACCCATGTCACTCCTTTGGGCTTCAGCTTCTCCAACAACAAAGGACAAGCTTCTGGATTACCTGACAATACTGAAAACCCTGTGATTCTGTGAGGAGAGGGCTACAAAGAGCCCAAACAAGTTCACCTCCATGAGTCAGGCTCCCACATATAAGCAAAAACTGAGGGAGGGCTTACAAGTTTCCAGCTAGCAGTTATGTTGAAAAGCTGTGCCATGCCGTTGTCGGATGACTCACTGCAGATACCCTCCCACCCTCAGCAAGGTTAGAGACCTCATCGGAATGGGGACTCCTGGCCAAAATGCAACTGGAGGTTTAGCATGCCACAGCAGCTGAACAGGAAGGGTACCAGGGAGAAAGAATAAAGGCGATTGGACCACACTAGGCCTGGTCTTCAGCTGAAGCATCTTCTTCCGTGTTTGGGGCTCTACCCTCCACCCTCCAGTCCCCCAAGCCTCTCACCCCTCCCCCCAGAGCCCTGGACTGAAAGCTCAGGCAGGCAGGAGTCCCTGGACCCAGCTCCAGTCTCTGGGCTCAGAGGGAGGAGACAGTCTTACTGCAGACTCAGAAGTGCCTGTCCATGGCACAGACTAAGGATGTCATTTCCAGCTGGGGGTTCACAAGTGCCAGTTTTAGAAAGGTCCTCCTCCCCCCTTCTGTGGGCTCTTTCTAGTCCTGTATTTTAACCCCGAAAGGGATCCATTGTGGCAATTAGCTAATCAGATAAACCCCTCTTCTCTGCCTTTTCTCTTGGCAATTAAGAGCAGTTTACACGCATATTGAAATCAAAGTGCACTTACCCTTTGAATTGTCTAAGAATCTCTATTGCAGCTACATTTGCATTCAAAGTGTGAAAGGACATGTTCAAGGACATTCAGGGAAAACTTGTTGTAATAGCAAAAGATTGAAAGGAGCTTAATGTCCATCACTAGGAGATGTTGAATAAATAAATAACTACATCCCCAAGTGATGCAGCCCTACGTAGCCATTAAAAAGGAAGGTCTCTATGTATTGATACAGAAATATTCCCAAGAATATTAAAGAAAGCAAGATGCAGAAGAGTGTTTACAGCATGCTGTCATTTACTTAAAAATCTGCATATACCTAAATGCGTGTTACATGTGTTGAATTACGTCATCCCCAAATTCTTACGTTGAGGACCTAACGCCCAGTACCTCCAAATATGATCTTACTTGGAAGATAAGGTCTTTACAGAGGTAGTTAATTAAAATAAGGCCATGAGGTTGGACCCTAATTAAATATGACTGGTATCCCTATAAAAAGGTGATATTTGGATACACATGCACAGAGTGAGAACGCCACGTGAACACAAAGGCAGAGATTGGGTGATGCACCTACAGGCCAAGGAATGTCAAGGATTGCCAGCAAGACACCAGAAGCTAGGAAACAGGCATGGGACATACCCTCTCTCACAGCCTTCAGAAGGAACCAACCCTACCAACACCTTGTTCTTAGACTTCTAGCCTGCAGCAGCCTTGGTAAGCTAATACAGCCTCTGTGTGTGTGTGTGTGTGTGTGTGTGTGTGTGTGTGTGTGGACAAACACACACACAAAAAGCCCAATGATATGGATTGCCTCCACGGAGGTGGGAAAGAAAAATCTCACATTTCTTTTATACCTTTTGAATTTTGGACGCAGTGTGTGTATGTATTACCTTCTGAGTTCCTCCAAGCTCCCCACCCCAACCCCCAATAAATCATTATATATACAAGCAAATAAAAGTAGCCTTCAGGAGACTACACTCCTCACCCAGAAAATAACCACGTCTTCCCAATCTAACCTTCAGGTATCAATATGCTTTCACCTCTGGTGCCAAGTCCGACCGATTGTGAGGGTTTGTTTCTGGGCTCGGAGGAGGAGAGTTCATCAATCAGTTAGCATGTCTGCCAGGTGTAGGGAGGGACCAAGGGGCGGGAGCTACAACATCGGCCAGCCCTGACCTATCCCATTACTGGCCCAGGCTGGGAATTTCAGGTTGGTTTGGGAGTGTAGAGGGTAGTACACAAGTAATACTCATCTTCATGTAATGGGAAGCCTTATTATTATGGAGATCTACTACAGTGTATGGGTCAGACAGGTGGCTCCCGAATATGTGACAGGATGACTCAGCTCACGTCTGAATCTGGGCCAACTGCGTGTGAAGAAATCCTTCTTCCTTTCTGGAGTAAATGGGCAGATGGATAGTCATTGTGTGAATCACAAAGCCCAAGGCCCCAAATGTTTGTACAGATGGAGAAAAATGAGATCCCGTGCAGGAGGCGCCCATCTCCTCAGACTATGGGGTCTGCCCCCTGCATGTACTGCATCTGTCAGAATGCATGCACTCCAAGAGGCAGACCAAGCCCCCGGGGTGGAGGGGCGCAGAGCCTTGGCGTGACCACAGGTACTGCCTGGACCTTGGCCACCTCCCAAAGTAGAAATGACCAGAAAGTTGGAACAAAACTCATTGTGGAAGAAATTAGAACAAAGGCTGTTAAGTGAATGCCAGGGTCAGTCTAACCCTGCTTCTAAATATCATAGGAAAACATGACCATGTGTGCAAATGGACACCTCACATGTCAGCATTTTATGCTGTTTACATATTATTCTATCTCTGGGGGATAATAGCTAAAGCCTTTTAACAAGATCAGCTTTTTCTCTGATCTCATAGAAAGTAAATTACCCCAGCCAGCAAATCCAGGATACATTTTTTTTTTTTTTTTTAATGGCCAGAGACATCCCCTCAGAGATCTGATGAGAAGGCAGGAGATCAGGGAGACAGGTAAAGAAAGAATACAAGTTCACCTGGAAGAAGGTTGAGATAAAGGTGAAGTTGGAGCCTTGGACTCTACCTTGCATAAGAACCAACATTCTAGTATTTAGGCAAGATTATAAAGCTACAGCAAAAGGGCGATGCTTCTAGGGCACAGTGGTGCTCTGTGGTACTCTAGGCACGTTATACATGTCTTTTCCCCAAGACAGGCAAGTTCAGCGCTGGGAGTACGTAAGTCAACAGCACAGAATCCTCGATCATGAAGAGGATGCAGTATAAACATAGAAACAACCAATGACAATGCAGACTCGCGGGTTATACTAACAAAGGAGCAGAGAAGAGGGAGACAAGGAGACTTCCTTTCCAGAGAAGGTGACTTTTGAACTCAGTTTGAAAGGTAAGTAGGGATCTTCTGGGTTAAAAAATGGAGGAGAAAGGAGAGTCCAAACAGAAGGAAGACCTCGTTCAAAGGCTCACTAGTGAATGAATAAGGAGGATTCAGGGAACCAGCAAGCAGCCTCGTATGCTGGCGGGTGGGGATTTGGGGAAAGATGAAGCTGGAGAGATGGGCTGAGCCTTGCATGCCCACTCGAGAGCCCACACTCCATCCTTGAGTCGCTGGGGGAGCCAGCACATGCTTCACCATGGTGGGAGAATCATCACATTTCCTACTCCGGAGGTAACTTTGCCCTTAATGTGAAGAGTGGACCAGACTTGTGGGACCTGGTAGAAGGGAAACTAGGTAGGAGGTTGCTGAAATAGTCCAAGGGAGAGAGGGATCATAAAGACCTGAAAGTCAACATGTGACATGAAGAGGGAGAATCAGGTCTGGGCCGTTTGGGATTTGGAATGGACAGGACCTTCCTAAAGGAACAGCTCGGGGGAGGATGATTTTGAGATTTCCAACTTGGCTTGTGACATCACCCAAAACAGAGGGCATAGGAGAAGGGGGGGCGAGGTGTCATTTTGGACGTGCCGAGGCTGAGGTGCCTGCGGGTCATCTAGCGATGTCCGGCAAGCAGGCAGATATATGGGTGTGGAGCCGGGAGAGAGGAGTCTGGAGGAATATCTTTCTTATGACACATTCCTGTCAAGCCTCCATTCCCGGGGTTTGGCTAAGGCCACTGTGGACAGATTGGTGGCGGGGAGTGCTATTCTGAGATCCTGAGTGTAGAGTCTCCCAGTCCTAAGAGCGAGGCAGGTTTCTTCCTCTGCCTCTGTGTGGGGACCAGAATTTGCACAGGCTCGTGTGCCTGGCAGAGAGTGGAAGTGAAAACATATTCCACTGTTCCGGGGGCCTAGCACTGAAGTTCCATCTTCAGCCACATGTTTTCCAGGTAAACTTCTCACACAAGATGAACTTCTTGCAGAATCACAGAAGTCTCCAGAACCCCAGGGCTCAACTAGCGAACTGGAACCTTGAGATGGGAGAGAAAGAGGCAGGAAGAAGTTCTCTCCCCACGCCCCCACCCGCCATCCCCAGGACCCCAGTAGGAACTGAAGTCAGAAGAAAATCAACAGTAAAAGCAGTTGGTGATTGGTGTTATCAGAAGATGGGCTGGCCAGGGCAGGTAAAGGAGAAGGAAAGAAGTTCCAGCATATTTTAATGGAACGGCTCTGATTCTAGATAATTTCAGAATGACATCATAATAACATTAGTTTATACCTGAAGATACGTCAGGATGCATGAGCATAAAAGCTGTATCATTTGCATTATCTCACTTACTAAACACCATCCCTGCGAGTTTGGCTCTGTATTAAAGTTATTACCCCCATTTTGTGGACGAGGAAAATTGGAGGCATAGAGGTTTCATGACCTACCCCAAATTGTCTATCTGATGAGTGGCGTATCTGAGTTTTTTTTTTTTTTTTTTTTTTGTATCTGAGTGAGTTTTGGAAGCAGTCTGTCTGACTCCAGAGGTGCCCTCTTAACCACAAAGCCCCAGGCTCCCCAGCATATGTGTGCAACTTTGTGCTGCTAAAAGTACTGCCACATATTTATGTCCTCCAGATGGACAGCGACAGGGCCAGGACTAAACTTTTAACCTGAAATGGCTTTCTATGGAGTTCACTGGGGCTGGAAGGGAGACCCAGGATTTGGTGCACTGCTGTCCCTTCCAGGCATATGAGCCTAAGACATAGCATCAGTCAACCCCACTGGCCTCCACCTTATGCAGGATGCACTTCATAAAACCTGCATTTCCTATAAGACCACACAGGGACCCCAATCCTTGGACCACAGCTGCCAAGAGGAACTGAAACAAAGTGAGTCACAGAAGGCAGATGGAGAGTCACATTTTGTACTGCAAACCCAAAACGCTCTCTTTAGCAAATCCTCATGTTGGTTTTGTACTCATTTTCCTCTTGGCTTCTAAACTCTTTAGACTACACCCAGGGTTTCATTACTGTCGTTAATTGATTAACAACAGAAACTGCTGTCAGTTACTTTGTGCGCTGGACATTAAAAAAAAAAACCCACATAATTTCAGACTTACAAAATGTTGCTAAAATAGTGAAGAATTCCTGGACACCCTTCCCCCCCACACCTCACATGTTAGCATTTGCTCTATTTACTTTATCTATCAATCATTTTTTTCTTTTAACATTTAAGGTGTTGTAGAGCCGATGCCCTCTATCCCTCAGTACTTGTGTTTATTTCCAAAAAGTCTGCCTACAAATCCTGCCTCTCAAAACCACAATGCAATCATCTAAATCATATTAACACTGATGCAATACGTTAGTTACCTAATCAGTAAACCTTACTCAGATGTTGCCAAGTGTCCCTGTAATGTTCTTTTTAGCCCAAGAAAATCCACGATTAGGTGTTACATTCCCTTTGTCACGTGTCTTGACATCTGGAACAATTCCTGAATCCTTCTATTTCATGACATTGACATTTTTGAAAGGAACACATCTCCGTTTCGTTTGTCTTCCTCATGGTGAGATTCAGGTTATATACTGTTTTTAGGAATTCCACTGAGGACATGATGAGTTCTTCTCAATGCCGCACAGAAGAGACATGCTGTCAATTAGTCCTAGTAAAAGGTAGTGTCCGCTGGTTTTTTCCACTGTAAAGTCACTCTTTTTTTTTTTTTTGGTGGGGGGTGCCTCTCACCGTGTGGCCTCTCCCGTTGCGGAGCACAGGTTCCAGACGCGCAGGCTCAGCGGCCATGGCTCACAGGCCCAGCCGCTCCGCGGCATGTGGGATCCTCCCAGACCGGGGCACGAACCCGTGTCCCCTGCATCGGCAGGCTGACTCTCAACCACTGCACCACCAGGGAAGCCCTGTAAAGGCATCCGTTTATCCTTGTGATCAATGGGTCTCTTGTGAGGAGATACTCTGAGACTTGGCAAATATCCTGTGATGAATCATCCATTGACGATTCTCGACTGACTCAAATACTGTTATGGTTGCCAAATGGTGGCATTTTAATTCAGTCATTCCTTCTGCCATCATGAGTTGGCTCTCAACTGTAAGGAGGAGCTTTCTTGTTCGCCTTATTTATTTATATTGGCATGGACTCGCGAATTCTTACTTTATTCAGTTTGTTATAATTCTTTACTACCATCTTTTACTTTGACACTCAAATTGTCCCAGATGTCTGCCAGGTACTTTATGTAAGATATTTCATATAATTCTCAAAGCAACTCTATGTAGCGGGGATTATGATGATCCCTATTTTGCAGACAAAGAAGTTGAAACTCAGAGAGATTAACTTTTGTAATGTTTAATTGGTGGCGTTTCCAAATTTTGATGCCAAATGCTTGACATATACGTACATATACAGGTATATGAATTCCCCCCCCCAATCCTCCTGATGTCCCTGCCATATAGGAATTATCCCCTCCCCTCCTATTTTAAGATGGGAAAATAGGCTCAGAGAGGTTAAGTAATCAGTCACAAAAGCTGTGATGAGAATTCGGAGGCCTAGTTGAAATCCTATGCTGTTCTTCAGCAGACCACGTTGCCCCTTTAAGCTGTTTTTCCTTTTGCAGATGGGATCCATAAGCATCTAGTCTTATTTAATTCTACTCAGGACAGAGGAGGTAAAGCTGTGGCTTTTTTACTCATTGCCTGCATTTGTAACTATTTTTGCTTTGGCTAAAAGCTACCCTGATTCTAATCAGCACCAAAGCTAGGAAGTTGTGGTGATTTAGATCTTGCCAGAATCCTTGGCGCTCTTGGAAGTTCATGGCAATTGAGTTACTAAAAAATTTAATCTCTCAAGGTGAATGTGTTCATTCCAGTTTTTAAGGAAGACTTTGGTGAGGTCGTTCATCATATAGTCACCCTTGGATTTATTGTCTATGTAAGTATGGATTTTTCCATTACTATGCTTGTGTTAATCACAGCACAGTGAAGAAACTTCTCATTCATGAATCTGTAGGCCAAGGAGAGTTGCTAATAGCTACCTAAGGAGAACCCAGACATTTTTGATATTTAATTGAAAAGGAAATGCGTGTATTAAAGCATCAATCATGTCCAGCTTTGACCCCAGGTGACCTCAAAATGAGGTTTGAGGACCACCAGACTTACAATCACCCCAGATGCCCATTACAAACACAGAGTCTGTTACTCTAGGAGGTGGATCGAAAAAGATCTTGCTGCAATTTATGTCAAAAAGTGTTCTGCCTATGTTCTCCTCTAAGAGTTTTATAGTGTCCAGCCTTACACTTAGGTCTTTGATTCATTTTGAGTTTATTTCTGTGTATGGTGTTAGAGGATATTCTAATTTCATTCTTTTACATGTAGCTGACCAGTTTTCCCAGTGCCATTTGTTGAAGAGACTGTCTTTTCTTCATTGTATATTCTTACCTCCCTTGTCATAGATTAATTGACCATAGGTACATGGGTTTATTTCTGGGCATTCTATCCTGCTCCATTGATCTATATTTCTGTTTTTGTGCCAGTACTATACTGTTTTGATTACTGTAGCTTTGTAGTGTAGTCTGAGGTCAGGGAGCCTGATTCTTCCAGCTGTTTTCAAATGGGACCTAATTAAACGTAAAAGCTTTTGCACAGCAAAGGAAACCATAAAGCCCACAGAATAGGAAAAAATATTTGCAAACAAAGCGACTGACAAGAGATTAATCTCCAAAATATATAAACAGCTCATGTAGCTCTATGTCAAAAAAACAAACACCCCAATCAAAAAATGGGCAGAAGATCTAAATAGACATTTCTCCAAAGAAGACAAACAGATGGCCAAAAAGCACATGAAAAGATGCTCAATATCACTAATTATCAGAGAAATGCAAATCAAAACTACCATGAGGTATCACCTCACACCAGTCACAATGGTCATCATCAAAACGTCTACAAACAATAAATGCTCAAGAGGGTGTGGAGAAAAGGGAACCCTCCTACACTGTTAATGGAAATGTAAATTGGTACAGCCTCTGTGGAGAACAGTATGGAGGTTCCTTAAAAAACTAAAAATAGAACTACCATATGATCCAGCAATCCCACTCCTGGGCATATATCTGGAGGAAACCATAATCCAAAAAGATACATGCACCCCAATGTTCATTGCAGCATTATTTACAATAGCCAAGACATGGAAGGAACCTAAATGTCCACCGACAGAGGAATGGATAAAGAAGATGTGGTACATACATACAATGGAATATTAATCAGTCATAAAAAAGAATGAAATAATGCCATTTGCAGCAACATGGATGGACCTAGAGATTACCATGCCAAGAGAAGTAAGTCAGACAGAGAAAGACAAATATCATATGATATCACTCATATGTGGAATCTAATTAAAAATGATATAAATGAACTTATTTACAAAACAGAAACAGACTTACAGATTTTGAAAACAAACTTATGGTTACCAAAGGGGAAATGTGGGAGGAAGGGATAAATTAGGAGCTTGGGATTGACATACACACAGTGCTATATGTAAGATAGATAACCAACAAGGACTACTGTATAGCACAGGAAACTCTACCCAATATTCTGTAATAACCTATATGGGAAAAGAATCTGAAAAAAGAATGAATATATGTGTAACTGAATCGCGTTGCCGTATACCTGAAACTAACACAACATTGTAAACCAGCTATACTCCAATAAAATTATAAAAACAACAACAACAACAATACAAACACAGAATCTGGGGCCTTGTCCCAGACCCACTGAATCAAAATTCTTCAGTTTTAGCAAGCTTCCCAGAGACCCCTGATGCTCACTAAAGTGGAAACGGATGCTAGGGCCTCTGACCCAGCGTTGTTCCTGCATACTCACAATGATGCTGGCTTTGTACCAGCAAAGTCAGCCTTTAGGCTACTTGACCTCTGCCTTGCCTCTTGCCCACAGCAGTTATCAAGGGAAGGTAATCCGCCAGTTTCACTGCCCTTGGGGAATGAGCCTGGGGTGGGCTCCCCTCTCCTCCCTCCTGCAGGAAGCAGGCAGCAGAGGGAATGCATCATCCCTCAAGTACTCTGATCAACATCAAGAGTTCTCACCTTCTAAGGGCAACTTCCCTTGGACAACAAATTTACAGGAGTGAAAAATCGAACTGACCTACATCACGTGTTTAAGCCAAGCCATGTGAGTCACAGGACACTGCATTCTGACAAGTTATGGCTTTGGTGTCTGCCCAGGTGTGTTCATTTTGGCCATGATTGGAGACGAAAGTGGGGAGAAACACATGATACGCAGGGCTGTCCTTTACGGGGGCAATGGGCAGAGCCCACACAGCCCTAGGTGCTTCCCAAGACTGGTAGACTGGACACACTAATGAATACGAAACAATGCAACAAACATCTAGAAACTGCCAACTTTTTCCAAGGTATTGAAGAAATCCATATTGTAATACTATATTATTGATTTTGGAGGATGGCCAATTTTATCAAGTACATTAGTAAGTGTCATTTCATTTCATGGAAACAACCTTAGAAGCATTCTTAGGTCCATTTTACAGATGAGGACACTGATACTCAGAGAACATAAGTGATTACCTCAAGGTCCAGTTGTTTGGAAATGGCAGAACCAGACTTCATGTCAGGTTTTCTGACTCCAAATCCAGTGCTCTTTCCTCCTGGGAAAGGATCAGACAATCAAGGGGGAGAAAGGACTGCACAGAAACCACTCTGAAGCTTTGTCTAGAGCTCAGGACTTCAGCTGTAAGTGAAAGAATTCAATTCCAACTTTGGAGCAAAATAAGAGTTTATTGGCTTATGTAACAGAAGAGCTCAGGTACGTCTGGACGCGACACGGAGCGCTGGTATTCTTTTTTATTTTATTTTATTTTAATTTTTTGATTGAAGTATAGTTGATTTACAGTGTTGTGCTAATTTCTGCTGTACAGCAAAGTGATTCAGTTATATATATATATACACATTCTTTCTGTTTTTAATATTCTTTTCCATCATGGTTAATCATAGGCTATTGACTATAGTTCCCTGTGCTATACAGTAGGACCTTGTTGTTTACCCATTCTATATATAATAGCTTACATCTGCTAACCCCAAACTCCCACTCCATCCCTCTCCCAACCCCCCTCCCCTTTGGCAACCACAAGTCTGTTCTCTATGCCTGTGAGTCTGTTTCTGTTTCATAGACAGGTTCATTTGTGTCATATTTCAGATCCCACATATAAGTGATATCATATGGTATTTGTCTTCCTCTTTCTGACTCCACTTAGTATGATAATCTCTAGTTGCGTCCATGTTGCTGCAAATGGCATTATTTCATTCTTTTTTATGGCTGAGTAGTATTCCACTGTATACATGTACCACATCTTTATCCATTCATCCGTCATGGACCTTTAGGTTGTCTCCATGTCTTGGCTACTACGAACAGGGAGCACTGGTATCGTCTCTCTTAGCACCACTTCGAGGCTTTCCAATTCGTAGGCAGACTTCCCCAACAAGGAGACAAGAGGGCCGCCAGCAGTCCTCACAGCTTCAAATCCAGAAAGAGAAAGTCTCTCATCACCACAGTCTAAGAAATCCAGAAGTTGGTTCTCAGACTTCATTGGGTCCTGGGCCCATTCCTGGATCAACCCATTACTTTGGCTGAGTGGATCTGATGATCTCATAGGACTGGCTAGGGTCACAGGTTCACCACTGGATCCAGGGTAGGTTGGTGTCAGTCTACCCAAAATCCTGGGACCTGAGAGTAAGGGAGGGGTGGCTCCCCAGAGAAAAACTGAGGTGCTGTTAGCAGAAGAAGGGGTACTGGCTGCCAAACAGGCAAAAAACAGCTATTCCCCTTGGGGTGGAAAAGATGAAGAGCATTTGAGCCTGAGAGAACCCGGGGGGCACAAGTGGGAGACAGCACCTTGCACTTGGGTGTGGACAGAGTAGATGCCCAATAAATATTGATAAATGAATGAATGAATGTTGCTTCAGACTGTGGTAGAATAATGAAGAGTGGGGGCCTCTGGGGCATAGGATACATAAAGGAACATTGGAGAAAAGCTGCTGGGGCCATACTGAGAAGCACCCTGTGTGCCATGCTGCTGTTTTTCAGGTCATGAGAGCTTCTGAAGGGTTTCTGATCAGGGCTGTACCATGGTCAAATTTGGAGGAAATAAACCTTGAAAATTTTGAAGTGCTATACGAAGCAAGAGCATTATGTTCTGTGGGCCAGGAGTGCCCTGCTTGCCTGTGAAGGTTTTCCTGTGAGCTGTGGAATCCCTTTATCTGAAAGTCCTTGAGACAAGAAAACTGTGAGCACGTCACGGGGAAGGGTCGCAGCAGGCTATCCCAGCCTGATTAGATACACCCGCACCCTTTCAGGGCCTCCAAGTATGTAGTCCCACCCAGATGAAGGTGAAGGTCTGAACTCCAAGACACTGGAGTTTCTCAGACTCACATTTGCGGGATGGTCGAACAGGTCTGGGTGTGGCCCTCAGGGTGTGTGAACATCTTTCTTAACCAAGGAGCACTTGACGCCATGCAATCCCATGTCGTGATTAGGCGTGATTTATGGGCATTCTCTATCACAACTGACTGGGGGTCCTTGACGAGAATTCCAGGATGAAATGTCTCAACACTAATGTACCCCCGGGATGACCCAAATCGTCAAGAGACGACTTGTATCAACTGGGGTTGGAAGCGTATGGGCAGAGGGCTCCGAACGACATGATTCCTCCCTATTCTTATGAGCAGTCATGGCTGCTTCTGGTCCAGAATGGAGAACAAATGTCAGAATTATTAAAAAAAAAAAAAAATCTGTGCTTGCTGAGTTGAGGCATCAAGGCTCCTCTTTTGCTGAACTCATTCCAGGAGTGATTACACTGGAGCAGTGCTTGCCCATTTTATATTGCAGTGAATATTTCAGATCTTCTGCCTGCTTTCTGAAGCAACTTTTCTAAGAGGTGCACTACGAAAATCTCAACAAATAAATACTCAACATAAAGTATGAGGTCTCTCAAATAAAGAGAAGTAGCAGACAGAGTTCATGCTACGAAGTCATTTGAGGATGGCGGGGAGGGCACGGCACTTACCATGCTTCCCTGATATGACAAATTCACCTGCTGTGACCTGGATACCTTGTCCCAGGATGAAGCCCTGGCACTGTGGATTTCACTAGGTCCCGGGCCTGTTCCTGAACCAACCAATCACTTTGGTTAGGTGGATGTGATGATCTCATAGCCCCAACCAGGGTCACAGGTTCACCACTGAATCAAGGATGGATGCCAGCCCACCCAACCCCATGGAACCTGAGGGTGGGGCTAACCAAAGAAAAACTGAGGTGCTGTTAGCAGAAGAAGGGGTACTGGCTGCCAAACAGGCAAAAACAACAAGGATTCCCTCCTCCCACCAAAGGGTGAGGGAAGTGAAGGACATTTGAGGGCTGGAGCTCCACAAACCTTCCCCAGAGTTGGGACAGTGTGGGAGTTAAGAGCATCTGCCCACTGGGGTTGAATTTCTGCTCTGTTACTCATTAGCTCAGTGACTTTGAACAGGTTACCCAACCTAATATTTGGCTTCCTCCTCTCCAGGATAGGGTACCAACAGAACCTATTTCATAGGATTGATCTGAGGATTAAATGAGACGATGCACATAAGGCAATTAGTATAACGGAAGTGCTCCATAAATGAAACTGACTAGGTCACTGTCATCTTGACATGCAACAGTTCAACCCCACTCCCCGGGAGAGACCTGGGTGAGAGCCTCACTCTGTAAGCAGACCGTAGTGGAAGTCAGATGTTTTCTGTGTCCTAAAAGCACCCACCCACCGTCTGCTTTGAGTTCTCATGCTCTTTCTTCAAGCTCTGAATTTTTAAGATCTCATGAAGTTCAAGAGGGGGGTTAAAATGCCAAAATTCTCTATTTTGGAGCATTAATAGATCACGCTAGAAACACTGGCTCTCCCACAAGAAGACACATGCTTGTGGGATTTCTCTGGCAGTCCCATAACAGCCTGAAGGTCTGTCGTCGTCAGCTGGATTGGGGTGGGGAAAGGGACTGTTTTCAAATTGTTACATTTTTTAAAATTTGTACATCATACATTGCCAGCCAGAAAAACATGGCTGAGCCCTCTGCAGGGACTGCCTCCTTGCTGTGTCCTCAAGGATGCTGGAACTGGCCAAAGATTGCAGCTGGAGTCCCTGGGGCTGCCCAGAGAACCAGGAGTGTCTGCACAGAGCTCCAGAAGCGGGGAGCTTTTCTCCCAAGATGAGGGAGCAAAGGGCTCCTTGGAGAAAAGAAAGTTTTTAATCAAAAAACTGCCTGCTCTTACTCCAGCCACTGTAAAACCAAGCTGTTTGTCAGAAATTGTACTTTCTGAAGGGCTCACTACTGCAAAGGCCGTAAGGAGGTGGTTGATATAGTTCCAAGGAGGGAGGAGGCTGATGTGGGGGATTGAAGAACCAAGTCAAAAATGGAAGGAAAAACTTCCATCCAATTAAAAAAGTTTACGCATTTATGTAAAATCACGTGTGCGTATCTATAAAGAAAATTTAAAAAGAAACCGTAAGAGCGTATGGGCTCTAGAAGCAGACAGACCTATGTTGGAATTTCAGCTTCACCACTTCTTAGCTTGTGTGACCTCCCTGATCCTCAGTTTCCTCATCTATGAAATTATAGTATTCCCTTCACATGTTTTGAGGATTCAGTGAGTTAAGGCATATATAGTAGTGTCTGGTACCCAGTAAGATAGTGATAAATGTTAGCTGATATTGTCATTTATTGAGAGAAGACAGAAGGCTAAAGACTAAGGGAGTAGGGGTACAATTCTCAGAAAGACCTTATCTGCTCATGTTCCAATCATAGTGAACTCACCTCTTTCTTTCTTTCTCTTTCTCTCTTTCCCCTTCATGCCTCAGTCCTTGCTGTCCTCGTGCTTTCTCTCCATTTTTCAAGATCTCCAATGTCACTTCTTTGTGAAGCTTTCTCTGGTACCTGCCTCCCAAAGAGAAAGGATCAATCTTCCCTGGAGCCCGGGACTACCCACCACACACAGAAAGTGTAGCAAATTGCACATGGTAAACTCTGGTTCTTGTAGACCTGCCATCACCGAGGCCAACTGTGAGTTCCCTGGGGACAGAGATCATGTCATATACTTCCTGGTTTAAACAGCTCCTGGCACACAAGAGGTCATCACGAAGTGTTTGCTGAATGGAAGCATGAAAATAGAGGGTGACTGCTCTAAAAAGATGGCTCCACTCTAAGGAAAAACAGAAAGGAAATGGAGGAAGCTGCATCCTGGGAAACTTCAGTTAGACACAAAGAATTCCCTTGGTGAGAGTGTTAGATACCAGACCAAGTTCCCATGGGACAGTGTGGAATTTCCTTTAAGGGTCTTGAAAAAGGAATACTTCTTGTGGGTGATTCTGATGTGGGTTTGCTTGAAGGCAGGTCTCCAGCCTGGTTTGAAGTTCATAAAACCACCCATAAGTAATTTAGATGACAGAGAAGGGTCGGGGCTCTTGGTCAGCTGGCCATCCAGATGGTTTCTTGCACCAAGTGCTAGCAAGGAGGCTGGGTAAGAATGTGGCTGTGTGTGTCTGAACAGAGGCTGGGAAGTCTCTCCCACAAGCCTGAATCCCGGGACGCAAGTGAAGAGAGTAGCTTGCCAAGGACCACAACATTGTCACCGCGTGTTCAAGCACCCACGTCTAATGATCCCATTTCTTTCTTTCAACCGGAAGTGCAGAGGAAGACAGGAGGGAAGGACTGGAGTCCAGAGCAGTGGCCTCCCACCTCCTGTCACATTGTCAGCCCCCCAGGGGCCATCTGACCCCTGCCACATGCCAGGCCCTGTCCTGATGGAGGTATTAAGAGGGTGACATAAAATGTCAAACATTTGATGACAAATGATGAGTTAATTATAGGTAGAAAGTACTATGAAAGGGCAAAATGGTATGATCAGGAGAAAAGGTGGAAAAAGAAAGATGGTTCCCCTTCACTGTCATTCCTCCATCTAACACAGGCAAGGCAAGCATTACTCTCCCACATCTCTTTCACAGATAAAGGTTCAGAAAAGGCAGAGAATCATTTAATAATTAAAAAAAAAGTCTTTCCAATAATCCACACCCCCAAATGCAAAAAGGACATACAGCCACTGTGTCAAGAGGAACCTTTTAGTTTTAGGGTACACACAAGACCAAGAGGTCACCAAATGTGATTTGGTGCCTAGAGAAAGGACCTGTGAATTCAAGTCTTGACTAAATTTGCTGGTTGGTCTTGGGAAGGCATATCGGCTACCTGGGTTTTAGCAAACAGAGCCTGGGGCAGGCCTCCTGGGGTCAATGTCACAATACACAGTGCGACAGGAGTTGCCAAGTGCTGTGGGGATACAGTGAGTCAAGGCTTCGATCATTTCAGCCGAAAACCATCCTGCTCTGGTCCCCACTGGCTGATACCGGCCAGGTAACGCAGGGTGGTGGTTGTGAAGGATGCAGCCTGGCTGGGTACCGCTGCAGTCTCTCCCATGCGCTGAGCCTCGCCGACCCCGAGCAGGAACCACGTTGGTTAGAGGCTCCCTTGGCTGCTGTGCAGGCTGAACTCAGGCAATCCTGACTAGCCCAGCACAGTTAATTAGCTGCAGCTTAGCACAGTGCTATTAAAAGCAGGGCGAGCCAAAGACACTGTCACATCTGGGTAAGAGAGACATGTGGTATCCGAGCAGAGGTTGAGAAAGAATTGAGAAAAGAAGGAATGAAAACCCTGATTTCATTCCCCAAAGAGCAAATGTGTTTGAGGTCTGAGAAAATCTTTCATTTACGTGATTTCAAGTATCAATCAAGTCCACGTCTAACCAAGGTGCTCTTAGGACCAATCATGCGGCCAGAGCTAATAAGCGAAAAACACCAAACCAACCACAGGATGTGACACAATTTGAGCTCTGCTCTGGCGGCTAAAAGCAACAAGAAAATGAACACCTTTCCCATTAGAAAAACCGTAAGAGTAGAAGTGATGGGGGAGTGATGGGAGTCTGGTGGAAAGGGCAAGGACATAGATAAGATACAAATCCGTACATACATTTCATTCTCCACACGATGGGCATCAGTTATACATGTGTGCCACTCAGGAGGTCTCACCTAGGTACCCTATGACCCCACACATCTATGAGGCTTCAGATGCTGGGACAATTTTCCAGCACAGGGTGTAAGCTCGGGGAAGGCAGAGGTGCTGTGAATCCGTGCTGTTCATAGGGGTAAACAGCCCTTATTAAGTGGCAAATGAGGACAGTATAAACAGTTCACATGTGACCCACATATTCAAATAGTCATCCCTCAGAACGAGGCACCAGGGGATACTCACTCGCCTTCTGCTTGCCCAGGGCAAGCTTCTGGAGCCAGAAGCCTTGCCCTCCATCCCCAGAGTCCAGGCTCCCCTGCCCTCTCCTTCTGGCTCCTCTGTTCTCACAGCAGAAGCTGGGAGTGAATTGTAAACCTGGGTCCCAGGCTGCAACTCAGGATGTACCTGGAGGGGATATGATGAATGAGACAACTCAATAACATGAGCTGGCCTGGGACAGCATGTTACAAGTGACTGATTTACAACCCTGGGGGACACGCCCAGCTGTGTGGTGGGACTGTCTGTATTTTGGCTCTTTATCCCATCCTGTGTTAATGAAGTTCCAGAAAATGGTTGATTTGACGATCAAATTGAGGGAGAATAAAATATGTATTGTAGGAGATAAAGTCAGAAACATTCATTGGAATGTGACTCTTTGGGGCTTAACTGTTTAACATGCATGACAGCTTCCCCTCAAGTTCACGAGCAGTTGACCTCTCCCTAAAGGAAATCAGAGCTCCCCAGAGCACATCAGAAATCAGCACTGTGGTTGTCACCAGTGACCTCAGGAGCCCAGACTTGTGATCTTTGATCATGGTCTTTGCTTATTTGAAAAAAATATTAAAATATGCATCCTGTCAAAACTTTATCAGAAACTCAAGAAACAAACATACCACCAAATGGAAAAGTCATTTAATTCAAAAATCATACTTCCACTAGTTTCACAGGGATTGTCACATAAACCAACCGAAAGTAAGAAAGCCAAGTTTCAGAGGCCACCCAACAGAAACTGTATTTTCTTTACAGATATGCTTAGTGACACAAAAGCACATTTTCTTTTCTTTTCAAGCCTGAACATGGCAACACTGTTTTATGAATAACAGGGAAAAAGTTCTATTCTAGTCACAAGTTACTTTTTAATTACGAAATAGGATTCTACACACACCAGTCGATATTCAATACTGAATCGAAGTTTAAAACAGTGCATTTATGTTTTTCAAAAAAAAACCTTAAAGTGCCATTTTTAAGTAGTTTATTGATATTACATCACACAGCACTTTATAATACACTCAAAGGCAGCCTAAGTTGTGAATTAAACATGCAAATATTTTCTTCTCCAAAATATGGACAAAATGTCTTTTAGAGTGCTTGTGAACACTAGCCTACTATGAACCCCTAATTGTTTATGAGTTTGATCTTTTTTCAACATGACTCTTAATAAGTTAATAAGGAATAGAGCTATAGATAGTAATCATCTGATAAATACGAACAGAGTTTTCAAATGGCACTTAAGTTACATCTTTGCTCATTCTGATAATCAATAGCCTCTCTTGGTTCTCTGATTCTCCAACTCCAAATCTTAAAGGCTGTCAAGGCTCAGCAACCGCCAGCTTAGGCGGGTTTTTCTAGAAGACAGTCTGTATCTTTACACATGTAAATGTGAGCTGTACACATACATACACAAACACACACTAATACATATACACTTAAGAATCATCAGATGAACCTCTTTTCACAGGTTCAAGGTTGACCCTGGCATCTGGATACCCAAGGAAGCTGCGTGTAGGGTCTGTTTGGACAATTTGGTAGAAATGGTAGATGTAGAAATGATTGATGTCAAATGTCTTGGCCTCTCCAGGTAATTCTGACACTTTATCACTACTCTTGGTTCTCGCTGACTACACTAAATGGAAATTTGATGTAATAGTAATTCCTATACTTACACGTGTCCAGGACTGTGCTAAGCCTTTGCTCTCTAAGGCATTCTGCCTTGAAAAATGTTTTCATCTTGTAGTGTCCTGTAAAACTTCTGTAAAAAAATTAGCTGTGAACTTTTTATGTGATAGATTTCCCCCCCTATTAAGAACTATATTTATCCCTCTTTTAAAAAATCCAAAGTTCTTCTGGATGGTTTGCCTTTCTCTTTCTGCTCTTAGCATTACTTTATACCCAATCCTTTTTCTCCTAAGAATACAAGTGCTTCCATTAGGAGATCACATTTTAGCCAGGGCTGGCTCTGAATGACGTCTGAATTCTCTATATGGCCTCTCCCTGTGCTTTGGGAAGCTCTTTAGTTAGACAAGTACTGTAGGTGGTGGAAGGAAACAAGCTAATTATGACTTGGTGGAGTCTGGTCTCAGGCATGCTGTAGGTTTGTGCAAGGTCCATTATTCTATGGCTGTTGTCATCTGGAGGTTACATTTAAAGAAAAGTGGTTCAGCACCCAGCACACCAGCCTGGCTGCCAAACACATCTGAGCATGATAAGATACATTTTTTAAACGCCGACACAGGGTGTGTGAGAGGACACCCAGTTGACTTGAAAGAGATGTGGGGCAGGGCTGTCTAGGTAAATGATTACTGTCAAGTTTGCCAGTCATGACAGATTAACTCCCTAGACAGTATAGCCAGGACATTCCTTTTAAAGTCAGGTAGCTAAGTGGCTGTTTAGTTTCTTCAGGGCTGGCTACCTACTTGGGTAACATGGTTGCTCATAAAACATTCGATGCTAGGGCGAACTGTGAGTGCCATGATGGCCACTGCTGTACCTGGGAGTCCTGGGTCTATAAAAATGGATGGTCCAGACTTGCTTCTTCTGGAAACAGAAGCCAGAGGATGAAAGGTGCCAGTAGACAGTCATGAGTAGTTGATCATGTTATGTTCAGTCGATTATTTCTGTCTCCCCACTCCACAATCACGGATGTTTTTAGAGTCTATACAGTCAAGACAGAGCTTTTGGTGTGACAGGGGTTGCTGTTTTCAAGAGACACAAACTCTGATGGTAGAAGGACTTCCCTGTGAGCTACAGGTATGACACACATAACTGCAGAGTCCTGGCAAACAGTGAAATCACCTTGTCACTAGCATGACTCTGTGTTGCTAATGCCGGTTGGCCAATACCTGATTGTTCATTTATTCTCCTTCTCTTTGCCTTTCTATCCAAAAAGCACTCAGCAAGAGGACATGAACTAGAATTATGCTGAAGAAACAAACAAACAAACCCCAGTTTGGTGTGACAGAAGAAAACACACATTGGCTGTAGAAATACTAAAACACTAAGCTAAAAACTGGCTCCAGTCCTAGGATACAAAGGCCAGCAGTGCTATACAGGGTCCATCCCTCTATGTCCAGATTTGAAAACAGAAGAGAATATCATCAGTCTTGAGCAAGTCAGGACTTTACTTGCCTGGGCGGTGGGGGAAGAACGTGAAACTAGTTGTCTTCTCAAGGCATGGCGTTCTGTAACTACAGAACTCTGCTGAGTACCTGGAGGAGGTGGGAGAGACTGATCTTGATGCCCCCAAAAGACTCAGGCTATGTCTGCCTACCTGATCCCAGGGCCTTCCAAAAGCAACACGAGGCTCCTGGGAAAGCTCAGGGATTTTGCTCAATAGTATTCCACTCTGATACCCTAATGTGCCCTAAGATTCCCTATTCCAGAAGACAGAGTTAGAGGTGGGGAGCAAAGACAGTGGAGGGTAAAACCTATTTTCAGCCTTCAAGTTCCTTCTTATTTGTCGGCTCATATCCTGAACAGTGTCTCCAGTTCTGTAGATGATGGGAAGGAGGGGAGCCTGGCCAGGGCAAGGAAGCAGAGTGGCCATCTGTCAGGGCCCAGCACGGCCCAGAGAAGCTGGGAAGGGGTCTACCTAAAATTCCCATTGGCAGTAGCTCCATTTCCCCCGGCTTTGGATCAGAGGCGAATGAGGAGGGAGGCACATGCTTCCAAGTGGTCAAGCTGGGGCCAAGTGTCGGCAGGTAAGCTTCAGAGGAACTTCCAAATCCAGGGCCTGGGACTTGCGGCCGTCCCCACGTTAGCTCTAGTCAAGGTTCCAATGGGGCAGGTGGTGATTTCAAATGTCCAATGTGTTAAAAGCAATATGTTGCACTCTTTCTATTTGGAAAGCACAGTGGTATAGAGTGTGCTTGTCCCTCTAGCCCCTTTGAACAGGTCCCCAAGCTGTTCAAAGTCCGCAGGGAGGAGGTATAGCCTGCTCATATAGCCTGCTCATATGTGCCCTTTCTTCTTGGGTTTTCAATGATAGCTTTCCTGAGTCCCATCTCGGTCTTCTCCAGTCTTAATTCTTGTTCCCTGATTCGGTGGTGGTGCCTCGCTCACTGCTGGGTGAGCTCCTGGGTAATAGCTGTGTCATCCTTGAGCTGATGGAATGAATCACAATGACAAACTCCTATTAACTTTAAAGTCATCTAGAAAGCTATAACAGCACAATCTCCACCCCTCTTTGGAGGTTTTTCTTTGTCTTATTTTGGAGCTATCGGGAATCTGAGATGAATAAACATGTTTAGGGAAAGGGGAAGAAGCAGCATGTCAAGAACGAAAGATCCTAAGAAGCCAGGTTTTCTTGGAACTTAGACACACACATTTGCAAACTAGCTTGGACTCCTTTATAAAGCCTTAGAAGATGTGCGGAAGAGTGAGATACAAGGAGCATGCAATTATCCCGTCTTCTGTCCTGGTACCCTGGGGTATCAAGAAATACACCTGAGAAGAAAAATGAAAAAAAAAAAAAAAATCTAACCCCTGGCCTCACCTGTTTAAATCCTGAGCTTCATCTTACTACTGGGTAGGAGTTCTCAGAAAAGTTCATTGCCTGAAGATGCTCCTTCCATCTCCAAATCCAAAGCCCAAGAAATGCTCAAAAAACCACATCTGGATAAAGAAGACTGAACACCATTAACGTGTCACGCCCACCAACAAGAGCCAGCAGAGTGTGTGGAAATATCTTCTCCTTCCTCAAGGCCAGAGAAGGGATGATCTTGACTCTCTTCGACCTTGTGTCCCCTCTCTCCCTCGTATACACACCTGTTCAGCAATCAAAGCTTAAATGTGTGAAGCAACTAGCTTATAGAATATCAAATATAAAACTTTGCCATATAGTATTTCAAATCACTCTATTTACACGTTTATCTTTTCAAAAAAAAAGTAAAAGATACAGTAATTCAACACAATTCAAGTTTTTCTTTTCCTCTTTAAAGTTCCCTCAAGAGGAATTCCAGAAGCAGGACACACTCTGGAACAACGCCACCATCCCGAGGGGCTCCTGTCCTGGAGAGCTTGACAGTCCCTCACTTCGGAGTTTGTCTGCCCAGAACCACTCTTGCAAGGACATTCAAGTGTGGAAATACTGGGACTCTCTTCTTTGGAAAGCCAAGTGAATTTGAAATGTCCAGGCCAAACTTCCCCACCCAAGGCAGTCTTCCACATGACCCAGCCCCTTCTGGACCAGGAAATTCTCTTTCTCAGAAGGTACCCATCCCACCTTCCATGCCCCAACCTTCTGGCGTCCTCCTGAATCACAATGGCTTATGCTATTAGTCTCATGCCTCAAAAGCCTGAGAAACAATTCCCTTTTTCTGAGTGGCAGTGAACATGTATGTCCTTTTAAACTAGAGGCCATGGGGTTAGTCCAGGAATCATGCCTGAAAACTGCCAGGGCACCAGTGCTGAGCAGCCCAGGGCACTGCCAGGGGGCTCGTCAGTGAAGGGCTACAGGCAGGCAAGGACAGGGGAAGGGACAGGTGAACGGGAGGGAATGAGTCAGAGGGAGGGTATTCCCCTTCGGGAGGCAGCATGTTGCCCTCTAGAAAGCAGACACTAGTTGCATGGAAGAACAGAAATATTAAGCCTGTATGTAATTTAATCTCAAGAGGTTACTAGAGTTTGTTCCAAATATATCCTGGTGCTGCTGAAATTCATCAGAAAGGGAGCAGTTCCCAGCTGCTATTCTATCTGCCCCCAAGTAGACCTTGATCTTCGGCTTCAGGTTGTTGGAAAACCATTCAATAAACGGCCAAAAAGCAGGGAGAAAAAAATACGTCATGCAAAGAGTGTGTTATTTTTTGGTTTGGTTTTAGAGTAGGTTGGGTTGCCGTGGTTACGAGGCAATGGCAGCCTTCGGTGGCAGAGAAGTTCCTAGCTTGGGATATTATGTTCCTAGCTTGGGAAGGGGGCCATGGGGGTGGTGTGTGCTCCCCTGCATGAGAGGACTGGACAGAATTCTGCCGGTGCTGGGACAGTGGCTGCTTGAGAGATGGTGAGAGACTGGATCTTATGTAAACAGCGCCATAACCCTTCTCCATCCTGCATGCAAACAAACAGACCCAGCCGCCTATATCACGGCAGGTCTCAAGTATTTAGAGGTGGGGTAGAGAGAGTGTCTACTGTAAACAATAGCTGTGGATCCAGACTGGATCTCAGGCCACTGCCCAGCCCTGTCAGAGCCAGCTATACTGCAACCTCCTGGGGACTGCTTACATCTCACTTCCTTCCTTTATCAGAAGGTTGGGGTTTGGGTGACTACTGAAACAAAATGAGCACCCCACGTAGGGTGCTAAATGAGAGAAATGGCTTTGTAAGCCTTTCTTGTCATCAAAATCAAACGGCCTCCTCCGCTGATTTACTTCTGTTTCTTGCAGTATCACCGCACGTCAGCTGAGATTATCATGGGGATGGGTGACACCAGAGTTCACAGAAACATTCGTGTTGACAGGTAGCAGCAGAGTCAGTCACCCTGCACTTCTCAGCGGCGAAGAGCAATGGCCCACAACAATGGAATCAGCCGTTGTCATGGACACCATGAAAAGCTCAGCAGTTCTGCCAGGGCCCATGGTTAGAGGAACTCCACGTAGTTCTCGGGGATGAGGCCCGTCTTTCCATTCAGAGTCCCCTCCAACCAGCCAGGCTCCTGAGATGGATGCACTGTACAGGAAGCGGGGAGAGAGTGACAAGAAATGACGTTACAGATAGGGTAGGAGGTGGATGCATACTGTGTATGTGTGAAGGAAGTTTAGAGATTGGTGCAGTCACTCGTTAAGTTACATAATTCTCAGATTTGTTTAAACCAGAGTTTCTCAACCCACTGGGGGACCTGGTGAAGGTCATTCTGAACTTTCTCCATAATTAAAAGGGGAAGAGACACAGGCATTCAAAATTCTGCATATTATTTTTAGGCGTTTCATGGACTTTCTGAAGTTCCTGGTTTAAACTATAAAGAAGTAACAGACTTCTGCATTTTAGGTTAGAGGTCACAGTTATGATATTCTACCTATATATTTACCTAAGTATCCATCCATCCATCCCTGTACTCATTTACTTACCCAGTGTTGACTATGTACCAGATAAAGTACCTATGGAGGACTGCTAAGAACTAGTCCCTAAAGATATGTAGCTCCTAATCATGGATTGTACTTCCCTCCGAATCCATACCCTCTGCTTCTAATTTCCTTGCAAATTCCCTCTGCAATTTTTTTTTTTTTTGTACTTTATAGTCTTCAAATAGCCCTCTGGTGGTTCCAACCATACCCTTCTTTAGTTTTCTTTCCTGTTCTCTGGAGTTTTCCTCCTTCCTATACACAAGTCTGAAAGCTGTCTTCTCCCTCTCTCTATTGCAATTTAAAAAACTTCTACCCTTTTGATTTTTCCACATCCAAAGAATATATACCCAATGTTCTGTGATGTCACAAGCCATCTCCATGGAAACTACTGTGATACTGTAAAAATTATATACAATCCAGCTGAGTCTGCAAAGCAGCCAACAGCAGGAAGGAAGAGAGAAGGAATCCTGGACTTGGAGAGGAGGGCTGTTCATGTTTTTTGAACTGGGAATATACAAATCACTCTTGGGCGAGGCAGGACATTTGTTCTTACTGTTTTAGGAAAACTCCAATCCTCTGAGATTGTTTGGAGAGAACGAATTTTCCTCTATTCCCTTCCTAGGCCAATTAAGTGACTTCCTGAGCTTGTTTTAGAAAAGCATTTCCGCCCACAACACTACTATAAAACTCTAGTTTCAGTTTGTAGGGAAATAAGAAAGAACAGAGACCAAAGGAAGTAAATGGAGAAGCAACAGAAGGACACACACTGAGGCTCATAGAAGATCATGGTCAACCTTGGCTAGATCTTGAAGGCTTCTTTAGGAAAAGACAAGGTCAATCATCTATGAGGTGGCCTCCAACATGTTTCCCTGATTTCATATCTCTAGGCCTCAGGAATAAACCCAAGTAGCGAGGGTACTTCGGATTCATGACCACACAAGGAGGAGTCTGGGGGACAAGTGCCGTGGAAGAAAGAACACAACACAACTGAAAAGCAACCTGGTCTCTCCGATGACCAAGATCTCCCAGCCTACCGCTAAAATGCTAGCACCCAAACACCCCTGCCTTCTGCCCATCCATCCAGCTCACACTGCCAAGATCACTTCAGTTTCTTCAACCTATCAAGTGATAATAGAACTCTCTCCCCCTCAGTGGGTTCTTGTGAGGGTTCAGGAACCAATATGAAGAAAGCACAGGAAATCCTCAGTACAGATGAGTCAGTAGGAGACCCTGTGTCATTTGATCAGCCATTCAGAATGGTCAGCAGGATCCTCCTGGTAAAAACCAAGTAAGGACCTGGTCTCCACAACCACCTAAACTTGGGGAAATCTCAGATGTTCAGAACCAAAACCAAACAAATCAAACTCACTCCCCAAAACAAAAGACCTAGAAAGAAGAAACCAACCAAACACACAAAACGAAAAACAACAAAAAAAGACAAACCCTCCGCCCCCATCTGACAGCAAAGCTCCTAGTTGAGTTGCTGTTCTACCGGATGCACCGAGTCCATCTCTCTCAGACTTTCTCCCTTCCTGGCCAGCTGTTCAAACACAGCTCAGGTGCAGAGGTGGTAATGTCTGTAAACATTAGAAATGGAATTTGCAGAATAAGGGGAGAATCAGAGGGGACAAAGGAGGCCCTCTAAACTAGAGAACAAGAGCTATGTCATGGGGGACGACAAGGGACAGTGCAGCCTTTGGGTCAGATTGCTGACTCGGAGGAGTCAGCAAGTCAGGCTTTAGTAAGGGATGGTACCAGACCAGGTGCAACAGAACCACCTGGACGCTTATTAAAACTGCAGATTCCTAGGCCCCAGCACACATCAGTTACAGCAGAATCTCTAGGAGTGGGGCTCAGGGATCTGCATTTTAACTCATTCACATAAAGTTAAGTTATAACTCTTCCGTGCCAAAATGCCTCTGTAATGAGGGTGATAATAAGAATTAACTAATGGAGGACAGAGGCAGCCCCAGATGCCTCTGGCTTCCTGTTGTCTTTTGTTGCCCTTCCCCACACTTGAAGGCTTAGCTGAAGCCCTACCTCCTCCACAAATATCCTCATGGAACCCCATCTACCTGCTCCCTCCCTTTCCCTGGCTCCTGGAACGCTCATAGTACATTCCACATATGATTCATAGGTCCTTTTTTTTTTTTTAAAGAAGATGTTGGGGGTAGGAGTTTATTAATTAATTTATTTATTTTTGCTGTGTTGCGTCTTCGTTTCTGTGCGAGGGCTTTCTCTAGTTGCGGCAAGCAGGGGCCACTCTTCATCGAGGTACGCGGGCCTCTCACTATTGCGGCCTCTCTTGTTGCGGAGCACAGGCTCCAGAGGCGCAGGCTCAGTAGTTGTGGCTCACGGGCCTAGTTGCTCCACGGCATGTGGGACCTTCCCAGATCAGGGCTCGAACCCGTGTCCCCTGCACTAGCAGGCAGATTCTCAACCACTGCGCCACCAGGGAAGACCCATAGGTCCTTTTAATGCTGTTCAAATGTGTTAAACTTTGTTTCCCTAACTAGTTTTTTTTTTTTTTGCGGTACGCGGGCCTCTCACTGTTGTGGCCTCTTCCCTTGTGGAGCACAGGCTCTGGACGCGCAGGCTCAGCAGCCATGGCTCACGGGCCCAGCCGCTCCGCGGCATGTGGGATCCTCCCGGACCGGGGCATGAACCCGTGTCCCCTGCATCGGCAGGCAGACTCTCAACCGCTGTGCCACCAGGGAAGCCCCCTAACTAGTTTTTTAGTGCATTTAATTTCGTATTCTATCACT
The DNA here is from genome assembly GCF_964374135.1 of Grampus griseus. NCBI lineage: Eukaryota > Metazoa > Chordata > Mammalia > Artiodactyla > Delphinidae > Grampus > Grampus griseus. The sequence continues at coordinate 119,226,679 of NC_139019.1, read as the reverse complement.
CAACATTCTTCACTGACTCCCCTCTGGTGAATTATAATGATAGAAGCAAACACGCTACAAATGATGACTGGGAAATAGCCGTGGACTCAGAGAGTTAAATATTTATTGACTCACTCGGACCTAAGGATCCTAGCTTGTATTATTATTATCCCTATTTTACAGATGAGAAAATTAAGGCTCAGAGAGGTAAATTAATTTCTTCAGGCTCCCAACGGTAGAACCAGACTTTGAATCCAGCTTGCTTGATCCCAGAGACCAAGCCCTTTCCCACTACATTATGCCTCTATCCAACCAGAGAATGGGATCCTTGAGGGTAAGAATGATGATGCTCATGGGGAGCACATACTAAGCAGTGGGCCCTTTGCTACGTGCTTCCTCTGCATCCCCTCTTTCCATCTTCAGAAGGACTATGGAGTTGGTTCTATTATTCTCATCTTACTGATGAGAAACTGAGGCTCAGAGAAGTGAAGCATCTTGCCCCAAATTACACAGCTGGTAGACGATGGAGGTGGATCTGAGCTCAGGACATCTGGCCCTAGGGTCTGTGGTCTTAAGCACTACCACTTTGGCCTAGCCTAATGCTCTGGACATCGAGGATGCTCATCATACGTACTTGTTGGGTTGAATCGCACCAATGTCCAACCTTCTGAATTGCACCAGTGTCCCATGTGCTATATAAACACACAAGGTGTTGCAGTGAGCTGCCTGGGCAGCTCTCCAGCCCAGCAGGCATATAATAAATATAAGCTGCTGCTGACACGGGCGTGCTTCCTGCCAACTACTCTCTCTCAGCTCAATCCATATACACTCCATACACTCCTGCACAGGCAACTCATGCTCTCCCCGCTCCTTCGCTCACGGTGCACAAGGAACAAGTGTGTGACTAAGATCTCTAACGGCGGGCTGCCCCACAGGGAAGTAGCACTGGCTGGAACAGGTGCAGACCCCCGTGTAGTTGAACGCATGGGCTCATTTAACAAACGTTCATTCAGCACCTACCACGAGCCACACACTGTGCTAGGTCCCTGCACATAGGATAGAACAGCAGATGAGATTGTGCTCTTGGGGAGGGACCATCTACAGTAAGTAAGCATGTAATTGTAGGTAGTGATGAGGGGAAGGAAAGAGACTGGGATAGGGAAGTGGGTGGGTGGCCAAGAGTTCGAAAAGCTAAAACCCAAATCATCCAGGAGCCAGCCGGGCAGTGGGTAGTGCAAGTGTAAAGGCCCCAAGATGGGGAGAAGCTTGTTGTGATTTCAGAACAGTGGTGTGTAAGTTTTTCTTAAAAAGCCGGCTCGTCAATGTGTAACTACTCAACTCTGCCACTGTCTTGCTATAGATAATATGTAAACACAAAGGCGTGAGTCGCTGTGTTCCAGTGAAGCTCTGTTTACAAAAGCAGGCAGCGGGCTGGATTTCACTGGCCGGTCATAGTTTGCCAGCCTTATTCGAGAACATAAAGAAGGCCTGGGAGGCTGCTCTGTATCAAGGGAGGGTGAGAGGGGGCCACACGGCAGGGGCGGGACCTGCAGGTCCTTGTCAATAATTCTAAGAACAACAGGAGGCAAGATAACATGATGTGACTTCCATTTCTCAAAGATCAATCTGGCTGCTGTGTAGAGCCTGGGTTATGGGGTAAGAGTGGACGCAGCAAGACCAGTGAAGCAGCTGGTGGAAATGCCCGGGGGAGATATGGAGAGGCTGGGGAGGCTGAAAGACTCCGCCGAGGAACTCTCTGGGAACCCCACTGCCTGAGATATCCTTTATCAGCAAAGGAAACCCAGGGCAGCCCTGCTGTGCACTCACACTGCACCTGGTACCCCAGCAATGAAGGATCCAGCCCATGTCAGTTCTTGATAGAAGTATCCCAAGAACCCAATTTTAGTGAACGCCATGTGAATATTCCCGGTATCACTAATCATGTTGCTTCTAGATGACTAATGTTCCTGAGAACGTGAGTTATTTTTCTTTCCAGTTACTGTATGAGGTGCTCTTGGTGAAATGGCCAGTTTCCTAGTATATTGGCAAGGGCTGACACTGGAGTTATTTCTGAGTATTGCACAGCCATTGCCCACTGCACAAAGTCCAAGAGCTGACGGAGCAGCCTCTCCAGATTCACAGCGGGCCCCTGGAATCCAGAGGCTTGGAGATTAATCATTACGAACAACAGACTTTCCCCTCAAGGTGCCCCTCCCTCTTCCTCCTCCTCCTTTCTGCTTCTTGATCCTGAAAAAAGACAAGACACACACACACACACACACACACACACACTCACTCACTCACTCACTCACTCACTCACTCACTCTAACTCTGTCATTAGGAAACTTTCTTCTGATTGGTCTGATGATTTAATCTGACAGCTACAGAGCATCCAACTTATATCGTCCTTACCTGGAATCTTCAGCAACAAATTACCGAGAGAGAACAAGGAAAAAGATCTCTCTAACACGTGAATAGTGCTTTCCCCCTTTAATGCCCGATTACTCCTAAAGAGGTGAAGGGATGGGGAAAGTAGGGTCGAGGTAGTATTTTCTAAAACTTGGACATCATAAAATATTACCATTCAACCAGTCTAAAATCTGGATGGACATTTTGTCAGATCCTTCTTCGACTGCAGCTCAGTCAACACTGTGAGGTGTTGTCTTTGGGGCTTAATTTGGCCTTTTGCTCTTCAGGGAATTGGAAAAGGTCACTGGCATTGCTAGTTAAAAAGAAACTAGTGTCAATGAACGCTGCCCCTGGAGACCATGGGAAGGCGGGGTAAGGCCTCTGACGCTCTCCTGCTCTCATCTGTCCTTGTAGGATTTATGACAATTACTGAGTGGAGGGGCGGGAGTAGTAACAGAACCTGCTGGGAAGGAAAGGACTTGGCAGTTAAAAATCAAGTGTCTTTTAATTTCTTTTTTTGGTTAGCTAGTTAAACCACTTCAAAAAGGAGACTTAAAAACTGAAGAAGGTGGGAATGCCAAATGGTGCAACCCCTCTAGAAATCAGTCGGGCGGTTCCTCCAACAGTTAAACCTAGAGTTACCATATGATCCAGCAAGCCCATGCCTTGGTGTATCACCAAGAGAACGGAAAGCCTACGTCCCCACAAAAACTTGTATGCATGTGTCTATAGCAGCATTACTTACAACAGCCAAAAAGTGGAAACAATCAATATGTCCATCAATCGATGAATGGATAGACAAAACGTGGTATATCCATCCAATGGAATATTACTCATCAATAAAAAGGAATGAGGTTCTGAGGCTTACTACAGCACGGATGACATTGGATACAGTGCAAAGCAAAATAAGTCAGTTACAAAGACCATGTACTGTATAATTCCACTCACATGAAACATCCAGAGCAGGCAAATTTACAGGGACAGAAAGTAGACTAGTGGTTGCCTAGGTGGCATGGAGTAGGGTTGGGGTAAATGGGGCATGACTGCTAAAGGGAACAGGGTTTCTTTGGGGGTGAGGAAGATATTGTGGAATTAGATAGTGATGACGGTTGCACAACTTGAAATGTACTAAAACCCACTGAACTGTACATTTTAAGTGGGTAACTTGTATGGTATGTGGTTACCTCAATAAAGCTCTTTAAAAAACGGAAGAAGGCTGTGCTCAGGAAGAGGAGTCCCAAACAAGCCACACACACACACACACACACACACACACACACACACACACACACACACACACAGACCTTCTGAGAGCTTAAACCAACTCTTCCCCCGGGATCGGGGGTCCTTTGTGTTGTCAGAGTGAAGAGCTGATAGGAACACGGCAGTCCCTTGCCCATGGGAGTAGTGGACTGCGGTTTAGAGGACAGACCTTTAAGCTCTGGACTCGCCTGTAGATGTAGGCATCTCTCAAATATTGCTCACTGGTAGGCAGAAGACCCTCCCCTGTCGGCAGCATAGGACACAGAGCCTGTGCATGCACCCACTCTGATTCGTCTGCCGTGCGAACTGTGTCATATTATGGCTGGGCAGTGACTCTCCCACATGGGCCTGTTCAGGGGACACTCTCCAAGGACATGGTCTTGGACAGCCTTCAGGGGACCCACTCCTACAGGTGTGCCAGGACCTAAAAGCTCTAGCTGCTGACAGGAGAGGCAGTTGGGCTGGCTGTTTGTACGCTTTGATTTTTAAAGGACCCAAATGAAAGTCAGTGGAACAAAGGTTTAAGGACAGTGCTTTAGAGGCTTTGAGAACCCTAAGCGAGGATGCAGGCCCAGAAGGCCACACGCAGTTGTAGGCTCATCCCCAGCCCTGCTGGCTCAGAAAGTCGAGGTCTGCCGAGCGGGACCTGGGAATCCCCCAGGTGCTCTGTGACCTCTTTCCCGTTCTGTCTACCCATATGCCTGATTACTATCTCTGCCATGCTGAATGCAGGGGCTGGCCACACAGGTGGGCAGTTCCTTTGCATACGGATGCAGTCAAGGCTGTTCCCCAGGAGCCCATCTCTGCTCTGGCTGGGACCTCAAGGCCCTTACAAATAACCAGGACCCAGGGTGTTGAGGTGCAGTACCTACTGCCCAGCTGGGCTGTAGCAGCTAAAAAGGAAAAACTGTCACTGTGAACGATCAGAGCATCAGGGTCTTTTTCTGACATGGACGTAACGAAATGATGGTCATCATCGTAACAATAACAACACACCGAAAGCTTAATATGTGTTGAGTACTATTTTAAACGTGTGATGCACACTACCTCAATTTTCTCTCGAAACTGTCTGGTATCTTTCTATGACAGAGGAGAGGACTGAGGCACAGAGAGGTTAAGTCACTGCTTGAGGTCACACAGAATCAAGTGGTCAAGCCAGGGCCTGCGCTACGGTGGCCTGAATCTAGAGTTCAGGCTCTCCGGTGCTACATGGGAGCCTTGGCTGCCCTGCATTTCTGGGTCTCAGGCGGGTGGTAGGAGGCACGGTCCCGACCTGGGTGGGACCGTGCAGCCGTGATGGGAAAGGAACACTGGGTAGTGTGCACTCACCCCTGCCAGGGAACCCTGCCCCACCCCACCTGAGGTCAAGAAGGGGGGCCCAGAAAATGTCCAGTTCCTGAAACCAGACAGCTGGTTTTTGCTTCCTCCTTTGAGCAAAACAAACAGACCCTTTCACCCAGGAATCCAGAAGGATTAACCCCAAAGGAGAACTACATCTGGAGGAAATCTCAACTGTAACAGAAACTTGGGCCTTTCCCCAGAATCCTGATATTTCTTGTAGGCAGATAATAAGTTATGACAAATTATAACAACAATTCCATCAAATTGCGTTTTGAAAAATATTCTTGTTTTTTTTTTTTTTTTAGGGAGGAAAACAAACAAATGAAACAAGGAAATGGTGCATCAAGTAAGTCCCAGGCTCACGGGGCAAGTGCTCCGAATCCATTTTCCCATCAGGATGCCTGTGCACCAGCTGGTGCCTGGCAGGGCTGGTTCCACTGTGGGGTCATCTACTCGCTCCCGGCAGCTGGGGGAGGACGAGCAGGAATGCAGCGCAGCTTATCTGCCCGGAGCTCGCCCAATGCCCCACCGTCTCAGAAACAGGCCTCTCCTGCCGTGGACAGTGAATCCCACCGAACCCAAGGCTGGGCATAGACCCTGCGGCTTTAGCCTCCTCCCTGAGCTTCTGACCACTGGCAGGATCCCCGTTCTCCACTCCTTCGTCTCCTCCCTCCGTCCAGCCCCCAGATGCTCAAAGCCTGTGCAGGTACCATCCCATTTCATGCCCACGACACCTCGATGACACTGGCTCTGTCACAGTGAGGAGGTGATTCCACGCGTCCTCTTTTTTTTTTTTTTCACTCGTCCTCTTTTGATAGGGGCCCCTAAAGCTCTGCCGCTGCTCTGTTATTTTGGGAAAAGACACCCCACCCCACCCCATGCTCCTTTTTAGTCTTACCTGTTCTGTTGAGATTTTCCTTAGGTAGAAAGGAACTTTGACAACTCCAGTGATTTATTGGAGAAACTCACCATTATCGAAGACCATCCCTGCCGTGAATGAGAGCTCTGAGTCGTGTTCCGCTTTGCAGGCATATAAGGCTTTTGCCTTCCGGAACGGTGTGCTGGGGGAAAGCAGTTTATTTAGCATTTTTTAAAAACCCTCTGAAAGATATTCAATCTCTCTTCCTCCCCCTTCCCTGCAAGCCACCGAGCCTTCTCTCACGGGAAGAGCCTGACAAGGCAGTCAGATGGCAAAACACGAGGTGGAAAAGTTGCAAAGGTCACCAGAGCAGAAACGAGAAATATGCAGAGGACAGCCATAAGCCTGGAAAAACCACACTTCTCGTGGGCTCTCCTTGTGCCAAGTTTAAACCTGACCTGTAAGAGCTGAACGGTGGGAGGGCAGGCTGGACCCCATTTCTGGAGCAGGACTAGCTAGGGGGGGGCAGTGGAGGCAGGAAAGAACCCCTAACTCTGGAGAACACTCACAGCAGACCCTGCTGAAAGCGGCCAGTGCTCAGTGAGTCAAAAGGAGAAATTCTAGCAAAGCCAGGTTTCAGCTCCAGGCCCCGGGCTGACGTTGGCTCTCCCACATGTTACTTATTTCTCATTGGGCTGGTGGAGCAGGTTTCTAGAGCTGCAACTCCCGGAACCCCAGGGTAGGGCAGGGAGCAGACAAGGTGTGGGTGTGAGCGGTTACACACGTGTGCGTATGAGCATACGTGTGCACTCGTGTGGGGAGGAAGAATGGAGAGGGGGCATGATGCAATTTTCTTGTGCCTTTCTCATCCCAGGAGTGCTGACAGCCACACTCACTGCGAATCAGAATCACTTTAAAAAACGCAGATGTCTGGGTTCTACCCTGACTTGCAGATATCAGTATTTTTATAAAGCTCTCCAAGTGACTCTCATGAGCAACCAGGGCTGAGAACCATCCTTCCAGAGCAGGGGCTGGCAAACTCCTTCTGTAAAGGGCCAGACAGTAAATATTTTAGGCTTCATGGGCCTTATGGCCTCTGTTGCATTTACTCAACTCTGCATTGTAGCACGAAAGCAGCCACAGGCAACATGTAAATGAATGAGTGTGGCTGCGTTCCACCAAAACTTTACTTACAAAACACGGGGGGCAGGCCGGATTTGACCTAACGGCTGCAGATTGCTAACCCACGTTCTAGAGTGCAAGTCGCAAGTACTGGTAAATCAATTTTTGCTTTGATATCCAACCAGTCCCAAATGAGCTATGGACTTCTCAAGGGTCACAAGAAAAATGACATTTAGCAGTCAAAAGTTGGCTCTTTATTTGCTGAAAGCAATCTCTCTCTCCCTCAAAGCCAGCACATTTAGGGGCTCTAGGGCGGAGTAACAAAAGAGGAAGTAGGTCCTCTGGGTTAGACAATTATTCAAGGGATATATATTATTTGCTTTCTCTTTATTTGGCTAATGGAGAGCCTCAACGACCCAGGGACGCTAAACCTTCATGGCGCATTTATTTCTAGTGGCTGAATGAGTTTTAGCTGAGCCATGGTTGGACTCAGGTAAATCCAGAAAGGGTCAGAAGAGGCAGGGCACTTCGGATCCTTATGGAACTGATGCTCTTGGAGTCACCAAGTCCAGCTTCCCTCTGGGAAAGAGAAGCCATGGATGTTTGGAAACCTATACCAGGGCCAGAAACCTAAAACTTTTAGCCTTGGTTCCATGAAAATTGAAGGAAAGATGACTTAAAGGGTCTGTTGTACAGATAAATGGTTATCCAGAATTTGTTGCCAGGGTACGGTTTACTGGTGTTCTCGCTGGTCTTCTAGTAGCCAGGAAATGATAACTGGGTGGGAGAAAACTGGGAAAGTGGGAGAACACGAAGTGGGTTCGCTGGTAGTGAAGGGAAAAAGAGCCTTTAGGACATAACAGCTCCAACTAGAAACCAGCTCCTCCTGTGTACTTATCATTAATGTCACAATCAAGTTCAGGACAAGGGGCACATTCTGTGATCTAACTAAACCAAGTCTGTGTGTTGGCCAGCAAGGGCCAAACAGCCAATGCGCCGCTAAAATTTTGTTTTTGTTTTTGTTTTTGTTTTTAGAGGGAGTAGGCAACAGAGAGGAGGAGTCATCTGGCTGTGAAACGCGTTAAAACAGCCAAAACTCCGTACGGACAGGCAAGTGGAGCCTGTGATGACATGGAAGGTGGAAGGAGAATCCAGTAGCCATGAGCCAGGGTCATTGTCCCTTGAGGATGGGGAGAGGGCACAGGGACCAGGGACGGGGAGATAAAAGGTGAGGTGAAAATCATCTGAGGCAAGCCTCCTCCGGCTGGATTTTCACAGAGGTTACTTATTAACCTCCTCAAATAAAGGGAATGGGACAAAACAGGGACAAGCCAGGGAAACCAACTGGGGTATCTGGCAGGAAGTAAGCAGAGGGAATGGCTCAAGTGCCCAAGATTATCATTCAGGAGGAGTAATTTTCCACTAATATCCGGTTTTAGGAATTTAATAATGATAACATTCAATAAAACAGTACATTAAAAATGAAAACAAAGGTCAGGAAAGAGCTTTTTTTTTTTTCTTGCTTTTCTCTCAAATTGAGAGGTGACAGACAGTCTACAAGAAGGTCTTTTCCTCCGAGACTTCCTCCTGCCCCCTTGGGATGTGCACAGGAATGGGAGGGATGATAGAGGGGTGCTTAAAAAGGAGCTATTCCTGTTCCCCAGGACTAGGGTTGCCAAATAAGATACAAGGCATCTAGTTAAATTTGAACTTCAGATCAATGAGGAATACTATTTTAGTATGAGTATGTCCCAAATATTGCATGGGATATACTTATACTTAAAAAAAAATCATTCGCTGTTTACAATTCAAATGTAACTGGGTATTCTGTATTTTCATTTCATTTGCGAAATCTGGCAGCCCTACTCAGGGGAAAGTCTTCTCTTTGTAAAAGTTTGTCAGCCCGAGTCCTCCATCCCATGCCATACTCTCTCCCTATCAAAAGCCCTGAGCGGTTTGTGTTAGGTAGGGTTTCTACCAAAACAGATCCTGCTGGCACAGAGCTTTTGTTTGTAGGCTTTGGCTCTGATTAAAGAAATAAAAAAAAAAAATCCCCCCTAAGCATCTTTGGTTCTTGGGCTCCCTAGCTCCCTATTCTCTGCAAAGCATCTCCACACTGCACACAGAGAGCCTGAGGCGCCCGTGACTCTTCTGTGACAGCGCCCTTCAGACCTCAGCAGGGCCTTCAAGGGCATGAGCAAGCTTGGAACCTTCTGCTTGTTCATTGTTAATTTTCGCCTGTGAGCATGGCACAGGGCCAGAAAAAGCACTCAGAGGAGTTTCCCTCAATTGCCCTTGCAAAGCCTGCAGAATGACAACCCACTCTGCACTGCACAGGGAGCTGGGCTCAGCTAGACTGGCAGCGTGCGACAGCTTGATCATTTAGGCATAATTTCCAGGAGCCCCTGTGTGAATCCAAGTTATGAGTTCGGGGCTGGGAGCTTTTCTAGGGGAACAAGTGAAAGGAAAGGGAACTGCTCCTCCAGAGTCCCCTTTCTCTGCTGTGCTGTGAAAGGCATCTCCATTCCTGAGCTTGAACTAACAATGCTTTGGAGAGGGGAGACCAAGCCACTTCCAGAGGAGATGTTATACAGAAGTTCATGGGCCCATTAATCAGGTCTAACTAAGGTTTTATTTTTAAAAGCTCTGCCCAGGGAAGGAAATTTGAAGCTTCAGGATCTGGAAGCGGATTTGGGGGAACGGTTCGTTGGACCTGAATAATGGGTGTATGCCCCCACCTCTTGGCTGTATACTGCAACAGCAATCGGGGATTTTTGCCCTCTCTGTGGGCTAGCTCCCCAGCTGTGTCCCCATCCGTGCTCAGCTTGGCACACATGGTCAGCTCAGTGATAGCCAACTGTAAGCCCTACTCTGCCTTGCCTATTTCAAAAAGGCAGCTTCCTACAGGGCTGTGGAACAGCATCAACCAAATGGTGCCATTGTAAGGACGGCCAGAGTGAACAGTACTGTGTAACCATGAACCCAAACACACGGGGTGAGCAGATTCTATTGCCACTGTCCACTGCCAATCTGGAAATATCAATACTCTGGAAAAGGTGCAGCTCAAGAAGTAAAACCTGGAAATATCCTGGAAGATGGGAGTGGGGAGGTGGAGATACTGGAGAGGCAATAGGGCCCCAAAGCTTAGAGATATAAAAAAAGTGAATACCATCCAAGCAGAGTGCACTTCAGTTTTTTTAGCTGAATGATTCTACTGTCCTGAGTCCCCCAACCCATTCTGTCCAAGGGCCAATATTCTGAAGATTTTATTTCCTTTTGAACGAATTGAAGGGGCCACATTTTGGCTCTGGTTCAGGTCTCATGGGGCAATCAATGATCTAACCAGAACAGCCCGAACCATATCTGGCGTCCTAGAAAGTTAACATCTCCCAAAGTGCCTAGAATATACCTAAGAAATACTTAGGAAATAACTTGAGTGTCAGAAAAAGTATAATCTGAATTTTTACCTTATTCCCAGGGTGAGGATAAAACAATATAGTGAAAAGCTATCTTTTCCATCTTCAAGGGAAAAGCTAGACAGAAAACCTAGAGGAGCAGGTCAGGCTCTGGGGCCGGGAAACATGGAAACTTAAATTTGGGGCCACCCATGTGTTTGGAGGAAAGAATGCTGGTTGAGGGCAAGAAGTCCTGAATTCTGGATTGGATCTCATGAGTCATGTGACCATGCACAAGTCACTTCTCTGTGCCTTAGTTTTGTTTCTCTGTAATAGGGTTCAGGTCATTTCTTCTCATTCTCACGCGAAGATAGAATGAAATGATAGATATGGAAGTGCCCGGAGGAGAATTAAGTTTATATATATATATATATATATATATATATATATATATATATATATATATATATACACACACACACATATACACACACATATCTACATATGTGTGTGTGTGTGTATATATTTATGTATGTATAAATAGCATGGGGTTTCTTTTTTTAAAAGTGAGACTCAGCTTTATAAATTATTTAAGACCCTATGGTGGGCCCACCCCTTAGGAAAAAAACAGCTATGAGAAAAGATGGATGAAAAATTACTGCCAAGGCCCAAAATACTTATGATGCTTCAACTGGGCTCTGCGTTTTGGTTGTCTGAAAGCAGAGATTAAGTTCGAGAGACACACATGCTCAGGACCTACATAGCAGAGGGATTCTTTTTCCTGGATTTAAACAGCTTCTTTTCTCCAAAAAACTCAAATGTAAAGAATTAAGTGTCATCAAAGCAGGGAAAAACTATAGCTTGGCCCCTGGGGGGAGGAACTAGGTCAACCCTCAGAACGAGGTGTCGCCTGTTCCCGTGAGAGCTAAGGGTTCACAACACGTGGAGACAGATGTAGGCTGCGAGCACCAAGCATTCCTGGGACTACATGGGAGGTGAGGAGGCAGCCACGAACAGCTTAAAGAGAAACTGCTTCATATCCCAAGCCTTTACTCTGTGTTATATTCATCTCTCTCCCAACTGGTCTGGGTCTCATCAACTAGGTGTCAGTACACAAGGCTGAAAGCCCAACCCCACAGATAAATGTTACCTGATGCTATCTGATAAAAATGAGGGAAGAAAAGGCCGGTAAGTGTCTCAGCACTGCTCCCTTTGATATTATCTTATGCTAAAGCACAGAGAGCCCCATGGTTCAGAGAGTGATCCAAACAGGAGCCCATTCAAGAGGCACTCTCTCCCCAAACTCTAGGCATCACGGATAAATTCAGTAACCAGAGGAAGGGCTCAGAAGGGTGTGGAAAATGCCATGCTGGTTCATGCAAATAGTCCCTCCCAGCTTTGGTCTCTGAGGCTGGAATTCCTGCTCAGCTTTGGATAAGCAGGAACGGATTGGTCACCACCCGTGACTTTACCTGGAGTCTTCACGAACCGCTTCTTCTGGCCTGTCAAAAAGCAAGTGCAGGTTTGGATGGCAGGGAACAAAGTTGACGAGGAGGCTGAACACTGCATGAAGAGAGGACCAAGCCAATGAGAGAACAACAGCAGCAACAGAAAAGCAAACAAACCCTGCAACAGACCTGATGGGGGATGAGTCGCTGGACGTGGATGAGGTGGGCATAGGGCTGGATGGCGCCGAAAACATGGGCCAAGATGGCGAGAGGGGTGAAGTTGGGCTTGGATTCGGGGGGCTGCAAGACATAACCACCAGAAAACTCGTCAGCACACAGGGAAACCACACGGGAGCACAGGAGGTTCAGGGGAGGCCAAATGACAGGGAGCTGGAGACCGGAGGAGCACTGAAACTGTCCTCAGTGCCAAGTCACATCTCTCCAGACCAAACTCCGTGTCTTCCAAGTAATGCCCGCTCTGGAACTCCTCGGAGTGTTAACATGTCTCTTCGCCCTGCAGAACAACTGCTTCCTAGGTGGCAGGAGCTTCCTCAATTGGGTGCATTGTGCCTTTGGCCATGGGTGAAAAAGGCCCTGAACCCATGTCCATGGGTTCCCACACCCACATCCTATCACCGACCTCCATCTGGGGCAGGGCTAGCTCATAACCAGCCTTCAGCTTCCACCGTGTGAGTGTTTTTAAAGTCGTGCCTCAGCGAAAATGACCATTCTTCTGGGCCACACAGGCCATTCCGCCAGAAAACAATTTCCTGTTTACATTTTTAACGAAACGGGCCGTGTGCCATTGGAGACCCGGAGAAGGATTGCATTAGAAAAGTGATAGCGGATGGAGGACAGGGCTGGACACACACCTCTCAGGAGAGGGCATACAGCTATGGGCAGGGCATAGTTGTCCCTCTGAGGTGTGCTCTCCAGGCTTATTCTTTCTTTTTTCATGGATTTTGGGCATTTTGACGCTCAAAGAAAAAGTCTCAGATGGAAGGCAATGAACAAATGAGGAACTGAAAGCTTAAATTTGTCATTTTGTTTTATTTTTTGATGGGTGGCTGATCAAAAGTTTGGAGAGGACAGGTTGAAATTACTCACTAAAATATGGTTTGTGGATTTTAACTAGTCACGCTAGCCCTTTGACTTATTTCCACAAATTACACAAATAAACATCTTAGTAACTCTGTAAAATTGCATTAAGCCACAGATAGTGCAAACAAACATCAATGACTGAGAAAACAGCCCGGAAACCACCCAGCCACAACACCACCTGCAGCCCTGAGCCCCAGCCGGTGGCTGGATTATGTGGCCCAAGCACTGTACAGAGGTGAAAATGACAGCAATCCGATTCCAGGGGAACAGACTTTCTAAACATACTGGGATTTAGCAAGAACACATAAATGTCCTGCTGAATGAGACATCTTCAATTCAGATGAGAGACTCAATAATGGCCTTAATTATCTACAGCTATAACATAAATTCCTATGGAAATATACAGTAAAAACCCATTGTGTGAGTTCATCGGATAACCTCGGACTCACTGAAAGAAACATTTATTAAATGTCACTATATGCATTATATTTCTAGAATACAAATTTCATGAGCAGGGATTTTTGTTTACTTTGTTTACTGCTGTATCTCCAATGCCTAAAACAGTGCCCAGTAGGATTTCAATGAATATTGAGTAAATTAATGAACCTCATTTAACCCAGCCATCTAGTCAAGAGGCACTATTATAATTCCCATTTCATAGATGTGGGAACTTGGGCCAATTTGAGGCTTGCTAGAAGATATCCAGGCTGTAAGCGTCAGGGCCGAGGTTCAGACCCCAGTGCCCTGGCTCCAAGCCCAGGGCTGTTGCCACCACAGTGTACCACCTCTGGGGTAGCAGGACTTGCTCTGATCCTCTAGGCTGTACCAAGCTTCTTTGCAGACCCCGCCAGAGCACTAGAAACCTTAACCACTGATTTATGAGTTTCCTTTAGATGCCTACCACATTTGCAGGGGAAAACGGGAATGCAGCAACAGACAGGCCCAGCAAGACTCAACACATTGTAAATTCCAACAAAATCCCCAATTCTGCCTCCAGTCTTGTGTGTGGTAGATTCCTATAGCAGATGGAATTCATATAACAGAAGAGACAGAATTCAAAGAGTATGGCTTTTTTCTCTTCGCCTCAATTATTCCAGCAATAGCTACTTATTGAACACATTGTGTGATCAAGACGGTAAGTGGTATACAGCTCAGCATTTACCAAGGTCCCCGACTTGATGAGCTTACAGCGTATTTGACAAGATGGGACAGATTAAAACACAACTGTAATATAAGACAGTAAGTCAGCTTCATCAGCTAAGGGATCAGTTACCCTATGATTAGTTTAATACCTGCTCCCACACTTGATTCTGTCCTGGGTCCCGGAAGGAAGTGCTGCCTTATTTCTACTGGGCAGTCAGTCCTCGGTTAATCCACAACTGCAGCTGGTAAGAAGGGCCTCGCTTTCTGTCCCCTCCCTACAACTGCCCCCCCTTGATGGTGACCCAGTGGGCAAGGCCTGGCTATTCCAACTGCAGCCCAGCCTGGGAACCCAAGTTCTGACCAGGGACAATCTGGAGGTTTATAAGAGCAGCCCAGGCCCAGAGGCCTGAACTAATCTGTTCCTTTGGTCAGGGGCCAACACAGGACAATTAAAAACTCCTTAAGACCTTTTTTTTTTTTTTTTTTTGAGTTTTCTTTTTAGTGGCTTTTCTAAGTAGGAAACACCTCCAGCTTCCTACCTCAAGTGTACCAAGAATCATGCCTTTGGCTAAAGGCATAGTTGGAAACATATTCTATGAACACAATGTGGGTTCTGAATGTTTTTTCACATCCCTGGATATCTAAGTGGTTCTTGGCCACTTGGTACATGGCTGAAATGATCTGGGGGTGCGGCTGGAATGCAGGACGTTCATAACGATTATAAGAAGATACTCTTCAATCTCCATGTCCATTGCCATAGTATTAACTGTGAATTTTAAGAACTAATAGAATTTCATTTGTTTGCTTGTGTTTTGGTCATAGCAATAACATTTATTTGCCATAAAATAACCACAATCTAAAACTTATTACCACTATGCTTCAGTGTAACAGTAAAATGCATACTCCACAGTACTTCAATGATTTTTTAAACTACGGATTGGAATTATACTTTGTTAATTTGTGCTCCAGAGGCACGTCAACAAAACTCAACGTCAACGATACTACTGAACAGTTATACACCACAATGACTGATGCCTGTAGCAACAGAATGACTGTAAACATATAAATGTTCCTCAAAGAAACAGACAGCACATTATATATCAGTTTTGATGCAACTTAGAGAACACAGAGGTGGAAAATAAGATGCACAGGGATGACGATAATGGTCCAAGACTATTTGTATAATCTTATACTCTGACCACAGAAGTGTCTGGCTATAGGTTACTTAAAGTGACAACAGCACTCCTAAAAAAATCCAAGACATGGGCTTCCCTGGTGGCGCAGTGGTTGAGAGTCCGCCTGCCGATGCAGGGGACACGGGTTCGTGCCCCGGTCCGGGAGGATCCCACATGCCGCAGAGCGGCTGGGCCCGTGAGCCATGGCCGCTGAGCCTGTGCGTCCGGAGCCTGTGCTCCGCAACGGGAGAGGCCACGACAGTGAGAGGCCCACGTACCGCAAAAAAAAAAAAAAAAAAAAAAAATCCAAGACAAAACAAACTAAAAATGGCCAGCTTTGGTATTGACTCTGAAACCTCCAATATCGAATTCTCAAAGTCTCTTCCCATTAATGAGGACAAGGATAACAAATGACTGGTGTTAGGATAGGAGAAAATAATTTTATAACTACAATCTTAGCAGATGATCCCCGAAGGCTCCTCTACAACCTCAGAGTCCAGCTGAATGCCCTAGCACATTTTTCACCCTAAATATTCCTGGGGTCCTGCCAGGCCCCCCACATCAGGGCCCAACTAGAGCAACAGCAGCTTAAACTTTAAGGAACACTTGTTGGCCTGGTTTGGGTTCAAGTGGAAGGCTTGCGTTGGCTTTAGTTTGCTAGTCCACGGTGTCCTCAAAAGGAGTCACACAGCCCCAGTCAGTCCCTTTGACATTCACTGGACAGGGAAGAAATAAGGGTTTGGGAAGATAAGGCTCAAAGGCCTGGCAGCATGCTGGGATGTGGCTGAGTGTGCAAGTACAGTGTGTGGCAATATCGTCAGCTTGACACCCTTCTGTGGTGACTCACTTGACTGATGGGGCATCTGGAGTACCAGCCAGGGCATGACTACCAGGCCGTGGACAGGGCTGTCCCAGCAGGCTCCCCATCTGATCACGGATGTGGCAGACCCGCTCATGGCTCCAGAGCATGGGAGTGAAAAACCTGAGCTGGTATAAGATAAGCAGTCGGCAGACCATTAATCTTTAATTCTGATATGCAAAATTACAGATGGCTGTGTAGGAAACTGGGAAATATCACAAGAAAAGCAGTAAAATCACACATAATTTATACTGCTGATAATCACTGTTAACAGCTTGCCAAATTTCTTCACTTGTCTTGGGTGGGGTGGTGTTGCAGATAATACTACATACATAGTAGCGTATTTTTTTCACTTAAGTATTTTCTGATGTCATTAAGTAGCCTTTGATATATTTTAAAAACCATAAAACTCTTTTCCCACTAATGAGGCTAAAAATAACAAACAACTGACATTAGTTCAGAGAAAATAATCTTTAAAGTACAATCTTGGCAGATGACCCCCTGAAGACCTCTCTACAAACCCCATAGTATTCTCAGACCTACAGGATAGTCTACTGTATGGTATACCCTGATTTATGTACCCCTTTTCTTATTGTGTACATTCAGATCATCCCTCTTCGGCCATAGTACTGCAACTCACATTCTTGTAGAGGATCACTGCCTGTGTCTCCAATTGTTTCCTTAGCATAAATTCCTGGAAGTCAAATTAGTGAGTCAAAGGCTAGGAGCCTTTTTTAAGGGTCCTGATACATCCTAGCAAATGGCCTTGCAGAAAGGTTCGACTGAATCGCATTCCCACCAACAGCGTATGGGGGCTGCCCCTTCCCTCTCACCACGGCCCCACCAGCACAGAGAATGAGCAATTAAAAAAATCCGATAGACTTTTTTTCCCCAGTCCACAAAGGTTACCTTGGACTCTTCTCTTTCCTAGCATTTCCAATGGTAAAAACAAATACAACTCCTCTCCCGTGTCGTTTCCATCTGCAAGCAATGTTTAATTTTCTAAAGGGCATTCTGCCAAGAAGGTAGTGTGGGGAAGGAGACAGGCAGATGGTTAGAGAGACAGACAACCGCAGCCTGTGGGGGTGCTGAACCCCTGGCCATGTGGCGTGGCTGATCCAAGAGAAACAGGGAGTGGTGGGTGGCTGGCTCAGTCTAGGGCTCTCAAAGACAGGGCTAGGTAGGAGGGACGAGGTACACATGGGGAGCCAAAGAGTGTCTCGCCAGCTGCGCAGTGTGGAGAGGTCACAAAACTGGCATTGACATCTCTCTGCCAGGCAGTGGTCTGAGACCTACGGGCTGGGTTCCCGGTCACGGATCTCAGGCTTGACCTGAATGCTCACTCCCTCAGTCCCCTTTCCCCGTTAGGCCTATAACGGGGATGGTGCTATTAAGTTCAAGGGGGACTGCCTGTATTTTTTATCTTTCCCCCTATAATGAGAGAGGATAGAAAATTCCATGAAAACCTGTGAAGTCCCATCTTATCTAGTCCTGAATTAGTGACTTCTTCTTCCTTGGAAAATATCCCTTTGTGTCTTGAGTTAAAGCGCCATAAAAAGAGAGGGAAGATCAAACTCCAGTTGGGAAAACAGGGTCAAAAGGAGTCCTGGTAAGCTGGAGAGTGGTGAATCAGAGTAAATGACACAAAAACCAATTTCTACTCGTTGAAAATTTGAACGTATTCTTTACGTGTCTGCTGAAGCTTTTACAACACAGAAAGCCTATCTATGTCCTGAATTTTCAGTATGTGCTTCACGACTTTACAAGAGGAAAAGTCCACATGCCCCCAAGTTGCACTGCTCTGTATTCTTTTCTGACTCTTACAAGTATGCACAGTATTTACAGATTCTTTCCCCACATCTAATATAATTTAATACACATTTTTATTCAGATAATAACAGAGTCCTGATTCTTATTTTAATGAGACTAGCTGGTGAAATCCCCTTAAGGCCTAAGCAATTATATGCAATTGCTTTGAAAATAGTTTTTAAATAATTTGCTTTTAAAATAGCTTGACAAGTCTACAGGGCAGTGGTTCTGTTTTTCCAGCTTTTCAAAAAAATTTCTGAAGTTTAAGTTCCAAATAAGTTTCAAACTCAGATGGAGTATGTTGGAAAAGGCATATAATTCTGAGATTAAATAAAATCCAAAATCTTAGAATAGAGAATCTGTTATCCTTAAGGTTCCTCCAAGTCAATAAATCGAACCCTCTCATGCAGAATAACAAAGAAATACAAGGTAGAGGAAACAACTCTGGATCGGAAGTAAAGATGCCTGGACAATGGTCTCAGTTCAACTGCTCACTGCAGGGGAAAAACCCTCAAGGGAAAGAAAGGACCAGCAGGGTAAATGGAACAGACGCCTCTATTGTGCTCTGAGCTGCACAATACTAATCGAGGGGAGTATTCTTTCCTCGTAATTAAACCTGAGGATAGCCCCTCAATCTTCTTCAAAATCACATTTCAGCTACATCAGAACTGGTTCTTAAAAAAAAATGTATTTACTTTCTTTCAACTAAATAACCTCACAATTTATGAAGTTATTTTTAAGGAAACGCAGAAGCGTTTGGGGAGCACTTCGAAGGGTCTATAAGGTGACATTTGCTACTTCAAAAGACTGGAACGGTTGCCGAGAAATCCCAGCATCTCCTTACTATACCGAGTGCAGTACAACTGTCATTCTCTATATAGTGAAGATATTGCAAAAACAAATGTATTCACTGTAACTGAAACAGAAAAGCAATAGTGCCACTAGATTCAATCCTCTACTATCCTGAGGCATAACTTAGGTTTGCTCTAAAGTCACCATTCTAATGCTGGGTGTGTTTAAACTAATCTTAAAATTTACAAGCAAGAAACTGTAACTGCCTCAGGGGATTGAGAATGGGGACTGGGTACACAGGCACAGACTGGACATTCACTTTATATTTTACATTGGTTTATACTGTTTGAGTTTTTAAATCATAAGCCTATATTTTATAATAATAGTGGAAAGCACTCTTCTATAAATGGCACTAGGATAACTGGATATCTATATGGAAAAAGTGACACAACCTCTACCTCATATCATACCTAACAAATGATTTCCTGGTGTATTACAGGTCTAATTGCCAAAGGCAAACAATAAATGAGGGAATGCCTCTGAGAACTTGGGTTGGGATTTATCCAACAGGGCATAAAAAGCACTAAGCATAAAGGAAAATACTGATATACACGACTACATTAAAATAAGAAATTTTATGTATCAAAAGACAACCTTAAAAGAGAGTAAAAAGACAGCCTACAACATAAAAATACATAAGGGCACATACAAGACTATACACAGAACTCCTACTGATCAGTAAGAAAAAGGTAGACCACCAAGTGGGAAATGGGCAAGAAACTTGAGCAGGGACTTAGAAGAGAAAATGCAAAAGAAGGGGGCTCACCCTTTCTGTAATGCAGGAAGCGTAGATTAAAACCACAGTGAGATGATCCTGCTTACCTACCAGAACGACTAAGACAGCTAATATCAAAATGCTGAAAATACCAAGTGTTTACAAAACATGGAACAACTGCAATTCTTATACTTTGCTGGAGGAGGGGTGCAAACTCCTCCACCCACTCTGGAAAACACTTTGGCCTTATCGAGCGGAAATGAAGCTATCATTCTCCATGACCTCGCAGTTCATTCCCAGATGTACACCCTAAAGCAGGGGTCCCCAAACCGGGACTGCACGCGGCCTGTTAGGAACCGGGCCGCACAGCAGGGGGTGAGTGGCGGAAGGGTGAGAGTGAAGCTTCATCCGCCACTCCCCATTGCTCCCTGTTGCTCACATTACCACCTGAACCGTCCCCCTGCCCCCACCCCCCAGTCCGTGGAAAAACTGTCTTCCGTAAAACTGGTCCCTGGTGCCAAAAAGGTTGGGGACCACTGCCCTAGAGCACAGTGTGTATATATGAGAAGACACATATGAGAATGTGTAGAGCAATTTATCTGTAAAAACAAAAACTGGAAACAAGCTAGAAGTTGAGCACAAGTAGAATGGAGAAATAATTTTAGTATATTAATGCAATGATGCATTCTGCTACAATGAAAATAAATAAATGAACTACAGCTACATGAATGACTTTTAAAACTGTTGAGCAAAAGAAGTCAGACTCAAAATAATAAAGCAAAATATTCATTTTAGGGATACACCAAGTCAATCATTGTTTGCAGATTCTGCAGTTGTGAATTCACCTATTTGTTAAATTTATTTGTAAGTCCAGAATCAATACTCCAGGTGCCTTCATAGTCATTTATGGACACACACAGAGCGATGAAAAACTTAAGTCACCCTGAGTCACCCAACATGCACATTACCAGCTGAGGTCAAGCAAAGGGGTGCTCTGCCTTCTGTTCCAGCTCTGTAGTGTCCCTATGTGCAAGAAGGCTGTGACATGCCTTACAAAGAAAACATGTGCATGACTTATAGCGCTGTTCGTCCTGAGTTTAATGTTAATGTTAATGAATCAATAGTAATATTAAGTAAGGTGTCTTTAAATAGAAGCCCATGTAAAACAAGGTTATGTACTGATGGGTTGACAAAAAAGTTGTAACCAGAGGCTTGTAGGAACCTAACCCTGTATTTCCTGTAGGAGCAATGGTACGATATTCACTAATTCAGTGTCTGTGGTTACTTCATGGACTGTTACTATTGCAAATAACAAGAACCTGTATCGAAGAGCTAAAAATATAACTAAAAACAAGGAATTGATTACTGTAAATATCAGATTAGTGGTTACCCCTATGGGGAAGGAGAGGACTGTGATAGGGGAAGAGAAAGTGAGAGATGTGGGTGCTTCTGGGGTCCTGGCAAGGTTGTATTTTTGACCTGGGGGGCAGTTGCTAAACAGTAATTTGTGAAGTTGTATAATACATCTCACGTACTTTTCTATATAATAAAAAATACGTGCAAACCTACCTTAAAACACTTAGGGACAGTAAGTATATCAGTGTATTAACAGCATTCTCTGGGTGATGAGAGTAAATGTAATCTTTATTCTTTGTGCTTTTAAAATATTTTCCATATTTTCTACAATTAATATGTTACATTTAAAACCAAAACAATTAATACATGTTAACAGAAGAAATACTCTCCCTAATCATACAAATGGCTACTTTTATTCTCTAAAGGAAGGATGTTTTAATAGGGGCAAAATGACAATTCCGTCATTGTTGCACCAATCCGTGGTTTAGGTTGCACGACACAGTTGGCAGTTCCCAACTGTTTTTACTGTTTTTCTTCTTTTTCAGTCAAATACAATCAACAACTATTTACTGAGTGCCTTCCATATGCAAGAACTAAATTTCCCATCCTTCTGTCCTCACTGAGGAATTATGTTGACTCCTCTAGAGCCTTTTTTATTGGTAAAGTTATTACAGTAAATCAGTGGTGTTTTCCTTTCCCCCGCGCATGGGGAAGTCGAGGAAGGACATCTCTGATGTCGCATTCTGAGTCTGCGGACAAGTTAACAACACTGGCTGAAAGTCCTTGGCCATCTGGCATCCCTTTCTATACGGTCTGCTTTCAGGGAGTACTTCCTGTTTGGACTAGGGAGAGGAAAAGGAGGGAAAAGGATTTAATAAGACTCTAAATGTCCACTGATGAAAACAAAGGAATATCTAAAATTAGAAGTGGTGGCCCAAGATACTTGGGTGGCCTACCAGTAACCCTAGGGAAAGAGGATTCCTTGAAAAAGGAGCCTAAAATATTTCACTATGTTCACTACTCTCAGCAATAGAAAAAGCACTTCTGCTAAAGATAATATCCAGGACAATTAAATTAAACTCCTACAACACACAAAGCTTGGTCCGGATACCATGAAAGGCGTATGAGGCAAAGAGATAAGGAGACATGAACTTTGATGCTAAGGCCATTGGACTTTTCTCCCTGCAAGCAAATAGCTGGCTTCTCTCAAATTCTAGTGTTTATTCTTTAGTCTAAACATGTGGAAAATTGTTTCTGATCCGATTTTAACCTCCTCAAATGTCTTCCCCACTCCATTTGTATCATCTATCCCTGGCCTTGCTCCTTCGGTGTGACCATACCCAAACCCCACTTTCTCCCTACCACCATGCTTGCCCTCCACAATGGCTGGCTCAGGCGGCAGCCAAGAAATGCAATCTCACTGGGCTTCGTGGTGATTTTCACCCCTTGTTCATTTGGTTCTGGGGAGCTTATTGACTGGACTGGAAAAAAACTTTAAATGATTTTCCAGCAAAGTCACCCTTTCCAGTGGAAAAAAAGAGTTTTAACATCTGTGAACAAAAACAAACTGAAGGAAAATGATTTATATATTCTCTAGTTCTTGTACTCCAAAGCCAAACACCCACTAAGAATTCAATGAAAACAGACACACCAAAGTACCATTAATTCTAATCTCACAAAATTAAAATTTCTATTTTTTTCAGATCTGAGGTAGATACAAATTTACTAGGAACAATCTATGAGTGACTAAGCCAATTTACAATGTCAACAAGAGTTTTCAATACAGAGTGCTTAACCTAAAAGAACCATTCGTGGTGATGATTTCAAAATGCAAATCTGATCATGTCATGTCTTTGCATAAAATACTCACTCAATGATTCCCCATTGTTTCTAGGGTGAAGACCAAGGCCTTCCTACCTTGACTACTCTAAGAATCGCTAGCCTGGCTTCTTTACCTTTTACTACTTGAATCCATCCTACTGCACATCATAACTGCATGAACCTCCTAAGCACATAGCTTAATAACTACTTGTTGAATGTTGTTCAACAAATAGCATTTTCCCACTCATAAGCTCACCAATACCTACTGCATGTAGAATAAATGGCTTGCCCTAGTCGAGTGGGATATGTAGTTACAATTTACTCGTGCCCACCAGTTTTCCAACTCCCGTTCTTCTGGTTCATTTGGAGAAGTTCTTCGAGACCCCAAGCAATACAGGTGGGTCCAGTGTCCCACCGATGTCACCGTATTGGCAGGCATGTGATCCAGGCCGGCCAGTGAGAGGACCCCCCCTTCCTCCTGGCCACAGTGGGTCAGTGATGGACAGGTAACTGATCACAGTTCATCCATGGGGTCTAATGTATGAATGCTCTTCTTAATGGATGCAAAATCTAAATGTATTGGCTGAGAGTAACCAGAGATCCTTTTTCCCTATAACATGGCAAACATCTGTCTGCAAATGAAGTTTTGTTTTGTTTTGGTTTTTAAAAGAGGGAAGAAGAGCCAAGCAAAATAATAATTTGGGCTCCTGGATTCAATTGTGCTCGAGGTTAGATTCGCCCTGAGATTTCCCAAAATTGTAAGCTTATAACTTCCACTTTTTCCCTAAGCTACTTGGGTTTCTGTCATTTGAAGGTCTTTCACAAGACGTCCTCAATGCTCTTCTTTGCAGTCATTACTTGCCTCCAAGTCAGCAAACTTTCTTAAGGGCCATTTGGTAAATATTTTAGACTGTGGAACAACAGGCAAAAATTAAGGGTATTACATAGCTACTTATATAAACATTTAAAATGTAACAGTTTAACAATGTAAAAACCATTCTTATTTTATGAGCTGTAAAGTAAAAATAAAAACAAACAAACAAAACCAAGGTGACAGGCTGGATTTGGACCATGGGCCATCGTTTTCCAACCCCTCTTGTAGTCAAACTGGTTTACACGAGCCATGAGCATGCTGTAAGCCTTTCACTGCAATGTTCTTGCTGGTGATGTTTTTCTCCCCTGGAACGTCTCTTCCCTTGCCACTAACTACTACCCAGCCACCACTCAAAGCCCATCTAAATGTGAACTCCCACCTGAGGCTTCTCTGATACCGCAACAAAGTGAGGTCTTTCTCCCCTGAATCCTCGAGGACTCTATTTCTCTTCCAGTCTTGACCCTACCTTGCATTGTAGTTCTCCTAATCCTCTTGCAGCTCTTGCACACTGGGAATGCTTAGTCAGTTTCTTTGGAATTGACAGTATCTAAAGGCTACACTGAAAAAACAAAAAAAAACCCCCAAGAAACAAAAGAACTCCACAGGATCGAAGTAATCAGTAAAGGTTTATGGATCCACCAGAAGCACAGGGTAAGCCACGGAAGCCAGACATTTCTGAATCAGAATTATCTGACATCATAAAACAGAACAGCTCTCACTCCAGCGTTGCCATGACAGCTGTAGTACAGCCACTTGTTTGCTTGTCTAGGGTGGTTATGCCGAACAAGTACGACAGAAGGGGCATTTCGGACATTTCGGTCCTGGTGGGGCGGGAGAGGGGCACGCTAGTCTAGGGTTTGATGGACTCCTGTGTCTCAGTCTGCTCACTCGTGTGAGCAGTCAGCAGTCCCTTCTGACTGCTGCATAGTGTTGCCGAAACTCAGTCATCTGGGCCTCGGCCTCCAATCTTCTTACCATTGTATGTGTTTTAATATAACAACAGATACTATAACATATAGTATATAATATTAATATATAACATTTTAATGTTTTTCTCTAAATTGATCTTCTTAATAAAACAGAAGCATCTACGTTAGTCCATTCTAAATAATAAAACCTCACTATTATTAAAATGAAGAAGAAAAATTCATCCAGGCACCATTTAAAACTTTCCAGTACCTCAGTGCCACAAGGCTCACATTTTGGACATTTCTGTTCTCAGTTACCAATCTTTTTATTTCCTCTTGCAGAAACATAGCATCTATTTTCCCAAGATCTATTTAATTACCCCAAAGAGCGAAATTATTTAATAAAAAATGTGTATGTCTATTTCAGGCAAGGTGTTGACAGTCATTTAATATTTTTCCCCTCTTAACTTTGATATCATTTGTCTATACTATCATCATCATCATGTCAACATTTACTTACTGTGTTTTGCATTCCTGTGAGAGCAGGATTTTTAAAGGTAGCTTTATTAAGGGATAATGCTATGAAGTTGACTCCCTATTTTAAGTGTACAACATGGAGAGAGTTGTGTAATCATCACCCATAATCCAGTTTTTTAATGCTTCTATCAGCCCCAAAACGTCGCTCCTGCCATTTGCAGACAAGCCCTGCTCCTGTAACCAGCCACGGGCAACCACCGATCTACTTTCTATCTCTAGAGATTTGCCTTTTCCAACATTTCACCATAATGGAGTCATACAATGTATGATCTTCTTTGTCTGGTTTATTTCACCTGCAGATGTTTATAGTGGGCCAACAGCTTTCAAAAGGCAGGTGAAATGAAGATGGTAACAAACACTGAGTACTAACTTTTACTGAATACTCGGTATGTACCAGTCATTCTGCCAAGCTTTGGGAGGCATTACCTTATTTAATTTTTCCAAACAACCTCAGGAATAGGTACTATTATTCTCATTTTTCAGATGACAAAACAGAAGCTCATAAAGTTTAAGGATCTTTGCTTAAAGTCAATCGTCTAATTAGTGGATGAGCTGGGATTTGAAACTAGCCCTAACTCTTAGCCACTGCGCTATCTGCCTGGTGTTTAAAAAAAAAGTCTCAAGATGAAACCGACTGAGATTTTCCTTTTAAAAAAAAAAAAACAACCAAAAACCAAACTAACAAACAAAAACTTTTCAACTCACAGGAGAAAGCAATATAGAGTTCACGGTGCTAGGGAAAAAGCCTTTGAGGGTGCCTGGAAGGGAAGGTTCACCACAGCGGGCACTCCAGCACCTGCTCAGCACAGCGAGCCTCCACGGGGCACAGACCGCCCCCCCCCCCCCCCCGCCGCCCCACCTTCCAGGCTCACTGCTCCTGCCTCCCAGGCAAACCGGAAGCGGCCTGCTCCTCGCAGTACCCTTCATTATATACGCTCTTGCCCTCAATCTACTGCAGCCTTTTCACTTTGTTTAGAAAGCATGCATTGGAAGACATAAAAAATAATATATTTAAGGCTGTTTATGAGCAAATTTCCTCCAAAAGCCTCAACCTGGTCCATTTGTGCCATCTGTTACAAGGGAAACTAGAAACCACCTGTCTGTCTGCCTGAGCTCTGCTCTTATCAAGGAAGTTGTAATTACCTCTTTGGTGAAGGATTTGAATCATTACAGTAAATCCCTTATTCAGCACATATTGTATTAGGAAGGCATTCTGACCCTAAAACCCAGGGTTTTTATCCCCTTGCCCTGCACAGATGCAATAAAACCTCAGCTCTTCAAAGCCTGGCAGAGTGAACTGTGCCTTAATCTTGTTTGTTACTCAATGCTAAATATTTACTAAACAAATATTTCCTGCACACTTAACTACACAGCAGGTGCTTTGCAGGCACCTGGAACACAGCAGAAAACAGGTGGAGAGAGGCTTCTGCTCTCAAGCAGCTTATGTTCACTCACAGTGAACTTGAAGGCAGGGTGTGAGCACAGGCTGGGTGGAGGGAAAATATCAAAACATCCATTTGCGTTCCTCATCTGATCCTTATAAGATCTGTATTTTATAGATGCTTTCTGATGTGTATAAAACAATGAGTAGGATAGGTAAATACTTTATAAATAGGTAAATAAAAACAACAGACACGTATTAGAGGTACCTGCCCCAAATATTTTTTTCTGATAGTATTTTGATCATCTTAGTGATTAAAATTGTTTAGGAAACACTATTCTTGTGTGTGTGTGTGTTAACAGACAAACAAGTAAACAACACATCACTTTAGATGGTATTAAGAGCTATGAAGAACATTTAAAAAGCAGTGTGAAGGTGACTGCCAAGTGGGAAAGGGTGGGTGGGGTGATTTGAATTCCACGGATGGGTCTGCTTCTTTCAGGAGTAACATCTCAGCTGAGAGGTCCACGCAGGAGAGTGCTCAAGCCTCCTTCTCTTAAACACCAGAGCATCTTTTAATTTTAACCATTTGGGATTAAAACAAAAACCAAGCCCCATTTCCTCCTAAGCACCCTCACAGTCTCTTTGCTTAATCATAGAGCCTTTTCCTGGAACACCGTGTGAACTTAATGGAAAGGGTCCCATTTTTGAAGGGAAGAACTATTGAAAGAAGATCAGTAGTAAAGGCTGTCCTGGCTGTAGCAGAATTCCTAGTAGTGGCTGGTAACAGCCAAACATAGATTTTCTGCAAGAAACTGTTTCCTCGTAAAGCTAAAAAGTCATTCCTTTGGGGGAAATAAGTGTGTGCTTTTTCAATGAAGTCTCTATGTGCCCTAAAATAAGTATGTTGCTTGGCTCTTTTCAGAAGAAAGAAATCACATAAATCCCAAACCAACCGACAAACAGCCTGCAGATGTCTCTTCCCTTGTGTGAACTGCCACATCTCCAGGTCCCTACAGAACCAAGCATGAGGTTAGACACCCTAGATATTACACCTCGGTTTTCTGGATCACTCTTTCACTACCTGAGGTATGTAACATCTCTGAAGTTCTACTCACTTTTTGTCACTATATGCACGTGAATTCGCCTAGAAGGGTATTTGCGGTAAGCCTTCTACCATGTCATCCTCCAAGGCCCACACCATGTCTCTGCCATCACCCAGGCTTATAGGGACACGATGGTACTCTGCACATACTTAACCTTTCTCTCATCCTCCCAGGAAACTATGGAAAGGAAAGGAGAATCTCCCCAAGGGAAGACTATTGCAAATCATACAATTTAGGAAAATACAAAAATGAAAGCGAATAAAATGTATTTTCCAAAATAAGAAGTTCTTGCACCATCACGTAGCTGAATGAGTCCAGCTGGGTTGGAGCCTAAAAATCTGTATTTAAAAAATGTTCTCCTCACTGCCCACAACTCCAACCCCAGCCCTGTGGTTCTGATATGCAAGCAGAGATGGGAACCACTGATCCTTGGCTTCTACAGAGTTCCAAGTCAGCTTTGGAGATTACTAGGAAATGGGAACACACCAGGGACTTAGTAGCATGCACCTTGGTGATTATTTTCTTCCTATAAAATTTCTGATTTATTCACATGGATCTTATTATTTTTGACACAGCAAGTATGTGTAAACTTGTTCGCCAGCGTCTTAATAAAGTGTCAGTGCTTATCTGTGATTTGGTCAAAAGAACTGAAGGAGTTCTGAGGAGACGGATCAGTTTAAGCTGGAGGAGTTTGGGAAAGTTTCCCTTGAGTTGGAAGGTTCCCATTTTCCATTTTGGGGTTTCAGATTAAGGGGGGCTGTGGTCAGCCTTGCAGCTGGAAAAGGAGAATCAGTGTCCAGGGCAAAATGAGCCCCCCGCTCTCTGCTGAAACAAGACGTGGCAACAGCATATACACAGGCTTGCTTTGAAAATAACAACTCCCACTGGTGTAGACTGCTTACAACCCTCCAGGCTCTGGGCCGAGCACTTTTGGTCTCTGCCTCGTCCCAATAACCCAAGAGGGCCGCCCTGACTTTGCAGAGGGGTAAGAGGAAGTTTGGAGAGGTTGAGTCGTTTTCTAAGAGCCAGAAAGCGGGGGTGCTGAGACTGAAGTGAGGCAGCCTGACTCCAGTACAGCCTCTTCTGAACGCCTGTGCCCGCCGCTCCCCTCCAGCCTCCCCCGGCCCCTCACAGAGTCCTGGGCATGCATACTCCACAGGCGAGGCGCACAGAAGTGCCTGGAGATGGCTGATGCCAACACAGTGAGCCCACTTAAAAGGGAATTTGCTTGAAGCGCCCTAGAATCTGTTAAAGCAGGTAAATCCCAGTTCCAAGATCAAATGTTACAAATGACATTACACAGAAAATAAAAGAAAAACGGTTTGGGAGCCTC
The DNA here is from genome assembly GCF_964374135.1 of Grampus griseus. Classification (NCBI taxonomy): domain Eukaryota; kingdom Metazoa; phylum Chordata; class Mammalia; order Artiodactyla; family Delphinidae; genus Grampus; species Grampus griseus. The sequence goes on along the minus strand of NC_139019.1, from coordinate 119,197,893 downwards.
TGAACACTTTCATTGGTTGTCTGTTTTCAGAGAATCCCTGCCGTATTTGATAAACAGACTTCTAGATGAAAACACTATCCTTAACAATAGTGAATTAACAGTTGAGTGCAAGAGTCTGGGGTCAGACAAGGCTCCAAAACTGCTTTGAATCCTGGTTCTGCCACTTATTAGCCGTGTGACCATGGGCAATTGTGCCCCTCATTTTCCTCCCCTGCTTAAAATGGGGATAATCAATAATAGCTCTACCTCAGAGGATTGGTGAGAATTAAAGGGGATCATACACATAATACACTTAGCATACTGAAGCTTGGTACGCCGTAAGCATTCACTAAATGGTAGCTATGATGATTAGGATATGCTCGACTTGTCCTGAAAAAGTGATTCTTCTATTTTAAAATGAAACGTGGACTTAAGGACGCAGTACTTGTACCATCTATAAATCCGAAGGCACTGATGCAAACAGAAGTGAAAATGAAGATGAAACTGCACCAGTACCTGCACCAAAAGGAGAGAAAAAGTAATCTGCCTCCAGTTCTAGGGCTTTCATCCCAGGATCATTTCCCCTCTTAGCATAGCCCTGTCACTTGTGTCTGCACAGCAAAGCCCCCAGTGGAAAACACACAGAGGCAAGTTCAGAGGCGCTTGGGTTATGTTACCAGGGCAGATCAGTCCACTGGGATCAAATAACCTACGCCCAAAGCCCAGAAGTTCATGTTCAAGTGGAGGTGTCAATACTGAGCTGTGGCTCATCTAGGGACCTTAATTAAGCCCCAGCCTCTTTTTCAGGGCAGGCCGACAGGAGGTGTCTGTTTTTCCGTCGGCTCTCACAGAAAAGCTGGTGGTGTTACGGAAAGTGGGCCCGGGAAGGTGGGCGGACAGGCACTGCCCACCGGCCCACACTCATTCTGGGCGTGTCTAGGGAGAGGATCTGAATTCCCGGGTGCACTTGTGACAGCCGCCGGAGAAGCCCACGTGGAGAGGGCGGGTGAAGAGACAGAGTAATAGGATAACACTTCCTTCTTGGCGTGGGCCTTCCCCCAAGGATGATTACACACTCTTAAAAGCAGCACCACATAGGTTTCACACAAAAGCTGCTGGAGATGGTGTTGCTCATTCTTATAATATTCTGCAAGGTAAGCAGCCAGGGTCGCCAACATTAAGTGGACAAGGTAGGCTGAGCCAGACCCTCGGACATTAGGGCTCAATGAATGGCTTAGTTTCTTGGGATGGTGGGCAGGCCACTGCAGCAGCTTCCCTTCCTTCTTTGCCTTCTAAGCCACGGGTTTCTCAACATCTAACTTCCCCATCCCTGTCTTCACCCCTCCGCCCACAGGCTAAACACTGGTTCTTTAAATAGGGAGGCTCTTTCAGGAAGAAAGGCGTAGGGAAGACTCACTGAGAAACTTCCCACAGGGAATGCAAGGTTGAGTGGGAAGAGTTAAGGGCTCTAGGAGCAGGTGGAGTGAGGGCGGGAATCCTTCCGACTTCATCTCGCTCTCCTTTGAAAACCAGGGAAAATGTTACCCCAAAGGGCCTCAGTGAAGACTGCATGAATCTATATCCATAAAGGGCCGGGTGCCACATCCGGCACTAGAAAGCACCCCCATAATAGCAAGCACTGATAACTTCCTGAGCTTGACAAACTAGCAGAATTAAGGAAAGGAATAAATAACCTTAGGTTCTGGGCAGTTATATCTGCCTTTCCAAAGTAAAACTAACCAGGAAGAAGGATGCCAGGGCTTTGCTTAATTCACACATCCAAGGCCAGCTTATTTTCTCTCCTCCTTCCCACCCCATGGTTTTTGGTAAAAAACAAAAACAAAAACAAAAAGGGGGCATGTCCCAAAATATATATTTTTTAATACATAAACATTTATTTTTTTAAATACAGACAGAAAACCTATTGTTCCTGTTTCTAGCTATAAAAGCAATTTGTGCTCAATGCAGAAATCAAAGAAACAATGAAAGGCAAAAATAAAACTAAATACAACCCTCAAAATTAAAAATAAAACTACCAAATGATCCAGCAACTCCACTTTGAAGAAAACGAAAACACTAACTTGAAAAGATATCTGCACCCCCATGTTTATTGCACCATTATTTATAATAGCCAAGATATGGCAACAACGTTAAGTGTCCATCAATGAATGAATGGGTAAAGAAGTTGTGGTACATATATACAATATTATTTGGCCATAAAAGAGAAAGAAATGGTGTCATTTGTGACAACGTGGATGGAACTTGAGGGCATTATGTTAAGTGAAATAAGTCAGACAGAGAAAGACAAATACCATATAATCTCATTTATATACGAAATCTAAAACCAAAACCAAAAAAATCCACTGAGCTCATAGATAAAGAGAACAGATTGGTGGTTGCCAGAGGCAAAGAGGTGAGGGGTGAGGGGTGAGGGAAATGGAGGAAGGGGGTTGAAAGGTACAAATTTCCAGCTATACAATAAATAAGTCATGGGGTGTAATGTAGAGCATGGTAACTACAGTTAATAATACTTTTTGCATATTTGAAAATTACTAAGAGAGTAGATCTTCAAAGTTCTCAACACAAGAAAAAAAAATTTTGTAACTATGTATGGTGTTGAATGCTAACTAGACTTACTGTGGTGATCATTTTGTAATATATACAAATATCAAATCATTATGTTGTACATTTGAAATTAATATAATGTTACAGATCAATTATACCTCAATAAAACAAAAAACTAAACAAAACCAACTATCAACACTTCCGCCCACATGCTGACTGTTTTAGAACCTTTACATGTATACATATGCATTCATGCGTATTTGTTTTGCCCATTAAAATGGCACCATAGCTTACATACTCTTTATTCTGCTTTTTTCAATGAAGTAGTTTATTATAAAAGTATTTCCATGCCAATAAAACTGATCAACAACATAATTTTTAATAGTTGCACTGTAGTCCGTGGCTGTGTGATAATTACCAAATCATCGCCATTGTTGGACACTGAAATTCTTTCTTTTTTTTTGTTATTATAAATAATACTGCGATGCAAGTCCATCCACCTTTGCAAATACCTGTGATCATTTCCTTACGATAAATACTTACTGAGTCAACGGGTCAGGGTTAGCCCATCTGAAGCCATCTGACCCATTTCCATACTATTCCCAAGAAAGGTCATGCTGTTTCAGAATCCCACCCACAGCAGGGCAATTTGGTCTCACAAATGGACCTCCCCTTCTTCGGTCTCGGGTATATGGATTTTGTTGCTTCTGTCAAACGAGCCCATCAAACCACTGAGCCAAAAATGGGGCTGATCTAATCTAGGTTCAAATCATTCCTCCAAAATAAATGTGAGCTCTAAGAGGAGACTGCTCTGAACCACTGCAGTGTTTCAGAACAAGGGGGTGGTGAGAGAAGGCAGGGGAGGTTTGTTCTGCCTCAGCCTCTTCTCCTGAATTGAGAATTACTGGCTTCCTCCAGTCCATCAATCAGCAAGCCGTGTCTGAACACTGAACTACAGCAAGGGAATGAATGAGCTTATATATAGTAGGTACACACATGCTGAGCACAAACGTGACCCTGGAGACACTCCGGCAGGTAAAATGTCCTTTCATAACCCTCATGGACTCAAGGGGGAATGTTCCTCATGCATTTTTTTAAAAAGGGGAGACAAAAGGATATGTGATAAAAAATTAATCTGGGTTGAAGGCTCAAATATTCATAATGAGTATTTCAGCTAGTTAAAAAGAGGCATTTCTCCAGCTCCCGATGGTCAAGAAGGGACAGCTGGCATTTTGGAGTTGGCAAATTCCTCCTGAAAGATCAATGTTGTCTCTGTATTTGATAGACTGATCTGGTCTAAGGTTTATTTGTTGACATAGATAATGTAATATTCAGACCATCAGCGTGTGCACACATATGCTATTTTCCCTTAACCCCTTTGCCTCCGTGAAACTTTCAGAATCTGAATGCTTTACCCACTTAGTGGACAGTCAAGAGTTTCTGACCAGGGGCAAAGGGAACTTCAAATGAGGTGGCTACCAGGGAAGAGGAAGAGACAGAACAAACAGTGTTCAATAACTACAGGTTATCCAAAATTCTACTGAAACTAAGAAAACGGAGTCCTTCCGCAAGTGCTTTCTACCATCTCCCCCATCAGAATCTCTGCCTGCTTACAAGGACCACAGAGCGAGGCTTGTTTCGATGTCTGCGAGGAGCAGGGTCACTGCCGTGGAGCCTCAGGGCTTGCACTGGTATCTGGGGGCCTGTGCTGGACACCTAGGCTCGGGTGAGGGAAGCCATTCTGTTGGTGCGCCTTTGCCCATAACCAGAGGCAGTGAGTGGTCCGGGGGAATTTCCACTGGGGGGGCGGCTGCTGCTTTCTGGGTAAAGAAAGGGAAGGGAAGAGCTTAAGAAATGAGTTGCCTGGGCTTCCCTGGTGGCGCAGTGGTTGAGAGTCTGCCTGCCGACGCAGGGGACGGGGGTTTGTGCCCCGGTCCGGGAAGATTCCACATGCCGCGGAGCGGCTGGGCCCGTGAGCCATGGCCGCTGAGCCTGCGCGTCCGGGGCCTGTGCTCCACAACGGGAGAGGTCACAACAGTGAGAGGCCTGCGTACCACAAAAAAAGAAGTGAGTTGCCTGGAGCCAACTCATTCTGCATGCTGCTCCCCAACAGATGACGGACTGTCGGTGCGTTTTGCAACTGCTCAGGGTGGGGGGCAAACTCCCAGTGGGTTAGTGCCAAAGCCCAGGGCCTTGTGTCCTTCCAGAATACTAGCTGAGATGAGTGAAGAGTAGTAATAGTTAATATTTACACAGGGCTCATTTCAAGGCAGGTCACGGAGGGCTCTGTTCTCATTATCTCCTCAATTCCCTGCCACAAACCCAGCAGATGAGGAGCCTAGATATATGAATTTGGTGTTCTGGAAAATCACAGAAAATCTTCCAGGACATTTTTTTTTTGCTCTGGGTCTACCCCAACCCACCTCCTGCCCTCATCTCCGGAAGTACTCGGCCAAGTGTTGTGTTTACATGTTTTGAGAGGTTACATTGCCACAAGAAACAGCCCAAATTCCCCTATAGGCCCTATCCAGGAAAAGAAACAGGCTCATGCGCTGCTTTTAAATTGGATGGGGTATAGGAGAATAACTCTAAAACCAAACTAGTCATCCTGATGCTGATGTGTTGGGTTCAGATGGAGTCAACAAAACTAGGTGAGCATATGCCCGTCAGGGCTCTCAGCAAGTGGCCGCATCAGCTCCCCAAAGGACCTGTGCTCTAAAGGATCAGGCGCACTATGATTAACTGAGGGCCACACCGTGCAAAAATAGTTTCCTTGACATGATTTATGGAAACAACTACTTACAAAGGATTTGAATTTGAGAATGGAGTGGCTAAAGATAAAGAGACTATTTACTTAGGAACTGGCATGGCCAGGCCACCATCCAGTGAGAGCAAAGGATTTGTCTCTATTTCTAGGAAACTTCAGGACATCCTGGCCTGACACATCGGGTGACGAGTACATAAAACTCAGTCGCTATGCGGCTAATTTCTAGGCCAAGTACTTCAGGCAGGTGAGAAATTATCTTGTACATCTTCCGTGTTAACGACAAGCTCTGGATAAAGGAATTCTTAGCTCATGAACAAACAAGTTTTATTTTTTTCAAAACGAAAATGGACTTATTTAACAAACAGTTATGAAGCATCTGCTCTGAGCCAGGCCTTATCCTGGGTGCTGGGGGTCCTATGATAGGCAAGACAGTACAATGCCGACTCTCATGGGGTTTAGAGCATCTCGAGGAGAGATGGACAGGTAAGTAAGTGAGTTATGAGGCAGGATAAGATTTCAGAGGGAACGCGCTATGAAGAAAATAAAACGGGGAGATGGGGTAGACAGGGATGGGTGGGGGTCAGAAGGGTCAGGGCAGGCCGGGGCATACGAGGATCACGGAAGAACCTTCTAAGGCAGCAGGAACAGCTGTTGCTAAGGTCATGTGGCACGAACGAACTGGACTTGTACAAGGAACGGAGTAAGCACAGGAGCATGACAAGCAAGGAGACAGCCATGTGAAGTGAGGCCGGAGAGGTCAGGTAAGGTAGTCAGCAAGGGCCAGGTCACGTAGGCCAGGATACAGAGTTGAGATTTTATTCTGTGTGCAACTAGAAGGCACTGGAGAGTTCTAAACAATTTCCTGAATCTGAAGAGTTAATAAACATTTGATGTATTTATAGAATTAAAAATTAAGAAACAAAACAAAACAAAACAAAACCACCCGCCCCCGAAAATCTCAAAGGTGAGTACCATTTCCTAAGTGGGAAGCCCAAATTCTACTTTTTGCAAAACTGATTGTCCAGAAATCTTTTTCAATGTATTTTATCTGTCTACTCCTTCCTGTAAAAAACAAATTTGTATTACTAAGTTCCAGGCACTGTGCTGGGTTGCTGAGGAGATACAATGGAGGAGACATCATCGGCCCACAGAGACTGTGAGACAAATAACCAGGCGATGACAACTTGCTGTGATAACACACTATCAGGGGATACGTGCTTCCCTAATATGCAGGGGTTCCCCTACCCAGTCTAGGAGGGAGGGTAGGGGCGAGTGGTGAGAATTAGGAAAGGCTTTCTGAAAGAAGTCATGTTGAATAACACAGCTTCCCTGGAGGTGAGAAAACACAGGGCAAGGTTGAGGAAGTGAAAAAAAGTTCAGTAGGGTCCAAGCAGAGGGTTTAAACAGAGTCAAGCAAGGGTGTACCACCCAAGGCCTCTCAGTCAATAAGGATTCTGGAGTTTATGGTATCGATGGTGGGGGAGAAGCGTCAAGACTTTAAAGCAGGAGAGTCCAGATTTGCACATCCCAAGGGTTACAGTATAGAGAATGAGCTGGAGAGACCAGTCAAGGGTCAAGCAGACCAGAAGGGCAAGGCTCGGGCAGGGGTGGAGGCAGCAGGGATGGAGACAAGTGGGCTGGTGTGAGAGGGGCCGAATTGACAGGTCCAGATGACTGATGAGAAGTCAGTGATCAATAAAAAGGACCGTAAAGAAAGCTGGCCACGTTTCCAGGCACCAGATGGAGAGTGGTAAAATGCATGGAAACAGGAAGCACAGGGTGAGGAAGAGGGCTGGGCGCAGGGCTGCGAGAGAAAGCCTTCGTGCGTGGAGTCAGCTGGCATTGGGGCTCGGCAGACAGTTGGACACACGGGTCTAAAGAACAGGCAGAATATCTGGGATACGGACAGTCTTCGGCATGTTGCTGGCAACCAGAACCACAGAAAGTGGTGCGATCCGTTGAAGAGTTAAGAAGAAGAAATAACAACTTTTAAGAGCCTTCAGAGGAGACAAGCAGAGAGAGAACAAGAAAACCAGCGTGTGCGGTGCCGCCTAAGACAAGCCAAGAGAGGGTTTTAAACAGAGGGGGCCGCTGACCACGCCCAGTACTGCGAGAAAAGAAGCAAGATGGGGGCTGAGAAGGGTCCGCGAGGTGTGACAGGAAAGACACTGGTGACTTGAGCAGAGTCAGCAGGGTAGCTAGGGACAAAGCCCAGGCTGAGCGGGGAGGGTGGAGTGGGGGGGAGGGTGGAGTTGGGGGGAGGACGTGGAGACGGGAGGGATGCCTATATTTGGTCTCAAAAATAGGGATGAAACAAATTCAGCACCGAACTTTCCCCACATTAGCAAATCAAATGTGGATTTTCCAAACATTGGAAATAACTCCAGATATAAAAAATGGGAAATAAAAGGGTCATTTCAGAGGAAACTGCCTGAGGCAAGAAAAGCTGAAGAAACCCTCTCAAGATGTCTCCCTTCAAATGCCTTGTGGGGTGGCCACCCAACAGCCTGGAGCTAAGGACCCTGCGTCCCTCCCGGTGAGCTTTGCCCCAGGTCTAGGGGAGGTGATGCCAGGGAACCAGACTTCAACTGCAGCTTACTGTCTGTTCTGAGAAGCAAGGGCAGCACACAGGGGAGGAGAGCACCGCCAGCAGAAGAGAAAGTCATGGTCATGAAAGGCATCACAGGTGGTCATGGGCTGGTCCAAAAAGCTGACACGGTTACTGATTATGCTGGGGGTGCCAAAGCTCTCTCCTCGCTGCCTCTCCCGCTTGTCTATCCAACAACTATTTTCTAAACACCACCTTGATGCCAGGAGAAGTACTGGACACCGAAGAGCAGTGAGACCCAGTCCAGTGGGGGAACCTGGTATCTACACAGCAGAATGTTCTGCAGTTAGTTAAGGGGAGCGTGGTGGGCTCAGCGGCCTGGAGTCATAGGATGGATTTCTCTGTCTGCCCTGTGCAAGCTGTGTGACCTTATGCAAGGGAAATGATCTTTCTGAGTGCCGGTTTCCCCATCCGAAAAATGAGGTCATAGCAGGCTGCCTCCTGGGTGACGGCGAGTAAACGTGAAGGTCTCAGCTCACTGTCTGGCACCGCAGGAGCCCTGGACAGATGGCGGCAGCTGTTGTACTAATGACAAAAATCGGCCCTGGCTATTGTGACAACTCAGAAAAGCAGTACCCCGTGCAGTCAAGGACAAGGGGGTCAGGGAAGGTTCCCCAGCGGTGCTCACAGTGGATCATGGGAAGGCTAGCAGACGTCAGCAAGTGTAGGTGGGGTGGGGGACACCAGGCATGGGGAACTGCAATCTCCTGTCTTTCTACGTCTCTCGCAAAGTCGTTAACCCCACACAATGAATACGATGCTGTTTTTTTCTGGTGCTGATTCCACAGCAAGAGCACAGGACTTGGAATCAGAAGGTCCAGGTTTGGAGGGCAGCCTCCCAGCTTAAGATTGCCACACCCAAGAGAACACACCACCCAAGCCCTCTCAGCCTCAGTTCCTCTCATTCACAAAAGGTAGGCGCTCGCTGCCCTCACTCTTCCGTCAGCCAGTCCCTATTTATCAAACACCCACAAACAACACTGTCAAGTGCAGGGCACACAATCACGCACCAGGGACAGGCGTGCCTGTGAGGTATGGTACAGCTCAGTGCACGAGCCAGAGCAGTAAACGGGCAACTAGAGTACAGCGTGCAAAGTGCTGTGATTGGCGAAAGTGCAAACATCAAATGAAATACTCTATACGAAGTGGCTCTGAAAAGCAGGAAGCCTCATCAATATATTCTGTAGTATTATTCTAATACTGCTAGCCAGATTCTAAATCTCCCAGGAAGTTTTCCAAACTTGTAGTCTGCTGACGGCATCTCGTTTCCAAGGCAGCTACGGGTCAACGTGTACATCAGATAGGTGTCTATGTCCACTCTATATATGCTGCTAGGCTCTCTGCGGTCTGGTAATCAACTGTGACAGAGCATCTTGGCATTCGATAAGGCCTGCCCACCCTGGGTAGCATTATGGTTGGTGATATCACATACATTTCATGGATCCAAACCCTAAAGGCTTGTGATGCAGTCTGCTATGCCCATCCCTTTATTCAACGTGCACTTTGTGGCAAAACGTCAGCTAAGAGAGGTCCTGAGAGGTGGAGGGTACAAAGACAAACAAGATGGCTCCTGGTTCAAAGATGATCAGTTTAGTTAAAAAGACACTGGACACTAAGGTGAAGAGGTGTTATAATTAATGCTATGCTGTATCCAACTGGAGGGATGATATCATCTATCACTCAAACCAGGACTGTGAAAGAGGGGTGACACTGCTAAATTTATACCTGGGCTATAAGCATAAATTGAGCTATATGGTCCCTAGATAGAATATAGGGGTCCAATTTTCACTCAAAGTAATGGCACATAAATGTCAGAATCAATATATATATATATATATATATATATATATTTTGGCCACACCGCCTGGCATGCGGGGTCCTAGTTCCCCGACCAGGTATCGAACCTGTGCCCCTTGCAGTGGAAGCACGGAGTCTTAACCACTGGACCGCCAGGGAAGTCCCAGAACCAAAGCATACGATACTGTAGCCTGATTTGATGTAACTCACGTTTTTGCTTTCCAGGAAACTAGTTACCTCTTTTCATGCTTCCTTGCAATATATATATATATTTTCACATTGGACCCTAAAGGCATTTGGATTTCAAGATTATGAGCTGAAAATTGCATAAGGATGATAATCAGATACTTGAACCTTTTTTTTTTTAATGGCAGAAATTTACATTATAGTATTGAAATTTAAGTTTCCATGCCATTTCTACCCTTCTGCCTGATGACTTGCCACTTACGTTTATGTTAAACCCCCATCTAAAGGTATTTCCTCCTCAGGCTCCACAAGGAACTTTCTAAGTGCTTTTGAATATTAACATGTAACAGCGTTCTCCAAGCTACCCTAGGGCTAAGCCAAACTAACTTCTCATTGTTAGACTCGCTTTCTATATCCAGTGGTAAAAGGGCTTCTACTTTAATGCGTGTGAGTGTGGAGGTGATACTCCCAGAAAGATGAACTGGAGGAAGCACTAAACATATGCTGGAGACATCCATATGTTATGGGGTTTAGAAGTCACTCTCCTGCCTAAAGGGCTCCCCTGCCAGGCCTGCAGGTAATTTCCCAGGTGAAATTCACTTTCAAAGAAAAGTCCCTTTGGATTAAAGCCCACCATCTAAGAAGTGAGCTTCTGTTCAAAAACATGCAACTAGACTTGGTGGCCTGATATGCTGATATCAGATTATCTGCAGTCTACAAAGCAGCAGACGTCTCACTACACAGGTGACATGACTTTCCATCTTTCTTAAGGGACAAATGCTTGGCCAACCTTTGGCTCAGAGAAGACATGTATCTCATAAAGATGATTCTGTCTCATTTCACAGGTCATATTTCAGAGGAGAAACTTAAAAAAGTGAAGAGGAAAAAAAGTCAAAGTTGGTTAAAAATTCCTTATGTCAGTTCTCTCCCAAACCTAAAAAAAGAATCAGAAAGAAACACAAGCCTGTTTTTACAAAAAAACCCTCACTCCTTCCCCCCATCAACTATACTAGACAGTATAAAATTTCTGGACCAGGTAGATATTAGGAATCTTCTACATTTTGGTATCCATAATCCTTCATAACAAGAAGCGTATAATTTTTTTCAGCCTGTTCTAATAAACACTAAAAATTTGGTTAAAAAAACAAAATCTGTTCTGAAACATGTCTGAAAACACATACTTGCAAAAGAAAAACATCATGCCAAGCTGCGGAATGGCAGACATCCTTTCTTCATGACAAGATGATATCAAACAGATTTTCCGTTAGTGTCACCAGAGTACCGCAGTCCCTAGGCATTTTGCTTAATGTGTCCCATGAGTTGCCTTTCATGATGTTTACCAATCCCTTTGTTTATAAATTCTGCCAGCTGCAAGCATGACCCTAGATGCCTGAACTTTTCCTGGTTAAAATAATACAACCACTGAGGTCACTTGTGAAGCACTAGTAAGAGTTAGCCCTTATGTTACCTAAACAGCCATAAACAGGAGAGAGACTTTGGGGCTCCTTTTACATAGGAAAGGAAAATCTCTTTAAAGAGCTGGAGCAGATGTATTCTGAGCACGTGGGTTCTCTGGCATTCTTCCTGTAGCTCCATATCAAATTTGAAATGTCGTTAAATCACAGGTTTACACTTAAGCTTGCTTATCTCTCGTAATGGACTTGGACACATATCAAAGAACTTGCCCATGGGCACTTATCAGTCCCTGACAGGCATGAGGCTTAGGAGTTCAACATAGTACTTCATTGCTCACTTGTTTGGAAACTCAGATGCAGTGTATCAGCCAGTATTTGGATAAGGGCTCCAATTACCTATGATCCTAGGTAATCCTATATTGCTCCAGGGTTGCCTGGTTATAAACTACAGCTTCAAAATACTCTTATGATGGATAATTCACAGCCGTGGGCTACAGGTCTGTCTCTATATCTATAAATAAAATATATGAATACCCTTCAACTGGTTTGGAGAATGGGGAGGTTTCTCTCTTTAATTTTTACATTCATCGATGGCTTTGAATGGATATTACCTCAGTTGATATTTCCAAACATTATAAAAGGGTATCAGTATCAAAGGTAGACAGGGAAAAATAAGTGTCCCTTCCCACTGACCCCCTCTTCAGAAGTAACCATCACTATGAGTTTCTTGTACTTCCTTCTAGAGATATTACATGAACATACAAGCTTATGTGTGTATGTATGTGTGTGGATGTGCCTGTACGGGCACCTGTGTGCGATTCCCCCTTCTTTTTTTTTTTTTTTACATTTGAGTACCTGTCTTTATTAGGAAAATTATAAGTCCATATACATCTTTTCATTGATATGACTTCAAAGTAGAAATTGTTGTTTCTCAAAAGGAATTGTGACTCGTTAAAAAAAAAAAAAAGCACACTGCATATAGAAAGCTGCCTTCTTCTGGACCATTTTCACATTATGTGGGAGATGCAATTTAAACAATACAAAATACAGTATTTATCACTGAACCCATCACTGCTCAGAGACTGAGAGTCCAGCAAGGTTGCAGAATAACAGCCTATGGGATTTTTCAACATGGCAATGTCAGTGGTCTCCTTAGGGGACTTGAAGGTTTCCAGGGAACATTTCCCAGGGATGGGAAATTTCCCAGGGAATATGTGTAGAGGGATCAGGATCCCACAATTCTCATCCAGCTACAAAAGGATGCACCACCTGGGAAAGGTGATGAATTCCCAGTCCCCCTTCTTTTTAAGAACAAATAGTAGCAAGTTTTTACATTGTTCTGAACACTGCTTGTTTTCCTTAACAATATATCCTGCAGACTGCTCACTCCATCAGCCCATGAGGAGATGCCCTCTTGTTCTTTTTAATGGCTACATCATATACCATTGCAGAGGTGGATCTTATTCAACTAGATCTTTACCAATGAACACGCAGGTTGTTTCCTATCTTTTGCCTTCTAATCAGACAGAATCTCTGAGCTGGAATGGGACAGAAGGGGCCCTGTATAAATACTGTCGTTTTGTCCTACTCACTACCATCCTTCTTTTAAAACACACTGATGTCTAAACAACATGGAGAGACTATTTGGAAGAAATGGACGTCAGCCTTCCTGCTGCTACACACAGAAAGATAAACCCTCTCCTCTCTTCTAGAGCTAACGACTGGTTTCCAAAGCTGAGGAAGTTTTGGCGTTGCCCTTGAGCAGCAGCTGAATCCTGGTAAGAGGAGCTACTGGCTTTGCCAGAACCCAATTCATCCTGTTGGGCAGACCAGCCTGGGCACCCAGGCAGCCTCCATCAAACAAAAATTCTCTGTAAGGTAAACCTCTTAGGTTAGGGAGCCTAGTGTGGAATCTAGGTCACAGTCGCCCCTCCTTTCCACATAGCATCACGCAGGACTCTCATCCTGGTGGGGCTCTAATTTAGTACTCACACAGGTCTTGGACCAAAAAAAATCCCTAAACAGCAAGGTGGTGAAAAAGTCTCTGGAGCTGGACTGCCTGGACTTTGGGCAAGTTACTTAACTTTTCCAAGGCTCAGTTTACTCTCTGTAAAATGGGAAAGTAATACCTACCTCAGAGGGTAACTGTGAGGATTAAATAAAATAATGCATAGGTAAATTGCTAAGCAAAGTGCCTGAACTTCATAAGGGCTCAAGAAAATGTTAACTACTATTAATAAAACAATCCAAAGCCACTTCTTTTTTTTTCTGAGAAACATCTTGACCTCACCTTAAAAATAGATCTGTGGTGAATTTTGGCCTTGGGGTGATGTTCTGGTCTCCTGACTCCTCTCTCTCCAGGCCCCATGTTTCTTACACACCCCGCAGAATGGCTTGAGCACACAGTATCTTCGCCTCCTTGTTTGTGTTCAAGCATTTCCAATTGCCTACAAAGTCTCCCACCTTCACACGGGTAGCTTTTACTCACTTCCCAAGACACAGCCCACAGGGTGAGGCTAAGTGTCCCTCCTCTGGATCCCACCGTGTCCTGAGCCCACCTCCCTCACAGCACCGTCAAGCCGTCTAGAAGGGACCTGGGAGCAGGTCTTCGTAGGAACTGAACCCTAAATTCCTGGCACCCAGCTCAATGTTAGCACGCCATAGCTACCTGGTAACTGCTTGCTGAATTCAAACGAACCCCATGGTGACAAGGATTCCAGTCAGCCTGCTTCATTTCCTCAATAAAACATAATCTATGCTTCTGGTATATTCTTTCAATCAACAACACAGGTATCTGCACTTCAGGTGTCTATACTCTTAAAAACCTCAATTTAGAGTCACCTGTCAAAAGCAGGGCTGAGGTGACAGAGGACAGCCTTCCTCTAAGAGAGCTCCTGCTTTCTACCTGCCATCCCCGTAACCAGGCAAGCGACCACAAAACCACACATTTTGTTGAGATTGTTCTCCTCCCTGCAGCACGGTAAAAACGACCTTTCAATACTTCAGTTTAGCATTTGACTCTACAATTAGTCAGAACCAATAGGAGAAACAGCTGTATCTAGAGAGCCTGACTTATTTTTTGCATAAAACTGCTAGGAAAGATGTGGTCTATTGCCCTATTCCAAGTCATTAATGCAGAGACTCATATGACAAATTAATATCAGAACTTGCAACTCTTGCTGAACGGTCATGCTTTGCTTGAAGAGAAAACGGAATTATACATTCCGTCATATTTTTCCCTTCTTCGTCATAGCTGCTAGGTAGCTCAGGGCCCTTTGATGGTGAATAACCCTCTTCTTCTCTGAGCCTTTGTTAAGCTGCTATTCTTTATTCTCAGTTTACTCTACTGCGTCCGTATTTTGAGAAAGAGCAATGAGCCTTACGTTTTTGTTTGGTTATCAGCAATGCTTGGAGGGCAGGTGTCACCAGATACCTGGCACATGGAACACATTTGCCTGCACTGTTACCCAACTGTGCTCTAAACGCACAAACACCATACAGAACTTGTTGGCACACAAAGACTTGAAGTAAAAAACAAATGCCTGCACTTGGTAAAGGCTTACGAGTCGTGAAAAGCTGTCCTAGTTTTAGCTGGCAACAGGAGCCAACTGTGTATGTAACGGTTGCTGCACAGATTTCTGAAATGGATACGATGCCCAAGCTGTAAAGCCCTCCTTTGATAAGTGTACTGAAATCACTCCAGCCCTTAGGGGCACAGTTGTACCTTCCAAGCAATAAAAGGAAGGAAAGGGAAAAAACGAAGAGGAAGTTCAATCCCCAAATCGTAAACCTAAGAGCAAACTGGAACTGCAATCAGTATGTTCCGGGATTGTGCCAACGCCAGAGATGAAGGGTGGACTTGCAAACATCCTGCTGTCCCCTCTTCATTTTGGAGAGAAGTGTAAGCGACAAACAGATGGTCAGCTTTTGAGGGAAAGTTTTTAGTTTTGTTTTTAATGGCAGAAAACGAACAAATGAAAGGAAATCTCATGAGTATGAAAAAACACTGCTTACCTGACATTAGAGGGTTATGGAATGCTTAAGGAGAGATTAGCACCTCTGCCAAAAAACTTGCAGTCTAAAGAGTTGGCTGTAGAAAGCTGGAAACTTTAGAAGGATGCGTGCTCTAAAACTGCATCCCCTTCTCCTTCCTTCCTTGTGATGGGAGAAAACGGCCACTGTCTTCCAAGGATGGGCTGTATCAGTCTTATCTCTGAGTATCTGTCAAAGCTCCAGATCTCAAGTGTGGCTCATGTCCAGGCTACAAACCACGGGCAGGAATGAAGGACTGGTCCTCAAGACGATGGAAGACTTGTTGGCCTGGGGGCTTATACAGGCCTCTGTTCACATTCTGGTTCTGCTTCCTCCCAGCTCTGTGATCTTCGGGATATCACTTCATCTACCTGAAACCCAGTTTCCCCATCTGTAAAACGGGGATGTTGGTGGTGTTTGTTTACCTCGCTGGGTTGTAAGGAAGATTAGATAATGCACGTAAAATCCTGAGACTAGCGTCTGGCAACAGTAGACAGCCATTAAACATCCACCCTTTTTCCTCCCTGGAATCCCCCATTTTCATCCTTTATATTCTCTGTCCTTTGTTACAGCTTATCCCACCTCCTTCCTCTTCTCCTCTCCCTCCCTCCTTCTCTTAAACTTTGGGCTAACCTCTTTTTTCAGGCACTCATTCACTGCTACTTATCATCCTACATACTTCTTAGCTCCCCTAACTTGCCCAGCACCTGAACTTTAGTGATATAGGGAATGGAGGGTGAGAAAGGGAGAACCAGTGATGGGGCTGCTGCAGTCTATCTCTTTCCTAGCCCAGCCTTAGAAGTCTGTCTTCACCCAACCACCTCTAATAGAGCAATCAAGCATAGAGGTTGGTTGGGGGTGGGGAATACTGGAATCCGACTACCCGGGTTCAAATCCCACTTGTACCCTCAGGTAAGTTAGGTAACCTCTCTGTCCTCTTTCCTCACATGTAAAATTACGGTGATAATCCCTCATGCATTATGATGATGCTATAAATAAACACGTCAAGTACCTGGTACATCCGTGCTTACTGAATGTTAGCTACCATCATTGTGACCACCATCATCCTATATTTTATGGAGACTTCACCTCCCCTCATAATATTTTCAACCCTTGAGAGCAAAATTTGTGCTCAGGCCCTAGAGGATCAGGCCCTAGAGGATCAAAGTAAGGTGGAATTTTCCAGCAGCTCTATGTGATCCTGGCAGAAGAGTCGGCTCTTATCCACTCTCGTAGGCTTTGGACAACATCACCACAAGTTGGAGACTGGCGCATAGCTCAGTGAGTCGGCTGTTGGCTGCCCTGCCGTTTCTGGCAGGGCACCAGAAGATGCCACCACCCAGTGGCCTGAGGAGCTCCCAGAGCCGCTGAGCCCGAGGATACACTGTCCCCGTGTGTTCACGGCTCTCACAGAAGAGCAGGGGCCAGTGCTTTGAGGTTCCCTTTCCTCCGGTTAATCACATGCTAGATGCACTCCTCCGCACACTGTCATTAACACTAATGGAGGCCGGGCCCTGGCACACCACTGTCTGCCACGCGTCCTCTAATGATCTGTAATGGGCACTGATAATGAAACCTTTTCCCAGAAATTTGTTTTTTAAGTGAATCAACTTTGTCCAGAGCTAAGTAATAAAGATGACATTTTCTTCATTTTTTAAAACCAAAAACTATGCTATTCTGGAAGGAGCCAGTTAACTAGGACTAAAATAAGAAACTCTGCAACAACCATTTGGACTCAAAAAAGGGACATTTTCAGAGAACATATGAGGAACTATTGGGAACAATAAAAAGCAGTACAGATTTGCCTTCTGGCATGTAAAGGCACCAGATCCTTCACTAAATCCATGTCAGAAAGACCTGCAGAGTCGACATTTATGGTCTGGGCTGCCTCTCCTCTGGGCACCACCCCTTCTCCATTCTCACAGTCCATGTGCTCTGAGTGTCCATCCACCTCCTTCCACCCAGACAAGGAGGAACAGGCGACGCAGGCCCAGCCCAGCAGAGCATCACACCCTCTGGCCACAGATGCTGGGTAAGGGATTAGAGAGGTGATTCAGTTTGGATCGAGAAGAATCAGGCCCAAAGGACTGCTCATACTTTAAGGGAAGAATCAGGCCCAAAGGACTGTTCACACTTTTAGGGAAGAATCAGGCCCAAAGGACTGTTCAAACTTTTAGTGAAGACTGTTCAAACTGTTCTCTTCTCCCAGAGCTGGAGTTTTAAGGAAGTCAGTCCAGCTGGTGGCAATCATCTTACAATCAAAAGGAAAGTGCTTACCTAAGAGAAGAGTCAACATAGAGGAAAACTGAGCTGAGAGATGGCAAGAGCTGAGTCCCAATGGCAAGACGGCAAGACCTGAGTGCCTGGATCCATGCATTCCTGAAGCAGATTTTCCTGTGCTTATCAATTATGTAGGTGAACCAGTAAGTTGCATTTCAGCCTAAGGTAGCTGGGCTGAGTTTTCTGTTACTTGTATCAAGAATCCTGATGGGTAAATTTTCTCAAGCTGACACACACGGTCTTGAATATAATGACTGCCTATTCACTGAAAAGCTGTCCTACTAGGGAAGTTTATACTAGTGCTCAATTTCCAGAAACATGTGAGGAGGACAGGAATAGTCAGCTCTTAGGAGAGCTCAGAAAGGCGCTGGATTGCGAGAAATGCAAACACTCCAAAAGCAAAGGCTGGACAGTAACTTCTACAGTGCATGGTGCTTTGTGACAATGTGTCAGCTAGAGTTGAACAGCGGGGATGCAGTTTCCGTCATTCACTTATAATTTGAGAAAGAGAATGGATGTTACTGATCCGAATGAAAATAAATACCAGGCTCACTTTAGTAGGTTTAGCACAGTAACTGAAGGCTAAACATAGCAACTCTGTCTAAGGAGTAAAAATAAGCAGGAATTTTCTGTAAGGCTATGTGATCCCTATTTATATGCTCTCCTTATTAAGCCCACTAAGACTCTGGCCTGCCCCAATTCTCTTCGAGCTGCTTTCCCCATTCTGAGCTCAGAGCTACTCTCTTTGAGCTATCGCCTAACTCCAAGGTAAGAAGCTCTTGCTGAAAGCTAAAGGTGTCAGGATTTGTCTGATGTGTTTGGTGCTGGACTATAACACAGACAAGAAGAATACAGCTTATTTTCAGACCTGTTTTGTTCAGTTTTTACAACAGAAAACTCAAAGCAAAAAAGCAGCAGCGGAATGTTGTAGGGTCTTGTGTGACATTTAGAAATGAAAACAGGCCTTTTGTGGAAAAAAATTTGGCCTAAAAAAATAAAGAAGAGTTCCAGATGGTGAGGTCTATTTGACTGTGAAGCAAAAGTGGGATGAAAGTAGGGAACATCTCAGGCAAGTCAAGTACACAAGATAAATCGATAGAAGATGTTCCACTGGGATCCAGCTACCATAGAGTTCTGGAATGAGAAGACAACATTACAGGCTTTCCCAGCTGTAGCACCTAAAGAAGTAAAGAACCATATTGACATAAGAAACAAAACAACAGTAATATTATAGATGAAAAGCGTATGTTCAGACAGAGTCAATTACGAGCAGCTCCCCACATATGCCTGGTATGTTCCTGCCTCTGAGCCTTTCCCTACTGTCCCCCTTGCCCAGAACACCCCTGGTCCCTTCTGTTTAAATCCAACCCATCTTTCAAGACCCAGGTTCAAGTGCCAATCTGATCACAAAGGCTTCCTTGATCGTCCTAGCTCAAAGTCATCTCTCCTGTTGGGGAATTCCAGCGGCACCTCATCCTGCAGCATCTAGACCATTTGAGTCTTGTTTTACAGTAACTGTATATTTTATATATCAATAATATATATGATTATATAGAATGACTATATATTCTATTTTTTCTTTTAACATCTTTGAAGTCACCATGCTGTCCTTTATATCCCTAGGATTTAATTTATAAGTGGAAGTTTGTACCTTTTGACCCCCTTCACCCATTATATATATATATTTATATATGTATATAAACTAAATTAATATATACTTATATATGTTATCTATTGCTGGGATCTCTCACTTTAAGGGCACTATCCCCATCTAGCTCATCTTTAACATTATGTGTTTACATATTGAGGACATTCAGTAAATACCATTGAATGGCTGAGGAATACTTTGGTTGCAGAAGACTGAAACACCATGAACTAGAGGAAGGAAAAAGGGGCACAGGAAGCCACCTCTCTATCTTTTGTTTCTCTATGCACATAGGAATGACAGCAACTGGACTCTCTCCTTGTGGGGGAACATGGCTTCTCACCATTCTAGGGAGTAAAATAGATTCTTAACCCAGTTCCAGTTAAAATAATCCCCATGAAAATATTAGGGTTGGCCTGGCTCGGTCATGTACCCCTACCCCCCATTTCCCCATACGATTACCAGAATTGTGGTGCAAAATCTCTATCAGTGAGGAACGAGGTTTCCCACCAAGTACCTCTACAAAGAAATCAAATTTAATTATTTAAGCACCCATGTTTTTATTATAACCAGTGGACATCTTTCTAAGATACAGCACACGTATTTTCTACTTTCAAAACCAGAATATATCAAGCGGAGTTTACTTTATTGAGGAATCAGGATTATAAATGTCAACTACTGTCTTGTGCTGTCATACAGTTGTGACCCAAGGGACTGCTGGGTATGAAGGGTGACCTGCTCTTTATCCAGACCTCTGTATTATTACCATCTTTACATATTTTTTTCTCCTAAGTTCTCTGTACCTTGCCTCATCAGTAATTATTAATTTTTGTTCTGTGAATAAAGAGAGTGAAGCGTTATATTCCAAAATACTGGAGAATGGGACATCTTGGAGTCAAGTTTGTTACAACTGTGTGCAAAATAAGGTATATATGTTGGGCAGGGCAACCTTAGAACCTGCTCTCCCCTCTGTTCCTGCTGAAAAGTTCTGTCACCCAGGCCCTGTGGCCACAGATGACTAAACTGCAGAAGCAGCTAGCTGCCTCGGGGTCTCCGCTCCAGAGGCTGGCCACCAGCCAAGGACAGGGCCCGGCACAAAGCTGGACTCAGTCAGCCGGTCTCACTCTCAGGAAATCGGGCTGGGAATCAGAGAATTAGGTAGAAGCAGAAGATGAAATTCTGTGAAGAGTGAAGCTATGGGGTACCACTGGAGCCACGGAAATCCAAAGCTGTGGACGCAGAAGCCACGAGGGGGAAAAAGATGCACACACAGAATAAGCCAGGTGTGAGCATCAAGCAGAAGCAGCTGGACGCCACAAGGGCCAACACACCTGGTAGCTGAAGGGTGGTGATGTGGAGCAAAAACAGCCACCCAACTTCGTTTTGGTCCCGGCCTTCCTCCAAGTGGCTCTACCTCCCTGTAGCCCCAGCTCTTTCCAGCCTTGCCTGGGTTCCTGACCTGTGTTTCTGCCCATCACACTCCCTTAGTCCCCTCAAGTGACCCGAGGGTAGCCAACCAGGCTAGAAACCAGGTGAAGGCGTGGGCTCTTCCAGCTATTCAGAGTGCTCTGGTGCTCGCTGTCAGGTGTGCGCTGGGACTGGTCTAGAGGGGGAGGGGCTGTGATACTCTGTAACTCAGATATGCTGGATCCCTTCTCACCCCGTGCCCACCAGGAAGCAAGACGCAGCACCTCAGTACAACCACCCAAAGACACTTCATGTCCTCAACTATTGTTAAAATGACAACTGTGACATTCATCAGGGCAGGTAACTTTTACTGAGCACTTACAACGTGCTAAAAGCCACACTTAGTGCTTTATGTGAACTATTTCATTTAATTCTCAGAACAACCGTATGAGGTAGACACTATTATTACTCCTATCAAACAGACGAGGCTTACAGACGTCAAGTAACTTCTTCATGGCAACACAGCTCATAGGCAGTAAAGTCAGGACATGCACTCAAGCCTGTCCCAGAGCCTACGCTCTTAACACTGTGACAGCCTGAATAATGAAAACCTGACTTGTACCGACGACTTCGTGACATGACATGGAAGAGGGGTCACATCACACACCACATATGAGAAACTCGTAACATTTCCTTTGAGATAGTTCTGTTCCCCCAAAGCTCCCCACCCAACTGACAACGCCCTCATCTCTCTTCCCTCGTCTCTCCCCAGTCTCCAGAACTCTCAACCTGGACGCCCCACTCAACAAAGCCAAAGCCTGCCCTGAGGAGTCCTGACCCCACTTCCAGATTTGCAAAGACGCACACTCCAGTTGCTCAGCTACCCTATGGAGCAAAGGGAGCCCCGCGGTGAAGCACGGGAATGCAATCGGGAAAGGATCACATTCTCTCCATAGAAAAGGGAATGTCCTTAGAGGTGGTGAAACACAGAGCAACTCATATGAGCAGAGACAACATCTTCTTTCTCTTCTTTACTATAAATCCTTTTTTTTTTTAAAAGATTTATTATTTCTTTATTTTTGGCTGCGTCGGGTCTTAGCTGCGGCACACGGATCTTCGTTGAGGCATGTGGGCTCCTCGTTGCGGTGCATGGACTTCTCTTTAGTTGTGGTGTGCGGTTTTTCTCTTCTCTAGTTGTGGCACGCAGGCTTCAGGGCATGTGGGCTCTCTAGTTGAGGCGCACGAGCTCAGTAGTTGTGGCATGCGGGCTTAGTTGCCCCGTGGCATGTGGGATCTTAGTTCCCCGACCAGTGATCGAACTGGCGTCCCCTGTATCGCATGGCGGATTCTTTACCACTGGACCACCAGGGAAGTCCCCTTTACTACAAATTCTTGTATTTCTCGATGAACCTGGAGTAAAGCTAAGCCTGAGGCTGCGGCAGGACACATCCAGGGTTCTGCTGGAAATCGCACTGCTCTCCTGTTTTGGGGGTCCCGCATACTGATTACATATTCATATTCTAGAGGAGGGTCTTGGGTTTCTGCTGAACATTTTGAACACAGAGACCCAATTCTTCCCAAGCGGTGCCAAGTTCAGTGGGTTACACGGTGAGCTTGCTTGTACGAGGTGCACCAAAAGTGAGGAATAAGGAGGGAAGCCGGCTCAGACTGCGTTTCGCCAGGAGCATTCAGGTCACTGCTGACAGAACTCTCTATGGCCCGATTCAGAGCAAGCTGTATTCAAAGTATCAACTCAGCTCAGGTTCTATTAAGCCTCCCTTTGTATCACCACTGGAATTGGTTACTGAACCACACCTTGAAAAGGATAAACTCCAGTAGTTGACATTTGTGGAAGTGGAAGAAAGGCCTGGAAAAATCAGCTGACTTTGCAAAGAAAAATACTGCAAGAAGAGTTTCTTTCTTTGCAGTGATGAATCAGGGTGCTTGCTTGTGGACATATCACCTAATTGGCTCACGCTGAAATTAAAGTCAGAATTAATAACTGGCTTGTGAGGCAGAGGGAATTTAACGTAGAATTTCCTTTGACACAAAGAACCAGAAAAAAGAGCCCTCGCCCTCCATAGAGATTTAGGTGTTGCATGAAACTTTACTAGCAAAACTTCTCTTGACCCACAGCAAGGCATAGTCTCTTTTTACTTATTTTTCCTGGCTACTCTGATACAGAGTTTAAAGAACTACTAATTCTCAAGAACTTTCCTTTTCCATATAAGGTCAGAAAACAATCCTTCGAAGTATGAATTAAATTTCAATTTAACAGTATATTTGGTGTAGGGCTTTACACAAGAAATTGTTACAGGTTTTTGCAACAAGTATTAGTAAACTGCTAGTTTTGGGGTAAGAAGAAAAGTACAATTGTCCTAATGAGAAATCCTCTTGTTAGGTGTGGAAAAAATTTTTAAAGTGTAACATATTCAAACGATCAAATTCCAACTTTTCATTCCTTTCAATATTTTTTTCTCTCTACATCATTCTTATGCTCCAAATTTAAAATTCTGAGGCATCTAAAATGTTAGATCCATAGTGGAAAAAAACAAAACAAAACAATTGGGAATGGTACCATTTTCTTTCATAAGCCCAGTGCTTGAAAGTAGGCAGAGTCTGAGAGGTAGAAAGTCTCCCAGGTAACAGAATAAAAAGGTTGGGTCATAAAACCAGAACTCCTCCCCCGCTCTCAGTAAACTGGACCAAGGCAGACAAGGAAGTTACAAACTTAAAGCAGATCTAGAAGAGATTATTGGAAACCCTGCCTATACAACGTAAATTGCAAAGGCACTTCATTCAACCATAAATATTTTTGAATGAATGACCAGACCACTCACTTATGACTTAAAATCTGTCTCTCACTGGCAGCAATGTTCCCCTCATGTCCGTAGATCTGATTTCCCCCATGTGGACTGTCAGAGATTTGAGAGGAGAGTGTTGTTCAGTCTCTTTCCTAGTGCCTGGAACGGTGCCTTAAACAGAAGGTATTTATTATGTGTTTGCTGGCTGCCTGGGAAGGGACTGTCCATCAGATCTGGCTGATTCTGGAGGCTGATGTTGGTGGGGTCTCCAGGCGCAGGTAGGCTACACTGGCAAATATTCAACTGGTGGCGCCGTACTCTAAGAGGACACACAAAGCAGAGCGAAGTCTCTGTCCCTGAGATTTAAGAAATGGTAGAAGCTCGAGCAAAAGCAGTCAGTGGGGTTCCTCCGCTAATAATTATTTAAATTGCAGCCTTCACCTGGGACAGTGCTGGGTCTAACTGCTGTCTGCGATGATCACCTTGGCTCTGTCGGTCACTAACACGTGGACCTTGTCTCTACTGGATTAGTGTGTCCGGGAGTCCCATGATTCCACTTCTTAATTCTTGATCTTCTGCCAGTTTATTTTCACTGTGACAATTGCGCATCGTAAGTACCCCCACAGGATGACTCAGGGCATATTTCCTCTAATTCCACTTTCACACAGAGGGTCAAGAGAAGAATGGGAAAGAGGATGTGTGTGTGTGAGGGGGTGGGGGGCTGTTTCTCCCCCAGAGGAAGCAGGGAGTTACATGGCGCTCCTACTACCACGTCTGTGTTGTAAGGTAAGGTGTATGGAAGCTAGGGGAGGTGAGGGTGTAGGCTTCCTCCAAGACAGAGTTGAAGCCAACACACGTATTTGAAGATCAGAAATCTCTGCTGTGCTCCAGCTTTGGATTTCCCAACTTGCAAGCAGTACTCTTCAAGTCTAAATGCTGAAGTTAGTGGGCTCCCACTCAGTGAGGTCTGACTTGATACGCCGACAGCCTTGGCAATTTCCTTCTCCCATTCCATCCTGGGTGCCGCTATCCTTGAATTCTAATCTGCCCATTTTACCTGCTTAAATCGTCTAAGGTTCTGAGTACAGTGGTGAACAAGACAGACAGAACAGGGCTTTCCAACTTGCTCAAAACCCAAGATGATTTCTCTCCTACGTCACTGCTTTAGTCACCAAAAAACTAAACAAAACACCTATTTTTAGTGTCTCTGATCCCAAACAGTATTGTTTCCTCTACTCTTACAATAGAAGCTTAAAAGAATGATAAAATTACTAAATTGTTCCTTTTTCATTAGCAGGAAGCATGTGATCTTACTATCCAGAAGGTGGGGAATGGATAGTGACGAACACAGGTGATTTAGGCCATGTGTCTGAGGTTACCAGAGCAACTGCTAATTATTATGGAGTAACTCTAGCGTAGCTCCATAAAGGTCAGGAGTTAAGGTTTTTCCATTATATATTCTGCTTTAAAATAGGGCTTTTAAAGGAAATTGGGTAGATGGCAGATGGAGAATGACAGATGAAGATCAGGTGAAAGAACTATATAGAGCTCAAGAAAATTGAAGTACTTAAATTTCACAATGTTGGTTGAGAGGATGGGAGAGGAGCTCATGAGTAGCTAGCTGACTTTCTTGTTTCCTAAGTTAGGGCTTCCTAATTTAATAAGAAATCTGAAATCAGTCCAGACGTAGAGGTCTAACTAGATCCACTCTACTTAGCTCCCTGAGACAAATTTCCTCTGCTGTCCTACAAGAGTTACCATTTGCTAAACTGACCTGGAGTCCTGGACAGACCAGCTTGGAGTGGAGGAGTCACCTGGCCACTGAATGAATGATTCAAATAGCACTAACTTCATTTAAAACATACCAAAAGCATCACCTTTCTGTAGGACCCTTATTCTTCAATCAAATAGCAGGCATCTCACTCAGATCATTAGTTACTGAGGATACAACAAATGTTAAAGGTTAAAAAAGAGAATTGTTTCTCACAAAGATGTACTCCACAAATTTAAGAGAATAAATAAAAGAATGTCAATTTCAAAAATGAGTAAATCTATTTTATTTTTTTTTCTTTTCTTTTTTTTTGTGGTACGCGGGCCTCTCACTGCTGTGGCCTCTCCTGTTGAGGAGCACAGGCTCCGGACGCGCAGGCTCAGCGGCCATGGCTCATGGGCCCAGCCGCTCCCCGGCATGTGGGATCTTCCCGGACCGGGCACGAACCCGCGTCCCCTGCGTCGGCAGGCGAACTCTCAACCACTGCGCCACCAGGGAAGCCCCGAGATCGCTATTCTTTTGAAGGATCTCTGCCATAATAATACCATCCATTATGAGAAATACATTTTCCCCCTCAAAAGTAGAGTATTTTAGAATAGCATTTCCTAAACAATGGGATCCTGTTTTAAGAGGCTGAAGAGAAGCACTGTAAAACCATCTTCTGCAGTCAAATACATTTAGGAAATGCAGCATAAGACATGCCCCTTGGGAGATTCACAACGGACATATTAAAGGCACAGAAGTCCTCTTGTCAAGAATCGGTTGAACTTTGTCCCACTCCATTCTTTCCATCTGTCTCCCATTCCTGCCTCAGTTTGGGGAATGCTGACCCAGAAGTCTCACATCTTTTGTACATGCTGATGCTGACCCACCACTTTCAGTGTCACATACCCTGAGATCTCTTCTTCCGTCAATGCAAGGGTCTTGACTTTCTCGTGTTACACACATAGTATGTGCTCAATAAAAATACCTATTGGCTTGATTAGTTGATGTACTCACCCTCTCTTGATTTACGACCAAAAGGCAAGCATTTGCAAAGCAGCTGGCTGGCTTCCTTGGTGAGCTGTAAAGTATAGCACTGGTGAGCTAACTGGGTTCCCCTGAGGGCCAAGGGCAGGGTGCTCTTAAGCTCCACTACTGTTATCACTGCAGGGACAAAGTGCCAGCGATGACACACGCTTGGCCCTGAGTGCTTTACATTGAGGTATAGCCAGATGTTTTTCTTGTGGAAGTCTATCAGCCTAACGCATTATGACCACGGTTCTCAGACTTGAGCATGTGTCAGAATGACCTGCAGGGCTTGTTAGAACACAGATTGCTGGGCTCCTCCTCCAGAGTTGTTGACCCAATAAGTCTGGGTGGGGCCTGAGAACATGCATTTCTAATGAGCTCCCAGGTGACACCAATGATGCTGGTCACAGGGCCACACTCTGGCAAACACCGTGCTGAGCTAAGACCCTGCCCTGGAAGAGCAGCATGCAGAGACCAAAGCAGACTACAGTACATGGTTTTCTATATTCTTAATGCAGAGAAGGCATTAAAAATAAGACCCCAAGGCTGTTTCCAACTAGAAATGTGTTCCTAGCTAAGGACGCATCTGCTTTCCAGACTGACTAAGAAGGTTTAAAAAGCAGTACTTGAACTCAAATATGATTTTAATTTACCCAATTTAGGATCTGGATCAACCAATAAGATTCCTCCAAATTATATACACAGGGAGGGAGACAGACAATCTCAGATCTAACCCAAAGCGAGAAAAACAGCCTTTCAGAGTTCCTTCCAAGTCCACTTATAGGCATAATAGTGCTGAAAGCCATGCAAAATCGTAAGCCTATTTCCTTCCCTAAAGACACTACCAAAAACTGGAGATTTAAAATGCCTGACACCTACTTACACATATAAAATGCAGCTAAATCCAGAATGAAATTCGTTCGTTCATATGTTTAATTAAACCCCAAGGCTTCAGCATCTACTCCATGTCATGGCAAATGGGGGAACTGTTTAAGATTATTTGGTAAGATTAATTAGTGTACAGAAGAAAATGCAGACCCTTTATATGATTTTAGCTCATAAAGGGGGGAAGAAAACAATCTGTGTGAAGGAAAACATCGTTCCATTTGTGACTTCCACTCTGCTGGAAAACGGGGATGCTGGCTGAGCATTGGAATGATGGCCAGTCCCCGCCTCCTCCCATACCCCCTCTGCTGACACGCTGGAGCGATCCAAGCCCACGGACAGCCCTGGTGCTTGGGAAAGAAATCCTGCTGGGTCATGAAGTGTGAGGCCTGCCTCGATCGATTTTTCTATGAAAAAAAGAAGAACCGCTAATAACCAAACACATTTATCCAATAAAAATCGGATGGGTCACCAGGCAGGAATCTCCACCCTCAACCAAGGGAAGCCAGCTGGGCTCCTGACTGGCCCGGAAGATCTTGGCTGGGGAATGGGAAAAGCTGACGGGAGGCCTCTCAGGAAACAAGAATGTGGGTCATGTCAGTGACGAATCTCTGAAAATGTCAAGGGAAGCTGGCCTGGTACTTGGAAGAGCTGTGGCTATGGTGGCCCCAGGAGCCTGAGACGTAAGAGGGAAGGTTCTGGGCTTGTCCAAGAGACAACCACGACCAAGCAGGCTGGAGCCACCGTGGGGGTGGTGAGGAGTAATAAGAAAAGGCACATGACTCCTTGTGAAAATCATTACGCTTTCGAGCTATTTTTCGAGGTG
This sequence comes from Grampus griseus, assembly GCF_964374135.1. Taxonomy (NCBI): domain Eukaryota; kingdom Metazoa; phylum Chordata; class Mammalia; order Artiodactyla; family Delphinidae; genus Grampus; species Grampus griseus. The sequence goes on along the minus strand of NC_139019.1, from coordinate 119,169,915 downwards.
GGGAATGCCACCAAATTTTCAGGCAAAACTGTCTCGAGAGACCTTTTCTGCTTGGAGGTAGGTGAGAAATGGTATCCTCAATCTAACAGGAAAGATCCTCTTCCCACAGCAAACTGACTCAACCACAGAGGAAAACTTCCTCTTTCAAATCCCTGCATCCCAAAGAATGACAAAACAAAGATCACTGGAGCAAAATCATAGCTGCCTGTTTGGGTGTAACTCTTTTGGCATAAAATAGCACTTAGAAAATTACTTTAAAAAATATGCCATTAGTTACCAGTTGCCTAATGCCTTTTATTCCTTTAGTGATTCATTTGGTCCCAATAAATAACAGCTAGGCATGCAGCTTATCAGGTACCCCATGGGATGTGGAGGTTCCCACATGTCTCAGGAACAGGCTTGCCTACCCCAGCTGGTCTAGGTTTAAGGTGGGGCAGAACCTGACTCTACAGTAGAAGTCCCCTTCTTTTCACTGATACTCAAAGACTGACCTGACAGAGAGCTCCAGGCTACCAAGATAGTAAGCCTGTGCGGAGAGATGAGCAGAACAGCCTGGGACATCTCTCTGCACCCGAAAAATACACACCAGGGTTGACAGAATAGAGGGAGAGAACGGATGGTGTGGAAGAGGGCCTCTGAGTCATTACCGGTAACTGCCTTTCACAGTGCTGTACATGTAAATGATATGACAAAAGGTGATCTCACTTAACTGTCACAACACATTTTTGTGGAGGGTATGATGACCCCATTTTACAGATGAAGAAACTGAGGCAGAAAGTCCTAAAGTAACTTGCCTCCTTCCCCTCCAAATCTGTACCTCCTTTACTCTATGTTGGTTTTCTCCACAGAACTTCTCAACATTTGATATTTGAGATACTGATGTTACCTTACTAGAATATAAAATCAATGAGCGCAGAAACTCTAATCTTTCTATCACTCTATCTTCAGCACTCAGAATAACACCTGGCCCACAGTCAGTGTTCACCAATATTTGTTGAGTGAATTTTGACTGAATAAGCAAAACAGAAGTAAAGTTTTAGAGATCTCTCTCCAGGCAAGCTTTCCCCAGGTTTCAGATGAGAGCCGCTGAATCAAATGCAGCAGGAGCCAACAGTGCTTCAGAGAAACAACTCTGCCTGGAAGCAGGCCTTGTTTATCCTCTGAATTCCAGGCACTGTTCTCTTGCCGCCTCTCACTGGCCACTAAAACCAGAGAGGACGGTTGACTCTGGCAGAATTTGAAGGCGTCTGGCATGCACACATCTTTTAGGTAACCAGAAATAACTTGGAAACGCATGTGTGTGTGTGTGTTAAGCGGAAAGGATGAGAAAAAATTAGTTTTATTGATGGGGCTACTGGGCAGTGAGTTATTTTTTAGGGGTGGGGACCACTTAGGCAGAGAGAACTCCAAGGCTGGGTTCCTCCATTGCTGGAATCATCCTCTGCTCTCCTGGCCTTCTTTCAATCCTAACCAGCCCCTCCATCCCTACCCCAGCGGTCTGAAAAAAGCCTTCCCCTGGTCGGTTTTAATTTGGGGGAATTACTGCAGTATCTCAAGTCCCTAGGGGGATGTCCCCTGACTACTTTCTCAGCATTTGTTTACTTCCTCCTTAAAAATCACTGTCTCCCAGAAAAGCGATGGCAGGAGGCCATCTCTGTTGGTCACTGGGAGAGGAGAGAGAGACTTATTTCTGCAGTCCTTTGTAAGCACCCAGTGAATGACCTCCGTTCTTAGAGACAGGTCAGCCCCACTCCTTCCAGCACCGGCAGCGGGCATTGGGCACGTTCAGGGGCATGTTCAGGGCCAAGGAAGAGCACCAGCCAGTCGATGTTGGTGCCAGGATTAAAACCTAGGGCTTCCTGCTTTCCATGCCTCAGCCATCAGCTATGGGTTTTGTTTTGTTTCTGAACTTCTTAGAATCTCATTTACGAGTCATTTTCTTTCAAAGAAGATTCTGAAAATGGAAAGGCTAATCTCCACGTGCCACTATGCTACGGTGAGAATCTTCCATACCTGACCCAGGCAGCCCAGTGCCATCCCAAGGAAGTTGCCCATGACTCTGACTTGTGTTAGTTAACTATTGCTGAAAAAACTGGCCTAAATTCAGGGGCTTAAAACAACCACAATGTATTCTTTTTCATGAATCTGTGGGGGTAACTGGGCAGCTTTTCTGTTGGTCTTTCCTGGACTCATTCATGTGGCTGCATTAGCTGACGGTGGCCTGGGCACTGGGCTTGGCTGGGACAGCGGGCTTCCTCTCTCTAACAGTCCTTCATCCTCAAGGAGGCTCGGCTGTACTTTTTACACGGTGGCTGGGTTCCAAGAGGAGATGGGAGGCTGCAAGGCCTTGTGGCCTGGGCTTGGAAGTCATATAATGATCAAATCAAGTCAGAGGGTAAAGGCCGGCCTAGATTCAAGGACTCCACCTCTTAATGGGAGGGGCTGCAAAGATTCTTTGGCCGTATTTAATTTATCACAGGCCTTGGAGACAGAAAAGAGAGAAGATAGTGACTAAAGAGTATCATCTGTTACCAAGCAACGTATGAATTTAGTGTGGCCAAATCTTATAACTTTTCAGAAGAAGCTGGAAATCTAGATTAAAAAAAAATTTACTAATAGACTACTTTTTAGAGCAGTTTTAGGTTTACAGAAAAATGGCTCAAAATAACTTAGAGTTTTCATATAACTCTCCCCTTTCCCTAAGTTTCCCCTATTATTAACACCTTTCATTAGTGTGGTACGTTTATTGCCACTGATGAACCAATACTGATACATTATTATTATTGCTATTATTATTAACTAAAGTCCACAGTTTACATTAGGATTCACTCTTTCTTTTCTATGGGTTTTGACAAATGCATAATGTCTTGCATTATGCATTTAGTAATATCTACTATTAGGATATCATACAGAAGAGTATCACTGTCCTAAAAATGCCCTGTGTCCTTCCTGCCCACCAATCTTTTTACTGATTCTATAGTTTTTCCTTTTCCAGAATGTCATATAGTTGGTATCATACCATACTGCAGTCTTTTCAGAGTGGCTTTTTTCTCTTAGCAGTATGCGTTTATGGTTCATCCATGTCTTTTCATGACTTGATAGCTCACTTCCTTATATCACCAAATAATATTCCATTGTCTGGACGTGCCACAGTTTGGTTATCCATTCACCTGCTGAAGAACAACTTGGTTGCTTCCACGTTTGGGCAATTATGAATAGGCAGGATTTTGTGGGCCTAAGCTTTCAACTCATTTGGGTAAACACCTAAGAGCGTGATCGCTTGATCGTTTTTTTTTTTTTTTTCGGTACGTGGGCCTCTCACTGCTGTGGCCTCTCCGGTTGCGGAGCACAGGTTCCGGACGCGCAGGCTCAGCGTCCACGGCTCACGGGCCCAGCCGCTCCGCGGCATGTGGGATACTCCCGGACCGGGGCACGAACCCGTGTCCCCTGCATCGGCAGGCGGACTCCCAACCACTGCGCCACCAGGGAAGCCCCTTTGCTCAGCTTTTAACTGGGTGGTTTGTTTACTTACTGTTGAATTTTAAGAGCTCTTTATATATTTAGTATACTGGTCCTTTGTCAGATATGTGTTTTGCAAATACTTTTTCCTAGTCTGTGGCTTGGCTTTTCATTCTCTTAATAATGTCGTTCCCAGAGTAGAAGCTTTTAGCCTAAATGAAGTCCAACTTACCAATTTTTTCTTTCATGGATTATGCTTTTGGTGTTTCTTTAAACAGTCATTGCCAAACCCAAAGACACCTAGATTTTCTATGTTGTCTTCTAGAAATTTTATAGTTTTGCATTTTACATTTAGGTCTATGGTCCATTTTGAGTTAAGTTTTGTGAATGCTGTAAGGTCTGTGTCTAAATTCATTATTTTGTGTGTGTGTGTGTGTCTAGTGGTTCCAGCATGAAATCTGGATTTTTGTGTGAAGTGACCTGATCTTAACGGTTTGTTCAATCTTTTTTTTTTTTTTTTTGGTGGTCGTGGTGGGGGAAGAACTAAGTTCCCCCTCCCCTAACACACACATCTGTAGACTGTTTTTCTCCATCCTGGATTATCTCTGCCTCTCTCATCCCCTTACCGGAAATGCTCTTCATCCACCCATATCATCTTACCTAGTGCCCACCTCCCATTTCATCTACGCCACTTTTCCCGACACTGACTGGTTTGTGTACCTAACAGATACCCAGTTAAGAGTTGTTGAACTCTAAATGCACTTCTGAGCTCTAAGCCCCATTGAGCACTGCCATTTACCACCATTTTTCCTCCTCAGCCAGAGTGTAAACTCCCGGGGAGGCCAGGAATCCTCTTTTTCTCCTTTACTCCAGGTAGCTCAGCAGAGGTCTGAGCATAAACCAGGTCAGCACTATTTGCTGACCATTTTAGATGAGCTAAACTTTGGTCTCGGCTCACCAAGTGTCCTTTGATCTTTAGGAGAGACAGCAACCTCAAGAGGTCCAGCTGAGGACCTGCCAAAGATAGGCTCCCTGCAGCCTTGCCCTGGCAGGCCTGAAATGGTGGCATCTCAGATTCTGATGCCTGATTTAGCATTATGTCCACACAAACAAGAGGACCTTCATCTCCTTGGAGAATTAGAAAAGATTTACAAAGGAGACAGCAAAATGTGGCCTCCAGAGTACCAAGGGACGCTGAGTCACAAACAAGTTTCTTTCATTATGATTGTTATGTGGTCAGAAGGATCATTCCAGTCATTATGAAAACAATGAAAAACAAATGAATGAAATAAAAAGAACACACAGTTTTCTGGTGACTGGTTTCCCCACGCTGTGCCTAATTTACAGTCAAGGTAATGGTAATCCCCCACCCCTTGACCTGGTCTTGTGTTTTCATCTGCGTCATTAAGTGTCCCCATTCAAGGAGCTCTGTGCACCTCCAAGTGAACAATGACGGAAGGAATGAAAGGGTCCAGGACCGAGGCTGAGACCCAAGTGGTCTCGGCTGGTTGCAACTGAGTCCCAGCACCATGGCAGAGGGTGCCTCAGAATTCACTGACTCAGGGAAGTACTGTGGCTTCCGCTTGCCGGGATGACCTCTCATCCATCTGTCGGTGGTCCAATCCCAGGCCAGGCCAATCCCAGGCAGAATAAATCTGGCAGGCACAAACTGGGCAACAACATCTCCTGGCCCTGGGTTTCAGAAATGGGTGGAGAACCAGCTGCAGAGTGTTTAGGGCTGCTGGCATGGCCCTCATCAGGTCCGTAGCAAACGCTGGTGTCAGCACTGCTTCCACCTCAAGAGCAGCCCTCCTGGAGCTCAAGACTTCCAGGTATCAGTTAGCTATTCACTGGGCTTGGAAGACAACAGTCTTGCGGGAAACACACCCACATTCCTACCTCCCATCCTCCACCAGAGGCAAACAAGTGGACTGTTCCTGGCCTCATCCTCCCTTCCTTGGGAAAGCCCCCCAAACATACACCAGGTAGGGATGCATCTGGCGTGAAGCAGGCAAAGTGACCCCCAGTGTTTTATGTAAAACAAATCACATCTAGATAACTGAAAAATAAAAAATCCCAAGCCCCCTCCTCCATGACCTGTTTAAAAGACCAAACCCTCCATTTCCACATAGCTGCCAAAGTAGCCTCTTTGGACACACTGTACTCAATGGTGACTTGGGGGGCTCCCAGCCCCCAGCAGCTGAAAACAAAGATTAAAGACCACTAGTTGGTGCCGCCGGCTAAAATCAGGGAGTCTTAAGCAACCTGGGCTAGAAATTCAACCTTGCTCATTCTGAGCAACAAATAACTCCAGCAACTGCAAGGAAAACGGCTCCAGGAGTACCCTAGAGAGCCATCCATCAAGGAAGGGAGGCTCCACAGGCAAGTCTGGCCACGGAGAACCAGAGAGGACTCACTGCCCACAAGCTGAACAAGTTAAATTATTTTGAGCATTTGAGGCTAGTTCTTGGTAAAAAAAAAAAAAACACATCATCTACCTGATAACAGGTAATTACATTTCTTGAATATCAAGGTAGGACTTAAAGCTGCCAACAATGAAAAAGAGACCTGATTTTCTCAATGTACAATTCCATCTTACACTGTTGCTGCATTTTCTAAGTGCCTCATATCCATTTTAGAGTCATTTTTCCTTCCAAACCTTAATATCCCTCAGTCCCTTCTAAGGCAAAAATTGTTAGACCCATTTTGCAGATCTGTAACTATGTTGGCAAGATAGAATGGCGGAGCGCGATCATGCAACCACAGCAGGGAGAGGGGCAGGAAAAGGTTCTGACATCCTGGGGCCTCACCAAGAGAAACAACTGTCCTGAAGGCAATTTGTGGCTGAACCTCAAACTATTTTCACCAGAGAAAGGCAAAGTCAACTCTGTTCTTCCTGAGTCTTATACAACTGTGGCTGGAGAGTCCAGCTGTTTTGTCATGGCCTCACATTCTTTATGCAAAGGCTCTAGTGGACAAGATTTATGGGGTGGTCCGAAGAAGCAGGCTAAGTAATGTGGGATGTAACCACAAAAGAGAACTTTCTGGCCCAAGCAGAGTAGATCTAGTTTCCGTGGAGGGTTGGACAACCAGCCTCAAAACTGCCTGTCTCAGCTGTGGGTGCTCGACACCCAAGAATGAAGCAACAGAGGTTCTTCTCCTTTAGAGAATGTGCTCTGTGATCACGGTCATGCTAAGGTTTGAGGAGTTGAAGACTCACAGAGCACCTGGGAGCTATTTTCTCTGGAAGTGGACACAGAGATAGCACTGAACATACTCAACATAATCAGGGAGAAGGGAAACTGTGACAACACAAATGAGTGAAGCAGACTTAGCTACAAATCTACTGAGCTACTACAGTGCCCGGATGTTTGTAAAACTAAAAGAAATTGCTTTTCATGCCCAGCAGCCAGCACAGGCAATGAGCCGTCACCAAAGCCATCTCAGCAGGTAAATCAAACATCACCAAGGCCAAGAAGCGGTATGTTAAGAATAATGATTCCCCTTTGAGATGATGACGCTTAAAAACTCCAAAACAAACTTAGCCAAGCTTCCAAGTTGAGGGAGAAGGTTTAAATCAGGTTCATGGGACAATACTCAAAGTCAGATGGGGCCAGACAGCACATTCTGGGCAGAATGGCTGAGCAAGGGCTCCCTGTGGCCAGCAGCCCGACGTCATACTTACAGTGAGTTGGGCCGGGTGGGTTTGAGCACATCCAGGTCTGGATCACTGGAGTTCATGTTGGGCTGTAAGCTGCTGCTAGAATTAAGGATGCTGTTTGCGTTTGATGAGACGACAGATTCCAAACTGGAGTCGATGAGGCTGTTTCTCTGTTCCTCTGGGGGAAGAAAAAGCCACAAACTCCATATTAATATTATTCCATAGGGAGAGTCTGCTCCTACCTATACCAAAGTTTACAAATAAAGAGATTAGATGGAGCTCTCTGGTGCCAATGAAGCTACGAAAAGGACATAGGAAAGGATAAGAATTACAAGTGGGAAAGGAAGAGCCCAAGAGTAACAGGTGACTTGAAACTTTAGAGCAAAACTCCGTCCTCCACTTAACAGGACACATCTCCCTTGACAGACGGGACACATCTCCCTTGACAGACAGGACACATCTCCCTTGACAGGACACATCTCCCCTTTCATATGACCAGCCTTTTCCTAAGAGTGGCCCCACCACCGCACCACAAATTGTGTCTTCTTTGGACTGGCAGATGGTCAGAACAGAGAGAGCCTTCAAAGCCCCCTTACAATCAATCATATCCTCTTGGTTTGGTGACATTCACCCTTTATTCTAAAACTCCTGCCCCCAGCATGGTCTTACTTGCCTAAGCCATGTCCTACCTTTGACCCTATAGTACCATGCCATAAAATATCTACTCTTTGGACATCCACTTCCTTATGGCTCTGCAGTCTAAACCCCTGACCACTCCCCAGATAGACTCTTCTGGGTTGCTTCTAGCTCCAAGTATTTGATGTTGAGCTTCCAGTTAATTCTTTGATCAATAGATCTGTAAGGACTACAGAGTAGTCTGCATATACAAAACTGAGTCCATGTTCCAAGCAGTCACATTAGTGCTTGGAGAATATTACCAAGTCAGAAGGGAGAAAACCCGAGTTCCCACCACTGACTGGCTGTATGGAGTCAGGGAATATTCCTTGACTCTCTGTTTCTTGGTTAATGCAGCTATAAAATAGGGAGCATGAGAAATGCCTTACACAGCTCGGGGAGCTGTCATGAGGATCAAGTGGGATCACAGGCAAGAATGCGTTTTGTAAACTTCAGAACCTTGCTCAAAGAAAAGAACTTTCTGTTTCTTCACATCTTTAAAAACTTGGAACCATGCACTGAAGAAAACATTTTGGGGATTATTTAGCCAAATGGCATGGGCACCACTGCTGCAGCAGAACATTAGAGCCATACAATGTCATTCTTGTTCCACATTCCTTACAGATACACCATATTGGAATCAACCGATGTTTTGGGCAATCAGTTTACGTATCAAGAAATGTCACGTCTGGGTTAATCCTCACTGGACCTTTCTGAAATGAGCCAGAGGTATACCATATCCCTAAGAAGAAGACTAGGCTCGCTGATATGGTAGTTTAGAGGTCAAGAAGTGAACTCAGCTCTCTTTAGGCAATAAAAGGGATGAGGCCATGATAAAAAATACTCTTCCCTTGCACTACTCATGTATGTAAAAATATACTTATGAAATGATGTTAGAGTAATCTTCACATTAGGTACACACATACAGAAACACACAAACATACATCTATACACCAATACCACCTAGTATCTTGGCAAATTCTCAATGCCATGTTTGAAGCCCTACGGAACACTTAAAAACCCCGTGAGGCTTATGGGAGATTCCTGAACTCTAATTAGGTTTTGAGAAAAGTAGATTATTGATTCCTGAGGTTTACAACTATTCATATTTCAAAAGCTTGAGTTCCAAAGAGAAACAACAAAGAAAGAGAAATCAAAAGAGTTACATTGAGCCACGATGTAGAAGGACTAACAGGGCCTGCAAATGGGTACTTGCTACCAGGAAAAAAAACAACTCTAAAATTACATAATTAGAGGATCATTGAGGGAATGGACATGCCATTTATCAGTATGAATCAGTATAAGTAAAATTTTCCTTTGCACAAAATACTCATATCAAGACTCCTGAAAAAGTGTGAGGAGCCCAAGACTACCTTCATTCCAAGGGGAGTAAAGATGACACATCTTTGGGGCTCAGTGGAGATGTATTCTGCTTCATATGGGAGGAGAGATGAAGAGTTTTATTAACTCTGGTTTGAGGCCAAGTTCGCAGGACATAATAATCTGAGTTCATAGGAAATAGAAGAGTATAACTAAAGCTCTTATTTCTCTGTGATTACATTTACTTGTCCATGAGAGGGTTATAATTCTATGAATTAAAAATAATGTCATACAAAAAGAATATCAGCTTTTCTAAAATATTATCAGGACTTTTTTTTTTTCTGCCTTACGATGCATTAGAAAAACAGAGTATCTGAAATGAAACCTTCTTCGATTTTCATTTTTTCAATAAATATTTATTGAGCTCCTCCTGGGTACCAAACCCTGACCCCAGACAGCAGACTCTGACACTAATTCGTTGGTATTTTAATCAGATGTATACTAGACTATTGATTAACTTGCACATATTCACTTGTTCATATGTTTACCTTTCTCAGTATAAGCAACCTAAGGTTGGGCATGTGACAGACAACACTTTGAAATCACAATTTAAAAAAAAATTATATAAAGATGCTTTGCTTTATAAAATATTTTATCAGAATCCTAATGTTCATAAAAAGATCTGATTCTAAAAAATGGACTTAGGTAAAAGTTTTAAGAACATATCTCCCGTTACAGTATTATAGACTGGGTCTCTCCACGAGCTAATGAGGAAGGCCGTAGCATGTGGAACATGATATTTGTTTTTTCTTGTTTACTTAAAAAAATTTTATGTTGGGGGGGCTTCCCCGGTGGCGCAGTGGTTGAGAGTCCGCCTGCCGATGCGGGGGACACGGGTTCGTTTCCCGGTCTGGGAAGATTCCACATGCCGCGGAGCGGCTGGGTCCGTGAGCCATGGCCGCTGAGCCTGCGTGTCTGGAGCCTGTGCTCTGCAACCGGAGAGGCCACAACAGTGAGAGGCCCGCGTACCGAAAAAAAAAAAGAAAATTTATATTGGGGTATAGTTGATTTACAATGTTGTGTTAGTTTCAGGTGTACAGCAAAGTGAGTCAGTTATACATATACATATATCTATTCTTTTTCAGATTCTTTTCCCATGTAGGTTATTACAGAATATTAGGTAGAGTTCCCTGTGCTATACAGTGGGCCCCTGTCGATTATCTATTTTATGTATAGTAGTGTGTGTTAATCCCAAACTCCCGTAAACCCACAACAGAACGAGGATATGGGCGGATAATGAGGACTCGACTGTCCCTGGACTGGCAAAGTCAACAGAATAAAACAGATGGCTACGCCCAAACTGAGCCTGAGGATTTCTAGTATTCATTTACTGGAGGACACAGAATTCTTTCTGCAAAAAATAAATTCTTTTTGAGATTATATTTTGACTTATAGTTAGATATCTAGGACCTGTCACATATGGTGTAACCTACAACAAAACAACAACAAAAACAAAAGATCAGGGAAAGGAGTTTTTTGTCCAAAGAGAAAATGCCAAAAAAATAATCATAATATTCCACAGTTTTGCAGACAAGATGGCCAAAGACGCAGACTCTTTACTGATATCCCTCCATGGGCCATATGATAAGGAAATCTGAAACCTGGCACTCTCTGACTACAAGATCACTACAGTTTTCTTTGACAGGAGACCTCACGTAATGAGACTGAGAGCTTCTAAGCGGACAGATGTCTAAGCTGAAATGCTGACGATCCTTCCTGAGGGTGAGTAGGAAGGTGATTATTCCAGAGAAGGAGTGGGGAGTGAAATCAATAGCAAATCAAATGTTTAGTGGTTAAGGCAAACTATACTACGACAAATTCTACAGCATTTGCAATCCGTTAAGAAATAAAGAGAAAATGATTCAGCAATGTCACTCGAAACAGGAGGACTTTTGTCAGGTGGGCAAATGAATACTTGCTCCTGACAGAAAAACAGAATGAGAACAGGCAGCCTAAAAGATTTTTTTTTTTTTTTAATTAACCAAATCATTCAAATACAGAGCTGGACTTCTCTGAGTCACTGATGATTCAAACCAGCTCTGGCATCCGCATCAGAAGGTGTAAGAAGGACCGATGGCAATTATATTGCTGAAGAAAAAAAAATTACAGGCTAGTGGGCTGAAAAAGGAAAACAACAACCAGCTATGAGTCAAACCGACAAGATCAAATGGCCAAAACAGAAAGAATGCCCCCAATGCAAGAGTCTTCTGGAACTGGCTGAAGGCAGTGAGAATGCTTGCTTTCCTCAGGCATGTTTGTCCACAAGAATCTCTCTTCATATTAGTCACAGAAAACAAGAGCTCAGAAACAAAGAAATGATAAAATAAAAGCCCAAACAATTGTAAACATGCATGGGTAACATGTTGGATGCTTTCATGAACATGTGTTCTCCAAGGAGTGACAAACTGGATGTGGACTTGGTCCTTAAAAACACACACTACCGAAGGGCAGGGCCACGTCTGCCCTCACAGACTACATCAAGCATCCATGACGATGACCGGTGAGTCAGTGTCAGCTCATACATTCCTGGTGCCCAGGCCGTGCACAGTAGAGATTAGAGCTCCACAACAGTCATGACATACATAATAAGCATAAATAAGGCAACACAAACGATCAGAACGTATTCTGTTAGCACACAGGAGGCAGTTTTGTGTGACTGAATTTTTCAGGTGCTTCGGGCAGGGACCACTAATGTCCTTGAAACCAAAGTACTAGTTACAGTGGGCAGAGTCTGTGTTTTTTTTGTACAAATCAGGAGCGGAAAAACATGAGTATGCAACCAAATCACTGCAACTAAAAAAAGCAACCGCAGAATAATTTTGGTGATATTGTACTTGTTCTGGGGGTTGCCATGGAAATCTGGGAGCTAAGCTCCTTCACTTTCCATATTTACCAAGTGATTCCCGCTCGCTCCGATGACAAGCGTGCCACATACAAGACGCAGGGTCTCTTGATCACAGAACTCAGAGGCGAGGCCAGGAACGCACATGCCAAATCCGCCTGGCTCGGCAGGCCTGAACACGTCTGGCCCACTGAATACTCAGAGCTGGAGGGTAAATAGGAAACACAGACCTTCGACGCCACTTTGAGGGAGGTTTCTCACCATGCACAGAAGTCTGTCATCATAGAGGCTGATATCTCAGCTTTCCATGAGGTCTCAGACGAGTCGTCAGAAAGAAGATCTTTAACAGCAGCTCCTGACGCCTCACAGAGCCCAAAGGAGGGAACTCACTCTCCACATGATCAAACAGGAAGAAAAGGGAATCGCAAGACAGATGGAGGTTCTGCAGAGACCCAGGGCGTTACACCAAAAATATTAAATGCAAAACGTTTTGCAAAAGCAAAACGCCCAGAGGCTTTCCCGGGCTATGGTGGAGCGAGAGGTGTACTTTCTCTTGCTTGTTAAAGTTTTGCAATGAAGCCTGTAATGTATCATCTTGACAAGACAATGATAATAGCATAGCAGCTTAATGAATTTTGCAATAAAAAATGAGTGCACAGCAATTTCTGAGTTTACCATCTCTGGGAAACACCCAAGTACACAGGAAGCTTGGAATCAGACTTTCTAAAGCAATTTTTCTCCTCTGTAGCTTTTGCTGCTGATAAGAGTGGTGTGCCAAGCCCCACTAAAATCTGAGCTGATCTGCTTTCATGCTGACCCAGCCTCAGTCCCTACGATAAAAATAATCTGAAGAAGTAGTTTGGGCAGCATATTTGAGCACATGAAAATAGGCTGGGTAATGTTTTAAAAAATAATCTTAAAATGTAGTTGGGGCAATGATGGACTAAACAGGGAGGTGATGAGTGAAAAATGTGGTCAATGTTGTTTGGACCCTAGATGCAGGACATGATATCACAACTTCTGGCAGGTTGTCTTCAGCAAAACCACCACTGATTTTGGTCCCCTGTGGACTGACTGACATTCTCTCCCCATGGTGCCCATAATAACCCTCTGCATTGCAAAGGGAAAGAATGCCAATGAAAATGGAGTGCATGAGAGAATGGGGAAGTCATTGTGGCTGGCCCAGGACGGAAGTGATTCACTGGGATGAGACATGGAGGTACAGTGGGGAGCCTCTCCTGAAACAGCATTTCAAAAACCACGGCGTAGGAACACGCCTCTAATTAATGGCTGGACAGGGAACTGAATGGTCACAGTTAAGCAGACACTCTGCTACTAACAACATAGCCCTCTTTCTTCCCTGAGAACTTACTTTTCAGGAGGGACAGTCTCCCTTTAGTCTATGGTTCCCCGGTATCTGAGGAAGCCTACATACAGACTGCTTACACCACTGCTCATGAGAAAGAAGAAAATGATAGATTTACTTATTTTTATGCCATGACTCATTGCAAAATGGGTTTGAGATAGTAAATGAAGTGTATGATTAGAGAGTTTTGTTTTTATCGCGTAAAAATTAGGCAATACATAATAAATATGCATTCCTCTCCAACTGAAAAGTACAGAATAGCATACAAATAACCTAGATGTATTTTGGTGTGTAAAAGTCCAGTTGTTTTTCCATACGTAGAAACAGACACCTATTTTTTTCTTTTAACAAGGTGGGATTACATAATGCCTAATGCTACAATATCTGTTTTACATAGTGATAATGCCAGAGGTGAGAGGCTGGAATATGCTCTTTTTAATTTAATGATCTACCTTGAACTTTTTTCCTGCCATGAGCTTTCCACAGCATCATTTTTTAAGGGCCACATCAACTATGCGGTTCTCACTCACACATGGTAACCATACATAATTAAGATAAGAACCACATTACACCTTACAGTCTGTGTGACAACAGGAATCCCTGTGGATAAACATGTCGTCTGCCAAAACAAACAGGTGTGTCCAGAGCGCCCAGGACCTGCAGAGGCAACCTGAGAAAAGACACATGCTGCAGCTTTGATGGCTCCGAGAGAGGTATTACATAAAGCTCTGAACAGTATGGATTCCCAGTTATTTTTCAGCAAGGAAGACACACATGTTAAGTACATGAGCTGAATTCTCAACCTCTCCCTGGGCCTGTCTGGGAGAGGGTCCAGGATGAATTAACTGAACTAAAAGAATTAATCAGAGCGATAATCCCAGCTGCCAGTTAACAAGATCCATGTAAAATAAAGTCTAAGAATCCATTCCCACCCCACCAAGGCTGCACAACTCGTCCCAGGCTGCTGAAGTGCTGGCACTCCAGCATCAGATGGACTCCCTCTGGGGCCAGGGAGACTTCGCATTACCCTCACATAGGGGCCTCTCCTTTGGACTCTGCAGGCTCCAGAGGGGGAATATTTTCTTAGTCAAACATAAAGTAAGACTATAGCCTGATGATAATCATCGTAATCTGAGCTAACATTTATTAGGTGCTGAGTATGCTCTAGGCCCACTGTCAAGTACTTTACATGCACTGGCTCACTTAATCACGGTAATTCCCCTCCAAGGAAGCTATTATTAGTGATTGATTTTACAGATGAACAAATGGAGGTTCAGAAATGAAAAGTAATGGACTCAGGCTTCCCTGGTGGCGCAGTGGTTGAGAGTCTGCCTGCCGATGCAGGGGACACGGGTTCGTGCCCCGGTCCGGGAAGATCCCACGTGCCGTGGAGCGGCTGGGCCTGTGAGCCATGGCCTCTGAGCCTGCGCGTCCGGAGCCTGTGCTCCACAGCGGGAGAGGCCACAACAGTGAGAGGCCCGCGTACCCAAAAAAAAAAAGATTAAAAAAAGTAATGGACTCTAGGTCTCAGAGATGGTGGGTGATAGAGATGGCATTGAAAAAAAGCATTGAAACTACAGAGCCCCAGCTTCCAACCACCACCAGCCTGCCCCAAACCCCAACAGAGAGTCTAAGAGACACTCCGCTAATGACAGAAGACAAGCAACCTTGACAATCCCTCCCTCCCCCAAGCTAGTGCTTCTCTAACTTTAGCTGGCATCAGCATCACCAGGGTGCTTTTAAAATTACAGAGGCCTGAGCTCCAGGCATGACCTGATTCAGAATGTACTGGGGAGGAGACCAGGCATCTGTATCTTTCAACAAGCTCCTTACATGATTCTAATGCACACCCAAGTCTAAGAACCACACTTCCAAGAAACATATTTTAACACCTTGGGACAGGTATACTTTGGAGATATTTTGGGTTTGGTTCCAGACCACTGCAATAAAGCAAATATTGCAATAAGGCAAGTCACATGAGTTTTTGGGTTTCCCAGCGCATGTAAAAGTTATGTTCACCCTACACTGTTGTCTATTAAGTATGTAATAGCACTACGTCTAAAACAACAATATACACACTTTAATTACAAAAAACTTTATTGCCAAAAAAAGCTAACCATCATCTGACATCGCAGTGTTGCCACAAACCTTCAATTTGTGGAAAGCGCAGTATCTGCGAAGTGCAATAAAGCAAAGTGCAATAAAAAGGGGTATGCCTGTGTTAAGTACTAAAAATTCGGGACAAAATAAGTGATGCGTGTCACCCTGCAACCTTTTGGAAGAAATCTTAAAAAGTACAAGACCTGGGTGCTTGGTTCCCTCTAATCCTCTGGCTCTACCTTCTGCAGTTGCCTGGAAAAAGTATAGCTTTCACCTAGACATACCAGTCCAATCTCTGCTGCATGATGTATCTGCGTGTTAACTTGGAGATTAAACAGTAATCTCCTTTGCTACCATTCATCTGGCAGCACAGTTGAAAAACCTCCTTCCATCTGTTCTAAAGTGATCACAAACGAGAGTGACTGCCTTGGCCCAGCATATTAAGTGACTGCTGAATGCACACTGCTTGCTGCAGAGCTGGGGTGACATAGGGGGGGGTCATCGTGTGGCTGCTGCTTGCCACCACACGTATTGAGGAACCCATTCAATATGGTTCAACTGCCTCCGTGGCAACGCTGGACTCTGGGACAGATGGTTTTTATTGCTTCCTTAACTCAGTCTAGCAAGGTTTTCACTTTGGCAGCTCAAGAAGTGGCAACATGGCATGGGGAAGGGGCATGACTTGCGTACAAATCCCTTCTCTGCCGTTCGCCAGCTGTGTGGCTGCTTAACCCTTCGAGCCCTGGTTTACTTGTTTGTAAAATGTGGATGATGAGGACCTACCTCATGGGGTGATTACCAATTATAAGGATGAGATGAGATAACACTGGGAAAAGGAAAAAGCCATCTGGAGAAGACTCCACTACCACTCTCAGATTAAAGTGGACGAGTCTTACAGAGGTGCCTGGGCACACAACTGGTCTACCCACATGGAATGAAAAACTCCTTCTGGAAAATAAAACACACATCAGTGAGCATCAACTAACATGCCAGATACTTCCATGACAATCTGCGGCCAGAGCGTTGGCACAGATTCACTTCTAAGAGATAAGAATGGGCTCCAACTTCTGCACAGGGCAGGGGCACTGCAGCGAGGTGAAGGGGAAACGTGTGCTGGTGGGAAGCACCCAAGGGAACTACTCTGGGAGTTCTGGGCTCATCAAGCATGTCAACTAGGGGCTGAAGAGAGGGCTGACCCATGGATCACAGAACAAATATTAAACTGCAAGTATGCCAATGAGGAGGAAAAACATAACTGAACTCAAAAGGGAGTAGGCACACAGACATAATAGGAAATGAGCTTCTGAGAGTATCATACGAAGTCTGAAGGTAGAAGAGAGGTACATGGAGATATCGTGTAGGTGTACGTGTTTGTGTGTGTTCTCACAGGTGCGATCCCTGTAACACAATATCTACTCTACGGCAAGAATCTGAAGAAAGGTAAGGTCATGTGAAACCTGGAGAGGTGTCACAACGAACCCAGAGTGCACGACATGAAATCGACAGATGAATGGCGAGTGTCCACAGTGATATAAACAGCTAATGGACAACATCTGAACCCAGTTCCAGTTGAGCAGACAAAGGAATCTTGAGTTTGTGTGTTTAGGTTAAGAAGAAGGATCTGAGCCAGTCAGAAATTTAGAGCAAGCTCTGTAGACTCCAAACTGTGGTACGTATTCCACAGGTGGACACACAACAATTTTAAGGTCAAATGTGGATGAACATTTTTTAGCTGAACAGTTTCATATTTATTTTAATGTATATTAGAGAGTAATACAGTAAGACAATAAAATTCACGTTGTAGAAATTTTACTGAGTAGGATGAGGCCGTGTAAAGAAGTGAGCTGCTTTCAAATTGATTTATATAAATATATTAAACAAACAACAGTGCAAAAGTTATGTTTTTGTAGCCCAAAGGGTGAATGAAGGCCTATGTAAATGATTCAAGTTTGGGAAGTACTGAGCTAGGTATGGAAAGAGGCCTTAATCTGAAAAACATCACTGTATGAAAATACAGCATTTTTTCCCCCCACAAATTACCTGCAGTCTTCCCCAGCATTTTAACTCCAAAGAGTAAACTCAGTGAAGTGCTTTGATAGTCTTCTATCTTTGTCCATAGACCACAGGGGAGGGTTTGTGTGTGAAAACAGTACACTGTGACCTGCTCATCTAACGGTGGCGAGTGGCTGCACCGCAACCTAGGAGGGGCGAGAGCTGGCAGAACCTTCCAGCTCCTGCTCCTATGGTGCCTTTCCAGGCCAGCCTGGACATTACTCTAATTTCCCAGGAAAATAAGGGTTTCTAAAATCAATTCTAAAAAGTATATGTATACACGCACCCCTACGTGCCTTCCAATGAAAATGTTTCTGCAGAGAAAGGGAGGAAAGTTGAGCACCCCACAAATATCTGCGCATATGGAGATTCCAGCCCCATTTCCAGGGAGCGTCTCCTCGTGTTCAGAGGGAAGATGTAGTGCTTCACTGTCTTCCCGTCTCCCATCCTCCTGTCCCCTGTGTGCAGACAGGGACGGCTTGATCTGCAGCTTAGGCACGTCTGCTTTCACACATCCTTAACTTTCACCTGCTGCCTCGTGTGATAAAATTAATCTTGGGCAAGGATCTAATTGATTTTCTCCTAATCGCCATCTTCTTTCTTACATGCTCCCAGAATATGCTTTAAGACCTGATCCAGAGCTGCCTCTGTTTCCATCTAACCATAAACTCGGCACTATTTCAGGTCTTAGAGGAATTTACCAATATCGTCTGATCTGTCCTGATCTGCACTGGACATTGCTTAGTACAAAACCTTAGGTGACTGTGGCTGTCGTGGAAACATGAGAAGCATCTCACCCCACAGCTCGATGCTGTGTTTGTGGCAGATGTGGGTGAGGCCAGGCCTGTTCCAAGTGTTCTTTGTTACAGACCACAGCAAGAACGACCCCAGCCAGATACTTAAGGGGAACACAGGCTATTGTTCGATGGGAAGCCAATCCCAGTATGGGTCAAAGCCCTAAAACTGTGCATATCTGCTGACCTAGAAATTCTTCCAGGAATTGATCATAAGGAAATCATCATGAATATGAATAGATTTAGCTATGAGGATGATTACAGTGGCTTTACTCATAAAAGCAACATATCTGAAACAACCTCAGCGGTTGCACCAACGTGCAGCCATATTATGGGATATGACGACCTCTTTAAAAGCAGTGATCCTCCGAGGGTGGGTAAGATTTGTGTTCAGGAGTAATGATAAGGGAGGCCATTACTTCTGAATGACAAAGGGATAAAAAACATTTTCTGTAACAAAGATAGAGACACAAATCCAGATATGGAGTCTCTTTTCTCTTCAAAGCAAAGTGGGTCATTTTTCTGATTTGCGCCTTTACTGTAACTCATAGAGAATATTATAAATATTATATATATACAATAAATATCATATTTATATAAATATATAAAAATAAACATATAAATACATAAAAAATATAATAAGTATATAATAATAATAGCACCGCCACACCTCCCAGCATTTACTGAGAACCATCTGAAGTGCTTTATTCCTCACA
Source organism: Grampus griseus (assembly GCF_964374135.1). Taxonomy (NCBI): domain Eukaryota; kingdom Metazoa; phylum Chordata; class Mammalia; order Artiodactyla; family Delphinidae; genus Grampus; species Grampus griseus. The sequence goes on along the minus strand of NC_139019.1, from coordinate 119,150,870 downwards.
ACAAGCCTATAAGGAAACTGTTATCCCTGTTTTCCGGAAGAGGAGACTGAGGCCATGCAATGGCAGATAACTGGCCCACGTCACACAGCCAGAGAGCAGCCAAGGAGGACTCTCACCCAGGCGCCCGGTGCCCATGAGTGCTTTCAACCACCACGTTCTCCTGGCTCCCTGAATGCACACACCTGAGAGCAGTTATCCTGCCGACTTACCATTACCTATTCACCTGTCTACTTCCTTTACTCAAATGTGAGCTCCTTACAGACGAGGTCACGTTTTTATACTCCCCGGTGTCTGCGTGTGATTAAACAGGAACTAATAATAGTAGCAGCAGCTCTCCATCGATGGCCCTTGCCACGTCTAGGCCTCTGCCAGCTGCCTAGCTGCATAAGTTCATTGAATCCGCACCATTTCCCTGTGAGGTAGGCCCTATTACCCCTACTTTACAGACAAGTAAACTGAGGCTGAGAGAAGGTAGGAGGCTTGCCTGAATGCTGTCACCGGCACAGGGACCCAGGGCTGCCTGCCTTCGGGCGCAGCTGGGACCCTCGACTCCCACCCTCCACCCCTGGACTTCCTCATTACAAAGGCTGAAACCAGACTGGAGATTTGAGGGCCCAGTAACCCAACTGCTGCAAAGAACTCAGAAATGCACAGGTGAAAACAAGATTCGATACAGCTGTGGTGAGAACACTCTGCTACTTGGAGCAAGGAGGGCAATGCTCTTCTATTAACCCGTGAATTAATTCCACACATTTACCAAGCAGCCACTGTGTGTCAGGCCCAGGAGAGGTGGCGGGGAAGGACGAGCAAGCCAAACAAGGCCCCTGTGCAGAGAGAGCCCCACTGCAGTGGGGCGTGTGACTCGCACAAATAAGCACCGAGTTACAACCCGAGAAAAGGAAGGGAAACTGGTTCTAGGGGAGCCGCTAACAAAAGACGGGCCGAATAAGCGACGCCTGAGCTTAGATCTGATCGTGCAGCTGGAGGAAAAGGGGCTCAGCTGTCTGCCCACAGGGGACTGGGAAAGAGGATCCTGGGCGGTGTGGCCCTCCCTTTCATCCTCAGCACCCCTGCTTCCTGTCCTGTCGAGGTTACTCAGCCACGGAACCCGGGAGGGTACAATGGCCGATACAGTGTCCTCAAGGACACAAAAGGCAGCAACGCACACAGAGAGGCTGGAGGTGAGCACCCCGGGCAGCTGGGAGGAGGCCTGGATGTCCCCCGGGGACCACGCTGGCCCTGAGTAGTGGCACTCACGTTTCTCTGTTGACTGCATGGTGTGGAAGAGCGTCAGGGGCCTCTCGCTGCAGGATGGGGGCTTGGAGTCACTGCTCTTCTTCCGAGACAGGTGCAGCTGGGCATTGGTGAGGGGCGCGTCAGGCACGGTGTTAAATATCTGCAAAATAGTTTCATAAAAAGGTTACACGCTACTGTGAACTGGGGAGACAGCACAGGTCCAGACAAGTACGACCGAAAAGCCTGATGGAGTCTAAGAATCAGCAAGAAAAAGACTGAAAAAGACCACCAGGATTTGCTCAGGACTCTATTTTAAACATCTCTAGGAATTGGCACGAAACATCCTCCTTTGGAAGCGCATCCCAAGGTTCGGGAACCATTCACTTCCACTTCTCACCCCTTCTGCTATCATTTCCACAGATCTGCCTTTTGTTGTTCTCTCTCCGGAGCCAATGGAAAGCTGCTGTGCTAAATGTAAGCCATTGTCTGCGAAGAGGGCTTAAAGTTTTTTGACCACCTTTGTCCAGAACGGATGAACTAAAACTACTTTGCTTTCCTCATTGGTTCTGTTTCCCAGTTCTTAACAACTGCTTCACAACTTTCTGAGGCTGTGAAACGTGCATTTAAATAACATCCCCCCAAAGAAGCCCAGAACAGGGCAGCACCTTCTAGTCCTCAGTCATCCCCAGAGGGAGCATCTAGTTCAGCAGCTCTGTGTTATCTTTGATGCTGAGCATTCTTTTTCTTATTTAAAAGAGGGAAAAAAGGTTGTTTCCCCCAAATCTTGATGATAGAAGTAACATACATACTACAAACAGTTTGGAAAATGTAGAAAAGCGTCAAGAAGAAAATAGAAAAATTCTCCCAATTCCACTATTTAGAGGTAACCACTGTTAGCATTTGAGTTTTATTTTCATATGAGGTTTTTTCTTTTAAGCTTTCATTGCAAAAAAAAGTCTACGGTAAAAACTGAGAAGAAAATTACATAAAAATCATGACAATGCTCATCTTTTTTCCTACAGATCCAAGTACGACAGAATTATTATAATAGCTACCACTTACATGGCGCTTACCATGATTACAGTCACTGCCACGCAAGGTCAGCTCCCTAGGGACCAGTCACTGCGTGTATTTTCCATGTAGCTCACTCAGTTCTGAGTGACTTTGAACTTCAAGTACTGTCCTCACCATTTATAATGAAGGACTGAGGCAGAGAGGTTAAGCTGCCACAATTACAGATACACTTACAGATGATAACATAGAAACCTATGTCCCTAGATTTTCTCAGTTCCTTTTAAAATGCATATAATAACAACACTAATTCATTCAATCTAGAAAGATCTTTTCAGCATCTCCTTTATACCAGGCACTCTGGGTACAACAGCGCTTGAGGCCAACATGTCTCCTGTGGTTAGAGAATTTGCATCTAGTAGCTGTGATTTACTGAGCATCTACCATGTCAAGTGCTTTGTATGAGTTATCTCATTTAATGTTAAAGCACGCTTCTCCATAATTGGAATTCTATTCTTTATACAGTTTTGTATCCTATATGTTTTCTCTAACATTATATTGTAACATTTCCCCCTTCATGAAGAAAATCTTTACACCTGATTCTTCCTGGTTGTATAACACACCCACTGTATTAAGATATCAATATTCATTGATCCACTCATTATCATCTCTTACTCTCTGGAGCTGGCCTCCTTCTGGATTTTCTCTTTCCCAACAATCACGAGTAATGAGAGCACAGTGGTGGCACCTCCACTCCCCTCACCTATGGGTGGCCCTAGACACATCAGAGTCTTTCTCATGGCTTTCTCTCCTTTGTGTGTGCATTTAAAAGCAGAACTCAGAAGCTGAGACATAGGAAGCAAAGTCATAAGAATGATAAGAATTTCAGCCAAAACAGCTGCTCTCCATGAGTTGGCAGGTCCTTGGGCTCCAATGATGCCAGCCAGCTGGTTCAGTCAGTCTTGCTCCCAAACGCAGCTGTCTGAAAACAGCATTATCATATTTTCCCTAGGGGACTGAATTTTCAACAAAATAAATTGAATCACTACATAGCTGAGTTCAACTGGGGAGAGGATGTAAGGAGAGAAGGGGACCTAAAACAAAAACAACAAAAACCTCCTGGCTGGGCTTCCCAGGTGGTGTAGTGGTTGAGAGTCTGCCTGCCGATGCAGGGGACACGGGTTCGTGCCCCGGTCCAGGAGGATCCCACATGCCGCGGAGCGGCTGGGACCGTGAGCCATGACCGCTGAGCCTGCACGTCCAGAGCCTGTGCTCCACAACGGGAGAGGCCACAACAGTGAGAGGCCCGCGTACAACAAAAACAAAACAAAACAAAACAAAACCTTTTGGCTTCCAGAGGAGTTGGAACCCCTAAAAATAAGTACCAGTGTTACACATGTCACCAGGCTCCTTCTGAGCATCTTCAAGGGAAGAAAAGAGAAATTATGGTTGTTGTTGAGCTCAAGGACCACTAAGCTTCTCAGAAGCTCTCTCCCGCTTTGTTCTGTCCTCCAACAATGCTGAGCCAGGGCTGCTCCTAAGTGACACCCCGTGCACCATTACCACTGGCACTTGCTCCTAGATAGGAGTGTTTGCCCCTGCCAGCCACTGTGCAAGGTACTTTACATGACTTATCTCTAAGTCAAAGGTACTAAGCAGGATGACCATTCCACAAGGAGAGATTTCCTAATGCCACACGGCTTAGCAGGAGAGGGGCTGGGATGGGACCCTAGGGCTGTAGTTTCTAACATCTCCACTCCCCACCTCTGCAGCGGTCCTCAGCATTCAGCTTGTCTTCTCCAGCTAATCTACACTACAGAAGCCAGTGCCCAAACCCACAAGTACAGATTTCAACAAATAATGATATCCCTTAGCACCCTTCTGCCTCTGGCCTTAAGTACAGCATGTTCGGCAATCCGAGCTAAAAAACATCTGGGAATGAATTCAGACACACTGACAGGTCCCCACCTCCTTATGTCTGGCCTCCAAATTTTTTCTTTTCCTTTTATTTTTCCTTTTTCATTTCTTTTCTCTTATTTTTTTAATACTTTTTATTGGAGTATAGTTTCTTTACAATGTTGTGTCAGTTTGTCTCTTTTCCTAAAGAGCTACTGAGAATGAGATCCTCACTCAACCACAATGTGAAGAAAGATAATGCACATGCATTTTCACTTCAACTGTCACCAGAAACGTGAGCATTTCTTCTTCCTAAAAATTGTAGTAGATGCTGGAGAAACAAAGAAGAGTGAGTCGTGAGGAAGGACCATGGATTTAGACAGATGCGTGGAAAATTGCTTTCAAAACAGTGTTTATACATGGGCAAACGGGAGGAGACACAGGAACACATGAGAATTACATTCTGCTCATGGGCTGTTTTCTCTAAAAGGAAAGCTACTGGAGCATACTAGAATCAGTTCTAGGAGATGGAGACTTTCACCATGGGCCAGAGCTATAGTCCTGAAGGCCAGCTCTCTGGGTCTCAGTGTGAGCCAGGTCCAGGCTTTTGAAGAACTCCGAAGGGCTATTCTTGAGATCAAATGCACTAATGTGCAAGTGAGGCCTGCTGCGAAATGTGGAGTGCCAGACACGGGACTGTCACCACTATGATTACACATGGTTTTCCCAGGCACAAGGGCACCTCTACAAATCAGACCAAGTCAGAACAGAAGACACAGACCTTCACTAAGGAGTCTGGGCAATCATTCCCCAAATTACTTTTGTTCCTTTAACTCTGAAACTTGAATACATGCAAGTTGTTAAAAGGCTGCTCACTGCCTGGTCACCTTCTCAGCCAGGCCAAAAGATGTGTCTGTGAAAAAAGCTTGAGTTGAATTCTGATGAGAATCCAAATGCTTCATAGTTTTGCTGGTTGTTCCAATCCTATTTTGTTTGGAAGGGATGACTTCAAGAGAATCCCATGAAGTTTCCTTCGTTCTGTTGAGAAGAGTCACTGTACAAATGCCTCTGCTGAACGATGGAAGCATGAGCTCATGTAATCTCTGTGCAATGGATTTATGGAGCTCTACCATGTGTCTGGAATAATCTCATTTCACAGAGGCTTTCCAACTTAACACAAAAGGGGGGGATTTATTCTGTGCCCCAAGTGCCCCATTAATTCTGTTCAAACTTACAAACGAATTCTGACTTAGTCAGGAATGCCTTAGAAATAAAAGTTACAAGGAAGGCTATAAGCCTTCTGGAAGCTACCAGGGAGTAAGATTGTAAAATAAAATAAAAATATGATTCTGGGGCTTCCCTGGTGGTGCAGTGGTTGAGAGTCCGCCTGCCGATGCAGGGGACAGGGGTTCGTGCCCCAGTCCGGGAAGATCCCACATGCCGCGGAGCGGCTGGGCCCGTGAGCCATGGCCGCTGAGCCTGCGCGTCCGGAGCCTGTGCTCCGCAACGGGAGAGGCCACAACAGTGAGAGGCCTGCGTACCGCGCAAAAAAAAAAAAAAAAGATTCTGGATAACGCTCCCAAGTGTCCCCAATTTCAAACTTCCTATAAGTGGAATTAGCAGACCTGTAAATACCAAGCTGCTGTTTCTCCCTAAGCTGTGTGGCAGAGTGGTCAGGGGTGACTTGGCAGAGGCTGTCACACAGAACTGGGCTGAGTCCTGATCCAGCTGCTCAGTGGGCAGGACCTACAGCTACACTGACTTCACCGTCAGAGACATTGGCATCACTGCCATGTCACGGATGTCACCTATATGTGGAATCTGAAAAAAAAGGTACAAATGGACTTATTTATAAAACAGAAACAGAGTCACAGATGTAGAAAACAAGTCTATGGTTACCAAGGGGGAAAGGGAGGGAGGGATAAATTGGGAGATTGGGACTGACATAGACACACTACTATATATAAAATAGATAACTAATAAGAACCTACCTTATAGCACAGGGAACTCTGCTCAATACTCTGTAACGACCTATATGGGAAAAGAATCTAATATATGTATAACTGATTCACTTTGCTGTACAGCAGAAACTCACACAACATTGTAAATCAACTATACGCCAATAAAAATTAAAAAATAAACCTAAACACCATCCAAAAAAAGTATATATATATAAATATATATATATATATATATATATATATATATATATATATATAGGAAAGGAATTTACAGTCATTATATGGGTATAAAGCAAATAGGTGTTGGAGCTATACAGACTTGGGTTCAACTCGGGCAAGAGCCTTAACCCCTCTGAGACTGTTTCCCTTGTGTAAATGGGGATCTAACACCTGTCTTGCAGGGATACTGAAAAGCTAATGCATATTAAATGCTGAGCACAGAACCTGACAGAGTGGGCTGGAGGTAGTGGTGGTATAAGTGACAATAAAAATATCCAAAGTTTATTGAGTGTTTATCATGCTGTTATTCACATGGATTATCTCAGGATTTTATTCTACTATTATTCTTGTCATCTTGTAGGTGAGGAAACTGAGACTCATTGAGACTAACAGATTTGTTCAAGGTCACATAAATGAGTACAGCTGGACTGGGACTTAAGACAGCTTAGCTGGACTGTCTGGGTCTTAACCACCTGTGGCCTTTATACGTGTCAGTAATTTGAGAGACAGAGGACGAAGTGCAAAGATCATAAGTTCTGGAGTCTGATGGATCTGATTTTAGTCACTCACTAGCTCTGTGACTTTGAGCAAGTTATATAACTCTGACCTTTAGCTGTCACATCTGTAAAAACTCCCGGGACTGAGGTGAGGCCTGAAGCACTTAACACTGTTTGACACTCAGTGTTCAAAAGACATGATTGCATTAATAAAAAAGTATAAGAAGGGAAATAACTGGAGACTCAACAATGAATTATCTACAGTCAGGACATGAAGATTTAATTTATAAGTGCAAATTTAATTACTGCTCTTTGTATAACATCGATCTCAACTGCTTACAACATTAGAATTTGCTGTTCTTTTCCCGTTGCATTGTCTACAAAATTCAAATTTCACTGGCCCCCCTCGGGCCCATCTTGACATTGGAGACCATTGACACTTGTGGAATTTATTCTTAGCCATGTCACATACACATTTTTATACCTTTTCCAATCCCATCTGTAACATGCTCCTGCAATGTACAAGGATTAGAAGCCTTCCCGTAACGTGTGTGGTATACTCTTTATTACGTGCTGTGATTTTTATGGGAGGAAAATTAGGTCATGATGAAGAGTTCCTGGTCTGTAGCTCTGAGACAATAAATCAATGACAGAGGCCTAGGATTACAAGGCAAAAGAGAAAGGCTTCTATAAGAGAAGAGACTAAGCATTTTCCTAAAACATAAATGTATCAGGGTTTCAAGTAACAAAAAATAATAACAAGTTATGGGCTTGGTTAGTCTGAGGAGTATCTGCTTTGGAGGTGGAGGAGTAGGCCTACGGAGCATGGCTCACACAGTACCCACTCTTTCTATCCACAGGCTGTAGAACAGGACTGCTCAGGGCACGAGAAGCCATAAACCCAGCACCTTTCTGCTGGAAAGCCAGGCAAGTCTTAGCAGGGCTCATTTAATATACCAGTTAAGAAGCCAAATTCAGAGGCTACAGACACAGAGAGGTTTTTTTTTAAGGAGAGTTGGAAGTCCGATGTCCTGTTGATATCAGCATTTTGGCCCAGGGAACAACAATTCGGAAAGTAGCTGGAGTAGTTTTATTAAAAGTCCCTCAAAAGGAAACAATTCCATTTAGTAACTGGCAGTATATACAGTCAACCTGGGTAATCCATGGGATGCTGTGATTTTCCTTATCTCCAGAAAGATTCTATTTCCTGTTTTCTTTGCTGACAGAGAGGAATGGATTAAAACATAACAAAACTCCACCCTTATTTGAGAACCATTAAAGGAGCTCAAACAATGATTGGTTTATCTGGGGCTTTATTGGCTGGGGGTGGGGGTGCTGCAGAATACAGATGTTCAGATCCACAACCTTATGACACTAACGAAGAACTGTCTGCATGGCACTTGACACAGCAAATAGAAGAAAAGCCTGTGACAGAAGCATTCCAGCTGAGCATATAAGTAAATCTAGCTTATTTCTAAACCTAACATGGACAGGACCAAAAAGAATATACTCAGAAACCAATGTAAGGAAAGGTAACAACAACAACAATAAATCAACGAACAGATGAAAAAAGCCATGGTCATGAGGCACAAGAGTAAAGTGTGCAGGCATTCTTCTTCATCATCATCATTATCATCACCATCACCATCATCAATTTTGCATATCAACAGCCGATTGAAATAACAAGGAAATGAAATACAACTGCCCAACACTTTGTCAGTTGCCACAAACTGTTCAAATCAATTGCATTCTATTAATTGATGCACATTTTGTGTACAAACCCCAACACTGATACAATGGATTCCAAAGCCGCCAACATCTTGGTAAAAGCAGATCAAGGCAGTTTGGTGGGCCCAAATCAACTCAAATCAAGACAACCTTGGAAGATACTACCATGTTAACAGGAACGCAAGTTTGCTTAGGACTCGCTGCTTACACTAGCTGTTAAGCAAGGACATCCATGGTTGCTCACTCTTCTCCTTGACATATAAGATTAAAAGTTAACATGTATTAAAAAGGGGCAAAAAAAAAAAAAAGGGGGCACTGATCTTTGGGCATTTCTAAGAATTAACAACTCAAAGATCACCACTCCTACCTCTTCCAAAGCCTACTGATGGACTGGAAAAAGAATCATGATAACTTATTTTGTAAAACATCAATAGTCATTCAAAGGAGCAATACTGATAAAAGCACATGGTGCATGGGCACATGTGCACACCCAGGTCCTGCTTCATGTGCAGAAACCCTTTTGAATGTCACAGCCAAAAGAAACATCGTGGACTGTTCAAAACAATCCTACTATTACAGGTTGGAACTTAACAGGAAGATGTTAAGACATACACATAATCTGAGATTTCATGTTTAACCAAATCTATGAAAAGGTGGCAGTTTGATTCTTGACAGGATTGTTTTTCCTAGACATTTAAATTTTTCAAAGTCATTGGCAAGCTAACCTTTAAAAAGAGAAATAAAAGGAAAACCTTATAAGAAATTGCAGAATTTCTGGGCTTTTCGGTATCTTGAACAATGACAGCGTTCAGTATTTTGAAATCTTAACTAGATGCATATAAATATTGATAACTTCCACTATAACCCCAAGTATTCGGCTAATTGATGTTTTAAGGCTCAGGGTGACAAGGTGTGAGCTGGGTAAAGATTCTGTGCATACAGAAATGGTAACTTAAAATAATTATTACCCTGAGCTTCCCTGGTGGCGCAGTGGTTGAGAGTCTGCCTGCCAATGCAGGGGACACGGGTTCGAGCCCTGGTCTGGGAAGATCCCACGTGCCACGGAGCAACTGGGCCCGTGAGCCACAAATACTGAGCTCTGCGCGTCTGGAGCCTGTGCTCCGCAGCAAGAGAGGCCGTGACAGTGAGAGGCCTGCGCACCACGATGAAGAGCGGCCCCCGCTTGCCGCAACTAGAGAAAGCCCTCGCACAGAAACGAAGACCCAACACAGCCAAAAATAAATAAATGAATAAATAAATTTACATAAAAAAAATTATTACCCTAAAGCAAACAGAGAAAGAGCCAAAGTCTTTGCCCTCTGAACTTTTAACTCTGAAATCTGACTACAGATAAAAAGAGCCAGACTCTGAAGTCTGTTCTTCAGCTTTCAGAGAATCCAAGTCGAGTCCAGGGTATGGAGCTGTTGATGGGAAATGATGCCATGAGCTACTATTTCCCTTTAGGAAGTCTGGCAAAAAGACCCAAATAAAAGCCATTAGGATCCTACTCTACCCTGTAATAAGTAAAGGCTGTAGGTCAAAGGTTACAGTCTCTGGGCAAGACTTTGTTTTTATTTAGTGAGTGATTCTGATATCAGCAACCAGAGAACAACCTGGTTCACCTTCCAGGGATGTCCTTCTCAAGTGCTGATACAATCATTTTCCCTCTCTACTTGGAATCCCCTGAGAGCTCCCATTTTTCAGAAGTAAATGCCAACCTCTTCCCATAGCTTTCAAGACCCTTGACAGAGAGGCTCAGTCCAATCTCTGGCATCATCTCTGACCACTTGCTAACATAACCCAAAGTTCTTTCACAACCATTTCGTTTTAATACACACGAGCTGATTGACGTTGATTAACTGATTAATGTTCCTCTGGAAGGCTGTCCCCCCATCTCCATTCTTGCTCTGCCTAGAAATTGTCTATTTATTTGTCAGAGCCAGGTACAAGCAGAATTAAATTATTTCTCCTCTGTGGGACCACACACTTTATTCATCTTACTGGATGCCACTTAGCACACTATATTATGGTTAGTTATATCCTGAGAAAACAGGAGGGCCTTGGAAAACACGGTCCTGTCTCATTTATCTCAGGTCAAGAGTAAGTGCTCAATAAATGCAGTCATTAGAGATTAACAAGAATAGATTTAATAGCTTGGGTTATGAAAGGAGTCCTAAGTTCAACCCTAGTTCTTCTCCTAACAAGCTGTTTTTTCAACTCTCTGGACTTTAGGTTCAAAATTTGTAAAATAGAGCTAAAAATACTGACCTCACAGTGTTGCTGTGAAAAATAAATGATATGATGAATAAAAGGCTGCTTAGCACAATGCCTTGGGGACAATAAGCTGTAAGTAAAAGTTAACTATTACTATCATTAGTTTTAGTACTGCTGGACTATGTACATTAAAAAGACCCATTACCTTCAACTGAGTAAATAAATCAGTCTGTATTACCAACATGGAAAAAGAAGAATCATCAGGAACCCCCATGCATAATCCTTATCTTCTGGCTTTTTCCTCTCTGCCTTCACTTACGTTGGGACATATATTTTGTACAAATTGGTCCAAACATTGCTCCCCTCCCCAGGGCTGTGCAGGAGGTGAAGGACCAAGTTTCTGAAGCATCACAACAGGGTAAGTATGTGGTTAGCGTACTTAATTTGACCAAATTGAATGTCTTTGAGAAACACATCACTAAGGCTCCCATGAACAAGAGACAGGTGGGATCTCTGTGACAAGAGATGATCAGCAGGGGATGTTTCTAGACAAACAGGTGCTCTCTTTTTTCTTCTTTTTGTAAACAAGCTTCTGTCTCCTTTTTTTGAATTTTTGAATTTTCTTTTATTTATTTTCTTATACAGCAGGTTCTCATTAGTCATCAATTTTATACACATCAGTATATACATGTCAATCCCAATCGCCCAATTCATCACGCCACCGCCCCCCCCCCCGCGCTGCTTCCCCCCTTGGTGTCCATAGGTTTGTTCTCTACATCTGTGTCTCAATTTCTGCCCTGCAAACCGCTGCAGCTGTACCATTTTTCTAGGTTCCACATATATGCGTTAATATACGATATTTGTTTTTCTCTTTCTGACTTACTTCACTCTGTATGACAGTCTCTAGATGCATCCACGTCTCTACAAATGATCCAACTTCGTTCATTTTTATGGCTGAGTAATATTCCATTGTATATATGTACCACATCTTCTTTATCCATTCATCTGTCGATAGGCATTTAGGTTGCTTCTATGACCTGGCTATTGTAAATACTGCTTCAATGAACACTGGGGTGCATGTGTCTTTTTGAATTATGGTTTTCTCTGTGTATATGCCAAGTAGTGGGACTGCTGGGTCATATGGTAATTCTATTTTTAGTTCTTTGAGGAACCTCCATACTGTTCTCCATAGTGGCTGTACCAATTTACATTCCCACCAACAGTGCAAGAGGGTTCACTTTTCTCCACACCCTCTCCAGCATTTGTTGTTTGTAGATTTGCTAATGATGCCCATTCTAATTGGTGTGAGGTGATACCTCATTGTAGTTTTGACTTGCATTTCTCTAATAATTAGTGATGTTGAGCAGCTTTTCATGTGCTTCTTGGCCAACTGTATGTCTTCTGTGGAGAAATGTCTATTTAGGTCTTCTGCCCATTTTTGGATTGGGTTGTTTGTTTTTTTAATAGTGAGCAGCATGAGCTGTTTATATATTGGTGAGATTAATCCTTTGTCCACTGATTCATTTACAAATATTTTCTCCCATTCAGAAGGTTGTCTTTTCGTCTTGTTTATGGTTTCATTTGCTGTGCAAAAGCTTTGAAGTTTCATTAGGTCCCATTTGTTTATTTTTGCTTTTATTTCCATTACTCTAGGAGGTGAGTCAAAAAAGATCTTGCTGTGATTTATGTTAACAGAGTGCTCTTCCTATGTTATCCTCTAAGAGTTTTATAGTGTCTGGTCTTACATTTAGGTCTCGAATCCATTTTGAGTTTATTTTTGTGTATGCTGTTAGGGAGTGTTCTACTTTAATTCTTTTACACGTAGCTGTCCAGTTTTCCCAGCACCACTTATTGAAGAGACTGTCCCTTCTCCATTGTATATTCATGCCTCCTTTGTCATCGATTAGCTGACCATAGGTGCGTGGGTTTATCTCTGGGCTTCCTATCTTGTTCCATATATATTTCTGTTTTTGTGCCAATACCATATTGTCTTGATTATTGTAGCTTTGTAGTATAGTCTGAAGTCAGGGAGTCTGATTCCTCCAGCTCTGCTTTTTTCCCTCAAGACTGCTTTGGCTATTCAGGGTTTTTGTGTCTCCATACACATTTTAAGTTTTTTGTTCTAGTTCTGTAAAAAATGCCATTGGTAATTTGATAGGGATTACATTGAATCTGTAGATTGCTATGGGTAGTATAGTCATTTTCACATTACTGATTCTTCCAATCCAAGAACATGGTATGTCTCTCCATTTGCTGGTATCATCTTTAATTTCTTTCATCAGTGTCTTGTAGTTTTCTGCATACAGGTCTTTTGTCTCCCTAGGTAGGTTTATTCCCAGGTATTTTATTCTTTTTGTTGAATGGTAAACGGGAGTGTTTCCTTAATTTCTCTTTCAGATTTTTCATCATTAGTATATAGGAATGCAAGAGATTTCTGTGCATTAATTTTGTATCCTGCAACTTAACCAAATTCATTGATTAGCTCTAGTAGTTTTCTGGTGGCATCTTCAGGATTCTCTATGCATAGTATCATGTCATCTGCAAACAGTGACAGCTTTACTTCTTCTTTTCCAATTTGTATTCCTTTTATTTCTTTTTCTTCTCTGATTGCTGTGGCTAGGACTTACAAGACTATGTTGAATAATAGTGGTGAGAGTGGACATCCTTGTCTTGTTCCTGATCTTAGAGCAAATCCTTTCAGTTTTTCACCATTGAGAATGATGTTTGCTGTGGGTTTGTCTTATATGGCCTTTATTATGTTGAGGTAGGTTCCCTCTATGCCTACTTTCTGGAGAGTTTTTATCATAAATGGGTGTTGAATTTTGTCAAAAGCTTTTTCTGCATCTATTGAGATGATCATATGGTTTTTATTCTTCAATTTGTTAATATGGTGTATCACATTGATTGACTTGCGTATATTGAAGAATCCTTGCATCCCTGGGATAAATCCCACTTGATCTTGGTGTGTGATCCTTTTCATGTGTTGTTGGATTCTGCTTGCTAGTATTTTGTTGAGGATTTTTGCATCTATATTCATCAGTGATATTGGTCTGTAATTTTCATTTTTGTAGGATCTTTGTCTGGTTTTGGTATCAGGGTGATGGTGGTCTCATAGAATTAGCTTGGGAGTGTTCCTTCCTCTGCAACTTTTCAGAAGAGTTTGAGAAGGATGGGTGTTAGCTCTTTGCTAAATGTTTGATAGAATTCACCTGTGAAGCCATCTGCTCCTGGACAGTTGTTTGTTGGAAATTTTTAACCACAGTTTCAATTTCATTACTTGTGATTGGTCTGTTCATATTTTCTATTTCTTCCTGGTTCAGTCTTGGAAGGTTATACCTTTCTAAGAATTTGTCCATTTCTTCCAAGTTGTCCATTTTATTGGCATAGAGTTGCTTGTAGTAGTCTCTTAGGATGCTTTGTATTTCTGCGGTGTCTGTTGTAACTTCTCCTTTTTCATTTCTAATTTTATTGATTTGAGTCCTCTCCCTCTTTTTCTTGATGAGTCTGGCTAATGGTTTATCAATTTTGTTTATCTCCTCGAAGAACAAGCTTTTAGTTTTATTGATCCTTGCTATTGTTTTCTTTGTTTTTATTTCATTTATTTCTGCTCTGATCTTTATGATTTCTTTCCTTCTGCTAACTTTGGGTTTTGTTCATTCTTCTTCCTCTAGTTCCTTTAGGTGTACTATTAGATTGTTTATTTGAGATTTTTCTTGTTTCTTGAGATAGGCTTGTATAGCTATAAACTTCCCTCTTAGAACTGCTTTTGCTGTATCCCATAGGTTTTGGATCATTGTGTTTTCATTGTCATTTGTCTCTAGGTATTTTTTGATTTCCTCTTTGATTTCTTCAGTGATCTCTTGGTTATTTAGTAACATATTGTTTAGCCTCTATGTGTTTCTATTTTTTCCAGGGTTTTTCCTGTAATTGATATCTACTCTTATAGCGTTGTGGTCAGAAAAGATGCTTGATATGATTTTAATTTTCTTAAATTTACTGGGGCTTGATTTGTGACCCAAGATGTCATCTATCCTGGATACTGTTGCATGCACACTTGAGAAGAAAGTGTAATCTGCTGTTTTTGGATGGAATGTCCTATAAATATCAATTAAATCTATCTGGTCTGTTATGTCATTTAAAGCTTGTGTTTCCATAATTATTTTCATTTTGGATGATCTGTTCATTGGTGTAAGTGAGGTGTTAAAGTCCCCCACTATTATTGTGTTACTGTTGGTTTCCTCTTTTGTAGCTGTTAGGAGTTGCCTTATGTATTGCCTTATGTATTGAGGTGCTCCTATGTTGGGTGCATATATATTTATAATTGTTATATCTTCTTCTCTGCGCTTCCTGGACTAGGGTGGCTATTTCCTTTCCCATGTTAGGGAAGTTTTTGACTATAATCTCTTCAAATATTTTCTCAGGTCATTTCTCTCTCTCTTCTGCTTCTGGGACCCCTAAAATGCGAATGTGTCTGTGTTTAATGTTGTCCCAGAGGTCTCTTTGGCTGTCTTCATTTCTTTTCTTTTTTTTTTCTTTATTCTGTTCCGCAGCAGTAAATTCCACCATTCTGTCTTCCAGGTCACTTATCTGTTTTTCTGCCTCGGTTATTCTGCTGTTGATTCCTTCTAGTGTAGTTTTCATTTCAGTTATTGTATTGTTCATCTCTCTTTGTTTGTTCTTTAATTCTTCTAGGTCTTTGTTAAACATTTGTTGCATCTTCTCGATCTTCGCCTCCATTCTTTTTCCGAGGTCCTGGATCACCTTCACTATCATTATTCTGAATTCTTTTTCTGTAAGGTTGCCTATCTCCACTTCATTTAGTTGTTTTTCTGGGGTTTTATCTTGTTCATCTGGTACATAGCCCTCTGCATTTTCACCTTGTCTGTCTTTTTGTGAATGTGTTTTTTGTTCCACAGGCTGCAGGACTGTAGTTCTTCTTGCTTCTGCTGTCTGCCCTCTGGTGGATGAGGCTGTCTAAGAGATTTGTGCAAGTTTCCTGATGAGTGGGACTGGTGGTGGGTAGAGCTGGCTGTTGCTCTGGTGGGCAGAGCTCAGTAAAACTCTAATCCCCTTGACTGCTGATGGGTGGGGCTGGGTTCCCTCCCTGTCAGTTGTTTGGCTTGAGACGACCCAACACTGGAGCGTGCAGGCTCTTTGGTGGGGCTAATGGTGGACTCTGGGAGGGCTCACTCCAAGGAGTACTTCCCAGAACTTCTGTTGCCAGTATCCTTGTCCTCAGAGTGAGCCACAGCCACCCACTGCCTCTGCAGGAGACCCTCCAACACTAGCATGTAGGTCTGGTTCAGTCTCCCTTGGGGTCACTGCTCCTTCCCCTGGGTCCCAATGCACACACTACTTTGTGTGTGCCCTCCAAGAGTGGAGTCACTGTTTCCCCCAGTCCTGTCAGAGTCCTGTAATCAAATCCCGCTAGCCTTCAAACTCTGATTCTCTAGGAATTCCTCTTCCCGTTGCCAGACCCCCAGGTTGGGAAGCCTGATGTGGGGCTCAGAACCTTCACTCCAGTGGGTGGCCTTCTGTGGTATAAGTGTTCTCCAGTTTGAGAGTCACCCACCCAGCAGTTATAGGATTTGATTTTATTGTGATTGCGCCCCTCCTACTGTTTCTTTGTGGCTTCTCCTTTGTCTTTGGATGTGGGGTTTCTTTTTTGGTGAGTTCTAGTGTCTTCCTGTCGATGATTGTTCAGCAGTTAGTTGTGACTCTGGTGTTCTCCCTAGAGGGAGTGAGAGCATGTCCTTCTACTCCGCCATCTTGGTTCAGGCTCTTCTCGCTTCTAAACAGGTGCTGTCTTGAGGGTGTGTGGATGTGCCAGGGACAACATAAAGCAGTTCAGGAGTTATCTTCATTTTTAACCCTTTGTCTGAATGTCTAGTGTTAATCCTTAGTAAACTATGAGGGAGAGGGAGGAGGGGGAGGAGAAGAAAGGGGAGGGGCGGAGAGGAAAGGCCATATGATTTAGCCAGTTAAAACACAGAAGCCTTTTTTCTTCTCTTCAAAAAAGATGTTTTATGAGGAAAGAGAAACTGAATTTTCTCACCAGGAAAAAACTCACTCTCTTCTAAATGTCAATTTTAAAACCAAAGACGTTTTCCCAGTTTTAGACACTGATGAGTTAGCTCTCCATACTGAGGCTTACAAAGGGTATGTGAGGACTGAACTTGTCACTACCACCAAATGTTGCATGCCCCCTGGTTATGTAAAAAATGGCAGTTCTGAGGAGAAACAGAAGACCATTGACAGAACCAAGAAGATTCAGAAAATATAAACAGACCAATCACAAGTAAGGAAATTGAAACTGTAATTTAAAATCTTCCAACAAACAAAAGTCCAGGACCAAATGGCTTCACAGGAGAATTCTATCAAACATTTAGAGAAGAGCTGACATCCATCCTTCTCAAAATCTTCCAAAAAATTGCAGAGGGAGGAACACTCCCAAACTCGTTCTATAAGGGCACCATCACCCTGATACCAAAACCAGACAAAGATATCACAAAAAAAGAAAATTACAGACCAATATCACTGATGAATATAGATACAAAAATGCTCAACAAAATACCAGCAAACAGAATCCAACAACACGTTAAAAGGATCATACACCATGGTCAAGTGGGATTTATCCCAGGCATGCAAGGATTCTTCAATATATGCAAATCAATCAATGTGATTAACCATATTAACAAGTTGAAGGAGAAAAACCATATGATCATCTAAATAGATGCAGAAAAAGCTTTTGACAAAATTCAATACCCATTTATGATAAAAACTCTCCAGAAAGTGGGCAAAGAGGGAACCTACCTCAACATAATAAAGGCCATATACGACAAACCCACAGCATACATCATTCTCAACGGTGAAAAACTGTAAGCATTTCCTCTAAGATGAGGAACAAGACAAGGATGTCCACTCTCACCACTATTATTCAACATAGTTTTGAAAGTCCTAGCCACGGCAGTCAGAGAAGAAAAAGAAATACAAATTGGAAAAGAAGAAGTATAACCATCACTGTTTGCAGATGACATGATGCTATACATAGAAAATCCTAAAGATGCCACCAGAAAACTACTAGAGCTAATCAATGAATTTGGTTAAGTTGCAGGATACAAAATTAATGCACAGAAATCTCTTGCATTCCAATACACTGAAAACGAAAGATCAGAAAGAGAAATTAAAGAAACAATCCCATTTACGACTGCAACAAAAAGAATAAAATACCTAGAAATAAATCTACCTAAGGAGGTAAAAGACCTGTCTGTGTCGAAGAAGACACAAACAGATGGAGAGATATACCATGTTCATGGATTGGAAGAATCAATATTGTGAAAATGACTATATTACCCAAAGCGATCTACAGATTCAATGCAATCCCTATCAAATTACCAGTGGCATTTTTCACAGAACTAGAACAAAAAAATCTTAAAATGTGTATGAAGACACAAAAGATCCCGAATAGTGAAAGCTATCTTGAGAAAAAAAAAAATGGAGCTGGAGGAATCAGACTCCCTGACTTCAGACTATACTACAATGCTACAGTAAGCAAGACAATATGGTACTGGCACAAAAACAGAAAAATAGATCAATGGAACAGGATAGAAAGCCCAGAGATAAACCCACACACCTATGGTCAAGTAATCTATGATGAAGCAGGCAAGAATATATAATGGAAAAAAGACAGTCTCTTCAATAAGTGGTGCTGGGAAAACTGGACAGCTACATGTAAAAGAATGAAATTAGAACATTACCTAACACCATACACGAAAGTCAACTCAAAATGGATTTAAGACCTAAATGTAAGACCGGACACTATAAAACTCTTAGGGGAAAACACTCTTTGACATAAATCACAGCAATATCTTTTTGGATCCACCTCCTAGAGAAATGGAAATAAAACCAAAAATAAACAAATGGGACCTAATTAAACTTAAAAGCTTTTGCACAGCAAAGGAAACCATAAACAAGGCAAAAAGACAACCCTGAGAATGGAAGAAAATATTTGCAAACAAAGCAACTGACAAAGGATTAATCTCCAAAATTTACAAGCAGCTCATGCAAGCTCAATATCAAAAAAAATCACACAACCCAATCCAAAAATGGGCAGAAGACCTAAATAGACATTTCTCCAAAGAAGACACTCAGATGGCCAAGAGGCACATGAAAAGATGCTCAACATCACTATCAGAGAAATGCAAATCAAAACTACAATGACATATCATCTCACACTGGTCAGAGTGGTCATCATCAAAAAATCTACAAACAATAAATGCTGGAGAAGGTGTGGAGAAAAGGGAACCCTCTTGCACTGTTGGTGGGAATGTAAATTGATACTGCCACTATGGAGAACAGTATGGAGGTTCCTTAAAAAACTAACAACAGAACTACCATATGACTCAGTAATCCTACTACTGGGCCTTTACCCTGAGAAAACCATAATTCAAAAAGACACATGTACCCCAATATTCACTGCAGCACTATTTACAATAGCCAGGACATGGAAGCAACCTAAATGTCCATCAACAGATGAATGGATAAAGAAGATGTGGTACATACATACAATGTAATATTATTCAGCCATCAAAAGCAATGAAATTGGGTCATTTGTGGATGGACCTAGAGTCTGTCATACAAAGTGAAGTAAGTCAGAAAGAGAAAAGCAAATATCATATATTAATGCATATATGTGGAATCTAGAACAATGGTACAGATGAACCTATTTGCAGGGCAGGAATAGAAACACAGACATAGAGAATGGACGTGTGGACACAGGGGGGAAGGGGAGGGTGGGATGAATTGGGAGATTAGGTTTGACATAAATATACTACCATGTGTAAAAGAGATAGCTAGTGGGAACCTGCTGTATAGTGCAGGGAGCTCAGCTCGATGCTCTGTGATGACCTACATGGGTGGGATTGCGGGGGAGGCTGGGAGGGACGTCCAAGAAGGAGGGGATATATGTATACATATAGCTGATTCACTTCGCTTGTACAGCAGAAACTAACACAACATTGTAAAGCAATTATACTCCAATAAGAAAAGGGGGGGGGGATATGTTCACATGTTTAAAAAAAAAAAAAAAAAAGAAACGCTGAGCAGTTGCAGCCACCAATAAGAAAGGAAAGCCTGTCCAGTGGGAACTACATGCAAACCTTCCAGTGATGGGGAGTGAGGCATTCTTGGAGATCATCTGCGAAAACGGCAGCCCACAATTCCTCCCACGCCTGTGCATGCACACTCCTCCTCCCATCCAGAGGTGGGGTCTATTTCCTGCCCCTTCAATCTGGCTGGAGTTGTGACTTGCTTTGACCAACAGAATGTAGCTGAAGTGACACTTTGTCTATTCTAGGCCTAGGATTTCAGAGATCTTGCAGCTTCTGTGTTTGCCCTCTTGAGTTTGGCCTAGACTACTAAATGATGAGAGATCTCATGGAGAGAGAGGGCATGTGGAGGAGGGCCAAGGTGTCCTAGCCAACAGCTAGTACCAAGGTCCCAGACATGTGGAGTAAGGTCATCTTGGATCCACCAGTTGCAGTAAAACCACTGCAGCTTGGAACACACATGAGCCCTCCCCAGATTTCTGGTCCACAGATGTGTGAGCAAAACAAGTCATTGCTGTTTTACGTCACTAGGTTTGTAGATGATCTGTTATGAAGCAACAGATAACTGAAACAGACAACTGAAACAGACATCTTACAGTTCTCTCTCTCTCTCTCTCTCTGAGTGGCTCCAAAGGCTACATGCCTGGGTTTCTATACCCTCCATCTGTGCTGTCTTCTACTTATTCCTGGGTCCCTCCCAATTTTATTCCAAGGCACAAAGTACACATCTCATGTAAAATGTTCTTAACAACACAAGAGAGAGTATTATACCACTAACTGTGGGAGACATACAGTTAAGACCTGTATTAGGGCTTGTTCAAGAAAGGGGGCATTTGCTATCAAACGCTTGTGGGGGGACAGGATGAAATGATGCTGTTGGAAAGCATTTCTTCAAGTGAGGTTTCAGGATTTCGTCCAACTTCCGACAAGAAAGTTAGAGAAGTAGTCACTTACGACATTTGTGTGTGCATTTATATCTCTAGAAAATTACAGCCAAGCCTAAGGGAACGCTCATTAAATACTGTTAACTAAGATCTTCATATTGTGGATTTTAAAGGAAGATAACAATATTCACCTGAGGACAAAAACATGCTCTGTTGATGGATAATGTTAAATTCCCTTGGCAGGAAATTCCTCCAAAGCATTGTCTCCAGAAAGCCAGGGGCTCTCAGGGCGTGGCCATGTATGCTTTGGGTTCCTGTGAGGTGAACATCACAGGTTTCCAAAGGAGGCTAAGGCAGCATCTGCTAACTTTATACCAGATCAGGCCTGAAACGACATTTGAAAAGGAGTCAAACTGCCTTATTCTAAGTTGTTTTCACCAGAAAGGCAAACCTGATGAATATTAACGACCTTCTTCCCAGAATCATGTACGTACACAGGTCTTGCATATAACATTGGCCCATCATGGATCCCAGGTTAAAAACCTCTATCGTGGTGGTACACTAGCTCCCTCAGGACTGGAGACATACACTCTGCTGCAGCCTTCATCCTAGGAATGTTTCCACTGACACTCCTGCACTGGCTTCCACAGGAACATAAATCTCGCTGTGAATCATCTCACTCTCTCGCAGAGACTAATGAAGAAGAACATATAATGAAGCACTGTAATACTCTTTTAATATGTACCTCACCAGATACACAGCATAGAGGAACATAATTTATAATCCACCAAATCAGATGAGTATTTTCACCAGTTCCTGCCCATATACTTGCAGGCCTGGCCATGCATTTCATATTTCATTTCTATTTCTATATTTTGTGCTCAAGGCGGGATGGCTGCTTGTTTACACAAGTTTTAATATTGTTATTAGCAGTATCCGGTCTTTTTTCTATCACACTACTTTTGAATGTTTTCTGGCTTTAAGGGCCCAAGGACACCAAAAAACTGTTAAGGTTCAAAAATCATTAGATGTTGCCTGCTGTAAGCTCGTATATGCCCCTTAGGGACATGAAACATAATCAAACTCCTTAGAAATCTGTCTCAACATTTAATATTATTTTATTTAACAAAAGATTAAGTTTAAAAATTATCATTTTGAGAAAGGGGCATATGTGACACTCAGAGATGGACTTATGCTCTATTTTCAGAGAATTCTGTTGAGACAGATTACAGTTATTGACTGTATTACAGTTACTGACACTTACTCCTGGCTGGATTCTTGGCTAAGTCTTTTATGTAAATCACCTTATCTAATCCTCACAACACAACAGAATAAGGGAGGTGGCTCACTGGCTAGCTGGTCATCAAACTTGCTTCCCTTTGCTCTGCACAGTTGGGTGCTTTCCCAGCCTCCCTTGCAGTTGGATGGGGTCACATGACTGAGTTCTGCCAATGGAACGGCGGTGAAAATAAGGAAAGCATCTTCTAGGCTTGGCCCATATAATCTTACTCAATCCTCCTTGCTCTCTCATTTCCCCCACCAACTGGTCGATTGTAGAGATCTGCAGAGCAGAAGGCAGAGCTACAAGATGGAAGGAACCTGGGTTGCTGAATCACGGTGCAGTACCCCACCCTCAGAATACCCACAGTAAACTGGTATGTGAGCAAGAGATAAACTTCTATTGTCCTGAGTCACTGATATTTTGGGGTTATTTGTCACAGCAGTTACACTGTACTGAAAGTACTTTTATGAGCATAGAGAGGCTGAGTAATCTGCTCATAGTCACATAGCTATTAAGAGGTAACAGATTTAAATCCGAGTGTTTTGTTTTTAGAAAACATGTTATTAACTGCTATTTGATTATATTCCCTTTTTCCAAGTTAATTTTCACCATACGTAACATAATCTTCTTTTATACCTGATTTACTATATTTGTGGGAAGTGGTTGGACAGAGTCCAAAGTTTGAGAGAAAGAGAAGATAATTTCTTCAAATAAATTATCTGATTTCATATCTCTTTATTAACCATGTCAGAAAAAGGCTATGTTGTTTACACAATTTTGCAGGAGATCTCTGTTACTCTGTGAAAGTTTATATTCAGAGATTCTTTAGTAATTACTAATGCTCTATAACAAATTATCCCCCAAACTTAGTGGTTTAAAGCATTTAGTATTTCTACCACTTTCTGCGAGTCAGGAGAAGGCTAGCTCAGTGGTCTCTTATGCGGTTGCACTCAAGGTGTCGGTTGGGGCTATATCATCTGAAGGCATGACCATTCACTTCCAGAGTGGCTGACTCACACATGGCTGGCAACTTGGTCTGGTTGTTGGTAGGCAGCCTCACTTTCTCTCCACTGGGCTGTGTGACCACCATCACAGCATGGTGGCTTGCTTGCCCCGGAGTGAACAAGTCCAGAAACCAAGGCAAATGCGACAAGGTCTTAGGACTGCTCAGCAAAGTCACAGACCATTATTTTTGCAATTTCCTATTGATCAATTCCTACTGATCACATTGGGATCAGTGCTGATCGCTTATTCACAGTTGGAAGAGGATACACAAGGGAGCGACTACTAGGAGACAGGGGTTACCAGGAGCCACTTTGGAGCTTAGCTACCACAGGAGCCCACCCATTCATCCAACACATACACTGAGCACATACTGAGGAACTGGGGACAAAGCACAGAAGAAAACAGACTAAAGTCCCTGCTTTCATGATACACACATTCTACAAGAGGCCAGAAAGGCAATAGGTGTAATCAATAAGTAAATTATATAGTATGCCAGAAAGTGGTAAGGAGAGAGACGGCATGATCAAGGGGAGGGGGAATGCCGGGGTTGAGACTGTTCGCAATTTAAAATAGAGAGATGTCGGTGGGCCTCACTTAGGCTTGAAGGAGGTGAAGAAGTATGCCAGGAGGAAGAGCGTTCCAGGCACTGCAAACGGTAACTGCATAGCCCTTGAGGTGGGAGTGTGTGCCATGGGCAAGGACCAGCAAGGCAGTCGAGGTGGCCGTAGGAGGGAACTCAGGGAGAGGGCTGTAGGAGGTGAGACGAGGCAAGTAACAGAGGGGAGAGCATAGACCCTGTAGGACATTCAAGGCTCCTGGGAGAGCTCTGACTTTCACTCTGTGAAATGCGAAGCCACTGGACGGTTCTTAGCAGACAACTGATACTATTTGATCTAACACTAAAAAAACCTCATTCTGGTGGCTGACATCGGAATAGACAGGCCAAGCGTGGGAACAGGGAAACAAAAATTAGGAGGCTCCTGTAAAAATCCAGATGAGAGCTGATGATGGCTTATTTTGGAGTGTCATCAGTGCAGGTGGTTAGCGGTCAGATGCTAGATTTATTTGGCAGGTGACCTAGTGCGATCCATTCACCTTTCTAGGTAAAGGTTTTATTTAGGAGAAACAGCATTTTTATTATATCCCAGCACCCTGGGCTGTCAAATGGTGCCCTGCAGTTTCTGAGAAGCTTCAGAGAGATGTGCTACCAGGAACTGAGGTGGGACAGATGGGTGGAGTTTCATGTCCCTCTACCCCAGTTTTTAAGGGCAGCTGTGTTGACATACTTCATTATGTGGGGTGAGGGCAACCTTCTTAAGACAGACCAGAAACTCCAATGCCCTAAAGGAAAAGACAGACACGCCCCCCCGCCCACACACGGTATGAAACAATACACCATTTATAAAACTATAAAGAAACTATAGGTTAGGAAAAATATTTGAAACACATGAAAATAGTTTACTATTCTAATGTTTTAAAAAAACTCAAAAATTCATAAGAGGACAACCAAGTGAAAAAAAAACAAATGGGTAAAGGGCATTTTCAAAATGAGCCTCCTAGTAGTACCTCCTTCACTGCATTGTTATGAGGTTAAAAGGACAGCATATGTAAAGTGCTTAGCACACAGTTCCTATTACAAAAGAAATGCCCAATATGTTGTCCGCCACTACCGTCACCACAACCGCCACCGTTGCCACTGCTGCAATCCCAAGATGACTATCACCGCCACCATACCACCACCAGCAACTTAGTCATCATCACTACAGTGTAAAAGCCACCACTGATGTGAACCTCAGTCAACCCTGTAGGCCAGTTTCAACTCAGCTCCCCCCCAAGTAAATTCTCCACCTGTGGTGACCAATGATATATTACCTTTTCATGATTTTCTATTAGGATCTCAATGACAATGTTCTGAAACTTGATATCCATGATGGCTGCTACCGTTTCTTCCTGAGGACGCAGCAGGGTGGGTCCGAACACCACGCCAAGGTTTGCCACCGTCATCAAATTCTGCTTGTGGTTGTTAGCAACGCTGGTAGGAAGGAAAAGAAATGGCACAAATGAGAGAAATAGTGTATGAGTGGACAGCTGACCTCCTGTACCCTTCCCATCTTCAGACGCCTCATCTGGTAGGAGCCAGATCTGGGGACATGTTCGGACGCCTCTGGAGTCCAAAGAGAGACTTTTCTGCTCCTATTTTCGTCTACCAAAGGTTCAGAAATCTCCAGTGTTTGGGCTGTTTTGCTATTTCAGGATACGACACTCCTTACAATTCCCATTTTGCCTAAAACAACCAACCAACCAACCAACCAACCAACCAAAGCAGCTTGCCTTCCAAAATGTGAACCTTTGCACATCTGAATCCCTATTCTGCAAATCCAGGTAACTGCTAATCCCTCTTAGTTACAACTTTTAAACTTGGCTGCTGCTTAAACCGCTGTGATCATTAGCATTTTCTCTACTGCAAAGATTAAAAACTCCTGACGGCTTTAATACATTTGCAAATATAGGCCCAAAATAGACCTAATTTTTTTAAATGGGTAGATCTCGGTCAGGAAATTCAGCACTTTAGGCTCAAAGTATTAAAGCCCCATCATAGTAGACACGTGGCTTACGTTAAGCCAAACATTTCTGCATAAACAGAAATAAAAATGCACTACTATACATCCATGTATATGGCTGTGTTTATATTGCCACTTACTCTCAAAGTCCAAGGAACACACAGGGTCAGGAGTATTGGGGCTGAGTAAACTGCTAAACACATATGCATATTTCTGGATAAACAACTACTCGAAACATATATCTGAACTCCACACCCAGGGCACCATGACCTAGCCATAAAATTTCATTGTTCATTTGCTGGCCCCATGTACAAAAATATACCAATTATCTATTGACAACAAATAAGTTAAAAGTTAAGGCCATTCAGTATTGTTAAGAAAATATTAGAGGCTTCCACCTAATATTTCCACCTGTTAGAAGAAGGAAACTATTCATTACTAGAAACTAGAGAGAAATTGGGCAGAGATGCCAGTTTGCACAGACATACCTCCCTAGCACTTAGTGCTATTTATACTGAGTATTTGTTTTTCACACAATTCTATAAATGTTTACACTGTTTCTCTTGGATACTTCTATTTTGTAGGAGGAAAAAGAGGTTCTACTGCTTTAACTGCTGGTTTTGAAACTGAGCCTTTACTGAACACTACATTAACCAATTTTATCAGCAGATGTGTATTTTTCTTTCGTTTTCTAGGGCTAAACGTCTGATTTCATAAAAAGCTCCTCCTCTGAAAGGGATGGTTAAGTCTATGAAACGTGAACTGTGAAACAGCCCAGTCAGGAAGGGAACTTGCTTTCTGATTGCTAAACAATACCTGCAGCAAGGAGATGTTTCCACTGATGCCTTGGCCTGTTTCTGGTCCAAGTAATAATATTTTACAAACATTTTCTGAGTTCTAGCTGAATCTCCTGATGTTACTTATAGTTTTCCATTCTACCCAAAACTGTATCAGGTTTCTAGTCTGAAAGCGTTAAAGCAAGGGGAAAGGCTGGCAAAGGGGAAAGGCTTTGGTTCTGGGCCTCAGTCAATCAGTAAGTCTGCATGTTTACAAGCTGCTTGTAACACCACTACTTTCAACATCAGTTCCTTTGTGCAGGAAGTGAATTCCATGCCTTTATACTTCCCCTCCCAAATAAGCCAAGTCAGTAGACTTACCTTCTTGTCACAAAAGTCCCTGTGTAAATGAATCAACAAGCTATTTATGTATGAAAGCACTTTTAAATTGTAGACCAATATAAAAATATAGGGTTTGGACGATGATCACTTTCACCATCACGCTTCTCAACACAATCTGACTAAAGCAACAGCCTCTTAACGAGGCTCTCTGACTAGACTCTCTGGGTTTGCTGCACCCTGCCTGCCACCACCAGCTACCGTCTACAACTTAGCTCCACTCAAGGCAGTCCTCTGTTGAAAACTACAATGGCCTCACACCTCACTGGGTCACTGAGAGAGAACACAGTGACACAGTGTATGTGCAAGTGTTCAGCGACGCTTGCAGAGCTGGAACGTTCTGATAATGGTGACCATAAACCACTGGTGGGCTCCACTGTTTTTAATGTCAAACTCCTATGATGTAGCACAGCTTTTCCAACTCACCTCTAAGCCCTCTGTCACCTCCCAGCTCTGGGTCCCTGAGCAAGGGACTCAGTGTTTAAGCTTTGGGTTCCTCATCTTTTAAAAAAGGGGATGAGGGCTTCCCTGGTGGCGCAGTGGTTAAGAATCCGCCTGCCAATGCAGGGGACACGGGTTTGGGCCCTGGTGCGGGAAGATCCCACATGCCGTGGAGCAACTAAGCCCGCGCGCCTAGAGCCTGTGCTCCGCAAGGAGAGAAGACACTGCAATGAGAAGCCTGTGCACCGTAACCAAGAGTAGCCCCCGCTCGCCACAACTAGAGGAAGCCCGCGCGCAGCAAAGAAGACCCAACGGAGACAAAAATAAATAAATAAAATAAATTTAAAAAATAAAATAAAATAAAAAAGGGGGTGAGGTGAATAATACATCTACTTCGTGAGGTTGTTGTATCAGTTAAATGTGTTACCGTGTGGGAAATGCAGTGATGATTATTATATTCATTCACTACCCATCCTCTTTCCACTTTCACATCTACCTGCCTTTGTCAATCTTCTCCCTAGAACGTTCTCTTACCCTTCTTTCTTTGCTTGGCAAACTGTTGGTCTTCAAGGCACGGCGCCAATGGCTCCCTTCCCTTCTGAAGTCTTTGTCTAGTCTCTCCCCAGTCCTCCACCCCTCAATGAAGGCAGGAGTGTTGGCCCCTGGATTTATTACATGTTATTAAGGTCTCGACTACTGCCTTAGGGTAGAGACCGTGCTTATTTTAGTTGGTAGCACCAGTGCTGAGAGCAGTGCCCGGCCCAGGAGAAACACAACAAATGTTCAATGAGGTTTTAAAAGACGACCCGAGTTTCTGAGTAGACATTAAACAATAATTCTCAACCCAACTACTTAATCAGAAAACCTCAAATTATTACTGATGATTTTTGGGGAATGTATCTCAACTCTCCCAACCTCCCTTTTCAAAGTCTGGAACTGTGTTCCATTTCTTAGATTTAATTAATGAGCAATAATTACTCCGATTTACTGGCCCAAATGACCAAAGGCATTTGGAAAAAACCTATGGTAATTGTGGATAAGCATCTCTGAATATAAATACGCTTGAGGCTACCCAATGTAACTCATTTCCTTTTTAATGATCCATTTTATTTTAGAACTTAAAAAAACACATTGATCTAAGTCTTACGAAACTTTTGGGGAAAAAGGCTATACCTTTCATGACTAGCTACCATTATCTTTCGGCACACTGAGGTAACAAATTGATCTATCACTTGGTTGTTACTGCTCACAACTTGGTACAGCTATGCTCATTACTCCAGAATTAATTATTATCGGCTGGAGATTGCTACGTAACCCAGACAGAAAGGCACAGACCTCAGTCTCTGCTGGCACTGGCCATCCATTATAACTTGATGCATTTACCCATGTGTGGGAGGAGGGCTGGCAGAGCACTGAGAAGCCTGGTCTAGCCAAGGCGACGGGGCTCATTCATTAGTGAGGTCTATAAAACACAGAGAACTTGCTTTCCGGGTTGGTAACTGAGCTGCTTGAGCTCTTCCCCACACAGCCCAGAATGTCATGTTGAGTCTTGACTTAAAATCCACACACAAGAGTCTCTTATGCATTATTGCATATTCCACTGAGGGAGTCTTTGACAGGCCTTCCCTAGGTCCACGTGGACTCTTCTGTGGAGAATTCTAAGACAACTGCCAATTCTACAGGCTTCCTCTGCAGGCGGCAGAGAAACAGTTTCCACATGCGATTTTAAGGGAAAGCCCGGTTCCTTCTGTGACTGTTCAGAGTTTGCCACATCAGCTGAGAAGCAGGGCATCTCCTGAGGGGCATGCCTTCAGGGCAGTTGGTGGGGGATCGGCATCCCATGTTCCCTGTGGTTCCCTAATGAATTACGGTTAATGAGGAAAGAGCATGTTAAAAGGAAAATGGCCATTGCCACCTTTGCTTCAAGGGAAAGTGGATGGGGACTCTGGATTGGTCTGATACCCTCTGAGAGGCAGAAGGAGGTAAATTACTTCCAGATGAAGATGGTGGTGGGGGAGCACTATGAGGGGAGGAGAGTGGAGGCAACTCTTTTGGGGCCTGTAATACAGAGATGTCCATGCTGTTCTGGGGATCACATCTGTCTTCCTAGCATTTAAATGAGAGTCAGAGCTCTGGAAGTGCTGAGAGGTACTTTATAACCACAGACTGGTCCTGATGTACCAACAATACCTAAGCCTGCTGCTAGGTCTGCAAATAGGTTTCATCTTGAGGCCTGCAGTGCTATGTCGAGGAGTGTTAAAGTTGCATCCTGGCTCCACTGGACACAATGTGGTGACAGATTAGCACTATCTGCGATGAACCAGATGGGTGGAGGTTACAGCACAGCAACACTTTTATCTGCCATCCTTTATTTGTTTGTTTCAGCTTCCAGTGTTAAGTAATGACAACTTAGACTTGTAAGGTGTTTTAGAGTTTACAGGAGCTCTGCAACATTTTTTAATGTTGTTTGAACTTCATGTAAGTCTAGAACAGTAGCTCTCAAACTTTCTGACAATAACCTATGGTAGGAAACATATTTTCCCATATAACACTTCACTAGTATATACATACATATATACACACATAGAGAGAGGTACACACACATACGTACTTGCATATCAGAAACACGAGTTACTAGAAGCACAAGTTTCAGAAACAGTAAGTGTGATAAATTCTGTTATTTTTTATTCTATTCTGGTCATCTTTCTGCTACTAAATCCATTTTACAATCCATTAATGTGTCATGACTTAAAATTTGAAAAATGCCATTCTATAGGTATGGAGTACAAATATTATTTCCAATTTATAAATATGGGGGAAAAAAAGCTAAAGGAGACAGGATAGCACAGGGAGTGGAGTCATACAGACATTCCCAGCTGGATGACAGGAGGCGGGTCACTTGGCTTCTCTAAACCCCTTTCTTCACCTATAAAACACAAGCAACAGTACCTACCTCATAAAGTTTGAGGATGATTAATAAGACTAGGTGAGTCAATCTCTTGGCCTGAAATAATGGCTTACTAAATGACAGCTAGTATTGTTCATGGTGGTGGTCAAGGTAGTGGTGATGACAGTGGTGAAAGGAGAAGCAAGTGCCAATTTAAGTCACACTGTAAATTGGTGTTGTCACCTGGTGTCCTGCTTCTGCCTGGCGCAAGGAACCCTGTCTCTTCCACCTGTATTTCAAGGGCTATTTTTCTCTTCTGGTTATCCTTTTTTTTTTTCATTTCTTCTTTTTTAAAAATTATGAAATACTTCAAATCCACAGAAAAATTCAAAATATATTATTACTTATTTTCTATCATTACCCTATAAGCACCTCACATGACAGGCTGAGAGCCTCATAGGAAGCTACAGCAAACCCACCACACTCACTTCGCCTTCAAGGGCACCAACTTGCCCCTGGCCTGCCTGGCAAGTCTTCCCCTAACCGCCCACCTGCCTGCAAAGCCCAGTTCTAGACACCTCCCTGACGGGAGGCCACACAGAGCTCTAAGTGATTATGTTCACAATCAATCCCGTGGGACATTTCTACCCTGACTGCTTCCCTTCTCATGAGTGTCTCAGGACTGGGGGCTGGATCCAGATCTTGGAGTGCATCCCCTGCAGCACACAGGCAGGCACTGGGTAGGGCCCAGGTTACCAATCCGGAAAGTAGTTGAGTGTGTGGGCACCTAAGCTGCAGTAAATATCACTTATCTCCCTACTACCCTCTCAGGGATAGAGAAGCTCCGAGCTCTGGGGCCAAGAAGGATTAGCTGGAAAGGAAGCTACTGGAACTTATACTTTTTTTGTGGCTACCCAAGGCAAGTTTAGTTTCAAGGGTTGTCAGCGAGGCTCCTTCCACCAACTTCAACTTCAATCTTAGTATAGAGTGGGGAAAGGGTGGGGGGAATCCTCACCACCACTGGCTGAGAGTTTTTTACTGAGTCAGACTGTGTGTGTGTGTTGCCTGGATACCACCTGAACTCGGTGAGACAGGACCAGTCTGGATGGTGCTCAGGAGGCTTCTGCCAAGGAAATCCATCAGAGCCATAAATACAGCTTTGCTGGGCTGTCCTGATGGCTGGCACCAGAATGAGCGTTTAAAATAAATTTTTCCGTGCACTTACTGGGGTCATGCTCACCAACCATATTTAATATCTTTCTGGGAATGGTTATCCAGTGAGAAGCCAGATTGGAAGCTCTGAATAACTGAATGCTGCTTATGATGGATACTTTTACCCAGTATAATCTTCAAGACAGCTGCTTGAGACAAGTAGGTGAGACTATCGCTGCCATTTAACAGAGGAGAAAACTGAAGCACTGAGAAGTTAAGTAATTTGCCTGAGGTCACACAGCTAATGAAGGGCAGAGCCAGGAAAGGAACTCGGGGTGGCTGCAGAGCCCATCATCTTCACCTTAGCACTCTGCTGCTCCCACACAACTACGGGTCAGTTCAGCTGGGCTGAAAGAGGCATTTTGTTTCCTCAGAAGATCCAACCACAAATGAATACATGGAGCAGTTACACGCTTGGGCACGTGGGAGAAAAAGTAGTGGTTATAATAGAGGGAAAAAAAGCCGCTCCCTCATTCACCACCCAAATCACTAAACCGGAAGAAGGAAAGAAAAAGCAAGAGAGAGGAAGAAAAAGCAGGTATGCCTATGAGAGTGATACTGGGCTAAACATCATTTCTACTCCCTTCCTGAAGTGGCTTCATGCTTGACAAAAACATGAAAATGACGAAATAGCCCTCAAATATGACAGCATTCCATTTGCAGTCGGCTGGCAGAGTCAGAGAGCTGCAATCATGAAAGAGTGAACACTTTAAGACTGAGAGAGAAGGATGAATTAAAAGGAAGAAAGGAGGACGGGCCAAATGGATGATTTCGAGAGCCCCCTCAAAAAGACAATTATGGCCGCATGTGCAGCCCGGCAGGCTGCTCCGCTTTCATCCAAGGGTCTCAAAGCTCTGTGAATAACTACCAATGTCTTCTCTGTTTCTGGTGAAATGTGTAAAACTATATTTCAGACGGAAAAACTTCACTGCTAAGATGTTAAGTATTGACAAGTATCATATACATCGACTTTAACGCCCGCTTACAGAAGCCCACTTGGTACTGAAAATCCTTCAGAGAAAAGGAAAAAGGATTTGGGTAAATGCAGCAAAGTCAAGGTACCTCTTGGCATATAGCTTGCAGTCTAAAGTGGAGACTGTTCTAAAATCTGAGCGTGCAACCAGCTCTATTTCCCCTCTGGTCTCCTCCAATCCAATACCACTACCTGTTTGAAACCGACCAAAGGCTTCTGACTGTTTTTAATTACAGGTTAAAAACCCTCGGCCTGCAAGATCCCACATGATCTAGACCCTTCTCCACCATGCCCCCCTTGGCTAAAACTGGGCTAAAACTCTCGTTAGGCCTGGGTGCCTTCCTTCCTAATACTGATGCTCCCTGACGGGGAAGCCCTGCAGCCCCTCTTGATCTGGCTCTCTCCTAACTTATCACTCTCACTTCCCAAAGAGGTCTTTCTGGATGCCCCATACCAGGTCAGATACCTCATTACAAAACTAATTCCTCAATTCTCCTTCCTAGCACTTGGTGAATTATGTCATTATTCACGGAATTGTCATTGTCTGTCTCCTCCACTTACTAGAAGTTCCAAGAAAACTGGGATGGCATTATCCTCCCTTACTGTCCCATCGCCAGGGCCTAGCACAGAGTTTGCCCTTATCAGGTGTTGGTGAAAAAAGAGAACACGCGCATGCTTTGGGAGGCCACCTTCCTCTGAGGCTCTCAAGGCTCAGCCGCACTGAATGCCTGGTTTAAACTTCCACATAATCTACTGGTGTCTCAGCACCTTTGCTAAGTGGGACAGTGGTCAGGGGAGTGGCCAGAGCAGCTCACCCTGACATCGACAGCGTGGAATAAACCAGGCAGCTCTCATTGGCCACAGTGCTAATCTGGAAGGTACGAAGGCCATAAAATACTCATAGGGTATAATTATCATTATCACATGAGTGATCTAATAAGCATTATAAATTACAGCATAAGCTTACCATATTATACCAGTCTCTTTCCAATATACTTAAACCTTCTAGCATAGTGTCTCCTGCATCTCACTCTTCCCTTTCTTATCCCTTTCTGAAATCCCTTTATTTCCTGCCTGCCTTAGATTATTAACATCGACATCAACAACAGCAGCAACTGATACTGACCGAGCGAGCACCTCCTGTGAGACGAGCATTAAGCACTGCAGTGATTACCCCATTTGATCTTGACAATAACCCTATGAGGTTAAGTTCCAATCCTATCCCACAGGAAGAAGCTAAGGCTCAGAAAACCCAGAAATTTGTCCCAGGTCACAAGTAGTGACCTGTAGTAGGGCTGAACAAGTAGTAGGGCTGGAATTTGATGCCACGCAGTCTGCAGTCCAGAGCTACTTACTGCTCCTAGATGCTCTCTGATACAATGCAGTGCATATATGTGTGTGTGTGTGTGTGTGTGTGTGTGTGTGTGTGTGTGTGTGTGTGTGTGTAAACATGTGTGAGATATAATATATACAGTATATCATCTGCCATTTTTATCTCACTTGCCTCTCTTCTCTTCTACATAGCCTAGCCTTAAAGAGAACATGGGTATAAGGAGAACCGGATTATTTTTAAAAGGATGATTTGAAAGCAAACAAGGATATTAGGTTCATCTCTGCCCATCAACAGTGTAAAACCCCTAAGCTTTTCTACTGGGAGAAAACTAATCTGGGTCACGGGAATTACTGGCCTCCTCCGGAATAGGCCAGGTTTCATTAACAATAAGAATTATACTTTTGCTGCTAAGCTGCTTAATTTTTCTAAATTAGTCACAGCTGTTTAGAGACTAACAACAGGCCAATCTGAATTCTATTTGCCCTACGTGGTCTCAGCTACTTGGTATTTGAATAGTTTTGTGCACATGGAAGGCACATCCCTTCAGTCTAGGGGTTACTGGATGGACTTCCCCACTCTGGTCCTGGCTGGTTCAGGCTCTGGCCTGTAGCCGTATTCTTGGACCCAGTCCACAGGCCCAGATGGGGAAGCACAGCACTGGTCCAGGGAACCCTGCTTCCTGGAAAATTACTTAACTATTTCAAATTACATAACAATCCATTATAAAGTCCAGTGTCATTGTCATTTCCAAAGCATTTTACAGTTTTTAAAGTCCTTTCACATGATCATTGATTGACTGATTTTGAGGCTTATGTTCTCCAGTCTATAGAGAGATGCTGGAGCACAGAGGAGGCATAATAGTTGCACCGGTGCATGCCAACCTGATGTCACGGAGCACTGCAAATATATCAGTTCCTGCTGGTGGTGACACTTCCTTCAATGGCTCAGCCTCTCACCTTTAGGTGAGCACTGTCCAAAAAGGCAGGCCATGGAGGAATTGCCTTAGGACTTTCTACTGCCTATTATGTGCCAGGGACTTCTTTAAGTGCTGGGGATACAGCCATGAGCAAAACAGTCACCCCCCACTCCCAAATACCCTGCTTTAAAAGCTTACGTTCTTTTGGGATTGGACAGACAATAAGCAAATAAAATCTAGGGTGGAAACGGAGCACTTGCGGACTGTCTGCAGTTCTAGGCACAGTGGTGAGGGAAGGGATCACTGAGAGGGAGGTATGTACTAGCGACCTGAAGGAGGGAAGGAAGCAAGCCACGTGGATCTCTGGGAAGAACGCTCCAGGGGAGCAAAGAGCAGATGCAGATGCCTCAGGGAGCAACCTGTGGGGCACGTTGGCAGCACCAGTGAAAGCCAGCGTACCTGCCGCAGAGCCATCAAAGGGGAAGGTATCAGGACCAGTCAGGTCACAGACTCAAGAGGCGGAAAATCCTTGCAGGCCACTGTAGGAGCTTCCCTCTCCACTCAACGAGATGAAAAGCCATGAGAAAATTCTGATCAGAGAGATAACACAATTCGCTATGCCTCTCTGCAGACTCAGAAAGGTCTCACCTACTAAGACTTAAATGCCCCAATTCCACGGGCACAAGAGATGTAAGAACTTCACAAACTAGCACAAGGCCCCGTGAGAGAATTCAAGACACGCAAAACCCAGAATATGCTACTTTTCATATTTATTTAAGTAACTGAAATGTGTAAGGCACCGTGCCTTTGCATCTATGTCTGTGTTAACGTGGTAGGTCTCTGAAGTCGTTCCACATTTTTCTCTTTGTCATTGTGCTAAGTCTTCCCCTGACTTCCCCACTGGGAGGTTGTAAAAGAACAGAATGTTTAGCCAATGAACTGGAGGCCTAGAGTCTAAGTAACAGCCTCTAGGTGCTAGTTACCTGCTACCTAGCTAACAGTCACCCACAAAGAACACCAATATTAAACGTGTTATGTAAACCTTTATAAAGCCCATCGAACTGAACCATCTTAACAACCTTTAATTAACTACAAGAACAGATCCATATTACTACACCCATTTTACAGATGAAAGGTCAGGGACAAAAGGAACTACATCAAAGGTTAAGGGATTGGCCCCTTACCATGTGACTTAGCTCCAGTAAGAATAATGGCTCTAAGACTGAGCAGTCAGGGGTTCTCACTTTCCATGAAATGCTAACCTCGTTGCTGCTTCTACGAAATGACGATAATCCTTTCAGGAGGTAGAATCAAGATTCCAAATCCACTGATGGGATTATGGGAAATGTTACTGACGGAGAAATTGACAGACTGAGAGAGAGAGAGACAGAGAGAGAGAGAAACACACATCTATACATGCAAGCACGGACACACACACATATGCCCTGGGTAATCTATCCCCTTTCGTGAAGATTTTTCAAATAAGGGAAATAACCCATCTGATTGGCACAGTTTTGAAAAGGAGTGTACCTTCACCTCAAAAAGGAAACAGACAGAAAATTACATTCCTTGCCATGAGTCTGAAACAAATCAAGAGGCTTAGGTTGAAAAAGCTGGCTTTATATAGCAAGGGCCAATGTACCAAAATGACTGTAATTTATAAATCTATATGTACTATCAACGAACTTCTGAATTACATGTGGATAGGCAATTAATAGAGAAAACAATTATTTCAAGGTGTCCTGAAAAGTTCATGGCAGTTCATGTACAAGAGTTGACACTCCTTTGAAAAGTTCCAGAGGTCAATTAGTACTAACCATGAAAGACGAAACCCCAGATCTCTAACATCCATGAAGAATTATGTGGGTAGAACATCAACATTTTTATATATGTTGACATGTCTGATGCTAAAGAATAGAATTCTTAAAAAAAAAAAAAAATAACCCCAACAATATACATTTCACAACCCACAAAAATTAGAATAAAAATATGAGTGAATGACATCTTACTACGTCTCCCCATTCCTGAAGTTCTATACAACATCTCCTAGCTCCTTGCTGCACCTGAATTGTTATCTCCCAAAATTTTAATGTAGTCCAAGCCTAATGTAGTCCAAGTCCAGCAGCTCATCTTATTTATCTGTACGTATAAAATAATTGTGTTTATATATAGTGGTACACGTTAGAATAAGAGTGAAGAAACAAACCCTTCTGTTACATTTACTGCCTTAATTACAAAAATAGATTCATCAGGGAATTATGCCAGGAGACTTCTTTTTTCAATGCATGCCAGGCAAAACCTGATTTATCCTCCTCATAGACAGAACAAAACTGGAAACTCACTGAATTCTGCTACTTTGGGAGCAAATTATAAAACAAAGTACAGTGTCGACAAACAGGAATTACAGATCCAATGTGTGAAAACCAACATATCATTAGGCAGAGAACAGCATATAATGTCTAGAAACAGAGACACAAATGATTCAAACAGTGCAGTTGAGATCTGGGCCCCGATCTCCCGTCATTCAGGCTCTTGGTGAGTATCATCTGCAAAACTCAAACCCAATACTTTTCAATGGGGAAGTCAAGGTGTTTAATGACAAACTTCCGGAATGCTTCCAATTGTGCAGGCATCAAACCCCGATACCTTAGCTCTTGTCATCTTGCTCTGCTGGGCTTTTCGGAAAGGTGGGTGAAGAATGCCAAGCTGCTGGCAGTGGAGACGGGGGAGAGAATGCAGCACAGGCTGAAGAAATACTTTGAGGACCCAGTGGTGCACAAAGCCCAGGAGAAAGGCCATTAAGGGGTGACTTTAGCAGACCAAACTGGGTATGTGGCAACCCGCAGAGATGAAATAACTTAATGAACATCAGGTTCTCAGGTAACTCCAAACCCCTCACTGTGGCCCATGCGATTTGACCCTGCCTATCTCTCCAACCTCTTGTCACGCTGTTCTGCCCTCACTCTAAAGGTCCAACTTCCTTGGCCTTCTGCAGGCCCCTACACATACCACGTCTGCTCATACCCAACTATGACTGAACACCCATGAGATCCCACAGCCCCTTCTAGGCATTGCAGCAGGGAACCAGATAGGCAAGATCCCTGCTTTCCATATGTTTGCATTGTATTCCAATTGGGAAGACAGTACACAAATACATCAGTAATAATATCTGACTGTGAAAGTGGCCAGAAGAAATGACCAGGAGCATGCGATAAAAAGCAGTGAGGAGCGCTATTATTTAACATTGTTTTGGAAGTTTTAGCCACAGCAATCAGAGAAGAAGAAATAAAGGGAATCCAAAACGGAAAAGAAGTAAAGTTGTCACTGTTTGAAGATGACATGATACTATAAATAGAGAATCCTAAAGATGCTACCAGAAAAATACTAGAGCTAATCAATGAATTTGGTAAAGTAGCAGGATACAAAATTAATGCACAGAAATCTCTTGCATTCCTATACACTAATGATGAAAAATCTGAAAGTGAAATTAAGAAAACACTCCCATGTACCACTGCAACAAAAAGAATAAAATATCTAGGAATAAACCTACCTAAGGAGACAAAAGACCTGTATGCAGAAAACTATAAGACACTGATGAAAGAAATTAAAGATGATACAAACAGATGGAGAGATATACCATGTTCTTGGATTGGAAGAATCAACATTGTGAAAATGACTCTACTACCCAAAGCAATCTACAGATTCAGTGCAATCCCTATCAATCTACCAATGGCATTTTTCACAGAACTGGAATAAAAAATTTCATAATTTGTATGGAAACACAAAAGACCCCGAATGGCCAAAGCAATCTTGAGAAAGACAAACGGAGCTGGAGGAATCAGGCTCCCAGACTTCAGACTATACTACAAAGCTACAGTAATCAAGACAGTATGGTACTGGCACAAAAACAGAAATATAGATCAATGGAACAAGACAGAAAGCCCAGAGATAAACCCAAGCACATATGGTCACCTTATTTTTGATAAAGGAGGCAGGAATATACAATGGAGAAAAGACAGCCTCTTCAATAAGTGGTGCTGGGAAAACTGGACAGCTACATATAAAAGAATGAAATTAGAACACTCCCTAACACCATACACAAAAATAAACTCAAAGTGGATTATAAAGACATAAATGTAAGGTCAGACACTATCAAACCCTTAGAGGAAAACATAGGCAGAATACTCTATGACATAAATCACAGCAAGATCCTTTTTGACCCACCTCCTAGAGAAATGGAAATAAAAACAAAAATAAACACATGGGACCTAATGAACTTAAAAGCTTTTGCAAAGGAAACCATAAACAAGATGAAAAAGACAACCCTCAGAATGGGAGAAAATATTTGCAAATGAAGCAAATGACAAAGGATTAATCTCCAAAATTTACAAGCAGCTCATGCAAGCTCAATATCAAAAAAACAAACGACCCAATCCAAAAATGGGCAGTAGACCTAAAGAGACATTTCTCCAAAGAAGATATACAGATTGCCAACAAACACATGAAAGAATGCTGAACATCATTTATCATTAGAGAAATGCAAATCAAAACTACAATGAGGGCTTCCCTGGTGGTGGAGTGGTTGAGAGTCCGCCTGCTGATGCAGGGGACACGGGTTCGTGCCCCGGTCCGGGAAGATCCCACATGCCGCAGAGCGGCTGGGCCCGTGAGCCATGGCCGCTGAGCCTGCGCGTCTCGAGCCTGTGCTCTGCAATGGGAGAGGCCACAACAGTGAGAGGCCCGTGTACCGCAAAAAAAAAAACAAAAAAAAAAACCCACTACAATGAGATATCATCTCAAACCGGTCAGAATGGCCATCATCAAAAAATCTACAAACAATAAATGCCGGAGAGGATGTGGAGAAAAGGGAACTCTCTTGCACTCCTGGTGGGAATGTAAATTGATACAGCCACTATGGAGAACAGTATGGAGGTTCCTTAAAAAACTAAAACTATAACTACCCTACGACCCAGCAATCCCACTACTGGGCATATACCCTGAGAAAACCATAATTCAATAAGAGTCATATACCACAATGTTCATTGCAGCTCTATTTACAATAGCCAGGACATGGAAGCAACCTAAGTGCCCATCGACAGATGAATGGATAAAGAAGATGTGGCACATATATACAATGGAATATTACTCAGCCATAAAAAGAAATGAAACTGAGTTATTTGTAGTGAGGTGGATGGACCTAGAGACTGTCATACAGAGCGAGGTAAGTCAGAAAGAGAAAAGCAAATACTGTATGCTAACACATATATATGGAATCTAAAAAAAATGGTAATGAAGAACCGAGGGGCAGGACAGAAATAAATCACAGATCTACTAGAGAATGGACTTGAGGACACGGGGAGGGGGAAGGGTAAGCTGGGAAAAAGTGAGAGAGTGGCATGGACTCTGTGTATAGTGTATATATACACTACCAAATGTAAAATAGATAGCTAGTGGGAAGCAGCCGCATAGCACAGGGAGATCAGCGTGGTGCTTTGTGACCACCTAGAGGGGTGGGATAGGCAGGGTGGGAGGGAGGGAGACGCAAGAGGGAAGAGATATGGGGATATATGTATAGTTGATTCACTTTGTTATAAAGCAGAAACTAACACACCATTGTAAAGCAATTATACCCCAATACAGATGTTAAAAAAATAAATAAATAAAAGTTAAAAAAAAAAAAAGCAGTGAGGAGAACCAACTTAGGCAGGCTGGGGAAGGCCTCTAAGGGGGAGATGTGTGAGCTGAGCCCATTCATCAGAGTACAGTCTGGAAGTCTACAGATGAGGAGAATACAAAGTGCACGTGCAAACACACAGGCAAGTAAGAAGTCCTATCTTCAACCACAAACATCAGAACCTGCCTGAGACCTCTTTAAAAGTTACATGCTAGAGGAGTTTGCTTCCTTTTCCACAGGAATTCCAAAGTCTGTGTCAACAGCTCTTTAGCACAAGCAGAAGCCCTGGGATCCTTGCCACCCCTTTGGTTTCCCACAGAATGATGAGAACCTCCCGCGGCCTTCAGCGGCTCACCCCACCCCATCCACCTCTGTGGCCCCAACCCAGTTCGGAAGCGGCTCTTCCTGAAAACGCGTCACTAGTAGACCTACTGCTCAGTCTTGCAAACAGAAGGCCACCTTCCAGGAATATACGTGAAGGAGAGAACCACATTGCAATCTTGGTGATAGACGCCAGCATGTGGTTGGGCTATGTGAAAAGCTAAATAATCATTAAACAAGAGTGGGAAACAAACAAAAGAGGAACCCTTTAGAAAGATGAAATGTGTCTGGCAAATTTGAGGGGAGAAAGTAGCAGGGTTCAGGGAGCCCTGCTACTCTATGCAAGGTAGGATTCAGAGTGTTCACTATATAAATGTCAAAAAAATCACTTGAACAAGTCTTCTCTATGAATTGGCATTGGTATTGGTGCTTAAAAAAACAAACAGCAAATGGCTTCAAGAAACGAGTGCATCAGTTCTAGACTTGACTGTCTCACGAAGCCTCAGTGCAGCTGAAAGTCTTTTAGACTCCTGACCCATTGAAGGCAGGATGCCTGCAGGTGCACCTTGGGCATCAAACGACAGAGCACATGGCCATGAGTCAGGGGTGTGAACCACAATGTCAGCTCAGCACAGGCAATATCTTTGGATATGCAGATCTCTGCGACTCCCGCAAGGACCACGGCCTTGTGAGGCTCTGACACCTGGCTACACACATACACACACACACACCCCTACTTGGATGCACACTCCCTTAAACATATACACCCCCACGTATGACTCCCCCACTCTCAGTACAGACACAGAGTGTGTTATTTACGAAATAAAATGCTTCTATCTCCCTTAAGACAGAATCAGTAAATGTCATTAGATGTCAGTTTGGTCTTTAAGGTGTAGTGGCCATTTAAAAATAGCTATCCTTTATTCTTTCTCTTGGTGTTATCATCAGGGGAAAAAAACTAAGACTTATGCCCCTCCCCCTGCTTTTTTGTATTATAAGTGAAAAGCATCCGTTGTGGTACAATTGAAAAAGACAGAAAAACACAAAGAAAATAAAACTCACTCATAATTCTACCAATCAGAAATAACTACATTTTACCCAGTTAGTTTTTAAGGTTTACATGTTATGTCCTATGCTTTTCCTAGGCACACACACATACATGGACACACATATCTTAAAACAACCTGGAATCATACTGCATGTACACAGTTTTATAACCTGTTTTTACTGCTCTACTACGAATTTTTCACATATCATTCATTCTGATGTTCCTCATATTTAAGGTTTACAGTATTCTACTGTATGGATATTCCATAATTTATTTAAGAAATCCCCTTTTATTGGACAATCCAATTGTTTTCAGTACTGGCACATCTTTCTTTCTCTAGAATAAATTCACAGACGTGGAATTTCTGGATGAAAGGGCATAAACACTTTTAATACACATTTCCAAACTGTCACCTAGGAGACTTCTATCATTTACACTCTCACCTAGAATGCTTTAGCATGCCTATTTCTCTGAGCCCTAAGGCAATACCATTTTGAAATTTTTAATAAGTAGTAAACAATATTGTACCTATCTTATTTTTTCCTATGAATTTTACTTTATATATATATATATTTTTAAACATCTTTATTGGAGTATAATTGCTTTACAATGGTGTGTTAGTTTCTGCTGTATAACAAAGTGAATCTCCTACATGTATACATATATCCCCATATCTTCTCCCTCTTGCGTCTCCCTCCCATCCTCCATATCCCATTCCTCCCGGTGGTCACAAAGCACTGAGCTGATCTCCCTGTGCGATGCGGCGGCTTCCCACTAGCTATTTTACATTAGGTAGTGTATATAAGTCCATGCCACTCTCTCACTTTGTCCCAGCTTACCCTTCCCCCTCCCCATGTCCTCAAGTCCATTCTCTACGCCTGCGTCTTTATTCCTGTCCTGCCCCTAGGTTCTTCAGAACCGTTTCCTTTTTAGATTCCATATATATGTGTTAGCATACGGTATTTGTTTTTCTCTTTCTGACTTACTTCACTCTGTATGACAGTCTCTAGGTCTATCCACCTCATTAAGTTGCATTTCTTTGATCAGTTAGGATATGAAATTTTTGCAAATGTTTATAGACCCAATGACTTTATTAAGGGTCCAGACATAACAACTAGTCTCCTACAAAGAAGACCAAAAGTATCTGGCAAGGATGGAACCTTATTTCTATGTTTTTAAAAATAAACACAGTTCTACACCTATTAAAGTATTCTTGTAATTATAATTCATCTATTTTTCATGAAATTTAATGGGCAAGAAAAAAAGAAAAAATACCTGAGATCAAATTCTTCTCTATGAAGCCAGGCAAGGGTGAATTTCCCTGCCTCCGTGTTTGGCGCAGGAGAACAACTGTGTCTACAGGAGGGTAGTGATCTGCCTTGCTCATCAACGTATGCCCAGTACCTGGCAGGACATGTGCTTAATAGATATTTGTGGGCTACCCGCAGGCTGATGACCTGAGGTTCAGAATATCAGCCCCGCTGATTTCAATATAGCCCACCCATGCCAATGGGTACCAGGGCACCTGGAAGGCAGCATATAAACGTTTGCGGATGACAAAGAGGCCAAAAAAGGATCATCGTACCTCTCTAATCTACTTCACAGGGAGGTTGTAAGGACAAAGCAAGAGAGGTGAAAAGCGTTCTGAAAACTATTTGGTGCTGTGCAAAGTGAGATGAGAAGGAGGGGCGGGGAGAAGGCAGAGAACAAGTTTAAACAGAAGACTCAAAGAGACAGGACTGATGAGCACACGCAGACACCGTTATAGTGAAGCAGGCCTTGGTACGAAATGAGTCTTTCTTCTCTGGTATTCTGTAAGCTGTGCACGGACATAGCCTGTCTCCCTGGAGCCTGGGAGGGTGATACAAGAGGCAGGGAGGGTAACCAGGCCACCAAGTCCTGAAAACCAACTTTTAATTGCGGGCCATGGCTGTTGGGCTCTTACTGATTATTCAAGGGTTCTTCTTTATAGATCTTTCTTTCCGTCTAGAGTGTTCTGCAGCTTCTCTAGGATGTGTATGTGTGTGGATTTAGT
Source organism: Grampus griseus (assembly GCF_964374135.1). NCBI lineage: Eukaryota > Metazoa > Chordata > Mammalia > Artiodactyla > Delphinidae > Grampus > Grampus griseus. The sequence goes on along the minus strand of NC_139019.1, from coordinate 119,107,254 downwards.
TTTGTTTCTCCTTTTGGAATTTGCTGTGACTAGTGAATCTGATGTTTCAGATCTTTCAATTTCAGGTCCAGCAGGAAGTTAGCAATTAGCAGAACTAAGCATTGTGGTGCAAGTTTTATGAGGATCAGCATTCCGACTTGCGAGAGAAAAAAATTCCCTACGATAAGAACTTACTCTAGGAAAGAGTTAAAAAAAAGAAAAAGAAAAAAAAGGAAGAAAGAGAAAAAAGCACACAGTTTCTGCATGTTCGGGGGCCAGCATAGCAGGCTTTGGTGAAGGTGAACCTCTGAAAACAACTGAGGTGGCATTTCTAGTAAGACCTGACAGGAAAGAGCCACACTCTGGTAATTCCTGATCAAGCAGATTGGAGTTTACCAGGCAGGAGCCCCATGCCTGAGACGCAGGAAGAGGCGGTGGTGGTTTGCAATGGGCTGGAAGGGATCAGGCCTGCTCCAAGAGCACAGCAGGCACCTACAAGATGGGGACAGAGAGGGGCTTAAAGCTCGTGCCCTTGATTCCTGGTTCTGCTGTCTCCCAGCTCCCTGTGTAGCTCCGAAGCAGAACCACTAACAACCTGGCCATGTATATATAACATACAGACTCAATTATGAAACATGGCAGTAATCACTGGAAGGAAGCCTGCTACTTCAAGCTCCTGTTAGAAAGGCTACTGCTGCTACTGATTTCTGTTCCACACCCTCCAGGCTCCTGTACTACCAGAGCCACTAGAGCCCTCCTGGAAACTAGAACCTGTTGCCATGGTAGCTGTTTTCCCCACTCTCAGGAAGGGCACACTCCAAGCTATTATGATAATAAAAAGCTTTTATGTTTCACCTCCCCTCCAGCTTCTCTCTCTGTCTTGTCCAGTTAAATTCTGAGTAGTGCTCACAGCAGAAACTGAAATGTGGGCATTTCAATGACATCAATGACAGAAAAATTAATAATCCCATTTCCACAAAGAGGGAAAGTACAAAATAACTGTTCAAAGCAACAGTGTGTGTGTGTATGTGTGTGTGTGTTTGGGTTAGGAAGAGAAAAAAAAAAAAAAGAATGGAAAGTAATTAAAGAAAGACATTCTCTGAAGAATATTAGACCTGAGAGACACCAAAGCACTGTCTGGTCGGATGTTGAGGAAAAGAGAGGGAGAAAAGCCAGTAATGCTAATGGCTGATGAGAAAGAGTCCCCCAGAGGGCTGAGAAAACAATCTCCTTTTGTTAACAGAAGCCAAAGGAAAGAGTAAGAGCTGTCTGGAAGCCCAGCCACAGACACATTTAAGGACTAGTTCCCTGGAGAGAAATCAAGGGTGATGTATCAGTCACAATCCTATATTATGGGACTTGTTGGTACCCAGCATGGAATGCAAAATGAAAAATAATGAGAAAGAAATAAGGACTATTATACCATGATTGGAGCAACCTTCTATATTGTCCTTATCTCTAAAAAGGCATCCCTTCGGCTAGCATTCATTCTCATTCTCATTCTCTCCTAACTCTGTTGTTATTGTCCATGAGTGAGCCGTCCTGGCATGTGACTCCCTCCCGGGGATGCTTCCCAAGTGAGGGAAAGCTTCAGACCTCTATGAAGTCCAGAAAATGGAGATAGGTGTATTGATTCACATGCAGAAATGAGAAGCAAAGGAGAAGCTTAGGAAAGTCAAGCCCACACCAAAGACACAGAGATTTCCTTTCCTCTTCACAAAGCCAGGGGAGTCCCCAAGGCAACTGCCAAGCAGCAACTATTCTGGTTTGATGCCCAGAATACCTAAAGCTGAAAGAAAGAAGGTTAGCCCCCTAAACTTAGACCATTGGAGGTGATTAAGCCTAAGATTAGAGGTGACAGTAAGTACAGAACAAACAACGTTCAGCTATAAAATGGCATGCCTAATGGAGAGCAGTCAAAAACCATTTTCACAACAGAGAAGTTCAAAGAGAAGAAAGCCAGCATCACTGAACTTAGTTGTACCAGGACTTACGGTGCCAAAGGCAAGGTTAGTGACAGGAAGTGCATTCACTACTTCCTAATGCCATGTGTGCCATGGCTGTTTGGCCCTTCTTTATTGTTCAAGAATTCTTTACAGATTTTCTCTTTGTCTAGAGTGTTCTGCAGCTTCACTGGGATGCATATCTGTGTGGACTTAAGTTTTATTCCTCCTTTTGGAAGTTGGTGTGATTACTGAATCTGATGTTTCAGGTCTCTCAAGTTAAGAAAATTCTCGGCCGTAATCTCTTCAAATATCTCACCTTCTAGCACATCCTATAGGCATTCTCATTCTATCTCCCAGGGCTCTTCAAATATTTTCTATTTCATTATCTCTCTGGATTGCACTCTGGCAATCTTCTAAAGTCTATACTGTTCATTAAGTCTCTCATGAACTTTGTTTAATCTGGTATTTATTTGGAGGTTTTAATTTTAATAATTTTTTAAAATTTATTTCTATAAGTTCTTTTTGGTTCTTCCAATACTGCCTGTTCTTTTGGGTTTAATCCCTTCTTTGTTTTTAATTAAACACATTTATTTTATGGTCTCCGTGGGATTTTTCCATTATTGTTTCATTATTTGAAGTTCGTGAATTTTGATACTCGCACTTCGATACATTACTCCCACTGACTCTAGTTGATGAAGGATTATTTCCTTGTGTTTTTATGATTCTGAACTCATCTGCAGTGGAGTTTTAGTTATGGAAATCTTAGGTACTTCAGGTCGAACAGGTACTCTTTAGCCAGTACTCAAGGAGTATCAACGAGTGATATTAGTAGAATAAATTTGAATGTGGTCACAAGTTTCCTTACAGATCCCAGGCTTGAGACAGAAAAGTAAAGTCCACATTTTCAATGAGGGTGAAGCCTGTTCAGAATCCCTGATTAATGTGGGGGTCTCATTTCTAACTCCTTCCACCCTCAAGTGGCCCCCAGGTCTCACCTCCATCCCCACATGATTTTAAAACCCAAGGTAACTGACGCTGATTACCTGAGATTTCTCAACCTCCCAACCCCTATCTCTACCTTCCCAGGACAGCTGCAATGTCAGAAGGCCCTAATTAATTAATTTTCTAGGGAAATGGAACTTTTGCTTGACTTACTGTTTACTACTGATGAAGACTCAGTCTCTGGAAAGATAGATTTCAACGTGAGTTAAAATTGATATTTGTAAATATTTTTGTCTGATAGAGATGTAAATAAGTTCTGTCCAGGAGACAGGATAATCTCAAAAGTTAAGGTTTTATTGCCCTACTGAACATTAACCAGTTACCAGTTTTGAATCTAACTCACATGTTATTTTCAGTGTTCTTTTTTTCATCAACTATGTAAATAAGTTTCTCCTATCCTCTTTTGAGTCAGCTTTATATTTCTACTGGCAGCCTCAGAAATCTTTGGTATGTGCTCATTCTATACTTTTTAAAAAGTCAAATTAAAAATTTTTTTGAAAGTTATACATGAATTCTATTGAAAATCTATCAAGTATAAGGCAATGTGTTAACTTCTTTATATATGCTATATTATTAAATTCAATTCCCAGGAGGGAGGGGTGATTATTCCACTTTGACAGATGAGGGAACTGAGGCCCAGAGAAACTGAGTAACCTGTTCAAGGTCACCTAGCCAAGAAGGAACTGAGCCAAGAAGGAATATTCAAATCCAATGCTCATGTTCTTTTCTCTTCATAATATAATGAACTGAATAGTATTTTCCTATAACATCTACCCATTGTTGTTAATACTGCGAGTTGTTCCTTCCCTTTTAAAGACAGAATGTTCCAGCTAATGTAGATTAAAATCACACTAGCCTTTTATTTATTTATTTAAGCAATTACAAGTTTATTCAAATTTTAAATAGAGGACATTTATCAAGTCACTAAGGTAATAAGACTGTCTAACATATCAGCTCTTGACACGTGTGTCTACAAAAGCCCACAACTTACATACATTTATTTGATATTAAATATTTGGTTATTTACAATAGTTAACAATGATTACCATATGCTCAAGCCTCTTTTCTCTACTTTCTTACTAAATTTTGCCAAATTGCTTTCCTTATGGCCTTTAGCCTTGTACCTTTTTTTTTTTTAACATCTTTATTGGGGTATAATTGCTTACAATGGTAAAATCACACTAGCCTTTGAAGGTAGATAATTCAATCTGCTGTTTCCCATTTACCTTACACTCAACTAAACCTCCTATTGATTATTCCCATGAACTGATTTTATGTTAAACTTGAACTCACACTAAAAGTAACATAATTATTAAAACAGTAACAAAATTAAAAAATAAAAGCATATCTTACGATATTGTTAAAATACGACTGGAAATTTTATGCTCGGAAGAAACTGACAGTTCAAAGAAGTCACAACAGGGCTTCCCTGGTGGCGCAGTGGTTGAGAGTCCGACTGCCGATGCAGGGGACACAGGTTCGTGCCCCAGTCCGGGAAGATCCCACATGCCGCGGAGCGGCTGGGCCCGTGAGCCATGGCCGCTGAGCCTGTGCGTCCGGAGCCTGTGCGTCCGGAGCCTGTGCTCCTCAACGGGAGAGGCCACAACAGTGAGAGGCCCACATACCGCAAAAAAAAAAAAAAAGTCACAACAGGTATGCTATCTAACACAAAGATGAAGAAAGACTACATGTTTGGTGCTCTAACATTATACCTCATGGTCAAATATACCAAGCACATTTCTATAACAAGAAGAGTTTAAAGTTAACTTAAAATGAGAATTCTGAACTTTGAAGTCTAAGTTATTTAATTAGACAGGTTCTTACATTAAAAAAACAAAAAACAAAATAACAAGAAAGCTGTAAAGGACTAGCTCTTCTCAACAGCAAAACAATTTATAGAATTCTGAGAAGTTAGGAATCCGAGTTTGAGCTACTTTTTAAAAATTGAAATTCTACAAAAATCAATTTTCGAGAACCTCCAGATTTCTGTAAGCTATAAAAAATATGTCCCAATGAAACTGTCATCAAACAAAATATACTGAATATATCTGAATCAAAAAATATTAGATATTAATAGGCAACATAGGGGAATATTCAGGTTAGTTCTGCAATGATAGAATTTGTCAAATTCTCAGGGTACTACTTTTTATAGAATTAAGTAAATTTGCTTTAACATACTCACAGGGAAATTTCTTCTAATTCTTACTGTGTACTCCTGTAAAGAAGTGGCTGAAATAATCAGATTTAATGGAAGGCTATTTTGTGATTTTTATTTTAGCTAGGACAGTGGTTCTCAAAGTGTGGTCCACGGACTCCTGAGAGATCTCCAAGACCTCTTCAAGGCTTCTATGAGATGCAAAAACAGTATAGGTAAAACTGCTGATGCCTCAGCACTAATCTAGCAGCGGCACCGAGCTGCACCAACAGTCACTGTATTCTTCACTACCACAAACCCACATGTTAAAAAAAACAAAAACAAAAACACAATTTTACTTTAAAATACCCTAAAGTAGTAAAAATTATTAATCTGATTAAATCTTGACCTTTTAGCACACATCTTTTTTATATTGTAAGGAAATCGACACAAAGCCCTTCTGCTGCATACCAAAACTGACTTGAGGAAAAGCAGTTGTGCAATTATTTGAGCTGCAACCAAACATCTTTTTTTATAAAACACCATTTTAGCTTCAAACAACAACTGAGAAAACTGTGGTTATTCAGACTTTGGTATTCGGCAGACATTTTCTCAAAAACGAACCAAGTGAGTCTGTCACTTCAAGGAAAACAACTAACAGTATTTGGGGTAATGATAAAATTCATTCTTTCAAGCAGTAAGTATAATTTTAGAAAACTTGGATTTGCCACCATGAGCTTGACAGCTTCCCAATACTTAATGATCTTTTAAAAAATGAGATTAGTGGTGATACGAATAATATGATTTTAAAAAAATATTATATGATGAAATATGTCCACATTGGAAGATGTGAATCAATATTTTCCAAACGACCAATGTGCATTTTAAAAATCATGCATGGGTGAAGGAGGAAAAGTTTCTACACACTAGGAAGCCCCTTCACGGGCGGAGACTGCGGGTGGTGGAGGGGGGAAGCTTCCGAGCCGCAGAGGAGAGCACAGCAACAGGGGTGCGGAGGGCAAAGCGGGGAGATTCTTGCACAGAGGACCGGTGCCGACCAGCACTCACCAGCCTTAGAGGCTTGTGTGCTCACGCGCCGGGGCGGGCGGAGCTGGGAGCTGAGGCTCGGGCTTCAGTCTGATGGCAGAGAGAGGACTGGAGGCGAGAACACAGCCTGAAGGGGTTAGTGCACCACGGCTAGCCGGAAGGGAGTCCAGGAAAAAGTCTGGACTGGCCAAAGAGGCAAGAGACTTTTTCTTCCCTCTTTGTTTCCCGGTTCGCAAGGAGAGGGGATTAAGAGGGCTGCTTAAAGGAGCTCCAGAGACAGGCACGAGCCGCGGCTATCAGCGCGGACCCCAGAGACGGGCATGAGATGCTAAGGCTGCGGCTACCGCCACCAAGAAGCCTGTGTGCAAGCACAGGTCACTATCCACACCTCCCTTCCCGGGAACCTGTGCAGCCCGCAACTGCCAGGGTCCCGGGATCCAGGGACAACGTCCCCGGGAGAACGCACAGCGCCCATCAGGCTGCTGCAACGTCATGTTGGCCTCTGCCGCCGCAGGCTCGCCCCGCACTCCGTACCCCTCCCTCCCCCCGGCCTGAGTGAGCCAGAATCCCCAAAGCAGCTACTCCTTTAACCCCGTCCTGTCTGAAAAAAGAGCAGACTCCCTCCAGCGACCTACACGCAGAGGCGGGGCCAAATCCAAAGGTGAACCCCAGGAGCTGTGCGAACAAAGAAGAGAAAGGGAAATCTCTCCCAGCAGCCTCAGGAGCAGCGGATTAAATCTCCACAAACAACTTGATGTACCTGCTTCTGTGGAATACCTGAATAGACAACAAATCATTCCAAAAGGGAGGTGGACTTTGAGAGCAAGATTTATTATTTTTCACCTTTTCCTCTTTTTGTGAGTGTGTATGTGTATGCTTTGGTGTGAGATTTTGTCTGTATAGCTTTGCTTCCACCATTTGTCCTAGGGTTCTGTCCGTCCGGTTTTTTTGGTTTTTTACTTAAAACATTTTGTTGTTCTTAATAATTATTTTTTATTTATTTTAATAACATTACTTTATTTTACTTTATTTTATTTTATCCTCTTTCTTTCTTTCTACTTTTTCTCTCTTTTATTCTGAGCCATGTGGATGAAAGGCTCTTGGTGCTGCAGCCAGGAGTCAGTGCTGAGCCTCTGATGTGGGAGAGCCAATTTCAGGACACTGGTCCACAAGAGACCTCCCAGCTGCACATAATATCAAATGGCGAAAATCTCCCACAGATCACCATCTCAACACCAAGAACCAGCTTCACTCAACGACCAGCAAGCTACAGTGCTGGACACCCTATGCCAAACAACTAACAAGACAGGAACACAACCCCACCAATTAGCAGTGAGGCTGCCTAAAATCATAATAAGGGAACAGACACCCCAAATCACACCACCAGACGTGGACCTGCCCACCAGAAAGACAAGATTCAGCGTCATCCACCAGAACACAGGCACTAGTCCCCTCCACCAGGAAGCCTACACAACCCACTGAACCAACTTTAGCCACTGGGGACAGACACCAAAAACAATGGGAACTACGAACCTGCAGCCTGCAAAAAGGAGACCCCAAACACAGTAAGATAAGCAAAATGAGAAGATAGAAAAACACACAGCAGATGAAGGAGCAAGATAAAAACCCACCAGACCTAACAAATGAAGAGGAAATAGTCAGTCTACCTGAAAAAGAATTCAGAATAATGATAGTAAAGATGATCCAAAATCTTAGAAATAGAATAGACAAAATGCAAGAAACATTTAACAAGGACCTAGAAGAATTAAAGATGAAACAAGCAATGATGAACAACACAATAAATGAAATTTTAAAAACTCTACATGGGATCAATAGCAGAATAACTAAAGTAGAAGAATGGATAAGTGACCTGGAAGATAAAACAGTGGAAATAACTACTGCAGAGCAGAATAAGAAAAAAGAATGAAAAGAACTGAGGACAGTCTCAGAGACCTCTGGGACAACATTAAACGCACCAACATTCAAATTACAGGGGTTCCAGAAGAAGAAGAGAAAAAGAAAGGGACTGAGAAAATATTTGAAGAGATTATAGTTGAAAACTTCCCTAATATGGGAAAGGAAATAGTTAATCAAGTCCAGGAAGCACAGAGAGTCCCATACAGGATAAATCCAAGGAGAAATATGCCAAGACACATATTAATCACACTGTCAAAAATTAAATACAAAGAAAACATATTAAAAGCAGCAAGGGAAAAACAACAAAAAACACACAAGGGAATCCCCATAAGGTTAACAGCTGATCTTTCAGCAGAAACTCTGCAAGCCAGAAGGGACTGGCAGGACATATTTAAAGTGATGAAGGAAAAAAACCTGCAACCAAGATTACTCTACCCAGCAAGGCTCTCATTCAGATTTGATGGAGAAATTAAAACCTTTACAGACAAGGAAAAGCTGAGAGAGTTCAGCACCACCAAACCAGCTTTACAACAAATGTTAAAGAAACTTCTCTAGGCAAGAAACACAAGAGAAGGAAAAGACCTACAATAACGAACCCAAAACAATTAAGAAAATGGGAGTAGGAACATACATATCGATAATTACCTTAAATGTAAATGGATTAAATGCTCCCACCAAAAGACACAGATTAGCTGAATGGATACAAAACCAAGACCCATATATATGCTGTCTACAAGAGACCCACTTCAGACCTAGAGACACATACAGATTGAAAGTAAGAGGATGGAAAAAGTTATTCCATACAAATGGAAATTAAAAGAAAGCTGGAGTAGCAATTCTCATATCAGACAAAATAGACTTTAAAATAAAGACTATTACAAGAAACAAAGAAGGACACTACATAATGATCAAGGGATCGATCCAAGAAGAAGACATAATAATTGTAAATATTTATGTACCCAGCATAGGAGCACCTCAATACATAAAGCAAATACTAACAGCCATAAAAGGGGAAATCGACTGTAACACATTCATAGTAGGGGACTTTAACACCTCACTTTCACCAATCGACAGATCATCCAAAATGAAAATAAATAAGGAAAAACAAGCTTTAAATGATACATTAAACAAGATGGACTTAATTGATATTTATAGGACATTCCATCCAAAAACAACAGAATACACATTTTTCTCAAATGCTCATGGAACGTTCTCCAGGATAGATCATATCTTGGGTCACAAATCAAGCCTTGGTAAATTTAAGAAAATTGAAATTGAATCAAGTATCTTTTCTGACCATAATGCTATGAGACTAGATATCAATTACAGGAAAAGATCTGTAAAAAATACAAACACATGGAGGCTAAACAATATACTACTTAATAACGAAGTGATCACTGAAGAAATCACAGAGGAAATTAAAAAATACCTAGAAACAAATGACAATGGAGACACGACGACCCAAAACCTATGGGATGCAGCAAAAGCAGTTCTAAGAGGGAAGTTTATAGCAATACAATCCTACCTTAAGAAACAGGAAACATCTCGAATAAACAACCTAACCTTGCACCTAAAGCAATTAGAGAAAGAAGAACAAAAACACCCGAAGGTTACCAGAAGGAAAGAAATCATAAAGATCAGATCAGAAATAAATGGAAAAGAAATGAAGGAAACGATAGCAAAGATCAATAAAACTAAAAGCTGGTTCTTTGAGAAGATAAACAAAATTGATAAACCATTAGCCAGATTCATCAAGAAAAAAAGGGAGAAGACTCAAATCAATAGAATTAGAAATGAAAAGCGAGAAGTAAAAACTGACACTGCAGAAATACAAAAGATTATGAGAGATTACTATAAGCCACCCTATGCCAATAAAATGGACAACCTGGAAGAAATGGACAAATTCTTAGAAATGCACAACCTGCCAAGACTGAATCAGGAAGAAATAGAAAATATGAACAGATTAATCACAAGCACTGAAATTGAAACTGTGATTAAAAATCTTCAACAAACAAAAGCCCAGGACCAGGTGGCTTCACAGGCGAATTCTGTCAAACATTTAGAGAAGAGCTAACACCTATCCTTCTCAAACTCTTCCAAAATATAGCGGAGGGAGGAACACTTCCAAACTGATTCTACGAGGCCACCATCACCCTGATACCAAAATCAGACAAAGATGTCACAAAAAAAGAAAACTACAGGCCAATATCACTGATGAACATAGATGCAAAAATCCTCAACTACTAGCAAACAGAATCCAACAGCACATAAAAGGACCATGCACCATGAGCAAGTGGGGTTTATTCCAGGAATGCAAGAATTCTTCAATATATGCAAATCAATCAACGTGATACACCATATTAACAAATTGAAGGATAAAAACCATATGATCATCTCAATAGATGCAGAGAAAGCTTTCGACAGAAGTCAACACCCATTTATGATAAAAACCCTGCATAAAGTAGGCATAGAGGGAACTTTCTTCAACATAATAAAGGCCATGTTTGACAAACCCACAGCCAACATCGTCCACAATGGTGAAACATTGAAAGCATTTCCACTAAGATCAGGAACAAGACAAGGTTGCCCACTCCCACCACTCTTGTTAAACAGAGTTTTGGAAGTTTTAGCTACAGCAATCAGAGAAGAAAAGGAAATAAAAGGAATCCAAATCGGAAAAGAAGAAGTAAAGCTGTCACGGTTTGCAGATGACATGATACTATACATACAGAATCCTAAAGATGCTACCAGAAAACTACTAGAGCTAATCAATGAATTTGGTAAAGTAGCAGGATACAAAATTAATGCACAGAAATCTCTGGCATTCCTATACACTAATGATGAAAAATCTGAAAGTGAAATCAAGAAAACACTCCCATTTACCATTGCAACAAAAAGAATAAAATACCTAGGAATAAACCTACCTAAGGAGACAAAAGACCTGTATGCAGAAAATTATAAGACACTGATGAAAGAAATTAAAAATGATACAAATAGATGGAGAGATATACCATGTTCTTGGATTGGAAGAATCAACATTGTGAAAATGACTCTACTACCCAAAGCAATCTACAGATTCAATGCAATCCCTATCAAACTACCACTGGCATTTTTCACAGAACTAGAACAAAAAATCTCACAATTTGTATGGAAACACAAAAGACCCCGAATACCCAAAGCAATCTTGAGAACGAAAAACGGAGCTGGAGGAATCAGGCTTCCTGACTTCAGACTATACTACAAAGCTACAGTAATCAAGACAGTATGGTACTGGCACAAAAACAGAAATATAGATCAATGGAACAGGATAGAAAGCCCAGAGATAAACCCACGCACATATGGTCACCTTATCTTTGACAAAGGAGGCAGAAATGTACAGTGGAGAAAGGACAGCCTCTTCAATAAGTGGTGCTGGGAAAACTGGACAGCTACATGTAAAAGTATGAGATTAGATCACTCCCTAACACCATACACAAAAATAAGCTCAAAATGGATTAAAGACCTAAATGTAAGGCCAGACACTATCAAACTCTTAGAGGAAAAGATAGGCAGAACACTCTATGACATAAATCACAGCAAGGTCCTTTTTGACCCACCTCGTAGAGAAATGGAAATAAAAACAAAAGTAAACAAATGGGACCTAATGAAACTTAAAAGCTTTTGCGCAGCAAAGGAAACCATAAACAAGACCAAAAGACAACCCTCAGAATGGGAGAAAATATTTGCAAATGAAGCAACTGACAAAGGATTAATCTCCAAAATTTATAAGCAGCTCATGCAGCTTAATAACAAAAAAACAAACAACCCAATCCAAAAATGGGCAGAAGACCTAAATAGACATTTTTCCAAAGAAGATATACAGAGTGCCAACAAACACATGAAAGAATGCTCAACATCACTAATCATTAGAGAAATGCAAATCAAAACTACAATGAGATATCATCTCACACCGGTCAGAATGGCCATCATCAAAAAATCTACAAACAATAAATGCTGGAGAGGGTGTGGAGAAAAGGGAACCCTCTTACACTGTTAGTGGGAATGTAAATTGATACAGCCACTGTGGAGAACAGTATGGAGGTTCCTTAAAAAGCTACAAATAGAACTACCATATGACCCAGCAATCCCACTACTGGGCACATACCCTGAGAAAACCATAATTCAAAAAGAGTCATGTACTAAAATGTTCATTGCAGCTCTATTTACAATAGCCCAGAGATGGAAACAACCTAAGTGTCCATCATCGGATGAATGGATAAAGAAGATGTGGCACATATATAATGGAATATTACTCAGCCATAAAAAGAGACGAAATTGAGCTATTTGTAATGAGGTGGATGGACCTAGAGTCTGTCATACAGAGTGAAGTAAGTCAGAAAGAGAAAGACAAATACCGTATGCTAACACATATATATGGAATTTAAGAAAAAAAAATGTCATGAAAAACCTAGGGGTGAAACAGGAATAAAGACACAGACCTACTAGAGAATGGACTTGAGGATATGGGGAGAGGGAAGGGAAAGCTGTGACAAAGCGAGATAGTGGCATGGACATATATACAGTACCAACCGTAAAACAGATAGCTAGTAGGAAGCAGCCGCATAGCACAGGGAGATCAGTCCGTGCTTTGTGACCACCTAGAGGGGTGGGATAGAGAGGGTGGGAGGGAGGGAGACGCAAGAGGGAAGAGATATGGGAACATACGTATATGTATAATTGATTCACTTTGTTATAAAGCAGAAACTAACACACCACTGTAAAGCAATTATACTCCAATAGAGATGTAAAAAAAAAAAAAAAAAAAAACAGATCACGTCACTCACTCCTGAAAACCGTCCAGTGGCTTCCTAATGGAACGGAATTCAAAATTCCTCCCATGGCTCCCCAAACCCTACCTGGCTGGTCCCTGCTTAGCTGTCCAAATTCATCTTGTGACACACTGACATTATTCCTTGAAGAAGCCATTTATGTTTCCAGGTCAAGCAGGTCCCCTTTCTCAGGGAATTTGCACTTACCGTTGCCTCTGCCTTGAAGAATCTCCCTCTAATTCTTCACATGGCTTTGCTCTCCCACTTCATTCAGGTAGTGACTTAAATGTCACACTCTGACCATCTGATCTAACAGTTCCTTGCCCACTCCCATCATTCTAACTGCATTCCCTTCCCTGAGAGCACTTAACACTTTCTAAAATTATCTTTATAATAGATTTAGTCTGTATTTTTATACCATATTAAAAAAAAAACAAAACTCACTGCTGTGTTCACAGGACATAATAGTGAGTAGGTGCAACTAACAGGCACTCCCTTACTGGAATGGCCATCTGAACTCATGATGAAGTAGTTCAAAATGCCCTGTTATATAGAGCTAGGTCCCAATCCTGGGGCTTCACATTAGAACTTCCCCATCCAGATGTCCTGAAGCTGAGTGACAGCTGGCTTGGTCATTCAAAATGGGAGAAGACAGCATGAGGCAATAAGAGCCTAGGTTTTGGGCATCAAGAGAATTCCGCATCTTATCCCCTATCTCTAGATCCTACCCAGGCCCTGCAAAGCTTGCATCAAACAAGCTTATTTTCCCCAGACAGGTTGCACCACTGGGTCAGTTCCCACAAACACTACCTTGATAAGGCTATAAGGACATGAGTCCAAAAGTAAGACAGGCTCTCTGGGCATCCTAGCTCGACCCCAAGGAGCCACCAAAACGATGCAAGGAGTTGCTCCAAGGCCCAACCAAGGCGCATACGCTTAAAAACACGTTCATTTAATTCAGTCTGACAGTGAGAAGGGTTTGTATGGGGCCCACACTACCAGGCTGGCTGTACTCTGACAGCCCCTGCAGGTGTTTTCAGTTAAATGTTGATAATCAAATTAGCTGCACAGCACAGTTAACTCTGAAATGGCAAACAGAGCTTCCTGGGTGATCTCCCCGTATGTCTTACTCTCAGGCTAAGTGCAAAGACCGAAGAACAAAGGCTAAAGTGAAGGGCAGCAAGTGGAGGTGCTTACAGGCATGCAGGGTGGAAAGAGAGAGGGGAAAAGAGAAGGTGGGAGGTGGGTTTCTGCTCTAGCAGTCCCCAAAGGAGAAGGTGCTTACTTCAGAGTGTCAGGATAATTTTTTTTTAAGTTTACAGGCTCACCCCACCTAACTTGTTTTGTTGTCAACTATATAAATCCTTGTGCCCTCCCACACCTTTACCCCTGCCAAGTTGACTTGGCACCCAGATGTGGCTAAGCTTCTCAGTACTCCCAACAGAACATAAGCTGAAGGAGGGAAAGGTCTTCTGCAGGACTGGTTATGAGAAACCAAAGGAAAAGTTAAAACTGTGATAATTTGGTAATCCCAGGACCTTTTCCATGACCAATGTTATTCTTGCCGACTTCAGCTGGAAATTGCCTTTGGGGTCCAGATTTGCAGAGCATGGTGAGGAGATAATGTGCGTGAGTGGAGGACTGGTTCCTTGAAACAAAAATGTCATGTAAATTTCATTTATTCTATTACCACTGATTCCCTTAAATGGCTCCACCACAACTACCTGTTTCACCAGCCAGCCATGGACAAAGTACTTAAGAAGCCCAAAGAACTCTGATGTTGCAGAAGTCTCTAAGGTGGTTTTCTAGTTCCTAAGCAAATCAAACCCACTTGTTCCTATTTCGCCACAGTGGTACCCAGAGCCAGCTTTCAATTACTGATGTTAATAGAGGGGCTGGGGGGGGGGCACAATTTTCAGTTATCCACGCTAAGCTGCAACATACACATTCCTGAAAAGTTCTCTCTAAACTGAAATTCTGTATCTGAAACCCCCCTTTCCCGTTGACTGCTATAAAATATCAGATGTAATCTGAAATGGCAAACTAATGACACACTGAACCAATGTCTATTCTTTAGCCTTGTTAATCATGGCCCATAGATGAGCGAAATGAGAGGCAGGACTCAGGTCTGGATGCTGACAAAACGCCCAAAATGGGAATTTAAACCCAGCCAGGGCCAGGACTAAGTGAGGCAAGAGAGACAGGTGGGGTGCACAATTTTAGGAGGCGATGACCTACAACCAGCCTGAGAGGGAGCATCTCCTCAGCACTTCCTTATTTATTTCTTTTAAAAGGTTAAGATTAAAACTTTATTTTAAAATATTTTCATTTTTTTCCTTCTAACCTTTCTTATTTGAAAAATAAAAAGGTGAAATAAAAGTAATACTAATCATCCATAATTTTGCCGCATTTTTGAGAAATATAATCTCCCCCATTGTCACCACCATGAAGTCTGGTCACCGTTACTAACAATTTGGTGCATGTTCGAGGCCCTTTTCCTTATACACACAAACTCATTCACAGATATTTTTACTTAAAAAAATTGATCATCTTTAGCACTTACTTAAATTTAAAGAGGCTCTCCCTCTCAGGATTGTTAAGGGTCATCGTCTCCTTAAATTGTACATCCCAGGTGTCTCTCTTCCCTCACCCTAGTCCCAACCCTGCTAGATACATCATCTTGGTGTCCTGGCTTACTTTACCTACTGGCAAACATTTTTTATTGAGTCACCATAATGTTATTGGCTGGTTAATGCAGGAACCAAGTCTTTGTTAAGACTTTTCTTTCTCTCTTCATCAACTTCCTTGCTTCCTTCCTTCCACTTCCAGTTCATTCACAGGAAGTAGGAAACAGAGTAGTTATGTGTTGGTTCACTTTAATGGTGGTAGAATAAACAAGGCAGGCAGACACTAACTGGCCTTTAGAGGCTGGTAATCAGGGGCCTAAAGATATTCCTGGCAACCAGGGTTGGGGAAAGAGAGATATTCTCAGCCTGTACCCCAGAAGATGAGAGCCAAGGACCAACAGCTAGAGCCCCTCTCTCATCACTGAGAAGCCACAGAGCAATGAGTGGTCCTGGCCTTAGACCCCTCTGGGCGGTCCAGATGGCTAAACAGACCCAAAGTCTGCGCAGTTTGCTGTTACAAATTCCTCATACCAGTTAGAAATTTTGCACTCATCCTCAAAAGACACTTCCACAAAGAAGTTGGCAGGGCCTTATCATCTTTGCAAGCAGAAAACATGGCTCCCCACAGCCATGGAGACCTGTTTAAGCCAGGAACCCCTGGAGCCCACTCACCTGCAGTGAGGCCTTTATGACTTGTAGCTTCTTGGTCTCAGGGGTGCTAGGGCTATTTTATGGAGGCTGTGGCACATGTTAAAAGCCTTCACATTTTAGAATAAACAGGACCTAAGACTATACTTCCAGGGATCATTTCTATAGTTCGTTATTGTAGAAAAAACAGGACCTGCCAAGGCTGCAGGGAGGACAGTGAGAAGGGCAGGTGCTGGGGTATCTCTATGTCAGATCTCTGGGTGGTTCAACATCAGCTGGTCCAAAAGCCTATGAAGAGATTCGCCCCTTTGGTTCTTTTCTCCTCCCTGATACTGTAGGCCTCCACTGCACCACCTCCACTCCAACCTCCACAGCCTAGCTAACTTCTGCTTAAATCTTTAACAGTTCAGGTTAGATAGTAACATACTGGCTCCCACACACTGAATGCATTCAAAGAACTGAGAGCACTGCCTGGGACACAAGACATGCCACATGCAGTATTCTGTATCTATATGAACCTACTGCTCCAAATGAAAACTATGTCAGGCAGATAAACCGATTCAGTCACTGTGGAGAATGACTTGCCAATATCTAAAAAAAGCAAAGCTGCACATATGCCTTCACTTCCAGTGCTAGGTATACATCATGTCAAAACTCACACATGTGCAAAAGGATGTCTGCAAAGATGTTCACTGCAGCACTGCTTACAATGGTAAAAAATGAGAAACAATCCTAAGTGTCTATCAATAGGGGAAAGGGATAAATAAATCTGTCATTTTTACACAGCATTTACAGGACTGAACTAGCATTTATCTCAAAAAGATAAAACTGAGTGAAAAACACATGAAAAATGAGAGTACACTCTGATACCATTTACGGACAGTATGAGACACACACACACACATACCAGATGGTTATATGTGGACACAAAAAATCAATTTTAAGTATGAAAACAGAGTTCAAAAGGATACACATTAAAATTCATGTTAACTTTCCACTGGAGGGCAAAGGGAATGAAACTGGGGAGGACCCCAAAGAGGATTTCAGGGTCAACATGAGAGAGAACAAACAAGAAAAATGTTAACTGTCACATCAATACATATACATGTCTAAATATACACATGAAAAATTATTCCAAATATATACATTTTGCTCTATTTTTTTTCCCCAAAAAAAAAAAAAAAAGGAAGAGAAGAGGGACAGAGGGCATGCTTTAGGAAATCAGAAGGATTCCTTCACTTGTCTTAGGGAACTTGAAAAAGCTCTGTGTATGTCAAAGGCTGATAGAAGGTGATAGGAAAGAGAAAAGAGTTTTAAAAAATGAAGTTAAAAATAACTTTTATAGGGCTTCCCTGGTGGCGCAGTGGTTGAGAGTCCGCCTGCCGATGCAGGGGATGCGGGTTCGTGTCCCAATCCGGGAAGATCCCACATGCTGTGGAGCGGCTGGGCCCATGAGCCATGGCTGCTGAGTCTGCACGTCTGGAGCCTGTTGCTCCGCAACGAGAGAGGCCACAACAGTGAGATGCCCATGTACCGCAAATAAAAATAAAAAAAAAAATAACTTTTATAAATGCATCTTTAATCAATACTATCCTTAGTAGTAGTTCCCAGACTTTAGTGTAGGTGGAAGTCACTTGGAAGTTTATTAAAAATAGAAGTCTGTAACCTCCCTACCCCAGCCCCCAACATTATGAATCAGGAAATCATGAATGGAGCCCAGTACTCTCCTTTTCATTAAGAAAAAAATATATATCCTTAGTACCGTAAAGCCTTTTAGTACTGAGAAACATTTAAAAATAAACTTAAAGTAAATGAAAACTGCAATTTTAATGTAAAAGCCTATTCCCCTTTGCCCATAAGTAGATAGCTAATAGTGGCTCTTAAAAGAAAATTTTATATTTTGATGATGATAACCTAAAGTCATTCTATACAATGTTTATTTACATAGCTCTATAAAATGTTGATCCTGTAACAGGATCAACATGTACATTGTACAATGTACAATTGAAATGTTAAAGGCACACTCGTTAAAATTATGAAAACTTTCGTTCTAGGTAACAATTAACTTTAGTGGAACAATTCGAGAGTTTTCACTAAGGAATCTGAAAAAGAATACATACATGTGGGACTTCCCTGGTGGTCCAGTGGCTAAGACTCCTCACTCCCAATGCAGGGGGCCCAGGTTTGATCCCTGGTCAGGGAACTAGATCCTACATGCCAAAACTAAAAGATCCCGCATGCCACAACTAAAAAAAAAAAAAAAATCCCACGTGCTGCAACTAAGACCTGGAGCAGCACCCGCCCCCCGCAATAAGATACATGTATGTGTATAACTGAATCACTGTGTACACCTGAAACTAACATAACATTGTTAATCAACTATCCTCCACTATAAAATAAAAATTAAAAAAAAAACTAAATAAAAGTCACCAATGTAGAACAACACAGCTTTAAGCTATCAAGACTGTGCTATCCATTATCTGCTGATGACCTCCTCTCTTCCTGCTTTCCCAAGCAGAGTTAGGGCACCCCCCCAGGGTTCCCATAGCCCTTACCTCACACCTGGCACTAGCACACAGATCTGTGCTGTAGTTTACCTGTGGTCATATCCATGCTCCTCTCTAGGTTGTGAGTTCCTCCTAACAGAGAAGGCCTCATGCTCTCTTTGCTACAGTGTCTAGCATAGTGCCTGGCAAGCTGTAGGCACTCAACAAATAGCTCTTGAATGAGTTAGCACGTCTGAACAGGTCTTAGACTTGAAGATATCCAATGAAAAAGGAGGCTCCAGTGCAGAGTTGGCAGACCTGTTCTCTAAAGAACCAGACAGTAAATATTTCGGGCTTTAAGGGCCATATGGTTTCTCTTGCAACTTCTCAACCAGCCAGCGTAACTCGGAGGATGCCAGAGATAATACATAAATAAAGAAATGTGCCTCTGTTCCAACACAACTTTGTGAACACTGAAATTTGAATCTCATATAATTTTCATGTGTCCTGAACTGTTTTTCTTCTTTTGATTATTTCCAACTATTGAAAACTGTACACAACCGTTCTGAGCTTGTGGGCCGCACAAAAACCAGCAGCAGGGTTTTCCAACCCCAGCTCTAGCAGATCTGGGCACATAGGTAGGAGGAAGAAGCTCAAGATACCAGATAGGCTGGAATAGACTGAGTCTAAGAAGAGAAGAAAGGGGTCTATGTTGAATGAAAAGCCAGTGGACCCTCACAGTACCTAAAAATGGGACAAAAAGATACAATACAGAAACAAAAAACAATGCAGTTTTTTTGCTGCTGTTCTTTTATTTTAAACCAGTTCTACCCTAACAGTAAAGCTCACATTCAATGAACTAATGGCTAAGGAAGTCAGAAAAAAAATTGGTATAGTTAAAAGTCATTAGTAAGACTAGTTGGGAAAAAAACAAAAGCTTTTTACCCCTATCTCAAGCATTGCTAAGATATATTCTCCTTTCTCTCTGATGCCCACTCTCAGGTAGAAATGCAAATGAGCAGGGAAGTGGACAAAAGATGGGGAGCAAAAGGAGACCAAAGGGATTCTGTCTCAGAACGCCCAAGCATTGACTGTCCTGTCCTGTTTTACCAAGTCTTGTGCATAAAATCATAGATGTCTTCAAAGTTAAAAGAGGCTCAGAATCAAAGAATCTGCGCCATTCATTAAAAACAATTATAACTTTGTAAATAGCACACATTTTATAAAAATTCAAATATAAAGAAGGCAAGAGAAGAAAACATAAGCACCTACAGATAACAACAGTTAAGATATTGCTGGGTATCCTTCTAGACTCTGTTTTCCTTAACTGCACTGTGTGTATGTATGTCTGTGTGTGTGTTTTTTTAATGCAAAAATAATCCTCTTTATTTTATAGATGGAGAAACCTGAGCCCTGGTACACTTGCTCAAGATCATGAATAAAATGAGTTTGTAAAAACTCAAGATCTGTACCTTTCACCTGTTGGGCCAATGCTTTCTCATATCACCTCCTAATAGAAATAAATCATCAGCATCTTGGATAAGTTAGTGCCTTGTTAGCACAGGTGCTCAATAAATTAATACATGGTGGCATGAATGATGCCAACTGGGCTGCCCTGTTTATCTCAGCTAAGCTCTGTTCAAGCCAGCTTCATCAGAGAAGCTGCTAATTATCAGTAACACCAGAGAACACAGTTTTTAACATGCTGCCAAATCCCAAAGAGCACAGGGATACAAGGACAGCCTCCTTTAATAGGAACTGACATAGAGCCTAGAATCTTTGCTACTGAAAGTGCTTCACTTTGGAATATTCTTTTGGTTTTACTTTAAAATGAGGCACAGTTCTGGGTCTTTTGTAGGTTAGTTTATCCAGCATTCATTTCTGGATTCTCCACATGTCATAAGGGGGACATTACAAAGAACAGAAAGCCGCATGACGTTTGCATTAGGTTTGCCTTACATTTCAACTGAGTAAGATCAGACTTAACCATGAATAAAACAATTTCTGATAGGTCTATTCATGTCAAGAATCATAACACCTTACATACTCCAGGTCTAGTTGTTCTGCCAGGGTGGCCCGTGTGCCCTGGGATCCCACCCCAGTCCACTCCCACTCCAGTGCCAACCAGCCTGCCAAACCTGCCCAGCACATGCAGTCTGCAAAGGAAACACTCCTACACAAGGCCATGCCTTTAAGACTGGGAGAGGTAGCTGTTTTGCCTAACTCTTAGAAACAAACACAGAAAGAAAGAAAAAAGAAAGAAACTAGAAGCAGAAGGGTATGTTCCAAATGAAAGAACAAGATAAAACCCCAGGAGGAAAAAAAAACTTAATTAAATGGAGATAAATAATTTACCAGATAAAGAGTTCAAAGTAATGGTTATTAAAATGCTCACTGAATGCAGGAGAAGAATGGAAGAAGACAGAACTTCAAGAAAGAATTAGAAAATATAAGATAGAACAAATCACAGCTGAAGAATATGGTAACTGAAATGAATCAGCAGATTAGATGATACAGAAGAAGAGATCAGCAATCTGGAAGACAGAATAGTGGAAATCACCCAATCAGAATGACAAAAAGAAAAAAGAATTTTGAAAAATGAGGATTGTTTAAGGGACGTCAGTGAGAACATCAAGTGTACTAACATTTACGTTATAGGGGTCCCAGAAAGAGAAAAGAGAGAGAAAGAATCAGAAAACTTATTTCAAGAAATAATGGCTAAAAACTTCCTTAACCTGGGTTAAGGAAAAAAGAAATAGGTATCCAGGTCCAGGTCCAGGGAGTCCCAAACAATATAAACCAAAAAGGGTTCACACAAAGACATATCATAATTTAAACGGTAAAAGTTAAAAGCTGAATTTTTAAAAGCAGCAAAAGAAAAACAACTAGTCACATACAAGGGAACCCCCCCATCCCAACAAGGCTACCAGCTGATTTTTCAGCAGAAACTTTACAAGCCAGAAGGGAGTGCTAAAAGGAGAAAATTTACAACCAAGAATACTCTACATAGCAAGGATTCAGAATTGAGGAGAGATAAAGAGTTTCCTAGACAAGCAAAAACGAAAGGAGTTTACCACTACTAAACCGGTTTCACAAGAAATGTTGAAGGGTCTTCTTTAAGTGGCAAAGAAAGGTCATAACTAGAAATTTTTTAAAAATGAAAGAAAAAGAATCTCACTGGTAAAGGCAAATATATAGTAAATGCAGTGGATCAGGCACTTAAAAAGCAAGTATGAATGTGAAAAGACATAAGCAGTAATTTAAAGTCAACTGTAAGTAGTTGAGGAATACACAAAATTAAAATATGACATAAAAAACAAAACATGGAGGGGGAGGAAATATTTACTGCTTTTAGAATGTGTTCAAACTTAAGCAACTCTTAGATTCAAATAAACTGTTACATCTATATAGGTCGATATATATGAACTTCATGGTGACTACAGACCAAAAACCTACAAGAGCTACACAAAAAATAAAGGGAACAGAACCTAAATATAATGCAAAAGAAAATGATCAAACCACAAGGGAAGAGACTAAGAAAAGAAATGAACACAGAAGAACTACAAAAACAACCAGAAAACAATTAACAAACTGGCAATAAGTATATACTTATCAATAATCACTTTAAAAATCAAAGGACTAAATGCTCCAATCAAAAGACACAGGGTGGCTGAATGAAGACCCATCTATATGCTGCCTACAAGAGACTCACTTCAGATCTAAAGACAGACTGAAAGTTAAGGGATGGAAAAACATATTCCATGCAAATGGAAACAAACAAACAGAAAAGGCTAGGGTAGCAATACTCATATCAGACAAAACAGACTTTTAAAAGACAGTATACAGGGCTTCCCTGGTGGCGCAGTGGTTGAGAGTCTGCCTGCCAATGCAGGGGACACGGGTTCGAGCCCTGGTCTGGGAAGATCCCACGTGCCACAGAGCAACTGGGCCCGTGAGCCACAAATACTGAGCTCTGTGCGTCTGGAGCCTATGCTCCGCAGCAAGAGAGGCCACGACAGTGAGAGGCCCGTGCACCACGATGAAGAGTGGCCCCCGTTTGCCACAACTAGAGAAAGCCCTCGCACAGAAACGAAGACCCAACACAGCCAAAAATAAATAAATGAATAAATAAATTTATATAAAAAAAAGACAGTATACAACAAAAGATAAGGGCATTACATAATGATAAAGGGGTCAACCCAAGAAGATGATATAACATTCATAAATATTTATGCACTCAACATAGGAGCACCTAAATACATAAAGCAAATATTAACAGAAACAGAGGAAGAAACTGACAGTAACACAATTATAGTAGGAGACTTTAATACTCCATTTACATCAGTGGATAGATCATTTAGACAGAAAATTGATAAGGAAACATTGGCTTTGAATGACACATTAATCCAAATTGACTTCACAGATATATACAGAATATTCCACTCCAAAAGAGCAGAGTACACATTTTTTTTCAAGTGCACATGGAACATTCTCCAGGATAGATTACATGTTAGGCCACAGAACAAGTCTCAGTAAATTTAAGAAAACTGAAATCATATCAAGCATCTTTTCAACCACAATGGTATGAAACAATACATCCATTACAAGAAGAAAACTAACACATGGAGACTAAACAACATGCAGCTAGACAACCAATAGGTCAACAAAGAAATCAAAGAGAAAATTTAAAAATCCCTGGAGACAAATGAAAATGGAAACAACTTTCCAAAATCTATGGGACAGCAAAAGCAGTTCTAAGAGAGAAGTTCATAGTGATCCAGGCCTACCTCAAGAAACAAGAAAAATCTCAAATAACCTAACTTTACACCTAAAAGAACTAGAAAAGAACAAACAAAACCCAAAGTTATCAGAAGGAAGGAAATAATAAAGATGAAAGCAGAAGTAAATGAAATAAAAACTAAGAAACCAATAGAAAAGGTCAATAAAAGTAAGAGCTGGTTTTTCAATAGATTTTTTTAAATGACAAACTGTTAGCCAGACTCATGGTGGGGTGAGGGGGAGAACCAAATAAATAAAATCAGAAATCAAAGAGAACTTAAAACTGATACCAAAGAATAATAATGCTACTAAAACAACTATATGCCAACAAATCAGACAACTAGAAGAAATGGATAAATTCCTAGAAACATTCTATCTCCCAAGACTGAATCAGGAAGAAACAGAAAATCTGAACAGACCAATCACTAGCAATCAGTCATCAAAAAACACTCACGAAACAAAAGTCCAGGACCAGACAGCTTCACAGGTAAACTCTACCAAACAGACAGCTTCACAGGTAAACTATCAAAATACTCATGGCATTTTTCACAGAACTAGAACATATAATCCTAAAATTTGTATGGAACCACAAAAGACCCCAAATAGCCAAAGCAAACTTGAGAAAGAAAAAAGCTGGAGGTATTACACTCCCTGATTCCAAACTATACTACAAAGCTATAGTAATCAAAACAGTATGGTACTGGAACAAAAGCAGACACATAGCTCAACAGAACAGAATAGAGAGCCCAGAAATAAACCCATGCTTACATGGTCAATTAATTTACAACAAAAGAGGCAAGAATACACAATGGGGGAAAGACAGTCTCTTCACTGAATGTTGCTAGGAAAACTGGACAGCTACATGCAAAAGAATAAAACTAGTCCACTTTCTTAGACCATATACAAAAACAAAACAAAAACAAAAAAACCTCAAAACGGATTAAAGACTTAAATGTAAGACCTGAAACCATAAAACTCCTAGAAGAAAACATAGGCAGTAAGCTCTTTGACATCGGTCCTAGCAATACTTTTTAAGGTTTGTCTCTTCGAATAAGGGTAACAAAAACAAAACTAAGCAAGTGGGACTACATCAAACTAAAAAGCTTTTGCACAGCAAAGAAAACCTTCAACAAAATGAAAAGGCAACCTACTTAAAAGCAGAAGATATTTGCAAATGATATGTCTGATAAGGGATTAATATCCAAAATATATAAAGAATTCATACAACTCAATATCAAAAATCAAAAAATCTGATTAAGCTATGGCCAGAGGACCTGAATAGACATTTTTCCAAAGAAGACATACAGATAGTCAACAGGCACATGAAAAGATGCTCAACATCACTAATCACCAGGGAAATGCAAATCAAAACCACAATGATATATCACCTCACACCTGTGAGAATGGCTATTATCAAAAAGATAAGAAACAAGGCCTTCCAAGATGGCCCACACTCTGTCTATAGAGAGTGTATCTCCCTGAATAAACCTTCTTTCACTTTACTATGTCTTGCTCTTGAATTCTTTCCTGCACAAAGCCAGGAACCCACACTTGGCGGCCATTCCAGGGACTCAGACATGACTTGGGATGTGACCATTCTCTCGCACCCCACTCTCTTTCCTGCAACATCCTTTCTGGCACCCAATGCGGGGCCTCAAAGGCCATAATCTCGATCCGCCTATTGGGCTAGGGCTTCCCTCTGAAGGGTGGCTGGGACTTACCCTGAGCCATGTAGATTCAAGCAGCCGGTTAAGTGGCAGCTGACGTCGCCTGCAGGATCTGGCAGAGACCAGTTCTCTGGCCGTGAAGAAGCGCACTGAGGCCAAGGCTTTTCCCCCTCAGTCTTTCTCATTCTCCTATTGCTCTATCTCTTTGGGCTTGAAAAGATCCACCCAGACGACCACCAAACATCCAAATTAAGACTGTGCGGCAAGTAATTGACAACTTGGTTGGGTCTAAAGAACTCCTGCCCCGGGGCTTACCTGGTGGCACAGTGGTTGAGAATCTGCCTGCCAATGCAGAGGACATGGGTTTGTGCCCTGGTCTGGGAGGATCCCACATGTCGCAGAGCAACTAGGCCCGTGACCCACAACTACTGAGCCTGCGCATCTGGAGCCTGTGCTCCGCAACAAGAGAGGCCGCCATAGTGAGAGGCCCGCGCACCACGATGAAGAGTGGCGCCCGCTTTCCACAACTAGAGAAAGCCCTCACAGAGAAACGAAGAACCAGCACAGACAAAAATAAAAAATAAATAAAATAAAAGATAAGAAACAAGTGTTGGTGATGATGGAGAGAAAAGGGAATCCTTGTGAACTGTTGTAGGGAATGTAAATTGGTACAACCACTACAGAAAATAGTATGAAGGTTCCTCAAAAAACAGAACTACCATATGATCCAGGAATTCTACTTCTGGGTATTTAGCCGAAGACAACAAAAACACTAATTTGAAAAGATACATGCATCTCAATGTTCACTGCAGCGTTATTTACAATAGACAAGATATGGAAGTAAACTAAGTGCTCAGTGATGGATGAATGGATAAAGAAGATATGATACATACACACACACTGGAATTTTTACTCAACCATAAAAAATAATGAAATCTTTCCCATTTGTGACAACATGGATGGACCTAGAGGGTATTACGCTAAGTGAAATAAGTCAGACAGAGAAAGACAAATACTCCAATTTTTCCTTGGATTGCCCCTCTCCCATTAGATGTGGTTCTACCAAGAATGTCAGCTGAGTACCCCACTACTGCCTCGCCACAGAAGTGAGTGCATTACCCAAGGGAGGCCATTATGCTCTCTTCATTAGTAACGTTAACCTGTAGTGGAATCATAAGAAGACAAAGGTGTTCAGAGTTGAGACATTCAAAAGGTAGTGCTCCAGGGCCCCCCATTAGTTCCCCGGATATTTTCCACCCTTTATTTCATTCACTATTCAACAAATATTTATGGAGAGCTCCTCCTGCTACGTGCAAAGCTTTGTTGCAGGCAGTGTACAGACAGACAAATTTTCATCCTCACAGAGCTTACATTTCAGTGAGAAGAAAACAATAAATACATAAGTCAAATATACAGTATATTAGATGGTGATACATGTTATGGAAAAAAATTAAACAGTGCTAGTGGGTAGGGAGCACTGGGGCTGGAGGTTGTAATCCTAGAGCAAGACCTCACTGGGGAGAGAGAGGATGGAAAGTGGGCAGAGCAGGTCTAAGGATCAAAGGAGCAAATAAATCCTAGGGCACAGAAAATGAGACTGAAAAGGAGCAGCCAAGGAGGTAGGGGGAAAAAACAGGAGAGTATGATGACCTGGAAACCAAGTGAAGAACGCATTTCAAGGAGGAGAGAGTGTGAAACTGTGTTAAGTCCTTCAGAACCATCAGGGAAGGTAAGTTGAAACTGACTTAGCAACACCAACAGGAGGCATTTCAGTGGAGCAGTAGGTGTAAAAGCCCGAGTGGTGGGACTTCCCTGGTGGCACAGTGGTTAAGGATCCACCTGCTAATGCAGGGGACATGGGTTCGATCCCTGGTCTGGGAAGATCCCACATGCCGCGAAGCAACTGGGCCCGTGTGCCACAACTGCTGAGCCTGCGCTCTAGAACCCATGAGCCACAACTACTAAGCCCGCGCGCCTGGAGCCCGTGCTTCGTAACAAGAGAATCCACCACAATGAGAGGCCCATGCACCGCAGCAAAGAGCGGCCCCCGCCTGCCGCAACTAGAGAAAGCCCATGCGCAGCAAAGGAGACCCAGCGCAGCCAAAAAAACAAAAAAATAGCCCGAATGGTGTAGGTTCAAGAGAGGATTTGGACACGGTGACACAGACAACTATTTAAGACATTCTGCTGAGAAGAGCACAGAGAAAAGGAATGGTATCTAGAAAGGGATGCAAGATCTAGAAAGGTTTCTTGTTTCATTGTTTTTGTTCTTCATTTGTAAAGGATCACAGAAATTATAAGTGCTGATGAGAAAGATTCAGCAGAAACTACAAAGTCAATGATGAAGGAGATAGAGGGCAAAACTACTGGAGCCAAATCCTTCTGGATGCAATCGGGGATCGGCTCTAGTGCCCCAGTGATGGGACTGCCTTTAGGTAGAAGCACTGAGTGTTCTTCTATCACCCATGGAGAGAAGACAGGAACATGGGCGCAGGTGTGGTGGCTTGCGGACGTTCTCCTGTCGCATCTATTTTCTCAGTGAAACAGGAAGCAACATCTGAGACAATCATCTAGAAGAGAAGAGTGAATGGTGTAGGGACATGGAGTAGAATGTGAGGCATGTAAGGGTCCTTGAAGTTGTGTTCCAATGTCTGATGGTTCAACTCTGCTTTCAATTACTCCAAGAAGGCTGTAAGTAAATTCTCTTCTTTTTTGAAAATTAGCCACAGTTGACGTCTGTTTCTTACAACCAAAGACCTAATACACCAATTCTTCCTTGGGGCCTTAGGGTTACCCCATTTTCTCACTGAAATCCTGACTTTAATAAAACAGTGATTCTGTTCTGTCAAATCCTATGCACCTCCAAGTGAACAGGAAGAGTCTTGCAGTAGACCAACAAGCCAGACATGTTGGGTTCCTCTACCACCTTGCACAGAACCAAGAAGATTATACTTACAATACCAAAGTGGAAACACTAAATCAGCATGCTAAACTGCTTAAACAAAAGCATTTCAATACATGTGAGAAAGCAGAAAAGATAGATACCAAAATTCAAATCGCCTTAACATTTCTTCAAATGCCCTTTTTGAGTTAAACTGCCAAAGTGTTTACCAAGACAGAATGAAGACAAATACATGTACAACTGTTCTTAGAGCGTAGATTAATCCTTCATTACAGATTTCAGTGACTCAGGGAGGGGGACCCATGTGAAGACTACACTAAGGGGTAAACCGGAGGCAAAGAGAACCGTTCTCACACTGGATGAGACTCTTTAATCTGGGAATGGCATCTGAAAGGCAGTCACACTGAGCAAGAAAGAAGATAAGTCAGACTCTTCCACAAAGAGAAACATTTCAAAGATCACAAAGATGAGTGGAAATTTCCAGACCGTGCAGACTAAGATGACTCTTCATGATAAAAACGTGTCGCTCCCTCTCCAGGAAATTAAGAGTTATTAAGTTGCAGCAAAGACAGCTGCTTCTGAGATGAAATCAGCCTTGCGACACCAAGAAGCAGGAGGGTGAGGGTGAGAAGCTGCTGACCTCCCGTGGAAATCAGCACCACACAGCTTGTTTCAAACAGGTGCACCACTCCACAGGGCATGTGACTCATGAAAAGCTCCGAATACTCACAGGGAACTGTAAGGCTTGGTGTAAGGTGTGACCTGAAAGCAGATAGCAATGGCTTTCTCCCAGCTGACCCAATGCTGGCTCACCCTTTGCTACGAAGACTGAGATAGATGCTCAGCCCTTTGGCCCAAACACACACAAACTGCCAAGAAAACAAAAGCAAAGCAAAAGTAAACATATGCACACATGCAAATCTCCCAAGTGGGTAAGAGCCATGTGTGCTATGTTTTCGGCATTCAGCCCTAAGGGTTTTGCTTGCCAAGAACAAAACTGTGAAGAGAGCCCCATCCCTTCAGTATGAATGCCTTGTTTTGGTTTAATCGTTAGAACAATTTCTCCATCTTCCCTCACCTTCAGGTACAGTTCCATGACCCTCCTTCCTCCATCCCCTGATTTCTCTGAAAGCCTACATTATACTACTTGCCAGATGCTCATCTAAGAGATTTAGGTGGATGAATTAACTTAACCCTCACAATGACTCTAAGAGGGTAGGTGCTATTGTTGTCTTTAGGTTTCCCAGAAAGAAGAGTCTCAGGTGAAGGCTTATATGACACTATTCTATTCTACTTGGGGGTTCTCAGGAGGAAGGAGGCAGAGAAGCTAACCCCTACCTGCTTCAAGCACCAATACCTGCTCCATCTCTTGGGACCATCTTCCGAGAGGCTACCTAATGACTGCTATTCAGTATGCTCAGCTCTCACCTCCCATTAGTCAAAGTTTTATTTTTTTTAATACTCCTTTGCTTTTTTTAATACTCCTTTGCTTCCAGGTTGTACACATGTGGACGGCACTTTGTGTCATGTCTCCCTCGGGTGGGCAGTAAGAGGCAGGAGGCACATGGTAAGGGCATGAGGCTACCAGCTATCAGGCTGCACCTGCGTGAAACGAGTTGGAGGCTACACAACTGGTCACCACAGTGGTGGCTGAAATACGCACAGGAGAAGCCAAGAGAATCTGATGTGCTAATTTAAATGTTTCTAATACAATTATTATATCTCCTTATTCAGATGAGGAAACTCAGGCATGAAGAACTGAAGTACTTCACACAGGTTTCAGAAGAGATGAGCAAAACTAGGCAGTCTGGCTCCAGAATGTTCTCTTTATCACTGAGCTCTCAAGCACCTACAGATGAACTGCAATTACCCTGAAGTCTGCCAGCTGCCTCGCTGCAGCTGCCACATTTGAGCTACAATAGCTGTGAGCTGGTTGGAAAACCAGTCAGTGTAAGAAAATAAATATCACAGATAATGCTCACCATGCAATGCAAAGAGGATACGGCAAGAGAGGGCTTCAGTGCTCAAAACAGTGCAAGTGAATCAGTTAGTCACTGACACTCCACCGAAGAGAGACACTTAATGAAACCACCCCCATGGCCAACACATAAGAAATCTGGCTCAAAAGAGCGGAAATAAATGAAAGAGAGACTAAAAAAGACAAAGAGAAAAGATCAACGAAACTAAGAACTGGTTTTTAAAAAGATAAACGGAACAGACAAACCTTTAGCTAGACTCACCAAGAAAAAAAGGGAGAGGACTCAAAATCAGAAAAGGAAGAGAGGGAGGGAAGGGGGGAGGGAAGGAGCAGGGGAGGGAAGGAGGGACGGAAAGAAATCTGGCTCTGGTAAGGTTGGCAAAGAAGAAACAAAGTCGTGTCCATGCTTGTTAATACTCTCATGTATATAAGACCCTGAAGTAAAAGAGGGCAGCCACTAAGAGAGGAAAACATAGCATCCTCTCCTTTGCTCCTCCCTGAATTTGAAAGGGAACTCTATAGGTGACTCCATGGGTTCAGAAAAGGAAGTATCAAAGGTGTATCAAAAACCAGGAAAGTCACTGAAAAAATTCACCCAAACAGAAGCAGAACAAATCAAAACAAACAAGAGACCCAAATCAAAGGGGCTCTAAGACTGCTGAGTGTTCACAGCTTGAAGCTGAGCATTTCCCCTTTCACGATGGGCATTTCTTATGATGTGAAAGATTTAGTTCCCTGAATTCAGGAATTTTGATTTTTTTTTTTTAAAGCAAAAAATTTAAACTGAACTTGTGTCTTTCCTTCTCCTAACCCTGAAGGCTGGAAGGCCACAAAAGAGAGAAATTCCTGGGTTGAAAGTAAGTGAAAGTCTGGCAAGTAGGCTGAATAGGGGTTGAGCTCTGATTTCTTCTGCATTTCCATTAATTTAAAGTGCTAAGTTGCCTGTTTGCTTTAAAATATGTGTTTGTCCTCTTTGCAGTGTCCCTTTAAATAGATTTTCCTTTGGCTCTGCCAACAATAGCTAGAGAAGGTCCTTTGAGAATCCCATTCTTAGTCTTAAAAAAATACACTCTTCTCCCTGCCCCAAACACATAAACAGGCCTGGAAGCAGTATCTCTCACTTCTTCCAGGGATCTCCAATCTATCAAAAATAATAAATCTTTCAGGAAGAAAACAGAGCTGGTCAGGGAAATAATTCTCCCAGCTCATTTCTGTTTGTTCATGATGTGATCACCAAATATCAAGTCCCTTTTTTGGGATCAGCAGACAGATAGGTCAAGGGCTGAACACCCTAATGTCTACCCCATGGCCAGGCACAACAGGGACTACTAGGAACTAGGCAAACCGAAGAAGGCATGCCCAGGGGGATGTGGTGTGGCCCTCACTTACTTCCAGCCAATTGCTAGCAAGGAGATCTGAATTTTTCCAAGTAAAATGACCCCTGTTAAAAATGTTGGAAACCTGTCCAAATTTTTAAAACAACGATGTGGGGGACAACAATACTAAATCGAGCACATGTGTGGGTTGCTCTGGCTAGAGGCCCTTGTTTGCAACCTCTAGGTAAGACACAAAGATAAAGGAAGACAGACTGCCTGTCCCCCGGGAGCTTATGACCTAGTAGGAGTGAGAAGATACATACCTTGTAAACTGTCCCACAGGTGGAATGTGACACACGTTGAAAGACAGTAATAAGCAAAGGCTATGGGAGTTCAGGAAAGCAAGAGGGCACCTGAGGCAGAAAGGATTCTTGTAGGCAGTGGCATTGGAGCTGAGGCTAAAGAATGAAGTAGACTTTGGCAGGCAGAAGGTGGGGAGGGGCCGTTCCAAACAGAGGGGAAAAAAAAGAGAGGGAGCGGGGAAGAGGATAGCTGAGAGATGGTTAAGAGATGCTTCATGCTTCTACCCAACAAATACTCATGCGCGTCCACTGTGCACCATGCAGCAGCGATGCAGTGTGATCTTGAGGGACACAGACGAGGCTGCAAAGTCTGAAAGGGTCCAGTCCGGAGAAGGTCCTGGAGGCCATATCCAGAGTTCTGTCTTAAGAGCAAGGGGAAAGCTGCCTTTGATGTTTTTTTAAGCAGGGGAATCACAAGTTGGGATCCACAGTGTTCCAAGTTCCCCTGCTACAGAGCATGCATTCTGCGGCCTGGCAGGGAGCCAGAGCTCCACCAGCTAGAGCAAGCCAGCAAGAGGCCTTTGCAAACAGCCTGGGGAAGAGATGATGACAGCTCGGACTAGGGACGTAGTGATGGACACGGAAGAAAGTGGACAGATTCAAAAGATAGTGAGGGGGCTCCCCTGGTGGCGCAGTGGTTGAGAGTCCGCCTGCTGATGCAGGGGGCGCGGGTTCGTGCCCTGGTCCGGGAGGATCCCGCGTGCCGCGGAGCGGCTGGGCCCGTGAGCCATGGCCGCTGGGCCTGCGCGTCCGGAGCCTGTGCTCCGCGGCGAGAGAGGCCACGGCAGGGAGAGGCCCGCGTACCGAAAAAAAAAAGATAGTGAGGGGTTAAAATCACCAGAACTATCGGTCCAGGGTAGGAGTCAGTGGGGCAGAAGCCAAATGGACCTGGAGAATGTGGTCAACGTGGCTCTGGGGGGCTATCAGGCCACAACACCCGTGGCCCGGCAGCCAAGCAATTCTGTGCCAGCAGCCGTGGGTGTCTAGTGGTTACTAGAGAAAAGAAAGGTTCCGAAGCCAGGGTGTATGGCCAAGGGAAGGCTGCCAGAGAAGTTCACCGGAGCTTTCCATCTTAGAAAGACATCATCTCAAAAGTACTGTTTTCTTTCAAATGTGCTTTGTAAAATTCCACGGCTATTTTGTTTGGACTACGCTTGATGGCAAGGAAATAAGAAGCGCTTCTCGTATGTTCAACGGCTCTCCAGTAAGCTAAATCTTATCGTCTAGACTTGGGATGGAGGAAGAAGGCATAGTAGAGTATGTATAAGATATATGCTAATGCCAAGTAGTCACTTCCTTTTATTTGGACCCTTTCTTGAGAACTTTAAGGGATGCTAGTCAACTACCAGGGCCCATCCTCCTTGGTGCCAAAGCCTAGCAATGATTCTTTTTTTTTAATAACCACAGGCATCTTTACATGAACCCAATTCACTCTGCATCTAGATCATGAAGGAAATGTGAATACGTCCTTCCTGACTTGCAGGGATGCCTGGAAGTACTCAAACTCCAGTCACAGGACGGAGAAAACAGCCAAGCCACTGGATGTTCAACCATGGATAACTTACAGCAATGGCGTCTACCTATTATTTTGATAAGGTCTCACTTGTATGCCAAGCCTTTGCCCCACAATATTCCTTCTTGATCCTTGCAATCTATAGAATTTTGTCCTTTTGGGAAAGTCACACGTAACAGATTATCCAAGTAAACATTAAGCAATTGGGTAATGAAAAGAACAGTAGAGAATCAGCAAGTGGCAATGGGACTCAAGTTGATTTTGCCCTCTTCATTTCTCTCTCTCACCCTCCATCCCCACAAATCTTGGTGTTTCAGGGTATATGTGCCCACATGGCAGGTGTATTCATCTCCCCTCCCAAATTGGTCTTGTCCCACATGTCCTGATCGAGTTAGCACACCATGCAAAGATCATTCAAGAGACTTAATACTCTTTGTTAAATGTTATTCTACCTGGATTACTTGCAGTAGGCACTATGAGTTGCCTACTCAGAGCCCTGCTTTTATATGGGTATCCATGCCTCCCACAAATGACCCAGGTAAATCCTGTTTGGGGTAAAAAAATCACAGTGGTCCCATTCCCTTTGCTAGTGAATGCTTCAAACCAATGAGATGGGATAGGAAGTCTACTGGAGAACTTCTGGGAAAAGTATCATCACATCTCTTAAAAAGAGACTCAGAGAAGAAATACAGTTACCCCTGAACCATACTTCTGCACAGCTGCAAATCCTAATATAACTTTATAGTTGGCGCTCCATATCTGTGGTTCCGCACCCATGGATTCAACCATATTGCATTATGCATACAAACAGTGCATATTTATTGGGAAAAAAAAAAAAAACCCATGTATAAGTGGACCCCCACAGTGCAAACCCATGCTGCTCAGGGATCAACTGTAATACCTTACTGCCCTGGACAACCGCTCAGGTGCAGATATGCAACACAACATCTTATGATCCTAAAAGGAGCTAGCCAACACAGTGAAGCTGGCTGTGAGCAGGACCGTGGAAATAACACAAGTATTTCATGAGCCAAGAAATTAACCAACCCTCAGGACTGATTTTGTGTAATGACACAACAGATTCCCTTATTGTTTAAGCCACTGTGAATTGGATTTTCTGTTTCTTGCAGCCCGAAGCATCTAAAATGATACAATTCTTCTTTGGAGAAGCAAGAAAAGGGCTCTGGCTTCCTGACACCACCAGGCAACAAAGGAGTAGCTGCCTCAAAAAAGAAAAGAGACTAAGATTTATTTCTCAGTAAGTGTTTCGGGAAAACCAGCTGTGAAAAGGTATTGTTAATAGCCATTCCGGATGTATGAAGAGCTCTTTGAAATCCTCCCATGCAGCATAAACACTGTAATAAAGTTCCAATGAGCCACTGTGAATGGTATGTGTGGGGATATACAGCGTACTTGGAGTCATAATGGTATGCAAACATTGGGGAGCTACCATGAAATTAGTCTTTATTACTCATCTACTCTTATTTCCTTCTACAATTATAAGATTGGGAATTTTTTTCCTTTTTTGCCCCCTTTCTATCTGACGAAAACACAGATTCACGTGATTGGAAGGGAAGTCACAAAACCAGGCTCAGAGATGTTGAATGATTTCCACAAGGTCCCAAAGCCAGCTGGGGGCAATTTTCTTTATTATTAAAAATGCTTTGTGTGTGATTTTAAAACAAAGTCATTTGCTGAACAGTCAAGTTAATGAAAGGCGAATAATTGTAGAGACATGGGAAATCACAACCAATTTTTTTTAGTAATTTAATTATGCAAATAAAATCTCCTTTTCTGAACTCACTGCTTTGAGTTTCTTCTTCTCTTCTTCTAATAACCTCCTAAATTCCAATCCATTCCTCTCAATACCATTTCTCCCTCCTAGAGAATCCCTGCATATGGCCCATTCTCTAGGCCAGTGGTTCTCAAAAGACTGTTTGCCTGGGAAGTAAATTAAAAATGCAGAGTCCCAGGCAGAGTCCAATTCAGCAGATCAAGGCGGGGGCCCAGCAATGTAAATGTCAATGCAAACAAGCACCCCAGGTGAGTGTAACCATCCTTTGAGGTACATGACTCCAGACTGTATACTAGATTCCAGGTTCCAAATAGAAAACATCTAATTTTCATAGTAGATTTAAGCTGGGACAACAAAAATATGTGCAGAGTTGCCTATAATTTTTATGTTCCCTCTGAGGTCTGAAACAAATCCAAGAGCTCTGCGATTTGGATGTACCCTGGTAATCATTTGCGTGGAGGTCTGGAGTTTTTATTCTTTCCCCTCTGAATGTATTTCTACTTGGGATTAAATATAAAATGTCTTAACTCTTCCTCCACAGCTAAAGGAAATCAATTTCGTAAAGTGTTTCAAAAGAGTACTTAAAAAAATACACAAAATATCTTCCCTTTGAACCAGATGCCTGGGATGTACAGGGCAAACACAGTAAGTAATGAGAGAAGTAAACACCAGGTTTTCCAGCAGAACCAACCCTGAAACCAAAACTTAGGAAGGAAGCTGACCATTAAGTAAGTAGACCAGAGGAACAATAGCTCAGGCATATCCTTGGGTAAGTCTGAACCTGAGAAAACAGGAATGAAACAGACAAACCCCTTGTCCCAAGTTAACTTTCCCTTCCTGTTCGATTTTAAAATAGGACAGTGCTGTAAATGAGAATAGAGAGTTTACGTAGAATCTTAGAACTCCTCTGGGTGCCAAAACATTTTTTCAAACTGAAGTAAATACTCCTTACTGGATTCAGCAGTGCTCATTTATACTCATCTCCTCCAGGACATTTTAAATCTAGAGGCTCCAGAGACCAAGAACACAGCACGCTGATAACGGGAGTCTGTGTGTTCTACCATCATGACCAACTCACATTACAGTCATGAGAGCTTGTCTATATGTAGACTTCTTAAGGATCACATGAACAAAGGAATGCCACTTAACCTCACAGAACCAAAGAAAATCACTGTTAAGTATCAAAGATAACACACAATGCTCCAGAAATGCTATAAAATAAATACTCCAGCAACAACATTGGTTTAAATTCTTTAGAAGGCAAAAAGTCAAGGCCGTAGCTTTAACATGCACATTCCAGCTGTACTTCTCCTGGGCTTAGGGACAAAGACTGAACTTAATGGGGTTGGGAGAGAAGAGGGTGGAACCAGAGGGAGAAAGTGAAGCGTCCGCCAGGAGATGAACAGGTTCGTTGGTCCAATACCCACCTTAAGGGTTTTGGATTTTTTTATTTCTATTTCTTTTTCTTTAGGATTCCTAACAATCCTCAGGGCATTTTAAAAATGGGAAGATTCAGTTCTGGCTTTACTGCATCACCAATGACTCTTGCTCTCTCTCAGTCCAATTAATCTCTCATCACACTGCACAGCCTGAACAGCCTGACTGCTTTCAGCTGCTTCCTATCCCTTCTTCAGCTGCTCCCAGAAGCCATGGAGGCCTCCCTAAGACCCAGTGGGCATTAAACAGTCAGCAGCATCGCCACACGTGCTTGGCTGGACGATGTACCTGGAACTTCCTCTGTTTGGGTGCAGGCCCTTCAAGTGTGCAACTAAGATCTAAGCCAGCTTTCCCGTTTCACAAATGCCTGACTGGGTTTGTGTGGAACAGGCACCACACCGTCATGTCAGAGCATCTGGAGTTACTTTTTAAAGCCCAGTTCCCATTATTTTAAACACACTCATCAGGATTCTTTGACATTAGCGGGGGAGGTGCATATACTCTTTGAAAATTTGCAAGTTCTCAGCTACACTTAATTGTTTCTAAACATGCAGTTCAGAGATGGCATGGCAAGAAAAAACATGTGACCTGGAATGGAGCAACCCTTTACTCAGCCTAACTGCTTCTCACCAGCATGCAAAACTCTCGTTCCTTCATCATTAAGACCTATGGAAATCTTTACGGTAACATCTATACTCTCTCTCCAAAATATCAAGTGCTTGCTAGAAACATGAAAACAAATCATAATCTCCCTCGGCAGAGTATCAAATTATCCCAAAGACATGACTTAACGCCAGAACAAAGTGCGGGTAAGCGCTGAAATTATAACACGTCAGTTCCACAGCATGCAGAGTTTAACAATTTCGGTTAACTGTTACAGTCTGTCTTTTCTTATGCGCTAGTCTCCAATAAAGAACATCCATCAAAGTTAAGAGAAGGTTAGAACATCCACACATGTAGTGCCTGATACAGCAAGGGGTATCATCAGCAAGGCCAATCCAAAGCAGCTCAGGCAACAGTAAATACACAAAAAATCCAAACCATTCCAAGAGTATAACTATCCCGAGCAGGAAAATCAGGCCCCCACTGACTTTCTTTGATTCTCCTCTATTCTTTATACTTCTTCAAAGGCTTTAATACATGTAACATTTAAAATCAATGACATTATAGAGAAGGGGGAGCCTACTATCCATATTTGACAGATGAAGAAACTAAGGAATCGAGGGGTCAGTGGCTTGTCCAGGGCTAGTTAAGTCGCTTGTTAAGAACAGAATCAACTCTAGAAGCCAGGCCTCTTTATTCCAAATCCAAGGTCTGTAAACTTGTAACATATTCCTGTTTGCTCTTAATCATCACAAGAACATGTAACTCCTGAAAAATCTGTTTGGTGATCTGGTATCATGGAGGACACACTCCTATTGGCCTTGATCATCACAAGAACACAAACCGCCCTGCAAACTCTGCCTGGTGGCCTGGTGGCCTGGTGGCCTGGGCACCTCCCCAGCCTCCGCTGCAAAGCCCATCTGGCATGTGCTGCTGTTACCCACTGCAGTTACTATTTCCCACATTTCTTTCCTGAGCCTCCAGCATACCTGATGCAACTGTGGGAGAAGGAAACATAAGCAGAACTGAGACCAGCTTTAGTGCTAAGATAAGAACTTTCCAGGGTTGAGAGAAAGGCCAGCAATCAGTCTTAAACCTACTTTGCCAAGTGGTTCATGAGCAGCTGTAACATCTGCCTATTTTTCTCTGGGAGCCGATGAACAAGGCTGTGGATTTCAGAGACCCGTGACTCCTGGTTCTCCAGCTCTGTGAAGGAAGGAGGGAGGCGATACTGGATCAGGGCCACAGTTAAACCAGTTTATAAGACAAAAATCAGAGGAAACCAAATGTTGGGAACAAGAGACTGAGGATTTCTCAGAGGTATAAGATCCTGTTCTGTGTACTTGTGACTAGACTGAGTAGATCTAAAAGTGCTTTTAATGCTGCTTTCCGTAACAGAGTTCATTAAGAAACATGACTGCTCTCACTTAAAAAATCAGAAATTACCTTCTGAGACCAACAGGCATCAAAAAGTTGAGGTTCTCAGCAAGGGACTTGTAGCAAGTCAGTTAACACTTCTGGGCCTCCATTTTCCCTTCTAGCCAGTGCCTAACACGGTGATAGGTATGTGGCCGGTGCCCAATAAATGTTTGTTAAATAAAGATGTGAACAAGCAACTATGAAAAACAAATGACCGTCAAAAAGTTCACGCCAAAATGATGACGTGATGAAATGGAGCCAGTCAACTGCATACTTGGAGCAGGAACAAACTCGGGAGCAGCTGGCTATACAGAGTGGCAGCTTCGTTTCAAGGAAGGAAGGAACTTTATGCACTCGTCAAGGGATAAACAAATTGTACATGAACAGCCTTGCAAGGGTCTCAAATATCAAAATAACACCTCGAGACAGCATCAAAGACATCAAGGGAAATGTCCAGTTATTCTCAAGTGATGTGTGACAACCAGCCTGGGAGAAGAAAGGAATGGCAGATAAAATAAGGAAATATTTCTGCCAACCTATAACCTAAATCACGGACTGTCACGTTCCCTTGGTTGAACTTGGGTACGTGGCTTCGTTTCTCTGGGAAATACATTGATGGCCCTCATCACACCTATTTATAGGACTGAGGTGAGGTTTAATTAGAGAATGGTTGCTATGGGTTTGGAATTTCTCAGAGAAAGAAATCACATAAACAGCACCTTCACTTCCAGCTTTCTCCCAGGTCTTTCTCCTGCTTTACGGGGACAGCTGTGTGTGGATAAGGCCACCAGAACAGAGGTACTCCTAAATTAGGCCAGTAGTAGCTACCAGGGTAAACAAACTCTGACGGCTTAAAGGAAACAGGGAGAGGCACAGGCTATGGACGTAATAGCACGGTGGGGATTCATGCCAGACTTAAATCTGATAGAGAATCTTACTGCCCCTTACAGGTGGCCTGCCCCACATAGACAGAGTCCAGTATACTTAGGGTGGCTTGCACCTAAACCCTATGTATTTTAATACCAGTAATATGGCGCTCAGGGCTTAGATGATATAGCTGAAGAAAGATCAGAAGCTATAAATGCAAGCCATGATGGAAAGAGGACTGGGAAGTTACATAAATGGTGCCAGATTCAGGGAAATACGTCCGATGCTCAATTTAGGTAACGGGCAGAGTCTGATTCATTCCGAAAAATGCTACTCCAGGGCTGGAAAAAACCCAAGGACTTAGAACTCCAATAATCAAAATGAGAAAGGCAAACTTGCTTTTCTCACCTCTCTGTCACTCCCAAACTCACTTCTGACGTTTTTCCCCTCGACTGTAAATTCAACGTGCTAACAAGGCCCTTAGCAATCTGACTTGGTTTCGCTTTTATTCTGTGACAGTCTCAGGAGTGTTTATGTGGGTAGTTTACAAGCAGAATACGAGGGATTAGGTAATACTTATTTTGGGACACTGACTGTTCTTTGAAATAGCAAAATCTATTCCTTTCCCCTTAAAAATGTGGTGAAAAGAAAACTTACTTGCTGCTTTGATGAAACTTCTTTGAAACTGGTACATCATGAGTGGTCCTGGAAGCATTCTGAAATAAAAGGATACACACTAGTCAGCTTAATGAAAACAATCCTATTCTCGCTACCTAGCAGCCTAGAGGCGGCCAGACTGTATTACATTTCTCAAAGACAAAGATCACAGGCAAACAACAGCAACTCAGTTTAGTCCAACTTAGTTTCCCTTTTGAAAGGGTCCTGAGATTTCACCTGAAATGTTCATTCTTTCTCCTTTTTAAGGGAATGGATACAACTTATGTCTCATAGAGTCACAACCAGAAAAGTGCAAATGCCAAAGTCTAGCACAAACTGAGAGATTTCCTTTTCAGTCAGTGACTCGCCCTCCACAAGAGCATTTTAAGATGTGTCTGAGAAACAGGCAACTAACCCAACATTTGCAATCACCTGTTCTCAAACTCTCGTCTTCCTGGCACCTTAGGCACTTCATCTGGATACACTATGCAAGACTTTTGTAGGTGTTTTTGTGGAAAATTCACTATGGAGTGTTGCCCCAGAATGCCAAAGGACTAGAACCCTTAATATTAGGCATGACACAATCAAATTTTATCTGCTATTTAAAATATATTTTATACTTATTGTCCATTAGCTAATCAATATCAACATGCACAAATAAGTACCAAATACAAACCTCTACCATTTGGTTTTGTGTAAACTACAATGGTAGTATTTGGGATATGAATATGTTTTATGAATATGTTTAACTGTAAACTTGAGGGTTTTTTACTGATAGTCTAAATGATAAGCTTCTCAACAGACGATCCATGAGTCTTGGTTCAGATTTTATTTTATTCTCATCGGATCCCCTGATTCAACTCTTAGTCATCACTTGCATGACATCTCACTCTTGACTCCAAGAGCCTTCCAGCAATTCCCCAACAGCCAATAAAACCTGCATCACCAATTCCTTTTCTGTGGCTTTCGAGACAACTAAATCTTGACAAACCTGTACAAAGGCTTATGCAATTCGTGATTATAGTTCTCCTCTTTGTTTAAGACTAGACCCCCACTTTCCTGTGTGAGAAGAACTACAGTGGAGAACTATCATACTCCTATACTTCACATCCAGCATGGCTTTCAGTCTACTCGGGAAACTGAGATGTGAGCAGCTGGTCAATCACCCACTCCCTTAATAACCAAGGGAGGGGTGGGAGGTAGCAGGAATATTACACGTATTATTACAAGGAAAGCAGTCTCCTCTCCAATGAAGTCATATTCTCCAATCTAAGCAGAAGGAATCAAAAAGGAGCGCCATAAAGTTCTCATTTTTGAAGAACAATGTCAGCAGTATACTCTATCTGTGCAAGGCGCAGAGCTCCCCAGATACGTAGGGTACGTAATCACGCATTCTCAACAGAATAGGATACGCAATCCCTTGTTTTTTTAGCAGATTATTCGGGGATTGCAGGGAATTCCACATTTGAGGTTCTGTTAAAGGCTAATCATCATAGTGGCTTCTCAAAAAGAGCAAAGCTTCCTAAATCACTCATAGCACCACTGCACAATGGCAACCCATCAACTAGGGATGATTTATAATCGGTTTGACCAGCTGAGCTAATTGCACCCACACATAAGCTGTTTCCACATCTCAAACACCCACCCAACAGCTCTCTGGAGGCTGAAAATAAAACTTTCTTCCTGATTGCATGACAACAAGCTGGCATCATGCACCGCAAATGGAAAGTCCCTACCTTAGGTAGGTTTTCAAAGCACTAGTGATGGTCTTTATCTCCCACTCGGCGCAGATATCCGTTTCTGTTTCAGAAGCTGTTTTGGGGTCTAAAATGAAGAAAAGACAATGGGTAAAACAGAGCAGAAAATACAGCTAAACACCAAGCATACATAAAAGCATTCAACCTCCCTACTAAACAAAGAAATCCAGAGTAAAAAAGGACACCTATTTTTTCCTCATTAAATTAGAAAAATGTTTACAAATCCAAATATTTACTGCTGGCAAAAATGCAATGAAACTAATCCTCTAAGAAACTGCTGGAAGCAGATGAGATAAATGCAACAGATTTGAAAAGCAATTTGGCAATACGTATCAAGTCCTAAAAAGGTTTAGACACTTTGAAGCAGTAATCCCACTTCTCACAACCCATCCTCAGGAAATAAGATAAGGCATGAGAAAGTTACACACATCCCAAATGTTCAACATACACTGCTCTTGAAAACAGCAGAACAATTTTTTTTTTTTTTTTTTTGGAGCAGAACAAATTTTAAAAGAACAACCTATACAGCCCATGATAGAATGATTAAGTTCATCATGGTATATTCCCGATGGAATATCATGTTGCATTTACATGATAATGATAACTATATAGCAAAATGGAAAATGCCTGAATTATCATGTAATGTCAAGCAAAAAAAAAAGATTTAAAAGTTTGTGAGAAACTCAAATGAACAAAGGCTGAAAGGAAATACTCTACATTGAAAAGAGTGGTGAGGTTAGAGTGGTAGAATTGTGGGTTTTATATTTTCTAAACTATGACTTGATTCCATTACTTATCTATTTTAAATGGCCCTAAACCAAGACGTGCAATAAAACCACCATAATGATATCAACTCCTGATCACTTCTTCCTTTGTTTCCTCTTGTGTGGACTTGCAAACAAGTGTGTGTATTTCAGATAAATGTGTACTGTAAAAGAGAAATAATCCTTGCAGTCGTTCTGAGCGGCACACAGGCAGGCGAGAGTACGAGGCAGAGGCTGAACTGTTTCACAAACCAGCAGACCTCCGTCTTCTGGCTGGCGAGGTGGTTGGAAGTAGAGTCTCTCAGGGCATTGAAGGGGGAATCCAGCTTCTGGCGATGTGCCTCCCAGCTCCCGTTCCTCTTTTCAGCTGGGCGGCTACCCTTTTCTCACACCTACTCAGGGGAGGCCCCACCCTTCCAGGGGTGGGGAATGAGATGTCTCTAGACCCCGGGACTGGTTCAAGGTGGTCCAAGACTGGGCAGCATGAAATCCAGGACTTATCCAGGACTTTTCCAGGACAGGGGAAAAGACACCTGCTGTGCTTGCACTGGGAGGTTATACTGCTGCTCTAGGTGCCACAGCGTGAAGCGTGAGAGGAGAGCCTGACAGACACAGCCAAGGTGAGAGAGGCAGAGAGAGCAGGTCTGGGTGACATGGTTTGAGCCATTGCGTCTCGCCATGCCTTTTTAATCACGTAAGCCAATAAATTCCCTTGTTCCTTAAGCTCGTTGAGGTCAGGTTTTCTGTTTTTTATAATTCAGAGGTCTAAATAATATAGTAGAGACAGCCACCAGACTGTCTCTTTCTGGACAGTCTCTGAGAAGAAAGAGGTTCCTTCTGCAGGGCCCACAGCCTTTCAGCTGGGAAGGGAAATGAGTCACAGGTGGGCACAATACATTTTCTATTAACTGGGAAAGAACCCACTTTCATGAGTGGCTTAAGGATTTAGGCCCTAATCCCCAAGTAAGGACACAAATCCAGCTGGTACCTACTGCTCTCTGTGTGTTCCCCTAACACACAATGCAAGATGAGAGGATAGGGCCCTGGCTCAATAAGTGTTTGGTTCCTAATGGCAGCACGGCTGTTTGTTTACAGGTGATCCTGGGCAATAATGAAGCCTGTCTTGTCATATGAAACAAACAAGGAAGAACCTAAAGAGCATGATTTTATTTCTGGGGCCATAGAATTGTGAACTCCAGAGTTCAGTCACAGCAAATTTCTGAAAAGTAACAAAGTATGGTTTTCCAAATATCCAAAACCTCTCCAGCTTTAATTCTTTTCTTGCTTTGCCATCTCCCACTCCTTTAATGGTTTCTTCCTGTGGAAGTGTATGTACCAAAAAACTTTGCTTTCCTTTTTCCCTCTGCATCTCCAAGAAGCATGGAGAGCTGCCATAGTTTGTGGTTCCTGGACACGAGACAAATGTTACTGTACATTTTTCTGTGAAACAAATCAACTTCTACCCAAGAAGAGTGAACAGGACACTAAACAAGCAGCATTTGGCAGGTCTGGGAGTTGTGAACTGTTCCATGAACCACATTGAGCAAACTAATGATTAGCTTCCACTTATACAGGCTCTGTAACCATAGGAATATTGTACAACATTACAGAGAGGAGAGTCAAATTACAGCCCGGCTAAAGGGGTTTTTATAGCACTGATGAGGCAAGGGTTCGTAACTTAAGCACGTCCACTTTAATTCATTTAATGTCCAAACTAAATTGAATACAGCCTCCCAAGCTACCCCGTTTTCAGAAACTGTTGCCAATTGCCATCCCTCCCTATCGATGCTCCCTTCACTTACAGAAGCTTCCTGGCATACGATGCAGAGACATATTTGACAATTTTCTTCAGAACTCAGTACGTATCTCCTAACCGGGACACTTGACTATGGTGGACTTAGTAACACTGACCAGAGCTAGAGGAGCAGTCCAATGTACAAAAAGGTATCACGTGGATACAGTGAAATGAGTGCATTTCCTTCACGAGCTACTCCCACATGAATTCAGAAACACAGGAGATGTGGACTGGAAGTGGTGGTTACAAGGGGAAGTAGTCTTAGAAATGTCACAGTGGATCAGACAAGACCCAGGTCCACTGTTGTGCTCCTGAGAGAGACACTAAGAACCTTCTGGAGGAAGGGATTAGGAAAGTCGCCTATGTACTCCTACTCTCCTAATGACACACTATAATGTATCAAAATTAAAGTGGATGTGCCCTGAACCAAGACGGCGGAGTAGAAGGACGTGCTCTCACTCCCTCTTGTGAGAACAACCAGAATCACAACTAGCTGCTGGACAATCATCGACAGGAAGACACTGGAACTCACCAAAAAAGATACCCCACATCAAAAGACAAAGGAGAAGCCACAATGAGATGGTAGGAGGGGCGCAATCACAGTAAAATCAAATCCTGTAACTGCTGGGTGGGTGACTCACAAACTGGAGAACACTTATACCACAGAAGGCCACCCACTGGAGTGAAGGTTCTAAGCCCCATATCAGGCTTCCCAACCTGGGGGTCTGGCAACGGGAAGAGGAATTCCTAGAGAATCAGACTTTGA
Organism: Grampus griseus; assembly: GCF_964374135.1. NCBI lineage: Eukaryota > Metazoa > Chordata > Mammalia > Artiodactyla > Delphinidae > Grampus > Grampus griseus. Next base: position 119,062,283 of record NC_139019.1, on the reverse strand, counting down.
AGGCTACGGGGATTTGACTGCAGGACTTCGACAGGACTGGGGGAAACAGAGACTCCACTCTTGGAGGACACACACAAAGTAGTGTGCGCACTAGGACACAGGGGAACGAGCAGTGACCCCAAGGGAGACTGAACCAGACCTACCTGCTAGTGTTGGAGGGTCTCCTGCAGAGGCGGGGGGGCTGCAGCTCACCGTGGGGACTAGGACACTGGCAGAAGAATTTCTGGGAAGTACTCCTTGGCGAGAGCCCTCCCAGAGTCCGCCATTAGCCCCACCAAAGTGCCCAGGTAGGCTCCAGTGTTGGGTTGCCTTGGGCCAAACAACCAACAGGGAGGGAACCCAGCGCCACCCATCAAAAGTCAAGCGGATTAAAGTTTAACTGAGTTCTGCCCACCAGAGCAACACCCACCTCTACCCACCAACAGTCCCTACCATCAGGAAACTTGCACAAGCCTCTTAGATAGCCTCACCCACCAGAGGGCAGACAGCAGAAGCAAGAAGAACTACAATCCTGCAGCCTGGGGAACAAAAACCCCATTCACAGAAAGACAGACAAGATGAAAAGGCAGAGGGCTATCTACCAGATGAAGGAACAAGATAAAACCCAGGAAAGGGCTTCCCTCGTGGTGCAGTGGTTGAGAGTCCGCCTGCCGATGCAGGGACACGGGTTCGTGCCCCGGTCCGGGAAGATCCCACATGCTGCGGAGTGGCTGGGCCCGTGAGCCGTGGCCGCTGAGCCTGTGCGTCCAGATCCTGTGCTCCGCAACGGGAGAGGCCACAACAGTGAGAGGCCTGCGTACCGCAAAAAAAACACAAAAAACAAAACCCAGGAAAAACAACTAAATGAAGTGGAGATAGGCAACTTTCCAGAAAAAGAATTCAGAATAATGATAGTGAAGATGATCCAGGACCTCGAAAAAAGAATGGAGGCAAAGATCAAGAAGATGCAAATGTTTAAGAAAGACCTAGAAGAATTAAAGAACAAACAAACAGAGATGAACAATACAATAACTGAAATGAAAACTACACTAGAAAGAATCAATAGCAGAATAACTGAGGCAGAAGAACGGATAAGTGACCTGAAAGACAGAATGGTGGAATTCACTGCTGCGGAACTGGATAAAGAAAAAAGAATGAAAAGAAATGAAGACAGCCTAAGAGACCTCTGCGACAACGTTAAACGCACCAACATTCGAATTACAGGGGTCCCAGAAAAAGAAGAGAGAGAGAAAGGACCCAAGAAAATATTTGAAGAGATTATAGTAGAAAACTTTGCTAACATGGGGAAGGAAAGAGCCACCCTAGTCCAGGAAGTGCAGAGAGTCCCATACAGGATAAACTCAAGGAGAAACTTGCTGAGACACATAGTAATCGAATTGGCAAAAATTAAACTCAAAGAAAAATTATTGAAAGCAGCAAGAGAAAAACGACAAATAACATACAAGGGAACTCCCATAAGGCTAACAGCTTGTAGAAGCTCTACAAGCCAGAAGGGAGTGGCATGATATACTTAAAGTGATGAAAGGGAAGAACCTACAACCAAGATTACTGTACCGTTCAAGGATCTCATTCAGACTCGATGGAGAAATCAAAAGCTTTACAGACAAGCAAAAGCTAAGAGAATTCAGCACCACCAAACCAGCTCTACAACAAATGCTAAAGGAACTTCTCTAAGTGAGAAACACAAGAGAAGAAAAGGACCTACAAAAACAAACCCATAACAATTAAGAAAATGGTAATAGGAACAGACATATCGATAATTACCTTAAACGTGAACGGATTAAATGCTCCAACCAAAAAACACAGGCTTGCTGAATGGAGACAAAAACAAGACCCATATATATGCTGTCTACAACAGAACCACTTCAGACCTAGGGACACACAGAGACTGAAAGTGAGGGGATGGAAAAAGAAATTCCATGCAAATGGAAATCAAAAGAAAGTTGGAGTAGCAATACTCATATCAGATAAAATAGACTTTAAAATAAAGAATGTTACAAGAGACAAGGAAGGACACTACATAATGATCAAGGGATCAATGCAAGAAGAAGATATAACAATTATAAATATATATGCAACCAAAATAGGAGCACCACAATACATAAGGCAACTGCTAACAGCTATACAAGAGGAAACCGACAGTAACACAATAATAGCGGGGGACTTTAACACCTAACTTACACCAATGGACAGATCATCCAAAATGAAAATAAATAAGGAAACATAAGATTTAAATGACACAACAGATGAGATAGATTTAATTGATATTTATAGGACGTTCCATCCAAAAACAGCAGATTACACTTTCTTCTCAAGTGCGCACAGAACATTATCCAGGACAGATGACATCTTGGGTCACAAATCAAGCCCCAGTAAATTTAAGAAAACTGAAATCATATCAAGCATCTTTTCTGACCACAATGCTATAACAGCAGATACCAATTACAGGAAAAAACCTGTAAAAAATAGAAACACATAGAGGCTAAACAATACGTTACTAAATAACCAAGAGATCACTGAAAATCAAAGAGGAAATCAAAAAATACCTAGAGACAAATGACAATGAAAACACGACGATCCAAAACCTATGGGATGCAGCAAAAGCAGTTCTAAGAGGGAAGTTTATAGCTATACAAGCCTACCTCAAGAAACAAGAAAAATCTCAAATAAACAATCTAAACTTACACCTAAAGGAATTAAAGAAGAACAAACAAATCCCTAGTAGAAGGAAAGAAATCATAAAGATCAGAGCAGAAATAAATGAAATAGAAACAAAGAAGCAATAGCAAAGATAAATAAAACTAAAAGCTGGTTCTTTGAGAAGATAAACAGAATTGATAAACCACTAGACAGACTCACCAAGAAAAAGAGGGAGAGGACTCAAATCAATAAAATTAGAAATGAAAAAGGAGAAGTTACAACGGACACCACAGAAATACAAAGCATCCTAAGAGACTACTACAAGCAACTCTATGCCAATAATATGGACAACTTGGAAGAAATGGACAAATTCTGAGAAAGGTATAACCTTCTAAGACTGAACCAGGGAGAAACAGAAAATATGAACAGACCAATCACAAGTAATGAAATTGAAACTGTGATTAAAATTCTTCCAACAAACGAAAGTCTAGGAGCAGATGGCTTCACAGGTGAATTCTATCAAACATTTAGAGAAGAGCTAACAACCATCCTTCTCAAACTCTTCTAAAAAACTGTGGAGGAAGGAATACTCCCAGACTCATTCTATGAGGCCACCATCACCCTGATACCAAAAACAGACAAAGATACTACAAAAAAGAAAATTATAGAACAATATCATTGATGAATATAGATGCAAAATCCTCAACAAAATACTAGCAAACGGAATCCAACAACACATCAAAAGGATCATATACCATGATCGAGTGGGATTTATCCCTGGGATTCAAGGATTCTTCAATATACGCAAATTAATCAATGTGATACACCATATTAAGAAAATGAAGAAGAAAAACCATATAATCATCTCAATAGATATAGAAAAAGCTTTTGACAAAATTCAACACCCATTTACAATAAAAACTCTCCAGAAAGTGGGCATAGAGGGAACCTACCTCAACATAATAAAGGCCATATATGACAAACCCACAGCAAACATCATTCTCAATGGTGAAAAATTGAAAACATTTCCTCTAAGATCAGGAACAAGACAAGAATGTCCACTCTCACCACTATTATTCAACATAGTTTTAGAAGTCCTAGCCACGGCAATCAGAGAAGAAAAAGAAATAAAAGGAATACAAATTGGAAAAGAAGAAGTAAAGTTGTCACTGTTTGCAGATGACATGATACTATACATACAGAAGCCTAAAGATGCCACCAGAAAACTACTAGAGCTAATCAATGAATTTGGTAAAGTTGCAGGATACAAAATTAATGCACAGAAATCTCTTGCATTCCTATACACTAATGATGAAAAATCTGAAAGAGAAATTAAGGAAACACTCCCATTTACCACTGCAACAAGAAGAATAAAATACCTAGGAATAAACCTACCTAGGGAGACAAAAGACCTGTATGCAGAAAACTATAAGATACTGATGAAAGAAATTAAAGATGATACCAACAGATGGAGAGATGTACCATGTTCTTGGATTGGAAGAATCAATAATGTGAAAATAACTATACTACCCAAAACAATCTACAGATTCAATGCAATCCCTATCAAACTACCAATGGCATTTTTTATAGAACTAGAATAAAAACTCTTAAAATGTGTATGGAGACACAAAAGACTCCAAATAGCCAAAGCAGTCTTGAGGGAAAGAAACAGAGCTGGAGGAATCAGACTCCCTGACTTCAGACTGTACTACAAAGCTACAGTAATCAAGACAATATGGTACTGGCACAAAAACAGAAATACAGATCAATGGAACAGGATTGAAAGCCCAGAGATAAACCCAGGCACCTATGGTCAACTAATCTATGACAAAGAGGCAACAATATGCAATGGAGAAAAGCCAGTCTCTTCAGTAAGTGGTTCTGGGAAAACTGAACAGCTACATGTAAAAGAATGAAATTAGAACACTCCCTAACACCATACACAAAAATAAACTCAAAATGGATTAGAGAGCTAAATGTAAGCCTGGACACTATAAAACTCTTAGAGGAAAACATAGGAAGAACAATCTTTGACATAAATTACAACAACATCTTTTTTGATCCATCTCCTATAGTAATGGAAATAAAAACAAAAATAAACAAATGGGATGTAATGAAACTTCAAAGCTTTTGCACAGCAAAGGAAAACAAGACAAAAAGACAACCCTCAGAATGGGAGAAAATATTTGCAAACGAAGCAACAAAGGATTAATCTCCAAAATATATACACAGCTCCTGCAGCTCAATATTAAAAAGACAAACAACCCAATCCAAAAATGGGCAGAAGACCTAAATAGACATTTCTCCAAAGAAGACAAACAGATGGCCAAGAAGCACATAAAAAGATGCTCAACATCACTAATTATTAGAGAAATGCAAATCAAAACTACAGTGAGGTATCACCTCACACCACTTAGAATGGGCATCATCAGAAAATCTACAAACAACAAATGCTGGAGAGGGTGTGGAGAAAAGGGAACCCTCTTGCATTGTTGGTGGGAATGTAAATTAATACAGCCACTATGGAGAACAGTATGGAGGTTCCTTAAAAAGTTAAAAATAATATTACCATATGATCCAGCAATCCCACTACTGGGCATATACCCAGAGAAAACCATAATTCAAAATGACACATGCACCCCAATGTTCATTGCAGCACTATTTACAATAGCCAGGTCATGGAAGCCACCTAAATGCCCATCGACAGATGAATGGATAAAGAAGATGTGGTATATATATACAATGGAATATTACTCAGCCATAAAAAGGAACAAAATTCGGTCATCTGTTGAGACATGGATGGATCTAGAGACTGTCATACAGAGTGAACTAAGTCAGAAAGAGAAAAACAAATATTGTACATTAACACATATATGTGGAACCTAGAAAAATGGTACAGATGAACTGGTTTGCAGGGCAGAAATTGAGACACAGATGTAGAGAACAAAGGTATGGACACCAAGGGTGGAAAGCGGCAGGGTGGTGGTGGTGGTGTGCTGAATTGGGTGATTGGGATTGACAATGTATACGCTGATGTGTATAAACTGATGACTGATGAGAACATGCTGTATAATAAAATAAAATATAATTCAAAAATTTTTTTAAAACTTTTTTCTCTTCAATTGAGAAGGTAATATATGAACACGGCCAAAAAAAAAAAATTCAAGCAAAACAAATAGATAAACATCAAAAGGTAACGCTTTCCTGTGCTAGAGATGACTCAATAATGGTTTTGTGCATGTATGCAATCTCTAACAGTATGTACATAAACAAAGAGTTTTATGAATATGTACAGCTTTCTAAAAACACAAATGGAAGCACATTATAGATGTCGTTCTGTGCACTGCTATTTTCATTTAACAATATCTTAAGAAACTGCTCCATATAATAACACTACCTTACAGTACTTCACTGTACCATGGTTAGTGCCCCTATTCATGGAGATGAAGGTTGTTCACTGGTTGTTGCTATGGTAAACAATGATATAAACCACTGTTACACTGTATATGTCTTACCTAGAGAAAAAATTCCTATAAGTGGAATTTCTGAGTCAAAAAGTATGTGCATTTTTAATTTTGAAAGATACTGCTCAACTAACCTCTCAAAGGTTGTACCATTACATTTAAGCATGAGTGTGACTCCTTCCTCAAATCCTTGACAACAATGTGTAATCAAACACTTTGATCTTATAGGTTAAAAAAAAAGTTAAAATAGGTTAAAAAAAAAAGTCATCTGCTTTAATTTGCATTTTTTACTGAGGAGGAAAATTGAGAATCCTCTCCTATGTGTGTGTTTTAAAGTCAAGTTTACTGAGATATACTCAACCTTTTAAAGTACACACTTCCATGATTTTTGACAAATATATATATAGTCATGGGGTAACCACCACCAGAATCAAGATGTAAGTCATTGTCATCACCCCCATCCCCCACAAAAATTCTCCTGTGCCTCTTTCTCCATAGCCAATCCCCTCTCCCTCCATCTCTAGCCCCTGGCAACCACTTTCCATAGCATAATACTTGTGAAATCCATCCCTGTTGTTGCATAGGCCAGTAGTTTGATCCTTTTATTACTGAGTACTATTCAATTTTATGGACATATCCATTGACTAGTTGGTAGACTTTGGGTTGTTTCCAGTTTCTGGCTGTTACAAATAAAGCAGCTGTAAATATCTGCATTCAGGTCTTATGGACTACATTTTCATCTCTTGGGTAAATACCTAGGAGTGGAACTGGGTACAACTATGTAGGAGTGGGTCATATGATAAATATGTTTAACTTTATCAAAACTTCCAAATGTTTTTCCAAAACAGTTGGGCCATTTTGCATTCCCACCAGCCAATAGGAGAACTCTAGTTGCTTCACATCTTCATCAACACATGATATGGTCATGTGTTTAATTTTGAAATTTTAGGTATTCTAGTAGGTGTGTAGAAATAACTCATTGTTAAAATTTGCTTTTACTTAATGACTACTGATGTTGGTCATCTTTTCATGTACTTTTTGGCCATCTGTGTATTTTCTTTGGTGAACTGTTTGTTCAAATCTTGTGTCCATTTTAAAAACTGGGGTGGTTACATTCTGACTACTGAATTGCAAGAGTTATTTTTAATACATTTTGGATACAAATCATTTATCAGATACATATTTTGCAAATATTTTCTCTTGTAGCTTGTCTTTTCTCTTTCTTAATATATTTTTAGGAGTAGAAGCTTTTTTTTATTTGGGTAAAGTTCAGTTTATCAGATTTTTCTTTTATGGTTCCTGCTTTGTGTGTTTTCTTCTTGAAGTTTAATAGTTTTATCTCTTAGGTTTAGGACTATAATCTATTTTGAGTTAGTTTTTGTATATAGTTTAAGATAAGGGTTGAATTTATTTTTTTCTCATATGGATGTCCAGTTGTACTAGTACCATTTGTTGAGACAAATGTCCTTTCCCTATTGAATTATTCTGACACCTTTATCACAGATCAATTGACCATATATGAGTGGGTCCTAGTTCTAGATTCTCCTGTCTGTTCCAGTGATCTATATGTCATTCCAAAGAAAATATCATCTTGCTTTCCTGCATTTAAACATTAGTTGTATTTTGTTTGTCTTTATCTAAAATCTTCTTGAGCCTTTCACATCCTCCATCTCCATTACATCTTTGAGGAAGTTGTTCATGTAAGTATACTATCCTCTGTGTAAATTAAGACTTCGTTTTATTTATCCTACAGGCAATTCTTGCAAGGCTAGATTTAATACTTGGCAATTTGATAAGCAAATCTGCTTATCAATTTTTTTCTGATTATAAAAGTTGTACCTCTTAAAAACTTTAAACACCTTCCATATCTAGTGCCTAAGAATCCAGAGTACTTACAGCCACTTCTGTTCTGAGATCCAAAAGCTACTGCTGTCTCAAGTCCCTGTCTTAGGAGAACCTGCCTGAAGCATCCCTATAAGCAAAGATGACAGTGGAAAGAGCAGACAGGAAGATGAGCATCCATCTGTGGTCTCCATTCTCTGGCAAGTCCAGATTGTGGTTAATAGTGACCTTACTAGTTCCCAGAAGGATCAATCCTTCATCCAAGCAGTCTACTCTCTCCCAGTCCTGGTCATCATTTGTCTGCTCCTCTTTACTGGTGGCTAAAATTGGAAGTATACAACGTGCATGACTCTGCTGCTTCCACAAGACTAGTCTTCAAACCTTGGGGCTGTTTCTGCAAGCCTTTTGGTCTTAGAAGTTGTCATGAAAAATATCTATTACTTTAGGGTTTCTTAGGGAAGAAGCTCTTGCTTGCTTTTATTTATGCTGTGCTGTGAAAGGGTGTGAGAAATGAAGGTCCCAGAGGAGTCAGAAGGATGGTTCATGGCTGGATCAGATATCAGTGGCATTCTACTGTAACTTGGTGCTTTAAAGCATCGCAATTTAATACCTTCCATGTGTTCTCTATAGCACCAACCTTACTTTAAACATTAGTAAAACAAACAAAAACTAAAATCAAAACAAAACCGGAAAAAGTTACAGGATAAGAAGAGAAAAAATAGCAACACTAAACTTTCATTCCTTCACCACCACTGTGAGAAACTAATAAAGACACACACACATACACACACGAAGGGACAGAAAGGTTCAACAGCACAGAAAATGAGGCTCACAGTGAACATTCTGCCTGTCCCCAGAGGAATATCCACCAGGCAAAGCTCAGGTGAAGCCCGGAGGAAGACCCACCTGGGGGAACAATGTGATAGGCGACGGCCTTTCACCCACCCTAAAGTATAGCCGAAGCCACCCCAGGGAGGGGTGCCATGCTGCACTGCTCCTACCCAACCAGAGCACAGCTCAGTATCCTGAGATTACAATCCGGGCAGTGAAATGAGACTGGGACAGAAGTGGAGGGGTGTCTGCTTATATAAAGGGAAGTGAATTCAGAAGGGGAAAGTCCTAGAAGAAACATGACAGTGACAAGTGAAGAACCACAGCACACTTCAGATTAACCAGGAAGTAACTCCACTTCTCCCAGAACCATGACCAAATAGCAGAACCAGGAGAAAACTTTTCATGAGTACAGGTAGGTCCACACTAAATGAAAGATTTAAGAGCGCCAGAAAGTTGGATGGAACCACGTACAACAGTGCTCTAATATCATGTGAGAGAAGGATTCTAACAGGACTCAGGAAAACTGCAGCAGAGCAAGGAGAATCTACCCACAGTGAAGTTAACTGCAAAGATTTATAAACGTCTCTGTGTTTAGGTTTAATGAAAAAGAAGATAAAAAAGCTGATAAAATACTTGTTTTCATGAAACACAGAAACCAAAGCACTCTAAAAACACTTCAGAAAGCATCTGTTCTGTATTATAAATAAAATTCAGAAAAATATGGATGTTGTGAAATAAGAAATCAAAGCAAAAAAAGAAACAGACTGAAATAATAAAGGTGATAGCTGAAAGGCAGAAATGAAAAGAGCTAAATAAGTTAGTAAAAACACTGAAAATTCAATTATGCAATTAAAATTTGCATTATAAGCAGCAAAAAAATCAGCCCAAAAGAAATTTAAATAAATGGCATGGATATAGAGTGCAAGTTTTAGAATTTTGCTATAATGCAAAGAATCTAGAGAAAAACAAACATTAAAAGATGAAAAATGAAGACGATTTATTTTTTTAAAGACTGAGAATTGCAGAATAACAAACAGAAAAAGAATCTGTTTTCCTTTAGAAAAATATGTGTGAAAACTCCTTCACTGGACCCCAACATGTATAAGAGAATGACTATATGGTGATATTTAAAGTAGTGGAAAGGGAAAAATTTTCTCCTTACATGGTTATTTGTCAATCAGATAAGTATTTGAGGAAAAGGAGAGTTAGTTTCCTTTTTGCATGAATATATTCCAGATGGATTTTAAGGAAAATAAAAAGGTTTTGTAGTCCTGAAACGGATAAGGTCTTTTAGGGCATAATCCATATACGAAAAAGACTGACTTCATAAAAGATTTGAATTCATGAAAATTTTAAATATTCATAAGACAAAACAAAAACAAAAGTACCATAAATAAAGTTCAAGATGATAATCTGAAAAAAAATACTGGTAACATAGCCTCCATACCTAAAACGGTTTTAAATTCAAAAGATGAATACATCAATAGAAAAATAGGGAAAGAACACAAACAGGCAATTCATGAAAGAATAAAAACCAGCAAAAAACATAGGAAAAATGGTCAGCTTCCACCAGAATTATTTTCAAAAAGTACTTACAATTTAAATGCAAAAAAGTAATAGAGTATGGCAAGGATGTGTGTGGTAAAGGATACTCACCTCAGACTTTGCTGACAGCAAATTTGGGAATATCAATTAAAGGCCTTGAAAACATGTACATACCTTGACCCAGCAATTCAACATCTTAAAATAAACCCTAAGGAAATAATTAAATATGCATATAAAAATTAAAAATAGGGACTTCCCTAGTGGCACAGTGGTTAAGAATCCACCTGCCAATGCAGGGGACATGGGTTCAAGCCCTGGTCTGGGAAGATCCCACATGCCACGGAGCAACTAAGCCATGCACCACAATTACTGAGCCCGCACGCCACAACTACTGAAGCCCACGCGCCTAGAGCCCGTGCTCCGCAACAAGAGAAGCCACCGCAAAGAGAAGCTCGCGCACTGCAACAAAGAGTAGCCCCTGCATGGCAACGAAGACCCAACACAGCCAAAAATAAATAAATTTATTTAAAAAATTAAAAATAACAACAGCTAACATTTAGTGACTAACATGTGGAGGCTCTGGACTCAGCAACCCACATGCATCTTTTCATTTAATCCTTCCATTATTACAGAGGCAGAGGCTATTACTACAGATAATGAGATAGAAGACTAGACGGGCTTAAATAATTTGTGTAAAGTCAAATGGACAAGCAGTTTAATTATAACTTGCTTAACTCCAGAATGTACACTCTAAACCTCTGCTATCCTGTCCCATGGGGATGTTCACCTGAGTGCTTTCTAGAATGATGAAGAACTGAAATCAGTCTATGGATCTGGGAATAGGGGGCTGACCTACACAATACATGACCCAAAAAAGTCGCACTTTAGAGGAACCTGAGTAACATAAAATAGACACTGTATTGTTATGTGAAAGAAGACTGCTAAAAGCATTATATATGCACAGTGTGATTCCAATTTGTATTTTTTATGTTATATGATAGAATATTATATTTAAAAGGTGACAGTCATATGATGAAATGGTCAGTAAAGACTGTCTCTGGTCTGCCCGACTTTTATTTTTCTTCTTTCTACTTTTTCTATTTCTCCAAATTTGCTACTATGACCACTCATAACTTTTAATCAGAAAAAGGTATTTAAAAATCTATACATGGGACTTCCCTGGTGGCACAGTGGTTAAGAATCCGCCTGCCAATGCAGGGGACATGGGTTCGAGCCCTGGTCCAGGAAGATCCCACATGCCGCGGAGCAACTAAGCCCGCGCACCACAACTACTGAGCCCATGTGCCACAACTACTGAAGTCCGCGTGCCTAGAGCCTGTGCTCCGCAACAAGAGAAGTCACCGCAAAGAAAAGAGGTTCCCACTTGCCATAACTAGAAAAAGCCCACACAGCAACGAAGATCCAATGTAGCCAAAAATAAATTAATTAATTTTTTAAAAATCTCTTATAAAAAACTATACAGGGAGAGACAGACATGTACTGAACATGCATAGACAGAGCTGTCTGTATTTTTTAAATGTTGAGCTAAACTTTAGAAAGATTTATCTTTACTTAACATACCGGGGGAGAAAAAGTAAACAAACAAACAGTACACACATGGAAGCCACGCTATTTCTAGGAATCTACAAGTCTTCCTCCTCTTCACTCTTCAAAGACTAATGACCTCTGTTGCCAGGAGGAAGGGATGAGGGGCAGCACTTGGTATGACACTAGCAGGAAGCCACACCACATATGCTATGAGAAATTCTGGCAAGCTTTCTTAAGGAATCCTAATCAGCAAAATACGATGTTCTCATAGTCTGGCTCTTCTATTCTTCCTCCTACCTACAGTCCCCCAATGTATCAAGAGTACACAAAGCCAACTCCGAGTGATCAAAGGAAACCTCTGGTTTTACTTAATTCTAACTCATATTTTCAGTAATAAAAATGCACTATTCCATTTCTGAGAGACTGACCAATAATCCAAAATCTTAGTACCTGGTACATAATACGCCATCCAGTGAATATAGAACCCAGAATAGGGAATGAATGGTTCACACTCAACCCAGCCATGTCAGGGAGAGGCTTTGGAGTATAGGAGCCATATTTTTTACACTCTTGGCTAACCCAGTATAGGACAAGTACCAAAAACTGATGAAGATGAGAGCATGTTCACAAAGGGGAAAGGAGACAGGGCTCTGCCTTCAGGTCTGGAGTTTCTCTGACCTAATGGGTGATCCCCCAATTCCAAGATCTCACGTTTAACTTAATTGATCCCTCAATTCCAAGATCTCATGTTTAACTATCTCATGTTTAACTTAATTGATAGTAAGAATCCCAGATACCATTCTCAACACTTCTGATTAGATCTTGCACTGTGGTCATCTCTCAACTCTGGTTGAACCTCAGTTTGGGATCCAGTCTATCTGTAATGTCCTCCTGGCAGAGACAGCTGGCCTTGTGACTTTTCAGCTGCTGGTTTTTATTTCTCATGACATTTCTTAGATGTTCATGATTATTTTGTCTGTCCCTAGGAAAACTGAGGAAGAGAACAGGACAAATATCTTGTTCAAATGTCACTAAGGGAAGTGATAAAAACAAGATCTTTTCATACCACTCTTTGCTTAGCACAAATGAGCTAAGATAGTTCTTTTTTAAATTAGCAAACCCGTCTAAAATGTCGTATTTCTTTTCATTAGTGTCACCTTACATAATCATCTGCTGCCTCTGAAATCTCTCTGCCCCTTCGACTCCCCTGTACCTAGTTGGTTACAAAGGCCCACTGATTCTCTTTCTCCAGTCATTTTGAGCCTGTCCTTTTTTCCTGACCTCAGAGCAGCTATCTGGCTCAGCCATTGATCAGGTATGCTCTGCCTAATCTATACCAACTGTCTTCTTCCTCCATATGATTCCATGATCAGATGTGTGCTCCACATTGCTGTCAGCATTATCCTCCTAAAACTAGCATCTGATAGAGTTACACCTATGTTGGACATACTTTTTAAAAAATCACCCAGTAGCATTATTTCAGAAAAGCACTCCTCTATCATTCTATTAATAATCCTGCTCAGTCCCCAGGGTTCTATGGACTAACCCCTCACACACCCTACTTGCCCCCCACCCACCAACCTCCTAGAGGTGGCATGGGATCACCAGAGACAGGCACAGGATCAATCTTCTGTGCGTCATGTGACTGGCCTGAGACTGTGAAATGAATCATGTGAATGGCCCCCACATGGACCAATCAAAGTCCACCCTGGGACCTTCTGTCGAAACCATCAAGAAAGACACACTTCTTTCAGTGATACAAGCTTCAAGGACCACTGAGGCTGGATTATCTGGGACCTTCCCACAGAGAATATAGTCAATATGAAGACAAGTAGAGCTTACAAATAATGAGAAGCCAGAAGAAAGGAGTGGGAAAGCCTCCAACAAATGTGGAGTCACCAGACCCTGCCATGCTTCTGCCATCTTGGACTCACCAGTAATGTGAACAAATAAATGACTATTCTGAATTGTCTTCTTGACACTTTTGTGTAAAAAGAGTACTAACACATACAACTCCACTACTTTGAAATTTTAATAGCATCTTACTTCCTACAGAGGAAAAAAAACCCAAACTCCTTAGCACAGTATTCAAGTTCCTCAACCAAAGGGGCCATTTCAGCTTTTCAGCTTTCACTCTCCTGTTGCAGCCTCAAGTACTTTCAAATATTAAAATACTACTACTACTAGTGAAATCAATCCTCTTGGTTCATGACATGTCCTGAATCTGAATTATTCTTCTGTTCTCTCCTTCACTACTCCGTCTTCTAGATCCAGCTCCCACTGGGTGCCAACATCATATTTTACGTTACAGTTTTCACACACATACGTAACTCCCCCTACCTGGATACTCTGCAAACAAAGAATGACTCTTTCTAAAGTTTCATCTCTAGCACCTGACAATCTGCTTCAGAGAGCAGACACTCCACAAATGTTTGCAGCTCTGATTGGAAATGAACGACTGAGGACTGATACCTGTTAGACTGTTCATTCTTTCTTACGTTAGAACTTTTCAAAAATTAACCATATCACTGTACAACGCAGCAACAGCACTCTTGGGCATTTATCCCACAGAAACAAATTAATCTTCATACAAAAACCTGTACACAGTGTTTACAGCAGCATTATTCACCCCCAGACTAGAAATAACCCAGCTGTCCTTCATAGGGTGAATGGCTAAACAAACTGATCTCACTGCAACTACCATACACGAGACTTTTGCTTACAAGAGGCAAGTAACTCTCTCGAAAAGAGACAGCTTTTCTGATCAACATGAGAGGTGAGATTTCTATACATATAAAAATTATTTTCAGAAACTGGGATGGCAAAAAAAAAAAAAAAGACAAATACTAACAAAGAGCAGTGTCCCTGCCCAAAACACTGAGCGGGGACCCTGAGCGACAGTCTCTCTCTAACACTGCATGGCTAGGCTTCCATGGGGATGAGTAACTGCCAGGGACCTGTGAAATCTGATCTGTTTGCCATTTAGATCCACGTGACTCACCGAGGCTGCCTGCATTCATGTCTAAAAATACAGGAAATGTGCAGCCTAGGCAACTTTGGCTCATTGGCTCATGGGTTTTTGATTCAAATGCTGCACAGTTACAGACAGTGGTTGTATATTTATGCCAGCCAGCTGCAAAGGAGCTTCTGCTGCTCAAACGACAGAGACTAGGTGGGAATCTAGAAGCAAAGAGGATCAGAAGACTTATCTGCTGCTACACATTTTATCTGGGAGTCATGGGATGACACCTCCTCAGTCACTAGGAACATGAGATCTGAGGTCCTCTGCAGGCTAGAAGGACTGAGCTTCCTTGGGCCATGGGTGTGCCCCATGAAGTGCCGGTCTCCAAAGAGGACAGAGGGAGTCATGAGCTATTAAAGACAGAGTAGGCTGTGGCGGTCACATGAGTGGTGGAGCGCTACTTGGACTGGTGGTAACCAGGTCCACAGAGAGGGTGTGGAGCCTTGGACTGGCCATTTTTTGTTTTGTCCAATTCCATGCAATGTCTCTTCCAGTAATGCCCATGGCCATGACCGCTGGTGAGTGGGTCAGTTGGTTTCTGGGATTTACCTCTTGGACACCCAGATTCCTTCTCAAGAGGCTCCCCCTTCAACCGTTGGGAACTGCCTGGCAGAGCCACTGCACTCACCCATCAGGATACTCAGCAGCTTCTGCACTCTGGAATTGACCCCCACGATTCGGTAGAGCCCTTGCTCATTGATCCCTGAGAAGAGAAACAGTGATGATTTAATTAGAGGCATGTCAGAACACAAGTCAGGCCAACCCAGCCAAATGCACTTTTTTTCATTTTCTCGGGCCTTCTAAAAGCTGCTCTAATTAAAGTCCCCTGTCACTCAGCTCTGCTCTTAGCGAAGGAGTGGGATTTGGTACAACTGTCTAGGATTTCATGGATGTGCTGCACACTTCAGCCCTCGTATTAGTTCAGTCATCAGAGGGGCAGGAAACCTCCCTCTTCTCTTGCCAAGGCAGCATCTGAAGAGTTTTGAAAGATGCTAAATATATACTTTTAAACATATCATATTTAACCAGTTTTTTAATTTAAAAAGACAAAAATGAAATGATAAAAAAATTTTTCATACTACAGAAAAGGATGAACACTTTACAAATTACTTTCACATAGAGAAGGCAAATATTGAGGTGTTGGGGCATTTTTAATTTTTGACAATATTAGCCAAAACTGAGAAATGAGAAAATCCATTCATTTGTGGTGCAAATATTCTTCATAAAGAAAAAAGAGGGGCTTCCCTCGTGGCGCAGTGGTTGAGAGTCCGCCTGCCGATGCAGGGGACACGGGTTCGTGCCCCGGTCCGGCAAGATCCCATGTGCCACAGAGCGGCTGGGCCCATGAGCCATGGCCACTGGGCCTGCGCATCCGGAGCCTGTGCTCCGCAACAGGAGAGGCCACAACAGTGAGAGGCCCGCGTACCCCAAAAAAAAACGAAAAAAGTGGGTCAGCTTTCTTAAACCCAAGAAAACATTCAAATAGGCTAAAAGGGGTTCACCTTCAAACACCCAAACAAAGAACCAAAACGAACTCGCCTCAGTACTTTGTTCATTTAACTGCAAGGATTAGATCATCACTGTATCATTTACATTCAGACCAAGTGATATGAAATGACTTTTCTCCTGCTGGTCCTAAGCCCATCATATCTGACACCTCTCAACTAACTGGTCTCTTGCTGCCTCTTATTCCCCTGATGTCCATTCTCCACCCAGTACCCAAAATGAGCTTCTCAAAGTATCAATCAGTTCAAACCATCTCTTTTCTTAAAAACCTTCCAATGGCCTCCCATTGCATCTGGATCACAATCAAAACTTACCACGGCCTGGAAGGCCCTACAAGGTTGAGCACAGGCCCACCTCTGACTGCTTTATCAACCACCTTCATGCTGCTCCAGCATGAAGCAGCCTTCCTGTTACTCCAATATACAAAGCTCATGCCTCCAAACCTCAGCCTCTGAACAAGATTCCCTCTACCTGTAACACTCTTCTCCCAGATCTTTTCATCATTCAGGTCTCAGCTTACATGCGCCCTCTTCAAAAGAAAGCATCCCAATGACCAACACTATTGGCCACTGCCTTACCCAGTTGTCTTTTCTTTATAGTAGTTAAGAGTATCTGAAATCATCTTTCTTATTTGGTTTCTTGTTTGTCTTCCCCCACAACTACCATGTAAACTTTAAGTACAGTGATTCTGTCTTCTTCACCGTTATATCCCCAGCACCTAGATCAGTCTACAGTACAGGACAGAATGAATAAAACATTCGTCAGTTTGGGGTCAAAACAAAATTTCCTGGAATAAACTTGGGAAAAGGCTGATTCTGCAGTGTCTTCAACAAGACCTCTACAAAAGTGGAACTGATAAACAAAAGGAAGTGGTCTGGAATGAGAGGATTTTACAGCTCAAATGGATTGTAAAAGCATGTACATCAGGACTTTCCTGGTGGTCCAGTGGTAAAGAATCTGCCTTCCAATGCAGGGGACATGGGTTCGATCCCTGGTAGGGGAACTAAGATTCCGCATGTGGCGGGGCAACTAAGCCCTCGCGCTACAACTACTGAGCTCGTGCACCTCAACAAGGGAGTCCACGTGCCACAAACTACAGAGCCCATGCACCCTGGAGACTGGGCACCACAACTAGAGAGAGAACCCACATGCCACAACTAGAGAGAAGCCCACGCGCTGCAACCAAGACCTGACGCAGCTGAAAAAAAAAAACAAAAAAAAAAACGCATGTACATCATCCTGCCTGCTTCACCGGCTAGGAGACCCCGGGTCTCCTAAGGGATGGGCCCCAAGTCACTGAGTAGCAGAACCATTATTCATTCATGGGGTGGCTCGAAGGGCTTATCCTTTCTGAAACATCTCTACTTCTTTTGTCCTTGTGCTTTCCTGGAGCTTGACACACTCCCAGCTCCTGCTGGATGATTAATGGACCTCAGAGAGTACGGGAAGTCTGTTCACCTCTGGTCACCACCAATATGTGTGTACATACACGTACTGCAGTAGGGAGACAACCCACTTCCTTCCAAGCATTTATGCAAAAATGGCATTTAACACACACCGTCCTCGATTCCTCTTTGTGCTAAATGAAAACTTCTCTAGCTGTTAAAATACATCATCTTCATCCTCATTTTAGAGGGGGAGGGGAGGAGGAGGCAGAGGTTAAGAGACCAGACCAAGTGGTGACCCTCTTCTTCCTCTACTGCTTATTGCACATATTTTCTGGTTTTATATCAGAAAAAGTCATCCTCCTGAGCTATGCGTTTGCATTTATCACACAGATTCTGTGAAGGATTTTAAATGATTAGGTGGCCCTCTTGGTTTTGGCGGCTGAGAACTGAGAGACTAAGCCGTCAGCCCACCTCCGGCATGTACGTGAACTTCATCGTAAAGGGGAGGGGACTTCTGTTTTGAACTCATTTTTAGCTCCATTTTTATGCCTTTACCTTTGTTAAGCCTGTACCTCTGATTTCTCATTCTTTTCTTTTAAAACGATGAGCAAAAATCAACTGGCTGTTGAAAAATTACCTTAGTAATACACACTTAAAAAAATGTAGAAACTGCAGTTATGGAAAATAGACAAATCCATGGAAGATAGTGAAAACCAGCAGAGACACCCACTGACAACCTGTGCAGGTATGATCTCTCCCCTCCCCACTATCCCCAGAACCCGTTCAGAGTGGGCAGGCTGGTTCGTAACTTGCATTTTTCACTTGATATATAATAATGAAAATCTTGCATTTCCATAAATGTATTTCCACTGCATTTTTAGTGATTCAGTGTTTCACTGCATGCATGGAGCACACTGTTGATGTAACCGATTTTTGAGACACCTGGCCAGTTTCTGATTTTTTTACCTTAACACCATAGTATAAACATCTTTGTGGCTCAAGTTGGCCCATGACCTTATTTCCTCAAGATCAGTTCCCAGAAATCTCGCCTACTACTTTACATTCTCTGCCTATATTTTACATATCTTTGCAAGCTACCTTAACTCTTCATTGAAGGAAGGTATAGCAGAAATAAGGAAACATCTATAAGAATGTTAGCACACATTAAAATAATTACCTAGGAAAGAATACTTTTTGACTAGATACCTAGGAATAGAACTTATAAGGGTATTTTTTTTTCTTCCCCTCTACTCAGTGCTTCATAGCCTTTATAAACATGCTTATACTTCTGAACTGGCATATTTCTGTTTTAAAAGACAGAACTTCCTCAAACAAATAAAAAGGGCTGGAGGGTTGAGAGGCTGTAGAATAAGTAAGATTCCCATCTTTGACAATGGTTCAAATCAAATCCAGTGGAAAGACAGTGATCAGCTTTTCTCTGCGTACAACAGACAGTGCATTCAAAGCTCGAAACTGCCGGAACTGAGGAATCCCCTCTGCGAAGATCTTTGCGGAGGGGATGGAGATCACGGGGATGAACCAGCTTCCCTGACCTCAAAGCGCTGTTCCTACGGACCCAGGAAAGGTCAGTGTTTGACAGGCAGGGCCTGACCACAGCACCACGGCAGGAAAACAGGGGCCTGACCCCTTCTCCCTACCCAGATAGTGCCCAGGGCAGGGTTCCTAACCTGGGGTCTACAGACCCCCAGTGGCCCACTGGAGAATTCAGGGTGTCTATCAACTTCCATAGGAAAACAACCACACCTTTATTTCCACTAATCTATAACTGAAATTAAACATTTCCTTCCACTGCAATATAAGCAACAAATCACAGCATTAGCAGTACCTGCAACTTGGTCAGAAACCACAGATATTTTCCGAACACGTTACCGTTGTTACAGATACCCTGAACTATCACTATTTCTGAATTATGCTAGTTATCAGACCCACCACTGTAACTGAAAGTGTTAGCAAAGAAACACATATATTATTATATCACAACCATGGTTTTAGTATTTTAACTGAATTTCAGTAACTGGATTCCTTATAATCCTATGTATTTGATAAGCATGCATTTAAAACAATCTTCTGATCAGCCGAAGAGGCTGACAACTAAATCAGTTGAGAGCCTCTGCACTACAGAGCAACAGGCCTTGTGGAAACACACCGCCAATGGCATTTGGAGAGTTAATGAGTCACTTGAAATTGGGAAACAGCAGGTAGCAGGTCTGCCACCTCACCAGATGTGTAACCTTCACTGAGAATAATGCCATCTGTTTAACTACTTTACCTCTGGTTTCCACAGCGTGGATGCATTTCCTGATGATGCTGAAGCCAATGCTGTCCAACTGTGCAGCTGAAAGAGGAAGAAAGGGGCAGTCAAGTTGCTAGCCGTGCACACCAACCCCGGAACAGTGCTTGACCAACCCAGAATGACTCAGTCCCATGGTGTGGCCATGTAGCCTTTTCATTTTTTCCACTGAAAGTACAGGAATGATTCAAAATGTAAAACTGCTGGCATTCATGAGGAGCTTACCATATGCCAGGTACAGTGCTAAGTACCATTTTGCACATACTATCTCATTTAATCTTCATGGTAACTCTCTGCAAGGTTATCCTCTATTTACAGCTGACACAACTGCAGCACAGCGATGAGCACTTTACTGAAGGAATAACTAAGCAAACTTTAACTTGTTTTGTTATTATCAGGAGCTGTAGGACTAACTGCTTGTTGGTCTCCTTCAAAAAGCATAAAGTAAATGCTCGATAAATGTCAGGTAAGTGCTCCACAGAGCTCACCTTGTTTAATCCTAGCAAGTCCTCTAGGTTGAGTCCCAAATTACACATGAAGAAACTGAGATTTGGCAAAGCTAAATATCTTGACCAAAGTTGCAGAGTTAATATGTGGGAGACTTGTTCCAGAGCCTGTACAACCTTAACTGCCTTAAAAGTGACTGAAAAATAAAATAAAAGTAAACATTAAAATAAAAAGTAACTCTGAGTTAAAGAGAGGAATAAAATTCTGCTCAGATGACTAGAAAAAAGGAAAAGTGACCAGGAGGAAAATCAAAATAGCCAAGGACAAAGACGTTATCTAAGGAAAAAGCAATAAGGCAGAAGAGCCATCCTCTGTGTGGTAAATCAGCAGGCGGTGACAGGTTCTCCATCTGCTCCAAAACCCCCTAATGTCACTCAGAAAATAAATGGCAAATAGCAGCAACTTTTTCCACAGCATAGAACCAACTGCCCACTTGGCAACAGGGCTGGAAACCCACCAAAATTCATCCCCATGCTTTGGTTACCCAATGATTAGACGTGGGTGGTAATCTTCAAGAATGGGTTCATCTTTGACCTCCTTAGGACATCAGGACAAGACATTCTACAAACCAGCGTTCCAAGTGGAAAAGGGAATGGCAGAAAGGAGGAAGGTGAGTATTTATAAACATTTGTCATCATCCCAGGGCAAGAAATAAACTTGTAAAATATGAGAACTGAGCTGAACTTGAACTCAGCTTGGATCTAACCCAAATGGAATCTCTCCAATTCTTAATATATACGGGTGAATGTAGGTCCAATGAAGAAAATAATCCTTTTAAAAAATCACTGAAAATTCCCCAAATCAAATTAAAAAGGAATTCTAATTTCCCCAAACTTCTCTTCCCAAAGCGAATCAGCTCTTGCTCTTACATGTGTACTTATCACTTGGTGGTACTTATTAATAAATATACTTGGCCTCTAGGATGGTAAGTAAAGTACCAGACAGGGAGGAAAACAATGTTCTTCTTCCTGGAGACCACCTGCTATACAAACCATTGTTCTTATACCCTTAAAGCTATAAGGAGCCTACTAACTCAATCCCTTGCTTCTTCTAGTATGAACCAAGTGTTTACTCTGCAAATCGGTTGTATCAAGCTTTCTGACTCAGATCGAGATCACTCTTCCAAATGAAATTCAACTCATACCACAGACTTTTCCCAAATTTTATAACAAACTATAATACACAGCCTAAAAATCTGTTGGAATCTAGGCAAGATTTTTTTTAAATAACGACCTTATTGAGATATAATTCACATATTGTAAGGGTCACTCATTTAAAGCTTACAATTCATTAATTTCTAGTATATTTACAAATATATAGATCACCACTCTCTACATAACATTTTCATCATTCCCCCATGAAAAACCTCATACATGTTAGCAGTAACTCCCTATTTCCCCCACTCCCTCAGCTCCTAGAAACCACAAATCTACCTTCTGTCTCTATAGACTCGCCTACTCTGGACATTTCATATAAATGCAACCATATGATACACTGTCTTTTGTATCTAGTTTCTTTCACTTAGTATAATGTTTTCCAGATTCCTCTATGTTGTAGCATTAATACACTTCATTCCTTTTTATGACTAAATAATATTCCATTGTCTGGATATACCCCATTCCATTTACCCATTCATCAGCTGTTGGTTTCTGCTTTTTGCCTATTATGAATAATGCTACTAGAAACACCCACATACAAATCTTTGTGTGGACGTATATTTTCATTTCTCTTCAGTATGTACCCAGGAGTGGAAGTGCTAGGTTATATGGTAACTCTATGCTTAACTTTTTGAGGAAATGCCAAACCACCTTCTAAAGCACTGGACCATTTTACATTCCCACCAGCAACATATGAAGGTTCTCCACATCCTTGCCAACGTCTGTTATTGTCTTTTTTATTACTGCCGTTCTGGTGCGTGTGAAATGGTACCTCATTGTGGTTTTGACTTGCATTTCCCTAATGACTAATGATGTTGGGCACCTTTTCATGTGTAGGGGAGAATTTTCATTCCTTTATACAACAGTCAGAACAGAGCCTACTGGCAAGTATTTGTTAGAGGGAAAATTACTTTCTATACTAAAGGAGGTTTCCCAAATGTCCATAATGTGATTCAATAGTCAGTTGAAGCCTTTTGGTTCTTCTTTTGAGATGTGCTTAAGAGGATCCTTGCATAGGAATGATAGTCAAAGAAGTTTGGGAGATTAAGAACTGCAGTTGTGGACAGTGCTCTGGGGAGCTGCTGAGACAGATTCCAAATTTGGAAATTTTAAGAGTAGGTTTGTGAACATGGTCTTGTTCTAGGCATTGATGAACTTCTGTTCTGGACAAAGAGTATTTTGCTTCCTTACCCTGAACTTGGGTAAAAGTTTTGAAAAACTGGAAATAACCTGGCAGCTGACAGTGATGACCCCAGTGGCCAGAAGATATGTGCTCATAAAGCCACCAGCCCAACTAGCAGAAGAAATACGGACAAAGCTAGATATAACCCTGTAGAGACAAATCAGTCCTTGACCTTTCCTCATGGAACTGTGGGAAGCTGGATTCTTTTCTAGGTAAGTAACTGCTAATGGAAGAGAACACAATGGAACCTCCCAAGTATATCCAGAAAAAAACTAAATTCCACTAACCTACATTAACTACAATTATTTATTTTGGAAAATGGCAAAGCAACCCCCCGTGCTCCCCCCACAAATCTCTGAATAAATGTTCCTTCTTTGGTTTTCCCAACATTAGAAGTTCTCCATTTTGTTTTATACCAGCAAACCCCTTTTCTTGAAATAAATCTTACACAGATGCTACACATAAAGGCCTTCCACATTACACATGTAACAGTATTTATTAGTATATATTAGTTGTCTAAGTCCAAATACATATAACAAATTCACATACTGCAAAGTCAAATGCTAAGAGCGCAAGGTAACTCTCTATTAGCCTCTGATGTGTTCAAGTTGCGTACTGATAATTATTGCAGTTTTATAAACAAAACTGTGTTAAGAAATGGAATTCATATCAAACAACAGTTCCCAATAAGGAACTCATGAAATACAGTTTACCTATCATTATTCCAAATCTCTGAACTGGAACTGGTATAAATTATTACACTGCCCCCTGCACTAGCACTTCCCTGTATCTCTCTGTCTCTGGTACCCCTCCACCACACACGCACACAGGCACACGCACACGCCCACGCACGTACACAGGTTTGACTGCTACTCTCATCAACCTGAGTTTCCTGCTGATGTTATGATTAGGTTACTAATGATGAACAACTGTTTTCTCATTTATCATGTACCGAGTACCCCTGATGTGATAGGGACTACAGTGCATCCATACCCAGATCATTAGTCCTGATCTCTGTCCAGCAGGTGCATAATCTAAGTTAATTGAGATCTCCTACTTGGAAAATCCAGTTTCCACTAAAAGGTTTAGAACACCACCACCACCAAGCAGAGTTTGCTAATGACAGAAAAAGTCTGAGCAGCCCGCCAGATGGAAGCGGCTGTCCTTAATCCCTTCAAGCAGGTGATTCAGCTCTTTTACTGAGCCCAGGCTCAGAAAAGGTCAGGGATTTATTTGCAATTGCTGTATCCTTATAATCTCCAGAAATAATCTCTCATCAAATATCTACTTGCATTATTCCCTTAATTTGACTGCTGATGAATTGTTGCAGGGCCGGTGGCTCCCAGGCCTGACACCCACCGTCTGGCAGTTAAGGCTTGGACCAGCTTACCTTCCTGACTCACCCTCGAGTTCACCTCTGCCCAGGTTTACGCACAGGGCAGGCCAAACAGTTGTCGTATAATGAATGTTCACAGAGCTCACACCAAACACCCAGGCTGACCCACCAAGTTAGAAAAGGGTCATCCTCTTAAGTGTCATGTCAACTTTTGAAGCATTATTTGTCTGCTTTTAGAGAAAGGAAAGGGCCAGGGTCACACAAACCTATTTTCTCAAAGCTCTCTGGAGAACAGGAGGACATGAGACAGGTGGTTTGACTCTCAGCCAACCTGGAGAATATTCGGGCTGAAGTGGGAGGAGGATGCCTGGCCGACCTTTGGGGCTTATGTTTATCATGCCCAGGGTACGCACTCAGACAGGAAGGAGGCAGGTTAAATTCAGGAACTGACTGTCTTACTGCAATGGGCTTAAAACAACAACATACTGTAAGGTTCAGTCAAATTGTTTAAAAGAAGGAAGCTGGTGGGCCAGGTACACACAGGATTTTAGCATAACCTTCAATGCCCTGTTCTGTAGCTTCTAGTACCTCACACTACCTCATCTGACACTGCCTGGCCTTAAAAAAAAAACAAAACAAACAAAAAAACCCCAAAGAGGTATATGGGTGATGGTAGAGGGTGAGAACTCCAATGAAATCGTGAGCCTCACCCTCAGCACTCCCCTTCTTTCTCACCCCCCATATCCAAATGATCACCTCAGTTTTACCTCCTACTGAGTCTCAATTGTATCTAGTTCTCTCTGCCTTCACCACACCCACCCTGGTCCTGGACCAGGTTCTGGTTATCTGCTACCAGGATGGTTGCAAGGCCCTCCTAACTGGTCTCTTCACACCTCCTCTGGCTCCCTCCAAGCTGCCCTCCACCCCGCAGCACCCATGACCTTGACAAAACCAGACCACATCACCTCTCTGCTTAAACACTCAGTGACACCCCACTGCTCTTGGGACGATAACCCCAGCCCTTAACATGGCCCACACAGCCCTGCATGGTCTGGCCCCAGCCTCATCTCAGTCCCTCCCGTATGTCTCAGCATCCCAACCACACTGGCTTCCTCTCCGAGTATCCAACTGACCACGCTTTCTCCTCAGCCTTTGCACAAGCTGTGGATTTCACCTGGGAGCCCCTTGGCCCAAATAACTCAGAATTCTCAGGTCTCCCCCATCAAGTATCATCTCCTCAAAAAAGCCTCTCTGAGCCCTCCACCTGGATTAATGCCTCCATCATGCACTTGGATATAATGCCATCAACCTCTCTTTCAGAGTATGCAGCACAATTACAGGTTTACCTTTATTAGTATAATGCTGGGAATTCCCTGGCAGTCCAGTGGTTAGAACTCTGCGCTTTCACTGCCAAGTGCCCAGGTTCAATCCCTGGTTGGGGAACTAAGATCCCACAAGCTGCATGGTATGGCATGAATGAATGAATGAATGAATGAATGAATGAATGGATGGATGGATGGTATGATCCTGCAAAAAATGTCTGTCTACCAAACCAGATATGCGTTCATAAAGGCAATGGTCCATGTATAACTTTACTTATTTATTTTATTCACTACTATATCTCTGTCTTTCACTGCCCCTATAGTGCTAGAAATGAAGTGGAAGCCTGTAACTTTTCATTTGGTGTAATTTTTCATTTTGGATGCAAGGATAGGTAAATTGGTGACTGAATGGCAGGAAGAGTTGCTGAGGGGCAGTGTCTTAGAGTCAGAATTACCTTTCAAACTTCAACTGATGTACACCCTATGAAAGTAGATGAGTTAAGTAAGCTTCTGGTCCTCAGCTAGTCCATCTTTTGTGAGGATACAGAGGTTAAATAAAGAAATGAATGGCTTAATCTAACCGCTTCCTTCCTTCCTGTATCAGTACAAAGAGGTATTACCACCAAGCAGTACAGCCCCAAGAATCAGTCCTAGAGAAGGGAAAAACGAAAGCTGTGCAAGCCAAGACATGGAATAGAAGAGATAAAACCAAGTTTAGGTTTCCTGGACACTCTGAGAAATCTTTTGCTTGCCCACTGAGGCATCACTAGCACTGTGCTGCGTGTGGTATGAAACTAGGCTGGCTACTTCTTTTCACGTCACACTAACTGAGCCATCTGAACAGTCAGACAGGCCTGAGCATGGAGAAAGCTCTAGAAGACAAGAGCATTCCCCCCTAGAATTTGGTGCTACCCACTCTTCAGGTCCAGGAACGCCTCTGCTAAAAATTACTGACCTGCTGTCGCCTATCTCCAAATCCTCAGTATTCACAACACCCAGAAACTAGGCAACAAGTGGCCAAATCACCAATTCTGAATAGAAGAGACCTTTCCATATCACAGGTTGACTGATGGACATGTAGTCTGAAAAAATGATGCTTTGGGATATGCCCAAAGTTACCCCATATGTGCATCCCAGAAATTCTAACAGACCTCAGACCTCTCCTCAAAAGGAGAGGAGCTGACCTACATGAATTAGATGGAATTACCACTTTGCTAAAGCTGGTATTTGACAAGTTTTTCCTAGTCTGAAAAACTTCCCTAGGAAATTTATTCAACTTTCCTTTGATCAAAAAACCACCTTTCAAGGGTTTTTTATGGGAGAAATGGAATTTGCTAGAAAGAAAAACAAGAGAACTGAGACGTAAAGGAAGTCACTGCTGTGCTTTTAATGTGGATGGATACAGGAGGTTGTCTGGAGTTGCTGAGGGCGGCCCACCATTTTATGGACAGTTCCCGGGGCATGTTCTCACCACAGAAATTTACTCAATTTCCCTACGTGATTTGCTCTTTAAAGCTCGGCCTGCCTCGCTCATTCTGAATTTAATCCATTTCAGCATCATTAAAAGCCATGAAGAAAAACACCCACATTGAATTCTCCCATCTGGAGAAGAGATTTCCAATTGGCTCACACACTCAGAGGGGCTCACACCCTTTCTCCTCAGCATGTGAAGCCCCAGAGTTGCCAGGGCTCCCTGGCTGTGGCCCCTGGAAAACCATCTTCATGAAGCTTCCAGTGGACCCAGGAAAGGTGTGAGTTCTCTACTTTGGCAGTTACCCAGAGCCAGTTTTTAATCCCAGATCAGCTCCCCAATCCTGTGTCCCATCCCATTCCACTGCCAACTGCCCTATACTCTGCTCCCCAGCGAGGTACTCAGGGAATACGAATGAACTTTAATATTAACTGAAGTCACACAGACAGAAGTCGTATGTACTGGAAAAAGAACAATGAGCTCTAAAGCCAGACAGACCTGGCTTAGAATCCGGCCTCTGCCACCTCTGGCTGGATATGATCTTAGGCGAGAAGCTTCACCTTCCTTACCTGTGTGGTTGGGATAACTCGCAAAGGTCAAATGAAATGCACAGCAACTGAGACTTACTTGATATTCAAAAATGGTCATTAACAGTACTACAATATCAGGATGTAGTAACTACAGCACATCATAATATTTGAATCAAACTTTCCAGTTGATGAAAAACTCTTCATACCCAAGTTCATGTTAACCTTACAATAATCCCATGGGGTACCTATTATTACTATTCTTACTAATAACTTCTTGCTGTGTTTCCACACAAATTAAGTATGATGAAGGACAATACATTAGCGTTTATGGAATAAGTTAATAAATTATAGCTTACTTGATTTTTCCAGTATATCTGTTAAGTTTTTATGATGAGAAAAGCCAGGCTCATGATGTTAAAGTGGTACCAACAATGATGATGGCAGTAGTAACACTTACTGAGCACACAGCATTGCTCTGGGCGAAGCACTTAATTGCATCATATCATCATCATCACCATCCCTATTTTGTACCAGGAAACCTTGGCTCAAACAAGGCTAAGGAACTTCTACGTGATTACGGCGTTAGTGAGTGGTGGAACCAGGATTCTAACTTGGGCTGACTCCAGGGCTCATCCTCTTCTACTCCCTGCTCTTCCACTGAAGTTCACATAATTAGTCAGAAAAGGACTGGGGCTGGGGTCACATTTTCTGGATTCTGCCCTTTCTACTCCAGTAGCAGTTCCCAAATCTAGCAGACCACAGACTCAGGGGCATGCTTGTTGCAATGCAGATTCTGGGTGCCCTCCCAGAGGCTATGCTTCAGTAGGTGTGAGAATCACACGAGATAACACTGTACTGCACACCAACCAATTAAAACTATTATCAGTAAAGACAGATACAAACGCTTACTGACTATTAATTAATGGGTAATATCTATTCCACAGTCCCCATCTGATAATAAGGATTCACCAGTGCTATGTACCTCAAAATGTAATGTTGGCTTGTGCCATTGGGGTATATGAAATGATTCTAAGTAGTTCACAAATAAATATTTGCGATAGTTATACACTTATTTTAATAAGCATTATAAATCTATTGGTTTATCACACAAAGCATGATATGTTTTTAAATAAATGTAGTCTAAAAAGAGTGAATTGATTTTAAAAAATAGTAAGTAAATAATATTACAGGTGGCATATGTATATGTTAAAAAAATAACGAAGGTGACAAACAACACATTTGGGAACTACTGTCCTAACTTGTACCACACACCACCTTCAACTTAGCTGAAAGGACAAGACGGGAGGGTACCACATTCTACCAGCAAGCTGTCCTATTTCAATAGTCATCCTTGATTCCTTGCTGTCTTTCACACCCCATATCCAATCTGTTAGCCAGTCCCATCAGTAATAACTTACACCTAGAATCCAACTACTTCTCACCATGTCCATTGCTAATACCTTGGTCCAAGCCACCATCATCTTCTGCCTGGACTGCTCCAATGGCCTCTCAACTGTTTCTCCTTCTGCCCCCTACAGTTTATTCTCTGCCAGCAGGCAGAATCATCTTTTAAAAATATACATTGGCTCATGTCACTCGCCTGATCACAACTCTCCAGGGACTTCTCATGACACTTACACCACAATCCTATCTCCTGACCACAGCCTCACATAGTCCAGCCTACCCGACCACTCTTCCTCTGGCCTCTGCCTTTCTAGTCACAAGGGTCCTTCCTGATACTCCTTGAACACTGCTAGTTCATCCCCTCTGCCGCGGGGGCCTTTGTACGTGCTGGTTCCTCTGCCAGCTCCTGACAGGCCACCCTCCCTCTGTTTGTTCAGGTTTCTCCTCAAATGTCACCTCTTGGGGGAGGCCTCCTCTGCTCCTGGTATCTAAAATAGCCACCTTTCAGGGGAGGGATGGACTGGGAGTTTGGGATGAGTAGATACAAACTATTACACATGGAATGAATGAACAACAAGGTCCTATTGTGTAGCACAGGGAACGATGCTCAATATCCTGGGATAAACCATAATGGAAAAGATTAAAAAAAGAATGTGTGTGTGTGTGTATATATATATATATATATATATATATATATATATATATATATATATATATATAAAACTGAGCCACTCTGCTGTACAGCAGAAATTAACACAACATTGTAAATCAAGTATACTTCAATTAAAAATAAATTTAAAATAAAATAAAATAGCCACCCTTCCCTTGTTACTCTCTATTCCTTTGCTCTTACTTCATGGCCCTTCTCTCCGCCTGGAAGCCTCCCTCTGTTTGCTTGCTTACTGTTTGCTGTCTGCTTCTCTCAACAAGGCGGATAAAGTCCCTGCCTGACAGCTTTACTGTAGCTTCAATACACATTTCCTGAATGAAGCAACAAATACAACCCACATTTTCATCAGCAGAGACACCAGAAATCAATAGGTAAAGAAGTCCTCACACTCTAGGAACATCAGTGGGGAGCCGCTGGCTGAACACTGGTACCTTCTAGAGTTCAGGGGCTCTGCAGGGGGAAGCACAAGACCAACAGGACTGACAGGGATCTCATTCATCCCCCGGCCTCTATGCATGAATGCCACCAATCAGAATTTTCTTCCCTAGCTAACCACCTACACAGGAACCTATCTTCTTTTTCATGGTTTCTGGGGACACACATAAAGAAAAAATAAGCTGAGAGGGACTGAGACTAAAGCAAGTAAAATAGGGAGCAGGAGGAGAGATGAAATCCCTGCCTGGCCTGGAATAAACCTGCCAGCTCTCAGCCTGAGTCAACGGAGGCTCGAAGACAGCTGTAAATTGTTCCCAGTTCTCAGCCAGACACAGGCAGCCAAAGTGGCTGCGTCCGGGCTCTTGCACAGTACAGGCTGAGGCCTGCAGATCAGCTTGGAGGGGTGGGGTAGGGAGGACTGTTTCCTTGTGGGCTTTTACATCTGCAATCTCCTAGTCCCCCTTAAAATTCCTAATCAGGATAGCAGCGAAGGAGCACAGCTTCACACAAGCCTGGGTAATGCGAACCATCTTAATCAGGACCATTTGTCGCCTACCTGGGACTCTGGACATCTGAGAATGAATTACAGTCCAGTGGCCTCAATTCCTTTCTGCCTTGAGGCCTGGGTGGCTGTGCACTGATTTCTCAACCAATAGAGATCACCGCCAGCTTTCCAAAGGTGGAAGTGTTTCAAGTGGAAAACCAATTGCCTCTGTCCAGCTAGATCCCTTTCCGGCCTCTACCTAACCGTCCTCCCATCTTATCTGCCCTAGGAACAGTTTAGCTATTTTTTGATCACAACAAACTCTGAGGCAATAAAAGGCAGGGAAAGAGATCCATTCAGAATCTGAGGCCTAAGAACTGCACCTGGAGTCACCATGAAGTTGTATGACATGGGCATACATCACCTCTCTGACCCTTTTCCTCATCTCGAAGATCAGGCATGGTAGAAATCAAACAAAACAATGTCTGTGAAGGCACTCTGAGGAACTCTCAAAGAAACTGTCCAGTGTCGGGCTTTCATAAAAATAGCCTCTGGTTTCGGATAACGATGATGTTATTGATAATAACAGCAGAGGGCAACATTTAATGACTGCTTAGAATACCAGGCACCACTGATTTAAGAATTTCCATTCTAATCCCATTGGATCCTCTCAACAAACCAATGATGTAGGCGGTAAAAGTATCCTCATTTTACAGATAAAGAAACCGAGGCCTGGAGAAATTAATTTCCCAAGGCCACACACTCAGCAGGCCACGAGGCTGGGATTCCAATGCATGCGTGTAATAATACTCTAGAGCCAAGGTTCCCAACCATTACTCACTGTTCCCCCACGCCCCTCCGCTGTGGGCAACAGTACTTGATAGCCTCCACTAAATCCTACATGTTGAATGGGAGTTGCACACTCTGAACACTGATTAGGGTCGGAAGGAATGATCTTGAGTAACCACAAGTTTGCACTTAGGATGAAGCCTCAGTTTTCTCATCTGAAAATGGGGTCAATACTACCATCTGTCTCATAGGGTTCTTACAAAGATCAAATAATATAATGTAGGTCAGACACTGAGCACATTGCCCCCTACAGAGTATGTGCTAACGATGTTTACCATTAATGATATCATTAATCAAGAGCCTGCGCTTGGTGGCAGTGGGGAAAATCTTTCAGTCTCTGTCTCAACAGTCCTTACACTGGGCTTTAAGAGTTAAAGATGCCACCAGGGACCTGCTCACTGTTGCTTGGCTAAAGCCCAAACTGGGATGCCAAGGGGCAGCTGGCACCTGCCAGGCGG
Source organism: Grampus griseus (assembly GCF_964374135.1). Classification (NCBI taxonomy): domain Eukaryota; kingdom Metazoa; phylum Chordata; class Mammalia; order Artiodactyla; family Delphinidae; genus Grampus; species Grampus griseus. The sequence goes on along the minus strand of NC_139019.1, from coordinate 119,030,377 downwards.
CAGCCTGCTGTCTGTCCAGAGCCCACACCACTGAGCGGAAGGGGATGTTAGGCCACAGCAAGGTCACACACTGGCTGCATCTGTCAGCCTAAAGTTGGCTGAGGAGAGGATGGATTTGTGAAGTGTCCTCTAGGACAAGCAGAAAGGCTCTGGACTGTCCAGGTAAGTCTGAGGAGCACCACAGCCAGCCATGTCCTTGGGGGATGGGGTGTCACCCAACAAAACGGCCGGGAACCCAAAGAATAGTATCTCTGAGACAACAACCCGTTCCTTCTCCTTCCTCTCTTGCTAGACCCCAGCACACTCAAGCTGGGGTGTTGCCACGCCACAAGGGCCACAGCAACCAGCTGTGCCGTGCACACAACTCATAAGGAAAAGCAGGGTGCAGGGGGTCAGCACTTGGGGAGATTGAATGAGGCCATCTCCCCTGACTGTGGCTCAGGAGACGAAAGTGGTGGTTAAGGAAACCTGCCATGGAGGGGAAAGGAGAAAGAAGGGCCGAGAGGGGCTGGGGGCAGTGGGAAGGGAACACAGGCCAGGGAAGGAGTGAGCACCTGTCTTCTATCAGCCTGGCCTGGCAGGCGCGGAAAAAAACCTGGAGGGGAAGGTGCCCTCAGCTGACTGCCTCGTGGGCCAGCGCACAGGAGGCCAGGCTGCCATGCCCACTAATGCCGTCTATCCTTCCCAGGTTTAAGAGGGGAAATGTTCTATTTATAAGGCATCGACCAGTGGAGACCTGGCAGCCGCTGGATGGCTCTGATCCCATAGGGATCCTGGTTACCCGTGGCTGCCTTCCCCGGCCTCTCAACTGTGGGTGTTCTCACAGCAAAAGACTGAAGGCAACTGGAAGCAAAAGGCAAAAGAAAAGCCTCTTTCCTGCCCTTCGTTGCTTTCATGAGACTGCTGGACTTTTAGCGATGGCTGAAGGCTTTAGAACATTTTAAAAAGAGTGACCCATGTGATCCCGTCAAGCCTTCCCATGTGAGCTTCAAGACTCAATCTCTTCTTCTGTTTTACAGATCAAGGGAAGCTGAGGCAGAGAGATGAAGGGAATGCAGACACCACAGGCAGGGCAATGGGGAAGCAGAGCAAAGGTAATGATGCCCTTCCCATCTCCTCCCCCAGTGCTCAATCTTGTCCTCATGAAAAAAGAAAATCCTTGACCCAGCACCATCAGAGAGTCTGACCTGAATAACGGCCGAAAGAACGAGCATGTGTAACAGAAACAACATATAAAGCAGCTTTGGTTGTGTTGTCAAAGGCCCATGGGAGAGTAGTGCGTCATGTTACAGTCCTGTACCTGGGAAGCTCGAGTCACTGAAACATGTGACTCTGGCTCTCCCAGCATCATGCGTGACATGTGAGGAGCAACAGATGGCTCTCAAGAGGAGGCTCACTAAGAAGGAACACGGGATGGCCCCTCAAAGAGCCAGGTGGGTTAGGTATTGGAGACTGATGATGAAACTCCTTCCAGCCCCAAGGGGTTGGCCACACAAGGACAGATGGCATGGCAGAGCAAAGATCTCATGCATATCAAGAATAGTGGGGGAAATGATGCTGGCAATCAGGCAGACTCTGGTTTGAACATCAGCTCTACCACTTCTCAACTCTGGTACCTTGACTTCTTTAAGCTTGTTTGCTCACTTGCAACTCACCTGTGAAAAGCGTTTCTGCGAACGGTACCCATCCATGTACCACACTCAAGCTCCCTGCCACAACCTCATGCTGTCTTGAATAGACTAATATTTAAAAACCTATGTTTGTATTACGCTAACGGTTAACAAACTTATAGCCCATGGGCCAACTTCACCACTGCCTGTTTTGTAAACAGAGCCACCCCCTTTGTTTCCATATTGTCTACGGCTGCATTCACACCACCATAGCAGAGTTAAACAGTACCGCAAATCTGAAAATCTGGCCCTTTCCTGAAAAAGCCCACCCCTGGCGCTAAGCAGTACCATTTAGAAAACTGGGGTGGAGGGCGGGGGTATGTTTACTTGTGTCCCTCGCCACCAATACACATTAAATAAATATATAAATTTAAATGGCAACTGAAAATGTTTGTCCAGTCCTATCCAAAATGATCTTGGGTATCACCAGCAGTGCACACACCCCACTTTGAAAAATGCAGTCGAGAGGATTCAGTGAATTAACATAAGGCATCAAGCCCGAATCAGCACGGGTGTTGGCTGCTGCCCTTCGTTCTCCTCCCCTGCTCCCCTCAGAAGCAGTTCAGCCAATCCAGTGTGCTCTTTCCTCCTCATATGGGAGAGGCATGACCAGATAACAATAAGGATAACAACAACGGTAATTAGGCACTTATTCACTAATAGGCCAGATAATGTGCTGAGTTGTTATCCTCACAGCAAGGCTATGAGGTAGGGGTTGTGATTTATCCCCATTTACAGACGATGAAACAGAAGCTTAGAGAGGCGCAGCACTGACCTGCAGCTCCATGGCCAGTGGGCCCGCACGATAATCTGCACCATCAAACGGTACCCTTCACGGAAACAAAAGCTCTCCCAGTCCACCCAGCAGGACCTTCCCACAGGAAATAACCTGAAATATGCACAAAGACTGATGCACAAGGATGCTCAGCCTGATGGCATTGGTAAAAGAAAAACTCTGCAAAGGACATTCAAGACCACTGACAGGAAATGGTTCAAAAAATTAGGATGTAAAATTATGACAGATCATTCAACAACCATTACAAATAATAATGGTTTTATTATTTGTATTTTTTATTATTATAAACATATTTGTAATAAATAAATATATAATATTTATAATATAACATATTTGTATGTTTTATTATTATAAACAGGTTTCATCAACTGGGATAATGCTTGAGACTTTTTAAAAGCAGAATCGCAACAGCATATTCAGTACAATGTCAATTAAGTCAAAATACATATTGACATTCGCAAAATAAATATAAGACATCATGAAAAAAAAGGCAAGGAAGAAAAGAAGTATCTCTGGGGATGATATTATAGATGAGTTTTACTGAATTTTTAAAAATCCTTACAATTTCCTTTATATTCCACAAAGAGTTCATAATATTTTTATAATAAGCAAAAATACAACACTGCCAACCCCCTTAGGAATGAGGTTCAGATATTCAATGTCTGCACCCTACAGATAACTAATCCTTCTTCCAACTTTGCAAACTTTCTCCTGTCACTGCTCTTCCCCTCACTGCCACTGTGAATGACAAGTTGGCAAACTGCAGTGGGTTCTTGAGCATTATGCAAATACAAAGGTTTGCTGCCAAAGTACTAGGTTAAAAACAAACTGGAAGGGACAAGCCTCTTAGATAGCCTCATCCACCAGAGGGCAGACAGCAGAAGCAAGAACAACTACAATCCTGCAGCCTGTGGAACAAAAACCACATTCACAGAAAGACAGACAAGATGAAAAGGCAGAGGGCTGTCTACCAGATGAAGGAACAAGATGAAACCCAGGAAAAACAACTAAATGAAGTGGAGATAGGCAACTTTCCAGAAAAAGAATTCAGAATAATGATAGTGAAGATGATCCAGAACCTCGGAAAAAGAATGGAGACAAAGATCGAGAAGATGCAAGAAATGTTTAAGAAAGACCTAGAAGAATTAAAGAACAAACAAACAGAGAAGAACAATACAATAACCGAAATGAAAAATACACTAGAAGGAATCAACAGCAGAATAACTGAGGCAGAAGAATGGATAAGTGACCTGGAAGACAGAATGGTGGAATTCACTGCCGTGGAACAGAATAAAGAAAAAAGAATGAAAAGAAATGAAGACAGCCTAAGAGACCTCTAGGACAATATTAAATGCAACAACATTCGCATTATAGGGGTCCCAGAAAAAGAAGAGAGAGAGAAAGGACCCAAGAAAATATTTGAAGAGATTATAGTAGAAAACTTCCCTAACATGGGAAAGGAAATGGCACCCAAGGCCAGGAAGTGCAGAGAGTCCCAGGAGGATAAACCTAAGGAGAAACACACCGAGACACACAGTAATCAAATTGACAAAAATTAAAGACAAAGAAAAATTATTGAAAGCAACAAGGGAAAAACTACAAATAAAATACAAGGGAACGCCCATAAGGTTAACAGCTGATTTCTCAGCAGAAACTGTACAAGCCAGAAGGGAGTGGCATAACATATTTAAAGTGATGAAGGGGAAGAACCTACAACCAAGATTACTCTACCCAACAAGGATCTCATTCAGATTTGACGGAGAAATCAAAAGCTTTACAGACAAGCAAAAGCTAAGAGAATTCAGCATCACCAAAACAGCTCTACAACAAATGCTAAAGGAACTTCTCTAAGTGGGAAACACCACAGAAGAAAAGAACATAAAACACAAACCCTTAACAATTAGGAAAATGGTAATAGGAACATACATATTGATAATTACCTTAAACATGAATGGATTAAATGCTCCAACCAAAAGACACAGGCTCGCTGAATGGAGACAAAAACAAGACCCATATATATGCTGTCTACAAGAGAAGCACTTCAGACCTAGGGACGCATACAGACTGAAAGTGAGGGGATGGAAAAAGATATTCCATGCAAATGGAAATCAAAAGAAAGCTGGAGTAGCAATACTCATATCAGATAAAATAGACTTTAAAATAAAGAATGTTACAACAGACAAGGAAGGACACTACATAATAATCAAGGGATCAATCCAGGAAGAAGATAACAATTGTAAATATATATGCACCCAACATAGGAGCACCTCAATACATAAGACAACTGCTAACAGCTATAAAAAAGGAAATCGACAGTAACACAATAATAGTGGGGGACTTTAACATCTCACTTACACCAGTAGACAGATCAGCCAAAATGAAAATAAATAAGGAAAACACAAGGTTTAACTGATACATTAAACAAGATGGACTTAATTGATATTTACAGGACATTCCATCCAAAAACAACAGAATACACCTTCTTCTCAAGTGCTCATGGAACATTCTCCAGGATAGATAATAGCTTGTGTCACAAATCAAGCCTTGGTAAATATAAGAAAATTCAAATCATATCAAGTATCTTTTCAGACCGCAACACTGTAAGAGCAGATATCAATTACAGGAAAAATATCTGTAAGAAATAGAAACAAATGGAGGCTAAACAATACATTACTAAATAACCAAGAGATCACTGAAGAAATCAAAGAGGAAATCAAAAAATACCTAGAGACAAATGACAATGAAAACACGACGATCCAAAACCTATGGGATGCAGGAAAAGCAGTTCCAAGAGAGAAGTTTATAGCAATACAAGCCTATCTCAAGAAACAAGAAAAATCTCAAATAAACAATCTAACCTTACACCTAAAGGGACTAGAGGAAGAAGAATGAACAAAACCCAAAGTTAGCAGAAGGAAAGAAATCATAAAGATCAGAGCAGAAATAATAAATGAAATAAAAACAAAGAAAACAATAGCAAGGATCAATAAAACTAAAAGCTCGTTCTTTGAGAAGATAAACAAAATTGATTAACCATTAGCCAGACTCATCAAGAAAGAGAGGGAGAGGACTCAAATAAATAAAATTAGAAATGAAAAAGGAGAAGTTACAACAGACACTGCAGAAATAAAAAGCATCCTAACACTACTACAAGGAACTCTATGCCAATAAAATGGACAACCTAGGGCTTCCGTGGTGGCACAGTGGTTGAGAGTCAGCCTGCCGATGCAGGGGACACGGGTTCGTGCCGTGGTCTGGGAAGATCCCACATGCCGCAGAGCGGCTAGGCCCATGAGCCATGGCCCGTGAGCCTGCGCTCCGCAACGGGAGAGGCTACAGCAGTGAGAGGCCCGCGTACCGCAAAAAAAAAAAAAAAAAAAGGACAACCTGGAAGAAATGGACAAATTCTTAGAAAGGTATAACCTTCCAAGACTGAACCAGGAAGAAATAGAAAATATGAACAGACCAATCACAAGTAATGAAATTGAAAGTGTGATTAAAAATCTTCCAACAAACAAAAGTCCAGGACCAGACGGCTTCACAGGTGAATTCTATCAAACATTTAGAGAAGAGCTAACACCCATCCCTCTTAATTTCTTCTAAAAAATTGTGGAGGAAGGAACACTCTCAAACTCATTCTATGGGGCCACCATCACCCTGATACCAAAACCAGACAAAGATATCACAAAAAAAGAAAATTACAGACCAATATCACTGATGAATATAGATGCAAAAATCCTCAACAAAATACTAGCCAACAGAATCCAACAACACATTAAAAGGATGATACACCATGATCAAGTGGGATTTATCCCAGAGATGCAAGGATTCTTCAATATACGCAAATCAATCAATGTGATACACCATATTAACAAGCTGAAGAAGAAAAACCATATGATCATCTCAATAGATGCAGAAAAAGCTTTTGACAAAATTCAACACCCATTTATGATAATAACTCTCCAGAAAGTGGGCATAGAGGGAACCTACCTCAACATAATAAACCCACAGCAAATATCATTCTCAATGGTGAAAAACTGAAAGCATTCCCTCTAAGATCAGGAACAAGACAAGGATGTCCACTCATGCCACTATTATTCAACATAGTTTTGGAAGTCTTAGCCATGGCAAACAGAGAAGAAAAAGAAATAAAAGGAATACAAATCAGAAAAGAAGAAGTAAAACTGTCACTGTTTGCAGATGACATGATACTACACATAGAGAATCCTAAAGATGCTACCAGAAAACTACTAGAGCTAATCAATGAATTTGGTAAAGTTGCAGGATACAAAATTAATGCACAGAAATCTCTTGCATTCCCATACACTAATGATGAAAAATCTGAAAGAGAAATTAAGGAAACACTCCCATTTACCACTGCAACAAAAAGAATAAAATACCTTGGAATAAGCCTATGTACGGAGACAAAAGACCTGTATGCAGAAAACTATAAGGCACTGCTGAAAGAAATTAAAGATGTAACCAACAGATGGAGAGATGTACCATGTTCTTGGATTGAAAGAATTAATACTGTGAAAATGACTATACTACCCAAAGCAATCTACAGATTCAATGCAATCCCTATCAAATACTAATGGCATTTTTTACAGAACTAGAATAAAAAATCTTAAAATGTGTATGGAGACACAAAAGACCCCGAATAGCCAAAGCAGTCTTGAGGGAAAAAAACAGAGCTGGAGGAATCAGACTCCCTGACTTCAGACTATACTACAAAGCTACAGTAATCAAGACAATATGGTACTAGCACAAAAACAGAAAAATAGGTCAATGGAACAGGATAGAAAGCCCCAAGATAAACCCACGCACCTGTGGTCAACTAATCTATGACAAGGGAGGCAAGGACATACAATGGAGAAAAGACAGGCTCTTCAATAAGTGGTGCTAGGAAAACTGGACAGCTACATGTAAAAGAATGAAATTAGAACACTCCCTAACACCATACACAAAAATAAACTCAAAATGGATTAGAGACCTAAATTTAAGACTGGACACTATAAAACTCTTAGAGGAAAATATAGGAAGAACAATCTTTGACATAAATCACAGCAAGATATTTTTTGATCCACCTCCTAGAGTAATGGAAATAAAAACAAAAATAAACAAAGGGGACCTAGTGAATCTTAAAACGTTTTTCAAAGCAAAGGAAACTACAAACAAGACGAAAAGACAACCCTCAGAATGGGAGAAAATATTTGCAGACAAATCAACAAAGAATTAATCTCCAAAGTATATACATAGCTCATGCAGCTCAATATTAAAAAAGCAAACAACCCAATCAAAAAATGGGCAGAAGACTTAAATAGACGTTTCTCCAAAGAAGACAAACAAATGGCCAAGAAGCACATGAAAAGCTGGTCAACATCATTAATTATTAGAGAAATGCAAATCTAAACTACAATGAGGTATCACCTCACACCATTTAGAATGGGCATCATCAGAAAATCTACAAACAACAAATGCTGGAGAGGGTGTGGAGAAAAAAGAATCCTCTGGCACTCTTGGTGGGAATGTAAATTGATACAGCTACTATGGAGAACAGTATGGAGGTTCCTTAAAAAACTAAAAATAGAGTTACCATATGACCCAGCAATTCCACTACTGGGCATATACCCAGAGAAAACCATAATTCAAAAAGACACATAAACCCCAAAGTTCACTGCAGCACTATTTACAACAGCCAGGTCATGGAAGCCACCTAAATGCCCATCGACAGATGAATGGATAAAGAAGATGTGGTACTTATATACAATGGAATATTAATCAGCCATACAAAGTAACGAAATTGGGTCACTTGTAGAGACGTGGATGGATCTAGAGACTGTCATACAGTGTGAAGTAAGTCAGAAAGAGAAAAACAAATATCGTATATTAACGCATATATGTGGAACCTAGAAAAATGGTACAGATGAACCGGTTTGCAGGGCAGAAATTGAGACACAGATGTAGAGAACAAACATACCGACACCAAGGGGAGAAAGTGGTGTGGCGTGGTGGTGGTGTGATGAATTGGGAGATTGGGATTGACATGTGCACACTGATGTATATAAAATGGATGACTGAGAACATGCTGTATAAAATGGATGACTGAGAACATGCTGTATAAAAAATAAACTAAATTAAATTAAAAAGAAAACCATAAAAAATAATCTCAGCTATTTAAAAATGCATAGGAGTGATTATATTAAGAAAATATACTGGGCTTCCCTGGTGGCACTGTGGTTAAGAATCCGCCTGCCAATGCAGGGGACACAGGTTCGAGCCCTGGTCTGGGAAGATCACACATGCCGCGGAGCAACTAAGCTCGTGTGCCACAACTACTGAGCCTGTGCTCTAGAGCCTGCGAGCCACGACTACTGAAGCCTGTGCACCTAGATCCTGTGCTTTGCAACAAGAGAAGCCACCGCAATGAGAAGCCCGTGCACCCCAACGAAGAGTGGCCCCTACTCACCACAGCTAGAGAAAGCCCAAGCGCAGCAACGAAGACCGAACGTAGCTAAAAATAAAATAAATATGTACAAAATGGATAACTAATAAGAACCTGCTGCATAAAAAAATAAATAAAAAACAAACTGGAAGGAATGAAGGAATTAAGACTGGGAAGCAAAGAGGAAGAATTATATTTCCTTCTTCTGAAGAGAAGGGAGGGCACTTTTTAAGCCTTTCTAGCCTAGACTGAAGCCCATTCCAGTTGGCTGTGGGCACCTGTCTGCACATGAGTGCATCTGCAGAGAGCACAGGTACTACACACACACACACGTGTGATGGGCCATCGGTCTATCATCTCCCAGGGGTCTTAACCCCATCAGCAGACCATATACTCCTTAAAGGTAGAGGCAACTGTAAAGCTGGTTGGTGTCCTCACCCCTCAGTACTCATGTCACCCAGCGCCATGGTCCTTAAGAATTCCAAGAGGTATTAGTTGAATGAAGCCTGGACTCCTACAGTTAAGTCTAGTGAGAGGTTCAGGTCGATGCAAAGAACATGTTCAACAAGAGTAGGAAGCAGAGAAAATGGCTGCAATATTCTTCTGAAAAGCCCTCTGGGGCCAACAGTGTGTGACAAGGCACACCTAGGGCAACTCGGGCATATTCCTTTTAAATGACCCGACTGACCCATGGAATTCGAGTTAATACTCACAGTAAGGGAAGTGGCACTAGAAGCCAAGATTAGGAGACATCCCTCTCTGTCTCAGTCTGTCAGTCTCCAAACAGCTGGCAAAGCAGCGGAAGAGCAGCATTTCTGTAAACAAGCTAATCTTTTCAGAGCTAAGCTGGCGGTGACATTTATTATTTAAAACTTCAAACTTGGTAAAGACGAACTCACCCTAGAAAAGCCTGCCTTTCCCTTGCTCTCATGCACCGGACTGTGTACCCTCTCTGACAAGTTCTCAGCTTCCCAACTGTCTCTCAGGTGGGACTACAGGACCACAGCAGCGGGGCTGAGAATAGGTCCCTTCCTAGCTCCCCCTTCTGTTTCTGACCTGGGCTCATTTCAAAGGAGAATGAACCAATTCTCATAGAGCCTTTGGGGAGTAAATCTCACAACTGCAGCCAACGTAAAGCAAGAAACAGGACATGTAGACTCAGGAGATACACATTAAGGTGGCAAAGGGTAAGATGGGAAGAGGAGGGGTCCCTGCCCAGGGAAGAGTCCTGTTCTTTGTAATAATAAAGGGGAAAATCAACGACAGTCATTTGTCGTTTAGAATGATTGACACTGGTGTGATCACCTCAGTAAAGAAGCTTAGGAAGCAACAAACCAGACTTTCTTCTTCTCTGTCTATTCTTACTCCCATCTTTTCCCTTCCCTCCACTACTGGGTAAGAATTTGACCAACTAGAGAAAACTCAGTGTCACTGATGTATATTCCTGACATTCCAGAAACAAAGCAAGGTAAGGTTCCTGATGGCAGCCGGATCCACGGTTGAGCAGCTCATACGACTGCCAAAAATAGCAGATCGGTTTTTGAATTTAGTATGTAGGGATTAACCTAACCAAGAAAACAGAAGACTTCTAGGCAGAAAAGTAAAGGTCTGAATAAATGGAAAGACATTCAAAGCTCTTGAAGGAGGTGACTTAGTATTATAAAAGTGTCAATTTTCCCAGCTGTATGTAAACCAATGAAGTTAGAACATTTCTAAATAGACATTTCTCCAAATAAGACATACAGATAGGGACTTCTCTGGTGGCGCAGCAGTTAAGAATCTGCCTGCCAATGCAGGGGACACAGGTTTGATTCCTGGTCCGGGAAGATCCCATATGCCACGGAGCAACTAAGCCCGTGCGCCACAACTACTGAGCCTGTGCTCTAGAGCCCGTGAGCTGCAACTACTGAAGCCTGTGCGCCTAGAGCCCGTGCTCCGCAACAAGAGAAGCCACCGCAATGAGAAGCCTGTGCACCGCAACAAAGAGTAGCCCCCGTGTGCAGCAACGAAGGCCCAACGCAGCCAAAAATAAAACAAAAATAGGGCTTCCCTGGTGGTGCAGTGGTTGAGAGTCCGCCTGCCGATGCAGGGGAGGTGGGTTCGTGCCCCGGTCTGGGAAGATCCCACATGCCGCGGAGCAGCTGGGCCTGTGAGCCATGGCCGCTGAGCCTGCGCGTCCGGAGCCTGTGCTCCACAATGGGAGAGGCCACAACAGTGAGAGGCCCGAGTACCACAAAAAAAATAAGTAAAAAATAAAATAAAATAAATAATAAAAAATTTTAAAAAGACATACAGACAGCCAACAGGCATTTGAAAAGATGCTCCACACCATTAATTATTAGAGAAAATACAAATCAAAACTACAATGACGTATCACCTCACACCAGTCAGAATGACCATCATCAAAAAGTCTACAAAAAATAAATGCTGGAGAGAGTGTGGAGAAAAGGGAACCCTCCTACACTACTGGTGGGAATGTAAATTGGTGCAGCCACTATGGAGAACAGCATGGAGCTTCCTTAAAAAACTAAAAATAGAGCTACCGTATGATCCAGAAATGTCACTCCTGGGCATATATCTGGAAAAGACAAAAACTCTAATTCGAAAAGATACATGCACCCCAATGTTCATAGCAGCACTATTTACAATAGCCAAGACATGGAAGCAACCTGAATGTCAACTGATAGATGAATGGATAAAGAAGGAGTATATATACACAATGGAATATTACTCAGCCATAAAAAATAGTCATTTGTAGCAACATGAAAGGACCTAGAGACTATCAGACTCATACTAAGTGAAGTAAATCAGACAGAGAAAGACAAATATTATATCACTTATATGTGGAATCTAAAAAATAATACAAATGAATTTATTTACAAAACAGAAACAGACTCACAGACACAGAAAACAAAACTATGGTCACCAAAGGGGAAAGGTGGGGGAGGGATAAATTAGGAGTGTGATTAACAGATACTTCTATATGTAAAATAGATAAGCAACAAGGATTTAATATACAGCACAGGGAACCACTATATCCAGTATCTAGTAATAACCTATAATGGAAAAGAATCTGAAAAAGAATATATATGTATAACTGAATCAATTTGCTGTACACCTGAAACTAACACAATACTGTAAATCAACTATACTTCAATAAATTTTTTTTCATTTTAAAAAATATTTGTTACTTGTAAAGCATACTGTGAGAAACAACATTCAATGATTAAACCATTACTAATATTTTTTAAAGTGTCATTTTTCCACAAATTAACCTGTACACTTCAATGCAATGCAAAATGAAAATTTTAAATTTTTGAGGAACTTATCAAACTTAAGCTAGAATTTATATAAAAGGATAAAGGTCCACAGTCAGCTATGTCAACCCTTAAAAAGGAGAGTAAAGAGAGGAGACTTAAACTACTAGCTATTAAGATCTGCCTCAAAGTCTTCATATTAAAACTGGAGAGGTATTAGCACAAGAACAGACAGACCAAGGAAATAAAGAGCTCAGAGACAGAGCTCAGATGTGCAAACTTAACACAATAAAGCTGGTATCACAAGTCAAAGAGGGTGAGAATGGATAGCTTGGTAGATGTTGTTGGGAAAACTGGCTTTTCATGTGGATAAAAACAAAACTGAATCTTCATGAAACACCATATACAATGGTATCAGATGGATTAGAAACCAAAGTGTGAAAAACAAAATCATGAAGCCAATAAAAGAAAATGTAGGTGCATATCTTTGTGACATGGGTCAGAAAGGCCTTTTTCAAAACACAACTTGAAAATTGTAAACCAGAAGGCAAAAATTTTTTTGAATATATAAAAAGTAAGACTTTATACTCAAGGAAGGATATCACACATAATATTAATTGTCAGATAGCAAAATGGGAAGATATATTTAAAATATCTACAATTGGGCTTCCCTGGTGGCGCAGTGGTTGAGAGTCCGCCTGCCGACGCAGGGGACACGGGTTCGTGCCCCAGTCCGGGAAGATCCCACACGCGGAGCAGCTAGGCCCGTGAGCCATGGCCGCTGAGCCTGTGCGTCCGGAGCCTGTGCTCCGCAACGGGAGAGGCCACAACCTGCGTACCGCAAACAAAAAAAAAAAACCACAGGGAGATAAAAGATACTCATTGTCCAAGAATACACTTGAAAGGTACACATTAGAACGGTGAAGGGGAGGACAGGAATAGGAGGTGGGAAAAGAACTAAAAGGGAGTGAGTGAATGAATAAACGAATGAATGAAGGGCGAAAGGGAGGGGCCTGTGATGATCATGTGTCACAAACCGGGGATTATGATTATTTCAGTCACTGTACCTGAGATCCAAACAGAGAAGAAAGAGGAGGTGAAAAAGGCTCTGCAAAGAAATGTGCATGTATTTATCTGCTGCCATCCTCTCCTGGCAACTGGGCCACTTGGAAAATACCAGCAGCTGCCAGACATTATTTATGGTCCTGTCTTATACCCGACAGGCACTGTACGGCCTGAGAGAAACTTCAAGAGAAAAGCAACAAATTCAGAAGTGTCCCCAACGGAATTCCCTTTTGCTACCTGTCTCTTGAAAACATTCTGGTTCTGTGATAAAATGTTGGCATTGAAATTCCCACCAAAATATTTTCTAGAAAGGAAAATGCTAGACATTTGTAAATGGCTATTAAAGGTGAAAAGTGCGATGTCCCGCTCTTAAATTCCTATCAGATTGACTTCTTACCTTTAAAAAAGTTTTGACTGTCATATAAACAGAGTTGCAAAACAATCAGACCCTGGGCAATAGCGCCACCTGTGGCGATGAGCGCAGTGAAACTGCAAATCACTGCCATGAGGAATACGAAAGGGACAAGCGCTCTGGAGGGGAGGGGAAGCAAAGCTAAGGCTTGTGTGATGTGAAGAGGGGTTCCTACTGCCAAAGGACGGGAGGAAGCACCAACCCAGAACAGTCCTCTGGTTTTGCCAGCTTGGAAATCAGTGAACAGAACATCTTTTAGAATTGTAATACCCGGGACTTCCCTGGTGGCACAGTGGTTGAAGAATCCACCTGCCAATGCAGGGGACATGGGTTCGAGCCCTGGTCCAGGAAGATCCCACATGCCGCGGAGCAACTAAGCCCATGTGCCACAACTACTGAAGCCCATGCGCCTAGAGCCCGTGCTCCGCAACAGAGAAGCCACCGCAATGAGAAGCCTGTGCACTGCAATGAAGAGTAGCCCCAGCTTGCCGAAACTAAAGAAAGCCCACAAGCAGCAACAAAGACCCAACACAGCCAAAGATAAATAAATTTATTTAAAAAAAAAAAGAATAGCAATACCCTAGAAAAGCTGTTTCTATCAAAAGTACTCCTGGAAAAGTGGGCAATATGTTTAACACATTTTTCTTTCCCACTTCCTAAATGAAAGTGTAATAAGCCATTGAAGAATCATCAGAGACTCGAGGCAGCCAACTCTCTGCACCCTGTGGATAACGGGATGCCGGAAGCAAAATGTTGCAAATGTCTGTGTTTCCCAAGATAGAACTTTCTGTATCGTTCTTTTCCTAGGGAGGTAGAATATTCTCATGGTTGACAGCAAAGATGTTAGAATCAGACAGAACTCAGATTAAATCATATCTCCTGAGTTCACCAACCTCAATTTCCTAATCTACAAAGTAGGTCAAAAGCACCTACCTCAGTCAGTGCTGTGAGCTTTAAATGAGCTAATGTGGATAAAACACGCTGAAACACAGTAAGCAGTCAATAAATGCTACCTATTAATCGCCATTATTGTAAAATACATACTCTTTGTCGACAATGCAAAGTACACAGAATATCTAAAGTAGGTCAGTGTCTCGCAATAATCTGCCCTCTATCCTGAGTAAGAGTTTAATGATAAATGTATTTCCAGACTTTTTTTCTATCAATGTATCTAGATGAGTCAACTAATTTATTTTAATAAATGCATGGTTCTACCACCTGAATTTTTTAAAAACTCAATGAACAGTATACTGTGGATACCATTTCTGCAAATATACCAAGATCTCTCGTTCTTTTTGAAGGCTACATAGTACTTTATGATATTTTTAATGGACTTCCTATTGAACATTTAGATGGTCTCCAATTCTTCACTATTATTACCGATGCTCCAGTGAACTTTTTTTACAGAAACATCTTTGCACTCCAGCCTATCCTTTAGGACAAATCACTGGGTCAAAGGATATTTACATTTTAAAGGCTTCCGACACATATGCCCCAAAGGCCTTACAAAACAGTACAACCAGCTGCTATGGCCACCAGCAGAGTCATGGTCATCTTTCAAATCTAGTGGCACTTATCTCAAGGAGAGAGAAGTAGGTTCGTAAGGTCAAAAGTTACAGGCAAACTTTTGGTGTGGGGTGAAGGGGGGGCTGGTTCTCCATTCATATGCATCTCATCCCCCACAGTTCCTGGGTCCTTCATGACAGAAGTGTCTCCCAGGTTAGGGCATGGTGTGGGCATCTGTTATTTCACCCTGCTTGGCATCTATACTCTCTTGTCCCGGTGGCTTCCCCGATCTCCCTTTGGTAAACCACCCTGCTCCCATTTTATGAGTACTGTTGAAACCATCGATCAAGGTGTGTTGTCTTCCCCTGGGTAGGCCACAGCTAGACCACCTTGATGCTATCTTTCCTGGGAACTGGACCTTCAGAAGAGTGAGGTAAGGACTAAAAAAGAGTTTAAGGGCTTTATCATCCTGCAAATATCATCCAGAAGACCCTTTCTCATTGGTCCCTGGGTCTCCAGAACTGGTCTGTTTTCAAGCCTTGGTTCTTCAGGTCTTCCTACCTTACTGTGAGTTACACTGAAGCCTTCTGTATTCCTTTGTTATTATTATTATTATTATTGTACTGTTATTTTAGGCCAAGTTAACCAGAGTTGATTTCAGATATTCTAAAACAATCCCACCTGACACGGGCGGGGGGCGGGGGGAATGACTTGTTTCCTTGAATATTTATTTGAAAAAAATTTCCCCTTGTTCAATTCCTGAAGGAAAAAAAAGAAACATTTTTTCCTCTCCCAAAGGCCTCTTAACCTACCAATAGCAACCATTCCAAATTACTTAATATTTTATTTAAAACTTCTGGTAGAATCTGTATTTTGGAAGGAATGAAAGAGAGAAAATCTCTGTCCTATAATGGATTTCACACACACTAAAAACAGCTCATCCTTTTGTCCACATGAAGAGGTACTGTTTTACTGACACTATTGGAATTCACGGTAGGGCTATCTTGGAATTTTTTTTCCAAGTGGATCTTACAAAGCAAATCTGAGGCAAGGGGACAGAATTTCCTTTGTACTCTGGTAGCAACGTGGCAGGAATTTGTTTTTTCCCCTGTGCACCAAGGAGATAATCAGCCCAAACACTCTAGCAATAGCGGTTTCATTTTAATCCCATCATCTTTACAAGGTTACAGGTGCCCTTGGAAATCATGATTAACCAGAGTGCTCCGAGCCAGTAGCAGTGGAAATGTGCTGTATATTCTACACAGGCCGCCCAGAGTCACTCCCAGGAAAGAGGAATATTATTATAGAGTTCTTCGTCTCCACTCTTAGCTCCCCAAAGTGGCAACAAGGAACACAGAGTTAGTTACTAAGCGATCACTAAGATGGTTCTGGCTCTCCAGTGCTTGGAGCGAGACTGTGAGGGAGGCAAAGTCAATTCTGGCTTCCCACAGGACAGGGCGCTGGGGGAGCTGGGTGTTGTCGGATTAAGTGACTTTTAAGTGGTGACTGGAGCTACATTCTTAAGACAACAAAGGATTAACTGAGATAATGTACATAAAAATTCTTTGTACAGTGTGAAGGGTTATACAGTGCAAGATGTCATCACGGCCTTGCCAGTCGGGCTCACTGACCGTCCTGGAGTCACTGACGCCGTAAACTGGAGCAGAAGTAGCTCGGCTGCACTGGAGGAATGGGGAGACCCAACATGCCCACAGCACCTCCTGGTGGTTCTTCCCCAGAATAGCAACTTCTCCAGGCCCAGGCCCACCCCCACCCGTAGAAAAGTATCCAAGCAATATACTTACTCCCTTCGCTCTGGCTGTCTTTGTTCGAGTTGTAGACCTGGAAAACAGAAATAACATTTACTTGTGTGAATTTTATACTACCCTACAGGTTCGCTGAAGAAAACCATTACCTCTTCCTTTTCCCTGGTTTGTGCTAGACCAATGGAAGGCAATTCTGGCCCCCAAATAGAAATCCCTTCTATAATTACCTACATCCCAGTATTTACTTCAGCTCTTAAGTGTGTGCACATCAGAACCACCTCTGGAACTTTATTGTTAAAAAAAAAAAATCATATTCCTCCTTTAATAAAACCCCAAATTTATGTTTGTATATAAACTAAAAAGGAAGAAAAAAATGTAATTAGTTACAAATCATTAAGCATTAACTGCACACCAGGCAACGTGCTAAGCAATTCACATGAATTATCTCAAATTATCTATGCAACAATTCTGTTGGGTAGGAACGGTTATTATCACTGTTTTACAGATGGAGAATTTGAAAGGCTTAGAGAGGTTAACTAAGGTCTCACAGCTAGTACGTGGCAAAGTCTGGACAGAGATACATTACAAACTCTGAAGTGCTAACACTGGGGAATGAGACCAATCATTTTTTACTTCATATACTTCCATAAATTTGAATGTTATAAGGAGAATATATTACTTTTACAATAGAAAACGCTTTAATGATTTACAGAATTCATAAAAGGGAATGTACCCCAATAAAAAACAATGACACACTGAAAGAGCTGGCAAGCTTTTTCTTGTAAAGGACAGGTTGGTAAATATTTTAGGCTTTGCAGGCCAGGAGGCAAAAGTCAAATCAATGATATTATACAGGTACTTGTAAAACAAGAGAGAAGACAAATTTCCGCAATTTTTTCTTGACAAAATTCAAAATATAGTAAGTTTTTGAGATATAGGTATAATATTCCTAGCAGGTGGAAATCAGGGTTTCATGGCTCTTTTCAGAGATGCTTGGCTTGGTTCATCCAGGGGTTAAAGAACTGGTTCTCAGGCAAGAGTGGTCAGTACAACCACTTGGAGTATCTTTTCCAAGGAGTACAATTTTTTGAAATACAGATTGACTAATCAGAAGAATAGAATTTTTTATAGAGGAAGGATAACATTTAGCTTAAATAGAGTTCAAAATGTTTTTCATCATCAAGTCAATTGCAAATGTTCATCTGTGAATACCACGTTGAGCTCATGGGCCATACAAAAATAGGTGGTGAGCTGGATTTGGCCTGTGGGCCATAGTTTGCGAATCCCTGATATGCTGACATTATTAAATAAGATAATAAAGCCTTTGCTTTAGAAAGAAAATCATAGTGCCCAAATCTTTCTTTGGTGCTTATGATTCTGTAGGTATGAAAAGGCACAGCATGAAACTGGTCATAACTTAAAAAAATAAATAAAAAAGGATATTCCAAATGATTGTGATGGCCACTGTTGGTTGAGAGCCACTTATTTAACCCTTTGAGGAACAGAGCCAAGCATCTCTGAAAAAAGAGCCATGACACCCTAAGGGGACTTTTTACCTGCTAGGAAATATGGGTGAGATGCTGGTCAAGAGCTGGGCAATAGTTCCATCACAGCCCCCCGATTGCCTTGTGTCACTGGGTTAAGTTTCTCACCGTCTGCAGGTCTCTACTGCCCCATCTATAAACTGAAGGAGTCAGCCAAGAAGGTCTTTGAATTATCAAACAGATAATTTAACAAACCACTCCATTTTATGATCATTATTCATTTCCTGACACACAGGACACTTACTGAAGGTCAGAAAGATGAGAATAAAGGGGTTTCTGAACTTCAAGCATTATTGTCTGATGAATGAAAAGGCATCAGTTTATATGCATAAAAGGAGTCAAAAGACTGTGAGCCTGGTATGGCCTTTTTATTTTTCATTGCGGTATGCCGGCCTCTCACTGTTGCGCCCTCTCCCATTGCGGAGCACAGGCTCCGGACGTGCAGGCTCAGCGGCCATGGCTCACGGGCCCAGCCGCTCCGCGGCATGTGGGATCTTCCCAGACCGGGGCACGAACCCGCGTCCCCTGCATCGGCAGGCGGACTCTCAACCACTGCGCCACCAGGGAAGCCCTGGTATGGCCTTTTGGAGGGAGGAAGGCCAGTGCGCTTGGCAACTAGTGCACAACAGAGAAGGGCAGGAGATGAGGATGTGGCAAAGAGAGAGGCAGCGGCACAATCCTGCAGAGCAAAGTGAGTAGCCTCGTAATAGCGAGGACCAGCCATTCACGGTCAATGGCATGCACTAAAATGGGACAGGTAGGTGAGGGAAACACAGGGGAAGAGACAATATTTGGGCAAGTATTTTTTCCAGCCATCCCTGCTCACTTCATGTCTCCCATTAAATTCAAACTTCCTATCCCAGAGAAACCTGCTCCTGTTTCTAAATGGCAAAATCCAGAAGGAACAACAAAATACAGGGCTTTCAGCCCTCCTTAACTAGGAGGTGAATTTGCAGCAAATTACTTTCTTTTCATGTTTCCTGGGGCTCAGGAGGCCCAGTCCCGGAACACCCAGGCATTCCTCAAATCAGAGAGGCGATATCAATGAGCCAAAGGCACCAGGAACGTGTGCCGCCCGATCCTCCGAAGCCAGGCCATTAATCTCTGTCTGGTTTGGGTAAATGAGCCAAGGAGAATGAGTCTGAAATGAAGCTAGCAAACCATGCCTGCCAGGACTGCGTGACTACATGGCCCAGCAAGGAAGGCCTGGGGTGGGGGAGCAGCCTCACCGTCACACGGGCCAGATGCTGGCATGGGAACAGCACTAAGGGGCAATGGCTTTGTTCACCCAGCACTTACCAAGTGCCATACGTGACATCATCAAATCTTTTTAACAACGCTGTGGGTTAGGTACTAGTGTTATTCCCATTGTACAGGTATGGAACCTGAGGCCCAGAGAGGCTACATAGTTTGTCCAAGGACACAAAGCTGGAAGGTGGTGTACTAGTCTATCTTGCCGTTGTAGGGATGTTCCAACTGTCATTTACTTTTCCAGGCAGTGGCAAATGCACACAACTACCAAGCCATACCAGCAGCCTATGGTTTGTAAATACCTTCCATTCTGGCAGAAGCAGAGGGCATGTGATTTGCCATTTAGAAATGCTCTGTCTGTTCTGGGGAAACCTTCTTTAGATATCATAGCAGCCCACTAATGTCAGACTGAGGTTCAGAGACAAGGGCAATTTCCTAAAATAAAAGGTCTCTTTGGCAGTGGCTTCTGTCTTAGGATTGATTAGTAGAGTTATCTTAGGTTTGTATGCCTTCAAGTAAGCCTCTCAAGAGCCTCTGTCTTAAAAGGACAGAACTCAAGTCTCCAGGATCAATTCAAGGGGACATGACTCACTCAACAATTCCTGAATTATGGCTCCTAGGAAGAATAAATCAGTTAATACACAGTTTCAACAACCCAACTTAAGCTAAAGTCTAACCATCCTGTTTAGCCAGAGTACTCTAAGACCTGGCCACATGCAAGTCTCTGAGCCCTCTGGCTTTCTATAGTACTTTCATTCAGAGATGCACTAGTTTCTGCTGAACACTGTGCATGAGAATTTGTTAAATATCCATACCAATGAACACTTGTTTTCAAGTGCATGTTTCCAGAGAATATAAATTACATACGTTTACTTTATGTTATCAGGGTCCATCTGAGATTCATTATAAAATAATTACAACAGCAATAACGGATTAATACAAACGATGGTGACAAAAGCCTTACTATGTGTCAGACACCACTCTGAGCACTCTATATGCATTTATCTTGTTTAGTCCTCACACCAACCTAATTATTCCTGACATATAGATGAGAAAACTGAGGCATTAGAGAGGTTAGGTCACTTGCCCAAGGTCAGGCAGCTGGAATTGGGCAGAATCCAGACAGAAACTCCTACAGTCTGTCTCCAAAGCCCAAGCTCTTAACCACTAACCACGTGATACATAAGACATGATGATAATGATGATGATGATGATGATGATGACGATGACGACGACGACGCTAAAGGTGATGAGATGTCTGTGCAGCTAGGGAAGGTGAGTCACTGGAAGAAAGAATCTGCCCCGAGTTGGAGAGAAAATGAAACTGGGAATGGCCTTTGATTCCAGCCTGAAGCATTCACCACTAACCCACGTGACCAGCTGGCACCTAACACAGAAGTAACACTTCATATTCTTTGAACCACAGGGCTCGATTCTGAAGATAAACACCAGGGTAGGAAAGTAGGTCTTTGATACAAATCACAGGGTACTGCAATTCTATGAGTCCTCACCCAGAAGCTATGATGGGAGTACAATTTAATTAAATCAAAGGAGGGTGAGGAAAGCTTTCATATGCTCCCTCTGCACTAAGACGTGATTTTGCAATCAATTCTGTTCACTGCTGAGCCAATTCAATTTACGTGTCCCTAGAGAATTAAGAGAGAATACAGAGTCATTTGGGTTCCCAGAATTTTTCCACGGGTGTCCTTTATTACCATTATCCAGGCCTTACCAAGAAAGCACAGAAAGGAAATTTTTTTAAACTTATAAATTAAAGGCATAAATAGAGCAATAAGTAGAAAAAGCAATCTCACTTTTCCCTCTGACACACAGCTGCATTAGCACTTGGCTACATCACGCTTTGGATCAAAATCAGCACAAAATGAAAGTGTTGGAGAAATAGATTCATGGGCAAATTCACTAAAATCTGTTGCTCATTTTTCAACTGCACTTGAATTCACACCTAAACTTTGTCATTCCCAGAGGTCTCTTCCAAGTAGCCTGGAACATCTAAACCCCTCCCACCGGCTTGTTCCTTGGATGTGCACATGTGGGAACACACAAAACAGAGCTACGTGCCCACACCCCCAAACACTGCCCAAGCTGGTTCTACACCATCAGATATAAGTTTTGTCCCTCCTCTCTGTGCGACACAATGGATCCACCATCACTAGGACTTGCTCTTTTAAATTGTTTGTCAGGGGTAACAGATTTGTGCTTATCTGCTGCTCAGGTTCAAAGTCCAGATCTACCAGTTACTGGCTATACAGTCCAATCACTTCACAATTCTAAACCTCAGTCTTTGCTAGTGTAAAATAGGGACATTAATGTTCCCTATCTCTTAGGGTCACTGTGAAAATTAAATAAGACAATAAATAGAAAACATTTAACACAGAGAGTAGAATACAAATTCTGTGGCCCACAGAGCATTCTGTAAAGATGACCCGTCATCACCATCACCAGGCCAGATGTTGGCACAGGAAGAGCACTAAGTGGGAATGGCTTTGTTTACCAAGCACTTACCAAGTGCCATATGTGACATCACCAAATCCTCCTCTTTCCTTCTCTTCACATCAATACTTATCCCCTACGGGATAAACGGCTAAGGATGGGTATGTGGTTTGAGGGATACAGTGACATTGGCCTCATTAGCATTGAAATTTAACCAAATGAAACTAATTAAAGGATTAATGGAAAGCATAAAATCTAAAGTCAACTTTAGCAAGAGTTCTCAATGTTTTCTTAAATGGCAGTTAAATATAAAAGTAACTACTCACCACAATCACTTTTCCACCACCGATTATGTGACAGGCATCATACTCAGCATTTACATGAATTATTTTATATCATACTCCAGCTGATGGGGTACTACCACTGCCTCCGCTTCACACCATCTTGTAGGCTAAATAACTTTCCAAAGGGTACAAAGCCAACAAGTGGCAGAGTCTTCTAGACTAGATCTGTATTGAACCACAACTTCATAGACCTTCCCCACCCAGTCGCACTTTCCAAAGGAAAAAAAAGCTTGGTGACCAACAAAGAACTCAAAAGAAGCTAAGCAGTAATTAAAATTGTAACAACACAACCAATATGTAAGAACAGAATTTCCACCCAATTTAACAGTAATTCTACAAACTTCCATTAATACAAGTATAGTAGTAACTGAAAACCACAACCAGCTTGAGACACTTTGGGACACCCAAAAAACACCTGTCAAGCAAAGAGCACACAGAGGGCAGACAGCAGAAGTAAGAACTACAATCCTGCAGCCTGTGGAACAGAAACCATATTCACAGAAAAACAGACAAAATGAAAAGGCAGAGGACGATCTACCAGATGAAGGAACAAGATAAAACCCAGGAAAAACAACTAAATGAAGTGGAGACAAGCAACCTTCCAGAAAAAGAATTCAGAATAATGGTAGTAAAGATGATCCAGGACCTTGGAAAAAGAAAGGAGGCAAAGATTGAGAAGATGCAAGAAATGTTTAACAAACACCTAGAAGAATTAAAGAACAAACACCTAGAAGAATTAAAGAACAAACAGAGTGAACTATACAATAACTGAAATGAAAAATAAACTAGAACGGATCAATAGCAGAATACCTGAGGCAGAAGAATGGATAAGTGACCTGGAAGACAGAATGGTGGAATCCACTGACACAGAACAGAATAAAGAAAACAGAATGAAAAGAAATGAAGACAGCCTAAGAGACCTCTGGGACAACATTAAATGCAACAACATTTGCATTATAGGGGTCCCAGAAGGAGAAGAGAGAGAGAGACGACCCGAGAAAATATGTGAGGAGATTATAGTCGAAAACTTCCCTAACATGGGAAAGGAAATAGCCACCCAAGTCCAGGAAGTGCAGAGTCCCAGGAGGATAAACCTAAGGAGAAACATGCCGAGACACATAGTAATCAAATTGACAAAAAAAAAAGACAAAGAAAAATTATTGAAAGCAACAAGGGAAAAACGACGAATAACATATAAGGGAACGCCCATAAGGTTAACAGCTGATTTCTCAACAGAAACTCTACAAGCCAGAAGGGAGTGGCAAGACATATATAAAGTGATGAAGGGGAAGAACCTACAACCAAGATTACTCTACCCAGCAAGGATCTCATTCAGATTTGACGGAGAAATCAAAAGCTTTACAGACAAGCAAAAGCTAAGAGAATTCAGCACCACCAAAACAGCTCTACAACAAATGCTAAAGGAACTTCTCTAAGTGGGAAACACAAGAGAAGAAAAGGACCTACAAAAACAAACCCATAACAATTAAGAAAATGGTAATAGGAACAGACATATCGATAATTACCTTAAACGTGAATGGATTAAATGCTCCAACCAAAAGACACAGGCTCACTGAATGGAGACAAAAACAAGACCCATATATATGCTGTCTACAAGAGAAGCACTTCAGACCTAGGGACACATAGAGACTGAAAGTGAGGGTACAGAAAAAGATATTCCATGCAAATGGAAATCAAAAGAAAGCTGGAGTAGCAATACTCATATCAGATAAAATAGACTTTAAAATAAAGAATGTTACAAGAGACAAGGAAGGACACTACATAATGATCAAGGGATGAATCCAAGAAGAAGATGTAACAATTATAAATATATATGCACCCAACATAGGAGCACCTCAATACATAAGGCAACTGCTAACAGCTATAAAAGAGGAAATCAACAGTAACACAGTAATAGTGGGGGACTTTTTAACACCACATTAACACCAATGGATAGATCATCCAAACATAAAATTAACAAGGAAACACAAGCTTTAAATGACACAATAGACCAGCTAGCTTTAATTGATATTTATAGGACTTTCCATCCGAAAACAGCAGATTACACTTTCTTCTCAAGTGCACACAGCACATTCTCCAGGATAGATCACAACATAGACCAGAATCAAGCCTTACTAAATTTAAGAGAACTGAAGTCATATCAAGCATCTTTTCTGACCACAACACTATGAGATCAGAAATCAATTACAGGGAAAAAAACGTAAAGAAACACAAACACATGGAGGCTAAACAATAAGCTACTAAATAACCAAGAGATCACTGAAGAAATCAAAGAGGAAATCAAAAATACCTAGAGACAAATGACAATGAAAACATGATGACCCAAAACCTATGGGATGCAGCAAAAGCAGTTTAAGAGGGAAGTTTATAGCAATACAAGCCTACCTCAAGAAAAAAGAAAAATGTCAAATAAACAATCTAACCTTACACCTAAAGGAACTAGAGAAAGAAGAAAAAACAAAACCCAAAGTTAGCAGAAGGAAAGAAATCATAAAGATCAGAGCAGAAATAAATGAAATAGAAACAACGAAAACAATAGCAAGGATCAATAAAACTAAAAGCCGGTTCTTTGAGAAGAGAAGCAAAATCGATAAACTGCCAGACTCATCAAGAAAAAGACGGAGAGGACTCAAATCAATGAAATTAGACATGAAAAAGGAGAAGTTACAACACACATCACAGAAATAGAGAGCATCCTAACACTACTCCAAGCAACTCTATGCCAAAAAAATGGACAACCTGGAAGAAATGGACAAATTCTTAGAAAGGTATAACCTTCCAAGACTGAACCAGGAAGAAACAGAAAATATCAACAAATAAATCACAAGTAATGAAATTGAAACTGTGATTTAAAATCTTCCAACAAACAAAAGTCCAGGACCAGATGGTTTCACAGGTGACTTCTATCAAACATTTAGAGAAGAGTTAACACCTGTCCTTCTCAAACTCTTCCCAAAAATTACAGAGGAAGGAACATTCCCAAACTCATTCTATGAGGCCACCATCACCCTGACACCAAAATGAGACAAAGATACTACAAAAAAAGAAAATTATAGACCAATATCACTGATGAATATAGATGCAAAAACCCTCAACAAAATACTAGCAAACAGAATCCAACAACATATTAAAAGGATCATACACCATGATCAAGTGGGATTTATCCCAGGGATTCAAGCATTCTTCAATATACACAAATCAATCAATGTTATACACCATTATTAACAAATTGAAGGATAAAAACCATATGATCATCTCAATAGATGCAGAAAAAGCTTTTGACAAGATTCAACACCTATTTAGAGTAAAAACTCTCCAGAAAGTGGGCATCGAGGGAATCTACCTCAACATAATAAAGGCCAAATACGACAAACCCACAGCAAACATCATTCTCAATGGTGAAAAACTGAAAGCATTTCCTCTAAGATCAGGAACAAGGCAAGGATGTCCACTCCTGCCACTATTATTCAACATAGTTTTGGAAGTCCTAGCCACGGCAATCAGAGAAGAAAAAGAAATAAAAGGAATGCAAATCAGAAAAGAAGAAGTAAAACTGTCACTGTTTGCAGATGATGATACTATACATAGAGAATCCTAAATATATCAACAGAAAACTACTAGAGCTAATCAATGAATTTGGTAAAGTTGCAGGATACAAAATTAATGCACAGAAATCTCTTGCATTCCTATACACTAATGATGAAAAATCTGAAACAGAAAGTCAGGAAACACTCCCATTTACCACTGCAACAAAAAGAATAAAATACCTAGGAATAAACCTACCTAGGGAGACAAAAGACCTGTGTGCAGAAAACTATAAGATACTGATGAAAAAAATTAAAGATGATACCAACAGATGGAGAGATATACCATGTTCTTGGATTGGAAGAATCAATAATGTGAAAATGACTATACTACCCAAAGCAATCTACAGATTCAATGCAATCCCTATCAAATTACCAGTGGCATTTTTTACAGAACTAGAAAATAAAATCTTAAAATGTGTATGGGGACACAAAAGACCCCGAATAGCCAAAGCAATCTTGAGCTCACAGCTCATGCAGCTCAATATTAAAAAAACAAACAACCCAATCCAAAAATGGGCAGAAGACCTAAACAGACTTTTCTCCAACGAAGACAAACAGATGGCCAAGAAGCATATGAAAAAAAAAAAGCTGGAGGAATCAGACTCCCTGACTTCAGACTATACTACAAAGCTACAGTAATCAAGACAATATGGTGCTGGCACAAAAACAGAAATATAGATCAATGGAACAGGATTGAAAGCCCAGAGATAAACCCACGCACCTAGGGTCAACTAATCTATGCCAAAGGAGGCAAGGATATACAATGGAGAAATGACAGTCTCTTCAATAAGTGGTGCTGGGAAAACTGGACAGCTACATGTAAACTGGACAGCTACATGTAAAAGAATGAAATTAGAACACTCCCTAACACCATACATAGAAATAAACTCAAAATGGATTAGAGACCTAAATTTAAGACTGGACACTATAAAACTTTTAGAGGAAAACATAGGAAGAACAATCTTTGACATAAATCACAGAAGATCTTTTTTGATCCACCTCCTATAGTAAAGGAAACAAAAACTAAAATAAGCAAATGGGACCTAATGATACTTAAAAGCTTTTGCACAGCAAAGGAAACCATAAACAAGATGAAAAGACAACCCTCAGAATGGGAGAAAATATTTGCAAATAAATCAATGGACACTTTGTCCATTAATTAATCTCCAAAATATATACACAGCTCATGCAGCTCAATATTAAAAACACAAACAACCCAATCCAAAAATGGGCAGAAGACCTAAATAGACTTTTCTCCAATGAAGAGAAACAGATGGTCAAGAAGCACGTGAAAAGCTGGTCAACATCACTAATCATTAGAGTAATGCAAATCAAAACTACAATGACGTATCACCTCACACCAGTTAGAATGGGCATCATTAGAAAATCTACAAACAACAAATGCTGGAGATGGTGTGGAGAAAAGGGAACCCTCTTGCACGGTTGCTGGGAATGTAAATTGATGCAGCCACTATGGAGAACAGTATGGAGGTTCCTTAAAAAACTAAAAATAGAATTACCATGTGACCCAGCAATCCCACTACTGGGCATATACCCAGAGAAAAACATAATTCAAAAAGACACATGCACCCCAATGTTCACTGCAGCACTATTTACACTAGCCAGGTCATGGAAGCAACCTAAATGCTCATCGACAGACGAATGGATAAAGAAAAAGTGGTGCATTCATACGATGGAATATTACTCAGCCATAAAAAGTAACGAAATTGGGTCATTTGTAGAGATGTGGATGGATCTAGAGATTGTCATACAGAGTGAAGTAAGTCAGAAAGAGAAAAACAAATATCGAATATTAACACATATATGTGGAACCTAGAAAAATGGTACAGGTTAACCAGTTTGCAGGGCAGAAATTGAGACACAGATGTAGAGGACAAACGTATGGACATCAAGGTGGGAATTGCAGGGGTGTTGGTGGTGTGATGAACTGGGAGATTGGGATTGACATATATATACTAATATGTATAGAGTGGATAGCTAATAAGAACCTGCTGTATAAAAAAATAAATTAAATAAAATTCAAAAAAAAAACCAAGAGCACAGACAGAGAGAACTGACAGCTTTGCCCAGGACTGTGTGGTAGGCAGAGTTTTGAGTAGAGCACCACATTCGAACACTAAGCAAACTCTATTAAACAGGATTAATGTAGGATCTTTTAGTAACACCCACCAGAAGTTACCAGTAAGACACCCTTGGCCTGTGCAACACCAACCAATCACGGACATGAATTTTTGGATCGAGGAGGCCCTCTCTTCTCATGGTGATCCACAGGCCACAGTTAGAAAAGCTTTCAAGAATGAACTGTTTGAAATACAAGACATGACACCATAAAACTCCTAGAAGAGAACATAGGGAAAACATTCTCCAACATAAATTGTACCAATGTTTTCTTAGGTCAGTATCCCAAGGCAATCGAAATAAAAGCAAAAATAAACAAATGGGACCTAATCAAACTTATAAGCTTTTGCACAGCAAAGGAAACCATCAACAAAACGAAAAGACAATCTACGGACTGAGAGAAAATATTTGTGACCAACAAGGGCTTTATTTCCAAAATATACAAACAGCTAATACAAACTCAATAACAAAAAAACAAACAACCCAATCAAAAAAATGGGCAGAAGACCTAAATACATTTCTCCAAAGAAGACATACAGATGGCCAATAGGCACATGAAAAGGTGCTTAACATAACTAATTATTAGAGAAATGTAAATAAAAACTACAATGAGATACCAACTCACACCAATCATAATGGCCATCATTAAAAAACCCACAAAGAACAAATGCTGGGGAAGGTGTGGAGAAAGGGGAATCCTCCTGACATGTTGGTGGGAATGTAAATTGGTGTAGCCACTATGGAAAACAGTATGCAAGTTCCTTCAGAAACTAAGAATAGAGTTGCCATATGATACAGCAATCCCACTCCTGGGCATATATCCAGATAAAACTATAATTAGAAAAGATACTTGCACCCCAAGGTTCATAGCAGCATTATTTACAAAAGCCAAGACATGGAAGCAACCTAATGTCCATTGACAGATGAATGGATAAGAAGATGTGGTACATATATACAATGGAATATTACTCAGTCATAAAAAAGAATGAAATAATGTCATTTGTAGCAACATGGATGGACCTAGAGATTATCATTCTAAGTTAAGTAAGGCAGAAACAAATACCATGTGATATCACATACATGTGGAACCTAAAATATGAAACAAATGAAGTTACTCACGAAACAGAAATGGACTCACAGACATAGAGAACAAACTTATAGTTAACAAAGGGGAAAGGGGGTGAGGGGGGTAAGTTGGGAGTCTGTGATGAGCAGATACAAACTACTATATATAAAACAGATAAACAACAAGGTCCTACTGTATAGCACAGGGAACTATATTCAGTATCCTGTAATAAACCATAATGGAAAAAAAACTAATTGTTTGAATCTTCAGCCTGTGGGGATAAAACCAGTTTGAAGAGCTTGGAGTAAATGAGGATATGTCTCAACTCGAAGGTTCAGAGCTGGGGAGCTGGGTATTGGTTTCTCCTTCTCCCATTAGAAACAGGCCTCTTGTCACCACAGCCCGAGTAACAGAAGGTGCTCCAGAGAAGGAAGGAAAGTGGCTGCTGCTGCTTTTCTAATTCTCACCTGGCTACGCGTCCTCTGCCTTGCCTTTTCCACTGCTACCGGTATTGCATTTGCTGTCTTAGGGAGGCCCTTTTGAAAGTGAAACCAATAAAAATATATCTGATGGCTCTTCCCAAAGACCTGTTCCTGAACAAACATGAAGACCTTGCTCTTGCCCTGCAGAATTACATGCAAAGAGGTTTAGTAACTGGAATAGAGCAGACCACTCAGTAAGTATTGATTGGATGAACAGTTTGTGGGTAGAGGAATAAAAGAGAGATGGAAAATTAAAAAAAAAAAATCCTCATGTTGAAGCAAGGAGGACAAGGCATTGATGCATCAACCAGACAGAAAAAGTAAGCCAGATCTATCATTTCCAGGTGGGTATATCTCATTCTTCTAAACACCTGGCAAATTCTCTAGGAATCTTTACCTTAGAGACAAAGGGAAATACACAATTCAGGTCTTATTACGAGACAAGATAAAGTACATTTATCTTATTTGGCTTGACTCAAGGCTGTCAGAATCCCTCATACAGCCATTTATTTTCTATGGGACACCGTTGAATGCTAGCTCTACACCCACCAACTGACAGCAAATGCTACTAATAGTCCATGGGGTCACCAGGAAGGGGTCACTGTAGCTCAAGGTACCGAGGATCCCTCCCCCATGCAACAGAGGCGCCTTAGGACAAAGGCAGTCTCTTGGAAAATGGCCCAGCACAAGCAGCTGTGCTCCCAAAGCCAACTGGATAGTCTCTTGACGGCCCCTGAAGACTTGCTCACCAACACACCAGCAAGCCAGTGAGTAAAAATGACCACTTGCTGTTCACGATTATGACAATGACGATGGATAGAAAAACACACTTTCTGTTCTATTAGTTCAAGCATTGCCTGCTGCTTTGCACCTAAGACTATAAAGGGCTTACCTCCTGTACAATTCCTCAGTAACAGTGCGGCGAAGCCAAGTGCTCAGAATACGTGCTCCCGGCTCCCTCTCCTCAGCGTCCACGTTCCTCTGTTTCCAGGGATTCCACCCTCATTTTCCTTGGGAGCCACCCCACCACGCTATTGCCAGGGGCTGGGGCTGAGTCCAACTCCATCTTCAGGTTTGGCCAGGGAATCCAGACCTGGCATCCTAGTGTGCATGTGATTCGCCTCAGGCCAAATGCAGTGAACAGGACTTGTTTTTAATGCTTGTTATCACAACTGTAGGGAACTAGGTCCTGTCATGTTGCTAGGAGAGTAGGACACATGCCTGGAGCTTTTGTGGCCAACCCTTGCCACCACAGAGGCAAAGCCTGAGTAGGACAGGCCAAAGGAAAGTGGAGCTGTGATAGGAAGGGAGACCAGATTCTGACGGCGTTGTCTGAGCCTCAGAATGCAGCTCAGTGTCATCCCTGCTCTTTCCATGAGTGAACCAGAACATCTTTTTTTCTTTAAGTTGTGTTTCTACTGCTTGCAGCCAAGAGCCGTGGCAAATACCAAAAAAGCTCATGAGAGAAAAGCCTAGTTAAGCTTCATAGGGAACTCTAGAATGAAGAACAAAGAAAAATAAGCAACAAAGTAGAGGGGGAAAGAAAGTAAATTCATTCATCCTTGAGTTCTCCCCTTCCTCCTACCTCACATATCCGTCCAGTAACAAGATTTCTCACCATCATGTATCCTGAATCTATCCCTCATCCCCATTTCTTTTCCTACTGCCTGAGGTCAGGTTTTGTCTTCTCATCTGGATCTCGACATTGGCCTTCTCCCGATTCTCGCTGGTCCCTCTCTTCTCTCTGCTCTAATCTATCAGACACAGAGCTCCCGCCAGATGTGTTGCCCTAAACTACAGCTCCAGCTGGAGAAGAGAAGCCTTCAAGACATCACAATACTGGTCTTCAAATACTTGAAGGGCCGTCATGTCCAAGAAGGGGAACACTTACTGCTCTGAATGGAGATGAAAGTCAGGGTGGAGTCCCAGGAAGGCAGATTTCCGCTGGATGAAAATAACCGACAGTTATGAGCTCTTCCTGGTCTACTAAAGCAAGCAGACTGACTGAATGTCATTCCCACACAAAGGGCTAAGCCCCATTTCATCCAGAAGGCGGCCCTAGGCATTCCTGGGCTGACACATTCAGCTTCACTTGAGGTTTCATTATGGTTAGCCTGTCCTTTCACCTGTACAAGACTTGGACGGATTCCAGAACAAGAGGAAACGGAGTTGGTTGAGGCAAAGTAGGTAGACAGAGTGTGCTGAGGGCCCTGGAGACTTGGCATGCGGGCCTGGTTCCATGGGCCTTTTTAGCTGTGTGCCTTTGGATGGTTTATTTAACATTTCTGAGTCTGTTTTCTTATGACGAAGGACGGCTAAGTAATAATACTTTGTGGGAGTACTGGGAGAATTAAAAATAGTTTCACAGTGCCTGAAAGTGCTCAAAAATGGCATCTCCCTTTCCTCTGCCTCCACAAAGGTTTCCTACTGGCTGCAGACCTCCCTGCCATCTCCTCTCTCTGACCTCTCACTGCTCTAACAGGCCACTCTATAGAATTGAATGCTTCAGGACACAGCTCTTCATTTCCCATTAGTTTTTCATCTCCAAATAAATCCCCGGTGGCCAGTTCCGTCTTACACTTCTATGGGGGTCCACCCAGCATCTAACACAGACAGGGCTGGGCATATATTCGGTCCAAGAAATCGCTCCTGACTGAGGGAAAGGAGCTTAAGACCCAGGATGCACGTTCTCTTGTCTGAGTCTTCCTCAGTGGGTCAGAAGCCGGTCATGATGACGTTGATAAGCAAATTGTCCTTATAGCGTTCTACTTGGAGTGCTGCTGGCAACTACTGCCCTTCTCTACGAGAAATCTCGAATGGAGCTGATAGAATTTCAAGGGAAAAGGTGAAACGGCTCCTCCTGGAGCATGCAGGTGGTAGGGTCCACCCAGGTATTCAGGGAAGGGGTAGGCTAATTATTTTAACCTATTTCCGGGCCTGGTAAATTAAGCACGAGCAAAACGTTTCTGGGGTTACTAACACTGAATGTTGTGGGTGAGCGCTTCTCCTCCCCCACAGGACTTCGATTTGCATGCTATACAAACACTGTTGCCATAGTTACAATTCAGGAAGCTTTACTGTTTGACCTCAAGAAAAAATCAACCTCAAATCAGGATAACACTGACTCTCGAGACCACAATAGATCATCAGCGGGTGAGACCTGCCAAATTCCTTCAAGATTCTAGAAGGAACTACTGTATTTGGGGTAACAAGCAAGCAACAAGAAGAGGAAACTCTGCAACATTATGCAATTTCCTTGCATTTCATATTCAGAAATCCTGAAAACCCCTATAAGCAACTTGCCTAACTTTCAACACAAGATCGGAGTCACAGCCAGTGTAAAACAAAAACTGGACACAAAAGAGGAAAAAAGTAATGTACAGAAAAATATTGCAGGCAAATTTTAAAGGCAACAGAAAGGACACAAGCTCACTTGATATCAAATGCATGACAGTTAAATAGACAGCGTGTGAGCTGACATGTATGTGGAATGTGGCTGGCTCATAATGGGGGGCGTCTTCTGGCTTTAACATTTCCTCGCTTCATGCTCATGTAACATTAAAAAGGGTGTGAACCCACTAGCCCATCAGCATGGTGTTTCCATGCGGAGAGGAGGGATCACCTCCCCATCCCCCAGACAAAGACTGCAATCTTAAACAGAGGATGTCTTTCTGTGTTCCTCTCTCCCCCAGCTCCTCCCTCTCTCTCTGTCTCTCTCTGTGTGTCTGTGGAAATAGTGACACAGCACCACCAATAGAAGAAGCAAGCTTGTTCTTTTGTGCTTTGGGAAACTGCAAATGAGAAACTCCTCGGTCCAGTATACATGATCCCAAAGTAGGAGCATGTGAGGTCCTGCTGCCGGAGCAGGGACCTGCCCAGGAGGAAGGACAGCCAGAGGGTGAGTCACTGCACAAAACCCACCCCTTTCGACTTCCAGTCCCTCTGTCCTCCAGAGGACTTAAGGCAAGTGTCTTTTACACTGATCTCATTAATCCTCACAATGTCCCTTTGTGAAGCAGGTGGTGAATTTATTCGACACAGACACAGGTGACTTCTTTCTTTGCCTCAGACAACTGCGAGGTCAGAGTACTGCATTTCTAGATAGATGGCTCAAAGCCGAGCTCCCTCAGATGCAGGTCCTATCCTAAATCTAGGAATAATCCCGATGCCAACCCATGCATACGCAGCAAGGTTTCTGGGAATAGTCACTCTGATTTCCTTGCTCTGAAGCTTGTAGAAAGGGGATCCCTAGCTCTATGACATGAGGAATCTCTGTATTTTCCTACAATCTCCAAGAAACAGAGTGGGGTTTGCAAAGTAGAAGAGCAGATTCTAGAATTCTTTCTGGTTTTACAGAGGTTAGAAGTTACTAGGCTGAGCCCTTCCTCATCTCCACACAGTGTGAAAGGGAGGAGGTTTATCAAGATTCCACAGGGCTTCCCACACAGTGATGGGGGTAAACGGTAAGGTTGGGACCTTGGAAAATGACCTCCATTCTACAGTTAACATACTGTTACATTTGCCTTATCACATATCTGGCCATCTCTCTCTCATCCACCAATCCATCTTATTTTTCAACAAATTTTAAAGTAAGTTGCAGACATCAGGACTTCTCATCTAAACACTTCTGTAAGCTTATCATTTACTAAGGTTCAACATTTATCAGTCTTTGTAAGGCAAAAGTTACCTACAACGAAATTCACAATTCTTAAGGGAGTGGTGACAAAGCCATATGTGCACGTGCCCTGAACCCCTATAAAAGTAGAGACTTTTCCATCACTTCGGCCAGTTCTCTCAGGCCTCTTTTCATCTTACCCCCATACACACACACAAACACACACACACATGCACAACCATTGTTCTTTTGCATTTTCATCTGCTCCCACCAGTAGTTTTGCCTGTTCTAGAACATCGTACGAATGGCATAATACTGAATGTACTCTCTATGGCTGCTTTATTTCACTCAACATAAAATTTTTGAGATTCATCCATGTTGTGCCCTAAATTAATACTTTTGGGCTTTTTTTATTGCTGAGTAACATTTTATTACTTGAATAGATCACTGTTTATTGATTCTCCTGTTCATGGACACCTAGGCTGTTCCCCCTCTTTGGCTATCATAAATAAAGCTGCTCTGAATGTCTTTGTGTAAATCTTTTTGAGGACCCCTATGTTTTTATTTTCTCTCGTGTAAATATCTAGGACCGGAATTGCTGGATTGTGGGGCAGGCTTTTTAAATTTGGTATTAAATAAGAAACTGCCAACCTCTTCCCAATGCTCGTTTTACACTCTCACCAATAAGGTATGAGAGTTCTGAGCACTCCACATACTCACCAACACGTGGTATTGTCAGTCTTCTAATTTTAGTCATTCTGGTGGGTGTGTAGTAGTATCTCATTATGGTTTTAAGATGCACTTCCCTGATGACCAGTGGTGTTGAGTACTTTTTCTTGGGCTTACTGGACATTCTTAATCTTCTTTCATGAGGTGTCTCTTTAAGCCTTTTGCCCACCTTTTAATTGAGTTGTTCCTTTTATTACTGAGTTCTATGAGCTCTCTCTACATTCTGGACCTAAGTCCTTTGTCAGATGTATGTTTTGCAATATTTTCTCCCCTTCTGTGTCTTGCCAATTGACATTCTCAATGGTGCCTTTTGATAAGCACATGTTTGCAATTTTAATAAAGTCGAATTTTTCATTTTTTGGTAGGCCTATTCCTTTCTGTATCCCTATTAAGAAACCAATGCTAACCCCAGATTGCAAAGATTTTGTACTATGTTTTCTCCTGGAAGCTTTATAGTTTTAGCTTTTATGTTTAAGTTTATGATTCATCTTGAATTAATTTCCCTAGTTCCCCTAGTTTGTAAACATAATTTACAGCTGCTTCTGAGTCATAGCCCGGATTTGGAACTCACTGGTTTAAAATACAAATTTAGGACCAAGTAGCCCTAACCAGCCTTGCTCCCCTTCTCTCCACCCCCCAGAACGTTGTCACATGGAATTGATCCATCTCACCTCTGGGGGTCTGCACACTATTAACTGATATGTGCTCCCTACCCACTCAGCTCAGGACAAGTATGCTGAACTTTATAAAGACCTATATATACGCTCAAGGCTAATATTCAGGGACATAGCTAACTACATGGCTACCTATAAACTATGATCTGAACAGGCAGGGAGCCTGCGAGCCGACAAGTAGAGTGGTCTCGACTAGCCACTGACTTCTTGTGTGACCCTGATCAAGTCTCTCCCTCTTTCTGAATCTTATTTTCCTAATCCACCAAAAGAGAGGCTGGAAATAGATCTGCTTAAAAATTCCAGACTCCCTTACTTCCTAACCTTTTTAATATCCCACCATCAAAAATAAATTTCTTTGGGCCTGAAGGGCTCATGTCAAGACAGCATTCACTTTAAGGGTTTCCCATTACAATGGAAGTGTAGCACCTTATATCTTATCAGCAACCTGTTAAATTGGAATTTGCTGACAATTAAGAATGAGGTCCTGTAAGTTTAGAGGAACAGGAAGTAAGGACTGAAAAGGAAAAGGAGGCAGGGTTGGAAGGCTGCTGATCAAAGGCCAGCTCGGCTTACTGAACAATATGGTTTAAAGCTGACCAGGAAGAAAGGGTTTTTATCAGTGTTCACATCAAAAGCACAAAGTACCCAACCCAAGCCTCCCTTGCTTCTTCTGCAGAGAGAGCCAAAGCATGCCATACACAGGGCCACCAAGCTCAGTTACGAGCACAGCCAGCCACCAAAGTCAACTGGGAGGGTAAGCCCGCTGGGATCCCCTCCCTAGGGTGGCGGACGTAAGAGATTAGGACATGCCTTACTTCTGACCTGAATTTGAGAGCATGGCAGGTGAACACACAAATCAAAAGCTGCTTCTGGGCCCTTTCCTGCAGCTCTTGATATGGTTGATATACACTTGATAGCCTGTGTCCTTTAAATGTTCACTTCGCCTGAACCTTTCCGGCCCAGCTCCCCAGGCAACTCTATGGGTTCCTCTGCCCTGAGCTAATCTTTCTTAACTTGGATAAAAAGGGATTTGTACACAAATATTATATATGAATATAAAATCATCACAAATGCAGTCATCATAAACATAAAATAATTATAAATATAAAATAGACATACATATTTACACACACAGCTGATTCTCATTATTCACAGTAATTATGTTCTTTAAAGTCACTACAATTAGCAAACCTGAATCACTGCTCCTAGGGGACATGAGTTAGGGTCCTATGACCCTCTGGTCGCAATATTTTCATCAACTGATCAATACAGAACCCTGTTTTATGTGTGTTTCTGTTTCAAGACACCTTATCTAATATATACCATTGATTCATCACCATTGCACTCATGGCTACAGCACTGTAACTGAGGCCTGAACGAAGCTCATCTAACACGTGTTTGCTCCGTAAGGCACATCACAGTCTTCTTCTGCTTAGGAACAGTAGTTGGCACCTTTCGCACTGTGCAGGGGGCCATTTTAAACAGTGAAATCACCAGCAAAAAAGCACAAAAACACAAAATATGTTGTACTAAATAGCAAAAAGAACACTTATTTACAGTATGAGGGCTGAAACAAGAAGCCAGAGGGTCACCTTGTCCACCCTCAGCTGGGAACATGTGTGTTAAGCAACTGAAGTTTTTCTTTGCTCTGCACATATCTGCAAATGACTGTGAAAGCACCACAAGCATTGACTTTGGGGTACAAGGAAGTTTTAGAAAGTAGGTGAATTCACAAATACAGAATCTGCGAATAACAGGAATTAACTGTTATGTACATACACACACATATACATGAAATATTTTGAGCATACATAATAAAACTACAAAATGACTGAAGTCACCCAGGGACTCACGATACAGATTTAACAGATATTAGCAGTTTTCTAAATTTGTTTCTAATTGAGATCTTAAAGAAACTGAGTATCATACCCCCTTAACCTTATCTCTGTCCCTTTCTTCCCCTACCCCAAAGATGGTATGTACCATTCCTACAAGTGTTTCAATACTTCTACTACATGTGCACATGTCCACAGACATTATTTTTATGTTTTTAAAATGTACATAAATAGCTTATACAATACGCTTATACCATACATGTATCTGATCTTGCAACTTGCTTTTTCACTTACTATTATGTTCTTAAGATTTATCCACATTGATACATGCAGATCAAGTTTGTTCATTTTATCTACTGTAAAGTGTGCCATTAATAAGCCATCGTCTATTTATCCATAACAATATAGGTTATTCTCAGTTTTTCACTATTACAAACCACGTTGCAGTAAACAACCTTTTTCCGTGTCTCCTTTTGTACTCATGTGTGAGTTTCTTGGCAACAGAGTCAGCAAACTACAGCCCGAGGGTCACATCCAGTCAGCCCTGTGTTTTGTAAGTAAAGATTTTTTGAAAACAGCTATGCTCAATCACAGATTGTCTGTGGCTGCTTTTGTGCTATGATAGCAGGGCCGAGTCGTTCCAACACAGATCATCGTAGGGTATGTGCATGTTCAACCTAAGTGTTGGATGGATTTTCCAATTCAAACTCCACCAGCAGCATACTTTGAGAGTTCCTTGGCTTACTCTAAAAATTCCCAAAGCTCCTTCCTTGGCTCTCTTTACTTATCCCAATCTCTTTCCACACACAACACCTGGAAATTTCATCCATTTCCACAGCTTTAACAAATGCCTCTATGCAGATGGCTCCCCATCTCTAAACATGTAACCCCAACCTCGCCCTGGCTTTCTGAGGAGCACACCTCCATTTCTCACTACTTGCTAGTCATCTCCATCTCGGAATTTCCCTGCACCTCAAACCCAGCATCTGTTCCTCCTCTCACCACCAAGAAGGGTTTCTTGAGACAATGGGAGGAGTAACATCTTAAAACTTGTGAACAAGCAGCTAAATTAGAACTCGTTTTCAGTTGGCTGATACAAGGCCATTTAACAGGAAGAAGAATACACAAACCTATTTTCACACAGCAACTCTGCTCCTTTCTA
Organism: Grampus griseus; assembly: GCF_964374135.1. Lineage (NCBI taxonomy): Eukaryota > Metazoa > Chordata > Mammalia > Artiodactyla > Delphinidae > Grampus > Grampus griseus. The sequence continues at coordinate 118,991,560 of NC_139019.1, read as the reverse complement.
GCTGTGACACCTTTCTGTGCCTCACTGCCCCACCTATTAAATAGGGATTATTCCACCCAAACCGAAGGATGAGACATCAGCAGGAAAGCTGCTGGCATAGTGCCCAGCACAGAGTACATGTTTAGTAAAATGCTCAGTAGTTAATAATCATTGTCTTGGTTAATGGCATCACTTTAATCTCAGTAACTTGGACCTAAAAGCTGAAAATTCTGTCTTTTTAGTCCCACATCTAATCAAGTGACAACTATATTTTGTTTTCAAAGTGATGACCATATCCATTCCTTCCTTTTTAGTCCCAAGGCTACTTCTGGGGAGTTAGTACCTCTTACTTGGAATGTCTTCAAACTGGTTTGACTTTTGCCCTCCCCCTGCCAACACGTCCTTCATGTAGCTGAAGCTCTGAAATCGCTTCTGCTCCAAAACCTTTATGGTCAGATCACCCCTGACAGTATAATGTCCAAATTTCTATGTGAGGCCTCTGGCAGGCTGGCCCCAACATTTCTATCTTACTTCCTATTTTCTCTTTCCCGACCTCATGCCCCAGCTACACACAACAACTGGCTATTCCCTACATCTGCCCCAGGCTGTTCTAAGAATCCTTGTTCCTGTATTTCTGGCCAAGAAATCCCTTCTATTCATCCCTGCCTATGCAGGGCCTTCAAAGCCCTACTTATATGTGCCTCTTCTCCTAAGCTGTCCTCAACTCCCTTGTCTAAAATCATCTCTTCTATTTCAAAACACTGTGTTCACACCTCACATGCATCACTTCCACTCTGAAATAAAGGCAAGGCGACAGATTTATCCCTGTAGATCCCAGAGGCCCTTGTGCACAGCTGGCATTCAATAAACATCTGATGAATGAAATGATGAACCAAAGTCATTTAAAGTTCTGTCAATACACATCCTAGACTCAGTTTACATTAAACTCAGTTAAAAAGTGCCAATCCAATCACCCAAACAAGTTATGAAATTAAAAATGAATCTAGGACTTAGAGAACCCTTCAAATCTGGGAAGAGCAAATTGCCATCTGTATCAGCATTTTAAGTATCAAATTGCTCACTTATAGTTTTGCTTACACCAAGAAAGTTAAGCAGTCAGCATCAGGGCAAGGCACAGAACCTAATTTCCTCACTCCCAGAAGTGTGTCAGCCATGAAAAAAAACAGGGTCACTTAAAGCCGTGTGGCAGCTCACGCGGTTTCTTCTATGGCAGCTAAACTTTACATACTCCATGTGCTTAAAAATCACTGCTACCGGGATTTCCCTGGTGGTTCAGTGGCCAAGACTCCATGCTCCCAATGCAGGGGGCCTGGGTTTGATCCCTGATCAGGGAACTAGATCCCACATGCCACAACTAAGAGTCTGCATGCGGCAACTAAAGATCCCACATGCTGCAACTGAAAGATCCTGCATGCAGCAACGAAGATCCTGTGCCGCAACTAAGACCTGGCACGGCCAAATAAATAAAGATTTTTAAAAATCACTGCTACTCTTCTTAAATCATCTTGAAGCACTTCAAATCAGTTCAGAAATAAAGACTTTGTGATAATTATAATCATCTGGAGAGAAAAAAAATCAAGGTAGGTCTCCACCTTACACTGTTTTGATGCCCAAACAAATCTCAGGTGAATATCTACCTTAGAATGGAGATGCATTCAAGCAAAGATAAAATACTTAAAGTGGCTCGTAGCCTTAATATATAAAGAGCTCTTATAATCAGTAAGAGAAAGGTAAATAGAAAAACAAATGGAACAAAGGATAAACTATTTGCAAAAGGGGGACAAGTATTCAATAAACATGGAGAGTATTCAAATTTGACAGAAAACAAACTGAAATTATAACAATGATATTATTTTTTAGTTTTTGAAAAAATTAAAAGATTTTTTTAAAATGGTAACGGTATAGATGTGGGCTCAGGGAAACAGACATTCCCGCATGTGACTTACAGAAGTATAAGTTGACAGTCTTCACTGAAGAACAAGCTTCAAAAATGGATCCATGTGTTCACCAAGTATGACACTTCTATGAATTTATGCTAAGAAGAGAATCATAGACAGAAGCCCACAGAGGAATTTTAGTGAGTACATAAACCTCCCTGATATTATATGTAAAGTGTTATGTGTTTATACATTTTTCTGAGGAGAGTGCACACAATTTTCTTAATATCATCAAAGGAGTTTGTAAGTCACCCGAGAACTTCTGGTTGTGGAATAATCTTTAGAAACAAGGTGTGATGGACACTGGTAGCTGTCTATAAAATGTCCATTCTTCCCTTCTTCCTTAAGTACTGACCCCTGATTATGTAGAAGCAAAACGTCATTCAGCTGAAAACACTACAATTCTCTTAGGTAGGAATGTGAGTCAGGTCCAGCCAAAGAGACACAGCAGATGCAAGCTAGGGATTTCTGGAAAACATCTGTTCCTCTGACACACACATCAACTCTTCTTTCTTCCATCCTTCTCCCTGCTTGAACCCCAGACACAAGGCAAGGAGGTGCAGCAACCATCTTGCAATCATGAGGTGACAAGGAAGACAAAAGCTTACACCCTAAGGATGGAGAAGCAGAAAGATGGAAAGAATCTGGGTCCCTGAAGGCTTCACAGAGCCACCCATCTGTCCCAGACTGCCTATCCTATGTCTTAAAGCCTAAATATCCCCCATTTCATTGGTGGATTTTCAGTTGTTGACAGCAAAACTCATGGTTAAACTAGTACATATGAGAAAAATATAGTAAATTAAATGAAAATCCTACTTACAGTACAATATGTGTAAAGTGATCCATTTTGCTTACAATAGAAAAAAACGTTGAAAACACAAAAAGTAGCCCCTATTCCCTGTGAATGAGATGAGTGATACTCATTTTCCTCCTTATGCTTTTGGTCATTTTACACATTTGACCATTTTTAAAACAACAGAAACAAAGGATTAGCATCTTTGAGCCTGATTCACTATGGAGTAGCATGGAGAATCAGCCTCAGACATCAAGGACAAACACAATTATCTCCCTTTCAGATGAATTCAGGTTCCTTCCTTTTATTCCCCAAGGGACTCCACGGGTCTGCCAGGCTGTATAACCGCATTACTCCTGTCCTGCTGTCCTTCCCACGCTTCCCTGTTTAAACAGCAGAGTTTCCCTGTAAAGTCTGAACAGCAGTGACAAACCCATCCCACCAAGAGACATCCCCTCTCCTGCCCCAGAGGGGAGCCGGCAGCCATGTTTAGGGGATCACTGCCCTGATTCTGCTCTACTACTCTAATTTACATAGCTAAATGAAATGATTGTTCTCATTAAAAACAAGCCCATGTCTTATTGCCAGTGCAGGCATTCCCAAGTGCTCCAAAGCTGAGTTTGCCTGGGCCAGGAGCCAGCCATCTGCACTGCTCCAATAGCTTATGTAACTTGCTGGGTTTCCACCTTTGGCTTGGGGTATGAGGAGGAGTGTGTAAGGCAGGAAACAGACTTAGATGGAGCTGTCAGTCCATCATGTCTGAACAGCCTGCTAAACATTTGGTCACAGGGCTTTTTTAGCCTTTGAAAGCAACATAAAGTGAACTGGATCGAACTAGCTTACATGCAGCAACAGCAAAAAAAAGGAGTCTCAGGTCAAATGGATTGGAGAAAAGACTTCTGAGTGGGCTAATACAATGAGAGCCTCCAAGAGTCCCTTTTCTATGTCAACAGGCTACAGAGTAAAATACAGGCAGATGCATAACTGTAACAGACGATAGGAAAATGGGAATCTTTCCCTTAGTCAATAACTTCTGAAGTTTAAAAAGGAGGGGGAAGTGGGCTTCCCTGGTGGCGCAGTGGTTGAGAGTCCGCCTGCCGATGCAGGGGACACGGGTTCGTGCTCCGGTCCGCGAAGATACCACATGCCACGGAGCAGCTGGGCCCGTGAGCCATGGCCGCTGAGCCTGGGCGTCCGGAGCCTGTACTCCGCAATGGGAGAGGCCACAGCAGTGAGAGGCCCGTGTACCGCAAAAAAAAAAAAAAAAAAAAGGAGGGGGAAGTGCTGAATTAGCTCTAAGCCAGGTTGGGGTGTGCTGACACCATATGTGACTCAAGTACCTTCTCCCCAACCAGGGACAAAGGCAACTCCAGTTTGATTCTGGCCTGCAGCTCTGGAGGAGGAGGAAGCAATTAGTCCTTTTAAGTAGAAAGTATACAGAAAGATCATGTGATTGAAGATAATTCTGCCCTGGAGAAGAGTAGCCAACCCACTGCTTATAATGATTACCAGGAGCACACTCAGCCCTTCAAAGAACTTGCCAAACATTAACTTGTACTCTACCTAATAAAACAGACTTTAGGAAATCTCATCCTGAGAGTAGCCCATGGCTTCTCCACTTCTGGGATATGCATGCACCAGTAGAGAAAGACCAGTAGAACATGTATCGACTGTATTTGTGGTTTGGGGTTGTTAATGCTTTGTCAATTTGGCCCAAGTTGCTTCAGGGAGAGATGTTTTAAGAGAGGCAGTAGTAAAGCAATAAGGGAATGGGTTTGCATCTAAGTTCAGCTGTTAGTTCTGACACTTACTGGCTATGTGACCTTGGATAATATTCCCCAATATTGATAATAGAGATAATTATAGTACATACCTCTGCAGAATACTGTTACAATTAAATGTGGTAATACATGAACACATCTAGATGTGTCTGGCATATAATAAACGCTGAAACGATGAAGTAACTACTTATTATTACTACTTCACTGGATGGTAAGTTTCCTAAGAGCTGGAATCAGGACTTTACGGTTATGATTCCCTAGAAATACTCTAGCACAGTGTCTAAGAAGTAGGTGCTTAATAAATGCATTATCCACCTTACTCTAAGTGGAAGAAAAATAAAAAGGTTGGGCCAGAGCTAGAATGAGAAGTTCAGGAGCTGAACTGTCTGCAGAATCAGGGTGATGGCCCAAAGCCCTGCCGATAAATGGCTGGGACAAGCCAGGGTAAGAACGGACAGCAGGACAATTAGATCTCGACCAGACAGATAGAGTGGGAGAAAGGAGTTGCTCGACCACTGGGGCTAAAAATGATTGAATGCTCACACACTTATAATACCCCGAGCTCCCAAAGGAGCCTCCCCTGCCTCCCCATCATCACCACTGGCATGGCTGCTCACGTATAATATCTATTGAACACTTACTATGTGCCAGGCATCGCACCTTAAGTGACACATATCTCATTTAATTCCCCCAACACACTGCTGAGACAGGTACTGTTATTATCTGCATTCTAAAGTGAGGAAATAGGCTTAGAAACTTACTTAACCACCCAACTCGCAGGTCAGTGAGGCTGGGACTGGAATTGGTGGTGTCAGACACCAACACCCATGCCTTTTATCACTAACCAGGTGACACTGCCTCCACATGCAGCCTCTCTATCTGCATTTTTCTCTTCCTGGTGACTACTTGCCTTTACAGAAAAGACAAGTTTGCAATGGGAAAAAAATGGCCAAAAGACTATATGGGCATTTCACAAAAGAAGATATCCAAATGGTCTCTACATCATTACTCATCAAGGAAATGCAAGTACACACCTAATGAGATACTACTATATACACACCAGATTGGCTACAATTAGAAAGATGGTCAGTTCCAAGTGTAGGTTAGGATGTGGAACAATTAGAACCTTCATGCACTGATGGTGGGTAGGGAAATGGGCTCAACCCTTTGCAAGACTATTTGGCAATATCTACCAAGGTAAACATATGTCTATCCTGTGATCCAGCAATCCCACTCCTAGGGATATACTTAAGAAAAATGAGCGCTTATGGCCAACAAAAGACATGTACGAGAATACTCCTAGAAGCTTTACTCATAAAAGCTCAAATTTAGAAACAACCCAATGGTCATCAACAAAAGAATGAAAAACTTGTGATATATTGCCCATGATGAAATGATTTATATCAACAAAAAGAACAAACTAGTACTACATGCAAGCATGGGTGAACCTCACAGACATACATGGAGGGAAAGAGGCCACCAAAGAGAGTACACGCCACATGATTCCGCTTACACGAAGCTCAATGTTTATGGAATCAAAACAGTGGTTCCCTAGAGGGTGGGGGATTAAGGGAGGTACTGACTGGGTGCACTAGGGAGCCTTCTGGGCTGGTGGACATATTTTATAACTTGATCTGCGTGGTGAATATATATTTATAAATTTGGCTTGAAAGTGACAGTAAAGCATGACCCCTGAGTTGATATTTCTCTCCAGAAGACCTTATTCTGGAGTTTCTAGCTACTGGTCAGGCAACAGGACTCTGCCAACCTCCCACTCCCTTCTCTTCCCTCCCCTCCTACATGTCTAACACAGGGACTGTAGGATTAGCACCTGGGAGTGGGCTCACAGTGGGGCAGTTTCCCTCAATTCTCACACAAATACCCTCTTTGCCCCCCATATAAATAATGTAGCCAGAATCAAATCTGGGTACTTTGTCCCTGAATTTTTCTTTTCCTTTTGCTGGTGTATGGAAGAAATGTTTATATCTGAAAAGCTATAAGTCTGCTCCTGCCATTTTCTTCTCCGGGGCTTGACAGGGCAGCCCATCGGTGGCATTCCTAGTCCTCAAGAGGCACATCTGTGTGGGTTAAATCCTAGGTGAAAACACTGAGTCAAAAGGAAGACCGCAGTACCTGCTGGATGCACCTCAGTTCCCTGCTTTCTGGGCAGACTCACTGCAGCTGGAGATGCAGATAAAACTGGAGTGGAGCAAAACCCAGACACCAGCTGGGAGCTCAGAATTTACTAGACTTAAGAGAGGAGGGGGAGTTTATTGGTTTGCTTGCTCTCTCTCTCTCTCTTTTTTTTTTTTTACTATTATTATTTAAAAAATTTTTAATTTTAATAATTTTTTTAAAATTTATTTTTTCTTTCTTTTTTTCTCCCTTTTCTTCTGAGCCATATGGCTGACAGGGTCTTGGTGCTCCAGCCTGGTATCAGGTCTGAGCCTCCAAGGTGGCAGGGCCGAGTCCAGGACACTGGACCACCAGAGACCTCCCGGCCCCATGTAATATCAATTGGCGAGAGCAATCCCAGAGATCTCCGTCTCAACACTAAGGCCCAGCTCCACCCAACAGCCAGCAAGCTCCAGTGCTGGACACCCCATGCCAAACAACTAGCAAGACAGGAACACAACCCCACCCGTTAGCAGAGAGGCTGCCTAAAATCATACTAAGTTCGCAGACGCCCTAAAACACACCACCGGACACGGCCCTGCCCACCAGAAAGACACGGTCCAAGCCCACCCACCAGAACACAGGCACCAGTCCCCTCCACCAGGAAGCCTACACAAGCCACTGAACCAAACTCACCCACTGGGGGCAGACACCAGTAACAATGGGAACTACAAACCTGCAGCCTATGAAAAGGAGACCCCAAACACAGTAAGTTCAACAAAACGGGAAGACAGAGAAATATGCAGCAGATGAAGGAGCAAGGTGAAAACCCACGAGACCAAACAAATGAAGAGAAAACAGGCAGTCTACCTGAAAAAGAATTCAGAGTAATGATAGTACAGATGATCCAAAATCTTGGAAACAGAATGGAGAAAATACAAGAAGCTTACAAGGACCTAGAAGAGCTAAAGGGCAAACAAACAATGATGAACGACACAATAAATGAAATTAAAAATTCTCTAGAAGGAATAAATAGCAGAATAACTGAGGCAGAACAACGGATAAGTGACCTGGAAGATAAAACAGTGGAAATAACTACCGCAGAGCAGAATAAAGAAAAAAGAATGAAAGAATTGAGGACAGTCACAGAGGCCTCTGGGACATCATTAAACACACCAATATTCGAATTATAGGGTTCCCAGAAGAAGAAGAGAAAAAGAAAGGGGTCTGAGAAAATATTTGAAGAGATTATAGTTGAAAACTTCCCTAACATGGGAAAGGAAAGAGTCAATCAAGTCCAGTATGTGCAGAGAGTCCCACACAGGATAAATACAAGGAGAAACATGCCAACATATTAATCAAACTATCAAAACTTAAATACAAAGAAAAAATATTAAAAGCAGCAGGGAAAAGCAACAAATAACACACAAGGGAATCCTCATAAGGTTAACAGCTGATCCTTCAGCAGGAACTCTGCAAGCCAGAAGGGAGTGGCAGGACATATTTAAAGTGATAAAAGGGAAAAACCTACAACCAAGATTACTCTACCCAGCAAGGATCTCATTCAGATTCAGTGGAGAAACGAAAACCTTTACAGACAAGCAAAAGTTAAGAGAATTCAGCACCATCAAACCAGCTTTACAACAAATGCTAAAGGAACTTCTCTAAGCAGGAAACACATGAGAAGGAAAAGACCTACAAAAACAAGCACAAAAAAATTAGGAAAATGGTAATAGGAACATACATAGCGATATTACCTTAAATGTAAATGGATTAAATGCTCCCACCAAAAGACACAGGCTGGCTGAAGGGATACAAAAACAAGACCCATATATATGCTGTCTATGAGAGACCGACTTCAGACCTAGGGACACATACAGACTGCAAGTGAGGGGATGGAAAAAGATATTCCATGCAAATGGAAATCAAAAGAAAGCTGGAATAGTGACACTCAGATCAGATAAAACAGACTTTAAAATAAAGACTATTACAAGAGACAAAGAAGGACACGACATAATGATCAAGGGATCAACCCAAGAAGAAGTTATAACAATTGCAAATATTTATGCACCCAAAATAGGAGCACCACAATACATAAGGCAAATACTAACAGACAAAAAAGGGGAAATTGATAGTAACACAATAATAGTAGGGGAATTTAACACCCCACTTTCACCAATGGACAGGTCATCCAAACTGAAAATAAATAAGGAAACACAGCTTTAAATGACACATTACACAACATGGACTTAATTGTTATATATAGGACATTCCATCCAAAACCAACAGAATACACTTTCTTCTCAAGTGCTCATGGAACGTTCTCCAGGATAGATCATATCGTGGGCCACAAATCAAGCCTTGGTAAATTTAAGAAAACTGAAATCGTATCAAGTATCTTTTCTGACCACAACACTATGAGACTAGATATCAATTATGGGAAAAAACCTATAAAACATACAAACACATGGAGGCTAAATAATATGCTAATAAATGATCAAGAGATCACTGAAGAAATCAAAGAGGAAAACAAAATACCTAGAAACAAATGACAAGGAAAACACTATGACCCAAGGATGCAGCAAAAGGAGTTCTAAGAGGGAAGTTTATAGCAATAAAATCCTACCTCAAGAAATAAGAAAAATCTCAAATAAACAACCTAACCTTACATCTAAAGCAATAAGAGAACGAAGAAGAAAAAAACCCCAAAGTTAGCAGAAGGAAAGAAATCAGAAATAAATGAAAAAGAAATGAAGGAAACAATAGCAAATATCAATAAACTAAAAGCTGGTTCTTTGAGAAGATAAACAAAATTGATAAACCACTAGCCAGACTCATCAAGAAAAAAAGGGAGAAGACTCAAATCAACAGAATTAGAACTGAAAAAGGAGAAGTAACAACTGACCCTGCAGAAATACAAAGAATCATGAGGGATTACTACAAGCAACTATATGCCAGTAAAATGGACAACCTGGAAGAAATGGACAAATTCTTAGAAAAGCACAACTGTCCAAGACTGAACCAGGAAGAAATAGAAAATATAAACAGACCAATCACAAGTAATGAAATTGAAACTGTGATTAAAGATCTTCCAACAAACAAAAGCCCAGGACCAGATGGCTTCTCAGGTGAATTTTATCAAATATTTAGAGAAGAGATAACACCTATCCTTCTCAAACTCTTCCAAAATATAGCAGAGGGAGGAACACTCCCAAAGTCATTCTACAAGGCCAACACCACTCTGATCCCAAAACCAGACAAAGATGTCACAAAAAAAAGAAAACTACAGGCCAATATCACTGATGAACATGGATGCAAAAATCCTCAGCAAAATACTAGCAAACAGAATCCAACAGCACATTAAAAGGATTATACACCATGATCAAGTGGGGTTTATCCCGGGAATGCAAAGATTCTTCAATATATGCAAATCAATCAATGTGATACACCATATTAACAAATTAAAGGATAAAAACCATATGATCATCTCAATAGATGTAGAAAAAGCTTTTGACAAAATGCAACACCCATTTATGATAAAAACTCTCCAGAAAGTAGGCATAGAGGGAACTTTCCTCAACATAATAAAGGCCATATAAGACAAACCCACAGCCAACATCATCCTCAATGGTGAAAAACTGAAAGCATTTCCTCTAAGATCAGGAACAAGAAAAGGTTGCCCACTCTCACCACTATTACTCAACACAGTTTTGGAAGTTTTAGCCACAGCAATCAGAGAAGAAAAAAAAATAAAAGGAATACAAATCAGAAAAGAAGAAGTAAAGCTGTCACTGTTTGCAGATGACATGATACTATACACAGAATCTTAAAGATGCTACCAGAAACCTACCAGAGCTAATCAATGAATTTGGTAAAGTAGCAAGATACAAAATTAATGCACAGAAATCTCTTGCATTCCTATACACTAATAATGAAAAATCTGAAAGAGAAATTAAGGAAACACTCCCATCTACCATTGCAACAAAATGAATAAAATACCTAGGAATAAATCTACCTAAGCAGAAAAACGACCTGTATGCAGAAAACTATAAGGCACTGATGAAAGAAAGATGATACAAACAGATGGAGAGATATACCATGTTCTTGGATTGGAAGAATCAACATTGTGAAAATAAATATACTACCCAAAGCAAACTACAGATCCAGTGTAATCCCTATCAAACTACCAATGGCATTTTTCACAGAACGAGAACAAAAATTTCACAATTTGTATGGGAACACAAAAGACCCCGAAGAGCCAAAGCAATCTTGAGAAAGAAAAACAGAGCTGGAGGTATCAGGCGCCCTGACTTCTGAGTATACTACAAATGTACAGTAATCAACACAGTGTGGTACTGGCACAAAAACAGAAATACAGATCAATGGAACAGGATAGAAAGCCCAGAGATAAACCCACGCATATATGGTCACCTTATTTTTGATAAAGGAGGCAAGAATATATAATGGAGAAGAGACAGCCTCTTCAATAAGTGGTGCTAGGAAAACTGGACAGCTACATGTAAAACAATGAGATTAGAATACTCCCTAACACCATACACAAAAATAAACTCAAAATGGATTAGATACCTAAATGTAAGGCCAGACACTATAAAACTCTTAGAGGAAACCACAGGCAGAACACTCTATGACATAAATCACAGCAAGATCCTTTTTGACCCACCTCCTAGAGAAATGGAAATAAAAACAAAATAAACAAATGGGACCTAATGAAACTTAAAAGCTTTTGCACAGTAAAGAAAACTATAAACAAGACGAAAAGACAACCCTCCCAATGGGAGAAAACATTTGCAAACGAAGCAACTGACAAAGGATTAATCTTCGAAATATACAAGCAACTCATGCAGCTCAATATCAAAAAAACAAACAACCCAATCCAAAAATGGGCAGAAGACCTAAATAGACATTTCTCCAAAGAAGATATACAGATTGCCAACAAACACATGAAAGGATGCTCAACATCACTAATCATTAGAGAAATGCAAATCAAAACTACAATGAGATATCACCTCACACCAGTCAGAATTGCCATCATCAAAAAATCTACAAACAATAAATGCTGGAGAGGGTGTGAAGAAAAGGGAACCCTCTTGCACTGTTGGTGGGAATGTGAATTGATACAGCCACTATGGAGAACAGTATGGAGGTTCTTTAAAAAACTAAAAATAGAACTACCATACGACCCAGCAATCCCACTACTGGGCATATACCCTGTGAAAACCATAACTCAAAAAGAGTCATGTACCACAATGTTCATTGCAGCACTCTTTACAATAGCCAGGACATGGAAGCCCCCTAAATGCCCATCAACAGATGAATGGATAAAGAAGATGTGGCACATATATTCAAGGGAATATTACTCAGCCATAAAAAGAAACGAAATTGAGTTATGTGTAGTGAGGTGGATGAACCTAGAGTCTGTAATACAGAGTGAAGTAAGTCATAAAGAGAAAAACAAATACCATATTCTAACACATATGTAGGGAATCTAAAAAAAAAAAAAGGTTATGAAGAACCTAGGGGCAGGAATAAAGACGCTGACATAGAGAATGGACTTGAGGACATGGGGAGGGGGAGTGGTAAGCTGGGACAAAGTGAGAGAGTGGCATGGACATATATACACTACCAAATGTAAAATAGATAGTGGGAAGCAGCTGCATAGCACAGGGAGATCAGCTGGGTGCTTCGTGACCACCTAAAGGGCTGGGACAGGGAGGGTAGGAGGGAGATGTAAGAGGGAGGAGATATGGAGATATATGTATATGTATATGTATAGCTGATTAACTTTGTTATAAAAAAACAAGTATGTCTCTTCACATAGGCCTATATTCCTTTTTAAAATTTTTGTCAGTTAATGTTCAATTTCTTTGTGAGTCTTAAGTTTCAAATAAAGAGATTACCATGATTTCAAAAAAATAATAATAAATAAAATAAAATAGATAGCTAGTGGGAAGCAGCTGCATTGCACAAGGAGATCAGCTCGGTGCTTTGTGACTACCTAGAGGGGTGGGATAGAAAGGGTGAGAGGGAGATGCAAGAGGGAAGGGATATGGGGATATATGTATACATATAGCTGATTCACTTTGTTATACAGCAGCAACTAACACACTACTGTAAAGCAATTATACTCCAATAAAGGTGTTAAAAAAAAGAGAGAGAGAGAGAAGAGAGAGTTTCTAGTGGAAACTGCCAAGGTGACATGTTATTTATTAAGGAGAGAAAAATAGAGGAAACATTAAGAAAAACTTCTTATAAATGCCCCCCAACTTACAATAATTTTATTTTTTCACAAATAACAACCATCTATTATGATACTTAACAAGATTAATGATAATTCCTTAATACCATCTGATAGTCCACACTGAAGTTTCCACAAGTGCCTCCAAAACCTCTTTTTGTAACTGTTTTGTTCAAACCAGGGTCCAACCCTGGTGCACACATTGTATTTGGTTAGGTGACAAAAGTCATTTTTGTTTTTAACAGTCTCCCCTCCCTTTTCCTTTACTATAGTGTTGCTGCACTGGAGGACTTTAATCTAAAATGCTTTAATTCTTTAAAAAAAAAAAAAAATCCGAAAGAAATTTGGTAAACCTTTGTTTTTTCGGTGTTTTTTGTTTGTTTGTTTTTGCCATACCACATGGCTTGCCGAAATCCCCAACCATGGACTGAATCCCGGCCACAGCAGTGAAAGCCCAGAATTGTAACCAGTAGGCCACCAGGGAACTCCATTGGTAAAGGTTTTGATTTGAGAAAGCCGACTGGTCAGACAGGTTAGCTATTATACCACCCATTATGCCTCTTTGTATTTTCTTCTCAATTTCAACCCTTACAAGAAGGGCAATATTCCCTTCTTGACATAAAGCTCCAACAATAAGATCATAACGTTTATAGGGTATGCACTAGTGGCAAGTACTGTGCCAAGGAATGTTGATGGATTTTCTCATCTAACTGTACAAAGAACTCTATGAGGTTAGTGTTATAATTATCCCCATTTAACAGGTTAAGCGTCTGGGACACAAGATAATTCAAATAATATGTGATGAGGCCCGAATTCAACTTCAGGTTGTCTAAAACCAGACCACACACTTCATCATCATTCTCTACTGGTGTTTCAATTTTGAGTTTGAACAGCCTAGATCAAGGTTGGCAGGGGCTACTGGCTAACCCTGGCCAGTAGACAGGGATACAAGTAAATGGAGAGCACGCCTTTCTCCAATGGGAACCAAGGATTTCTCAGACATTATCTCATACCTCCTCATCGCTGGAGAGAAACAGCGGCAAAGAAATGGGAAAACACATTTGGGGCAGTATTGCTATTGAGGGAAACTGCATCCACTGAGGTACCCCCACTGATGACCTTGAACCTCAGGCGTGCCATATAGCCCCTCTGAATACAGCTAAGACCGAATGAGACAAAAACCTGACCCCACTGCAATGAACGCAGAAAGGAAAATTTTAAGACTCAAATGTGCTCATTCATGGGAAGGTCTGCAAGAGCCTAGGGATGAAATGGAAAATGTTGTCAAGATGTCAGAGTCATTGAAAATAAAGTCAGAGTGGTCAAGAGGGACCGGACCATCTTCCCGTGCCTCTGCAGGTGATCCATCAATCACCCACCCAAGCGCCTGAGGAAACCTTTCAAGGTAACACTCATGTTTTTCGTGCTGGTGAATTTACCCTGGAAGGAAAGCAATAAGGGTAAAAACAGAAAAACACAGGATACCAGAGGCTCACTGAACTGTGCTAACGATGTCCAGCCTGGGGCATCTCTGACTCACTGACTTCCTCAGTGAATTTCTGTGGTCAGGGGAGGATAGCAGGTCTGTCTCTGGGGGGGGGGTCCAAGTGTGAACTGTTTCTGCTTCTTTTCCCTACCACCTTCCATCTTCTTCCCCAGCCAGGAGATGGCTCGGGCTTCGAGGCAGCTGCATTGGACCCTGCCAAGTGGAGAAAGTCAAGCTCACAAATGTCAGTTCCTAACCCAGGAAACTGCAGAATTCAGCACAAAGACCCGAGGCTAATGTCCAAAGACCAGCATCATACAGGGGGAAGAAAACCCACCTGGGCTGACCTGTGGCAGCCCTGTGACCTCCAGTACAGTCAATTCAACAAACAATTTGCCAACCTTCTATGTGCCTTTGAAACAAACCAGGAAATGTAAAGAGGATTCTTCCTTTGCCTCCTTTCTTTGCAGCATCAGGTTAATTGAGGACTGCGCACCAATAACGAAGTGTTGTGTAACTGTTTTAAGTTCCCTTTATTGGCTGAGCGATGCCACAAAACAAATGGCACAGATCACGAACCAAGCAAAGCCAGAGTTTCAGGGACGAACCCAGGGCTTATGTGTTACTTTTATATAGCTTTCTTTACCCATCACCACCCATAGCCCCCTCTGAAGCACATCTATAGGACCCCTTTCAGGTGCTCATTCAGGGGCCCATCTATCTGTTCCTCAGCCTGCCCAGGATCTAGTCCCCTTTCTACTGTTAACACTCCTCAATTTTCCTTTGGGGAACTACCCCTTCCCTCATCTCTATGTGGTCGGGTGGAGCCAACCCGTGGATTGGCACAGGACTCAGGTCTGGCCCATCAGTCACAGTGAGCACTTCAGGGAACAGACCTGGTCCAAGCCAATGAAACGGTCAGCCCCGGGACTTCTGCTGGAACTCCAACTCCTCTGTGCTGAGCGTGCTATGTGGGTAGAGTGTAAACCAGGAGCTGCTGGTGTACAGGGGCCTCTGTGTGTGTGACACAGTGAGAAGCACCTACCTGAGCACAACGCCAAGCAAAGAAAAGCAGGAGCCGACAGGTTCAGACTCCAAATCCTCTGTAGTTCACACATTACGTAAGTTGATAAGCTTGGTTATTTTTGGGTTTTTTGTGGTTTTTTCGCGGTACGCGGGCCTCTCACTGTTGTGGCCTCTCCCGTTGCGGAGCACAGGCTCCGGATGCGCAGGCTCAGCGGCCATGGCTCACGGGCCCAGCCGCTCCGCGGCATGTGGGATCTTCCCGGACCGGGGCACAAACCTGTGTCCCCTGCATCAGCAGGCGGACTCCCAACCACTGCGCCACCAGGGAAGCCCCGATAAGCTTGTTTTTAAGAGCTGAAATTCCACCTACAGGGAACCAGATGTCTCTACAGAACTGTCTTTCCAATCTAGTTTAGTAAGTTCTCAATTTATATTTTTGGCATGTCAAAAATATCTTTCCCTGTCAGAATATCTTATGAACGCTGCATTTTTCAATACACAGTCTTATTGGGTGTGCTTTTATTCCTTGGCTGAATTTATGTTGAATGGATATATTTATTACACGTGGATGTTAAAGACTTCATGGAGGGCTTCCCTGGTGGCGCAGTGGTTGAGAGTCCGCCTGCCGGTGCAGGGGACGCGGGTTTGTGCCCCGGTCCAGAAGGATTCCACGTGCCGCGGAGCGGCTAGGCCCGTGAGCCATGGCCGCTGAGCCTGCGCGTCCGGAGCCTGTGCTCCGCAACGGGAGAGGCCACAACAGTGAGAGGCCCGCGTACCGCAAAAAAAAAAAAGACTTCATGGAGATGATACAAAAATACAGTAATGATGACTGGTCAAACGTCCTGGCATGACAGATACCGTATCCTTGGGTTACTTTCAGGGTCAGCAAAAGCACAAACCAAGAGGATCTGTCCTTTCCTCAGTCAAAAGCCCCTGCCCCTCAGAAACAGGAGCAGCTCTGCACAGACTGCTAGTATGACATCAGTTATAAACTTATGATTTTCTTAAAGGAGGTGCTTTTTAAATGTTTCATATTCCTATTTCAGGCAGATTTTCAAAAATGCTTGTAAGGAGTAAAGCAGTATTATGGAATTATCACCATGTAATAAAAATCTGCAGAATCCTTCCTGGGAAAGGACTGCCAGTGAAGTGAAATAGAATATGGTGATATCAAATCTTAACTTGGGTATAAGGTTCGAAAGCTAACGTTTAAGGCAAAACCCAGATAGACTGAGAATTTCTCTTGCAAAGCCCTTAAGCGGCACACATAGCCTGATGCACTCTGCTTTGTTTAAACTGTACTGTACTGCCCATCAGTCAGCCCCACAGAGGCTTTCCCCCAGTTGGTGGCTCCCTCCGCTGAGCACCTGTCAAAGCAGTTGCTTGTGTTCAGAGGCCACAATGAAGTGGTGTTGCTTACAGGATGCTTACAGTTGAATTCACTTAAGATAAATGCATGTACCTCAACTAATCTCATTATGCTTTCACTTAACACTATCCACGTCACCCACGACACAAAGACTGGAGTTGCCTTCACCCTATATAGTTCTTTATTAAGCAATCTTAGGTACCCGGTATAATGAAGTTATACACTGTAGAGGGGCGGGGGGCTATGTACATGGGAAACATCTAAGGAACAAAGCCAAGGCAAATTAAAAATACTTTGTGACTAGTAATTAATTGTGTGTAAGAGACAGGGATCATATCAGGACCATCTAATCTGGTGGTTTTCAACCTATTAGTACAGAATTCTTTTTATCAAAAATCTACCAATCCATTGGTTCAATCGAATGTGCAACTTCCATACACTAAAAAGATGAAAGCGAGGCAGCTCTAGCAGAAGCTGGGAGAAAACCTTCTTTTCACCTCAACAACCACAGAATCCCAGAGATGCCTGAAACACACTTTGAAAAACTACCGATCTGGAGATTATTCTCCCCCGCTTTCATTATTGCAGGCCTAGGGAGGGTAAGCAACTTTCCCAAGGCCATGCAGTTAATGCATCACTGGGCAAGACACTGACTTTCCTGACTCAGTGTGCCACCGTATCCATGACAAATCGGCCCCCGCCACTACCCCCCACCCCATCCATAAGATGTGATATTTCAAAACTGTGTGCAAAAGGCTAATGGAGATTTGGAAAGACTCAGGTCAGCTGTACCAGGTCAGGCAAGACTTCGTTTGGTGCTAGATCTTATAAAGTAAGTCAGAACTGAACGAATGGAAAAAGCCATTCAGGTGAAATGCAGAGTGTGAGAGTGGAGATGTGTGTCTGGGAGAAGGGTGGCAAGTGAACTGAATGGAAGGTCTTGGAAAGGGACAGAACCTAAAGCAGGAGGGGAGAGAAGGAGAAAGGAACGGAAGGAGAACACATTAGGGCTGCTAAATAGCTCAGGAAAACCTATTTCCAAAAAGACGTACCAGCTTCCCTGAAGACATGCCTGCCGAACACGTTCAATAGTCCTCACGAGGAGACAGTGTGTGTCTGGAGGGAAAGGCACAGGCCTGGGGCCTGCATCACAAGGCCTGGATGCAGAAGGAGGCTCTGCTAACTCATCCACAGAGGATGAGTGCAATTATAACTACCAGCAAATTAAATAAGCTAACGTTTAGAAAAATACTTTGCAAATGTTAAACCAGTATACAAAGTTACCGCATTTAAGAACAAAAACAGCAAACTCTTAGAGGAAAACATAGGCAGGACACTCTATGACATAAATCACAGCAAGGTCTTTTTGACCCACCTCTTAGAGAAATGGAAATAAAAACAAAAATAAACAAATGGGACCTAATGAAACTTCAAAGCTTTTGCACAGCAAAGGAAACCATAAACAAGACCAAAAGACAACCCTCAGAATGGGAGAAAATATTTGCAAATGAAGCAACTGACAAAGGGTTAATATCCAAAATTTATAAGCAGCTCATGCAGCTTAATAACAAAAAAACAAACCACCCAATCAAAAAATGGGAAGAAAACCTAAATAGACATTCCTCCAAAGAAGATATACAGATTGCCAACAAACACATGAAAGGATGCTCAACATCACTAATCATTAGAGAAATGCAAATCAAAACTACAATGAGATATCATCTCACACCAGTCAGAATGGCCGTCATCAAAAAATCTACAAACAATAAATGCTGGAGAGGGTGTGGAGAAAAGGGAACACTCTTGCACTGTTGGTGGGAATGTAAATTGATACAGCCACTGTGGAGAACAGTATGGAGGTTCCTTAAAAAACTACAAATAGAACTACCATTTGACCCAGCAATCCCACTACTGGGCATATACCCTGAGAAAACCATAATTCAAAAAGAGTCATGTACCAAAATGTTCACTGCAGCTCTATTTACAATAGCCTGGAGATGGAAACAACCTAAGGGTCCATCATTGGATGAATGGATAAAGAAGATGTGGCACATATATACAATGGAGTATTATTCAGCCATAAAAAGAAACGAAATTGAGCTATTTGTAATGAGGTGGATAGACCTAGAGTCTGTCATACAGAGTGAAGTAAGTCAGAAAGAGAGAGACAAATACCGTATGCTAACACATATATATGGAATTTAAGAAAAAAAAAATGTCATGAAGGACCTAGGGGTAAAACAGGAATAAAGACACAGACCTACTAGAGAATGGACTTGAGGATATGGGGAGGGGGAAGGGTAAGCTGTGACAAAGCGAGAGAGAGGCATGGACATATATACACTACCAAACGTAAGGTAGATAGCTAGTGGGAAGCAGCCGCATAGCACAAGGAGATCAGCTCGGTGCTCTGTGACCGCCTGGAGGGGTGGGATAGGGAGGGTGGGAGGGAGGGAGACGCAAGCAGGAAGAGATATGGGAACATATGTATATATATAACTGATTCATTTTGTTGTGAAGCAGAAACTAACACAGCATTGTAAAGCAATTATACTCCAATAAAGATGTTAAAAAAAAAAAAGAACTAAACAGTAAGCAATCATTGCATGTGAATTAATCCATTCCCATGAAAAGCCAATGTCAAAAGGGCTCTTGCCTCCAATTCTCCAACATTAACAAGGCGTTTGTAGGCATCAGCCTGCCAAGATTCCGAAGTCAGGAGAACGAGACACAGAGAACCAGAGGCCCGCCCGGCCACCCGCCCGAGGGTTCTTGGTTACACCGTTTCAGATATTGCAACGAGGCAAGCCAAGAAAAGCTCCACTGGTTATTTGGGTCAGAGACACTGAACTACCCAGATATTCAAAAAGCAACCACTGAAGTACAGACAAAGAAGATAGCCAGGGGAGTACCAAAATCAGATCCGCCCCCTAAATATACCAGAAGCAATCAGGGTAAGAATAAAACACTATATATAAAATAATGTAATTGATCAAATAGGAAATAAGACAACAAATGGACTCTAAACGTGCCGTAAGGATACAGAAGGAAAAAGTTAAAAGTGTTAGGGAACTGCCTTCTCTACAATAATCTCTTCAAAATGTAGATGGAAAAGGAGAGGGAAGGGCTTAGAAGCCAGCAATAAACACAAAAAGCCAAGGAAGGTCAAGGAAGCAAATTTCACATCCTCTGCCAGCACTCTCCCCACCACCACCCAAAAGCCAAAGGAGAGTTTTTTTTGGTTTTGTTGCTGACCTACTTTTGAATATCCATGGTATAAATAAGCATAGTTTCATAAAGCCTGGGAGGAGGGAGAGAAAAGAAGAGAAATGTCCTGTGTCTTAGGGTAGGTGACAGAACTCACTCCTTCAAAACACACTGATGGTTTTCATTAAGGAGTTCAAAGGGGCTTATTTTATTATTTAAACCTCCCTTTTACTCAGCCATAACCAACGGGTATTATTTTCAATACTGTTATTTTTTACATAAAAGTAATACTGATGCATGGGTTAAAATCAAACTATACAGAAAAATGAAAAGTTAAAGTCCTCTAGAC
This sequence comes from Grampus griseus, assembly GCF_964374135.1. NCBI lineage: Eukaryota > Metazoa > Chordata > Mammalia > Artiodactyla > Delphinidae > Grampus > Grampus griseus. The sequence goes on along the minus strand of NC_139019.1, from coordinate 118,971,241 downwards.
TCTCTCACAAAAGATGTAACCTTTAAATTTTTTAATATCATCCTGGAAACAAATTATTTATATACTAGGAAGGGCACGTGTGCATACTCATAAACATCGTTTTATTTACTCAAAGGAGATGATATTACTCAAAAAGTTTTGCATGTCACCATTGTCACATTGCTTTTCCCATCAGTACAGGCAGGCCAGCATCAGGTCAAAAGCACTGCATAGTAATCCGCTGTACGGACGCGCTGTAAAGGAATAAACCAGTCCCATGCTAGTAAGGCATGTGAGCAATTCCTTTTTTGTCTGCCTGTCTGTCTATCTGTCTGTGTATCTGTCTGCCTATCTATCTATCCATCCACCTGCTATATTTATTAGCTTTTTCAAACAAACTGCAATGAACATCCTTATCTGCATCCCGAGCATTCGCTCTAAGCCACTCTGAGCCATTAAGGGTCTGTTTTCATCCCGCAGTTAACTAACTGCACTAAAAAGGTCGGGAAATACTTCTCTAAAACAACCCAAAAATCAATCCTAACAGCAGTGAAAACTTACTGAACTATGGTGTAAAATGGAATAAATGAAAACTTACTTGGATAACCTGATATCCAATATATAGAAATATTTACCACTTTTAAAACATCATAGAAAAAAAAAAACAATACAATATAAAGATTTGGGAACAAGCCTTTGTGTTTTTTAAAAGAGATCCAAAGTGGTAACAATCTTTTAAGGCAGTCCCTGTTGTCTCTAAGTCCCCTATTCAGATGAGTTTTCTTTTCCTCCAGTGTTAAAAGGGAGCCTAGGGGCTGCAGCTGGTCTCTGAGCAAACCACTCTCTTGAAACAATCTGGCATCAGAGGCTGAGAGGGAGCAGGCCTTCCAATGACTGAAGGTGAGCCAGCCAGTGGCCCTCACTGCTTCTCACTTGCTCTTCTTCTCCATCAAGTGACCTCAGCACCCTGTATCACTGCTTAGTATCCTAAACCTCAGGTATCACATAGTTAGGAAATTAAGTTAACCTGCTTAATGCCAGTTCCCTCAAATGTCATTCTCCCAGACATGACACAGACATGTTTGTCTCAGATGTCACTCATCAGAGAGGCCCCCCCAACTTCCTGGTGCTGAACTGAAACATTTCAGGATATAGCTTCTCTAGGCTTCAATTTCCTCAAATGCGACATGGGGACCATAACCGTACTGACCTCACAGGACCATGAGATAACACGTGACACTGTTGGCGGAAAGAATGGTACACAGTAAGGGCTCAAAAGGTGTCGGCAACTTTTGACATCATCAGTCTCGGTTTTGAAAAACGAGCAGGCACATAAAAAAGTGCTCTGGCTCTGACTACCAGAAGAAATAGATTTTTGCTTAGAGATATGATTAAACCTGCTCAAGCTTCCTGCAGTACGGCTAATTAGTTATACCCTGGGGCCTCCTCAGCCCAGGAGATAGCAGCTAATCCAGGGCTGCAATGAGGCAAGGACACAGCTGACTAGAAAAGGGGTGTGCGGCGGGGTGTCACCATGGTGCAAAAGATAGTGTGGGACACTTACTGACTACGGCCAAGTTCCAGGCAACTGGAACCTTTTAGATGCTTTCCTTCCTCTGCCATTTCGGTTTCTTCACAAAAATGTTATTTTTATTTTATTTTATTTAACCGTGGAAATTCTGCCCTGCTAAGTAATCAAGAGTTTACAGTAAAGTTTCTAACACAGTCCCTTGCAAATGTGAGGTACTAAAGAGAAACACCTGTAACTTTCTTCCTTCTACCTAGAATATGTATCAAACACACATAACACCATACCAAGTGTCATTATAATGCACATCTCTGACAAAAATGACTTTTAAGTCTATACTTCAGTCCTCAAATTCATTCAAACTCAAATCTCCAATGTCACCTAAAGAACTTATAGAATCTTGGATTTCACCAAAGTGGGACTGAAATCTGAATTTAAACTAAGAGAATCACACAAAGTTTCACATAAGAGTATTCTTATCCTGAAAATCGGCTAATTTAGTCTTTGACTCATTCATTCATTCCAGACTTAGTTAGGCACCACCTTCCCCAGAAAGCCTTTCCTCCCTTGCCCACCCACAACTTACAGTAACATTCACAGTAGATTACTGTTGTGGTCCTTGTTCTGACTTCCCCACATCACTCCCGCTTCTCGTAATGGCACCTCAATGTCCTCAAATGTCAGGTAGATGGTTCCCGACCTTCCTACCCACATGACCCAGATCTGGCCAATCAACATATTCTGTCCTTCCTGTCTGTGGTCACAGTGATTGGCTGAGGGCTGAGCATGGAATCCAAATTCAAGACTTTTGTTGGAACTCCAGGGGAGATGGGGGAAATAAGGTCTTCTCACTAGGGTTGCTGGTGATGATGATGATGCGGGACTGGAGCCACCAGAAGTGGATGGCTGTTAGTTCACACACGCAGAGGTGCAACCTACAGATGAAACCAATAGAGAGGAAAACGGAAATAGACAAAGTCTACCCCTGGAATTTTCAGTACTTATACCCCAAACTTCTCTTTTCTGCCTTGGGCCAGTTGCTGGTATTTGGAAGCAAACATGCTCACAAATACAGCTTGGCTCCATTGATTTCTTCACATGCCCATCTCCCTCCACAAGATCGTGAGCCCATGAAGGGCAGAAACTATGTCTTACTGCCTTTCTCTGCCCATAATTAGAAGGCCTGGCTCAATATGTGTGGCAGCACTGTGCTCAGAGGGGACTTTCCTACAACCAACTATCCTATTCAAGAAAAGCTTCACATGCACCCGGTTCATTAGCTTAATGTGACTAACAAAATGCACAAAAGGGATCTGATTAGGGGCTGTCTATACACACTGACGGAAAACAAAATGCTGCATTCTTCCCTTTTGCTACAAAAGAGCCATCATTTATTAACTCTCTATATACATCCCAACCTCAAACTATCAACAACAACAAAAGCCACAAAGTTTCCAAAGCAGTGTCACTGAAACACCATCACATGAGAAGAGCAGAGCGACCACAGCAGGAAGGCAACAAAAGCAGAGGGAACAGCCTGGTTGGGTGCCCCGCTTCTCAACCTGTAAGCCTCACCCTCAGGGGAGCGCCGCTCTGAACACGTCTGCAATCTTCTATGGAGATGATCCACAACTGGGTTACATTCTCACTGGGGTCTGAGATGCCACAAAGGTGGAGAACCACTGCTCTAAAGGATACAAACGGCATTTCTGGCATTTTGTTTCTCTTCCCTTGCTAATTCAGTTAGGTGAAAATGACCGTCACTCAGGGAAAAAGACAAGAAATAATTCAACTGGAGCTGTTTTACCCACAAAAGATAAAGAGTCTCCACGGAAGAGGCCAACATAAAATCAAACTTTATTTATGTGTTTGTTTAAATCTGGCCTCTGGTGGAAGAGGGAATAATTTCTCAAGAGTAATTGTCTCTAATGGAAGGATCAGTGGCAGCCTGCAAATGTCCAGCTGGATGGAGTTGGAAAAGAGCTTCATCCTCACCCTGCCCAGCCTGCTAACCTATAAAGGTTTCTTCACAAAATGGCCAGCCTACCTGAAATGAGGAAATGGTGTCATTTATTATAGTGGAAAATAGGAAACAAACTAAATGTTCATTAGAAAGAAGGTCATTTAAACATTATAGCATAAGACAGTGCAATCAACATGATTCATTAAACAAAGATTTACTGAACATCTATTATGTGCCAGCGCTCTGTTGGGAAGTAGACACAACTGCAAATCTAAAAGCTCTACATCTAAATTCATTAACATGGTAAAATCTCTGTGACAGCCATTCAAAGAGCACACAAACCAAAAGAGCACACGAAACACAATCCCATTAATTAATACACACACACACACACACACACACAATCACATGCATGTAAAGATACATGTACAAAACAGTGGATGAGTGCAATTCCATTAATAAGTATAACTGTATTTAGAGAGGACTAAAATGATAGTCACTAAAATGTTACTTGCGGTCATCTCTAGAAGGTGGAAATTTCGGTAACTATTATCTTCTTCATATTACTTCCACCATATTATCAGGATTTTTAAGAGTGAGCGTATAATATTTGCATGTTAAAAAATTTTTTGAAACGTATCACAAAAAAACCAAGCTGGAGATCTAATGTGACTTTTTTTTTTGAGAAAAGAGAAGCTGAGGAGAAGTTGTAGGTCTTTATTTTTAATAACTGAATAATAATTGCTCACCCCAGGGGCTATGGTCCCATATAACAATATATAAGAGAACGGGCTGTCATACCAGATGATCTGGGCAAAATTTTACCTTTGTCACTTATGAGCTATGTGATTTTAGGTAAATTAATCTCTCTGTGCCTCAGATCCCCAAACTATAAACTGAGGCTAGTAAGAAGACCTACCTCATAGAGCTGCTATGAGGATTAGATGAATTAATAACAAAGGGGGAGGAGGTGATGATGATGCTGTTGGAGAAGAAGGAGGTCAAGCTGCCTCAGACATACTACCCATGAACAAGGAGCCCTGTTTGAAACATCTCTAAGTACAAGCCTGACTCAAGCCCTTCCAGCCTTTCTTTGATCCATTCCTCTTGTAGCAGCAAGGTCCACATCTCCAAGGGTATCAGGAGCTTCTAGAAAACTCCTGCTCATCATTAACCCCATCAGTTTACCTCCCTCCCAGCCAGTATAATCCACATCCATGCACTACCTACTCCTACCTCCATAGCTACAAGTATGTTACTTCTCCAGCCTTGAACTTCTCCAGCCTTGAAATTCCTCTGTTCTCCAACGAACTGGGTTCTTCCCTTGTCTTTGTGGTGTGCATTAAGCCTTACCCAAGTAGATCCTCTTGGTTCTAATTACTGTTTTATTTTCCTTCCCTTTCCTTTCCTTTCCATCCCTTCCCACTCTACATATCTTAGTGCCTAGACTGGTCTTTAAATATATTGATGTTTGAGGCATATTATTCTTCTTCACTACCACTTCAACCTTAAACTCCAATTTTCCCAGCCATCCAGCCATTCACCTACCCACCCTTTAGTGATTAACAATAGTAAGACCAGCATTGTGCTGGGTGCTAAGCCAGGGTGGGCAACTGAGACTGAGAAGTACCACCACACAATCAAAAGTTAAATTGATACTGCACACAACTTCTCACAACCGTGTAGTTTAATGGCTCTATTAAGATTCCAATTACTCAACTACCCTATACAACTGGAGTTGACTTTGTCTTAGACTTTGTCTAAGTGTCACTTGTTTTAATACATATGTGGTCAAGTTGTATCTTTTTTTCTTCTCCTAAATTTTATTCCAGACAAAATATTATAGTACTAAAAGAACATTAAGAAGAATATTTTGGGCTTCCCTGGTGGCACAGTGGTTGAGAATTTGCCTGTTAATGCAGGGGACACGTGTTTGAGCCTTGGCCTGGGAGTATCCCACATGCCGCAGAGCAAGGCCCGTGAACCACAACTACTGAGCCTGCGCATCTGGAGCCTGTGCTCTGCAACAAGAGAGGCCGCGATAGTGAGAGGCCTGCACACCGCAATGAAGAGTGGCCCCCACTTGCCACAACTAGAGAAAGCCCTCGCACAGAAACGAAGACCCAACACAGCAAAAATAAATTAATTAATTAATAAACTCCTACCCCCAACATCTTAACAAAAAAAAAAAAGAAGCAGCAGAAGAAGAATTTTTGTTTGGTTTTTGTTTTAATTTTTTAAATTTATTTTTGGCTGTGTTGGGTCTTCGTTGCTGTGTGCAGGCCTTCTCTAGTTGCAGCGAGCGGGGGCTACTCTTTGTTGTGGTGTGCGGGCTTCTCATTGCGGTGGCTTCTCTTGTTTCGGAGCATGGGCTCTAGGTGCGCGGACTTCAGTAGTTGTGGCACACGGGCTCAGTAGTTGTGGCTCACGGGCTCTAGAGCACAAGCTCAGTAGCTGTGGCGCACAGGCTTAGTTGCTCCACGGCATGTGGGATCTTCCCAGACCAGGGCTCGAACCGTGTCCCCTTCATTGGCAAGTGGATTCTTAACCACTGCGCCACCAGGGAAGTCCCAGGAAGAATATTTTTTTTAAAAAAGCCACCACCCTGACAGCAGCTGTTTTATTTTCTCATATCTTCTCTGTTTTTGTACGTGTGTGTGTGTGTGTGTGTGTGTGTCAATTTACACAGTTGTAATCATAACACACAAACTCTCATATTACTTTTCTACTTATTGAGTAAGCACTTTTCTGCATTCATTATTTATGGTTTTAAGAGCAGTATAAACGTTCAAAGAGTTGTCATACCACATTTTACGTATTTATTGCCCTACTGATGAAAACATAGATGACTTCCATTTTAAAAGGTAACTCATTGACGGGTTATCTTCCTGTATATATGCCTTTTCTTCTTTTTAATTATGGACTTGGAATAAATTTTTCCAGCCCTGGGATTATCAGACCGAGGCTATGAAAAAAAAAAAATTAGGCTTTTAATAGCCATATGGCTATTAAACTAAAGAGTTTTAAAAAGTAAATGTGCCTACAATCAACACTATTATCTACACTAATAGAAGGAAGCAGAGTTGAAGATAATCCAAGTTATTTCTGTTTACAATTGGGAGGTCAAATATTTACACATACTTTTACAGATTATTTATGTTCTTAATTACACTTCACATGCCAACAGAAAGCATGCAGATAAAAAGAGAGCAGGTATGTCTAAAGTACTCTGAAATATTAAAAGACCAATACAAATTTCAATGCTGCTGGGGAGCAAGGGGACATCAGTCCCGGAATTCTAAGAAGGCCAGAAGTCACCTACACTCAGATACCTGAGAGCTGCCTGTGTACGTATGCACGCCCTCTCCTATGGTATGCTGTGAATGCCATTGGAATAGCTTTCCTATTTGTGACTCCACTTGGTTCTGAGTCCTCCAAGAGAGAAAGGCAAGTGTGTGTCAATATTTGACTCCCTTCTGGACTCTTTTCTACACCAGCCCAGCCATACAGAATCATTGCCATTCTGTATGTTGCAAAGCAAATCACTAAAAACAGAAACCAAACTGTCTAAAACGTAAGGGGAAAAGGACTGGGAGAGAAAATAAAATAAAAGTCTTATATTAAAACTGTCTACTAAAGATTAAACTAAACTACAAATTTTTACAAGCCCTTTAACTCACCATGCTCCTCCTATTTACCCTGGATGGTTTTCAAAAGCTTGCCTCTACTCCCAAGTGCACATAAAACCGACGAAATCACCATGGCTGGATCTCAGCAGTATCCTACACTCAGCCTGCATCCCCACATGTGGCACCTATGCTCCTGTGCAAGACATGATTTCATTTGGCCCAGGGGTGCATCCTTGAAAAACACTTGTGTTACAACGTTAAGAAAGATATTCCCTTGCTGTTCTTTCTTAAGCTTTGTGTACATCTAAAAGAAGTCTCCACCTGGTACTGGCATGTCTTTAACATTTAACAGTTGCTAACACTCTTTTTTTTTTTTAAACAGAGAGAAAACTGGGCATAAACTAAGAGGTTTTAGCAAGTAAATGTATCTAGTTAAAATTTAACTATATAGGTTTGTCTCCATTTTATTTATTTTTAGGGTTCCCTTATATAGGAAGTGATACTAGTTCACCTAGTGAGAAATATATTTCTTTTTTTTTTTAATAAATTTATTTATTTTTGGCTGTGTTGGGTCTTCGTTGCTGTGCTTTCTCTAGTTGTGGCGAGCTGGGGCTACTCTTCATTGTGGTGTACGGGCTTCTCCTTGTGGTGGCTTCTCTTGTTGTGGAGCCTGGGCTCTAGGCACACGGGCTTCAGTAGTTGTGGCATGCAGGTTCAGTAGCTGTGGCTCTCAGGCTCTAGAGCACAGGTTCAGTAGTTGTGGCACACGGGCTTAGTTGCTCCGTGGCATGTGGGATCTTCCCGGACCAGGGCTCGAACCTGTGTCCCCTGCATTGGCGGGCGGATTCTTAACCACTGTGCCACCAAGGAAGCCCTGTTTCTTTTTTAAAAGGAAGTTTTGTTAAGTAAAGAAGGTGAAACGAATCAAATACAATAGGACAAGTGTTATGGGAACGTGACAAAAATGAAGAAGGATGTAGAGAAAAACTGAAGTTTGGAAAACTGCATTAGGCCTATTCACATTGTACACTTGTCACCTTTTGTATGTCTTCATCTCTTCAGCATAACTGTTATATCCTTAAGTGGAAAGGGTTATATTTTAATATCATGTCTTCCTCCAACTGCTAGGCAACCTATATAGAAGCAAATCATCTAGCATTTCTAATTGCTGTGAGTTAAAACAAAAAATTAAAACTAGACATAGTGAGTCCAACGAAAACATTGGAACTTCAGGTTTGTTTTATCTTGATTTCTCATTGATCTTTTTGTCCATTTAAAAAATCATTATAATTTAACTTTGTTTATCTTGACTTCTGAATGCTTTTTGCTCATTAAGGGCTTGGAACCCTTCAGCTTTCAGGTTTCCCCCTTGTTAATTATTTGAGCATCTGTAATGGATATTGTAGACATTCTAGTAAAATAGACAGGTGATTCCTTTGTAATGTTTGACTATGTGGAATCCTTCTGACGTTTAAGTTATTTTGCCCCTAATTTATGTTTCCAAGATATTCAGACATTAAAGGTTAATGAAGCATTCTCTGTAGTTATGTAAAAGGTTGTGCCCACTCTATTCTACCCTCAGTTCATCTGGCTTGCTTGTTTTGGGGTTCACGCAGCTTCTCTTACCACTCAAGTAGAAGCAATGCTTCGCACATAAATAGCGATATTTATCAACCGGAGATTTAAAAAAAAGAAAAGAAAGAGGAAGAAAGACTTGTCACCATTCAGTCTTGTTAGTCAAACAAGGAAAATTCTTGCAGATCTTCTGGCTGGCAGCCCCTAAACTGGGAATATATTAAGACTATAAAGATACCAAATATAAGTCATCATATCACTGCCCAACAATGCAGATGATCTAGAAACTTGGCAAAAAGGGTCTTGGCTTTTCCTATTCTCCCCCCCCCCCATTCTTCTACATAGGCAACAGCCAAAAGCAACTCCACCCAAATAGTACATTCCTGTTTACTCAAGAAAACTCCAGAGGGGAGAGGTGAGGGGGGGTTAAAGAATGCAAAAAAGCAAAACAAACAAAAAACTGAAAGCAGTTTCAAGTTTGTCAGGGTAAAATTCATGTGGAGGTGCCTAAATGAAAGAAGCCTCAGTAGAGAAAGAAATATCTGGCATCATCTGTAGAAGATAAGCACAGGAAAGTTTTATTTGGGAAATAATTTCCATGTACTTTTCCGCCACCTGCATCTCTCCTGCTTTGCTTGAATATACGAAGTTACTCATTAATTCAGTCTCGATACCAACCACAAAGCTATATCTTAAAGGGTAAATAATATTTTTAACAAAGCCAGGAGTGCTGAGGGTTAGGAACATTGGCCAGAGCTCAAAAGATGTGTAATTTCCACCGGGAGGTGAATCTGTCATCATTTTTGTTTAATAGACATTGAAGATGAAAACAACAAATCTGGAAGAGAATCTACAAGCAGAAAAAATATGAACAGAGTAAGGAGGGTGAACTGAAACAGTGTTCAAAACGGACATTAGAAGACTATCAGTAATGGAATTTTAAGAAAGGCAAGGCCTCTAAAAGTTGAATACTTTCAACACAGACCAGTTCCTTGTGGGAGGATGGAAAATATCAAGCGTTGGGGAAGTTAATCTTAGCTCTTCCTCTGATTAACTGTATGACCTCAGGCTAGTCATCAAGCCATTTTTATCCCTATTGCCAAACTGGTCATCAGGAATACCAATAGGTCCAGTGACAGGCTGAAATTGCCTAAAACTAACAGTGCTACTCCTGTTACGCCATGATTTCCCTTTATGACAAAGGAACATTTAATGTCTCGGGACGTCTTTAACATTCAACGAATAGTGACTGAGTGTCAACCACGTGCTGGGCCCTGATCTAGACACTGGGGAGACAAGGGTGAGTGAGAGAAGGTCTAATTCAAGGAGTGTCATCCTAAAGGTGGGAAACAAATCATAAACAAGCAAATGGAGTAGAGTGTACCAAAGATACACAGGGTGATGGGACAGAAGGTACCAGAGGTTAGGAAGAGGCAAGATGGTAATGCTATAAATAGGGCAGTTAGGAAACTAAGAACGTGCAATTTAGGCTGAGATATGATGAAAGAGTGAGCTATGTAAAAAAACAAAAACGTGAAAGCTGATTGGCAGAATGGTTTGCGTAAAGGTCCTGAGGAGGGAAAGAGATTGGTGTGCTTGGGAACAGAAAGGTGACCAATGAAGCTGGCCTTTCTGGCCATACCAGGAGTTTGGGTTTTATTTTAAGTGAGCAGGAAGCTACTGGGGTGCCACGAAAAGTGGACTACTTTTCTCATTAAGCTTAGCCTTTTTAGGTACCAAAATGTTAGACCATTTTTTGACAGGAATTTCTTTCACATTAGATCACAGATTTTCTTTTCTGAAACTGAGGGTGCAGAGCTTAAATTTTTCTTGTTGACTTGGGCTCAGTATCCACTACTCTTTAGTACTGTCATCCACAGGGAGAACAGAGGCGTTTGAACCAAGATCACTGGGCTTTTACCATCCAACTTCTTTCTTCTTCCTCTACTACCAAAAGTCACTCTCACTCAGGTTGTCCCAGCTTCCTTATTGGAAACAACTTCAGCTATGACCGTCGGGCCATGCATTACACTGCCTCTTCTATGCAATCAAATGCACAGATTTTGTGACAGTTATTGCTGCCTAAAGGCTATTTCCATCACTAGGCCCTTGGAATACAAAGACAGATCAACCCCATATAGTTGCCTCTATTTCAAGGTTCATAAAAGTGTCACAGATGCCAGGGTTTGTCCAAAGTGGGGCCACCAGATCAACTGGATATGGTAGGCAGAATTCTAAAGACGGCTCCCCCAAGACTTCGGTCCTGTGGTTGTTCAAACACTAGTCTAGGTACAACTGTGACGGAGTTTTCCCAATTAAAGTCCCAAGTCAGCTGAACTTAAGACACAGAGATGATCTGGATGGGCTTAATCTAATCACGAGTCCCTTAAAAGCAGAGAGTATTCTCAGGCTGGCAGCAAAAGAAAAAGAGAGAGTCAAAGTATAGGAAGGATTCCACATGCTGCTGATGTCTTTAAAATGGAAGATGCCACGTGATGAGGAATGAGATGCTGCCTCTGGATGCTCGAGTGGGCCCCGGCTGACGGCAATGTGGCGACTGTGGACTCAAGTCCTACAAACACAAGAAACTGAATTCCGCCCATCCCAGGGTTGAGTTTGGAAGAGGACCCTGAATCCACAGGAGAACACAGTCAGCCATCACTTTGATTTCAGCTGGAGCAGAGAACCCAGACACACCATGCTGGATTTCTGGGCTTCAGAACTATGAGCTGATAAATGGGAGTTGTTTTAAGCCCCGTTTGTGGTGATTTGTTACAAAGCAATAGAAAATTAATATACTGGGTGAAGCAGGTATCCAGTCTGCCAAATAATGACGAAATGAATAAACAGATGAGCTCTCACTATACCATTCCTACAAATGTCCATGTAAGAGCACAGCATAATGAAAAGCACATAAAATTAGGAGCCAGCAGCCCTGGGGTCTAGTCCTGGCTCTGCCACTAAGTACTTGCAGGATTCAGCATGGAATTCATTCTCCTTCTTGGCCTTTCTTCTACAAATGAGGGAAATGTTCAAGCTGACTGTTAGGGTCTCCTCCAGCTCTGACATTCTGTGAGATGAACCATTCCTTATTACACAAGAAAAGTGAAAAGTGAACTAAAAACAAACGTGCACATTTTTCTCTATTACTTTACTTTCAAATGATACTCATCTTTTCCTGCGTACTAGTGTACCTGTGTCTCGGGTCACAATATTTAAAGAAGGTTGCGGAACAAAAATCTGCAATACTTCTCGTTGTAAATATATTCAACATATGATTGCCGCATTTATTTTTAGCACTGGTTGTAAGAGCACCTCAGAGGTGTTTCAATATCATAGTTAACTAAATATTTAGGCAGTCTACACAGCTCATCTTTGTGTGAAAGCTGAGTCAACACAATCCTAAAACTTATTTAAAACACAATCTGGATGTCAAATTAGGGGTTGCGGGGAGGGAAGACAGATATCTAAATACACAACTTAAAGCCTAAACAATGTTCCCTGAATGAAAAATGACCGTACATGTTTGGGGGCCTCTGTTCAAATTCTCATATCTATCCTTTGAATTTATCACTACTGACTCATATTTTAAAACAAACAGAGAGAGAAGGGCCCTTACATATATTCCCCTCTTATTTCAAATGTACTCATGCCATGTTAAAGTTGCAAGTCATTCCAAACTGAAACACTATGAAATAAAAGTCTCTCTAGAAAAGCTGTGTGGAGCTTATGTCGCGGTTCAAGTACTTTTCCACATTGGAAACCTGAGCATGTGCGAATGAAAAGATAATGTGTGAAAGTGGGAGGAATTATTGTGGGGAGAAGACAGAGAGAGAGAGAGAGAGAGAGAGAGAGAGAGAGAGAGAGAGAGAGAGAGAGAGGGAGAGGGAGAGGGGGAGAGAGAGAGAGAGAGAGAGAGAGAGAGGGTTTTGCTGTGTTTAGATAAGCACAAGTCTCCTAAGCAGTTCAATTGCTAAATTCTCTGCACTTCAAGCTGAACTCTGAGTTGTGACGTAAGAGTGCTGGAGGACTTCCTATAAAAAGCAGGGTGCGCTGCAATAAAAGAAGATACTTCCCAATACAGGGCAGCAGGGAATAAGAATAGGGCAGCACAGAAATCTAGATCAAACCAGAAAAGAGACCCTTCTTAGGGAGGAGGACCTGCCTGTCTGCGTGCACTGTGTGCATATATCAGAAGGAGGGCCTCGTTATCACAGGATAATTGGTACAAAATCAAAGCCGCAAGGTGAATATCCCTAACATGGGGACCAACATTTTATGATCAAATGGGGGTCTTAGGTGGGGGTGAGGGGGTTGATCAGGACTTTATCTAGAAAAATGAAATAACAAATAATCAAAATAAGCTTCCTTTATATAAGATTTAAATTTTTTAAAGAAGTTTTTAGAAAATCCCAGATTCATTAGCTTTTACATTCATGATAAAGTTGTATTTTATTTTATTTTTTTACTTTTTATATTTTATTTTTGGTTGTGTTGGGTCTTCGTTGCTGTGCATGGGCTTTCTCTAGTTGCGACGAGCTTGGGCTACTCTTCGCTGTGGTGCGCGGGCCTCTCATTGCAGTGGCTTCTCTTGTTGCAGAGCACAGGCTCTAGGCACACAGGCCTCAGCAGTTGTGGCACGCGGGCTCAGTAGTTGTGGCTCACGGGCTTAGCTGCTCCGCGGCATGCGGGATCTTCCCAGACCAGGGCTTGAACCCATGTCCCCTGCATTAGCAGGCAGATTCTTAATCACTGCACCACCAGGTAAGCGCCAAGATTTAACTTATTTCACCTGTGCACGAAATCTTAACAGACTGTTGATGAGAAGTAAAACTTTTCAGACAAGATGCTCTGATAATGCCGTAAGATAGTCTTTAAGTTCAACTTTAACTGCACAATAAAAAAGATGGTCATCACTGCATTTAAGAGCCTCATCAATTTTCGCAAGGTCCATTCTTAATTCTTTGATTCAAATCATTCTCATTCCAAGTATCTAGCAAGTTGCCATCCTCAGGTGTTTTCTCCTCATCAGCTGCTAACTGGTCTAACATCCCCAAGTCCTCCTTTGTCTATGACCAGGCACAAGACTCAAAAAGGTCTCAATACCACTCGATATGACTCAATACCACTTCCGTAGACTTCATAAAATCCTGCAGCTTTTGTGAGATTTACAATTTCCCTGTGCCCTGCTTTTGAATATTTATCTGCCATTCAGAGTGAGACCAGGACACAGACAAGATATCTCACAACAAACAAAAGTATGAAGGGAGGAGGACAATGGGTTAAGCTGTGACTAATTTTATTACTGGTCTGTCATCAGTGAATGTTTTCAATGAATCCTAACCTCCGCTTCCATAGGTAAGCTCCTAACTTCAGGGACTCACATAATGAAAACACAGACAAATACCCCTACCCGTATAATTGTGCCTAAAGCCGTGCCTAGCTTCATTATGTAGTGTGGGTTTAAGCATTCCCAACGAATCCTCAGTTGTCTTCTACAGTAATAAGTACAAGAAGCCCTCCAGAGGCTGTTCTAAACAAGTAACTGGGCTGGCTGGATTCCACTCCTTGCCAAAGCCAGGATTCTGGCATTCCGAGTGAGCCAAGCCGAGGAAGCAGCAAGCTTTACTAGGATCCACTGAGTATGCTGCATGGTGCACGGGGACAGCCTGAGACGTGTCCTGGCCAGAGAGACAGGCTTCGAGGACACTAACATCTGGAACCGGTCATCGTCTACTTCCACTCTCCCTTTTAGAGGCCTACGGAGTGTTTAGCGTTACTAACCTAAACAAGGTTCCTGACACAAAACACTGCAAGATGTCTTCTTCAGTCATTCCTTGGACAGCTTCCCCCACAGGGTCAAACGAGGACATGCTATTCTACAATGTGTGGTGCTGGAGATTTGAACCTGGGCGTTTGCAGAGGATCCATAAATGCCCGTTAATATGATGCCAAGACTTCTTATTTGGATATATTCATTTTTCACATAGTCCACAGTATCCATTGGATTTTTAAAACAGTCTCTCATCTCCCTCCCCTGTTCCAATACCTCCTGTCTACATAATTTTCCTCCAGGCCAATCCCAGTACGTCACTAGGAGTTTATATATAGACCATATTTCCTCAATTCTAGACACTTTTTTCCCCTGAAATTGGAATGCATCTCACAAACCTTGTTTATATTTAATAAAATGTTTCCTTCTTGCTCGCCGAAAGTGATTATTAAACTGACAGTGTGCCTCTGAATTGATGTCATTTCATCTATATAGGAATTAGCCCTGTATCAAATATATCAGTAAACTGGTAAATTGCATGTTCCTAAACAAACAATAAAAAAACCAAAAAGCCTAAGACGGATACTTCAGTGTCCCCATGAGGACACAGGGTGGGCATCAAAACACCTGAAACACAACTGAGCTGATGTCCTATCACCACTGGATACTAGTCAAGTTTCAAGCACTTTCTCAATCTATCCTGAGTGGTCTACGTCCCAGATACTGTGCTATTGGAAAAAGTTACTGATCTAGGCAGGAAGACCTGACAAGTTCCTAAGAGGGAGGATACAGAGATCCCAAAGGGAAGCCGGTAGGCTGAACTAATAAGGAAGCTGAGTGTGTTTAGGACAGAAAGAAAAGAGACCCGGGGAGAAAACAGGCCCAAATGAATGACTCCAGAAGGGCTGAGGTTGCATAGAGGGTAATTCATCAACTTGTTAGAAAACACATTATAACACAGAGGAGAGGTATCCTTGTGAATTTTCAATTATAAGAACAAAGGGACTCTACCAGAAGCCAAGAAGGCTGATGTAGGGACTCTGACATCAGGAACAGAGGAAAAAACGCATAGCCTGATCTGAGCTCTAAGTTGGTGAACATTATAATAAGTCCTCAGAAAAAAATCCCATTTATGGGGCTTAACATTCTTCTACTTCCCAGGAAGAGTGCAATTAACAGATCTTGACTACTGTCTGGTAGTCTGTAATAACCACCCCAAAGTCTAGATGGCCTTTCCCAGAGATGGGCTGCAGAACTAGAACATGGAGTGTTCGCAAATCCCTTGTAAGAGCCCCTTTGTTTAAACGACACTTGCTGGCCTTGTACCATGTGTAAAAGGATAGGTGGAAACATGCCCCTCAGTGGTCTGAAGGTTCTGCAGGAATCTCTTATACCAAACTGAGACAGCTCTGTAGCCCCATCCCAGGTGGACAGTTGAAGCTCACCTTCAGGCAGAGGGAATACCTAGTCACAGCACCTTACAGCAAAACTCTTTTGGCTGGTCTCTTGTCAACTGGTACTCCATCATAAGTCCCACCTCACAAAAAATAAAAAGAGAATTAAAGGACAGTCCTGTCCATATAAGACAGGCTGCCTCAATTTTGGCAAGTCCTGAAATACTGAACTAGCAGGACACAGACAGTGTCCCCCAGGGTCAGGACTTGAAGGGCCAGCCAGTTAGAGAGGATGGAGGTGGTGAAACCAGCAGGTGCTTGAAATAGGCTGGCAAAAGCTCCCAACTTATGGGAAATGAGGCTCTGAAGCTATGAAACACCACATCCATAAACATTTGGTGCACAGAGACTCTCTTGCGTGGAGGTTTTAAAAACAAAAAAAGTTGTTAAGTTTAAAACAACTAGCCACTGTAGTGCACAGGACTGGAAAAAGGTATGACAAGAGATGGGAAAAGGGAACTATTTATGGCAGGTGTCTACAAGGGCAGGTGTCTAATCTGTTGGCTTGTTAATTAATTCTCTCAATGCCTACATAGTGGCTGTACATACTTGATACCCAATACATGTTCACTGACGTGAACTCCAGAAGCTCAAAATGTTGAAGAGCAGCTTACATCCTCTCATGTGTCAATGAAGGAGAGTGACAGTGGGGAGGGACATCCTGGGTGGTACGGGGTGCTCAGTTTATCAAGTTACACCACAGCACAACTTCAGTGCACTGGCTGGGGCAAGGTGTTAAAAGCTACATCCTCCTCTCCGTGCCATCTGGCTGCTACCATCTTAATAAAAACACACAAGCAAGTACAGTAACTGCCAAGTGCCAATGGGATCTCTATCATAAGTAGGCCTAGGATAAGTTGAACTAAAACAAGGGCAGATTCGCAGACCTTACAATCATGAAGTTGACTTCCTTGGTCAATAACTCAGACTGGCTGTCAATGCCAGAAACACAACACTTTGAAAAAAAAACAATGCAACCAAATAAGAAATAACATGCAGAAAAGGAAGAATCACGTTAAGGATTTCTTCTTTGAACTGGGAATAGAAACTGAAAGGAATAGTTGTTCAGGAAAAAGAAAATGCAATGGTGATTCTACTTTTCTTGCAAGCATAACTTTTTCAAGCTATTCAAAAATTAAAAAAAAAAAAATCACACCACTAGCCTGAGTATAATTGTTAATTGTGGCAGCCACAAAAAGGAAAATGCAAGTACTAACCAAAATGAGGTAAATATCGGTATCAACCTAACACAGAAGCCCAATGGTGTGACTGAAAACTACCCCCCAGTGCATGTGTGTACCCTCTCTCCCTCTGCCTCCGGTTCTCTGCCTGTCACCCTCCCTCCCTCTTTGTTTCTCTCGCACACAAACACACACACACTCACTCTTCAAAGTTCGCCCTTTGTATAACTCATCTATAACAGAAATGTGGTTATATTTTATCTCTGGGCAAGCTCAAAATGCAAGCAGACAGTAGACAAATGCACTTAGCAGTAAAGCCTTCCAAAGTCTCCTTCATGGACCCAGACCAAACAATATGCCATTCCTTCACTGGGTATTAAGAAGAGAGAGCTGGGACTTCCCTGGCGGTCCAGTAGTTAACACTCAGCACTTCCACTGCCATGGGCCCAGGTTCAATCCCTGGTCAAGGAACTAAGATCCCACAAGCCGTGCAGTGCAGCCAAAAAAAACAGCAACAAAAAGAAAAAAGAGAGAGAGCCCTCCCCCAAATATTTATCCTCATGAAACAACCAGGTCCACGTGAAATGACCAGGTGGCAGTGGACCACAGTGCCCCCTGACAAACTAAGAAACGCTATGAGCGTTTTTCCTTAGCACCTCACATACAGACATCTTGCATGCCACTTCAGAGGATTCACAGACATTACTGTCACACCCCTCCTCTAGTCCATCCTCAGACCCCAGAGTTAGCATCCCTGTTCACCGCATCAGTGGAAGTGACTCAAGTTCTAGCTACCTCCTCACACTTCAAACTTGCCTTCTGTGTCTAATTCCTCTGCTTGTACCAATCCTCTGTGGACTGTGATGAGTCCACAGACCAAGTCAACTACATGGTAGATGGAGTTTAGAACAATCTACTGAACAGTCTTCAACCCAGTAAGAATACTGACTAACACACCTACCCAAAGAAATAGCACACATTCCGTTTATGGTGAGAGTGATAATGGCTCTGGTCCTGAGCCCGCTCACACGGAGGAAAGTATTAATCGCTAGGCCTTTGAGCCCTTTGCCAAAAAGACGGGACAGTAGTACACCCTAAGTAGCCCCATCATTCTGTCTGCCAAGATACTTCAGTGGTATCTGGAAATTAAACCTCAGGACACTTCCGTGCTTGCTTAATGTACTGTTGCCATGTTGACATAAATGAACAAAACTGGCCTGACAAATTGAGAATCACATTTTTAGTCCCAAGGTTTTTTGTTTGTTTGCTTTTTAGTATTATTATTTTTGCTTTCTTGCTTTATATCCTATTCCAAACTCTGCTCCAAAAAATAAATAAAAATAAGCACATCATACTTAGGTTTTTATAAATCATTATAGTTCCACTGACTATAACTAACCCAAAAGGCAGTCAGTCTACAGTCGGGATAGATCTTGCAAGTCTCTAGACAATGACCTAATCTATGGGCAGGCATATATAAAATCTAAAAGTCTCTAGAATTCACTTTTAAGTGGACAGCTAATTTTTATAGAATTAATGTGAAACAGTGTGTTATCTCCTCGAGTCTCATAAGTACTATTACTCTCCCCAGTTTACAGTACTGTTACTCTTCCCAGTTTACAGAAGGTTCAGAGATGTTAGGTAAGTGGTTCAAGGGTCCATGGTAGAATCAGGATTCAAATTCAGATTGGCTGACTCCAAAACCCATGCATTTAATACTTTTCCTCCTACCAGTAAAGTGAACTAGGACAGTAGGAATCCACTTTCATACACAGTGAAACCCATTTGTGGAATTACAATAAATGACTATTGCCAGCTTCTCTATTGTACCTTATTATTGCAGGTATGTGTGTACATGCACGCATGTGCATGTGTATATACACACGCACGCACACACTTTTGCTTAGGGTATATATTTTTTATGTTATAAATAAAGGGCCAAAGTAAAGAAATCATCTCAGGAAATGGAAGGCTAAGGTCAGCCCTAACCTGTCACTCTTAGCTTCTTCAGCATGGCCACAAGGATGCTAGTGGTCACAGGTTCTCCTACAGCATGGCAACCTGACCACTAAAAAACATAGCTCTGAGCATAATTATGCATTCTGCATAAATTAAAGGAAGGCCAGCAGCAAGAAGATACACACACACACACACACAATACATACACAAGTACATGGATATACTAATATTATATATACATATGTGTGTGTATCTATCTATCTGTATATAGATAGATAGATACACATATGAATCCTAACTTATTGTTAGTGCTACAGACAGTATACAACAGTTAGAATATTACGAACTTCTCAACCAATTCCAGATCTTTGGTCTCTAATAAGCCTTCTAACCTGAGACTTTCTCTGATTCAGGACACTGACTTCTGCCACATACCAACAATCACTAAGAAATGGAGAAGAACTCCTGAGCAGCACGGAAGTAAATGTAGTTAAATGCAAAGCCTGTGGCTAAAAAGAGGAACACACTCCTGGGTATTCTTTTCTTCATTCATTCATTCAAAAAATATTTATTCAACATGGATTCCCAATCAATATGCTCTGTGATATTTGGCCTGGGGCTCTTCTAGTACTAGAGATATAGGGAAGAACAAGAACACCAAGATCCTTGCCTTCGAGGATTTCTATTTAGAGGGGCCCAATAGTGACCAGAACCCAAGACATTCAACAAATGAATTCAACTGTAGAGTACATAACAGAACCCAGCTCAACTCACCGCCCCCCAGTTAATTCAATGAGTCATGAGTGCTTATTATGCACTCCAACCACTAAGCACTATAGGTAAATAATATTAAAGACAGAAAGACTGTAATCGCTCTCTGCCATAAGTAAGTCAACATCCTCCTGAGATGACAACACACAGAGGTATGAACTAGGTGGAGAAAGTGCCAAAGCCAGGTGTCATATCCATCCAGATGTCTGGCAGAGCCAACAAGCACTAGGAGAAATATGGCATTCATTTCTGCAAAGTAGTTCCAAGAGGGAAAGTTAAAAAGTACTCCAACATATTTCAACACTAAGCATCCCCTCCCCACAAATAAAAAGACAAAACCAAAAAATCCACGTCTGTTTACGCCAAGAATGTTGATGATTTCCTTAGTCTGGCGGAAGTAAAGCTCTCTTAAGATTTATGGTAAAAGCAAAACTAATTAGCAATGATTAATTATAAGAGGGCATGTTTCTAAATCTGAGGAATCTTAGCTCAGCTTCTGGCTCCCCTCACCCCCTTCTCTTTTTGCCTTTAAAAATAGAGGTGAAGATGGGGGGAAACTTGCTTTTCTGGGCATTTGGTCAAGACCACACAGCACGCGGGAGCCATGGCAGCTGGCCGGGGCCTGGCTGGGGCCACTCTCCTTCTGCTCGGCCTTTGGCTGTAACCATTAGACCACACGTCTGTGCTATTTTCCCAATGACCAAAAGGAAACATGTTTAAAACCATATTAGAAAAATGGCTTTACTTTTCGGATTTGTTTACTTGTTCTGGTGTTTTCTTCCAGGATGGTGGGCCAGGATTTTGGGGAACACACCTAAAAAGAATGCAGTCACAATGGTATCATGAGCCTTCCTAACTTGACCACACTGGAGCCCGATTCAGCAAACCCAAAGATAATCTCACAAAAAATGCTTATCTTGTTCCACACCTCACCACAACCTAACTCGCAGACCTCCTAATATTCAAAATGCCTCCAAATTCTTCTTCTGTCCATATATTTCTAAAAAATACCACCCTTGACTTAAATCACTAGGAAATATGACCACTTTCTGGCTTTTAGGGTATAAGAGAAGGCTGCAGAAATAGACCTAAGAACACTTCAATCATTGTTCAAATGAACAAAGTCATTCAAAAAGAAACCTCTCTTTTATTGACTGCCTTTCCTGCAGAAGAAAAAAAAAAATTGAAACTACTCCAACCATAATGTCCACTCCCATGAATCCCTGCCATGATATCTGAAAGAAGGCCAATAGTAATTGGTGTTGCTGTGAGATGCAGGGGGTCCTGCTACGGAATGTCTATTAAGACCATACCTCTGGATGCCTGCTGATGGTAATGTTCCTTTAAAAAGCCAAACCTCTAAACTGTTCCAGGTTAAATGAAACTAAGGAGATGTGACATGGTGGAAACCTGGATTAGAAAAAAATATTTTAGTGGGCCAACTGGCAAAATTTGAGATCTGTGAAACAGATAATAATATTGCATCAATGTTAATTCCCTGGTTTGATAATTATACTGCGGTTATGAAAGATGTAACATTTGGGATACCTGTGTAAAGGGTACTCTGGAATTCTCTGTACTATTTCTGTGATATTTTTATAAGTCTGAAACAATGTTAAAATGAAAAGTTAAAAAAAGCTAACACACAAAAACACACACACACACACACATACATACAGCCTCTGATAAATTCTTGACTTGCAAAAACATCATCTTGCAGATAGAGGAAACAAAATAGGGAACTTTTAATTTGGCCTTAATTCTGACACAAATGAAAAACTAACTGGCGACAGAAACCTTCAGAGTTAGAGCCTCGCCTATGCCAACCTCTTCAGAGAAGGTCAAGCAGTAGTTAACCTAGGCCACAAAAATGGAGGAAAGGGGCTTCCCTGGTGGCGCAGTGGTTAAGAGTCCACCTGCCGATGCAGGGGACATGGCTTCATGCTCCGGTCCGGGAAGATCCCACGTGCTGCGGAGCGGCTGGGCCCGTGAGCCATGGCCGCTGAGCCTGTGCGTCCAGAGCCTGGGCTCCGCAACGGGAGAGGCCACAACAGTGAGAGGCCCGTGTACCACAAAAAAAAAAAAAAAAAAATGGAGGAAAGAACTACCAGAAAATATGAAATTATGTGTAGCATTAACAAAATAGGGAGAAGGAAGAATAGTGACTGCCCTCTAGAATATAGAGTGGCACGCATCTTCTATCTCTTTTCTATCTCTTCTCAGAGATGGACCCACAGGCAAAAGGGCTGAAAGGGACTCACACACTAGCCAGGTGGAGGGGCACACTATCTCCGGGCTCTTGGCTGACAGCCCTTGTAGCTGTTAGAGACTGTAGCTCCCATGGCTCCTTGAGAAGACAGGAAGATTTTCAACCTGGGAGTTAGACGGGCCTTGTTAGCACCTGGGGGCGTCTGACAGGTTGCTGACCGCTGCTGGAGTACAGAGGTGCAGGCAGCCTGAGGTCCCCATTCAGATCGTGCAGTCTCATGGACCTAGAGAGCAGCAGCTCAGGTGGACCTAAGAAGTACCCTTTATATTCACCACTCTCAACCTGAGCAGCAGGGGTTGGTTGCCAACAAGAATGAAGTGAAAAAGTCCTATCAACCAAGGAAAGGACACCTGAAAAAGTTCGGTTTCTACCATGGGCTTTAGAAAACAGAACTAAGAGAAATGACGGGTGTGATCCCAAGGCCAGAAATTTGAAAAAGAAATACTACTACTACTACTACTATATATAGCATGAATCATGTGCCACTGTTCTATGTACTTTACATACATTACTGTATAAAAAAGGAGAAATACGTACGGCTGGGAAACATGAGAAAAGATTTTCAATCCCATTAGTTTTTTGTTTTTTGTTTTTTTTTTTTTTGCGGTACGCGGGCCTCCCACTGTTGTGGCCTCTCCCGTTGCGGAGCACAGGCTCCAGACGCGCAGGCCCAGCGGCCATGGCTCACGGGCGCAGCCGCTCCGCAGCATGTGAGATCTTCCCGGACCGGGGCATGAATCTGTGTCCCCCGCATCGGCAGGCGGACTCCCAACCACTGCGCCACCAGGGAAGCCCTCCCACTAGTAACTTTGAGAAATGCAAATGAGACAATTCTCCACCATCAGATTGACATACATGTACATACACACAGAGACCCACAATAATACAGTACTGGCAAAGGTGTGGAAAAAATGGGTACCCTCATAAGATGGATCATAATTTAGTACTTTTCTGTGGAGAGAGTAATTTGTCAATATCTATTAAAACATTAAATGTGCATATACCATTCAACCAGCAATTCCATTTGGTAAGTATCCTAGAAAAATGCTCAAATAGGTAGATGGTAGGGCAGTGATCTGAGGCTTGCAGAAAATGCTAAAGACAAGCAAATGGGCCTTTATGTTCTATGTAGACCCAAAAAATGAACAAAGAAGTGAGAATATTAAACAGTGGATCTGTGCAGGTCTATAAAGGTAGGTGGGGAATCACCAAGGAACAGCTTCAGTTTAGAACACATCACACCAAGCCAATACTTTCATTTTCCTTAGGTTCATTCATCTGATTATCTGACAAGCGGATACTAAACACTTACTCTGTGCCAGACACTATGTATAAAAGATATAAAAACCTTTAAAAAAAAAAAGTGACAGTGGTCTTGTCCTCTGGAAGATGGTTATCCAAGCAAGAGGACCGATAGTAATCAAATAATCACACTAATCGATGTACAACTATAAGCTGGGACAAGGGCTTGGAAGTCAGGAAGAAAGTCTCTCAAAACATCTTTGCAAAGAAATGGAGAAATGGGGTCCATAGACAGCATACAAGGGTCCATGAACTTCAATGGCAGGGGGAAGAAAATAAACCTTTATTTACATTAGCCTCTAACTGAAATTTAGCATTTCCTTCAAATATGAACGTGGGAAACAACCACATTAGTGTTAGCAGTATCTGCAACTTTGTCACCAGTAGAAATCACAGATATTTCATGTTACTGTTGCTGCAGGTAACTTGAAATATCATTTATATAAGTTGTCAGACTGCCCTCATATCTTATTATTTACTGTGTTAATAAAGAAGTATATATTTATTATATCACAAATGGTTTTAATATTTTGATAACTATATTTCTATATTTTTTCCTTTGTAAGCCATATATTTTATACATTTAAAAAATTACTCTGAGAAAGGATCTAGAGGCTTTACCTGATTGCCAGATGCATCCATGGCACAAAAAAAGATTAATGGTCACTCAGCTAAATTCTGGTACAAGTAAGTGGATACGTATCTAAATGAACTATACAATCAAGAAATTCAAATAACTTCCAATCCACCCACACAGTCTCAAGTAACGCAAGCAACATGGTTCGCGAAGGAAAATAACCTCAGTCATCCTCAACCCTTCCCCTTAGTTTTGCCTCTAGTTTTTCAACAAGTATTTGCTGAGCGCTTACACTGGGCCAGCCGCTGTGCTCAGCAATGGGGAAACTGCAGCAAACAAATGAAATTTCTGTTAATGTGGCCCTTCCTCATCTTGGTATCCTCATTGTTCATCAAGGTAATTGGTGGACAATCTATAGATGTTTGCTAAATGCTAAAAGAAGAATGCTTAGGACCTGAGTAAGCACCACCAGTGTGTTATTAAAGTGTAAGGTTCAAGCCAAAATCTTCTGGCCACCAACATTTCCATTTCTTAGAAGAGTTTCATCAACTCTCCATCACAAAACAATTTCACCTAACCTCCTCCTCTTTTCTCCCAACTTGTAGCTCAGGTTCCTCAATTAACTATTCTATGATTTTCATGAGAAACTGTTCTTCTAAAGGACATCTAACCAAAGGGAACAAGGAAAGATGTGAATATTACTAAATTTCTTCTAAGACTTGAGCACACTGGTGTGATAGTATAGGTACTGTTATGAATTCTACCTATATAAAAACACTCACATGATTCAAAGATGAAGCTTGCAACCAGCTTCTTAACTCAGTAAGAGAAAAAGAAACACAAACAAGTAACATGGAGGTATAATCCAATTTCCCAGCAGCTTGGGGCTGAGTGGGGGTGGGAGGTGGGGAAATGGAAAGTAAATTAGGAACCTTGCTTTCACACGCTTCATCAGTTCACTCTATGTGACATTACAAAGAGAGCTTTCACAAAACGGGCGGAAGTATCCTTCCAAACCACCCTTCTACTCAGAAAGAAGTGAGACCTGCATCACCACACAGGAGCTTAGCAATTCCACCCACAGCTTCCTAACCATCCATACTCCTTGGATTGCTTATTTTACTAAGAAAGGAAAATGTAAGCATCAGCAGTAGAGTGATGAGCTGAGCCTGGCATACAACTGGGATTACAAATTACCAGGCCTGGGCCGCATCACAGCAAATGAGGCTAAAGATTACTTCATGCTTGTCCAACTCATAGCCTGAAAGTTCAGACTGACTGCTAAATGAAATTACATTTTCCATGCTAGTGAAAGCAGTCCCTGCCCTGCACTCTGGCGAGCCCGGGCAAGGCGGGTAAGTAAACTCTGTGTTTAAATGAGCCAAGTAATTTAGAAACGAAGCTAGAAAGAGAATCCAGGTATCCCTGCCCCTGCTCTCCAAAAAGATAATAGTAAGAACTAACTTTTAAAGAGCACTTCACCATGTAGAGGCCTTGTGCTAAGCACTTTACCTATAGGTTGGTCCTTACAAAACAATCTTATAGAAAGATACTATTATCATCACCATTTTGTAGGCAAAGAAACACACTCAGAGGGACCAGGTCATTTTCCAGTGTTAGAGAGCTATTAGTGGTGAATAGGAATTTAAAGCCAGGCTGCCTGAGCCCACATTCTTAACCACCATGACATTCTGCCTCTGACCACGGGATCTCATCTGAACGGTCATCAATCTTATTTTTTCCTTTAAAAAACAGCTCACTCTTTTGGATATCAGGTGCAGACTGTAAGATGTAATGCAACTGCCCATTTATTCTATGAGTTCTTTAAGAACTCACGGACTGGAACTTGGGCTTAGCAGAGAGAGGTTGAGAGAAGGGCACACTTTGCTCAGTCTCAAAGTCCACAAGGACTAAAATGGAAGATTTCTTTAAAATGGAGGTGAGCAGTAGGAAGCCATGCTGTCTTGTCCACTTGCTAGAGGAGTGGTTTTTCCTTAGTCTCCCCGTTTTTCCCTTCTTCCATAGCAGCAGCCACAACAGAGGAGCTCCACTTAAAAAGGATGGGTAGATGCCATTCAACTACGACTTCCTAATAATTCAGCAGTGCATAGGTTGTAGTAAAAAGAGCACAGAGCTGGAAGCTAGGAGACCTGGATAACTGACCCAAGATCAACCACTGACTGGCCTTTTCAGGTAGTGTTCCCGCTTATTTAAATAAGGGCGTGATACTGGCCTGGCTGTGAGCTTCATTCTGCTGCACAGTTAGGAGGTTGAGCCATATGAATTCGCCAATATCTGGCCATTTTTGACTTACAAAAGTGGCAATTTCATAGCTTCAAACGAATATATGTATTTACACACAATCTCTGATGCTACACCACCTGTTTCTTCCCTCTTAATTTAATTCCACATAATTCTGGCATCTGCCAACTTTCTAACTTTCTGGATGTCAAAAGAGATTCAAGTACTGGCTCAAAGTGGAGAAATATTTAATTTTACTAAAGAATCTTTGGGTGTGAAGGAAGACTAATACCTCTAAAATAAGGAGGTAAGAGAAGCACTTCCAGACACACGCCACTAATCACAGCTGCGGGAATATGTGGGAACACAGTTTAAAGATTAGAGTGGTCCAGGTTCTGAGACTCCAGGTTACCCTATTAGTCCCAATGACATGCTGAGTCATCTTCCCATATGGGGGAGAGAGAATAATAAATACATCAAGTTGGGTGTATACGTGTTGGTAATGACGGTAGACTGGTACTGATTCTAATCTGCTTGTTTAATTTAGTGAACATGCTATGAGCAATATACAAAGAGAAAAGGAGAGAACTTCAGTTACAAGGAGCCAAGAGAAAGGAAATTTGCTGTCTCTAAAATTTCTCCCGGTTGCAGTATTTATGCAGCTTGAACTAAGGTTCTGTGTCCCATTTAATATGGAATGTCTATTCTCAAGCCTGAGACAGTGGCCACAGAATATTAAAATGAAAGCTTATGTGGCTGGAATGGTGACTCTATAGCTTGTCAGCCCAGATTTAGTAGAAAGTGAAGAAAATCCAGCAGAATCATTTCCACATCTGTAGGTCTTTTTTCTTTTCTTACCCTACTGCACTAGCTAGGACTTCAAGTACCATGCTGAATAAGAGTGGTAAGAGTGGACATCTTTGCCTGGTTCCCATTCTTAGGGAGAAAGCATCTAGTCTTTCACCATGAAGTATGATGTTCAGGGTAAACTTGTGGTTTTCACTCCTGGCCAAGTATCAAAGAACAAGCTCTCTGAACTGAAAATTTAATGGAGTATAGATATCAGAGTTGGGAGAAACTGTGTCATTTTTGTCTACCTCATGTCTACTGCCCTTCCTCACATAACAATACTTTGATTTCTCCTCAGGGGAAGCCAACCTTCCTCCACCGTTTATATAGTTCTAGTGCAGTGGGCGGGTGAGTCACATCTGGTCAATTCACCTATCCCATCCTCTAGTCCAAGTATTTAGTCCACTAAAATTCAAATATGGGACTTCTTTGGAATTATTAGGCAAAGTTCTCTTTCTACTATACTTAGAGACCAGGGATATCAGGCCATGACTGAAATTTGGCCTTCTACCGGTTTTTATAAATAAAGTTTTATTGAAATGCAGCCACACTCATTCATTTACATATTGTCTATGGTTGCTTTTGAGCTACAAGAGCAAAGCTGAATAGCTGCCATAGTGTCTATGCAGCCCCCAAAGCTTAAACTACTTACTATCTGGCCCATTACAGAAAAAGTTTCCTGGCTCCTGTTCCTGATAATAAGATATAAGCCTGGAACAGTTAGGAAGCATATCACCACTACATAGAAAGAACCTCTTGGAAATGAAGCCAACACAAAAGAAGAAACCAACTCCAAATATTATGGAAGCCCCTGGATTCAGATGGTCCAGAACTACTATATCCCAATATTTTTCAGTTATGTAAGCCAATGACTCCAGCTTTTTCTCAGACAAATTTGAATTGGGTTTCCTTCATTTGAATTCGAATTCATCACATGGATCAAAACCATAATGCTCATTATAGAAACACAACTCTAATTTCTTCCTCCATTACATATCCATCAATAATATAAAGACATTTGACTTTTCTTTAGACTAGAATGTCACTGGGTGCTAAAAACTGTAATTTATTTAACAATTAACTAAAACATTGTAAAATCAACTGATTTGGGGTTCATTTACAGGTTTTTTTCCCAACCAACCATTCTGAGGTGTTATTGAACAATGCAAGAACAAAAAGGGTGGAAACCAAGATTACCAATGGCTCCAAAAGAAAAAAAAAGGAAATAAAATACCCAACGCTTAATAATCAATCACAGAACAACCGAGCTGTAAGTATAAAAACAAAAGATAGGTGCTGCCATTAACATCTCCCTGAAGTAAGGGAAATACTCTAAGATCAGCTAGAGAAAGAGGTTTCTGCTCCCTTACCAAAGCCAAAACTCCCAAGGGGACAGCTTTAACTAATTAGGGAGATGGTGATTAAAGCCGGAGCTGCTAATTGTCCACTGGGTATATACCTCCGGTAATGCTCCCTAGAGGCTCTCAGCAATGGGAGACAAAATCAGGCCTAATATTCCTGCCAATTATACTGTCATCCCATTTCTGTATTTCTCTCTGTCTTTAAGAAACTTAAAAGCACACGGAGGTGTGGTTTTCAATGCAAACTCTATGTTGCTAAGAGGAAATAAATTTATATTATGTTTAGAAAACAATTATTTGTGCTTAAACTTGTTTTAATGTGCACATTCTGGAGCAAGGAGATGTCTCTCTCAACAGCACACTTTCCATCTGCAGAGGCCAGATGTTAATCTACGGGAAAACTAAGGTGGTTAGTAAGAAAACCAAGCATATGCAGACAGAAAGCAAATATCAAGTGGTGGGAGAGGGAGGTGGGGAGGCTTAAAACGCAGTGAGTGGAGCAGTTTTAGAACTCCAGCTTATCGGAGGGAACACACACACACACACATACACACACACAAAAGTGGGTTTTTCATTCATACGAAGAATAGTATGCCCTGAAAGGATTTTTCTTCCTGGGTATTTCCTCCCCTATGAGTTGAAGAAACATTCAAGAGAGTCAGAGAAAGTACTGTAAAAATGTACTGAGCGAGGACTCTTAGAAGGCAATTTGACATTTTACCTCTATTAAAGATGAAAACCAAAGACATTTAGGGCTAGATATGGGTTCTAATTCTAGCTTTGCCACTGTGGTGGAAACTGTGAGCCACCCCACAGTTTCTGTTCTTCCTCCTTGAAGTGATAAGATCCCCTGGGCACCGGCTGGGCCCATGGCTCCCTATGTTCAGCCTACTTTTCCCATCCTCCTTGGTAGATATATGTGGCCATGTAATTATTTGGGGGCCCGCAGAAGTGAGGTGTGCATCTTCTGGCTCCCAGATGCTCTCATCTCCATTATCTGCCTGGAAAATAGAAATGAATGGAACATGGAAAGCCATGGGTTGAGGATGGCACTGATACCGACCAGGGTTCTTGGCCTTCCCCAATCAATAGAAATTGACTAGAGGCCAGACAAGAAATTCAGGCAAGGCTTTATTGGGTCCACTGCTGCAGCAGGTGAGGGGGAGTGAGAACAAGTAACAGGTCCCTGAGGGGTGTCAAGATTGCTCCTTATATGGGGTGAGGGTAGGGGTGTGTCCAGGGGTCAGGCTGGAGGGGTAGCTTAGGTGGTTTGCCCACCCCTTAGGTGGTGTTGCGTGCAGGGGGCATGCGCAGTACCGGGCTTTTGCTCCCGACCCCCTGCTTTTGCTCTGGGTTCTTCAAAAGTGGCTGTGAGGTTTTTGGCCTCTTTTTATCTTTTGTCCAGAATTTGCCCCAACTGTGCATGCACCCAGTTATTTTCAGTCCCTTATAGTTTCTTTGTATTTTGTTGCTCAAGGAGAGGTGTGCCCAGGTGCAAGCACTGCAGCAAAGGGCCCCAGGTCCCAGCCTGTCTCAGCACAATGACCCTGTTAGGCACAGACTGCTCACTTCTGAACTCTGAGACAGAAATAAACCTCTATCTTATTTAAGCCACTGCGCTTTCAAGTCCCTCTGTTACAGCGACGTAGCCTGTACCCTAGTAATATAGCCACTTACAATCTGTGTAACTTGGGGCAAGTTATTTAACCTCTTCTAAGTTTCGGTTTCCTCATCCGTGAAATGGAATCATAACACTTACTTTGTAAGGCACTAAGAGGAGTAAATGGGTTAAGAGAAGTCATGTGCCAAATCTGTGCCTTACACACAACTAACGGTAGGTGACAACAGCAAAGATATGAAGGACTACTTAGGGAACTGCTTCCAAAGGCCTATGACGTCAAGCAGCTATTGTGCCCACAAAGCCCCGAAGGCAGAAATGTGTATCTGCTTTCGAGAGAGCTATCAAAAGTTATCAGTAACAAAGTATTCGGGGAAAATCAGGGGTATCCTGTATCTTAGCCCCGCAGAAGAATTAAGATTAAATAATGTTTAATTACCTAGAGTTTAGCAAACTGCACCTAAATCTTTAAATAGTTCTTTAAATCTTGCTCTGTATTATTAAATGTTATACAAACACTAGTTATTTGCTTATGCTTAGTTGCCTGTATTGAGTTCCATGTTTGGATACAAAATACCTGAGTAGAAAATGACATGAATCGATACAGACCACCTAACCAGGGTAGGCTAAGACAGAGACACACAAATGAACTGGAATCATCTATACTGGACACCCCACTTGATGCACAGAGTTCTACAGTCAATAGAGGCTATGCATGCCTCATGTCCCTTGCACATACTTCCCCCTTTTGACAGTGCCTTCATAAGTGATCATTATTGGTCCAATTACTGGCCCTCTGACAATGTGGATTCTTTTTATCTTTTACTGGTAGGACATGGTTAGACCGTACTCTTACGACTTCTGTAACCTTGAGATTTGCTGAATACTGGGGTTGAGATCCTTGGCCGCAAATTAAGATGACTACTGTGACTCTAGGGACTTCCCCCAAGGTTTTTCCGTGGGTTTCTCATGTCACAAGATGCAGAAAAACCACAAGATTACATCACCCAGCAAAGACCAGCATCTCTGAAATGGGAGCATGGATCACATTACTAGGCTTAACTCCTTTCGTGGGCCCGGGTAATCCCACTGCTTATAATGGGATGTGAACCAACTACGGCAATGGGAGGCTGAACCAGAGGGCAATGAGTAAAGGTTCTGCACCATCTGTATACACTTTTATCATCATCTAACCTGTTAAAATGGATCTGAGGTAACGCTTTGCACTGCACTTTGTGGAGGCATCGATAGGTATTCAGTAAGCCAGACTGGACTGTGCTTCCTCTAAGAGTCCTCGGGGCGCTACAATTGCCTCGGTGAAGGGGGGGGTCTCTGGTGTGGCATCATGCAGGACCCATGCCTTAGACTGAGAGGCCAAAGCTCAGGAGTTGCATCTACACCGAAGCAGTGTCAATATCCACAAACATCAGTCCAGGAATTTTAAAAAACGTCCCTCTGGTACATTGGTCTCAAGAGCCCAAGGCTTTATTTAGAGCAACGGCAAAAATCACTGCACTAAGGAAACAACAAACAACTCGGGACCTTTATTCTTGCTCTACTTCCCTGAATTGTTACTTACAGGTTCCCTTCCATCCATGGCTTCCATCCAGAGCCTCCGGTCCTCTTCAGACAATGCCTGCATGGTGATAACTCCGGGCCTGCGGAGAAATGAGGACACGGATGTGAACCCAGCACCACAGGTAGAGAGATCCTGATGAAGGTGAGCCTTAAAGAGACATCCAAGTGACCGAGTGAGAGCCTGCTGGGGTTGACAGCACAGAGAGAGAGAGCACCCCTCAGCTCTTCAGAGCCACCTACCAGCCTCAGAAAGCAAAGCTATCACCCCCAAATCCCTCTCAATAAGCCCACCTCCCTCAGGGAGGTGGGAGGAAACACAGAAGACAGGACTCTACATACAGGTAAGGGACACAGAGGAGTCAAGTGATTCCCTTCAGCGTTTGAGATCATATTCATTCCTCTTCTCCAGAATGCTTACTAGGGTACTTTACTCCCAGTAGGACTACAACAAACATGTTCTTAAGTGAAGAGAATTACTGGACTCAATAAAAAGAGGGGGAACATCCACGCTGGAGGGATCCTGGTTTAATATCTAGTCCAATGATTCTAAACTGCTTTTGACAGGAAAAAGTCTTATGGGGGTAATGGGTGTTATAATTATGGTTATACTAAATGTATACAGCATTTTTAAGTGAATCTTTACCATGGCAGATGCTAAGGTCTTTACATGCATTAGCTCTTTTCACTCCCTCCTTGAAATCTGCTTGTTCTTTCACATTGAGCACAAACCCTTCAGAAAGCATGCACACAATATCAAATGGTGTTTGTTGCGTACCCCTTACAGATGTCACACAAGAAGAGGTGTGTGCCACAAACATGAACTTGGGAGAAGGGGCTACGAGCCCTCTGTGCTCATTAATGCAGGAGTTCTTGACTTAGGGTCCACAGATGGGTCCCAGAGAGTCTAAAAACCACCCTCCCCCACCAAATGTGTATGTATTTTTCTGGACAAACAATTCAAACTGCAACCCACAAAAAGTTAAGAATTAGTGACTCAAATCCTCATCTTTAAAGTTTGAGAAAGCCTAAAAGGAAGGCCGAAGTCCCCTGAACAAGAATTAAGACTGCAGCACTGCTCAGGATCACAGAAGAGTGTACACACACACACACACACACACACACACACACACACACAGAAACGAGCTCCGCGATGCCCTGCGCAGCACAAGCCTGGGCCCACGAGCACCAAAGCCTGTTCACTCAACCCACCTATAGTCACTGTTCCTGGCTTATTTCCATAGTTCCAATGAATAAGCTAGATCTATTAATACTTATGTTGAATGTATTTTAAATATCATATTTGTTTCTTTTCAGTCATCATCCCTCAACATCCCTGAAGAAAAAAAGTTTTCAAAGATGTGAACATGTTAAGTAGAGATGGGCCGGGGATGAGGGACACTGGGGTGCGGGTGTGAGTGCGTGAGGTGGTGAACGAAGTCGGGAGGGGGGAAGGGGACAGAGAGACAGAGAGGGAGGAGCAGTGAGGGGGAGGGGGGGTAAGAGGGTGAATGAGAGGCAGGTGATGGGATGGACGCTGACTCCCGAGAGGGCAGTCACTCCCGTGAAGGCCACACTGCATGCTGGCACCCAGACACAGTGACTCAGAAGACACAGTGACTCCCTGAACCGGCCAGGACACTCCCTCTTCTTCTCAGAAATTCTCATTCTCAGGCCCAAGGGCCCATTTCCCACCACTATCAGCACACCCAGTGTGCCTGACCCGCTGGGTATCTGCAGACTGCTGGCAGCCACAGCCCTACGGCCGGGGGCTGGGTGGACTGATTCTACTTTTCCACCTTAAAGCCAGCCACACACAAAGCTTTAACGGCTTTGAGATAAAAAGTCTACAAAGCTGCAGTGCACTGTGGAACTCTAGTCCCTGGGCCTGGACCTCTGTGTGTTGCTCTAAACGTTGTTGTGCCTGGACCCCTGGCTTCAGAATCATGCATGCCCTTAGCATAGAGGTGCCCAGCCCAGCCCCACCTCACTGAACCTGAACTTCGGGGCTGGGCCTGAGAACTTGGATTTTAACCATCTCCCCAGGGGATCCTGAGGCCCCTCTGCCCACCCAGACGCCCCCCTTTTTCCTTCCTGTTCCCCCCACGCTGGAGAGCAAAGACGCCCTCCTCTCCCCGCTGGGGTAGAGCTACTCTCTACATGCCAACGCGTCTCCAGTTCATTTCCTGCTAGGTATTCACCAGCCAACAGTGAGACCACAAGAGCTGCCTTGCAGACCAAGGTCTCAGGAACCTCACAGATGTCACATCAGCTTCATGGCACACAGTGTGAAATTGCTACCCAGAGCCACAAAGAGGAAGTTCAGACAAACTCAGAGGCTGTGAAGGGTGGGCCACTGGGCCTTAGCAACCAGGAAAGTCAACAGGATTTGTTTTCATTTCGAGAAGAAATATCAAAATATACACTCTTTTCCACATGTGGTTTTGTTCTCCTTTTTTATTGTGTGAGGGGGTGGTGGAGCGCTGACTAAAGTAGATTTGACACCCTTGATTCTAATCCTATCACCCCAGGTCCAGAAAACTTTCTCTTAGCCTGGTGTATGTACATCTGGATCTGTATGCACTACCCTTTCTAGGCATCTAGAAAACACTCAGCTTCAAATTTCTTTTCCTTTGTTATACCTTAAACCACTATTACATAAATCTCTTATGTGTGTAATTCCTAGAACCAAGGTAAATGTGTCAACTTTATTTTGGAATCAAGCAGTTAACTTCCTTTCCATATTTACCATCCCTATGCCCCTACTAACCACCATCCCTCAAAACAAAAGAAAACAAACAAAACTCTCAATGGCCCTACACGTTCCATGTCAGTCCCTGTAAGACAGTATGCTTTCATTCAGGTATCAATTTAGTTCATTTCTGAAATGCATCTGGCTTTTCATAACAAAAGTGGAAAGAAAAGGAGAGGGAAAGAGACAGAACTCACGAGGTGGGAGTGTGGAATGAGAAAAGGAAAATATGACACAATAAAAGAGAAATGGAGTAAATGACCAGAGCTCTTTCCAGCTCTGCAAAGAATTGTGACCCTCAGATACAGAGAACAAACTAGTGGGTACCAGAGGCGAGAAGAGTGAGAGGGGGGACAAAATAGGTGAAGGGGATTAAGAGGTACAAACCACAAAATAAGTCATAGGGATGTAACGTACAGCACAGGGAATACAGTCAATATTTTATAACTTTGTATGGTGTGTAGTCTATAAAAATATCAAATCACTGTGTTGTACACCTGAAACTAATATTTTAAGTCAACTATACTTCAATTTAAAAAAAACAATTGTGACCCTATCAAACAATATAATAAAAGAACAACTACAAGAATAATAACCCAGCACTGTGTGCCAGATAGTGTGCTAAGCATTATCTATTAATTAATTCATTTCATCTTCACAACTACATCATGAGGGAGGTATACTCTCATTATCCCATTTAGCAGATGAGAAGATCAAGGCTCAAATAGGTTAAGTACCTTGTCCACAGTTACAGAGCCAGGATCTGAACCAAGCAGTCTAATGCTTTGCCCTCAAGCACAAAGCCACGGGAAACGTTGGAGATACTGCGGCCCCCAGAGAGCTCGTGTTGACCACCCACGTCCCTTGCCATCAAAAGGGACTAGACGCTCCTGCAAGGCCTTCAGTGAGCTCCTGCCTGGGATCAAATGAGGGCGAATGATAAAGAGCTCTGTGAAACCTAAAGTGCTTCCTAAATATGAGGGCTCAGAACACCACTGTAGGCAAACGGCCAATCCAAAAACAGGAATCCAATAATGGCCAGTGGTTCTCCACATTTTTTTCTGCCTCTAAATACCCAAGAGATGGAAAGGCAATGAGTTTTGTAAAAGAACACAAAAAGCACTAATCACAAAAAAATAAGGATAAATTGGACTTCACCAAAATAAAGAACTTCCAGTCATCAAAAGGTACTATTAAGAGAGTAAGAGAAGATGTTTGTGATTTTTATCTCTAACGAGATGAATATCCAGAATATGCAAAGAATGCCAACAAATAAATAGGAAAAAAATGAACGACCCAATTAATAAAATGGATAAAAGACTTGAATAGGCATTTCATAAAAGAGGACACACCAGTGGTCACAAGCATAAGAAACAGGGTGAACATGATGACTCATCAGGAAAATGCAATTAAAACCACAATGAAATAAAACAAACACCCTTCTGAATGGAGAGCATTCAAAAGACCACCAATAACAAGTACTGGCAAGAATGCAGAGTTGCTGAAACTCTCATACATTGCTAGTGAGAGAGTGCAGTGATAAAACCACGTTGGAAATATCTACTAAAACTAAATGGACACCTGCCTTCTGATCTAGTAATTCTACCTCTAGATGTATCCCCTAGAGAAATGAGCGCATACATCCACCAAAAGACACATTCGAGAATACTCAGTTTTATTCATAATGGTCACATTTTGCAACAACAAAAAGCCAAATACCCATTCATAAAAGAATAAACTGTTGTATATTTAAACAATGGAACAACAACAACAAAAAAGAACCAACTACTGCAACAACATAAATGAATCTCATACACTTAACAATGAGGGAAAGAGGGCTTCCCTGGTGGCGCAGTGGTTGAGAGTCCGCCTGCCGATGCAGGGGACGCGGGTTCGTGCCCCGGTCCGGGAAGATCCCACATGCCGCGGAGCGGCTGGGCCCGTGAGCCATGGCTGCTGAGCCTGCACGCCCGGAGCCTGTGCTCCGCAACGGGAGAGGCCACAACAGTGAGAGGCCCGAGTACCACAAAACAAACAAACAAAAAATAATAATAATAATGAGGGAAAGAAGCCAGACATAAAAGACTACCAACGATGTGATTCCATTTATATGATGTTCAAATACAAAAGTCATCTGTGGTGACTGAAGTCAGAACAGTGATTTTGTCTTGGGGAAGGAGTAGGGGCCGTGAGTGGGAAGCAGCCCAAGGAGACCTTCTAGGGTAACAGAAATGTTCTACAACTTGACCTGGGTGGTCACGCAGGTGTGTGTGTGTCTGTGTGTGTCTGTGTCTGTGTGTGTAATGTCATTAAGACATAGACTTAAGATTTATGCATTTCACTCTGATTACGCCTCAGTAAAAAAAAAAGTTTAAAAAAACCCAAGATATACTACTTCTCATCTAAACTCAGTAGTTATCCTGACTCTAGTGCTCCCTAGCAGACAAGTAATTGAACTACTCTACGCTATTCTTTAAAAGGTAGAGAATGAGTGCCTACCTCATGGGGTTGTTGTGAAGGTTGAGTGAAATATGTGTAAGGCATTTCAAAGTGTCAGACACACAGTAAATGCTCCAAAAATCAGCTGTTATCACAGGGGCAAATGAGCGGCAGGTCAGTGGAAGGAATGGACGGCAAGTCAAAATTATGGAGGGAGAAGAGCAGCTTAAAAAGGAAAAGAAATGAGCCACGGTGCTTCTGATACGCATGACCCCACCCCTAAAACACTGTCACACAGCACTGAAAAATCACACCTCTACCAGAAAGCAAGCCAGGCCAAAGACTGACATACAGGTTCTGACATCACAGCCATTTCCTTTTTCCTCCTGAATAAAGCATCACAGTGACCTACTTCCCCCTTTTGGAATTAATGTCCGATAACTGCTAAGGACAAAGAAGGAGCCTTCAGCAAATTCTAGAAAATCTGCCAGGGTGCTCCCACTACCCACCAGATGAGAGAAAGAACAAATGACTTACAATCCTTCCTGTGGCTCAATCCTACAATTCTACATCAAATACAGCACCTCCTGTTCACTCTGAATATGTCCTTGGTTAGTGCTATATCTGGATCAGCGTGAGAAGCATGAACAAGGATCTGCAACTTTCTCTAAGCACCTCACCTCTCACACTACACAGGCGATGCAGAAAATAGTTATTCACCTATCACAGGGCAAACTGCTACCCACCGCCCCATCTCCTTCCAACTCTGGCCTCCACAAAGGGCCCTCATAAAGCAATACATAGTTTATCGGCACATCCAGGAACCTGGGACTACTGATGTCAGCTCACAGCCTTCTCATCAGCCAGGAGCAAGCAGAATCACAACCAGCCCTGATTCCACGCTTACTCGACAACCTCCCTACTCTAATCTTATTCCTGAATCTGAGTCAACAGTGGTGATCTCAGTGGCTTGGCAATTCACCCACTTCCTACTGGACCAGGAAATGCTATTACTAACTCACTCCACCCCGCTGAAACAAACACACTCAGAATCTAACAATACTGTTCTTTCTAAATCGACCTCCAAAGATCTTGGGTTTACTCATTCATAAGACTATAAATCTTCTGCTGGCAAGAGTTCATTCCGCAGCTTCTATCCACACTATGGCACATTTAAGGGTCAAGTTCAGAGTAAAAGAAGGACTGTGGCATCCACAGAAACACATGTACTCACCGCTGTACAGGAAACCTACCTCACTATGTTTAGATAGGAAGACAGAGGGAAACAATGAAGGTCTGGAGAATGGACTGCCATCCACTGGTGAAAAGAGATACGCAAGCACCAAAGGAAGTGGTCCTTTGCTTTTAAAGTGCTACTTGGAAAACTGGTCCCTAGCCGTTCCTTGGCAACTTTAAGTGTTCAAGGTTTCAGTAGATCTTCATTTACACAAACATATGGCATATCTTCATTTACACAAAGATATGGCCAACGCAGAATAATCCCGGAGAATGACATCTCTTCCGTGCGGGTATGAAATTACAGAGTCAGACA
The DNA here is from genome assembly GCF_964374135.1 of Grampus griseus. NCBI lineage: Eukaryota > Metazoa > Chordata > Mammalia > Artiodactyla > Delphinidae > Grampus > Grampus griseus. Next base: position 118,932,894 of record NC_139019.1, on the reverse strand, counting down.
TCTAGAGTGACCAGGCAAGTAAGCAAAATGAGTGAAACTGGATAAGATTCTTCCCTGCCCCAAGGAAAATAGGCTCGGTCTCATTTTCCTTAAAACATGCAGCCTGTTATTCTTCTGCACTTTTGCTTTCTGATAGAGTCATAGGAACAAAGGGGGTTTCCCCTGTATGAGAAAAACAACAGTGCAAATGCAAGGCAAAGTGGCAGCTGTCCCCTGTCATCATGATGGGGGACAACAGGGCATGGTGGAGACTGCAGCAAAGTGAAGAGCACACACCCTACCCAAAGGAGGCATCCGCCATTCAGCCATATAAACAACTGGCACATGGGAAGTCACGATCAATATTTACAGATTTTTCCCATTTTAAAATGTTGCCTTAAACAACTCAAGCCAAACCAAACATGTCTGTGGACCACCAGCCTGCGATTTCTGGGGTCTGTGTTCGTCCTTCTCTGCCCCTCCCTACCTGAGCTCCACCCCAGGCCCTCACCACATGTTATAACATCATCTCATGCACCGGGACCAACAATGATGCATGTCTGTATTCTTGATGCATCTCACAGTCCAACTTAGCAGAAGCCTTCCCAGTTCATCAATGAAGGAGGACCCTGGGATACTTTCCCATTTTTTCCAATGCTGCGGACCCAGTGTCATCACAGGAGGGCACCATTCATCTACTATGTGGAGACAAAAACTTATGAATCTGCAGAACTATGCATGCTCTGAGATAATCAACCATTGACGATGCTTGTGCATTACATATCCTTGCACATGAGAAGAATACATATGGCATGGTAACCTGGGTGGGGTACAGGTGAGAGAAATAGAACGTGAGAGGGAAACCAGACGTTGCAAACCAGTGGCCCACCAGCTGCAGCTAAGGTTTCTGAGTGTTTATTACGGGCCAAGCACCAGGCTAAGGACTTCGCTTGCATTATCATTTGTTCCTTGCAATGAAGCAGTACTATCATTATACTTCTTTTAAAAATTGAGACTCAGAAATGACTTGCACAATCTTGCACTGCTAGGTAGCAAGAAAGCCTCAACTTGAACCCAGTCTGCCTGACTCTATAGCAAGGCCCATACTTTAAGCACAACACTGTACTGCCCCCTTGTGCAGGCAGAGTCTGTGCCCTGGGGATCCAGGGTGACCAGTTCCTTAGGAGGAAGGAGGGAGGGAGGGGAAAGAAGGCACTTCTCTCTTTCATTCTCTCTCTCTCTGGAGGAAGGAAAGGGGAGAGGGAGGAAGGGACTTCCTCTCCCCCGCCCCCCACCCCAAACACACATACACACACACACTCTCTCTCTCACACACACACACACACCCCTTAAGAAGTTTTCAGAAGCAGGCTTCTAATCAATTATTTAGAAAGGATCTGATCCTAATGAATGAATGAACCATAACCTATTATAACCTACAGCAGTGACGTCCTGGGAGGAAAGGTTCTAAAATAATTAGGACCATAGCAATGATAATAGTCTGAAGAGTAATATTGCCAATCACATCAGATAATTTCCTATACTTTTATTTTAAAGGAGACTGAAGTCATGAAACAGGAAGCCCAGACAAAGACATCTTTGGCACATTAAGTTACACGGTCTTAAATGAAACATACTGAGTGCCAGTGATGTGCATGCCATGGGCACCGAGGACATAGGAGTAAGCAGATTTCAACGCCCAGCACCAGGAGAAAGCATTATGAACTGCCAGGATGAGTAACACTCAGGGGAAATGCGAACACTTGTTATTTTGATAACAAACCGAAAAATACTCTAATTCAAGAAATCTTCTAGGTCATTTATCAATTTTTCTTTGTTAGTATTCTATCTCATGATGATCAGACATGCAAGTAAGTGGAGTTTGCTGGTTGAACCATCTCCTTTCTTTGGACTTACGTGATAGCAAAATTTTCGTTTCAATTTTTAAAAAATAAACTCATTTTATATTTAGAAATTGGCAAATAAACTGGTATACTCAATCAGTAAAACTCCAAATTTCACTATGCAGGCTAAAGAATAGAAACAGTAATAAGAATAGAAATAAGTAACAGAAGTAATATAAATAAGGTTGCCTTACTTCACACCACAGTCCATTAACGAACACATCCCACTCTTACTTAAAGCAGAATCCATCAGCAAATACTTTCTCATTTAACTTTTTAAAAGGGAAAAAAAACAGTAATTTAAAAAATACATGAATTCTAAAGATTCTAAGAACTTCTTAGCTAGCTCATTTTACAGAACAGCCAAGGAGCAATTCAGAAAGTACAATATTCCCCCCCCCCACCCCCGCCCACCCAAATCATGGAAGTCAGAGCAGGAGAACACCCTCTGAGGAAGGAAAAAGCCATTTCCTCTCCAAAATGTCAATGGCACTGAGACCAGCACTCTAACCAACCAGCAGGAAGGCAAAATCAAATATTATTTCAAACAAGGGGTGAGAAGGGGAGGGGAGGGGAAGTTTGAAACCAGGAAAAATGGATTCATCTGTTGCAAAAGATAAAGACAGGCCACACCAAGAGGGAAAAGCAGGACTGGCTGGATCTCAGCACACACACTAGACCGTCCCAATCACTCATCTGTTTTCATTATCCTCAAATAAGCTGTCCCTGAAGCAAAGAGCCCGACACTTGAGCTCAGAAAGCAAGGTTAAATGTAATGTTTAAACAGAAGTTACATTAACTGAGCATGCTTGCTTCTGCAGGAAACTGGGTATGAAATGATGTATCACAAAAGGGTGGGAGGAAGGAATTTCTAGAGAAAGAATGAGTCACTTAGAATACCCTTCCTTTAAGAGGTAATATTCACATGATGATTTCTGCCACAGAAACACACACACACACACACACACACGCACCACTGACTACTAAATGTCAATGTATAAAGGACGGCTAATTTTCAACGGGACCAGCTAATAGTCACTAATACATATACAAAACTGCCACCTAGAGGCTGAGCACTGAAACAAAGTCTGTTACATAAGATGATTCTTTTTGGAAAACACAGTCTTAACACTCACACAATCTCACGAAGACACACAAACAAGTACATGCATACACACCACATACCAAACTAATAGAGTATTATTTTAACTTAAAATTAGTACGGTTTCCTTTTGACACCATAAATTGGAAGGAGGGGCTTAAACCTTTTATCTTGTATAGGAAATGTCGATAAATAACGGGTTATCGCATATATAATTTGAAAACAGATTCTTCCCCTGGCAGCCCCTTTGCGGATATACACTTAAAGCACCTGTATTCACCCACAGCTTACTGATGACTTGAAGAGTCATGGCACTATAGGAAAAAGGCACGCCATCAAAATGAAACAAACGGGCTCAAAGAAATACCCTCCAAAGCTATGGCTCACCATTAAGAACAAGGAAGTCCTGGGTTTTAGGGTAGAGCAAAAAACTTCAAAGGAACAACCTCTTCTGACAGAGAACTACCATCAGGGAAGAATATTACAGCATTCCACCTTCAAAATAATCCTGCAAGGTAGGTATGATTAGCCCCACCTTACAGATGTGGTTAAACCACCAGCCCAGACTCACACAGCTAGTAAAGAAGCAGATCTCAAACTCAAACTTAGGGCTGCCTCGATCTTTTACCAACATCATGCAGCCTTCTATAAAAATGGACTTGAAATAAGAGTGGTGACTCATTGGAGGGTTGGGGTAGATTACTCAGATTTTCCATTAATCTTTCTAGCCACCACTATTCTTACCAATCTCCCATTTTCCTGTTTTGTTTTTTTTTTGTCCTACTTATACAGAAATGCAGTTTGTGTGTGTACTCGCTCAAATTTTAGTTTAAATATCAACTAACATGATTCAGCTCCTGTAGTCTCTTACACAGTACTTCACCAAAGTCCCGAAGGAAAGAACAAAATAATCTAACTCAAAAATTGCTTTACCATAAAAAACAAAATTGAACCACCACACGCACACAGTACTGGATTAAAAACTGGATAAAATGACGTTATTCGGCCTCTGGGAGCAAATTACCTGAGACAGATACTTAGAATTGAACATAGTTATATAAAACATACCTAATTAAACAACCAGCCAACCAATACAAAGAAAAGCTCGTACACTGTGCAAATACACAGTACACGGTGGGATGCGAGGATACAGTTGACAGTGGGTATGACACGCCAGGCTGGGACTGGTTCAGAAGAAAGCTGTCTGTCTTTACCTATTCGTGGAAAGCTCACAGAAGGAGGACTTTGGATTTGGTTTGCAAGAAAAATCAGATGACTTTTAAGAAGGAAAGTCCATTAGATTCATAATGCTTCATTAAACTTTATATCTCCACGGTCAGTAGCGTCTCCAGTATGTAGTTATGGTTAATAAATGAGGAAGGGAGGGGAGGAGAGAGGGAATGAAAATTCAGGGCATTCTAGTCATGCCATCATTCTCTGTAAGAGTAGAAGGGTGAAGTCCTTCTGTGTGTTACATCTTCCCTACAGCATTCTGGTCCTCCAAGTTTGCTGGAACACTCAACATACTAGTACTTATACCTTCAGTTGCACGAATGTATGTGTATGTGTCTGCCCATTCTACAATCAACGGTAAGATCCATGAAGGCAAGGACTGTGCTTGTCTTGGTCCCCGTGACACCAGTAGCACCCAGTACCCCTGTCATCCTAATAAGTTGTCCTTTGCTGCCCACCTCTGGAGAGTACCAAGGGTGGGAATGGGGCACTCAACACCCTACATAACGTCTTGAAATGTATGGACTTCTGTTGGGGTCAGCTAGTCCTGGAAAACATAAAGCATTCTAATTATTTCCTTTCCCCAAGTATAAACACCACCTCTCAAGAGACTACATTGATTCAGTGCATCAAAAAGAAGCCTTTTGTTTCTATTATTTTCCATATGGTTTAGTGGTCCCTCCTGGAAGACATCTGGGAGAAAATACACATGTGTCACATACATCTGTGAGACATCTCTTAAAGATAAACAAATGCAGAGATGCTGGGAGATGACTACCACCATGATTCTTTAGCTTAAACAAATATTTCCCCTACATTTGTTCATTCATTTCCATAAGTTACTGCACGGTGGAGTTAATTGTTCAAAGTGACTGAAGACAGACACTGGCAAGGATGACACACCACTACCCCTAACAGCTGCTTTTAGATGAAGTCCCATTTTTACCCAGGAATTTTACACTAAGCTCCCTCAAAAGGAGTTAACACTTTAAAGAAAAAATGATAAATCTATTATTTAGTCCATTAACCAATATAACATATAAACTTTCAAATGTTTGGTTCTATGGTAAGGTAATACAAAGGCACCAAAGAATGCTTCTTTATTAAGGGATAAGAAAGGATGACTTTAAAAAGCTAATGAAAGCTTAGGCTGCCGTAAAGAGTATCCATAATACAGAAGATAATTTAGATAATTTACGTGAAAGGAGTGTGTGTTGGGCCATCCATCTAAAAGGCTGTCGGGGGCCCCTTTTATGGCTGTTTCAGTGAGAAAGGCCCTCTTATTCAATACTATATTTGTTTGCTAGGGCTGCTATAAAAAGACCCACAAACTGAGTGGCATAAACAACACAAGTTTATTATCTCACAGGTCTCGAGCTAGAAGTTCGAGCACAAGGTGTCAGCAGATAGGTTCCTTTTGAAGTATGGAAAGGAGAATCTTTTCCATCCCTTTCTCCTAGCTTCTGGTGGTCTGCTAGCAATCTCTGGCATTCTTTGGCTTGAAGACACATCACCCTGATCTCTGCCTTCATGGTCACATGGCATTCTCCCTGTGTACCTGTCTGGCTCTGTGTCAAAATTACCCCATTTTATAAGGACACTAGTCATACTGGATTAGGGCCCACCCTAATCACCTCATTCTAACTTAACTACCTCTGCAAAGACCTCTACTATCTCCAAATAATTTTCATTGTCAGAGAGTGAAGATTAGAATTTCCACGTATGAATCTGGGAGGTACACGACTCAAGCCATAACAAATATCTTCTAGGAAAATAAGAAAATATTCTTCTTCAGAGAATGCTGTAGCAACACCCACAACTACTGCAACCCACACATGTTCATTTAAAGCCACGTAATATTCTAAATGCTAGAGTCCTGAAAATGAATTGAAAAACAAAACCAGAAGGGAAACTCAAAGAAGCATCACATTGATTTGATGGACATGATCCCTCAGTCTAAGCAATTTTTCAGTTTGGAACTGAAGTCACAAGAATTTCTACTAACTTTCACTTTTCAGTGTTGCAAACAATAAAATTCTCTTCAAAGAAAGCCAAAGGCAGGAAGAGCTAATATGAGCCTGTGCAACATTTGCTCAGAAAAGTCCAGGGGTCTTCAGCATCTTCTTAGGTCTGAACCTCCCCCCAAAACTAGTACTGTGAAAAAGGGGGAAAAAAAAAAGGCAGACACTAGAGAAAAGGGATAGATGCGATGTAATTACGTAGAGTTATGTAATTATGTGGAAGTCAATATGGAAGGATGGAGGATACAGAGAAGGGAGTACAGGTCTAGTTTTATGATGTTAAAGTTGTAAGAGAACTTAGATGTAAGAATTAAAAGTAACGTTCTGAAATGTATCCACGGTATTAAAGAGGATCTTTGACACAAGAAGTTCAAGAACTATAAATCTAAACCCCTAAGCGCTGGATTAACCCTTAATTTGATTTCTAGCTCATTCATGGGTCAGAGTCACAACAGTTCTTCCTAGAGGACGGAAATGTCAGAGATTAACCCCTTTCCAGCAGGATTTGAGGATTAACAAATTGATGGCAACGCGTTGGGATACAATGAAAACAATCAACTGATAAATGGCACTATTGCTTTGACTTCTTACTTATGCTAGTCTCCTGAGATAAACAGAAATGAGTGTCATCTTAAGAATAAAAGGTAAAAGAAGAGGTGTACAAAAAATACATAGCATTTATGGAACCATGTGCCCTGTGCTTGGCCTGTGCTCTCTCTGCAGTGCCTCTTTAAACTGTTAGTCACGCAAGGGCTCTCTGAAGGGTACAGGGCAGGAAATATGGGAACAGAAGCAAGTGTGCTGCTTTAGTTCACCCACCATTAGTTTACGCACCAAATGCCAATGATTAGAGTGAGAAAGCCCTCCTCAGATTGCAGTCAGCAAAGTGACTGTCAGTGGTGGCCCTGAAATCCAAGTACAGATAGCACTGGGCTTATCACTCGAAATGTTTCTGAAAACCCTGAGTTTTGAGGCAGCAAAGCGCCCTACAATGAGGTCCTACGACCCTCAGTTCAAATCCCACCTGAAACTTGGGTAAGACTCACCCTCTAAACTGTAGATTCCTCCTCAGTACCAAGAGATACTTGGAGCACACGCCACCCTGGGCTGTAGTGAGGATTACACGCGAATTACATGAAATACATGAACAGTGTTCAGCTTCCAGAAAGCGCTCCCTTACTGCTGGTCCCCTCACCCCACCTCCATAGTTAACTAAAAAAGTGGGTTTTACTGTGGTCATAGCTGTTGCTTTTCTCCTGGTAACCTGTAACAGAGGCTGGTGATCACCTTTACTACTAGCTATATTCTCCTCCACAAGGCTAAGAATTAAGCTCCTTAGTAAAGAAGGCTGAGGGTTTTTTTATTTTTGTTTTACTGTTGCTTGTTATGTTTCTAATAAGGAAAATGCTTTCATGTGCTCTGAGAAAACTGTACTGTGATATGCCTGCTGTTTAATGTACCAATTCTGATTAAGAATAGAGGGTAACAGAAGAGCTTATTCAAAAAGTGGATTTCAGGGTCTCTCTTGCATAAAGTCAGATTATATAGGTCTGGGGCCTATAGCTATAGTTCTAACAAGCACCCCTGTGGATGCTGAGAGTGAGTGGTTCTCACCACACAGTAAGAGACACTGATGTCATCAGCTTGCAACCCCAACCTCCTAGAACATCACTTCCTAAAGGCTACAGCTTCTGCTACAGAGCAACGTGAAACATCATCACTGAGCCTGAAGGATACAAGTATTCAACCTTAAAACCACACATCATCACATATTCTAAGTCAAATAATCCACACTTTAGCATGTATTAATATTTTGATAGAATAAAACACTAATAGATACTACATAATGATTATCCATGCTACAGGTTAACATACTCTGGGAACAGTCTAAAACCTCATGCTATTAAATATAACCATTCCCGGGCTTCCCTGGTGGCGCAGTGGTTGAGAGTCCGCCTGCCGATGCAGGGGACACAGGTTCGTGCCCCAGTCCGGGAAGATCCCACATGCCGCGGAGTGGCTGGGCCCATGAGCCATGGCTGCTAGGCCTGCGTGCCCGGAGCCTGTGCTCCGCAACGGGAGAGGCCACAGCATTGAGAGGCCCGCGAACCGCAAAAAAAAAAAAAAAATATATATATATATATATATATAACCATTCCCTCTTTTACTTTCACATTTCCTAGGTGCTAAACTTTGCATTTTGCCCCTCTGTCTACCCAGCTCAGCAGGTAGAAGCTGAGAAGTCTGTGGAAGGTTGAAAAGACAGCACGACAGCTAGCAGCACATCCCCTCCTTGCTAAAGTACGCTAGTGAAAAAGCAAGGTGTAGGAGTTTTCCAGAGAACAGGACTCCGGGCAGAGTTCCCAGGAATGCCTCCCCTGAGTGTGTGGAAATGCCTTTTCCCTGTCACCTCAGTCCCTTCCTGAATGTGGGGGGAAGATGCAGAAAGACACTAAAGAAAATACTGCCAACAGTACCCTAACCTTTGAGACCAAAGACGACAACCTATATAGAAAATGGAGAGAAGGGGTTTCATTGATGTTCTGTGTTATTTCGGGTGATGGCCAGTCAGGTGTGACCACAAAAGGAGACACAGAAGGGGCTCAGGCAAACCAAGTTTCTTATATTCACAGGTGTTAGAAACAGGACACTTGGCACACCACACAGGGCCACATGGGAAAGCACCAACACCATCCAGGAGGCAGAAGTGGTCGGAGGGGAGAGCCTAGACCACGACCTTTGTTAAGAGTTTCTGCAGCAAAGGCAAGGCAGGGATAGGTAAACCGTTTAGGAGTGGCTGGTCTGAATAATTTCTCAGGTGCTAATAGGCTGTGGGAGTGGTCCCTAGGTGTCTGGTAGAGGAATATTGCCTCCTGGGCTGCTGGAGCCAGTAGAGGTGCTGTGGCTCTGGACCGGAAGTCCACACATCAATGGCGCTCACCACGCTGAACCCTCGGCTGACTCTAAGAACTGGCCGGCCCGAAAGGGGGCAGGCTCTCCCCAAGCAGAAAGCATCACAATACACAGAACATCAAAACTACAAACAATACAACAGTACTATCTCCTCCCCTCCTGCTTATTAAGAGGAGATGTAGCAGCCTCATTCTGCTCCACAACTGCATGCCCCTCCGCTTCATGCCAAGGGAACCAGAGATGATGACCCAGAAGAAATCGACTTCCCAAACCCACTCAGTATGCTGCATGTGACACATTTGCTCTCAGCTTATAATTGGGACGTGCAAAGCTTTTCTGGGCGTAATACAGGGGGAAGGTGGTAGGAAGTGTTGGTAAGGGTGGAAATGAGATGGAGGAACCATGGTGAGTTTTAATTGCCTAAAAAGCAACTCTCGGCAACTTCTGGGAGACTTCTGAAGAAGAAAACAATTCAGCTTCAGAAAGAATCATTGACCTCATTTCCAAATCTAACAAGAGCTGCAACGCAGGGCACTGCCCTCACCCAGGTAGTCCTGCAAACACGCGATCATCTCTGGGAACTATTCAGCTGACCAGCATCAAACAACTGGCTCCATTTCCACACAAGTACATCTGCTAATCCATCTTTCATGGATTCCAACAATATGAACTCCAGTAAATTCCATGCTTAGAATAGAGGAGATGCCTACAAGGGCTTAAGGCATCCTGACTCAGGATCTGTTTAAAGTCAAGCATCATCTTAGTTTGAGGCACACTTTTTGCAATCCCCCTTTGCTACCCCAATTCCACCTACCCCACCATACAGCCCTTCTCCACTCCCTTCCCCTCTCACAACCCACACACGGTGAACGATTGGGGTACTCTCTTTTCTTTACAAATGATACTGATTTCTCTGCATTTAGAGTCTAGCTCTTGAAATATCAAGTCAGGTAAACATGCAGGACATGCTAATTAACAGATAATAAAGGCTAACTGTTGAGCTTTTATTATTTGCCAGTCTGCCAAGTGTTTTATATGCCTTCTCTTCTTGAATCCTGACAATGCTAGGAACCAGGTACTATAACCATCTTCATTTTCCAGAGAATGAAATCAAGACCCTGCAAGATTAAGTGATTTGCTCAAAGTCACATGGCTACTAAGCAGCAAAGTCAAAATTTAGATCCGGGTTGCCTGACTCGAGAGCCAAAGCTGTAATAACTAGACTGCTAATGAGACACGGTTAGTTTCCATGAACGTCTGATTTAGGCTAAACAGGCATGCTCTCTCCACGGGCGCTCTAGCAGCCTCAGGGGCCACAACACAGGGACACACCATGCCTCAAGAAGGCATTTCAAACCTGGCAGCACATGGAGCAGCCCACGCCAGGTGGTACTCGCGCTCCAGATCCTCTAGAGCTGCCGTAAAGTGGCCACAGGTAAACGCCCCAGACAGGGTAGATACTGGCTTGACAAAGTGGTGTAGCTTTTTTAAAACAAATAAAAAATAAAGGGGATAAATTAACAGCATTATAGGACAATCATGATGAGATTTAAGGATCTTTGTGCTAGCACTGCTGATCTTGAATAGACAGCTCAAATAAGCTTAACTCATGGCTTTCATTCAAAGAATTAACCTGTTGCCAAGTAAAGTGTCTCAAAGAACTGGAATGCTGTCAAACTAGCTTAACACCATGAAATGGTACAACTTAATGAGACTGTAAATCTTGAGGAACACAACACAGAGCTCCCTCTCCTAAGACTGATATCGAAAGCAGTTTGCTTTCTTTCCTGGATGCACACACACAGTGGTAGGCGAAATACTGTAACTAAAAAAACATTTTTTTTGAACATCTTTATTGGAGTATAATTGCTTTACAATGTTGTGTTAGTTTCTGCTGTATAACAAAGTGAATCAGCTATATGTATACATATATCCCCATATCCCCTCCCTCTTCCGTCTCCCTCCCTCCCTCCCACCCTCCCCATCCCACCACTCTAGGTGGTCACAAAGCACCGAGCTGATCTCCCTGTGCTATGCGGCTGCTTCCCACTAGCTATCTATTTTATATTTGGTAGTGTATACATGTCAATGCTACTCTCTCATAAAAGCTTTTTCTTTAATTGATAGAACTTCTTCCACTTTTCCCTTTACCTAACTCCTTTTGAATCATTACATTAAAATTTTTAAGTAAAAAATCTTAAAGAGCTGAAACAGTCATGCTAAACAGTTTTCTTTAAACATATATTCATCCTCCTGAGACATAATACACATTCCCAAGAAGGGAATCCCTGACATTAAAATTAAACCAACCAATCAGGGGTTCAGGGCTGAATCTATAGGATGGGGAGGCTATACTGATTCTTGCAAATCAGTAACTGGCCTGAGGTCTATATGGAGAAGGGAAAGAGGGGGAAAAAAACAGAAAATTTTGAATGAATGGAAAAGAAATCCAAATTCGGCAATGTTTGTTCCTGAGAAAAAGTGTGACAACTACTCACCTGTCTACTGCTTCCACGTCAAAGCAAAACCGCTTCTCAATAGAGTCTGTTTTCCGCCGTGTGCAGGATTTGAGGGTGACTGATTCATCTTCTCCCTGTTGGGAACACACAGACTATCAAGATGAGGCCAGAACTCAGGCCATGCTCCTCTCCAGGACAAACGTGCCACATAAACAGAAGTGATCATTTCATCTTCTCAAACCTGAGTGTTCAGGACCACAGGAGGTGGAAGGTTGGTCATAAACCTTCTCAGACCACAGCCTCATGCAAATAAAATCTGTAAGCCATGTTTAATACTTAGAGCCCAATGTCTTGAGTACTAATAGATAATGATGGTACAGCATCAACCCATGCTAGGTTAAATTCTTGTTGATATTGGCTTAAATAGGTTTAATTTATAGGTTTGATAAGAGTTGAAACAAGATTACCTTGAGGTCTCCTTCCAACTCTGGATTTCTATGACCTTGGTTCAATGGTCACTTCTCAGGGAAACATTTCTGGACTGGGTCAAACACCCCCAGACACGTTCATATAGCACCATGTACCCCTCGTACCCCTCCTTCCCTCACAGCACTGATCACAGGTAAGATTTGCTGTTGCTGTAAGTGATGATTCAAATAATGTCTCTTTCCTCATTAGGCTCTAAGCTCCTTAAGGGCTACTGTACTGTGTCTGTTTTTGCTTACCCTTGTGTCACCAGCGGCCAAACAGGCCCAGGAACAGAGTAGGTGTGCAATAAATATGTTTTAACAGCTTTACTGAAGTATAATTTTTAAATTTATAATATATTGCACATGTTCAAGCATACAACTTATGAGTCTTGACATCTGTATACATCTGTGAAATCATCACCACAATCAAGGTAGTGAACATTTCCATCAGCCCCAAAAGTTTCCTGGTAAGTCCCTTTGTAATCCATCATCCCTCCACCCAGTCCATTCCCAGGTAAACACTGACTCTGTTCTCTGTCATCACAAATTAGTTTGCATATTCTGTAACTTTATACAAATGGAATGCTCTTTTACGTCTGACTTTTTTCACTCAGCATAATTCGTTTGCGATTCACTCATGTCGTACAAATCAAGTTTATTTCTTTTTGCAAATGATATGACCAATAAGGGGTTAATATTCAAAATATAAAAACAGCTCATGCAACTCAACAACAAAAAAGCAAACACCTCAATTAAAAAATGGGCAGAAGACCTGAATAGACATTTTTCCAAAGAGGAAACGCAGATGGCCAACAGGCGCATGAAAAGACGCTCAACATCACTCAACATCAGAGAAACACAAACCAAAACCATAATGAGATATCACCCCACTCCTGTCAGAATGGCTATCATCAAAAAGACCACAAATAACAAATGTTAGTGAGGATGTAGAGAAAAGGGAACCCTTGTACACTGTTGGTGGGAATGTAAATTGGTTCAGCCACTACATAAAACTGTGTGGAGGTTCCTCAAAAAACTAAAAATAGAATTATCATATGATCCAGCAATTACACCCCTAAGTATATATCCAAAGAAAACAAAACATTAATTCAAAAAGATACATGAACCCCAATGTTCACAGCATTATTTACAATTGCCAAGATATGAAAGCAAGCTAAGTGTCCATCAACAGATGAATGGATAAAGAAGTAGTGGTGTACAATGTTCACTGCAGCTCTGTTTACAAGAGCCAGGACATGGAAGCAACCTAAGTGTCCACTGACAGATGAATGGATAAAGAAGATGTGGCACATACATACAATGGAATATTACTCAGCCATAAAAAGAAACAAAATTGAGTTATGTGTAGTGGGGTGGATGGACCTAGAGTCTGTCATACAGAGTGAAGTAAGTCAGAAAGAGAAAAACAAATACCGTATGCTAACACATATATATGGAATCTTAAAAAAAAAGGTTCTGAAGAACCTAGGGGCAGGATAGGAATAAAGACACATGTAGAGAATGGACTTGAGGACACGGGAGGCGGAAAGGTAAGCTGGGACAAAGTGAGAGAGGGGCATGGACATATATACACTACCAAATGTAAAACAGATAGCTAGTGGGAAGCAGCCACATAGCACAGGGAGATCAGCTCAGTGCTTTGTGACCACCTAGAGGGGTGGAATAGGGAGGGTGGGAGGAAGACACAAGAGGGAGGGGATATGGGGATATATGTATATGTATAGCTGATTCACTTTGTTATACAGCAGAAACTAACACACCATTGTAAAGCAATTATACTCCAATAAAGGTGTTAAAAAAAAAGTAGTGGTGTATACACATATACACACACACACACACACACACACACACACACACACACACACACACACACACACACTGGAATGCTACTCAGCCATTAAAAAAGCAACTTTGCCATTTGCAACAACATGGATGGACTTGGACGGTATTGTGCTTAGTGAAATAAGTCAGACAGAGAAAAACAAATACTGTATAATATCACTGTAAAATCTAAAAAATAAAACAAATGTGAATTGAACAAAAAAGAAATAGGGGCTTCCCTGGTGGCACAGTGGTTGGGAGTCTGCCTGCCGATGCAGGGGACACGGGTTCGTGCCCCGGTCCGGGAGGATTCCACATGCCGCAGAGCGGCTGGGCCCGTGGGCCATGGCCGCTGGGCCTGCACGTCCAGAGCCTGTGCTCCGCAGCAGGAGAGGCCGCAGCGGTGAGAGGCCCGCATACCGAAAAAAAAAAAGAAATAGACTCACAGACACAGAAAACAAACTAGTGGTTATCAGTGGGGATAAGGAAGGAGGGAGGGGCAAGATAGGGATAGGGATTAAGAGGTACAAACTACTATGTACAAGGATATATTGTACAGCACAGGGAACATAGTCAATATTTTATAGTAACTATAAATGGAGTATAACTTTTAAAAATTGTGAATCATTATGTTTTACACCTGAAACTTAGGTAATATTGTAAATCAACTATACGTCAATAAAAAAAATAAAAATTAAACATTAAAACAATAAAGGTAATTTTTAAAATCCATGGTACAAAAAAAAAGGGCCTATTTCTTTTTATTGCTGGGTAGTATTCCATTGTACAAATGGAATGCAACAGTTTTATCGCACAAGACTAATTTATTGTCTAAAAACATAGAGGTTTCTGCCCCTGATTTCTTCTCTTCCTGTCACGTAGGAATTTTTTAGGGTTCCTTTTTCTCCTATATCTGCCAATCTTTTTTCCTAAACTAGGGGGGAAATTAGCAAACTTGCCTAGTTTGTTGAATAATAGGAAATGTGACTGCGTATGGTAAAACTTAACCACCCACTAATATCAGAACAGCACACAAAACACAGAAGACCTAGGAAGAGATAGTTTATATTCACAAGTCTTACATCTATTGTCTTTTACTGAATGGCTAAGATTAATTTCTCAGATTGAGAATTGCTCCTTCTGCAACACGTAAATGTATGACTGGAAATGCCCAAACATATGAACTTCTGACCATGTTAACGTCTAACTCTATTTCTGATTTAATGGCGTTGGACTACCTCTCACTTTGAAAGCTTAGAGGGAGGTGTCCCTGAGAAATAGGAGAAAACAGGGGAATTATAAAAGATTGTCAAATATAAGCAGAAATAAGAAGATAAGATGCTGTTCCCAAGACGACCATTCCATATGAGGCAAAATCTATAAAGATGATCTGTTCAAGTACTCATGGTTAAAAAAACAGGGGATGGAGATAACAATCACTTAAACAAATAAATGAAGAGTTACAACCGTAACAAACACTACAATAAAAGAGGCATGGGAAGCAGCTGCATAGCACAGGGAGATCAGCTCAGTGCTTTGTGACCACCTAGAGGGGTGGGATAGGGAGGGTGGGAGGGAGGGAGACGCAAGAGGGAAGAGATATGGGAACATATGTATATGTATAACTGATTCACTTTGTTAAAAAGCAGAAACTAACACACCATTGTAAAGCAATTATACGCCAATAAAGATGTAAAAAAAAAAAAAAAGAGGCATGCTGTGCTACAAACACCTACATTAAGGGGATGTGACCTCAGCAGGAAGGTCAGCAAAGGCTTTCTTGGGCTGAGACCCGAAGGATCTACAGGAGATAAAACCAGGAGCACAGATCAGGGGTGGAGAACAGCAGGTGGAAAGGCCCTGTGGTGGGGGCCCAGGGAGCCCTGGGGAACTGAAGGGAAGCCAGTGCGTCCGGAATCCCCGTGCAAGAGGGAAACTGGGCTGAGAAAGGGCTTGAGGGAAGCAGGGACCAGATCATGCAGACTGTGGTCTGTATACTGTGAGCAGTGGGAACATATGAAGGGTTTCAAGCCAGGAAAGGGACGGGGTCAGCTCTGGGCTGCTCTAGGGCTCCCAAAGAGAGCACCCTCATCTCACAGGATAGAACGCGGGGAACTGTCTTTCACCACACACAGGCCTTGTCTCCAAGAGGATGCAGAAAATCCGCTCACATCTCCTGGACTGAAGCTAAGAGAAAAGCAGGTACTTTCAAAGGAAAATGATCCAAATGAAAGGGACAGGGAAGGAGAGACAGGGTGGACAAAGAGCGTGTTAGGAAAAGAAAACACCCTACATTCTACGTTAAGTCTGCCGCCAGCTCCTAGGAGAGCTTTGTACAAGCACACATACAATGACGTCACATGATTCCCCCGTATAGACTGAGCAGACATCACCGCTGGACAGCCAGTCTTCACATTCCCTCACCCTGACGATGAGGAAACAGAGTGGCGGCCTGGAAAACTATTATCTGACACATATACAGTATTATTCTCTTTGATTATGATGATGAACCTCAGAATCAGGAGATGTAGGCTCCAGAATCAGGGTTTGAGCACCGGTTCAAAGTAACTCTTTCCACATACATCCTTAGAAATCATTCTCTCTCTCCGACCCCCAATTTCCTCTTCTGTAAAGTAGGAAAAATGGATAAAACAGGATGATCAAGGACAATGTTTTAGAAAAATATAAAACAAAATCTAAATATAAGTAATTATTACTAGAAAAATTATTTCATATAATATCAAGCTCCTAATATGGCAGCCTCCATGACGTGTCAGGCTCAGTCCCAAGAAGTTTATATACACTGATGTATATAAACCTCTTAACAACTCAGTGAGGTGTTTCCTATTATCCCACTGACGTCTAAGGAGTCCCAAACACACACCATAATTCATCTCTGCCCTTCACTTTCAAGCATGGTAAGAAAGCAGTAGAGAAAATACAAGAGAGTTCTTCACTCCAGCTTTAGGAAAGCACAAGATAAATGGTCCCAAAATAAAGACTGTGTGAGAGAATGACTCAGTGAATCTGATTTCTAGGACTAGGAGTTAGAAAAGGACTATGACTTGACCCAAGAAAGGCAGACCTAACTCTATTTCCATTTCATGAATAGTAAGGAACTCCTATTAACAGAGATTTTTAATACTCCTTCTAACTCTGTAATTTCTCTATGTTTTGATATTTTCACATATCTGCTTTCCTGAGATTATTTATAAGTCAACTCTACCGCTAACAAGACACATTAAAAGAGCCTTGGCTAGGGCTTCCCTGGTGGCACAGTGGTTGAGAGTTCGCCTGCCGATGCAGAGGACGCGGGTTCGTGCCCGGGTCCGGAAGATCCCACATGCCACGAAGCGGCTGGGCCCGTGAGCCATGGCCGCTGAGCCTGCGCATCCGGAGCCTGTGCTCCGCAACGGGTGAGGCCACAACAGTGAGAGGCCCACGTACTGCAAAAAAAAAAAAAAAAAAGAGCCTTGGCTTTTTTTTGCCTTGATACAGGGAAGTACAGAGATGCTGATCAACTCCTGCATTGTGGTCTAAGAGAAAGAAAGCCAGAAAGAAAAACTGGAAATGGCAGAGAGCAAGGGGACAGCACGGGGGAGTAGCTAACAGTAATGACAACAGTGTGACATCACTGACCCGGGCAGTCCAACCTCAGGGCCAGTGCTCTTAGCCTCTACACTGTAATGCCCGCACATATGCAAACCCAACAGGATGCACAAAAATTTGCCACAGAGAAGAGGGCCAGGGTTGGAATACTTACAGAGGACTACTTTATCAACAGATTAGACACAGCCGAAAAATTATTTAAACTAAAGACAGAACAAAAGAAATTATCTAGAGCGGAGTCCAGAGATTCAAAGAAATGAAACATATAAATATTTTTGTTAAAAAATATTTAAATATCTCCAGAAGGAGATACTGAATAATAGAAAGAATGGGGAGGGGGGCAATATTCAACATGATAGTTGGTGAGAATTTTCCAAAGTTACTGAAAGACACCAATCCTCAAATCCAGAAAGGCCAAAATGCCTAAGCACAACAGATTGGGGAAAAAAAGAAAAAAAATCAGAGAAAAGACTGTCATAATGAAATGTAGAATACCAAAAGAACACAAAAAAGAAGATATTATGAGGAGCCAGAGAGAAAAGACAGATCACCTAAAAAGAAAATGCAGACAGACAGAGTACTCCCAGAGGAAAGGAGAACCACTGGGGCACAGCAAGGAGCTCCCAGCAGTGGGGACCCCGCAGATGCAGCCTGACTATCTCCTCCAAGGACGGCCACAAGAATACCTTCCATCCCACATGCTCTTCAATGCAATGTGACTTTGATACTCTGTTCATCAAGAGGCAGGGCCTATGTCCTCTCACACTGAAATTGGGTGGGCTTTTATGACTGTTTCAACCAACACATGGGGCCAACCTAAGGCAATATGACTTCTAAGCCTCGGTCATTAAAAGGTTTTGCAGGGTCTCCTTTTGTTGCTGGAATATTCACTCTTGAATCCTTTAGCTACCCTGAGGCTGCCATGCTGTGAGGAAACCCAAAATAGCCCACGTAGAGAGGCCAGAGGACAGGCCCTGAGACTATACAGAGCAAGAGGAAAAGAAGGAAGAGAATGGGAGAGGAGGTCAGGAGAAAGGAAGAGAGCTATATCTGACCAGCCCAGAGCTGCTTCAGACCCTTATGATCCAGCTCCAGTCACTATCTGATTGAAACAGCATAAGAAACCCTTAGCCCAAACTATCTATCCAAATGCTCCGCAAAGACCTTACCCACAGAAACTGTAGGAAATGCTAAAATGACGTGTTGTTTTCAAAATCGCTACATTTTGGGGTGACCTGTTACACAGCAACAGATAATTGGGACATCTAAACTGCCAACTGGCAGCCCTCTGGGGTTGAGAGTGACAAGAATCAGTTTCACAGGATGAGGTCATCCAAGAATTTCTAGCATCTAAACACATTATACACACTTAACACTGTATATATGTGAAATACAAAAAGCTTTCTTAATTGCAGCTGCCAATGTAACTTAGTGCTCAAAATATTCACCTTGTTTTATTTACTTTTTCAGGTGCCATGTCTCCCGGAACTACTGTATAAAAATTAAGAAAATTACAGTGAAAATTGGAGGTGTTAACTTCAAACATGCATTATACTCATCATATGTTAACCAAGCAAATCAAGCATGAAATTTAAAAATGAACTCACCCCCTTTCCTCCTGACTTTTGGTCAAATGGTACCATGGTGATTTGTTTGGAATCCCGTTGATATGTACAGTAGTGCTTCACCCAGGAAGTTCCAAAATGACCTGCAAGGTAATATTCCCCATAAAACATCTCTACACGTCCACTGCATGCTGGAAAAACACACAACCAGTAACTCACAATGCTCACCTATCCTTAAACTGTTTCTAAGGGCGATATACTCTCCACACCAGCTAGACGTGAACAGGCAGAAATCTGATTCCACAAGCTGGAAATGGAACCAACCCAGGGCTTTCCCCAAGGACCAAGGAAGACTGTTTGCCACTAAATGCTGCATCCGATGGGTCTTAAAATATAAGGGAAGTAGAGGTTCCCTGGGGAAATTAATTCACTTTCCCATATTATCAATCTCCATCTGAAGTTTCCTTTCTCTCCCCTGACAGGAGTAAGATGACTGAGAAGGAACACAGAAAAGCTCCTCAAAGTGCTCGTCACTGTTCCCATCTGGTGCGATGGCTTCATGCTTCCCACACAGCTGTTCTGCGACCATGTGCACACACCTACAGGGGTTCTGACCTACTTCCAAACCCCTAATTTTTACTTTAGCAGAACTCAAGAAGATCTGAAAAGCAGACAAGGAAAACCCAGAGACACCAGACATGTGGAACAGAAGTAACTGTAAATGCTCAAATGTAATCTAAGGAGTTTGTCCCTCAAAATTATCCCTCAGGAAAGAGGCAGATGCCCTACAGACAAATTCTGACAGTATCTGATTTTATCAGGTGCCTGGCCAATTACCTTATTTCAAACAATGAAGTATTGTTATAGAAAGAAGGCCTGATTGGCATTATTAGCCTGCAAGGACCTCAATCAATACGAGTTCTGGATGCTTATAGACACCACATAGCAGATATGATTAAAAAACAATAATGATAACATGAAAACAGATTTAGCAGACACTTAATAATTATTTTTCAGGGTGTGAATGCCCATTGCAAGTGTTGGACGTCACTTAGTATACTTAAAAAGCAACAGAGTGTCTACCCTGGAGCATCAAGGACAAATGAAAACACCAACCATTCAACTGTGTTTCTGTGGCTTAGGGAATAAATTCCAGTGACAGCACAACACAAAGATTTCAAAAGTGCTGTATCTTGGACACTTTGAGCATCATAATAAACAAGGACAGTAATGGATTTAGCCTAATGAACAAAATGGGAACTCAAAAGTCCATACTGACAGTAGAAAGATGGATGGATAGACAGATGAAAGAAAGAAAGAGAGAGAGAGAGAGGGAGAGAGAGAAATAGAGAGAGAAAGAAAGAAAGGAAGGGAGGGAGGGAGGGAGGGAGGAAGGAAAGGAGAGAAGGAGGGAGGTAGAAAGCGGGAGGACACTTCCTTATAGCACACCGAAAGGCAACTAATAAATGTGGGGGGAGTGGCAGAGCTGCAAAATCACCATTTTGCGACCATCACAGTAAAGGTCAGTCCAGGCCAGGATTGTCAATGGATGCTAACTCCATGGAGGCAAAGTCTGATGAGGGAAGGGCACGGTCTTAAGGTGTCCGCCCCACAGACCGCTTATCAGTTACAAGGGAAACATAGTGACAGCACAGTGGGGAAAACAGAAAGTACCTTGACTGGGTGATCAAAATCAACAAGACCACGGACGGCAGAGGAACATCCTTTGCTCCGGATGTGGCACCCGGGAAAAACACAGCATTACTTATGTAGGATTTGACCAGGGATGCATGACCTGAATCTAATCATGAGGAAACATCAGACACACCCACAATGAACAAATTCTATACAAGAACTGGCCGATATTCCTCAAAAACGTCAATGTCATCAGAGGAACTGTTCTAGGGTAAAGGAGACTATAGTTGTCATATGACAACTAAATGCTGTATAAGCTCCTGTACTGGAGGAAAACAAAATGCTCTATAAGGGCATCACTGGGACAACTGACAAAATGGGAATATGAAATATTGTTTAGATGAAATATCTTATCAATGTTAAATTTCCTGGATATGTAACTGTGGTTACATAAATGAATGTTTTGAGAAAATACACACTGAAGCCAAGAAGCATGGTATATGCAACCTGTTCTCAAATGGTTCAGAAAAAATTATAATGTGTGTGTGTATGTGTGTGTGTGACTGTGATATGCACACACACCCATACAGAGAGAGAAAGAATGATCTAACTGGAAAAATGGTAAAAATTCGTGAATCTGGGTAAAGGTCATATGGTCGTTCTTTATACTATTCTTGCAACTTTCTGTAAGTTTGAAACTACTTCAAAATAATGCTACAAAAACTTCCAAATTAAAAAAAAAAAAAGCTGTATTCTAATGATATGCTCTGGACCACTGTGTTGGAGAATCAAAATATGGTTCTAATGATAATCAAGACATTAATGTTGAAAAAACACATGAAGTGTTTGAATAAAATTGTACAATGTCATGTGAGTGCTTATACTGACTTTACACGTAAGTGACCAATATTAATAAATTAAGTATTATAAGTGGACACTGAACTGTATTTTTATAGTCCTAAAAATTTTTATTTTCAAGTTGACTTAAAACTTTTGGGGATGGTCTTCTCATTGGGCAAAGAAGATACGACCATATCTTCAGGTATAACACACAACTAAAGTAGCTTCTGTTTTTTACAAGCCTTAACAGGCTCATACCTGCAAGAATAAGGGACATAAAACTCTCATCACAACTGATGATCCAACCTCCAACCCCATTACTACACCTCTGTCACCAGGGAACAATTTTAAGTCCAAGGAAATTTTTGAGTAATCACTAAATAGAATAATCACTGAAACTGAGTGTTTTGTTCCATTAGGAAGCAGATAGGAGTGAAGATATTTAACTAATCCTAAATCAACAGTGCCCAGCCAGAAAGCACAGGTGCGAGACTATAAGAAGAGCTACCCATTAAAGAAAAACAATGCACTTTCTTTCATCTCTAGCACCGCACGCATGAATTAAGTCTGCGAGTGCAACAGCCCAGTGCACGAATCTGAGTCATCGTTGTAAACTCTGGGTTAGCAGCACCTGGCACTTCTTTCCTTGATGTCATATGGGCAAGTCAATGGCTCTTCTTCCTGGCTCTTGAAGTGAGCTTTTGTTTCTACTTTTCATAAAATTTAAGTGTGTTGGAATGACAGGGGTTGAGGAGAAGAGAGAAAGGGCCTAAGTCATGATTGTTTGGGCCTTGCTGAAACAAGTCTCAAATGAAAACAAAATCACCAGCTATTAAGTCTACCGAAGGATATGACAATGAGGTCCAGCCAGCCAGACCTTTCCAAGGCCTCTACCCCAAGGGTATGGTATATAAAGCTACATTGAAGGTACAGGAACCTCAAGAGTAGAGTGACACCAGGGAGAGAAGGGGCACCGCAGAGCCTCAGTGAATTCCAGGTTGCAAGGAAATTCCCAGTTACAAAGGAAACGTAACACATCACTGGGAGGTAGACAAGACCCGGTGGACAGCATCTCTGCCCTAGGAAACCTAACTATAAAATCACTCTCCTTCATCGAAATACGTACTCCAGGCCAGGCACTACTGGATACACCCCCCAGCTCCTGGGGAAAAGGCAAGAGGACACCCACACCGCTGGCCGACCCAGCACTCACGTTTCTCCTGGACGTAGAGGTACCCTTCCATGGTGTAGGGACTGATGGTCTTGTGCTCGAGGGGATTCTCTTTCATCTTCTTCATCAGGGATTCCACTTCTGACCTGGTGCCTTCAAAGCGATTTCTTGTCTAGGATGAAAGGAATTTTATTCAAATCAAAGAAATGAAACCCTGTTCCCATCTCTAGCACTTCAGAACATCAACCTACAGAATTCTTAGATCTAAAACCAGGTAAGGAACATTCAGCCATCTAGGAATCAGGCAAAAATGTTCCCTTTTAAGAAATATACTTTGGCCTTAAAGCCCTATGTCAGAATGACTCTCAAACTCTAGGGACCATCAAAATCACCTGGGGAACGGCAGGAAATGCAAGTGACCAGTTCTCACCCTGAAAGATAAGTTTAGCGCCTACCAGTTCTCACCTTGAAAGATAAGTTTAGCGCCTCTCAACCCAGACATGCGCATCCCAGGCCACTCTGACTCGGATGGTCCACAGCAGGGTACGCCCTCCACCTCCCTCCAGGACAGAGATGCTCTTTCTCCAGCTGTTTGCTGATGGCTCCCTCCTCAAATGGAGCTGCTTCACTTAAGGTTACCCCTCCCCCAGGGCACCCTGCACCCAGCAACTAGGCGAAGCCAGGGGCCAGGGACCATCCCAGCTCCAGGGGGCCCAGGGCATCGGCTGAGTCCTCGCCACTCAGCTTCTCCTCCGGCAGGGCCTGCTGCCCTCACTCTGTCACAGGTGCTTCTGCCAACACTGCCTCCGGGGGACCTGCTCTGTACAAATCTCCACTTCAGAGTCTGCCTTCTGAGGGACCCGGCCCAAGGGAAGCCATGCTTTGTGACAGCTCATCCAAGACCCTGCAAACTCCTGTTCTCTGAGGCACTGCAGGGAACCATGAGGGGGCAAGCTCAGGCTTCTTAAGGCATGCAGTCCAACCCGCACAGACACACTTGGGTTTATTTGGGCCCAGGATCATCCAGAGACAAAGACAACATGCAGATTAAAGTGGCCCCATCACACAGGGAAGAAGGGGGTTTGAGCCCCAGTGACCGCTAACCAGAGTCCTCAGCAGGATTCCGCGCACGCAAAGGTCCTGCTGCTTACAATCTGGGAAGGGAGATTGGGAGTAAGGCGCACCTACTTGGATCTCCTGGCAGCCTCACTGAGAGGTGAACAACAGCACATCCTTTGAGCCCAAGGCCAGCATGTGTACCCCATCCCCATCCCCTGAACACACACACTCTATGGTTTTATGGGGCCAGGCGGCTAGATGCACAGAGGGAGGCTAGGCTGGGTGGGGCTGGGACTTCCACTGCCAAAGGAAATCCTGATTCTGGCGTTACAGATTTAAAACATAAGCAGCAGCAGCATTTCCGAGAACATAAAAATAGTGCTTTGAAATAATGGAGGAGAGGATGATGTTCTAACCTGGGACCATCCAGCACCCTAGAAATGCCTGACCCCCACTGCCCTTTGAACCCAAGCAAGACCCATCCTCCCCACCTGCACATCAGTCCATTTAAGTGATCTGTATGCAACCAGACCCATACTTTGTTTTTCCTTCCCTTAGCGAGGGAACGGAAGCCTGTCCCGTCGCCTACTCACGTTCTGTATGCTGATAGTCAACTGCGTCTTGAAGTCGTTGAAGTCCTTGGCCAGTTCATAACCATGGTGATAGAAAGTGAAGAGTCCTTGTAGGAATGCCAGTAGCTGTAATGAAGGCAGAAGGGCAAACTTAACATAGGCAGGTTCAAAAGGTACCATGGAGCTGTATCTGAGTTCCCAGCCCCGGTTTGAAAGTCTAGAATAAGGTAATAATAATGACTATCGTTTACTGAGCACTTCTTACATGCCAGGCACTGTAACTTCATATGCCCTGTGTCTCACTGAATATTCATAACAACCTATGAAATGAATACTGTTATCATCTCCAACTTATCAGTAAGGAAGCAGATTCAAAGAGGTTAACTAACTTGCCCCAAAACACACAGGAAGTGGCAGCCAGGATTTGAAACCAGGTCTCCTGGCACCAACATCCAAGCTCTTCCCCTGTGAAGCCTCCTCACCTCCTAAGAAAATTACTTCTTCAGAAGCTGAAGACCAGGGCTCCCACTCACTCAGTCTCCTTCTAGTATATTCATAATATCAGGTTATCACGCAGAAGGGTGTGGTTATGTTGATAACCAACAAGGAAGGGAGAAAAGGAAGCTGGTGTGTCCTGAGTCTGCAGTCTAACAGGCAAAGTCAAATCAAAGAAAATCACCCAGATCAGATTTCAGCTCAAGCATGTTTCTGTACTTTCCAGAAGCTCTCCAGAAGTAAACACTCTGGACTCCTTTATTAAAATAATCTCATGTTCCCACATTTTCATTTAGGTGGTTTCCCTAAATTCTCACTTAAAAGTGTCACAGCCTAAAAGGTAAGCCCATTCCTTGTTTAGTCTTGTGTTTAGTGAAGAGTGAAAACATCTGTTCACTACAATTCTCACAACATGCCTTCATATACTTAAAAACCATTAATGTCCCCACCCTGAGCCCCTGCCAGCCTTCCCTTCTCCAAGCTAAATAAACGTTCCTGCCGTCTCTCCTCCCAGTGCCCATATGTAAACCTCACTGTTGTTATGCTTCCCTGGCCCCTTCCCAAGCTCTACATATCCTGTCTCAGTCCCAAATCTCAACCTGAAGACAGGATTATAGTTAAAGCCTGAACAAGGTTCAGAAGAACCAGAACCTCACCTCCATCACAAGCCCAGTTCTACTACATTTGGAGACCAGCCCCATTCTAACTTGAACTTCTCAATGCCAACTCACACCATCTGAGTTGTCCCCTCTGACCTGCCTCAAATACGTGTTACACCAAGACACAGCTGCACCACTTTATATTGTTGTGTTTAATCTTCTAGTCCTTAAATGAACATACCTTTACTTATTAAACACAATCTCACTTTGTTTCACCTACTCTCCTTTTTTGAGCAGCAGCCCTAATAATGAGAGTAAAGGAAACTCTCACACTTTGCTTGTGGCAGGAACGGTAAGCACCGAGGTATATACTGACCTGTCTTCAGACAAAGCCACATGCCCAGCCCACTTTATCAAAGAGCTCTGCACTGGAAAGTCAGGCAAAACCCCAGTTTATAACAATGTGATCCCTTGACTTCCTGCTGCCATTGTCCCTGGAGCATCTGTTCCCTTAGATCCTTACAGGAGGAGAGGGAAGAGGCACTGCTGGGTCCTCTGGCTATAAAAACATCTAGAGGCACCATATATACACCCTTCACCTAAATTAAGGAATGGGTGGTAAGCCACAGAGAGTCACCAAAGACTAATAATGAACTCTTTTCTTCAAAGATGACCAAAGTCTTTGCAAAGTCCTCTATGTAAAATACATTTTTGAGAACGTGGCCCACACTTTTCCTTCTAAATGGCTCCAGTAATGGAGAAGAAGGAGCTCTTATGCCAAACCTAGTGCCAGTATTCACAAGGACAACAGTCCTCTCTTATCTCTTCCCTCCCTGTTGTCCTTGAAGGCTGCGCCCCATCGCTTTTCCAGGGCACTGAGTCACCCTCTAGTGGAGAATAATGCAGAAGATAAGCAGCTGATTCTCGAGTCATCCCTTCTATTAACGCTGATTTATGCTGCACTTACAGTCAACAGGGCCTCTCTTACTCAAGGTAATTAACTATCTCAAACAGCTTGCTAAGATGCCACCTGGGTATACACACAAGCACTCCAAAGGCAGAGAGCTGCCAATGTTTATTTTGGTTTTCACTTCCTCTGGTATCACGGCTGATTGTCCATTTTTTCTACAGGAAATGATGCCTTAGGTATTGTTATCTTTGGGCCACTTCCTTCCTTCTCCCCTCACAGCATCTTTCGTCCCCTCCCCTACCTCCCACACACTGTATGAATCTTTGAACCTATGACCCCAAGGGAAATGAAAGTCCACTGCTCAGGGAGCTGGGCACGGCCCACAGAAGGACCCCCGAGATGCAAGGATCTGTCTGCCTCAAAGAAATGGTTCTACTCACACGCACAGAGGAAGCGCCTGCTGTAGCCTCACCTGGTTATCAGGTAAGAGAAGCCAGCATGTCCACCCAGGCTCCTCCCTGGACAGCCAGGCATGCAATCACAGCATGACAAAGCAAATGCCAGAGGAAGACCCTCCCAACCCTCCTCTGCCTTCTGCCCCTTCCTTGTTTTCCTCTGAGAATAACTGTAAGAAAATTTATTCCTATTTCCTAGCTGATAACACAGATTTTTTAAAAAATAATAAACAAAAATGTAACTGCGTTATTAGTGATGGTTACAATCTTCTGGACTACGTGATAAATTTAAGGTTTTTTTCCATTTATAGAATAGAGCTACTGTTCTGGGTTGAATTTTTTCCCCCAAACCCAAAAGATACAAAGTCCTAAACCCTGGTATTTCAGAATGTGATTTTATGTGGAAATAGGGTCTGTACAGAGATAATCAAGTTAAAATGAATCCATTCGGCCCTAATCAAAAATGACTGGTGTCCTTAGAAAGGGGGGAAATTTGGACACAGTAACAAACACAGAGAGAAGATAGTCCTGTGAAAATCAGGAACTGAAGTGAGGCATCTATAAAACAAGGAATGACACGTACTGCCGGGAAACCACCAGAAGCTAGGAAGAGGAAAGGAAGGATTTTTCCTTACAGGTTTCAGGGGCAGCAGGGCCATGCTGACCTTGATCTCAGACCTTTAGGCTCTAGACCTATGAGACAATACATTTCTGTTGTTCTGAGGCACCCAGTTTGTGGTACTTTGTGACAGCATCCCTAGCAGAAGAATACAGCTACCAAGAACCATTCATTCACACTGACGAAGAGAAGGGCAGCCAGTAAAGGGATGAAAAGCTGGGCTGGGTAAGCCAGGTAACTCCCTTCAACTTGTCTTTAACCTGTTACTGCAGTGGATTACGGTAGAGATTGAGATCATCTATGTAATGGGCTTAATTAGCACAGGTGTGCTGGCAGGGGCTGCTCAGCAAGAAGGACAGAATCAGACCGATGTGTCAGAAAAGGCACTGTGCTGACAGGGTCAGGACAGGATGCCACTGACCAAAGCGAAAGATGACAAGCTGCAATGGGGCGGAAGCCGTGAGAAAGGACAGGAAGGCACAGCACCAAGAAATACTCTGGAGGCGAAATTCAGAGGCTGTGGAGCGTGACGAACGTAGAGCGTGAGCTCTCTGCCGCAGTAGGTAACCTTCAATTAGGAAAATGCAGGCAACAGACGGAATATGGCTTCACCTTCATGACGCCAGTCGTGTCATTATCTACGATCCCAATCTCCAGAACATTTAGTACCTCAACAAGAAAATTAAGGTTTCCAGGGCACACAAAAATATACGGTTTAGATCCCAGAGTCTGATTTTTCTTCCTTAGCGTACTAAAATTTTGTTTCTTTTTCTGAAGGTCAATAACTTCCGGCACTTGAAGTTACTTTCTAAGAAACAAACGAACATAGTCGATGTACATGGAGGTTCCTTGAATGGCTGGAAGATTCCCTTGACTGCAACCAACTCAACACATGAATATGCACACCAGGCACCCCAACAATTTAGTTCAATCGATTTTTTTGCTTGTTTCCTTTCCGCCCTTAAGTAGTCAAATGCTGTTTCATAGAGATTAAGAGTCAGACCACTACAGCTCTGCTATTTACTAGGTGTGGCCTTGCAGAAGTAAATAAATGTGCTTCCATTTCTTTATCTGAAAACAAAAACAGTACCTACCCTCAGAGACGATACAAGGATTGAATGACATAATGTGGTAAAGCACTTATTACTCACACAGAACATGACAGAGTTTCAGCTGATATCATCGACCGTTATTTCACCATCTTCTTTTGTACAATCTAGGCCAGCGGCTTAAACTTTAATGTGCAACAGAATCGCCTGGAAGGCTTACAAAAAAATAGACGACTGGGCCCTACCCACAAATTTCTGGTGTGGGGTAGAGCCTGAGAATTTGTATTTCTATGACTTTGAGAACCAGTGATCTGGTCAGTAGCGTTTTCATTGTGTGACTCTCTTCTCCCTACCCACAGCTCCAGCCACTCACCTGCCTATCAACTGGTGTGCTCAGAAACAAGAACTTCTATAGAAAAGTGAAGGTCACACATCTACATCCAACCTCTCCGCCAACTCATTTAACTTAACTCAGGACAAGCTCCTACCACTTTCTCTTCACTCTAACATGAGACCAGACCTTTTTTTCATTAGCTCTCCAGGTGCCTCACTTTATGACTTCAAAAACATCTGCAAACCACAATGGTTCTCTATTTTTTAAATCCCTCTGGTACATCCATCCTATGCATGCTGGCACTGAACTGCTTGCTACCTTGGCTAGCTCTTTACCATAGACACTGATTCCCCAAGGAGACTGTGAGCTCCTCAGTCAGACAGAGCAGCTGGGTCATCAGCATTTTCTATGCTATTCAGAAAATAAATGCTTTTACATTTACCAAGACTATATTAAACCAAGTAGGCCCTGTTAATACTGGCACTTGACTCATCTGCTCACTTGAGGAGACCCTGGGTGGCCAAAATTGATATATTCCTCTACTTCAGAATAAAAAATAATCGCTAACTGGGTCCTAATAAGCAATTATATAGTAACTGGGTGTTACTTAGGTTAGCTCTATTCCAAGCATCTTACCTGGATAAACTCAGGTAATCCTCCCAACATCTTTATAAAAGTGGTATTATTATACCTATTTCACAGAGGGGAAAACTAACGCTCAAAAAATAACTTCCCCCAGAATGCGTAGCTGGAAAATGGCTGAGCTGGGATTTAAATGCAGGCAGTCTGGTTCTAGAGCCCTTGACGATGATGCTACACTGCCTCTCAAAAAACCTAAGACACTGATATACTACGGTAGCATGCCAGGAAACAGAAGGATAAATCTTTATAGATTTCTTTAAAAAAAAAAAAAAGAGGAGGAAGAAAGGTAGGAGGAGGATACGGTGGGGGAGGAGGAGAGGAAAGCCCACCTAGATGAGCAGAGTCAACCAGCTGAGCCCAGCCTAGACTAGAGGAACCCCACAGATGCGTAAGAAATAAACGTCTATTGTTGTATAAGGTTTTATGGTTATCTGTTAGCCAGCAAAAGCTAACAGATATGATATCTGATTCACTCTATGGAGACATCAAAATGGACACACAAAAAAACAACTCAAAAATAGGATGGGTCAATTAAAATGCAACTCATCAAAATCAGGTATTTACAGAATAATATCGAACAAAGTATACATAAAGATTATGAGAATCACACTGGTTTTTTTTCCTCTAGAAGTTCTAGTAAAAGCAAGTGAAAAGGCCAAAGGCTAATTCTTCATGACAGCATTTGAATTCCTGCTCCAGCCACGAGAGAGATGAGACTTTCTTTTAGTCAACCTGTGATTGAATGGCTAGTTTTAACACCTCTGGGCCCCAAGCAGGGAAATCAACAAGCTTGCTTTCTCTGACAGATGGCTTTCCCCATCTCACAGACCCTGCAGAAAGATGTGGATTTTGACCTGAGATCTTGGCAGAGATCATTGCTGGAAAGGAAGCTGGCTCTAAAGTTTCCCTTATTCAGATAAGACTGAGGTAATTAATAGCTTTGAAGAATCTGCCAGATGACATGGCTGGGAGTAGACTCCCAAGATCAAAATAGCTCCAGCAAAGTAAAAGATGGACGCAACAAATTCCAAGGCCAAATGGAGTCTTGAAACTACCAGTAAGTCTACGTGCCTAAAAAGCATCCTCAAAGTTTATAAATTAGAAACAGGGCACAGAACATTCTTGACCAAAAAGAGCAGTCACTTTCTTTCAATTTCTTATAGTTTTGTTATTTGCTTAAGAAAATCACTTTTTTTTTTTTTTTTTTTTTTTTTTTTGCGGTATGTGGGCCTCTCACTGTTGTGGTCTCTCCCGTTGCGGAGCACAGGCTCTGGACGCGCAGGCTCAGCGGCCATGGCTCACGGGACCAACCGCTCCACGGCATGTGGGATCCTCCCGGACCAGGGCACGAACCCGTGTCCCCTGCATCGGCAGGCGGACTCTCAACCACTGCGCCACCAGGGAAGCCCCGAAAATCACCTTCTTAAATCTAGGTAGGTAATCTCATTTGTATAGAGACCCCAGGCTTGGGTCTAGATCAGAGGTTGCATTCAGCTGAAAACTTCAAGATCTGCAAGAGTTTTAAATTGAGGCCCACATGCTTATTTGGTGTTTCCATGGATTCTGAACACTAGTGCCACAGAGGGGTAGAGTAATACCACATCTGCACAAAACCACAACCACATTGGGGTGGCCTAAGCTACAGCCAGACGTGTCCCCACATTGCAACCCTTCATGCCCAATGGAACATTCTGTCCAAGTCCAAATCCCATCACGATTCACTCAGAACGATCTCCATGCTGCTTTGTTATAACAAACTTAGAGTGAGAAACTGCTTTATATCGCATCTTTTAATACATGCCTGGGATAAGGAGGGGCTTTGAACTTAGGAGGCAAAAAGAGAATGGTTTCCTTGGGTTACTGCTACACTTGCGTTACTTGAAGGAAAGAAGAAGCAGGGAAGGAAGGAGGAAAGTTAAGGTGTCATCACTATTGTTTGGCAAGATGAAAACTCCTCCCCTCCCCTACTTTGACTTGGAAACCAACCAGCACAACGCAAGGTAGCTAGAGGATGGAACCATTGCTGAATGCTCTACACCCATGTCTGTGGTTGTCCTGGGAAGAACCCGGGGTAGCCAGTTGACCAAACACTGTTACTAGCAGAAGGCACAGCATCAGGGCTGGTCAATCTCTTCATTAACAACTTAGAGCATTTCGTCATCTAGGTAGTTGGAATGAGGGGTGGGAGATGAAAGTCTGGGTACACAGTGAAACCTCGAGCATCTACTTACAGGCTCCACAAACTCAAACATCTTTCTCTCTTGGACTTCTTGCACCTTGAAGACATACTCCAGGGATACTTCATAGAAATGCTGCCGGACCAGGTCCACTTGGCTGTCTGCCTACAAACAAGATGGAATTTCAGAGAAAAATCAGGTCACTATCTGAGGAGAGGATTCAGCAAGCAGGCAAAAAAAATCTCTGGAGATGGTTTTTAAAAACAAATCCAGTAGCATGAAGCAGAAATAAGAACAATGATCATGGTTACCCGAGCGCTAATTTTGTGCCAGGAACCATGCCCATAAAGCTGTACATCAGGGCTTCCCTGGTGGCGCAGTGGTTGAGAGTCCGCCTGCTGATACAGGGGACACGGGTTCGTGCCCCGGTCTGGGAGGGTCCCACGTGCCGCGGAGCGGCTGGGCCTGTGGGCCATGGCCACTGGGCCTGCGCATCCGGAGCCTGTGCTCCGCAAATGGGAGAGGCCACAGCAGTGAGAGGCCTGCGTACCGCAAAAAAAGGAAAAAAAAAAAGCTGTGCAGCATTACCTTATTCAATCCTCATTATACTTTCAGTTATTTAACCCTCATTACGCTCCTAAAAAGAAGATATCCTTACCAGTAATTTACAGGAAGTAAATGAAATCTGCTAACGTTAAGGAACCTGACCTAGTTGGTACGAGGCAGAGCTGGGATTTCTGTCCTGGCTGATCTGCCTCCAAGACCCCTGCACATTCCTAAACCACTAGACTCTACCGCCTACCCACACCCTAGGCCGACCTAAGTTCCATGCAAGACAGATTTTTAAAGAGAAAAAGAAAACATGCAGGGCCATCCTCCTCCCATCCTTCTAAATGAACAAAACAACCTGATAGGGGGCAGGGGACCTCAGAAAAGAACATTTTCACACGGTCGCACATACTTTCTTTGGACGAGGATGAACTATTAGTTTACCCCAAGCAGAGTAATTACATTGCTGCCTCGGAACCTCACCTCCCTCTCTGTGCAGGTGTGTGGGCTGTAAAGGTCCACACCTGGCTACAATTAAGCCACTGATCTGGGATCCAGAACCCAGGGGAGAAAAGGAGCATGTGTGGAGTAGCAAGATGCTGTGCTGGGAAGTACCTTAACTCTCACTATAAAGCTCTTACCCTTTCCACTCTTTTCTTTAGAAATGAAGTATGTCATTCGATAACATACTTTACAAAGACAAAGCCCCCAAAGGAGTATTTCTTTCAGTGTTCCTTTGTCAAGATTCCTGCAGAACAAAACTGGGACAGACCTTTTACTTCATTATACCAAATATGGTATTGCTAACCTGACATCTTAAGGAGCTGGCCAATCATTCATTCATTCATTCATGGAGTTCACAGCATGATGAGGAAAAGAGATAATTAAATAATCATGTAAATAAAAAGAAAATGACAAACTCTGGAAAAGCACAAGGCGCCATGAAACAACCCAAAATACTCCATTCAAGTCTCCTGCTAGCAACTTTCTCGCGGGGCAACTTCCATATTAATATGCAGAAGGCAGTCCCCTAAGTAACAGCTGCACAAAACCAAAATGAAGGGCTAAGCCTGGGGGCATCACCTAAGCCTCCAAGCAGGAGAGCTGATGTCTGAGCACTGACAGAGCTTTATTTGGAGACCCCGTTTCAGAAAGTGCTTGCACCACGCCCCCTGCCAGGTGTAGCCGGTGGACCAGTGCCTGACACACCTTCCACCTGGGCTCCTGCCGGCTAAGGCCCGTTAAGTCCCTGTAGTCCTTCATTTCTCATAGTGCAAATCCAACACACTTACACCTAGGGACGTATCTATTTCCCTGACCTCCCCCACACCCCCGATACATCCTCTCTGCTTGGGCTTGCCAAGTGAGACACAACAGAAATAAAAGTCATTCGGAAAAGCTGCAAGTTAGGCAGGGCTGGAGGAGCCAGGAGCAAAGTCCTCTGAGAAGAAGCGCAGAGCCCAGCGTCAGTGAGAGAGCCAGGAGAGCAACAATCTGGGTGGGAGTTGCAGTTCTATCATCTTCTAGCCAGTGGGACCCGCTCCAGTCACTTATCCTCTCCCGGTCTCTTCCCCATACCTGAAGGCTGGAGATGTTATGATCTGCCCTTGCTCTGAGTAGAGCTGTTTCAAAGAGAAAATGAGCTAAAGGATGTGGACATTTGAAAACCAGGAAGTGTTCTGTGCACACTGGGGGTTATCACCAGGGACATCTGAGCAGATGGGCTGTAATCCCTGCTCCTACCCTAAGCCAGCCACATCTTCTCTGGGCGGTTCCAACCCTCGCCTCACCGGCCTCCCTGCTTGCTTTCTCTGCTCCCGCAATCCAGCCTCCACCCAGCAGCCAGAATACCTTTCCTTAATCTCCATCAGCTGTTCTCACAGCTCCTTCAACACCTCCCCCTGGCCTCTCCCATGGTCTGAAGACCCTGAGGAACCGGCCCAGCCCTCCTTCCCTACCCCTCTCCCACTGAGCTCCAGCTGGGGCTCCTAGCTACCCTCCGACACTCCGAACTCTTTCTTGCCATGCAATCTTTGCACTTGCTCTTCCTTCTGCCTGAAAACCTCTTCCCCTAGATAAATATTCAATTTTTTTAAACTTTAATGCACAGTAAGAAATACCTTTTACATTATGACCCAATAAACAAACATTTATAATTAGGTGCAACATACTTTCATATTTTTCACTCTAGTCTAGCCTATTCTATGTCATGACCCAGTAACTCAGATCTTATGACACACCCATAATTTAAAGAACATTGTCCTAGCTTTTCACCCAGCTTGCTCTTTCTCTTCATTCTGGTCTCCATTCAAATGTCACCTCTTTAGAGAAGCCTACAATGACGTTATTTTAGGTATGTTACCCCAGGGAGTCTCTATCCTATCTCCCAATTTATTTCCTTATCACTACATGAAATTCTTACTTATTTCTCTCTCTTTTCATGTATTGCCTACTAGAATATAAAGTCGATAACAGCAAAGGCCTTGCCTCACTTTTCCATTCCAGATCCCGAACAGGGCCTGGCCCACAGCAAACATTCAACTGATGCTTGAGGAATAAATGAATTGATCTCTATGTGGCCCAGCACTGAGAAAAAAAGCATAACAATGCATTTCCAGAGGAAAAGGAAGATGAAATCCCAAGTGGAATGGTAGGCTGCTCCTGCCAATGCCCCTCTCATATGCGCCATAGAATTTACCACATCCTTAGCTCCTCTTGTGATGGAATCAGAAGCCAGATTCCAACCCCTGGGCAGGCAGTTCCTCTGCCCTGTTACTTAAGAAGCTGTCAATCTACCAGCTTGTCCAAGACCCACCAACCATTCCGTGCTTCTTGGAAAAGAAAAATTCTCCTAGACTGTAGCTTCCGATCATTCATTTCACTCCCCACAACACACCCAACTCCTGAACGGACTTTCACAGAAGCGTCCAAGAAATAATTTGTCCAAGGAATGATTTATTATCTTTGAAGCCAGCTTCTGAGCCACCGAAGAAAACACTGGCTTTTAAAAAGTCTTCCACTAGATGGCAGTGTCACTCCACATCGCTGCCCAGTCATTTCAGCCACCAGAGGTCCAGGATGGGCTAGAATTTACAAGTATTCATTCAGGCCTGCCATCAGGGAATAATTCTGGATCATCAAAGGAAGCAGCTTCCGTTACATGTGTAGTAGGTGATTCATAATATTGTTAAAAGTTGATCTTTTAATAAATGTAAGGAAAATCATCACTAAATAGCTGGAAGGCCTTGAGTAAATCACGTAACCTCTGCAAGGAACTCAGGTCCTGCATACGAAATTCTAAGAGGTTTAGCCAGAGGATCACCAAGGTCCCTCCCGCTCTCATTCCCTTAGCTTGACACTCGCATTGAATAACAATGGCTGGCAGGCAGCCCAGCAACATCCTTCCCCACAAGATGGCCAGAGAAGAGCTTACTGGGTTAAGGGAAACGGCTCCAGAGTCAGGAGCCAAGGTTCCAATCCTTGCTGACTAGCTATAGGCAGGCTATTTAAACATCTCTGAGCCTCAGTCTCCTCCCATGTAAAAGAGAGGGAATCCACCTGTACTTCATAGGGTGGTTATGAGGATTTGAGCAGATTATACATAAAGCGCTTAACATGGCGCCTGGTACATGAATATGCATTCAGTAAACACTGGCCGCTACTGTTGTTGTTAGTAAAAATATTATCATTATTATTGTTATTATTAGGAGATTTTTTATTCAATTTAGTTCAGCTTAGGTATAAAAAGCAATGCTTGAGAACAGACCAGGACTTGCAAGAAAGACCTGCAGCCCTTGCCTTCAAAGTATTTAGGAAGTGTGAATGGGTAAAAAAAAGACAAGGATTGTAACAAAAAAGCATAATGAAAAAGTTTCCACTAAGATAAATACTGACAGTCAGTGCTGCAGACAGAATGTTTGCCCACCTCACCACTACGTTCATATGATGAAACCTAACCCCCAGTGTGATCGCATTTGGGTGGGGCCCTTGGGAGGTGATTAGGTCATGAGGATAGAGTCCTTACAAAAGAGGCCAAGGGGGCTCCCTCACCCTTTCTGCCATGTGAGGAGACAGCTAAAAGACAGCCATCTACGAACTGGGAAGCAGGCCTCACCAGACACCAAATATGCCAGTGCCTTGATGCTGGGCTTCCCGATATCCAGAACTGTCAGAAACAAATTTCTGTTGCTTATAAGCCACCCCGTCTAGGGTATTCTGTTATTGCAGCCTGAACCGACTACGGCAGCCAGGAAGAATGCCATCCAATTTGGGAGCAGGGGAGGGGGAGGAACAGGCCAGTTATGGGGATAATACTTTATATTTGTGTAGCGGCTGTAATTTACCTTCTCATCCATGAAGTAGGCAGGACAGGTATTTTATGAGTATTTTACAAAGGAACTAGAGCTCAGAGAGACCAAGTACTTGTCCCGGGTCACACAGTCAACTACATAGCAGAGCAAGCCTTGTGAAGAAGGTATCTCTGCCAGTCCAGTGTTCTGGTCCCCATATTGCTATCTCAGGGGGAGATGCTATTGGCACAGCCCTAAAAGAAAATGTGGGACTCATTCCAGACCAACTCACCAGGAGCCAGGCATGGAGAGAGCAGACCGAGAGGAGAAGTAGCCTCACTCTGGTGAAGTCATGCAGGTAGGATAACTGTACTGTGGGCCTCCCAGTACCAGTAGGTGCTAGAACAATCACATATTCTCTCAGCTGTGAATAACTGCACTCGTGGTGCATAGTCACCTAACTGCTTAGGAACTACAGTTAGCCAGATCTGGTGATTGTGAGCTCCAGCCAAAATGCCTTTCCCTATCGTTTCCAAACCCTAAACGCCAAATGATGTTAGAAGAATGATAACCGATCAGGACAGATCCTAAATGGAATTACGTATTTATCACAGACAATTCACATATCCTTGGGTATCTCCTAGTGCCCAGAGACCCATGTAGAGCTGGGAATAGCCTTTTCTGTATCATCCAATGAAAATCAGCATTTCCTTAACCTTCTCAATCACATTTGACAAGATTTACCCGAGCAGCTTTGCTACTTCAAGAATCTCTTCCTCCTGCGTTGGCTACTTTCTCCCTAACTCAAGCAAAAAGTCTTCAAGGAAAGGTTAGCAGTTTCTTACTTCCTACAGCTCACCCCAAATACAATTGCTGCTGCTTGGTTGGCCAAGAACTGATCTGTAAAGCCCACTATAAACACTTCCTGTTAATAAGTCTGTATCCATCACTCAAACAACCGATTCAAACACTCATTTCAAAGAAAGAGTTCTGAGCACAACACTTCCTAACTGAGGGTGTGTAACAAATCCTGGGCTCCACCATCTCCTGAGTAATCCTCATCTTTCAACCTCTGACCCTACCATCTTCATATGAACAGAAGTACTGGCAAGGAATTTGCTCAAGAAGAAAGGAAACTGAAGAATGAGGGCTAGCTTGGAAGCCACAGCCTCGCTTTAACACACACCTGAGATAGTTCAAGCAAATTGTTAAGAGCTAAATAAGATGATATTCATGTAGCCAAGTTTGGAGTTCCACTAGCAAACTGCCCTGTCTCCCCAAAACATAAACCCCCTCGCCATGCAAATCTCCATGAACTAAATAAAAATGGTCACAGCTCCAAGGCCACAAATCTGACTTTTCTTTCCAAGAGAACTACTCTTAAAAAAGACCCCATGCAAATCCAAAAAAAACAGGGGCAGACCAGAGAATTTACTTTTTTGAAACAAAGTTACCTAAGCACAAAATACATGAGACAATAAAATACTGCTTAAAAAAAAAAAAAAGACTAATGTCAAGCACTGGTTGGAATAATTTTTTTTTTCATTTCACATTAAGGAAGGATGACCAAAGTGTTTCAGATGCTAACATTTCAAATCAGTGATGTAAGGAGGAGGTGGAAAGGCAGGGTAAGAGAGTACAGAATCAAGGTCAAGGGTGAGAGAAACAGGAAAACAGATCTCAGTTTGAAAGGAGGAAGCACAGCCTAGTGATTAGGGTGATCTGGACCAGCTGCATGTTCCTTACTGTGGACAGGCGGGACGGCCGTACAGCGTAGCTGCATCGGGAAGCGACAAAGGCAATGCGGGCAGCAAGCGTGGAATGAGGGATCAGAATGAGGCTCCAGCAGAGAGTAACCAGAACGTATCCACAGCACCACGGAAAGATTAAACACTTTATTCAGATACTAGTAAAGTTTCTTACCTCCTGCAGCTGAGATTCTTTCTTTTTGGAAGACAAATTCAAGTGTTTTTCTAAGATGCCACAATACTTCTCTGTCTCCTTGTCATACTTCTTTTTGGCTTCCTGGCAAAAAAAAAAAAAAAAGAGGAAAGGAGAAAAAGACTAAAATGTTGCAGGAATGAAAGCAACCTGGGTCAAACTCTTCCTGCTCATCTTCATGGCTTCGTCATTCCCTCAGACCCAGAACAGTGGCACACCACCCATCTCCTACTCTTCCAATAATGCCATGAAAGCAAGCAACCACCCATCAACAGCAGCCCAACCGTTTTGAGGGTCTATCACAGAGGCGCCACTACTATGCCAGAAATGAGGTAAATACCAGTATTTCAGAGTGGCAGAGCCAGGGTTCCACCTTCTAGAAATTTCAGTTGTAAAAGAGAAATCTCTAGTTTCTAACTCACAAGTATGTTCAAAGCCAAAGAAGGGAAGTTACCTGTGAAGCTAATCCCCAAACAGGAAGATCCACTTACACCTTAAATGGGACAAGTCTAGACTAAGAGTAGATCCAGCTTTAACTGTGTCCACAAAGTATGTCTTAATTTGTAGACCTAAATATTCCTTGACGCAATAATATCACATATGGGTCTTTAAGCTGAGGAATAATTCAAAACAAAGAAGACATTATCTTCCCAAATATGTTCACTGTGGCATCATTTATAATAGCAAAAAAAATAAAAAGCAACAGCAACATTGCTGCCCAAGCATAGAATTTGGGATAATTAAAGTATGGGGCATCCAATAAACATAACTAGGAAGGGTAGCATGATACAAACTCGGTGTATCCTACAGGGAATGTGTCTACCTACAGACAAACATTAGATGGGAAGATACTTCAGTGAAAATACTTGAGTTAAGAAAATGGGATAATGGGTGATTTTTTTTCCTCCATTTGGGAAATGTTTATTATCCTATATTATTGCTTTCAAAGTTTTATATATATATATATCATATTATACAGAATAATCCCTGCTCCCCCAAAGTCACTGAAGTTCTATTTCTATTCCTTATTTTACAGATAAGAAAACTTAGATGCGGGAAGTTAACTTGTGTAAAAAGTCACAGAGAGTGACGGAGCTGGAGTCCGAGCCCAGGACAAGCTGCCTCCAAGTCCACATTCTCAGCCACACCTGGAAACACTGTCATAGGCGGTCTCTCTTCCCTCCACATTTCAGTGGGGATGGCGGACAAGGGGACTGAAAGCAGGTCTATCATGGCCTGGTAAACAGGATCAAATGTACTAACTGGGTGCATCATTCCAGCTTTTGACTCACGTGGAGCCCACAGCAGATATTTTTCTGCAACTCCAAGGCTTACAAGAGGAGAAAAAAATTTGCGGCCAGATAAGGAAGCTCAGATACATCTCTTCATTTAATGACGATATAACAAGCAAGCACTCTGTGTTAGGATCCTTCAGGCACTGAAAATATAATACAATACAAGGCAG
This sequence comes from Grampus griseus, assembly GCF_964374135.1. NCBI lineage: Eukaryota > Metazoa > Chordata > Mammalia > Artiodactyla > Delphinidae > Grampus > Grampus griseus. The sequence goes on along the minus strand of NC_139019.1, from coordinate 118,892,996 downwards.
AAACGGCCCCACCCTCGTGGTGGGGCTGTTCCAGCAGAAGGAGAAACACAATTAACCAGTAAACAAACAGTCTGATTCCAGACCACCGCAGGTGCCACGAAGGAAACCAACAGGGTGCAGTCCCAGAGATTCCTGCAGAGAAGTGCTCCAGAGAGGCCTCACTGGGGAGGGGAGGTATGATCCAAGACCTGCCCACCTCGTAAGGGGCAGAGTGGAGCCTTCCAGACTGGTAAGTGCAGATGCTCTGGGCAGAACACACTGGGCCTACGCGTGGAGGCATTACCAAGAAGCCGTCACCGGAAGCTCTGAACAGCACCCGTGACAGCAGAACACCATTTATCTGGTCAACGGCAAGACTCTAAGCCTCACAGAGTGGGCAGAATCATCATATACCCATTTGAGCTGGTATGTACCCATTTCTACAAATCTGAATTTTGCTTGAAAGTTTTACATACACAAACAAACACGCAGAAGCATGTGAAGACAAAGCTGGAGGAGACATTACTCCTTCAAACGAGGAGAGGTACAGGCAAGACACTTGACTCAAGCAATGCTTTTCCTTCACAGAAGTCAGCGACTTTGAGCTGGGGTTCCAACTCTGACTGATGCTCGCACAGGCACTCCACCAGCCTCGTCGACAACCCCCAAAAGAGAACCCTGCGCCAGCGGGCCAGAGGCGAGAAAGGGCTCAGCACCATGAGTCACTGGCATTCTGTGACTTTCTGGCAACTCGACCTTTGGGGGAATAACTCCTCTAGGATTGAGATCATGTTCTTAGAAGACAGGAGGGTGGTAAGACTCAGTCACTCAGGTACGGAGATGGTGTTCCCCTTCCAGGGAGTCCACGGTGGGTGGTGAAATGGATCCAGGACAGAGTTAGGATCCTGGAAATTATTCCCAACTCCGTACAAACCACTACCCCTCTGGGACTCAGGTTCTCTCATCTATAAACTAAGGATGACTAGACGAAATAATGGCTCAAGTCTCCCCTTTCAGCTCAGAGACTGTCTAACAAAAAAAAGCATAAGAACACTCATCCCATCATAGGACTGTCAGGACTAAATGAGATAAACCATATCCAGTGCTTGGTAGAGTGCTTGGCACATGGAAAGTGCTCAATAGAATTCAGTGCTGATGATGCTGGTGGCGGCGGCAATGATGTGGTCCATCATCTAACCCCACCGCCTCCTTATTAGGACACCACTTGCCTTCCAAGTTCCACGTCCATGAAGGCGACCCGTCACAGCACCCACCACAACTTGCAGTCACACGCTTATTCATATCATTCTGTCCAGTGCCTTTCTCCCTGCACACCATGAGCACGGTGACCACATCTGCATTTACCTGCACCGAGCAGCAGTGTGGAGCACGGTGCCGGGTACACAGCAGGCTCTCCCCTGTTTTTTATGAATGAACTGTGTGTATCGAATAGAATAGTTAACGTCAAATGATTTTATGACAGTGCTCTGAGCGGCACTTTATAGGAGTTCACTCATTTCTTCCTCATAATAACTCTGTAAGGTAAGCACTCTCAGTATCCCCATTTCTCAGCTCAGGAAACGTGTGGAGGTGGTCAGCAACCTCTCCACGTTTACATGCAAGAGGCACAAGCGGGATTTGGACTCAAGCAGTCCCACTCTTAGCCACTCTCTCTGATGTCTATTCTACTTTCACTGGAGAGCCCAGCTTCGGCTGCAGGGAAAATAAACTCCCCCAAACTCAGAAATCTAAAAGCAGGGCCACAGCTATGCCAAGCCCCAGGGTCCGCCCTACCCCAGAGCAGCCACGTTAGCACAAGAATCCTCCTCACGTGCAGCCTTCACCCCCAGAACTCTAACTTCTGCTTCCTGCAAGTAGCAACAGGTTGTTATAGCAACCGAAGTGCACCAGACCTGGGAGGAGGAGGAAGGGTAATTTTAGCATCACACGGGCAGGCTTCAGAAGTAAGGTCTTTTTTTTTTTTTTTTTGCGGTACGCGGGCCTCTCACTGCTGTGGCCTCTCCCGTTGCGGAGCACAGGCTCCGGACGCACAGGCTCAGTGGCCACGGCTCACGGGCCCAGCCGCTCCGCAGCATGTGGGATCTTCCCAGACTGGGGCACGAACCCATGTCCCCTGCGTCAGCAGGCAGACTCTCAACCACTGCGCCACCAGGGAAGCCCCAGAAGTAAGGTCTTTGAGGTATTCCTGAGTCTGCTCCCTAGATGGCCTAGTAGAGGGGTTGTTTCTCTGTGTTCTCTTAAACACACGTAATACTGTGATATACATGTACGGGGATGGGGGGGGGTGGGGAAGAGGAACAGGTAGACTGAAAAAAATAAAATAAAATAACGAAGGGGGAGGGATGAGAAATCATCCCCAACGTCATCACCTCATTCTTTAACAGGAATGAGAGAAGAGAATGTGTGTGAGGGGAAACATGTTTTGGTGAGTGACTATTTCATATAAATTTTTTAATTCTTGTGTTTCTCACCATCTATAGCCCCCAGCAAAGTACCTGCTCCTGTCACTTGGATCACTGATACTAACCCCAAAGGAACCCACTGAGCCTTCTGCTCTTCCTCCGTGGTAACTATGGTAACCCCCATGCCGCCCAGGGAAGAGGCTGGAGTGAGAGGCGTAGGAGACACCTACTGGAGAAGTGACTTCTGGAAAGATAACTCAGTGAATGAGCCACTGTGTATTTGCGGGAGGGGAAAGCACAGGCCCCAAGGCCACGAAAGAGACGGTGCTCCTTGCGTCTGAGAACTCAGAGAGGGGCACTCGGCATTTTCCCATCCATCCCTGGGCTTGTTTCCAAGTCTCGGACAAAATCTTAGTGGAATAAGACTTCCTTTAAACTATACATTCCTTAACCTCGGATAGAAGACCAATGAGCCCCAATATCCTCACAAATGAAAACTGTAAAATTGGTAGGGAGGTGCTGTAACAGTGGAAGAAGAATCTTGGCCATGGTCCCTCCTTCAAACTAGGGCCATTCCTCCCTCTGAATAACCCCGACTGAACCGAACATCTCTGTCACGTCCTAATCATATTCATTTTTAAAAAGCACATGCACTTAGTTGGGGGCTGAGGGGAGAGCACACTTCGTTACACTTCAGCTATGTTTTTCCCACCTACAGACAGGCATCTCTCAAGGCCATTTCACAACTGAGTAAAATCCACACCTTCTCCACAAGTTAAGAGGGTGATGTTGCCCAAAACCCCCTGCAGGTGGCACAAGGGACTGCGGCCGAATGACTCACAGCTCCAGGAAAAAAAAAAAAAACAGGAAGAAAATCTTGAAAATCCTTTTGCTTTCATTGATTCCAATGAAAACATCTTGCCCGCAGGTGGTCTCTAACACTCTACTGAAGGTCAATCTCGCTAGGGTTGTCTAGTGATTTATCACAGGGCAGGGGACCCCAGAGAATCCACCTTTAAAAAATGAATAAAATTCCCTTCTCAGTCTTTCAGTAACAGGTTAGAGTCAGCCAACTTTTAGCTATAGTCCCTCCAGGTCAGCTATAACAAATGGTGACCTCTGGGTTGAAGCAGTCCCGCTTTTTGACTTGCACAATGTGTAACACATATTTTTAAATTATTTGCCAGCATTTTTTGAAAGCCAGGAAATTTCATATAAAACTCTTTAACTTTTCAGTTTCTCTTGAAAAAAATGTAAAGGTCTAACGACAGAGGGCTCCTTTTCATACACAGCTAAAGTGGGCTAAGAAGAGGGTCCCCATGCCCCCAGGGGCCTATTTGCAACCCCCGTCCTAGGCTCCAGTCCTGGACCTCCACAAACATACAATTCCATGGTGTCCAAACACACAGGTATCTACTCACACAAAGGAGGCGTGGTTTCTTCCTTCGGATGATTTATGAACTAGCACAACATGATTAGATGTCAAAACAATAGAATGACAGCTCTAGGGTTGACCCCTCAGTCTTACTTCAGACACTTGTGAAGAACAGATGAGCTGGGCTCTAAGCTTATTTGCCCAGGATTCCCTGAAAATGGTGGGCTTAGATCTTCTGAAGAAGGTGTTGTGTTTTCCAGACCTCCTGCCCTAAAATCCAAGAAGAAGGCTTGCGAAATTCTCACCTTGGCAGCCCCAATCTGCTCCTTTCGAAATTTCTCCAAGGGAGTGATGAGCACTTCGCTGGCATTCTCAATCTGGAGGGGAAAAGCAGAGGGGTCGGGGAGGGGGACAGAGAAGCAGGGTCAGTAAAGAACCACAGCAGTGCTGGCACAAAAGGCCTCCGCATGCTTCAGTATAAGATCTCAGTAAGCACAATGGTGCACGTGTCACCTCTTCCTTACACCTGACCCGACAGCATGCCAAATCAAAACCCAGTCATCAGTTCAAAACACAGCATTCTTCCTGTGCATGAGTAAGATAGATTCTTTAAAAATAAAAATGAGGACCTCTAAAAATGTAAGCAACCACACTGATGGCAGAGCGGAACTGGTGGCAGAGTAGGGTCCAAATTTCAAGCTTCAGGTGACATCTTCTTGTAAATGCTCATTCAGCCAAGTTATATTTAAGTAGATATATTTAAAGGAGGTCAACACTGAGTCTAGGTTAACCCTCCCCCCAAAAAATCCTCCACTTTTGGGGGCATGAAAACCACCCAAGCCTGATTCTGTGTAGCCCTACCTGTTCTGGACGGGGATCAGGTCGCTTGTACCTCCTGGCCACTGGCTGCTTTTCAACTTCATCTCACCGCGCTCACCCCCTCAGGTCCTGCCCTCAACTAAACGGTCACCCGAATGCACCTCAAATGGGCCAAACCTGCCCCACTTCTGAGCCTTTGCATTTGGCTGTTCCCTCAGATGCTTTGTCCCCAAATACTTGTGTGCACAACTCATTACTTATTGTAATTCAGGTCACCTCTTTAGAGAGGCCTTCTCTGACCACCAATGCAATCCAAAGAAACTTCCCACTACCCCACTTCTGAAGTGTTTTCTTCAGAAGATGTAAGCCAGCTGAAGTTTTCTGGTTCAGCATTACAAGACGTGCACATGCATGCGCACACACACACGCCACCCTCTTGTAAATGTTCACTTGTCTACCACCATCCCCAAAACACAGAAGAGTGCTGAAAAAAGGAGCACTCAAACATTTTTCAGTGACTAAATGAAAGAATGATTTCTTGATTGCCTGCCAACTGTGTGACCACAGGCAAAACATTTAACCTCTCTGGGCTCTAATTTCCTCATCTGCAAAATGAGTGGGGTGGATTGCTCCAGCTCTAAGATTCTATGGTCTTTTCTAAGACAGCACAATATTTTACAATCTTTCCTTTTAAGTCATTCATTGCTCACTCGTCATTCAACTAATTATTTCAGGAATCTCGTCACAACAAAGCATTATTTTTCTAAATCACATGCCTATCCATTGCAATGAAACCAACAGGGTAAATGCCAGAAGCCATAGATGGAGAGAGCAAAGAACTAACTAGACAATGTGAGGGGTAGAAGGTGGCAGGTCTCCAAATTTATTGCCACTTGCCTTTTCTTCAATTTTGAGAGCACTTACTTTAAAAGAGAGCATTTTAACTCTAGAGTGTTGCAATGTTATTTAACTTGCTTGATTTTTATTGTCATTTGACGTCGCTTTACTGGCTCACTTATTTCAGTCTTTTCCACAAATCAAGTGCAAGTCTCTGAAACTCACAATGGAGCTCTGAGCCACTAAGCCATTGGTTCTCAACATTAGCCGAAGGTTAGGCTCACCTGGGGAGCTTTTAAAATTCCCGATGTCCAGGCCACACTCCAGACCAATAAATTAGAATCTCTGTACTTCGATCCAGGCAAAAGTGTTTTTTAAACTTCCCAAGTTGTTCCAGTGGACACCCATGGGAGAGAATCCAGCCCTAACTAGATGCTAAATATACAAAAGCCCTAACTTCCCACCTGGGAATCAGGACACCCAAGTCCTTGTCCCAGTCCTGCTACAGCACGCCATCAGCCTTCAGGAGACCTCACTTTTCTCAGCTGTCAAATGAGGGACTGCACACAGTGAGGAATACAGTCTGTCTGGGTCTAAGATTCTATGACTATGTAATTTCCACTCAGTTCCAAGCACTGTGCTGATATTCGAGGCACAGCGGTCCATTCTCTGCCCTTCAAGAACTCATATTTCGGGCTTCCCTGGTGGTGCAGTGGTTGAGAGTCTGCCTGCCAATGCAGGGGACACGGGTTCGTGCCCCGGTCCGGGAAGATCCCACATGCTGCGGAGCGGCTGGGCCCGTGAGCCATGGCCGCTGAGCCTGCGCATCCGGAGCCTATGCTCTGCAACGGGAGAGGCTGCAACAGTGAGAGGCCCACGTACCGCCCAAAAAAAAAAAAAAAACAAGAACTCACAGACACGTGCAGTGACTATCAGGACACAGTGTGGTACATGCAGAATCAAGGCATGAACTAGACATTCAGAAAACACAAGGGATGGCCAAATATCCCATCTGGGGAGTCAGGGAAGGCTTCCCAAAGAAGGTACAGCTTTGCTAGGCTAAGCTGAATTGATGATGAAGCTGTCACAGGGTGAGGAGGTAAGGAAGGGGCTTGCGATGGCCAGATACTCAGACGCAGACAGTAGAAACTAGATTCACTGACATTAATAATAAAATTGCAGAGGCAAGCTGGAAAGTATAATCCAGTCATTGTTCCCTTACCCCAGACCTTAGCAATCTGCAGGGTATTCATCGTGATTTGCTCACCATACCCTCCACCCCCAAATAATAACTCTGCCAAGAATCAGACTCAAAAGAATCACTTCCCTTTCTGAGGCACTAGCACGTGCACAAACACACAAGCCTTCCTCTGCCTCCACCCACTACCATCCCTGCTGCTGCTGCTGCCACCGCCGCCCTCCTGATTCTGGTTCAGGCACCCAGCAGTGAGCAATCAAGGCAAATAGCGTCTCTCTCTGCAGAGCAGAAAGTGAGAGGCTTCTGCTCTAGTTGGAGTTTTAAAGAAATGCCAGCTGCTTTGGTATCACACGCACTTGGGTTTGAATCCAGGCTGTGCTACTTATTAAACTGTGTGATCTTGGGCATGTTACTTAGCAGCTGTAAACCTTGGTATCTTCATCTGGACAACGGTGATGATAAAGGTCCCACTTCACAGAGTCATCATGAGGGTTAAAGTAGAAAATGCATGGCTACATGTCTTGGTAGAGGCTGTGAACTGAACTGCATCCCCTCTAAAATTCATATATTGAAGCCCTAACCCCTGTTAAATTAAACAAGGATGCCATTAGATTGAGATGACTCTAATGCCTTAGCAGCCTACATAAGCAAACCAAAACCTCAAGGTTAAGAAACTGAAATCTAAGAAACTGAAACCAATCACAAACAACTAGACTTTCCCAAATAAGGCAACCGCTTAAGCTAGAGCCAATCAAATAATTTCCTTGCTTTGTTTACACATCTGCTATATAAAAGTCTTTGCCCTACCTCCTGTTGATGGAGTGCTCCTAACCACTTCCGGGTTGGTTCTCTCCAATTTGAATCAATTTTTTTTTTTTTTTTTTTGCGGTACGCGGGCCTCTCACCGCTGTGGCCTCTCCCATTGTGGAGCACAGGCTCCGGACGCGCAGGCCCAGCGGCCATGGCTCACGGGCCCAGCCGCTCCGCGGCATGTGGGATCTTCCCGGACCGGGGCACAAACCCGTGTCCCCTGCACCGGCAGGCAGACTCTCAACCACTGCGCCACCAGGGAAACCCCCTTGAATCAATTTTTGTTTAAATAAACTTAAACATGCCTCAGTTTATCTTTTAACACCCCCTATGTGATAGTATTGATATTTGGAGATGGAGCCTTTGGAGATAATTAGGTCATGAGGAGAGAATCCTCATGATGGGATTAGTGACCTTGTAAGAGACAGGACAGTTTCCCCAACCTTTTCTCTGCCCTGTGAGAAAACAGCAAAGAGGTGGCTGTCTGCAAGCCAGGAGGAGGGCCCTCACCAGGAACCAAATCAGCCAGCAACTTGATTTTGGACTACTCAGTCTCCACAACTGTGAAAAATAAATGTTTGTCATTTAAGCCACCCAGTCTACGGAATTTTGTTACGGCAACCCGAGCAGACTAACACAGACTTAGTCCTGAAACCACTGGCTGTTAGTACGGGAAGAGAAGAAAAATTCTCCTTGATGACTCTTCCCTGGGCCTCTGGAGCACTGCTGCCTAGAGACAAGCCCACCTGGCGACAGATCAGCATGCAGCTTCATTCCTGATGTCTTAGGAATGAGAGGAAGGCCCCAAAGAGCTTCCTGTGGATCCAAAATCCCTCATCTATGAATGCTGAACCACATCAGAATAAAGCCTTGTACAGAAGATCTCTCTTAAGAACCTGGAGATCAGTGTTTGATTCTCGAATTTGCACACTGCCTCTCTTTGAAGAACTTCTTATAGTTCCCATCATTTACTAAGTACCCCTTGATTGGATGCCTACCAACATGGCAGGCACTGCGTCAGATACCCTGGAACTAAAAGTGAAGGAGGGGCTTCCCTGGTGGCGCAGTGGTTGGGAGTCCGCCTGCCGATGCAGGGGACACGGGTTCGTGCCCCGGTCCGGGAGTATCCCACATGCCACGGAGCGGCTGGGCCCATGAGCCATGGCCGCTGAGCCTGCGCGTCCGGAGCCTGTGCTCCGCAACGGGAGAGGCCACAACAGTGAGAGGCCCACGTATCGCAAAAAAAAAAAAAAAAAAAAAAAAAAAAGTGAAGGAGAGCTCTTGGATGGGTTTAATAAGGTGAGAAGGAGGGGAGCAGGGTGGGGCACCTTCATTCCCATTCTGCCAGTAAGGAATCTCAGGCTCCCAAAAGTTAAATAATTCAAAAGACCCACCTTAAATCATATACTTTATATATACACCTTATAGTGAATCTGTAGGAGGACAACAATGTGGTTCTAAGTTATCCAGGGTAATCCTTTAAATATTTACAAAAGGTTTCAAACCCAGCAAGGATGAGAAGATGAGGCTTGCTCATGAGCCCAGAGCACTCTAGTGGCAGAGCCTGGACTCAAACCCTGTTCTTCTGACAACAAATCCTGTGTTCCCTCGATGTGACCACACTGTCCAGGACCAAGGGCAGCCCAGCCATACTCACCATCCGTATCCGTTCATCTTCAAGATTCCTGAGGACAGTGGCAAACTCCTGCAAAGACCTTGCTGAAAAAGAGAAAGAGGCCGTGAGGTGGAAGTAGAGTGACAGGCCTTCCAGATACAGCTATTGTGTTATGGACTGAAATCCCTTGGCATATGCAGAGACCTAAAGACAACTCTTCCCAAGGCTCCCCTTATCTTTTCATCATTAACCATTAAGGATGACCCAGAAATGCAGGATAATCCACCGGGCACTCTAGCTAGGGAAGGGTTTCCTTCAAGGAAAAGACCTGCCTGTTCCTGAGAGAACCCAAGACTGATGGGATGCTGGCCAGCTCCCAGGCTCCAGGCTGGACCAGGCAGAGTTCCTCTTTGGAGTTCAAGGATTTCCTGCCCAGGATTTGACCTCCTCAACCTTTGTCGTGGGGTTGCGTCAGAACCCAACCGTTTCTTTGCACCAGAGCTGCACAAACAACACTGCTGGCATTGGAAGCCACATCTCTGGCTTTTCCTTGGGTTCCTCCTCTCTGAGTCCTCGAGCCCCTTATTACTGCAACACAGCTGGCAGCACAGCAGTCAGATGTGGACAGTCTCTTTCGCCGGGATTATTTCAAAGGCAATAAGCATTGAATACAATAGCCCTAAGGATATTTGAGACATTCATGTAATGCTGGGAAAAACATCTGTATAATCAGGAGTTACAACAATGATACGTTTTCACCACTCTCAGCTGTCTCCCAATTCCCTCTGCTCATCCCCAGATCCTGATTTTCTGCATGCTAACAGGGAATCCATAAGCATTTGGTGACTTAATTCAATGTAATTTGCTCAACTCTTCCTCACTTAATGGAGTCAACCAAGATGCCCAATGGAAGAATAAGGTGCAATGACTAGGCCCTGACAAAGACAGGTGTCTTGACACTGCAAATCCTCTGTGCTCAGTGTTGCCCACAGAAGATGGACAGGGGATGGTGAAGAGCGACACGGCGCAGCAAAGCTAACAAATTGTAACCTCCGCTCGCAGCCTCTTGTTAAGGAAAATGCATGGGAGAGGTGGGGCCGTGACCCGGACATGGAGCTCCTCTCCCCATCCGAAGGCAGCGACGGCTACAGAGCTCTAGCCAACTGTTGCCAGGGCAGAATGAGGGGCCGGCTGCTCAGGCTCCCCAATTTTCAAAGAAGCTAGAAAACTGGAACTTTACATAAATTCAACTTCCATGGTAATTCAATTTTAAAAAATGAGTGCCCAAGAAAACATGGCTGCATTAGGACCTCAGCCCATGAGCCATCACCTGCAACCTCTGATCTAACTCTTCTCCCATCTACCCATGTTCTGCTTTTGCTCTAATTCTAAAGTACTGTGGTTGGGGGAAGAACGTTGCAGAGCCAGTCAGGAGCAGAACGCTAACAGAGGGCGGAGACAGGAGCCCCACAGCGAACCTTCCCGCTTTCTCCTGCAGGCCGCAGGGTGAGAGCCACTGCAATCCCAGGGCTCTGAGGAGAAGCCCTGGAGAGCCCCGGGCCCTGACCTTCACTCAACTCTGCCCGCTCCACTCTTAATACTGACTTCTTAATTTACAACACTTACATACTCCCTATTCCAGGGGAAAGACTCAGGGAGGACACTGAAAGCTGTGGTACACAGTGGACTTTTTAAACTCTTGCATGTGGTTATAACTTACCTATGCACATTTCATCATCTGTTTCTGCATCTCCTATGCACTGAAACTTAAATTCATTTAAGGAATCTGCAAATTTCCGCTTCGCTGAAGACAAATCTAGCAAAAAAGAAAAAAAAAAGAGTAAAAAATACGAATTACTGAAATAAACCTGCTTTCACGTTTCCTGCACTTTTTAGTCCTTTTACTAATACAGCAGCTAGCAGATATGTTCCTGAGTCCATCTCAGAGCACAAAAGAATGTAAATTCAACAGAGTGAATACTTGTTTATAACATGAAGTAATTCAGAAGTTAATATTTTTGCTACATGTGCTTTAACAAGTCTGGTCCTCACTCTCTAACTCCTCAGGCTACGCATCGAGTCCTGCCGCCTCCAGCTGACACCCGTGGGGGTCAGCGAAGCTGCCCTCACTCACGTGAGACTCAACAATACCTCCAGCCCAGTGCCACGCACAAGGGAGCTGGCACAAAGGGCTTGGAACTTCACAGGAGCAACCAGACCACCCCTTCCGACTCAAGGACGCGGGAGGCCCGAGTTCTCAGAACCCTCTGGGCTCCACTCAAAGCGGAGCAGCCGCCAACCTGACGAATCTCCACCTGAACCAGTTTCCTGGGTCACCTCGTTCCACCACTGCCCCGAGAACAAAGCCCTGGCACTGTTCTGAGTTGGGGTGAAAACACACCCCACACATGGTATCTATAAAGAAACCTCCTGGAAGCCCTTGTCAAATTTAAAAAATAAGCTTTCATTTAAGACAGTAATAAAAGCCAATGATCCTTCCTGAACCCTCAGCTTCTGTTAAGGGTATAAACCACCGAGGCACCTTTAAGTGGCCTGACAGACAAGGCTGCTAGGCACAAACATGCTAACTTAATTCCACGTGCAGCCTTCCCGCAGATGAGGCTAATCATTCAAATTACCCTCGGACATGTTTCCCTCACTGAAGGGGAAATGGCATTATGTTCCAATTCCCAGAGGAGGGAAAGATGAGGCATAACCGGCAACGAGGTCTGGCTTCAATAAGGTGCTGGGGGGAGCGGAGGGCGGGGATTCTGGCTTCCCAGATCAACAGAGCCTCTTGGAATATAAGCATCCACGATCCTCAGCCCTTCTCTTCAGCTCTTAGATTTGTCCCTCGAGGTTAGGGGTCACGGTTTTTCCATCTGCTGGTTTGTCTGTTTCCTCTCCAGGTACCTGGCACTGCACCCTGCTCAGTACATGATGAATAACGCGCGTGTATGGAGGAGGGGGCTGGGGGACTGTACACAAATCCAGCTGCCATTGTTGAGTTCTCCGATCCCAGTGTCCATTCCAAGCAACGGTGCCAGTGGAAGAGCCAGGCAGGGCCATCCTGCTGTTCTCAGGTCTGAGGCTCCGACCACCGTATGGATACCAGGGGCTCCTGCTCCGGGACCACCCTCCCAACCTGAGCTCGGGTGACGCGGGTCCCCAGCTAGCCGTGGCTTGTGCAAGGAAGGCCCTCTGCTCGCTCGACACCAGAAGAGGAAGGCACTTGGAGTGGAGGAGAACACAGGAGCCAACGGCCAGCAGTCTCTGGTCTCTCCCTGGTTCGGTCAATTTAATGGAATGGTTCTTGGCCAGAAGTCCAAAGATGCCGACAGGGGAATCAGGCATCTCTTAAGACTGGCCAACCCAGGCTGAGGAGATCCCCAAGAACACACATCAGTCCCTGGCAAGTCAAGAAAGAAACAGATGCATCTGAAAGTCAGAACACTGTGGGGAGGAAGGACAGGGGCGGCCACAGGCAGGCAGGAAGAAAATGAGGGAGAATAATCTTTCCCAGACAAAGACAAAGCCCTCCGAGAGGCCCCACGTGTGGGCTGCATGGTACTTAGTCTTGGGCAGGTGGTACTCAGTCTTGGCTTTGCCAGAATGTTCCCCTGATCAGAACTCACAGAGAAAGGCCTGAGCAAAGAGTAAGAACAGAACTGCTTCTCTATCCGTTCAGCAACCCCCCTGTGCCTCCCCAATAGGGCAAGCAGGACTCAAGCTGGACCCTCTTCTCAACAAAGTGGAAAAAGAGAGAGAAGTCAGCCAGGCTTGGGAAAGTTCCCGGCACACACCTGAAAAGCCACGCTGCCAGGGGCAGCTGCCAGGAAGGATCAAGGAGTGGCCCATAATGCACGACGGGGCCTCTGTGGGGCCTTCCACAGCAGGCCCACTGAACCGGGAGCAGGCCCGTTAGCTTACAACCAGAAGGTAACCTGATTCCCTGTGCGGTGGCACACAGCACACCCCGAGAAGCGCTGTGGGCCCCACGAAGCCGAAAAAGAGGCCAGTGCCCTGGATGGGAGATTAGGTAACGAGTCCTGGTATGGAGTCAATACTGGGCTGTGGGCCCAGGAGGACAGCTGGGTAGAGTGAGAAGCCCAGTTACTGGAATCTGAAAAGGAACTCACCATGGGCTTGAACGACACATGCCAGACACAGCACTCTCTGGGTAAAGGTACAGTGGACACCTGCTGTTTCCTTATTCAGCATTACTCCCCGAACTTAGGAACATCATCTCCAGCTTGCTTTGGAGAACCTCCCTTCTCCACTTGTGTTACATGGGGTCCTGGTTCTACACTGGTCAACCCCTTCCCCAGCCCCTTGCCCTCACCCCAACCTCCACTGGCCCCTGGGTTCGAGTTGCAGCTCCAACATTTACCAGCTATGGAGCTAATCCTGGGTTAGTCATAAAGTCTCTGTCAACTCACCTCACAGAAGTTGTCACCCTCTGAGTGAGGAGACCCACCGAAGCTGCGGGGCTGCCAGGATAGCCAGCGAGACACATGGGGGAAGCACTCTGTACACGGTCAGCTTCAGTTCTGTTCAAGGATGGGCTACTCTTCCTTAATGCATTAGTCCTCCAGTAACAGGACCCAGGGAAGGGAAGCATGATTACTGGTACTGAGAGCTCAGAGAAGTTAAAGGACTGACATAAGAGCACACAACCTCTAAGAAGTGGATCTGCAACTCGATCGAGTCCTCTGAACTGAGGTCCCTGTGGGCACACCATGCTGCCTCACCCCATTCAGATCAACTCCTCTCCATTACTTGGGACAACAGAGAGGACATCCAAAAGAGAACACCCAAGAGCCACTGCCTCTTGGCTACTGCCACCCAGTAAGAGTGCTGGCATCCTATGCAGGTGATCATGTTGGATATGCAGCTGCACAGAGACTTCTTTCTGGAGCCTTTCACTCCGATGCTCACAGGAATCTCACATGCACATTCCAGTAAGAGGAGAGGAGAAGGCGGGGAGGCTGGCGCTGGGTGCATGCCAAGCTCCGTGGCCCCCTGCTCACATAACCCCACTGTTTCATGTTCAGGCAGTGCAAGACACAGTGAGCAGCCAAGCAGAGGCAATAATATTTACTTTGCAGAAACATCTGTTGCTAGAAAGGCAGAATGCTGGCCAGAGTGGGGAGAAGGCGTGACTGGCAGCCTCTGGGGAGGACAAGGATCTGCTTTACACAGTTAAGGAGGCTCTGCCGCTGAGTGAGGAGACCAGGCGGGTCGGGATGTGGAAGCAGCTGGAAGTCTGGGCCCTGACGGGCTGCTCCTAAAGCTGCCTGCTCACTGGGGGACCAGAGAAAAGTGCCCTTCTCTTCCTGGAGATGCCATGCTCTGCCACAGCAGACACTAATTCTGCAGAGTTTAAGAGAGTAAGCCAAGCATAAACCTTTCTTTCACCAAAACAGCTGGTTTATCCTAATTTTTGTTTTGTTTTGTTTTGTTTTGCGGTACGCGGGCCTCTCACCGCTGTGGCCTCTCCCGTTGCGGAGCACAGGCTCCGGACGCGCAGGTTCAGCGGCCATGGCTCATGGGCCCAGCCGCTCCGCGGCACGTGGGATCCTCCCGGACTGGGGCACGAACCCGTGTCCCCTGCATCGGCAGGCAGACTGTCAACCACTGCGCCACCAGGGAAGCCCTATCCTAATTTTTTAAGTTAGAATATACCTTGATTTACACAAGCTTTACCAGTAATAGCACCAGTCAAGCCACTTCCTTTTTTTCCTTTGGTAAAACTTAACACACATGTGCACAAACACACAGGCTCGTGAACACGCATATAATGATGGACTCAAGGTAACCTTACAATTATATTTATTTTCAGTGCATCTGACCTCCAAAGTTACCAAGATCGGACATAACTACCCTTAAAACGTTTTGCTACTCTGTCACATGTTCCTGGACTTACAAACTGATTACAGTTAATAAAGACCAACTGCCGAAAGAAGCACTTGAAAGAGGATTGGCCTCCTGGCTGCTTAAAACACAAGAACACCAAAGTCCCTAGGCCTTGTTAATGTCTCCCTTCTCTGAAAGCCAAATTACACTTACACTCTGTGCCCCATCACCCTGCATTTAGAATGACTCTGGAACTATTCATGAGTGGTTTTGTATCACAATGCACAATGAGTG
The DNA here is from genome assembly GCF_964374135.1 of Grampus griseus. NCBI lineage: Eukaryota > Metazoa > Chordata > Mammalia > Artiodactyla > Delphinidae > Grampus > Grampus griseus. Next base: position 118,877,790 of record NC_139019.1, on the reverse strand, counting down.
CCTAGGACAGGGCTGAACAAGGTAGCCCTCAAAGCCTGTTGCATCCATCTGATTGGCCACAGCAACACAACTTGGCTTGTCTGGAGTGTCTGAGATTCCCCAGATGAGAGGACCCACGATGAGAGCTGAGAGGTGGACGTGAGCCCGAGAGGTTACAGCTTTTCCCCACAAGCCCCATTCCCAGGTAAAACTCAACACACTCAAAATGAAATTCTCTGTCCCCTCCTACCGGCTCCCCAGAGAGCCAACCAAGGGCCCCTTCCTATGTCCTTCATTGGGCAAAGGGCACCATCATTCATCCTGCCACACAAGTCAGAGTCAGACACCCATGCATCGTCCTTGACGGCAACGGTGTCCTTCCCAAGTCTGTCCATTTTGCCTCCTAAGTATCTCGGTTCTGCACACTCCATCACTACCAGCAACCCCTAAACCAAATACCCCCATTGCCTGGATAACTGCAGTTGCCCCTTCCTGGTCTCCCCACATCCACTTTTGTCCCTCCGGCAGTTCTCCACCCAATCGTGTCGGCTCCAGCAGTGAACCCTGCGATGGTTTCCCAGAGCTCTAAGAACAAAGACCAAAGTCCCTTCCAAGCCCTGAGAGGTCCTGCAGGGTCTGGGCCACCACCTCCCAGTGGGCTCTAGAAACCCTGGCCTCTGCCAGTTCCTGGAACGGACCCAACTCCTGCCTGCAGCCCTCAGCGCAACAATTCCTTCCTCCAGGAAGCCTTCCCTGACTCGTCTAATCAGACCAAACCCTGCCCCAATTTCACTCCCAGAATCCTATGTACCTCTTCTTCACAGCAATTTTATATCGCTCAGGTAATTATCTGATTAGTATCTCCCTGACTTGTAAGTTCCATAAGGGTGAGGACTGTGTCCCTTCATGCTCACCACTGTAGCCTCAGATCATGTATCCTCAGAACCTAGCACAGTGCCTGACTGAGAGTGGGTGTCACAGAAAGAACAAAGGGAGAGAGGAAGTCAGGCACTCCACTAGTTCATCACACTCAAAGGTGAAATTCCCGATTTTATGCTTGATGAGTGAAAACAAGCAGATTAGGTACATTAGGTGAAACTTTCCAACTTATGTAAGTCTGGTTGGAGCTTACATATGTAAGAATGTGCTTACTGTTAACATATAGCCACCTGCCCTGATGCTGTCCATTGAGGAAGATTCCCACGGAGCTGAAGAAAGAGCTGGCAGCGTGCACGTAAAGTAAAACCTTCTCTACACCAAGTGACCAGGGAAAATGAGCTACAAACACGCCAACTGTTGGGCACAGCTAGGTGTCCCCTTTCAGCCCCAGCACATCCCCAAGCCTGGAGCTATAACAGATGAAAGAAGCATTCCCAGTTGACTCTTCTCTCTTTCCCCGTATCTGGGCAAGCTGAGAACACATCCTACCAAAACCTGTGCTTGGAGAGAGGCATTTCCCCAGGTCTGCATGTGGCATTTTAAACTGAGTAACTGTAAGAAAAGCAAGCGACGTCCCCTTGTTAAATGCCTGAACCCTACATTATATAAGCAAAAAGAAACAGACCATGTTCAAATCTTACAATACTAACATTTGTCTAGTTTCTCTGATGTGCAGCCTTGCCTGTGGCCTCTAGATGGCGAGCAGCTGTATCAGAGAAGGTGTGCCAAGACTCAAGGAGAAACAACAGGGCCAACCTTCAACCTGTCCCACTGATGAAGACACCCACCGGAGAAGCAAATGTCCAGTGGACATTTGTCAATCAGCAATGGAGGGAGGGGCCCTGGCCTCCACGGGGGAAGAAGTGTCCTAATACATTCCAAGAAGCTGCGTTGATCTTATCCATTCAAGCCTGAGACATGGAGGAGAAGGGCTGGAGGGATGAAGTCACCACCGAAGTGTCTCTCGCATTCTTTCAAATCTGGCTGGAGAAGACTCGGAAAACCTCTCATCTCTCCAAAGGGTGATATGCCCACCAACCACAACAGCCACGGCACGTCACATAAAGTCCATTCTGATGACACATCTGCGTGCTTTCCCTAAGGCCATTTCCCCTAGAACTTCATTTCCTAAATGAGGCCATAGCCAGCACTGACTCTGGAGAATCTGTTTTTTCAACCAGAGCACTAAGGGTAATTAAATTTTCAGAGTTGATTTTTAAAATTAAATCAAATAGAGAACAAAGAAAGGTGTGTCATCCTTTTCCGGATGAGGTTTCTGATTCTATTTGCATGAAAACATCCTTCAAGAATATGGGAGACCAAACCCACCTTAATCTATATCAAAATAACTTTAAATATATTATGCATTAGTTTATTGGATACTTACTGTGTAATACGTACCTACTAAGCAATTTAAATCATTTTGTCCCTACAACCATCGTACTGAGCACGTATTATTACTCCCATTTTGCAGACCAGTAAACAGACTCAGAGAGGTTAAATAACCTGTCACAGCCACACAGTTAATAACCGGTAGTTTAAGAAACCTGGTCTCTCTGATCCCCAAACTCTTAACTATTACACCATATTGTCTAATTTACTCAAATATTTGAGAATCTAATATCAGTGTGCTCAAAGGAATAAAAAGATGACATGTACACATTCCATATCCTGGAGGAGAATACAATTTAGAAGGGTCGATCTGTGTATACAAACATAAATTTAAGCAGTGCATGTTAAGGCAATCTGAGAATTAAAAGAAAAAAAAAATAGCCACAGAAGTGTAAGAGGGATACTATTTCAGCTGGGGCCACTGAAGGAGGCTTCCCAGAAAAAAAAGAATAGGAAGTGGCATTTGAAGTGCACCTTAAAAGTTCAGTAGTATTTGGATATCTAGAAATGGGAGGAGGTGCAGGGCAGGGAGGCAGGGATGGGAAGGTATTCTAGAAGCAGGAATGGGAAGCAAAGAGATGCAAAAGGAGAGGACCTACCGAGAAATAGCAGGAAGCCCAGCTTGATGGATAGGAGATAAGACTGGGAAGAGAAGTTAAAAGGAACTGAATGCCAAGCTAACGAATTTGAACTTCATCCCCAAGGAAATGGAAACCAGATTTTTATACAGAAGAGAGACTAGATCAACTTAAACACTGATTAAGCCTTTCACTAAGGAGCTAGCCCAGAACTTAGTTTGGGAACTTCTACTCTTTCTATCCCACTTCACCCAAGAACACATAACCACAGTCAAGGGGCTTTCTCCCTGTGGGATGACACCTCTCAACCTGGACGATGGTGCTCACCACTCAGCCTGGAGATGAGGAGAGCATGAGGGATTCAAAGAAACTCTGCTCCCTACCAAAAAATCCAAGTTCAGGTCTAGTTATGAGTGATCAATAGCATCATCACGGTATATACATAATTACAGCTGACCCTTGAACAACACAGGTGTCAATCACATATAACTTATAGTTGGCCCTCCATATTCACAGTTCTTCCACATCTGCAGATTCAACCAACCACAGACCACGTAGTACTGTAGTATTTACAATGGAAAAATATCCACATATAAGTGGACCCACCCAGCTCAAACCCACGTTGTTTAAGGGTCAACTGTATATACAAATGATGTATACAAAGACATTTGTATTTCCCAAGTGCTATATTAGCTTTTCCTCATAAGAATATTGAGAGTTTAAGTGATTACATTTGATCTTCTATAGATAAGGAAATCAAGGACTAGCTGAATGACAGTGCATGTCACATAGTAGATGCTTAATGAATATTTGCTAATCAATGATCATTATGTTAAGTGAGTCAGCATCAGACCTACAATGTATAAAAATTAATAAAAATTAATAAACTCTAATTAAAATAGTGTCAGGAGGCCAGAAGGGCAAGCTCTCATGCCCTACAAAGTTAGTGCTCAGGAGGAAAAAGACTTCCTCTTCTTGCCTGGCAAGAACTTAGCCAATGAGAGACTGTCACAAGTCAGCCAATGAAAAGCCACTATCCTTTGAACTCTCAATTCCTCCAGTGGATTCTTTGTTTACTACAGCCCTCCCAGCTTCCTTCTCCCCTCTTTGAAAGGGTTCTCCTCTCTTTGCTGGGCAGGGACTCACATGTGGCTCACCATGATTGTAGACCCCAAAAGGAAAATCTTTGTTGATTCCAAATAAACCCACTTTGTACTAGAGAAATAACTGGCAGTCTATTTGTTTGAGGTCAAGATTTTGGTGGCCCGAATGGGGATCCAGAGAAGACCCCCAATGACTGCAAGGCTCGTGAGCAAACAGGTGTGACACCCACTTCAGGCCCATTATTGCTCACTGCTTTTCTCACCAACCTGGGGCTGGAGGGTAAGTTTTTCTCCCTCTCTCCAAATCCAAGCTTCTGCCCTCTCTGCATTTTGAACCTCTGCAGATCTTATTTGGGATCTATTTTTAAGACTTTGTCCTTTCTGGTTAAGGCCTTGTTCTATATTCAAGCACTCACCTGGCACTTCAGCCTGATTTTTGAAGTCAGGCTGTTCCAATTCAAACTGTGCTAGCCTTCGGTCCATTCCTTTTGGAATAGAGGCTGTTTCATTGGAACTGTGCCACTTCAGCCTTGGGCCTGATTCCTTTTGAAGTAGGGGCTGGGGCTGTTCTACTGGAACTGTGCTGTTAAGCCTTTGGCCTAACTCCTTGGGGACTGAACTGCTCTAGTGGAACTGTGCTGTTATATCTTTGGCCTGACTCCTTCAGAATTAGGCTGTGTCATTAGAGCTGTGCTGTGCAGCCTTCAGCTCAACTCTTTCAGGACCAGATTGTTCCCTTAGCACTGGCTGGTATTCGGCCTGAAGTCTATTTGAGCTGTTTAGGCTGTTTGAAAATTACTCTCTGCTCAAGAGAAAAACCTCTGAGAGATGGGAGCCCAGTTATGTGACTATTTTGAGGGCACTCCCCACATCGGGATTCCAGCCAGTTTTGTTTAAATACCACAATCCTTCCTCAGGCGCATTTCTAACTAAATGGACCTACCTAACCAAAGGCAATTTAGAATATCAAAGCCATTATGGGGAACTTTTGAAATCCCCAAACTTTTCTTAAAACCGAATTGGACAACCACAGCTCAAAAATTTCCAAAACTGAATGAAATGCCTATTTTGATTGGTATTTTGAGGCTTCTAAACATTATCAGAAGCCTAAAATTGCCTTTCTGCAAAATAAGATCTTAAGATTAACTGAGACAAACAAATGATTAAAGAAAGATAAAGTGGCTTCTGAAGCCTCCAGCTCCTCTTCCTGGGTTCCTTTGTCCCAGGCTCTGCCTCTGGTGCCATCTTCTTCCTTTCCTTCTCTGCTACCTACACCTCTATACCCTCAATTCCCCAAGTCTCTGGTCGAACTTCCCTTTACTCCTGAAACTCTTCCCACCCCCTTTTCCTCTAAACCTATCAGAACCTGATCCTCTAATTAAGTTTTCTGAGGATCCAGAGGCCAAACACTTAATTTCTTATATTCCCTGGACTAAAGTTGAACTGCAAACCACAGTCAAAGATTTTCCCAAAGTAACCAAAAATCCTCACAGATTTGCTGGGGAATTTAATATAGCCATTCAAGTTTATCAACCTTATTGCTCTGACTTATATCTGCTAGTCATATGCTTGTAGGTGAAGGCCAGGCCCAGCATTGGATGAAAACTGCTAATAGGGAAAATCCTGAAGGTCCCTAGAATTACAACTGGGAAACCAGCCCACTCACTGACTTACTGTATTAACAGGCTCAGGCAATCACTAGGCAACTTCATCAGGCAATTCCTAGGGCTTTTCAAAAGTCTGTTGATCAAAACAAAATTCAGGCATTCCAACAAACTCTGATGAACCTGTTCATAAGTATTACAACTGACTTCAGATTATTTTTAAAAGAAATTCTGGTCTTCCTTCAGATGTTGATTCCATTCACACAGCTCTTAACTCTATGTTTATTAATGGGCTAAACTGGGACCTTTCCCTTCTAGTAAGAAGGACCAGGATGGAATCCACTCCAGATTTAGTTAATCTGGCAAACCAGCTCTCTCACACTGTGGATGAATCACCTAAAAGGAAGACTGCTGTAATTCTTAATCTTCAACTACAGCAAATGAAGGCCCCAAAATGAAACCAAAACCCTCCTAGTTTCTGCTATTACTGTAAAGAGCCAGGACATTGGAAAAGAGATTACTACAAATTTAAGCACTTCAGGTACCTTCAGCTCTCTAACCAGCCTTTCCAACGTCCTCCCAATTCTCAATGGCGGGGCTGCAACGAACTATAGAGGCTCTTCCCAACCCTCCTTCTTAATCGGCTAGGAGAAATATTTCTCCAGATTATGGATGAATCTCTTCCAGTCCTGACATTGGAGCTACACTCTCAGTGCTCAACCCCACTATGACAAAACAGCCCCAGCCTCAGGATACTAAATGAGTTCAAATAGTGAGGATCTCTAATGAACCTCAAAAGGTTCCTATCTCTGAACCTACTCCCTTTTGTGTAGGCTCTTTGAGAGATAACCCCCTTTCCTCTGTAGTTCCTCTGCCCCATCCATTTATTAGGCTTAGACTTCTTAGAAAAGTACCATGCTGAAATTTCTTTCTCCTAAAAGGGGAAAATATCTCTAGAAGTTGACAGTAGTCATCAAAGCAGCCAGCCAGGTGAATTAAATGACCCTTTGACATCTTATATTTGCTCCATTTCTGATGATACTAGAGCTGATTCTGGAAACACTGATCATTTGTCCCTATTGAATCAGCTACCAACCTTCTTAAGGGCAAAATCTCCAACTGATATTGTCAAAATTCATAGCGCACCTCGCATCAAGATTCAAACAGATCCCTCAAAACCTCTCCCCAGAATTAATCAATACCCTATAAGAAGCCCTTCGAGGTACAAAGCCCATAATAGAAGACTACAAGTCTCAAGGCCTCATTATCCCTTGCACTAGGCACTATTTCCTGTAATACTCTTATTTTTATGGTAAGAAGATCTAAGGGCCGAGGGTAGAGGTTTGTCCAGGACCCCTGAGCAAGAAACAACATTATCCCTCGACACCTTGCTGTTCTTAACCCTCATACATTACTAACATCCACGCCCATGAAAGCAAATTCTTTACTGATGAATTGATGAATGCAGGGCATTCTTTAGTATTCCAGTTGAAGTTAGCCAGCTCCTCTTTGCCTTCAATTGGGAAGAAAAAAACAATTCATCTGAACAGTAATGCCTCAGAAATTTATTTCTCACAAATCCTGAAGGCTGATTTGGATGATAAAAAGTTCTCTGGAAGTTCTACTTTGTTGCTATACGTTGACCGATTTACTTCTTTGTTCTTCTTCTCAAGCCTCCTCACTGGAAGGTAACATACACTTGCTAAAGCTTTTAGCCTTAAAGGGACATAAGGTCACCAAGAAAAAACTGCAGTTTGCCAAAACCCAGGTTCAATGTTTAAGGTATCTGGTATCAGAACAAAGGCTACACCTAGATCCAGATAGCCTTCACAGTGTCTTAAGTTCCCCAAAACCCAAAACTAAGCAACCAGCTGTGAGGTTTTCTCAGGCTAGTTGGTTATTACTGAAACTGGATTCCAAATTTCTCTCTTATGGCCAAACTTCTGTGTGTTTTACTGAAGAACAACCACCCTGACCTAATTTTATGGGAAGAACCAGACAACACAGCCTTTTAAAGGCTTAAAGGAGAATTTAGTGAACCCACTTGCCCTTGGGCATCCCATTTATCAGATTCCCCTTTTCCTTTCTGTATAGGGAAATGAACGGAAGGGAACATCCTTGGGGTACGCACCCAAAAACATGGGGACCACCATCGACCAGATAGCATTACAGCCAGCAAATGGGCGCTACGGCACAGGGAAAACCCTCTGGCCTTAGACCCATTACTGGCATTGCCCTTTTGGTTAAGGCCAACAAGAAAATCATTGTAGGATCCCCTTTAAACATTTTTGTACCTCACGCAGTAGAAGCCCTCCTGAATTTTCATCACACTCAACATTTCTGTCAGCCACCTCACCTCCTATGAAGTCCTTGTGTTAACTGCTCCTCACTTATTACATTATAATACACTTCACCTAGCTACTCTTCTCCCCTATGTCACCAAAAAAGTCCCTCACAACTGCTCAATGCTGAGAGATGACCTCCTGACTCTTCGTGACGACCTGTAGTAAATTCCTTTGGGTAAGGTTAACTTCTCATGGTTCACTGATGCTTCTTATTTAAAAGACGACAATGCAAACGTTGTGCTGGGTGTGCTATTTCAACTCCTTTTGATATTGTTGAGGCAACATCTTTACCTATGGCTACCTCAGCCCAACAGGCTGAATTATACGCTCTTACACAGGCCGATATGTTCGGTAAGGGCAAAACTGCCAGTATTTATACTAATAGTAGATATGCTTTCAGAATAGCTCATGATTTTGGAATGTTGTGGAAGCAACATGGCTTCCTTACTTCCAGGAGAAATAAAATTTTAAATGGCCCCTATGTTCAGGAATTATCAGTTGTGATACTTTAACCCACCACTTCAGTTATTATTAAGATTCCAGGGCATTCTAAACTTGATTCTCTGGAAGCTATGGGAAATCACCTGCTGACATTTCTGCAAGGAATGCTGCCGTTAAAGAAACCAAAAGTAGCCAAACCTCTGTCATAGTCCAAATAAATAGTTCCCCAAATGGTAACTTAGAAAAGCTGGCTAGAGAAGCCTAACAATTGGCCTCAAAAAAGGAAAAACAAGGTTGAAAATTAAACAATCGTTGGTTTGATAAAAAGAGAAAGCACTGGTTCATACCAAATAACAACCAGTCCTACTAGAGACTCTAAAATTCCCACTCCTCACCACTGTACATCCATTCAGCCATCGGTCTACTGACAAAATGATAGCATTTGTGAATCAATATTGGTGGGAAACATTAACAAGACTGCAAAAAGTGCCTACCTCACTTGTCCCACTTGTCCAAAGTACAACCTAGGGAAGCCTGGGTACTGCTCTCCAACATTTTAAACTGCCTAATAGATCATTCAAGTCTGGCACATAGATTTCATACAGCTTCCTCCCTCCTGTTGATATAAATATATTTTAGTCATTGTATGTTTTCATACTGGACTGAATGAAGCCTCTGCCTGCAGACAGGTTACTGCCTCTCCTGTGGCTAAAGTTCTTTTGGAAAAGATTGCCTCTACCTGGGGAACTCCTCTCAACCTTCATAATGATCATGGAACCCACTTTACTGATCAAGTACTTCAACAAGTCTGCACTGTTTGGCTGGTTTTATAACACTTTCACTGAGCTTATCACCCTCAATTCTCTGTTTTAGTTGAATGCACTTAATGGCATCATTAAGACTCAACTGGAAAAATTTGTAGCAGCCCTCCAAATACCTTTGCAAAAAGCACTGCCGTTGACCTTTCTAAATCTGGGATCCACCCCTTCTGAAACTCAAACTTTCACCCTTTGAGAGAGTCGCAAGATGCCCAATGCACTTGGCTCATGCTTCTTTTAACTCACATATGGTAAAAGGACAGTTACTCCAATATTGCAAAGGCCTAATTGCTTCTATTAAAAATAACCGTTTTTGGATAACTAATAAGAACCTGCTATATAAAAAAATAAATAAAAATTAAAAAAAAATTTTGGTAGAGCAATCTTCTCACAGTGCACTCTCGGGAGGTGAATACCTTAAGTATCACAACTTGCAACCTGGATGTTTCATTTACTGGAAAAGACACCTCCAGAAAGACTCTCTTCAACTTCACTGAAAAGGACCCTATCAGGTACTACTAACCAACCTTTGTGAAGCCGAAATCCAGGGAACAGACTCTTGTATTTACATAACACACCTAAAGAAAGCAGCAAACCAAACTGGATCTGCACATCATCTGGTGACCTGAATGTAAAGATTCCCCGGAATTGAAGCAGACAATATCTGATGAGACAGCTTTTCCAAGATATCTGGACCAGGCCTGCAGAAAGTTTGTCTGCCAAACCTTTGATGATGACACAATATTTCAGATGGTCTCCAATGACTATGATCTTGATAACATATGGACTTTAGATAAAAGTGCCTGAGAGCTCCCCCTCCTACCCCTCCTTATTACTTGGATGTGACCTCAGTAGGTTTCTGTGCACTTTCCCTCCGATGTGGAACACTACACTCAGAAAATTTCCTTCTTTACAGTGAGGGACAAAAAGCTGCTAAAACCAGAAAACCTAACTCTTGACCAGTGATGCTTTCAGAGAAGGATCTTGATCAAAAGGGGGAAATGAAAAAATTGATAAACAAAAACCTCAATTAAAATAGAGTTGGGAGGCCAGAAGGGGGAGCTCTCACACCCAACAGTGATAGCAGAGCCCAAAAGGAAGTAGAAAGACTTCCTCTTCTTGTTGGCAAGAGCTCATCCTATGAGACACTGTCAAAACTCAAAACTCAGCCAATGAAAAGCCACTATATTTTAAACACTCAATTCCTCCAATGGACTCTTTGTTTACTATAGCCCTTCCAACCTCCTTTTCCCCTATTTAAAAGAGTTCACCTCTCCTTACTGGGCAGAGACTCACATGTGGCTCACCATGGTTGCAGAACCCAAATTGCAATTCTTTGTTGATCCTGAATAAACCCATTTTTGCTGGAAAAATAACTGGCAGTCTATTTGTTTTAGGTCAACAGATGAAAACTCAACCTCTAAAGACTCCAGCCTTAAATGTGAATTGCTCAGCCCTGACACAAAGCAGATTCCAGCCCTAAATGTGAATTGCTCAGCCCTGACACAAAGCAGAACAAGAACACAGAACACTGAGGTACAGGATTCAGAACAATTACATTTACATAATGCCCCGAGACAGCAGGTCAGCACAGGAAAAACTCCCTGAAGGAAAAGAGTGATGGTTTGCTTAGTTAAAACAAAGAAATCCATTTTGTGAGGGACTAATCAAGTGAAAGGAATAAAAAAGGGTATTTCCAGGCCATTCAAGTACAAATGTGTGCCCAAGCACACGCACAGAGCAAAGTCAGGGGCAATTCAGAAGAGTGTGAAGTGGATGGATGCCATGAACAGGGGTTCAAACCCTGGATCTGCCAATTACCAGATGTCTGACTTTGGGCAAATTACTCAACCTTCCCAAATGTTCAGATAACTATGAGGATAATATGTACCTTGTGGGAAGGAAGGAAGAAAGGGAGGGCGGGAGGGAGGGAGGGAGGGAGGAAGGAGAGACAGAGGGGAGAGAGAGAGAGAGAGAGAGAGAGAGAAGGGAGGAAGGAAGGAAGGAAGGAAGGAAGGAAGGAAGGAAGGAAGGAAGGAAGGAAGGAAGGAAGAGACAAAGAGAGAAAGAGAAAGAAAGAGAAAATAAATTATGAAAGAGCAAAGCACAGGGAAGCCCTTAGATGCTGGTAGCTTAGATGCTCACAGCACAGGCTGAGTGCAAGTTTACTTGCAGGTTAGAGATAACAGAATCGACAAAAGGAGACTCAATTAGAATAAGAGTTAAGAAATTTTTGCCTCACTGATTCACCAAACTAATCAAAGAACCCCATTCTAGTGAACTATGAAAAACACATTTGAGTCCTTAATGGTTTTCCTCACATGCTTAGAAAACCCTAATGCATCTACAAATTAAAATTCTCCTTTCACACACTGCAGATGAAAGCAAAGACAAAAATCCTGGACTAAATAACACTGTTTTTTAACTGACCTATAACTCAAAGCAATATGTGTTTCTTCTTGAGAAGTTTATTAAACTCAAGTGGTACCTTTTAAATGTACTGGGGAAAGAGTGGTATCATCAAACCCTTTATGTCAATTGCCTGGGGAAGGAGGCCAGACCCAGATGAAACAGATAAAAGAGTGAGCGTGCTCACATGACATCAAGCTAAACGGGATTTTCAGGATTCACAGGCCTGAAGTGCCTAGCTAGCTTCCTGAGAAGCTGAAATTTGTGCTTTGCCCCTAAAACAGGCATATTTTAGAAAACGGTGAGTATCCTCTAGGTCAACATCACTGCCTTACGCTCAAGACTGAGCAGAGGAACAGATTGGGGGAGGGACAACTAAGCCCAGCTTGGACCTCAAGACTTAGCTTTTGCTTCTAGAATGTCCTCCCTTCTTAGAGCAGAGCTTCTCAAACTTTAAGATGCACCCAGTCACCCGGGGATCTTGTCAAAATGTTGATTCTGATTCAGTATGCCTGGGAATCTAAGACTGCATTTCTAACAAGTTTCCAGGTGATGTCAGTGCTGCTGGTCCAAGCATCACACTCTCCAAGGGTTGGGATTCCCACCCGAGACCCTGAGAGCAAAGATCACGGTGTCTTTATCCTTCCAGGACAGTGCTTAGGGCATACAGGACTTCAATATATATATGGGAAGAATGGTTTCCTTGAGAGGACTTAAACTGTAGCAGAAAGGACAGAATAGAATCTAAAACAGAACCAGAAATGGGCTGCATCCTTGCTTATCCACCAACCATGCATGTGAACCTAGGGAGAGTTACTTAACGTGCTCGGCCTTAGCAAAGTCACTTGAAAGCCAGAAGGATGAACCACTTGATCTTTAAGGCCTTCTAGCTCTACAACTCCACCCAAAATATTTTTTTCTGTGTCTTTTTTAAAAAATCATTTTAATGGTGAGGATATATACTAGATATTCCTCCAGCGAGGCACACCTCTGTCATTCTCAGACAGCAGTTTCCAAAAATCCAATTGAGAGAACACAGATTCTGTTGTTCTCGGCAAATAACCATAGCAACTAATACCCCCCAAATAAAATGATGTCTTCACAATGATGTGCTGGCTCAATTAGATTAACAGGGTGACGTGTACCATCTCAAAACTTATCGTCGTAAATTTACAGTGAAAGCCAGACCTTCTTGGAAGAGGTTTATAAGTAAAAGAGAGGCCTTACCAATAAAACAAAGAGGGGACAGGGAGCCAGAAAACCTGAGTTGATGAGAAACTGGAGCAGGGCCGCCCTGCCTATCCTAGATCCACACAGACACAGCCCATCACCCAGATGTGTATCCCGAACTTGGTTAACCAGCTGCAGATCTGAGTGCCATCACTTCTACCAGGGAGTTAGCAAGTAACTGTCCTCTCTCCATGCCTCCTTCATGCATATAATGAAAGGACACCAATACTGCTCCCTCAGAAAAGGCTTCTAAGAGATTTAGCAAAAGAACTGTAAAGCTTTTAAATAAAAAAGAGGATGTTTGCAAAATAGTAAATTAGGGATGGTACAACTCATCCTGGGGTGCAGATCTTCCTGCTCCAAGGTCTTCAGATTGGAGTTGGAATTGGGAAAAGAAAATGCAGCATCTATAAGTTCTATAATTTACCATCTTTACACACCCTCAGGCCTGCCTCTTCCTGGGTCTGTGAAATCACATTCACTCTGAACAAATTCAGGCAAGCAAGAACCTCACTTGAAAAGCAGGAAGAGGGAAGCCAAGGCCCATCACCTCCCTATAACCCCCAAACCCTTTCCAGCAAAGGACGAAAAGAAAACAACAGACAAACCAAAAGAATCAGGGCTCAACTTCCATTCAACTGTTATTAACTCAGGAAGTCCAGGGCAGCAAAACCTGGAGCTGAAACACAAAATCAGCTATATCACCGGTGGTTCTCATCAACAGCTATGATAATTTAAGGGTAGTCAAGGCAAGACAAGGCGCGGCGAGTAAAGTGAGGCTTTCCACCAGCCACATAAGCCTAGAAAAGTGGGTAAGGGCTGTGGCTTTGGGAACAAACTCGCAAGGTTCAAAAGCCCACCTCAGCCCCCTACACGGTCTCTGTACTGAGTTTCCACCTGTATGAAATGGAGAAGAAAGGAAAGCTGCCTCTGGGGATTTCTGTGAAGAAAGAAATGATGCTCAGAAGTGCTTAGCACCAGGCCTGGCTAAGCCAGCAGGCAATAAATGATAGGTATTTGTAGTATAGAGTTTTACGCAATAACGTAATCAAATGTCAGGCTGACTTATTTCTGGGTAAAGATGAGAGGACCGCCAAGCCACTCGGCCTCCTTCCACCCACCTTTACGTCCACCACCCGGCTGACCTCCCACCATTCCTATGATCTAAAAAGAATCCACCTAATCCCTGGGCACAGCTCAGACTCTCCTCCTCACTAATACCATGCCACAGCACCAGAAAAGTTCAATTAAAAATGGAAAATCTGTCTGTTGCCCCTGGATTAAATTCATGTTTCCTGAGGGGGAAAAAAGAAAGTACCTAGCAATTCTGAACACAGCCACACCTAATAATGTTCTCGAAAGTTAGTTTCATTTTCTTTTATCCCCTGTTTAATGAGCCACTTCCCTGCTTGCCCCCTTAGGGGAGGCTGTGCCCCCGGACCAAGCAGGGAAGTCCAGGTGGGCACCATTCCACCCTCCTCGCAGGTTCCACAGGAAACCCTATTTCCCCGCTGTACTGCCTCCTTCCCCAACTGTCCCCTCCCCAGCGCCGTCCCCCAGTCCACATAAGAAATCAGGCTCCATCTAGTTCTCAGAGTACCCCCTCACCCCACACCATCACAGAATTTGAGGGACCAAAGAGTAGTGTTTCTCAAAATGTAGTGAAGCATCACTTGTGACAGACGCTCCTAGGGAGTCCAGGCCAGCTACCTGGATTCAACTTCTGGGGCTAGGGCCCAGGAATCTGGACTCCCCAGAAGTTTTCATACATGCTGAAGTTTGAAAACTGCTACCACCTGAACCCTCAGAACATCTCATACTCGTACCAATCATGGAACCTCTCCAGATCATGAAGGAGCTCCTCTGCAGAGAGCAAGCTGGAACTTCTGACTTCTGGCAGAAGGTTTACAAATGTTCCCAAAGTGACAGTAGAGGTGGGAGGAGGGAAAACCACACTTCAATTTAAAAACCACAAATTCCGAACCCTGTGCCTTTTCCCAAGAATGTTTTCAATCACATCTCCTACTGTGAAACCCAAACAACCAACTAGGAAAGCCACTCTATTTAGGACTTGATTTGTACAGACCAGGCTCACGGCACTTGGAGCTGAAGAATGGCCCTGACTGCCTAGAAACCGATCCAGAAATCAGGCTTCCCAAAGAAGTGGCAGCTACCTTCAGCGCCTGGGGAGCCAAGTGCTCCTGGACCAGGCCTGGGCTGGGGCTGCCAATACAGGCTCTGCCCAGTTAATCTTCTCTGAGCCTGCTAATAGTAAACCTGACACAGACTGCACTGAATCCAGAATGCAGGCCCACAGGGCCCGAGAGATAAGAGTACCTGAGGCGCTTCCGGGGTGTGCAACCTTGTTCAGGGACCCACACTTGGAAGGGCCTGCTTGGTTTAATGCTATCCTGTCATCATCTTGAGATTCTTTAATTTTTATCTTTGAACTTGAGTTTTTTAAGTGAAGTCTGGTGTGATGGTAGAGCATGTATATGAGCTGAAGCAAGAGCTACAACAGGAGTGTCATGCATGTCTGCCAGGGTTCCTTTTGGCCCCATGTGCATAGGGTGTGATGCCCCTTGAATAAAGGACTTTGGTGGACCCACAATGTGTGGGAATTGAGCCAGACTAAGAGCGAGCACAAGGTAAGTGTGTGATGTCCACAAATGAATAAGCGGGAACACCGACAGCCCTGAGAAGCTACACTTTCCTTTCAAACCAGAACTCGCGAAATGCAAAAAGGTGGCAAGAGCATCCTAAGAAACATGAATGACTGAGGAACCCTGCCATGGCCTTCCTTACTCACAATATTTCCCTGGATAAGTGAACTATTATACTGTCCATGACAGAGCAGTCATGGTCAGTATAATAGGGCAGAGAAGGATGTAGCAACACAGTCCCATTTCCTTTCAGTCCTTGTTTATTCATCAGTAAGCCAAAGGGAGAAAGTGTTGGTAGAATGTGCAAGTATCAGGAAGCGAAATAAAAACAGCTCTGTTAGGGCACTTTTCAAAGAAATAAAACAATCCTAAAATTTGTATGGAACAAAGAAGACCCCAAATAGCCAAAGCAATCTTTAGAAAGAACAAAGATGGAGGTATCATGCGCCCTGGTTTCAAACTATATTACAAAGCTATAGTAATCAAAACAATGTGGTGTTGAAATTTAAAAGACACTCAGATCACTGAAACAGAATAGAGAGACTAGAAATAAACCACAATATACAGTCAATAAATCTACTAGAAATGAGCTAAGAATATACAATGGGGAAAGGATAGCTTCTTCAGTAAATGGTGCTGGGAAAACTGGACAGCCACATGCAAAAGAATGAAACTGGACCACTGTCTCACACCATATGCAAAAATTAACTCAAAATGGATTGAAGACTTGACTATAAGACCCCACACCATAAAACTCCTAGAATAAATCATACATGGCAAACCTCATGACATCAGTCTTGCAGGTGATTTTTTGAATTTGACACCAAAAGTAAAGGCAATAAAAGTAAAAATAAACAAGTGGGACTACATCAAACTAAAAAGCTTCTGCACAGCAAAGGAAACCATCAACAAAATGAAATGGCAACCTACTGAATGGGAGAAAATATCTGCAAATCATATATCCGATGAGGGGCTAATATCCAAAATATATAAAGAATGCATACAACTCAACAGCAAAAATCCAAACAGTCTAATTTAAAAATGGGCAGAGGATCTGAATAGACAATTTTCCAAAGACAAACAGATAGCCAACAGGTACATAAAAAGAAGCTCAACATCACTGACCATCAGGGAAATGCAAATCAAAACCACAATACGATATTATCTCACATCTGTTAAAACAGCTGTTTATCAAAACGACAAGAAACAAGTTTTGGCAAGGATATGGAGAAAAAGGAGCACTTGTGCATTACTGGTGGGAATGTAAACTGGTGCAGCCGCTATGCAAATGGTATGAAGGGTCCTCAAAAAATTAAAAACAGAACTACCAAATGATCCAGCAATTCCCCTTCTGGATATGTATCTTAAGAAAACAAAAACACTACAGATAATCTCTGACTTACAATGGTTCAACTTACAAATGGTGCAAAAGCAAAACACTCTCAGTGGGAACCGTACTTCAAATTTTGATTTTTTTTCAGGCTAGCAGTATGCAATATGAGACTCTCTCATGATGCTGGGCAGTAGCAGGAAGCCACAGCTCCCAGTCAGCCACACAATCACAAGAGTAAACAACTGATACACTGACAACAATTCTGTTTTTCACTTTCAGTACAATATTCAATAAATTACATGAAATATTCAACACTTACAAAATAGGCTTTGCATGAGATAATTTTGCCCAACTGTAGGCTAATGTAAGCGTTCTGAGCATACTTAAGGTAGGCTAGGCTAAGCTATGATATTCAGTAGGTAAGATGTATTAAATGCATTTTTTACTTACATTTTCAACTTACAATGGGTTTATCAGGACATAACCCCATCATAAGTCAAGGAATATCTGCAATGCAAAAAGATATATGAACCCCATGTTCTATGCAGCATTATTTACAATACCCTAGACATAGAAACAACCTACGTGTCCATTAATGGATAAATAAAGAAAATGTGATGTGGGTGTGTGGGTGTGTGTGGGTGTGTGGGCACACATGCTAGAATATTATTCATCCATAAGAAAGAATGGAATCTTGCTATTTGTGGCAACCTGGATGGACCTTGAGAACATTATGCTAAGTGAAATAAGTCACAGAAAGACAAATGATGTGGGATTTCACTTATATGTGGAATCTTAGGGAAAAAAAAAAAACAAACACTACCTCATAGATACAGAAAACAGACTGGTGGTTACCAGAGGCAGGTGGTGGCAGACAGGCAAAATGGGTAAAGGTGGTCAAAACGCACAAACTTCTCATTATAAAATAAAGGCATGGGGATGTAACGTACAACATGGTTACTATATTTAAAAATACTGCATTGCTTACTTGAATTTCGTTTTTAAGAGAGTACATCTTAAAAGTTCTCAACACAAGGGAAAAGAAAACTTGTAACTACATATGGTGACAGATTTTAACTAGATTTATTGTGATGATCATTTTGCAATATATACAACTATTGAATCATTACAACGTACACTTGAAACTAATATAATGTCATATGCCAATTATATCTCAATAGAAAAACTATTTACAATAAAAAACCAGTTGAGTCATTTTGTGCAGTGTTCTGGTCAGAGCAAAATTAATATGCATATAAGCTACGCAATATGAATTGTATAATTTCAGTGATTCTACATACAAGTCAGCTGATCTCACATTTACATTTAAAACTGGCATTGTACAATATCAAAATGAACAGTAAAATTCATACTAATAGTTTAAATTTTCGATTGTTCTTTCTTTAAAATAGCATTAAATAACAAATTAAAAAACAAACAAACACACACTATAAGAGAGACCATAAAAGAAAAGGCCTTACATTTTAATACCTTTACCAGCACTCATTCGGGGTTTACAAACAAGGGGCCCCACAGATAAGGCAGCCAGCCCTGGGCACAGGCATGCCCGAGACTGCTTTCCCACCTGCAGTAACTTTCTCCTTTCCTCCAGCTGGCACCCTGAGGAAGAGCTCCACTGCTGTGGCATCACGGGGCCCAGGCCACCACATCTCTGGCCTGCACTCCTCACTGGTCTGCCCACACCCTCCCGCTCCCCTCCAGACCATGTGTCACTCAGCTGCCCAGGATGACCTTTTCAAAAAGCAGATCTGATCTTGTCACGGCCCCTTCCAAACGCTTCCCAACTGTAACTCTTCCCTTTCATCTCAAAATAACTACAAATCGGACTAGAGTTTGTGGGTGGGGGAAACTTGCCTCAAGGGGACATGCCACTGGCCTCGCCCTCCCTCAGACCTCTGGCCGGCTCAGATCCTCTAATGTGCCAGGACCCCTCCAGCCACAAAGCCCAGCACATTCCCTCTGCCCACAGCACTCCCCCAACCCTCTCCACCTTGTTGCTGTCACCCTTCAGATTCCGCTCAGAGGGTCACTTCCCCGGGGAAGTGGCCTCCTCTCATCCCCCACCCACTCTCAATGGTAAGCTCTCCTGCCTCCTAGAACTTCCCTTCCCACCCCTTTACACGGTAGGTAATTTCTTTTGATTTTCGTGGCTGTTTAATGTGTACCACCAATGACATAAGAAACACCAAGCAGGCAGTAGCCAATGTGTTTTGTTCATAAAAGGACAGTTATCGGGCTTCCTGTGGCGCAGTGGTTGAGAGTCCGCCTGCCGATGCAGGGGACACGGGTTCGTGCCCCGGTCCGGGAAGATCCCACATGCCATGGAGCAGCTAGGCCCATGAGCCATGGCCGCTGAGCCTGCGCGTCCGGAGCCTGTTGCTCCGCAACGGGAGAGGCCACAACAGTGAGAGGCCCGCGTACCGCAAAAAAAAAAAAAAAAAAAAACAGGACAGTTATCACAATCCTAGCATGTAGTAAGTAAGCCCCCAATAACTTTTTTAAATAAATTAATTAATTCAAGTGACTCTTTTTAAGAGTTGAGTCAGGAGAGTGACAAACTCTGCAACCCTCTTTTTACATAAAGGGAAAGCTGGATCACTGAAATGAAGACCAGCCATCCCTTTATTCACTCCATTACACTCACGAAATCAAACAATGGGAACCCCATTTCCTAGGTTTAGCCTTGAAGCCACAAGACACACTTTCTTCCTCATCCAACAGAATGCCTACAATGTTTTCAAGGTACCACTATTTCTATCTTAAAATCACTTTGCCTATAGGAAAAGAATTCGCATTTGTATACCTAGACAGCATATCTAGGTATATCAGAACTTTAAATACATAATCTGGTGACAAATTACGTCTTGCAAATGCAGAAATCATCCTTTCTAATACACCAGGTACCACTTGAGGGAAAACACACACACACAGAAACATACCTGTGGGGGCAATATTTCTTGATTTGGCTTTGGAAGGTCACCTGACCCAGATCGCCCCAGACTTTTTTTTTTTTTTTTTTTTTTTTTTGTGGTACGCGGGCCTCTCACTGCTGTGGCCTCTCCCGTTGTGGAGCACAGGCTCTGGACGCGCAGGCCCAGCGGCCATGGCTCACGGGCCCAGCCGCTCCGCGGCATGTGGGATCCCCCCAGACCGGGTCACGAACCCACGTCCCCTGCATCGGCAGGCAGACTCTCAACCACTGTGCCACCAGGGAAGCCCCGCCCCAGACTTTTTGAATCAGAAGTTCTGGGAATCAAATCTGGAAGTCAGATCTGAAAATCAAATTTCCAGACTGGCAATAAAATTTGGAAATCAGAGTAACTTTAAGAACCGCTGTTATAGGAAGACATTGTTGAGTCATTTGTTTAAATGCAAGGGGACTGGAGGAAACTACTGACACTGAACCTGAGAAAGCAGGGACACAAGAAAGAAAAGGAAAGCGATGTCCCGTCCTGGACCCGGAAAGTCCCTGGCAACAAGCCTCCAAGAAAGAAGCAGGAAACTGTTCCCAGAGAAGAAAAGGAGCCTGGAAAAACCCTCGGTCATTGTCGGCTAGGGTCATTAATTATTCTGGCCAGTTTATTCTTATGGACACTTCCTCCTCTTTCAAGGTGCTCCGGGGACAGCCAGTAAGGAACCCTGACATCTGTCCCCCTCGCTGCAGGAAGGACAGGGTGAACTTGAGCCGGGGAATGCACAAGCAGGGCCACCTCTTGCGGTCTCACAGCTTCCTTTAGGCTGAGGAGGGTCCTATAGCCAGGAGCCCTCCCGAGAGACTGGAATTCCAGCCACTGCTGGTCCACCCTCCCCACCACCTGTCTCCTGCTTCTTTGTCAACCCAGAAGCCCTGAGGAATGAGAAGGTCCACAGGAAGCCTCTCAGCACACCTCCACCAACTTCAATATCCCCTCCTGCAGTGGGCTGAATAATGTCCCCCAAGTTCATGTTCACCCAGAACCTCAGAATGTGACTTTATCTGGAAACAGAGTCTTTGCAGATGTAATTAGCTAAGATAAGGTCATACTGGATTAGAATGAGACCTAAATCCAAGGACTGGTGTCCTCATAAGCAGAGGAGAGGACACAGACACACTGGGAAGGAGGGGGCCGAGACTGGAGTGATGTAGTTACAAGCCAAGCAGCACCAAGGATTGCCAGGAGCCACTGAAGCTGGGAAGAGGCAAGAAAAGATCCTTACACAGAGCCTTCAGAGGGAGCACAGTCCTGTCAACACCCTGATTTCAGACTTCTAGCCTCCAGAACCATGAGAGAATAAATTTCTGTTGTTCTGGGCCACCCAGTTTGTGGTAATTTGTTATGGCAGCCCCAGGATGCCAATACACCTCCTTTCTTAGGAAGCCTAAGCCTTTAAGTCACATTGTGGCCAAAATCTAGGGCTTCTGCAACAACACAAAAAGGAATGCTTGGGGGCTTCCCTGGTGGCGCAGTGGTTGAGAGTCTGCCTGCCGATGCAGGGGACACGGGTTCGTGCCCCGGTCCGGGAAGATCCCGCATGCCGCGGAGCAGTTGGGCCCGTGAGCCATGGCCGCTGAGCCTGCGCGTCCGGAGCCTGTGCTCCGCAACGGGAGAGGCCGCAACAGTGAGAGGCCCGTGTACCGCAAAGAAAACAAAACAAAACAAAACAAAACAAAAAAAAAAAAATGTCAGCAAGTGCATGAGCCAATGCACAAACAGCAAAGTCAATGGCATGCATGTCCAGCCCTCGTTCTTCATTACTCAGCCCAGAAATGGGATGGGTGTCAGTAATTCTGCCTCTGTGTGACTTCTCACAGCTGTGATTATACTCCTGTTACAGTGTGTCCCACACTATACAGATCACTCATTTATCCTGTTATTCATTCAAAAAACTATGTCGTGAGCATCTATGTGCCTGATACACTAGTCTGGAGAGACGAATGTAAGCAAAAAGCAGACACAGCCTGTGACTTTATAGCATTATAAATGGTGATGATGAGGTGTCAGTCAGTCATTAATAACCTCACATCAAAGCTGAAAAACAATAAACCAAACTTGTTCATGAGCCTGTTTCCTCTGGTAAATTATTTCCTACTCTGGGTTCCCAAGGCCTAGAACAGCACCTGGCACATAATAGGCAATCAATAATTCTGAATGGCTGGAGGAAGAATAGGTTGAGAATGGGTAGATGGATGGAAGGAGGGGTGGGGACAGTGCCTGGGATGTAACAGGCAGTCAATAATAGGATAGATGGATACACAGAGGGATGGATGGACAGATTAGTGTATGGATAAGCCTCATACATAGCAGGCATTCAATAACGATGGACAGATGGAAGGATGGATGGATGGATATCCAGGGAGCAAAGCACCTGGGATGAAACCTGTACAAAATACAACCTCATCGTGCAAAAAAGTTCCAGAACCTTCTTAAGTGGTACCTCTGGAACCACCTCATTTCATCCCAAACCAACCAGCTGCCTCCTAGCATCTGAAAGAAATAATAATTCTAAATGAATCTGGTATCCACCTCTTCTGTAAATATTTAGTAGAAAATCAGCTTCACCAGCACAAATCTGTTCTCTCTTGCTTCCCACCCCTCCCCTTTCTTTCTGTAATGGGGGTTTTAAAAGCCTGTTTGGGGCCTCCCTGGTGGCGCAGTGGTTGAGAGTCCGCCTGCCGATGCAGGGGACTCGGGTTCATGCCCCGGTCCGGGAAGATCCCACATGCCGCAGAGCGGCTGGGCCTGTGCCATGGCCGCTGAGCCTGCACGTCCGGAGCCTGTGCTCCGCAACGGGAGAGGCCACAACAGTGAGAGGCCCGCGTACCACAAAAAAAAAAAAAAAAGCCTGTTTGGTTCATTCTTCTCCACCACGGTAATTATTTACTGCTCTAAAATGTTGACTCTTGCCAAAATGCACACCACAGACCACTTACCTGGTTGTGTCATTCTTAATTATTATTTTTGTGATTCTTTACCTAAGAGAGACTTTTCTCTGAGGGAATCAGAGCTGGCTCTGAAAATTTACTACCATTTACACCTGGGGGCGGCGGGGGGGCTGTGGGACGGCAGGTAGAAATACCACAAGCTGGAGAGAAAAAGGATAGGGTGGGAGGGGTCCCTCTGACAGCATGTCCGGTTAAAGCCCCCTTCTATGGCAGCCTGTAGTAGAGAAACTGTTTGTAGTAAGACAAACAAACAAAACACAACAGAGCCCCAACATAAATGTTTATCCTTGCATAGAACAGCTGAGTCCCAGAACAACAGAGGAGATCCCCACACACCTCATCTTTGGGTCTGGCTTGTATCAGGTTAGATTCCCTGCACTTCCAGGCTCTCCTTGGTCTCCCATCAGTATTGAAGTTCAAGTCATTCAGACCCAAGGAGGCCTTTCTTCCCTTTGATTTCCCTCTGCTGAAGGTAAGAAGAACTTTTGAGTCTCAGAACAACTGTTTCCTTTGCTCCCAATTCAGGCCCAACAGCAACATGTATCTTCGGAGCAACAGTTCATTCACTCATGCTTTACCTCTCCACTAAGTGCCTCCCATGTGCCAGGGACCATGGGAGGCAATGAGAATAAAACACTAAACAAAACTGATAATAGTCCTTGTGCTCCCCAAGCTGCAACCCGGTGGGGATAGACACTCAGCAGACACACACACACACACACACACACACACACACACACACACACACACACACACACACACACACACACACACACACACACACACACACACACACACACACACACACACACACACACACACACACACACCATCTAAAAGTTCACTGGCAAGAATGTAAAAATGCGGATGGCAGCTGGGAAGGAATGATGTAAAGAGGAGAAAAGCAGACTCCCCCTCCCTCCCCATGAGGCAGACAGCCACATGCAAGGCCGAGGGGGAAGTGGCTGATCAGCTACCCAGAAACAAAAGACTTTTGAGACAGGCATTAAGAATTCCCCTAACCTTGTGGTGATGGCTTCACAGGTGTACACAGATGTCAGAATTTATCACATTGTACAATTTAACATGTGCAGTTTTCTGTATGCCAATTAAGTTAAGAGAAAGAAAAAAAAGAATTTCCGCCCCTGCTCCCAAATTTGCTACCTACCTCTCATGATCTCCAGGATGATGAAGGTTCCTGTAGCTACAAACTAATAAAAATGACTTAGCTACCCCAAACATCCCACCCAGCCATATTCCTGTTCTTGATCTGCTCACAGCTTCATTCATTCATTCCACAAGGATTTATTAAACACCTACTACAGGTCAGATACTGTCCCCTGTGTTCTCCATTATACGACAAACAAACGCATATATAACCCAGCTCTCCTGGAGCTTGTAGCTTCCTACAAATGCACACCCAAGCAGAATGCTGTCTACATACTGAGAAGGACTTGCAAGATTCTCAGAACACGGAGTTAAGGCTACTCTGAAGAATTTTCACCATCATGAAAGACAACAACTTATTGTAAGCTTACTATGTGCCCAGCCCCTAAGTGCTTTGAAGGTATTATGTCATTTAATTCTCCCCCAATCCCTTTAAGATAAGTATTATTGTTTAAATCCATTTTACAAATGGGAAAATTGCCAGTTAAGTGGCAGAACCAAGAAATAAACCCAGAGTCAGGCTCTAGATCCCACAATTTTAAAATCTAAGCTATAGCGGCAAAAGGATAAGTTGCCCATCAACTGCCCCAGAAAGCCACTTTAGAGTCTAAGCTATTCTTCCAGTCCAAATTTTGCTAAGCAGATTCTCTGATACTCCCCCATTAGTCCTTCCACCACCTCTGCAGCTTGACAAAGGCAATTTTGAGAAGTGAGGGAGGTCACAGGTTTAAGAGCAGCAAGACTCTTCGAGAGAGAGATTGACTCTGACATCTCTCTGTGCCAAAAGAAGGGCTCAATGGTGCATGGAAAGACAACAGTTCGATTCCCTGGCTACAGGCAGAGTGATACCCAAGGCTTTCCGGCTGGTAAACATTTCTGTTGTTGGTCTTTTAAGACAGAAGTAAGGGACTTCCCTGGTTGGCACAGTGGATAAAACTCTGCTTTCCCAAGGCGGCGGGGGGGGGGGGGGGGGGGTTCGATCCCTAGTCAGGGAACTAGATCCCACATGCATGCCACAACTAAGACCTGGTGCAACCAAATAAATAAGTAAACATCCAAAAAAAAAAAAGGCACCGGTAAGACACAAACTTACTGGGAGAGATCATAGTTATAACGATGACAGAGAGTCCATAGGAACACAGAACACAGACCTCCTCTGGATCAAAGACACTTTCCATCAGCCCTCACCCAGGGGCTCAACCAGATCATGTAAAATCAATCCAACTGCTGGCAGTACACATGCAGCCAGGAGCCAAAAATGCATCAACATGTGAGAATGCATGTGTGAAATGATAAAACCCCTGTGATGACAAGTCATAGGCATCTGTATTAATAGCACAACTCCTATCATTAGAGTCATTCAGGGAAAAATAAGATAAATCTGCTCTAAGACAGCCTCCATGAAGAAACCAAACTCTCTGAATGTCGTGAGAGATATAAGGATGGGTTTAAGAATCCAGATCCTGCCACACTTTCTTTTCTAAGAAGGCCTTTTACCTTGGCCAGCAGACACATTGATCAAGAGGAGTCCGGCAATGAGTGTGCAAAGGGCTGGTCCCATGTCTCCAAAGGACAATGGGGTCCCCTCGACAATACCCACTAACACCTGTGAACATCCCTCAAAGGCTAAGTGTCTCCCATCTGAGACCCGCCCCTTCCAAACTACCTCCTGCTGCTCTGAGCCCCTACCTGGTAAAGGGTCCTCTAACATTTAGCCCTACTGCTTACCTCACTGACAAGACCCTTTTGTTTCTCATTAATATTTCTCAACCCAGCACTACCTGCCTCTGTACAGAAAACCTGCAGAACCCTCTAGAACAAGTGCTTATCCTAACTTTAGGAAAATATGCCACTAGAAAAGGAGGAGCGTCTAATGATGCACTGTGGGGGGGAAAGGAGGACGCACTGAGCACTACAGTAACAGAGCAAGTGTCCAGAGAGGGAGGAGGACTGCAAGAAAGAGGGAGAGCTTTAAGAGCACCAGCAGGTTTTCCCTGGAAAGGAGGGTGACCATCTTCTCTACTGATTAACTGTGTCTCCAACCACAGAGCATATGCTATTCAGAAACCACATGGCGGTAATATTTGAAAACGAACACACGTTCCTTCCTCAGCACCATTCATCTTTCTGGAAGACAAGCCAACACAAACATGAGTGCTTTGGGAGGGAAGAGAAAAGATGCGGCTGCAGCTGCTTCACCTGCTCTGAAGTCTCGTGATTTCCGGTCATTGTGTTTGTAGTTGGTTTTGTTCTTGTTTTGTATGAGAACCTGTCTCGCTCAAGGATGAGGAAACAACAGAGTGGAGAGAGTCCACTCCTACTCACCATGAAAACCTATTTGAATTGCTTCCACTAAGATGAAAGTTATCGGGCTTCCCTGGTGGCGCAGTGGTTGAGCGTCCGCCTGCCGATGCAGGGGACGTGGGTTCGTACCCCGGTCCGGGAAGATCCCACATAACACGGAGCGGCTGCGCCCGTGAGCCATGGCCGCTGAGCCTGCGCGTCCGGAGCCTGTGCTCCGCAACGGGAGAGGCCACAACAGTGAGAGGCCCGCATACCACAAAAAAAAAAAAAAAAAAAAAAAAAAAAAAAAAAAAAAAAAAGATGAAAGTTATCCTGTCTTCTTAATGGTTTCAATCTTTCATAACATTATTTAAAACTGCAGATCTTCATTCCCATCCTTTGCTTCCCTTTAAAGTGCTGTTTGTGGTTCAGAGAAGATGGTGATAAAACCTTTTTTAAAAAATTCTTTCTTTCTTTCTTTGGTTGCGTGGGGTCTTAGTTGCAGAAGGCGGGCTCCTTAGTTGTGGCTCCAGGGCTCCTTAGTTGCAGCTCCAGGGCTCCTTAGTTGTGGCACGTGTGTGGGATATAGCTCCTTGACCAGGGATGGAACCCAGGCCCCCTGCATTGGGAGCACAGAGTCCTATCCACTACACCACCAGGGAAGTCCCGATAAAACCATTCTTTTTAAATCAAGTTGGAGCTGGGAATGGAATCAGCATGGAAGGGACAAATATCACAGCAGAGACAGTCAGTAAAAGATGACCTAGAGCATTACCTCCAGTTTAAAATCACTTTAGTGCAAAGATAACTAACTGCTCCTGGAATCCATAACACACCAATATTTATCCTCTGACAGTTACTTCTTGATAAGGTCAAGAAACCAAACAGGAGGAAAGGAAGGACTGCTTGGCCCAGAGATCAGAAATCCACTGGTTAATTCCCACAAGCCATGGCTGGACCACATAGAGTGAGGGAGCAGATCCCTGTTTTAAAGAGCTTCCAATCTTGCTCTTGGAAAACCCAATGATAAAAACTTCCCCAAGAATCATATGTTAGGGCACAGGTGTTCAAAACTAAAGTAACAACCCTCCAGAAAGTAGGCATAGAGGGAACTTATCTCAGCATAATAAAGGCCACATATGACAAACCCAGAGCCAACATAGTTCTCAATGGTGAAACCATTTCCACTAAGATCAGGAACAAGACAAGGTTGACCACTCTCACCACTACTATTCAACATAGTTTTGGAAGTTTTAGCCACAGCAATCAGAGAAGAAAAAAAATAAAAGGAATTCAAATTGGAAAAGAAGAAGTAAAGCTGTCATGATACTATACATAGAGAATCCTAAAGATGCTACCAGAAAACTACTAGAGCTAATCAATGAATCTGGTAAAGTAGCAGGATACAAAATTAATGCACAGAAATATCCAGCATCCCTATACACTAATGATGAAAAATCTGAAAGAGAAATTAAGGAAACACTCCCATTTACCACTGCAACAAAAATAATAAAATCCCTAGAAATAAACCTACCTAAGGAGACAAAAGACCTGTATGCAAAAAACTACAAGACACTGACGGAAGAAATTAAAGATGATACAAACAGATGGAGAGATATACCATGTTCTTGGATTGGAAGAATCAAAATTGTGAAAATGACTCTACTACCCAAAGCAATCTACAGATTTAATGCAATCTCTGCCAAACTACCAATGGCATTTTTCACGGAACTAGAACAAAAAACTGCACAATTTGTATGGAAACACAAAAGACCCCGAATAGCCAAAGCAATCTTGAGAAAGAAAAACGGAACTGGAGGAATCAGGCTCCCAGACTTCAGGCTATACTACAAAGCTACAGTAATCAAGACAGTATGGTACTGGCACAAAAACAGAAATATAGATCAATGGGACAGGACAGAAAGCCCAGAGATAACCCACGCACATATGGTCACCTTATTTTTGATAAAGGAGGCAAGAATATACAATGGAGAAAAGACAGCCTCTTCAATAAGTGGTGCTGGGAAAACTGGACAGCTACAAGTAAAAGAATGAAATTAGAACACTCCCTAACACCATACACAAAAATAAACTCAAAATGGATTAAAGACCTAAATGTAAGGTCAGACACTATAAAACTCTTAGAGGAAAACACAGGCAGAACACTCTATGACATAAATCACAACAAGATCCTTTTTGACCCACCTCCTAGAGAAAGGGAAATAAAAACAAAAATAAACAAATGGGACCTAATGAAACTTAAAAGCTTTTGCACAGTAAAGGAAATCATAAACAAGACAAAAAGACAAGCCTCAGAATGGCAGAAAATATTTGCACATGAAGCAACTGACAAAGGATTAATCTCCAAAATTTACAAG
The DNA here is from genome assembly GCF_964374135.1 of Grampus griseus. Classification (NCBI taxonomy): domain Eukaryota; kingdom Metazoa; phylum Chordata; class Mammalia; order Artiodactyla; family Delphinidae; genus Grampus; species Grampus griseus. Next base: position 118,849,184 of record NC_139019.1, on the reverse strand, counting down.
CAGCTCATGCAAGCTCAATATCAAAAAAACAAACAACCCAATCCAAAAATGGGCAGAAGACCTAAAGAGACATTTCTCCAAAGAAGATATACAGATTGCCAGCAAACACATGAAAGGATGGTCAACATCACTAATCACTAGAGAAATGCAAATCAAAACTACAATGAGGTATCACCTCACACTGGTCAGAATGGCCATCATCAAAAAATCTACAAACAGGACTTCCCTGGTGGCGCAGTAGTTGACAGTCCGCCTGCCGATGCAGGGGACGTGGGTTCGTGCCCCGGTCCGGGAGGATCCCGCACACCGCGGAGCAGCTGGGCCCGTGAGCCATGGCCACTGAGCCTGTGCGTCCAGAGCCTGTGCTCCGCGACGGGAGAGGTCACAGCAGTGAGAGGCCCGTGTACTGCACACACAAAAAAAAAACTACAAACAATAAATGCTGGAGAGGGTGTGGAGAAGAGGGAACCCTCTTGCACTGTTGGGAATGTAAATTGATACAGCCACTATGGAGAACAGTATGGAGGTTTCTTAAAACACTAAAAATAGAACTACCATACGATCCAGCAATCCCACTACTGGGCATATACCCTGAGAAAACCATAATTCAAAAAGAGTCATGCAGGGCTTCCCTGGTGGCGCAGTGGTTGGGAGTCCGCTTGCCGATGCAGGGGACACGGGTTCGTGCCCCAGTCTGGGAGGATCCCACATGCTGCGGAGCGGCTGGGCCCGTGAGCCATGGCCACTGAGCCTGCACGTCCAGAGCCTGTGCTCCGCAACGGGAGAGGCCACAACAGTGAGAGGCCCGCGTACTGCACAAAAAAAAAAAAAAAAAAAAAGAGTCATGTACCACAATGTTCATTGCAGCTCTATTTACAATAGCCAGGACATGGAAGCAACCTAAGTGTCCACCGACAGATGAATGGATAAAGAAGATGTGGCACATATATACAATGGAATATTACTCAGCCATAAAAAAGAAACAAAATTGAGTCATTTGTAGTGAGGTGGATGGACCTAGTCTGTCATACAGAGTGAAGAAAGTCAGAAAGAGAAAAACAAATACCATATGCTAACACATATATATGGAATCTTAGGGAAAAAAATGGTTATGAAGAACCTAGGCGTAGGACAGGAATAAAGACACAGAAGTAGTGAAGGGACTTGAGGACACGGGGAGGGGGAAGGGTAAGCTGGGATGAAGTGAGAGGGTGGCATGGAGTTATATACACTACCAAATGTAAAATAGATAGCTAGTGGGAAGCAGCCGCATAGCACAGGGAGATCAGCTCAGTGCTTTGTGACCGCCTGGAGGGGTGGGATAGGGAGGGTGGGAGGGAGGGAGATGCAAGAGGGAGTAGATATGGGGATATATGTATAGCTGATTCACTTTGTTATACAGCAGAAACTAACACACCATTGTAAAGCAGTTATATACCAATGAAGATGTTAAAAAAACAAAAAAACTAAAGTAATTCTTTGCCTTGCAAAGAAATCACTGTAGGCAAGATTCTTTCACGAAGTGCTCACCTAGGTAGCAACCACACCACATACACAACAGAGCTTTCTCTAACCCCATGTTACATGAAGCGAGAAGCATTCACCTTGGCTGATGAGCTAAGGCTTGAGAACTACCTACGGTGAGAACTTGACCACAAAAAATAAGGAAAAACTGGAAGAGAGTAAAGGAGGGAAACATGATTGGGAAAACCACAGGGCCACCCACGACATTTATTTCAAACAAGTTTTTACTTGGCTCAAGGTCCCATGGTCTCAAATTTAAATGACCCCAGGAAGAAAGGTGGCCACCCAGTCCTGTAATGTTCTATCACCATCAGAATGCTGACGAAAAGCTCAGGGAGTATCTGTTCACAGTCCAGGCAAAATCAAAACTAGTGTCTAGAGTGACTTACAGTTTATAAGTAAGGCGGCTGAGAGTGCTGGCGTTCTACAGCAGAAATAAACAGTCCCAGGTCGCACTGTGGGCAGAAATCAACTTTTCCAACTGAAGTTCAAAATTCCTTTCTCCCAAGCCACTCCCCTTCACCAACTAAAACTCCACCCCCTCCAGACACTGCCATTCTGCTGGGCTGAACAACTCTATATGGAGCCCCTCCCAGGTGCAGGCACTATTTTAGGTCAGAACAAACCCAGCCCAGGCCCCACCCTCCTGGGGCTTACACAGCCCTGCTCTCTTCTGAATCAGAGGGATCCCAGGGTCCTCAAACACACACACCACCCAACCCTCCCGGCTGAGCATTTGTCCTTGCTGTTCCCTCCACCAACAATGTTTAACTTCCCCGTTTCCTCTCATCCAGATGGACCAATCCGTCCAATACCATCTCCTCCATGAAGTCCACCCTAATGCCACACCAGCCCGACTGCAGCTTCTCCCCTCCACCCACACAAAGCAGGCGTCACTCCCCTCCCTTGAACTTCTTCATGTCACTCTACTTGTGCATGTAATGGCATTTAATATGTTACTGTCCATTGCAGTATTCACTGTGACCTGGGCTTGGGCTGGGCTGGGACAGCCTCCCCAGGGCTCAGTTTCTGTATCTTTAAAACAAGGAGATAAGAATACCTAAAAATAATAAAAGGAAAAGTAGACACCTTTTAGGGAGTTCTTACCATGTACCAGAGAAATGTGAAATTTACAAACACTGCCTCATTTGATCCTCAGAATGCTATGAGGCATGCACTGTCATCCTCCTTTCATAGATGAGAAAACAGAAGATCAGAAACGCTGAGTGATTTGCCCAAGTCCACAGACAGCAAGCAGCAGAGCAGAGGTTCCCACTCTGGCAGCCCTCCACCCGGGCCCTCTCTTAAATCACGAGGCTCTACTGCCCTTCTTTTCTTCAGTTTCCTACCTACCTCACAGGGCTGTTCTGAGAGAATACAGGAAAAGGCCTTAGCACACTGACTGGTTCTGGGTCTTTCTGTTCCCAGAAAGGTAGCATCCTTTAAGGGAGAGCTATTGGCACACGTGTGTGCTTTAATCATACTAATCAACAGATAATGGATGAATGAATAAATGAATGCATGAAATGAAAAGAATGAAGGGCATCAGCTGAACTACCAAAATAAGAGAAGGAAGCATCTTACAAGTGCTTACTTAACGTTCTATATATAGACCCGCACAGGGCAGCACAAAATGTAGCCTCTTTCCGATGCATTGTTATAAGGGGCAACGGTGTGAGAGGTGACAGCAGCGGGGTGAGCAGGAAAGACACAGCACCTCCCAGGAGCAGCAGGCCCAGTTCTGCAGCCCTCCCTAAGATGAAATCCCCACTGGAGGGAAATCCCATCCGAATCCTCTTTGTCAGGGCAGAGAAGGTCAACAAGACTAATCCTCCAGGGGACCTGGAATTCTGGTTCACCTGTGCCACACCAAAGGACAGCCTCCCGGGAGCAAGACACGTGCCTCAGGGTGGCACACCCCACCCTCCTCCTGCTCTGAGCTGACTCATCCTCGCCTCACACACGCATGCACCTCAGCTCCCACCTGAGTGCAGCCGCTATCCCAGCATGTGACCTTGGGCGGGGCATGGGCCTATCCAAGCCTCATTCTTCTCATCTGGAAAATCCAGATAATCCCAGAGCTACCCTCAGAGTGCTGATGGGAGGAGTGGAGCCATTGCCTGGCACGTAAGGAGCACTTGGTGTCTGTCAGCTATAAACGCAGGCAGACAATGGGGACACAGAGGGACCCCAACATCGCCCTGCACTGCCCTTGCTTCCAGGAATGGCAGCTTGGCCCCGTGCACTCCAAGCAACCAGTGCATGGTTCCTTACAGGAATTATGTGGCCAATCTCAGTGTGGCACAGGAACTATACCTCTTTGACAATAACAAGAACTTAAACTGCAGCTGGTCTTACAGAGGGGGAAAGACCAGTGGGTGGGGATAGAAAGGGGAAAATGCAAACAGGGAAATGGAAGAGAAGGATGTCGCCTAACCAGCTGCCGATATGCCAAGAGCTGTGCTAGTGGCAAGCCCAGACTCGGGAGAAAGCAGACACAGATCCCTTTGGGGACTCAGCGCTCAGTCTATCAACAAAAGAGACCCGAGTGTCAGTCCTGCCCCTCAAGCCATCACAGCAAATATCAGCCAGCTGGGAGATCGGCCACCAGCATTTGGACATCAACCAGGGCAGACAACTTGGCTGCTTTAGCTGGTTTTAGTCTTCAGAAACTGATATGCCTCTGTACATGAACAGCAGACACAGAAGTCTCTTCCTTTTCTAAAAATACACATCTGCAGTTCAGCACTGAGAAGGCCATCTAGAGCCCATAACAAAGCCGGCATCTGCAGACGTCTGGGCCCCAGAAGGAAAAGCATTTCCTTTATCAATAGCAAAGTCACCCGGAGGATGACTCTGTCTCGGGGAACAGCATGGCCCAGAGGTACTCCGCGACTGAGACAGACTGGACCTAACTCCCACCTCTGCCACTTGCCCTGCTCAGTTAACTTCTCTCAGCCTCAGTTTCCTCATCTGTAAAGTGAGAGTGAGAGCCGCCGCATCCACCTGGTAGGGTTCTTGTGAGGATCAGAAATGACTGCAAAGGGACTTCCCTGGTGGCCCAGTGGATAAGAATCTGCCTGCCAACAGAGGGCACGGGTTCGAGCCCTGGTCCGGGAAGATCCCACATGCCACGGAACAACTAAGCCTGTGCGCCACAACTACTGAGCCTGCGCTCTAGAGCCGCGAGCCACAACTACTGAGTCCACGTGCCACAACTACTGAAGCCTGCGCGCCTACAGCCTGTGCTCCGCAACAAGAGAATGAGAAGGCCGCGCACTGCAACAAAGAGTAGCCCCCACTCGCCGCAACTAGAGAAAGCCCGCGGGCAGCAATGAAGACCCACCACAGCCAAAAATAAATAAATTTATTTTAAAAAAGACTGCAAAGCACCTAGGACAGTTCCTGGCACACAGCAGGCCATCAATACACAGGAGCTTGGTCATTCCTGGAATCCCAGGGTCTCCCTCTCCCTTCATCCCTCTCTTATCCCTGAAATAAGCCAGCCAGGAAGACAAAGACTGATTTTCCTGCTCCCCGGGCAGCTCACTCCTGAAGGCCATTGCTGGTGTGTGTTCTGGGCAGCAACTCCAGGGTCAAGCAAGCAGGAGGCTGCTTGTTAGCAGATGGAGTGGAGGAGGAAACGAAAGCCCATCCCCCAGTCCTCAGGGAGGGCTGCTCCATGCACCCCAGCCTCAGCTAAGGACCAGGGGGCAGAGGGAAGATAAGGCAGGGTCCCTCCGGAAAGGAGGCCACAATCGTCTGAGAGGGTTTCCTTCTGGAGTTCACAGACAAGGAGCTTTAGAAGGTCCTGCCTGAATCCTCTGAAACTGAATATGATTTGGGGTGAACATGTACTTTCCTGGGAGACAGTCCAGACATCCATCAGACTCTCAACAAAGTCTGTGATACTCCCCTCAACAAAAGGCTTTAAAACCACCAACTCATTAAGGGAAAACAAGAATGTCCGAGAAAAAGAGAATAACATAAAATGATCTCTAATTTTTAGTTCACATGTAATGATACTTACCAGGTGCTTTACCATGTGTCACGTCACTCAGTCCCCACGACAGGGGAAAATGACAGTCACCATCCCCAGATGAGGAAACTGAGGCTTAGAAGAGGATACCACTTCCCAAGGCCCCTGGATGAGCCAATGGCAGAACCAGGATGCAACCCCAAGAGTGTCTGAGGCCAGGGCTCAGGATCCCCGTCACCACATCACAGTGTCACCTTCTCCAGGCCAAGCCCCAGATCTTACAAACTAGAAGGAAGGGTGGAAGGAAGGGCAGAAGGGAAGCGGGGGCGGGGGTTAGAACCTGACTTACAGTTCAACAATCTTTCCACTACACCCATCCTTCCTGTCTTCATACACTGACACTGAGAAATTTTCTACATGTCAGGAAAGAAACAAGAAGTCGTAAGGAAGTATACAGAAAGCTGGGTGTGTTACATCAGTACTAAAAGCCTCAATTTCCTTGCTGGAAAGATGGGGATTATAAATGACTACTCCATGCACATCTGGGATGCAGTAGGCGTTCATGAATGGTACGGCATCATTGTAATTTTTAAAATCTGGTGAAATCGCATGTCCTAGTGATCGAAGGTGCCATCTTTATGTCAATGAATCCCACACTGTTTGCTTCAATGAGCCCACCTCCCTGTATCCCTGAACTCTGCTCAAATGCTGCTGAAAGAGAGTCCTCGCTTTGGCTCCCAGCACTGATCAACCAGGGAAGCCAGCTGCGGCAGCCAGCAAGACTTGGGAGCAAGCCTGGGTCCCAGAGCCAACTCTCCGACATCATCTGAGGTGCAGAGAGGTCTTGGAAACCTCCAGGGTGATTACAGGAGGTAGGGAATATTCATGGAAGGCTTCTCCAGATACTGAAAAGAAAAACAGAAAATAAGTATAAGAAGTTCTCAAAGGTGGGGCAAGTCCACCTCTGAGCCAGATATGCCAACAGGTGAAGAAGCCAGGATTTTGGTGGACAAGGGCTTGGGAGAACAAAGGTTTGGGACACCTCTGACTCACAGCCCCTTCATCCCTACAAGAAACCCATCTAACTGATGTGATTCTTCAAGGAAGATAATTTTCATGAGTTGGACCCACTCTTCACAGCCAGAATATACCAACTCTAGCACCATCGATGACGCCTCCACACAAAAAACAACTGTTGACAATAACAGCTGCATTTATTAAATAATTATACTCTGCACTGTCCCTTACATATATTATCTCATCTAAGCCTCAAAATGCATGGAATTTTGAGATAATTCTCATCCCTGTTTTACAGATGGGAAATTAGCCTTGGAAAGTTGAAGTAGCCTGTCCAAAGTCATAGAGCTAGTAGGTGACAAAAGAGATTGCTCTTACTACTATGTGTTTTCAGATAAAATACTGGGTTCTACCCATGGGGCCTCTAGACATCTACTTCTCCTAGTCCTTCTAGAAAGTGAGGAACTTACTTATTCCACTCTATCCTAATCCAAAATACTTTTTATGCTAGGTACTGAACCCAAGATAAACTCCACCAAGCCAAGCATCAGTTATGCTCAGAAGCACACAAGACAGGAGCTTAAATAATACACAGTATACGTGAGGTGAGGATATTAACAGATGAGGGAAAGGAGGATGTGACCATGAATCTTCTGTCGCACAGACCGACATACCCAGAACATTCCACACTCCTCTCTTCTCAAGAACAATTTCAAGAAAAGATGCCTTCTCCCAAGAGAACAAAACTCCAAAATGTTAGTAGAGTGTCTCTAGAATAAGGAAAGGTGGCCAAAGAAGAATGGAAAGGAAATATCCTTGAAAAAAAAGCACACACATAATACCATGCAAGTGTTCTCCATTAGATTTCCCAAAGCAAGTCATGACTTTGGAACCCACCCATTAACACAAATCAAAATAATCTGAACCAAATGTTCCCATTTAAAGGCCCTTTCCCCCTCGAAGAGTTCTACAATGTTCTACCAGGGTAAATGCACTCTCGTACACCAGGCCACCTCACTCCAGTAATTACCACCAGACTTGAGGTTTGCTTGGCTCTGACCAAGCCAGCAAAAGTCTATGAACCCCAAAACCGAGAGCAAAGATCACAAGAGCAGTGGGGAGAGGTAGACACAATGAACGTGGGAAATTCTGCAACGGTACCGCCCTCTGGAAATGAAACTCTCTCTCTCTCTCTCTCTCTCTGGATTTCTGTTCCTAGGTCATCCTTCAACAGGACTCACACCCTCTTCAATTGGCCATCTCCTTTGCTCCAGCCGGAGGGATCTGTCACTTAGCAACTACTCTCCAACAAAATACTAAGGAAAACTGGGAAACCAAAACTAGGAAGCCAAGATGAAGTCAGACTTTTGACAACTCTTGCTCCCGTGCCCTCATGGGACAAGCTTCAGGCAGAGCCAAGAAATCCATAGTTTCCATCAGACCTGGGCTCAGAGTGAGCCCTTGGAGATCCTCATGCGGTAAAAGATAGATTCTAACGTTACTAACCTCCCGAAATAAACTGTTACGGATCCAGTTTTCATACGTTTATAAAATCTGTTCTTACGACTTTTCACACTTTCAGTCTCAGGGAAAATAAATGAATTACATGTGTTTACTATCTACCGTGTGAAAGGAACATTTCTTTTTATGTTCCTAAATTACCTCTATTGAACCTTTTCTTAGAGGGGAACAGAAGGGAAAAAAACTTGCAGGATAGATGTTAAAGGGGTGGCTAATCCAACTATTATTCTAGGATTTTGTGAACAAGCCCACGCTTACCCTAGCCATTCCTTGAAACTTTTCTCCCAGCTTATGAATGGAGTATGTATACGGGGAGCCCAAGAAGAAGGCTATGTGAAACTCCACAGATATCTTTTCTGCTGACTCTGTTGGCCAACTAACGAGGCTGAAATAATATCATGGCAACTACCACTCACCCCGGCCTCTCCCATCTGTTTACCTAGGAACCTTGTAACTATCTGAAATTTCTATCCATTTACTTGTTTACCGTCCAGCTTTTCCAAGTGAATCTGGGTTTCATAAGAGTAGAGCTTTGTCTGCCTTGTTCACAAGCATGTAGAACATTTTTGGCCCCATTAAACAATTGTCAAAGGAACTTAACAGTAACTACGTGCTTTGTGAGGTTGCCTAGGCTTCTGAACAAAGACGATGGGCTTGTTCCTTCCTGAGAGAAAAAAGTAATCTATGGATTATTCCTCCATGATGAGGTAAAGCTCTGCCAGCCCCTCCCCATCATATATTCACATGGCTGTGGGTAAACTCAGTTCAGGTTCCACCCCAAAACTGTGTAAGCTTAGCCTCTGTAACAACTGCAAATTCATAAATCACCCTAACCATGATGATACAGGGACTCAATAAACTACCCAGGCCCTGAATGAGCCTATTCAGCAAGAGCAGAGTCAACATATACGTGGCAGATTATATGCTCCAAAGATGACCACACCAACACAGCCCAACCCACATGTTACTCTTCTGATGAGTGAGACACAGGCACTCATCCATTAAGCAGTGGGACTACATTCCCCTCCCCTTGAACCAAATGGGCCACTGCAACAGCTTCAACCAAAAGAACATGGCGGAAGCAATACTGCACAACTTCAGAGGCGAGATCAAGAGCCAAGATGGCATCTGCCCGGTGTGCACTCCCTCCTGGCCTTGACACGTGACTTGGGAGCCCGCAGCCACCTTGTGGAGCTGGAGAGACCATACAGAGAGACCACATAAAGGGATGACCAGTTGCTCCCACCCCCAGCTGTTCTGGTCCTCCCAGCCCAGGTGCCAGACACGTGAGTGGGCCAATGAGTCAGGTGATTCCAGCCCCAGCCCTCAGGTCACCCTGGATGACGCCGGGGAGAGCCGAAACAAGGTGTCCCTAGTGAGCCCTGCCCACACTGCAGATCCATGACTAAAATAAACCTCGTTGCTTTAAAACCATCGAGTTTTGAGGTAGTTTGTTTTTCTGCCACCGTAGCTGGAGCAACATACCAAATCAGTAATAAGAGTCCCTCATCTGTAGTTCTCACCGCCACGTCCTAATGGGGGGGTGGGGGGGGGACCAACACTTCAGTCCACATGCAGTGTATACTTACATACAAATATACGATCCCAAAATCTCTGGGTCAAGGAAAGTCATAAAACAAGAAGCAGAAAAAATACAGAACTGCACAGCACACAAAGCTCTTCCAAGTTCTCCGGTCTCCGAGCTCTTTGGACTCAAAGAAGCTGAGTCTGGCTCTTCGGCCAGCTGCCACTTTCCCCCTTCACTGTCCATTTTCATTCGCACAAACAGAATGGAAAGTGAGAACATTTCCCTTTTGAACAAGCTCTTTTTACCAGCTTGTTCACTCTCAGAAAAGCCTTACTCCAGAACTTTTTTGTTTTGAATAGGACGGAATAGGGATTATTTACCTGTGTGAGAGCTCTCTTAGATCTGTTTTGGCAGACTTTCATCAACCAAACTTGGAAGGATATTCTTCTAATGAGGAAAATCCTTTAAATTTCACTATTTATTGAAAGAACATTTCACATGCATCTGTCTATGATCCCACATGGGTGTCAGCATCAGACATACAGGAGTTCAAGTACCAACTCGACCAATTAGCAGCTGTGTGACCTCGAGCAAGTGACTTAACTTCTCTGTACATCAGTTTATTGTACCTGTGATGGAGATAACAATAACCCTCAAAGGGGTGAGTTAATATAGCTAACACTTATAAAGTGCTTACCATATGCCAGACACTGTTCTTAGTGCCCAAAGGCACTCAGACCATACCTGGCCGAGGGTGGGTACTCCATAAGCAGCGGCTGCCATGAGCATCATTATTACTAACGTTAACATCAGTAGATGACGATTTTTTCCTATGACTGAAGCCATAATGCTTTGGGATAACTCTGTAAATATCAACTCTTATTACAGCACAAGAACCATGAGGCTCAAATTTATAGTCAACTCATAAAACTGTAAACTCATAAGATGTATAAGGATCATCAGAGGTGTCTGTTAAAAGGAAGATCCCTGGCTACACCTCCTGAGATTTTGATTTAATAGTCTGGGATGGAGTCCAGGAAGTTGCTTTCTTTTTTTCTTTTTTTTTTTATTATTTCTTTTTTTAAATTTATTTTTGTCTGCCCTGGGTCTTAGTTGCGGCACGCGGGATCTTCGTTGAGGCACGCGGGATCTTCGTTGAGGCATGCAGGATCTTTCGTCGAGGCATGCAGGATCTTCCGTTGAGGCATGCGGGATCTTCCGTTGAGGCATGCGGGATCTTTGTTGAGGCATGCGGGATCTTTCGTTGCGGTGTGCAGGCTCTTCGTTGTGGTGTGCGGGCTTCTCTCTAGTTGTGGCGTGCGAGTTTCCTCTTCTCTAGCTGTGGTGTGCAGGCTCCAGGGCGTGCGGGCTCCGTAGTTGTGGCACGACTGTTCCAGAGGGCATGGGCTCCGTAGTTTGCAGCACGTAGGCTCTAGTTGAGGCACACGAGCTCAGTAGTCATGGCACGCAGGCTTAGTTGCCCCGCGGCATGTGGGATCTTAGTTCCCTGACCAGGGCTCGAACCCGAGTCCCCTGCATTGTAAGGCAGATTCTTTACCACTGGGCCACCCGGGAAGCCCCAGGAAGTTGCTTTCTTAACACCCCCACAGGTGACTCCAACAAACCCTACCCTAGAGTTGCTTGTGTAAATATCTGGACTAAATCAGTCATGATGCCACAGAAAGAGCATAAGCTCAGAGTCAGAGTTCTGGCTTCTAGTCTCAGCTTTGCTTCTAACTAGTTCTACAGCTGGGACACAGTCCCTTAACTTCTCTGGGTCTCAATAAAACGCAGGCTTCAGACTAGGTAATCCCAAAGGTGCCTCCTTCTCAAAATTGATCCCACTGACCACTAGAACCAAGTACCTCAGATACCCCCTTGTTTTGTGCATTTGTAGCAAATGAGCTAAGAGCTCTAATTTATTAAGCCCCACTGTGTGCAAGACCACTGCCTGGGATGCTTCATTCAATTATTTTTAATGTTCACAACCGTCAGACGTTCAATAACTGCCTGAGGTGACACAGCCAGTAAGTGGCAGAGCCTTGATTCTATTCCAGGTTTACCTGACCCGACACCTGTGTTCTTACACCATTATGCCTTTGGCCGTCTCACTGCAAAATTCATTTCTTTGCATTTCTTTTTTGTTTTGTTTTGCTCCATTGAGAATTAAAGGTAAATGCCTATACTCCTCAGCTCTGCAAAGAACCAAAGGACAAGAACAGGACAGAGGAGGAGAGAAAGTGGGCCAGCTGGGAACCACAGCAGAAAAAGTGGGTCTTCTTATCATCCCAAAAGAGCTCAAATGAAGCTCAAAAAACAAGATACCAGGTCAGAATGATGCCTTTAGTAGGAGGAACTGCAAGGGAGGTTGGAAAAGAGGAGAGCAAAGAAGTGAACACAAGCACTGAGGTTGGTCGGCGGGAGAGGGTGAACAAATAGTATTTCACCAAGATCTTCCCTCCGTTTCTTAATTGCTCTTACGGGAAGAACAGGACTTTCCGACAGAGTATCCTCTACCGCGCTTATAGATACAATGGGAACGTTTCTCATGATGTCCACTCTTTTGTTTTCTCTTGCCAAGTAACTTAAAAGGAACCTAATCCCAGGCCTCTCGCCTCCAAACTTCATTACTTCATCCTGGGGACTCAGAGGGAAAACGTAAAGCTGGTACGGAGGAGGAGAAAAAGTATTCACTATGGCAAGTTCCAGAGAATGGGTTTATACAAACACTGGGTTTCCAAATTTGTTCTGTGAGAGATTTAAAGGGGTGTCTCTGAAGGACAGGTAGCCTGGGGTAAGTTGCAAGGAAAAAGCACAGGACTTGAAATCAGAAAACCCCAAGTTCGGATCCCAGCACCACATGGGATACGTCCTATCTGACCTGGGTCAAGTTACATCATCTTCCTTCAGATTCCACATCTGTAAAATGGGCACAATAACACCGACATCATAGACCTGTCTTAAAGAACAGATGGACTAATGTATGTGAGATGCCTAACACGGTATCTGACCCAAAGTTTTTCTAAATTGGGAAAGAGGTAAGCAAAAAATGTGCCATAAAGTCTTCTTTATATTTGTTCAGTTTCAAACATCTTCAAACTACTCTGCAGGGAGACTAAAGATGGGGGGCACCCTGCAATTCTCTTCCAATCTTCACTCTTCTAAGTAACCCAGGGACAACTCCTGTGAAAACAAATGCCTTTGAGATGTGTCAAAACACCCACTGATGCCAATGAAAACCATGGTGATTACTTCAGACTGGGTGCATAAGAGACTCAGTATCATCTGAAGCCCAAAACAGAGCAAAGAGAAAAGGTGGCCTAATAAACACACCCAGGTAAGGGCATTTAGCTCTTGCTTTACAGGTGTTATACTGAATTCCAGTACTGGGAGGAAGGAAAACTTCTTTCAAGTTGTAAATGATCTATAGGACTCGTTCATCACAGAGGAGAAGGCTCTCAGGTTTTCAGGAAGCCAGCACCTCTCTCCAGGGGCTAAGAATGAACCCTAGATTCAGGGAGAAGCCAAACCCCAGAGAGATCATTAACCGAGTGAGGCAGTGACTTGGCATGTCAGTTCAGGGCCTTGTGACTTAAGGTGCCTGGCCCTGGAATTCAACAACAGAGGAGGCTGGGGTCTGGCAACAGGGTCAGCTATCCTGCCTTTGCTCTCTAACAATCCAGACATCACGTCAAGGTATGCAAGGGTTCCATTCTTGAGAGAAGCATGAATAGCTACCAAGGCTCTGGACTCAGTATGGGCTTAAATCCTGGCTCTGCCATTAACTAGCTCTGTGATTCAACTCTCTGTGCCTGGATTTCCTCATCTGCAAAATGGGTATAATAAGAGAACCAATCTTAAACAGTTTTGTGAGGACTGTATGAGTGAATACAAATAAAGAGCCTTGATCACAGCAAGTGCTCAATTAAATGAAAGCTATTACTGCCTACCTCATTGTGTTATGAGCCAGCCCTTATTGGGCTTTTCTTCTGTACCATGTGCTAACCATAGGTTGCTTCCTTTAGTCCCCCAAAGCTCCATGAGTCTATGAAAGTAAAGCACTGAGCTCAATACTCTCCCTGAACATAGAAAAGGCTCAACAAAGGGGACCCACTCTTGCTACTGTCATCACCCAATCAAGCCCAAAACACCCCTTCACTCAGTTCTAAAAAGACACCTGGGTAAAAACAATTCAAAGAAAATCACCCATTAGCATCTATTGGGTAACATACAAATTGGGTATTTTTATGAGTCAGAGCCTCTTGTTGCATCAAGCCTTGATATTACCTTGAATATTTCATTTTAATTCAGAATCCAGGACCCAGGAGTTAAATAAATAAGGCCTCCTTGATACTCTCTTACATTGGGAGTCTATGGCCAGAAGAGAAGAGAAGGGGTCTCTATACCACAAATCTTACCTCTGATGGTTCAAAATGCCATGCGCTTTGAGAACACCTATTTAAAATCCAGAAAAGCTTTTGTGCTGGTAAAGCATTAGCTTTATATCACTTCATGAGCCAGGCAGAGGCCACCTCAACCATGAAAGAAATACCAAGAAAAGATAAAGAAAAGATGTGATAAAGCTCAAACTTGGTTCCAAAAAAAGTCAGTCCCTAAAAGCACTTCTTTCTATTTCTGATCCAATCCTTTTCTATCAGAGGAAGATAAAATTGATGCCCCACCTGCCCCAGGCTACTTTGCTCTAACAAGTGACAGTGTTCACCTGTGGACCAGGGGGACCAGAGCCTCAATGTTGTAAGTAAAGTTCTGTTACTAACAATAATCTTGGTCTACACAGTAGGAATGGCACTCTTCAGGAGTATGGCACATGGTTAAATGGCCACAGATCTTTAACGCAAGCTTCTCTGCAATGTGAATTTGCCATTCCTCTTATACAGAAGTGGAGTCCATTTCTCCACTCCCTTGAATCTGGGCTGGCCCTGTGACTTCCTTTTGGCCAGCAGAACGTGGCGGAACTGATGCTGCATGAACTCCAGAGCCTAGGCCTCAAGAGGACCTGAAGCTTCCACCTTTGCCCTCTTGGAACACTGTCCTGAGACTGCCATTCCATGGAGAAGCCCAGGAAGAAAGACCACATGGTAGAGGCCTTGTGACCCAGCCGAACACACTTGCATGAGTGAGCTCAGGAGAGGCTAAGAGAAGCACCCAGCCAATCTACTGAGTTGCCGGAACAGATACCATTGTCACCTTCAGTCTCAAAGGTTTAGGATGATTGGTTGTACAGCAGGAGATAAGGGGATACAGGTACACTAACTGGATTTTACTTTGTTGTGGAAACTCAATGCAAAAATTATCTCAAACTTCTCAAACTCAAGAACAGGCAAAAGCTAGGTTGCTGGAACTTAGCAACAGTGGTTACCTTAAGAGAGGAGGGATGGGATGGGAGCTTTATGGGATGCTGATAATTTTATTTCTTGGCCTGAGCAGTGATTACACGGGTGCATTCACTTTGTGATCATCAAGCCGTGCAATCCTGAAGCTGTGGACTTTTTTGGATATGTACTAAACTTCCATTTTTAAGTTTAAAATAAGCCTCTCTTGGCAAAGTCTCTTTGCGAAGCAGAGGTATGTAGCTAAAGGAAATAAATGATCATGCTCCCAATTTCTTATCTGTTGATCAAAATTTCCTCAGAGAAGCATATAACACACACAAGTCCAGTTTTAAAAACTGAACCTCACCTGTTAAATATGAGCTTGTTTCTTCCTTGCCAGAAACATGACCCATTTATGAATCTAAAGACATCCTGAAACCCCAGGAAACTTTGTAATGCCATGGGCAAGATATTCAAGTGCTGAAATTTTCATGTCATTTCAGAAAGATTGTATAAATCATTTCCAAAGTAAAAGGTCCTCAGAGCTTCTGCACTCACAGGTATGTCTCCCTTGGTAGGTCACATGATTAGTGGACATTTGCTCCTGTCCAAAACATCCACTAAGACATTTGGTCCACACCAAAAGTTCCTTGAAATTTGGTCCTATCAAAAATATCCATGAGTCGGGCTTCCCTGGTGGCACAGTGGTTAAGAATCCGCCTGCCAATGCAGGGGACATTCGAGCCCTGGTCCAGGAAGATCCCACATGCTGCGGAGCAACTAAGCCCGTGAGCCACAACTACTGAGCCCGTGTGCCACAACTACTGCAGCCCTTGCGCCTAGAGCCTGTGCTCCACAACAAGAGAAGCCACCGCAATGAGAGTAGCCCCCGCTTACCACAACTAGAGAAAGCCCGCATGCAGCAACGAAGACCCAACACAGCCATAAATAAATAAATTTTATTTTTTAAAAAAAAGAATCCATGAGTATATTTGGTCCATGCTACATGGTCCTTGATGTTTGGCCCGGCCAAAAACACCAATGCTTGGAAAATGTCCCTGGGTTCAAATAGCCCGTAACATTTACTTACACTTTTGGTTTACAGGATTAATACATAAAAAAATACTGCCGTGTCTTATTGGTCCAATAATTGTATTGAGGCTGTATTGCCAATGATAACCCTTTTTGCCTCAGTAGTCTAGCTGGCAATGCCACGTGGGGTTGGGTAGATGGGTCAGGGTTCAAATCCTACAAAAGAGCAGGATTTCTATTAACTATGCATAGCCAGGAAGAGTCCTACAGTTGGAGAAATGAACAGAGGATGACTGACAAGTTGAGGATGGAATCTCATGATGTATGGTGCATTAACATGTTGTTACTAGGCATTTGGATGGATATGGCTGGGTTATTCAATAAGAGCTGAGTTTGAAAAGAGGAACTTTTTGGCACTCTCATGCCAAAGCCAAGCAGAGTCACTTGTTCACACAGAAAGAGGTCAAGCTGCTATGGAAAACGGGAGGCAAGTGTAATGTAAACACTTTACAAAGTACCTCGCTTGTCTCCTACCACATAGAGGTCTGGGTGTGAGAGTCACCATGAGGGGGATACCAGGCATTTAATTAACTCCCATACAAGTACCCCATCACCCAGGGTTAAGAGGCAATACTTCCCTTGAATCAGTGCCCTATGGAGGTACGATCACAGTACCCACAAAAATGTCTGACACCATTTAGAGAGGTTTTAGTGGGTGTGACTCCCACACTTATCAGTCAATTGGTGGGGACCACCACACCCTCAGCTAGTGCCTACCTACTGGCTGACTCAGCCTGACCAAATCAGGTGTCGAATCCATAAGACATTATTAGTAAGGTTTCCCCTACCAGTAAACCACTGACCGTTGGTCAGACAGCTGCAAAAGAAAAAAAAAATAATAATAATAACCCTTCTTCTGCTGCTTGGCAATGTAACATCTTTATTTGAAAATTCCACCAGAATATGGCAGAAATAGTATACTCACAATAGAAAAGCCAATGCTGCATTATAATGGGTTTTGTTACCATTTTCATTTCCTTAAAAGAAATAGGACTAAAAGGCACTGGCACTTTGGAGAGGAGAACCTGCAATGCTTGACGTACGACTAGTCGGGATTCGGATAACATTACAATCAGTCAAGATGGGACAGGAAAACAGCAGCACAACATTGGTGCTAAAGGGAAGGAAGGAAAACCCTGAACAGGTTAAAAGGACACACAGAAGAGGAACCAAACGCAACACTATCACAGGTACTTCTAAGAACTCTTCATGATATTCATGTTGATGAGGTCCTATTAATGTTATGAGAAAGAAACTCATTAAAGAGGCAAGTAAATAGAATTGAAAGCAGACTTTCACCTTTAAACCCAACTTCAAACCCAAACCCAATGCATGGAATTCAAACTCCAGAGGAATATAATAAAGTGACCAGACGCAGAAAACCATTTCTTATGCATGATCCCTGTGCTCAAGATGACGACAGAATTCCTATTTACATAACTTACGACAATATTCAATATTTAAGTGCCAGTCCCACATTATCCATAATGGCACCTTCAAGGGGGCACCAACACAGTTCACTCAGTTATTTACTGTGCACAGTGTAGCAGTGGGTTAGACTATGCCATTGATTCATGCACTAATGATGAAAAGGTGAGAAGACACAGATTTACATATGAGAAGGTACTTGCGTTTGCAAGGGAAAGAAATCTCAACATTAACCCTTCACTGCGCATGATGGATTTCAGAATTGCAAATATAAATGGGATTAGACTACTCCTAACAAATGCACAAGTGAGAGGATGCTTGTTTCACTTTTCACAATCACTGTGACAAAAAATATCTTCTTCGGGTCTAACACGCGAGCATACAACAATGGAAAGTAACACCCATAAGTGTCATCCATGTTGTTTGGACTCCCATTTGTGCTTTTGGAAGATGTAAATGAAACTTTTAAGCACTGTGAGGGATGCAAAAGAAAAGTTAGGTGACCTAATGGTTTATGTTGAGAAAATGTACACTCATGGAAGGCATGGCAGAAGATGACCAGAAGCTCCAAGATTTCCACCAGAAACTCGGAATATATATGTGTCAGTACTGAATGGCAATCACAGGACGAACAACGCTGTGCTGACACAGCAAATTTCAAGAGCTGATGGTAGTGCACCATACCTCAATCTGGAGATTTACTGACATACTAAAAGATGAACAGCAAAGCAATCAACAAGTTAGCACCCAGGCTCTTAGTAGTCACACTCAAATACAGCCACCAACTACACAATACCAACAAAATCAAATTCGTATTACTGAAATTGTTTATACATATAATGAATATAAAACCAGTAATCAGTCAATATACACTGAAAGATTGCTCAATGACTTAAGAGTAACCCTGACAAACTTCATGATGAGGATGAATAAGAATAAATGAGAAACCCAAAATTCAGCATGAATTACAATAAAAATAATGCAAATAAAATTTTAACTAAGTAAATGTTTGTACCATTTAACGAATCATGGACCAAATCTCTCAATGAAAGTTTTGGACAGGACCAAATTTCAAGGACTTTTTGGCACAGACCAAACAAACATTCTGCAAGAGATCACACAAACTCCATAGGGCCACATCTCTTTCTCATCTCTCTGTCCCCCAGTCCCAGCACTCTCATGCCAAAGCCAAGCAGAGTCACTTGTTCACACAGAAAGAACTCAACAAATGTCTGTGGTTGGTTGGACATCCCCAAAGCCCTTAACAATGTTTATATCCCTTGACTAAGTATAATTCCTCTTCAAGGACTCTATTCAAAGGAAATGATTTTATTAAATGGGGACAAAGATTTATGTATGAAACTATCAAGTTCTTTAATACAGCGAAAAAATAAGATTGGAAATACTCTAAATGTTAAAAGTTAGGAGATTAGATAAGGAGATTATACTATATCCATAAAGTAGAAATACACAGACATTTAAAATGATATTAAAAAATGACATTTAAAAAGAGAAAAGAGGGAATTCCCTGGTGGTCAAGTAGTTAGGACTTGGTGGTTTCACTGCCACGGCCCCAGTTAAATCCCTGTTCTAAGATCTAAGAACTAAGACCCCGCAAGCCACAAGGCATGGCCCAAAAAAACAAAAAAAGAGAGAGAGAAAACAGGTTCTCTCTTTGTGGTAGGATTATGAGTGTCTTTCTTCCTACTTCTTTATAACTTTCTGTAATTCTCAAATTTTCTACAAGGTACAAGTATTCTTCACTTTTTACTTAATCAAAAGAGAAAAGAAAGTAAAAAACTGGAAAAATGTGTTGAAATAAAGGTGATTAACATTATAATGTATTACTCTTTTAGTATCTCTTTATGATTTTAGTATCTCTTTATGATTCATCCATTACTTACATTCCTTGCCTGGAATCATCACTTCAGCTGTTTACATATCTTGAACATTTTACCAGATTCAACTCCCACTGAATCACAATAATATATTTATCTATCTTTCTTTCCCTCTAGGCTCTGAGCTCTTCATTTTCTTTGTAAACCCAATGTTCAACATAGTGTTGTGCTCTTAATGGGCACTCAATATATTCTGACTGAAAGTTGCCAGATGTCAGGGTAACGACAAGAGGATTTATCTAAACTGCATGGCAGCAGTGGCCATGTTTTCCTATATGTCCCATGCCAGGCACACAAAAGATCCAAAATAAGTATTTGTTATTCATCTTAGCTTAAGCTGCCATAATAAAATACCATAGACTGAGTGGTTTAAACAATGGATATTTATTTCTCACAGTTCTGAAGACTGGAAGTCTGAGATCAGGCTGCCAGCATGGTTGGGTTCTGGGGGGGACTCTCTTCCTGCCTTGCAGGCAGTCACCTCCTTGTTATGGGCTCACATGACTTCTTCTTCGAGTATATGCATGGGGTGGGGAGGAGGGAGAGAGAGAGAGAAGGAGGGAGGGAGGGAAGGAGAGAGAGGGAGGAAGAGAGAGAGGAGACAAGGGAGCACACGTGCACACGCATGTCTCTTCTTATAAAGACACTAATCCTATCCAATCCCACCCTTATGATCTCATTTAACTTAATTACCCCCTTATAGACCCTATCAAATACAGTCACATTGGGTATAAAAGCTTCAATATATAAGTGGGGGGGCACAATTCAGTCTATATCATTATTAAATGAAAACTGACATTTCACCTCACTGGTGGACCAATAAGGTGACACCAAAAATAGACTATTACCTGTGACCAGAACAACGGCTGAAAAACTTCATCCTATGTGTCTTCTGATAAGGTGCACCAAAGACAGGTATAAGATTTTGGTATGTCTTCATAATTTCATGCACAACAGCAAGTCAAGAAAGAATATGGGGAAATACAAAAGACCCCAAATAGCCAAAACAATCTTGAGAAAGAACAGAGCTGGAGGAATCATGCTCCCTGACTTCAGACTATATTACAAAGCTACAGTGATCAAAACATTAGGTACTGGATTTCCCTGGCAGTCCAGTGGTTAAGACTCCACACTTCTAATGCAGGGGGCATGGGTTCAATCCCTGGTTGGGAAACTAAGATCCCACATGCCACATGATGCAGCCAAAAAAAAAAGTATGGTACTGGCACAAAAACAGAAATATAGATCAATGGAACAGGATAGAGGGCGAATGAATATACCCACGCACTTATGGTCAATTAATCTACAAACAAAGGAGGCAAGAATATACAATGGAGAAAAGACAGATTCTTCAACAAGTGATGCTGGGGAAACTGGACAGCTAACATGTCAAAGAAAGAAATTAGAACACTCCCTAACACCATATACAAAAATAAACTCAAAATGGATCAAAGACCTAAATGTAAGACTGGATACTATAAAACTCCTAGAGGAAAACATAGGTGGAACACTCTATGACATAAATCACAACAAGATCCTTTTTGACCCACCTCCTAGAGAAATGGAAATAAAAACAAAAATAAACAAATGGGACCTAATGAAACTTAAAAGCTTTTGCACAGCAAAGGAAATCATAAACAAGACGAAAAGACAACCCTCAGAATGGCAGAAAATATTTGCACACAAAGCAACTGACAAAGGATTAATCTCCAAAATTTACAAGCAGCTCATGCAGCTTAATATCAAAAAATCAAACAACCCAATCCAAAAATGGGCAGAAGCCCTAAAGTGACATTTCTCCAAAGAAGATATACAGATTGCCAACAAACACATGAAAGAATGCCCAACATCACTAATCATTAGAGAAATGCAAATCAAAACTACAATGAGGGGTCGGGAGAACTATCAGCAGGGGCTGTGGTGCTGAAGCGACGCTGCTCAAGGTGGGTCCGGAGCCCGCGGCCCCGGGGGCGGACACAAGCATCGCGAGGGGGAGAACCGGGCTGTCCCCGGCTCTGCAAGGCGGCCCGACGCCCGCAGCCCCGGAAGCGCATCCTCGCCTTGCCTTCCTGTTCCCGGCAGCGCCCGGCTCCGGGCGTCTCTTCGCTGGCCCACTGTCCGCGCCGGCCCTGCCCCAGCCGAGAGCACCTGCGCGGCAGGCCCGCAGCTGGCAGCCTCGCGCCCCTCACACGGCCGCGAGACTCGGGACACTGAATGGTTTCCAGGTTTTTGAAATTACAGGGTTGCTAGAAACATTCTTGTAGGGGTCTCCTGTGCACAGCCCCAAGAATTCCTCCAGAAATCTTTCTAGGAGCAGTGAGGAAGACAGAAGAACCACTTGGGCTGGTAAAGCCATCTGCCAGGCACTACTGCCACCATGCCCAAGAGAAAGGCAAAAGGAGATGCTAAAGGTGACAAAGCAAAGGTGAAGGATGAGCCACAGAGGAGATCGGCACGGTTGTCTGCTAAACCTGCCCCTCCAAAACCGGAGCCCAGGGCAAAAAAGGCCCCTGCAAAGAAGGGAGAGAAGCTGGCCAAAGGGAGAAAGGGGAAAGCAGAAGGCAACAAAGATGGGAACAACCCTGCAAAAAACCGAGACGCCTCCACAGTCCAGTCACAGAAAGCAGAAGGCACCGAGGATGCCAAGTGAAGTATACATTTTTGATAGCTCTGTACTTCTAGTGACTCTACTGTTTGAAATACTATTTTTTTTAAATCAAATTTTGTAAAAACGTAGATTTTTTTTTTTTTAAGTTATGTTGTTAGCACACAAGACGCTTTGTTGTTATCTTTTGTGGAAAGGGCAAAATAACCACTAGTAGAATGTTTCAGAAGCTGGATTGAAATGGGGGAAAACAGAATTTTCTATCGTATTTGAAGATTATTCTTGGTTCCCAGGAGAGATTCTCCGACATTCACACATGACAGCCACTATGGCTCAGAAGCCTTACCGTGTGGGGAAGCAAAACTTCATGTCTTCTCCTTTCCTGATGCCATCAAAAACACATCCTTGACTTCCTGAAACCAAGAGTCATGATGCGGCCTTGGCACCCCTAGAATCAGCTGCGTCAGGTAACAACACTCAGGATTTCTAGTGATGACATCAAGATGGTATTCCTCAAAAGAGCCAGGATTCCTGTTTGTAGTTTGTGGATCATCTCATTAATAGTCCTGGAGTTTTTAGTTCCTTTCCTCCATGTCAGAGGTGACCTGTGAAAAGCTCTTATATGCCTCATGTGAAATATTCACCCTTTCTGAAAACCTTTCCTGTTCATTGCAGCAACAGACTTTGCTGACTTTTTGGAGAGGGGAGTTTGAAAGTTGTAAGATGTTACGGATTGTCACCCATGTCCTGCTGGAAGTAACTATTTTTGAAAAGTATCTTATAAAGCTGGATACAAGTTGGCTTCATGGGAGGGGAGGGATCATTTCCTACTCCAAGTCATAAAGATATCCTTTACTGCCTTGTAAGAAAAAAAAAAAAAAAAAAAAACTACAATGAGGTATCACCTCACACCAGTCAGAATGGCCATCGTTAAAAAGTCTACAAACAGTAAATGCTGGAGAGGGTGTGGAGTAAAGGGAACCCTCTTGCACCCTTGGTGGGAATGTAAATTGATATAGCCACTATGGAGAACAATACAGAGGTTCCTTAAAAAACTAAAAATAGAACTACCATACGACCCAGCAATCCCACTACTGGGCACATATCCTGAGAAAACCGTAATTCAAAGAGTCATGTACCACAGTGTTCATTGCAGCTCTATTTACAATAGCCAGGACATGGAAGCAACCTATGTGTCCATCGACAGATGAATGGATAAAGAAGATGTGGCACATATATACAATGGAATATTACTCAGCCATAAAAAGAAACGAAATTGAGTTTTTTGTAGTGAGATGGATGGACCTAGAGTCTGTCATACAGAGTGAAGTAAGTCAGAAAGAGAAAAACAAATACCGTATGCTAACACATATATATGGAATCTTAAAAAAAAAAAAAAAAACACACAGGTCATGAAGAACCTAGAGGCAGGACAGGAATAAAGACGCAGACCTACTAGGGTATGGACTTGAGGACATGGGGAGGCGGAAGGGTAAGCTGGGACAAAGTGAGAGAGGGGCATGGACATATATACACTACCAAATGTAAAACTGATAGCTAGTG
Organism: Grampus griseus; assembly: GCF_964374135.1. Lineage (NCBI taxonomy): Eukaryota > Metazoa > Chordata > Mammalia > Artiodactyla > Delphinidae > Grampus > Grampus griseus. The sequence goes on along the minus strand of NC_139019.1, from coordinate 118,825,696 downwards.
GGAAGCAGCCCCATAGCACAGGAGATCAGCTCGGTGCTTTGTGACCACATAGAGGGGTGGAATAGGAAGGGTGGGAGGGAGGGAGAGGCAAGAGGGAAGAGATATGGGGATATACGTATATGTATAGCTGATTCACTTTGTTATAAAGCAACTAACACACCACTGTAAAGCAATTATACTCCAATAAAGATGTTAAAAAATAAACACACAAATGGGACCGAATTAAACTTAAAAGTTTTTGCACAGCAAAGGAAACCATCGACAAAGTATAAACACAACCTACCAAATGGGAGAAAATATCTGCAAATATTACCAATAAAGGATTAATATCCAACATATGTGAACAGCTCATACTACTCAACATCAGAAAAACAAACAACCTGATTAAAAAATGGGAAGAACCACGAAATAGACATTTTTCCAAAGAGGAAATGTAGACGGCCAACAGGCACATGAAAAGATGCTCGACATCACTAATCATCAGGGAAATGTAAATCAAGACCACAATGAGATATCACCTGACACCAGTCAGAATGGCTGTCATCAAAAAGAACACAAATAATAAATGTTGGTGAGGATGTAAAGAAAAGGGAACCCTCGTACACTGTTGCTGGGAATGTAAATTGGTGCAGCCACTGTGGAAAACAGTATGGAGGTTTCTCAAAAACTAAAAATAGAACTACCATATGACCCAGCAATCCCACTCCTGGGTATATATCCAAAAGAAAACAAAAACACTAATTCAAAAAGACAAACGCGCCCCAGTGCTCATAGCAGCACTATTTACAAATGCCAAGATATGAAAGCAGCCAAAGTGTCCATCAACAGATGAATGGCTATAGAAGATGTGGTTTACATATACAGTGGAATACTACTCAGCCATAAAAAAGAACAAAATTGTGCCATTTGTAGCAACGTGGATGGACTTGGAGGGCACTATGCTAAATGAAATAAGTCAGAAAGAGAAAGACAAATACTGTATGATACCACTGGTATGTGGAATCTAAAAAATACAACAAACTAGTGAATATAACAAAAAAGAAGCAGACACACATATAGAGAACAAACTAGTGGTTACCAGTGGGCTGGGGGGAGGGGCAATATAGGGGTGGAGGAGTGGGAGATACAAACTACTGGTTGTAAGAGAGGCTCAAGGATGTATTTACAACACAGGGAATATAGCCAGTATTTTGCAATAACTGTAAATGTAAAGTAACCTTTAAAAATTATATAGAAAAGGGACTTCCCTGGTGGTCCAGTGGGCAAGACTCCACACTCCCAATGCAGGGGGCCCGGGTTGTTCCCTGGTCAAGGAAATAGATCCCACCTGCGTGCTGCAACTACGAGTTCGCATGCCACAACTAAGAAGTCCTCATGCCGCAACTAAAGGTGCTGTGTGCCGCAACTAAGACCTGGCAAAACCTAAATAAATAAATAAATAAATAAAAAATTTTTTTATTTTTAAAGAAAGGAAGAATTTGAACCTGGATGTGATATATCCAAACCTGTGCTTTAGAACAATTAATGAGGAAGCAGTAAGTCTGGATCCAGATGTGAAACACAGGAGGTGAGAACTACCGTTAGAAGCCATTTCAGGAGTCAACTGAGTGCTGTGGTGCTGCCAGTAGGAATATCTATGGTGCTAGTAGCAGGGAGAGAGGGGAAAGAGTAGATGCAAGGGGTATCACCCAGGTCAGATCCACAGGAAATTGCTACCAACTAGATGAGAGACACAGAGAAGGAAAAAGCGGCAAAGATAGTTATAAGGGGAAGGGAAGATGTCAGGGCTGGGGGGGCAGGTGGGGGGAGAGCTGACCATCCAAACATCAAGGGATGGGAGGAGGAGGATATGCTCTGCAGAAGGAATGGGAGGGTGGTTTGCACGTGAGGCATGCTGAATCTGAGCTGCCAGGCGAAATCCAGGTAGAGATGCTAGTCAGTCAGCTGGAAATGGATGCAATGAACCCCAGACGTCAGGCCAGAGGTGGATACCTGAACATCAATCCACAGAAGTAGGATAGCTAAGGAAACTTAAGTGAACGGAGCACAGAAACTCAGAGACCATCATCTTCAAACAACAGAAAGAGAGGCCAAAGAACGGAGGAAAGGAAACAAGGAAAGGTCAGAGAGGCAGGAGAATCAGCATGACGCAGTGCCACGAACCAGAAAAGCCACGTCTCCAGGCTGGATGGAGCGCTCAGAACCAGCTGGGGCACAGAGACACGGAATGGCTGAGACGGAGCACTTGGATCTGGCTTCCACGTGATCAGTGGGACCCTTGGACAAGCTGTCTCAAAACGGTGGGGAGAGCAGAGCAGGGAACCCCAGAAAGCGAGAAAGAGGCAGCTGCTAACAGGCTGAGTACCTATGGGTGTGCCAGGCATCGCGATAGGATTGTGTATGATTATCATCTTTAATCCTCACGAACATCCCTCAAAAGTAGGTGCTATTATAATTTGGATTCAGAGCGTTTTGTGTAAAAGTTAATAAAAGGAGCGTATCTACAACGTCACATTTGCCTGTCTGAAAAAACAAACCTCATACATATTTTGAGGTAGCTATGGAGATTTGAGAGCAGGCACATAGGTGGAAACAGATTATCAAAGAAAATGATACAAACTGCGAGGGGGCAGAGTACGGAGTGGTCTGGTGGAACTAAGCACAACCTTCAAAATGTTTGTAATGGCAAATGGATTTAACTCCCAGTGGCTTCCGTGTGTGTGGCGTGCCTGTGTGTGTGTCTCTCTGTCTGTCTCTCTGTCTCCCACAGGAACTGCTTGGGAGAGAAACGTACAGAACCATGCTGATGTGGTCAGTTAGCCCCAGTGCAAACTTGTACTATTAGTAACAATTTTTGAAGGTTGATTTTTCTTATCCACCTTCACAGCTATACTAATTAAAAAGTCTGAGTTCAGCAGACCACTCATTGAAAAAAATCAATGTGATGACGCATAGGTCATCACAACTACGAAAAAATATAGTAGAAAATTATAGAAAAACAGAGTATAACACACTCTCAGAAATATTTCCAACCTGTGGAAATTTTACACAAATGGGAAAGTTGGGGGGTTTGGAATTCCTTCACTTCTTCTTCCTACCCTCTACCACAACTCATTATCACCAGAAAATAATTTTTTATTATCACCATAGTCGTCCTCAATTGCACTAATTAAAAGATACAAAAATCACCTTGCTTTTCTCAGCCAGATACTTAAACTGTACTTGAAAGTAATGGGCTGTTCTGTTAGAATTGTTTTTTTAAAAATGCTAGCAATTCAGGGCTTGCAAGAAGCCCCAGTAATAGCAGCTTCTTTGGATTCAGAAACCCAAAAATCTGTGGATGCTGTTTGACATTTATTGAACATGAATAACATCCCCACGTGCTGTGTTCCTGAGGCTTGCCCAGCATTCTAGGGAAAGACTTAACGCACACAGATAGGCTCAAAAAAGGTGCACCATGGACCGATATACCCTAACACTAATCACCCCTTCCTACTATTCTCATCAGGCCAAAAACATCCATCATTTGTACCTCTCCAAGGCAACAACAGTATAAAGCTCTGAGTTTGAATGTTGCCTCTGCCACTTCCCAGCTGGAACAGTGGCTCAGGGTCTGAATCAGTTTCATCCCCTGCATGAGGGGAATATCAGAGCCATGAACTGAAAACGCTAGACCGATATGGCAGACAGCAAGGGGCAGCAGAGAGAGCCAGATACTCTGGGCACCCACTCTGGGTTCACCCTTACCTACTAGGCTGGGGGATACTGGGTAAGCTCATCATTCATTTCCTTTAGGTTTCATACTCTTCCCAATTATCATGTTTGATTTTAGCCAATTAGCCTTGAAGTTTTGCTTTTTCAATCCAGAGACCCCCAATCCCATCACGTCGTCCCTTCCTCTCTCCCAGAATGAGGATCTAAAGTGCTCACTGCTCTGCAGATCTGTAGCTCTTTCAAGTTAATACGGGTGGAACTTGTAACAACCATTTCCAGAATCATTCTTTCTTGCTGACTTGGGTGGAGGCCAAGGAGGCAGCCTCACTCTTATCATCATCTACTGGGGGAAAACCCCACTGGAAGCTGATGCTCATTCCTACTGACAAAGGTTTCAAAGGAACCTGATGTGATCCATACATTGGGTGACCATATCCAAACCAGGGCAGGTTTGAGAAAAGGGGCACTATTGATAATCATTCTGAGATAGCAGCTGTGACCCAGGACATACAGTCCATCCTGGCTGGGTCCTCGGCAGGGAGGAAGTGGGTATACAGCCTTCTCTCTCCCTTCTACCAGGTTTCAATCAAGGAAATCTAGAGGTCACAAAGTTACAGTAACCTCAAAGCCTCCTCCCCTCCCTTTCAGGACCAGCCTTTCCCTGACTCCACAAAAGCACACGCCTAACCAGCACTTACTAACCTACATCATCAAACTGTGCCTTTCCCTTGAACACAGTGGCCAATTTCCAATAACAGCAATAGTGAGGACCCTGATGAGCACAGAAGCACCTAGGTAGGTCAAGCAGAAATGCAGTCAGACTAGCTGGTTTGGGCTGAGGACAAGGTCAGGCTGATGGAGGAACGAGAAGCACCTTCTGTTTGTCACAATCACCCAGCACAACAGTCTGAGTCTTGGTAGGGGAGGCAAAAACCAGATTTGGGCAACACCACGTAAGAGCCACGTAGCAGCTCTCCCTGAGAGTGCTGGGGTGCTGCCAACTTCCTGAAATACAGAGAATCACCCACACGACAAATCCTTGTAAAACTGGACCATCCCCAGCCTCACAGCAGCTGTCAATCACCAGTCCCTGCACAGGAGAGGAAAGCCTTTCTTCTTAAACTAACCCAAAGACATAGTATTTTAGTTACTAATTATCAGGAAAAGGAAAGCAAATTTGTGTCAAAACAAAAGCCTTTGGGTAAAAGAATAATATATTTTTTTAATTTTCAATTTCACAACCATTTTAGAATTGTCCAGGAAGGACCTTGGTTTATGTGTTGGGCTTAAAAGAAACAAAAAGGGAATAAAATAATCTTAATTCATAATGACTTGTTTTATGATGCATACTCTGTAAGCCCAAGAAAAGTCTGTGACAAGAAAAATTAAATCAGTAAAAGTGGAATAGTACAAGGTGCAGGAATAATCCTTCCATTAAAATGAACTCCAATTTTTTTCCGTAAGAACAAGCAGAGATGTCAAAGAGGACAACACTTTCCATTTTTAACAGATACTTATCTCCTGAGTATCTCCAGCATTTCATACAACCTGCCAGAGCTTCCCAGGCAGTTCCAGGCTGAGGACCCCAATACGGAGATAATTCCTACCCGTGAAGGAACTTCCCAAAGCAAAGCGTCTATTCCCCCAGAAGAGGGTGTGCAGCTGTTCCCAGAACAAACCATCTACTAGTCCTACTTCAATCCTTGCTAGACCGAGCAAAGCCAAGGGAACAAAGACCAGGAAGAGTGATCTTGAAATTGATTACAGCGCTGGAAAAGAGGACATAAACCACAACATTTAAGGAATAAAATGCATATCAACACTTCCTGGATGCCAGGGAGAGTCATAGCTGGTAACAACTGACATTTATTGAGCTCTTACATGTACCAGGCACTAAGTGAAGCACTTCTATGCACTAAGCTCATCCCCCAACAATCCTGAGAGGCAGGTTCCTCTACCATCCTCACTTCGGAGGTGAAAAACCAGAAGCAACCTCTAGATTTCGGTCAGCAGAGCTAGAAATGGGCCCCCACGTTAACTCAAGTACCCACACTGTTGACCTCTACATTATATATACCCTTCTATTACTGGTCACCCAGCTGGCAGAAGGGGAGGCCAGGACTGGACCCCAGGTCTTCCTGTCCCTAAAGGCCATGCTCTTAACCCACAGTCTACACAGTTACCTGAATGCTATGGCTGGTCATGCTGCCCCACTCTCCACCAATAGGACAAATTCTACTATCACCATGAATAACAGAGGACATCATTTATGGAAGGCTTGCTGTGCCAGGATAAGAAAACTTTGGCTTAGAGACGTTCAGGTGACTCAGATCTCAAATATGTACGGGAGCCCGGATTTGAGCTGGGTCCCTTGGACTCCAAAGGCTGAGCTCTCAATCCCTCCAGCAGACACCAGGACTGTAACAAGACCATGACCACAGGCCAGGGGACCTGAATACAAACAACCACGGAGGCCAAGAGGCCAACTCCAGAGTTGGCTGTCACAGTCACTGGCTCGTATTCTTCAAGTCTCACCCAGCAGCTTCCTGCTTATTACACACACACACACACACACAAATAGAATAAAAAGCCCAGAAGCTCAGTGTCCTCATTCACAGCAGGTTAGAAACAATCAACCCAAAGGGAGTGAGAGGCAGTTAAGTGACAATCTCAGTGACTGCAGGTGAGGTGACAAATGACAGAGAAAGGGGAAGAAAATGAAAAAATGAAAACACAAAATTACATGGTACATGAATGAAACACATAATAACAGGCCTGAATCAACAAGAAAAAAACTGGCCTCTGCTTAAGCATCCACTGTTTTTAAAAGCAGGCAAATGCCTAACATTTAAACCAGGTTTTGATCAAGTATTTCAAATTTTTCAAGTCTTGGCATTTGAAATAGTAAGAGGCAGAGGGGTTTGGTGGCAATAGGCATAGAGGACAGTGGACTGCCCTGGGCTTCAGTGCTGAGAGCTGCAGCACGCCCAGCTCTGTGGCCAGGGACCCAGGGAAATCACCGCACCTCAGGGGCCTCGGCAAGGGAGTGGGCCTCCCTCCCCCTTCCACCACTAGAACTCTGTGAGAAAGAACACGGTACAGGGACAAGTCATGTGCTTTGGAGCCAGGCAATCCTAGGGTGAGTCCTAACTACCCCACCGGCCACTCGTGTCTGGTTTGCTCACGATGATGACCCCAGTGCCTGGCACACAGAGGAAATCCAGTAAATGATTATTCAGTGACTGAATGAAACCATGCAACCTTGAATAAATTACTTCACTGTTTCTGAACTTCATTTTCCTGCACTGCGAAGCAGATATGACAATTCCTACATTACGGAATTGTAAGGATGAAACGAGTTAATTCTGTAAACGCTTGCAGAGGAGCCTTACTGTACTGTGACATCTGTACCGCCCATCTTCAGCTACCTGGAAATCTGACCTATGAAGCAGCCCCCACTCCCCTATGATAATGGACAGAGGAAGCACAAGTGCCCCAGCCTGTCAAATATATGAACTGCAGTTTGAGGAAATATCTACACCCTTCCTCGAAAAATAATCCCCAAATTCAATACTGTCTCACTGGTCATTAATACCCTTGTGAGCTAGAAAGATGTTCTAAAATTTGCAAATGAAGACACGGGGCACAGCTGTGTTTCCCTGGGCTAACTAGCAAGTCGGTGACAAAATCTAGACCTTCTGACTCTGCTTCCTCCTCATCATCATCTCTGCTCAGCCACTGGAAACTGAATACCCACAGGCATCCTGTGCAGAATTCTACAAATCCCAGGCCAGGCGGACCAACTACAGGAGGAAAAGCAACACTTAAAGTCACAAGCAGATTTTAAAACGTGTTCTGAGCACTGATTCCATCAAGGACACCTATAAATGATACTTTCTGGCTCAAGAAAAGTTTCCTCCTCTCTGATCTAGAATCTCTGCTAGACAGAAAGGCCTTCTTAGAATATTGGCTCCTAAGAGCTTCTTGCTTTATCCTTCAGTCAGTGTTGCCAATTTTGCTTTTCAAAAAAAGAAAAAAATGTCCTGAATGTCCCAGGAGGAATTTATCGTCCCTCTAAAGAATTACAATAGAAAAATAAAAACCCTTTGAACTTTTGGTGGCCTGGGGGCAGGGAAGAGATTAAATCAAAGGAGCCAGGGACACTGCTGCAGGCTGTGGGGGGGGGAGGGGGGGTGCAGTCTCCAGGAAGAGGCTGCTGACCTGGGCCCCCTCCTGGGCTGGGCGATGGGGAGGGACCAGGCTTCGGGGTCCTCCCTCTCAGACTCCATATCCCCATCCTCATGTCCACTTCCAGCAGGCGGGAGAAGAAGTGAGACGCCCCCACCCCCACCCCAGACCCTTTGGCAGTGGGTGGAAGCATCTCACCACCCTCTTCCTCCAGAATTACTCCTCCTCGCTCAATAATGCTGATGATATTATGATATTAATCATTCTGATAACAGAATTATTATTACTAATACAGAGTATGGTGTGTTAGCATTGTGTGTAATACATTGTTGCAAGCACTTTAAATATATTAGCTGATTTAAATTCTCACAACTAGCCTATGAAGGAGGCCATGTTATTATACCTAAGATCACACAACTAGGGAACCATACTCTTCACTCAAGCCCACTTCCCAAGCTTGAAGGAGAGAGGAAGAAGCCTCTTTTTCTTGTTGGAAGGAAGGCAGAACACAGATCTCACATACAGGAGGCAATGGATAAATATAAATGAATAAAAAGAGCACTTAGCCTGTGTTCATACTAGTTATCCCAGGAAAAGGTATCAACCCACTTCTTCCCTTCTTTGCCTGGAGTAGCAGAGGGCAGAAGACCCTCAATAAGTATTTGTTTAACGTAAGCCAGATCCTCCCCTAACTCCTAAAACACAGTTCCTGGACATTTTGCTGAAAGCCTAGACCTTACGGTGGTACTCTTGATGCCGTGTTCCATTAGTAAGGCCTCCTGGGAAATCCTTTTCTAGTCAATGCTTTGCGCTTGGATCTCTCATTTCTTACATGCTCTGAAGGCCCACAGAGACACAGCTGCTGGGACCACTTTCTGTGGGCGTCTTGACAGTTAAGCACGGTGGCAGCCGGCAGTCTCACCTCCCACCTTTGCTGGATGCATCATCAGCCTGCTTTTAATCCTGCCAAGCTCCGTGCTGCCTGGCACCAGAGGCCAGAAACTGCACATGGGTAATAATTTAACAAATCACCTGTCTGGCTCTCCTGCCAGGACACCCACCCTGGAGCTCATACAGCTGCTGATGCTAGGGCTACAGTCCTGCAGGATGGCAGGTAAATGGCAGGTACCAGGGTCTCGGGGCCCACACGCTTTCCAGCTCTGTCCTGCCAAAGAACATCCAGGTGAAGTGTTTGATAAGAGGTGACCCTCAGAGTCTATACCTCCCACTCCATACCTAGCTCCTTGGGGATTTTTAAGTACTCCTATTTAGCGAAATGCACAACTAACAGACAGAGCTCTCCTCAAGAAGCAACAACACATACTCCCAGAAACCTGGATGGCAGGAACATCCCAGCACACACCTGTAAGACACAGTGAGAGGAAAGCAAACTGCAGCGACATCCACCACAAACATTTTGAAACCTAAAGAGTTCCGCAACCAAACAACCAAAATATGTGATGTGAAACTAACTGCGAAGCTTGTTCCAAAACGTATGAGTCACACCCAGCCCAGGACCACAGGAAAATAAGTGAAATGGTTCTCAAACCATTTACAATACCTACTTATTGTGTTTGCCGTTTACCTATAAACCACTGAAAGAAAAGATCTTTTCAGGGTGACAAATAAGATGCCCACTTTTAAAAAGCGACAATTCTGCCATGACAGACCTTACAAAAGGACAAATTGTTTTGCTCACTGCAGTGGTAGGGGCAAGTTAACCTAAGGAGAGACTGCCTTTAAATAACCATCAGCAAGATGTCACAAGCAATTACAGCTGTCAAATACTTGTCAACACGCACATTATGACATTCACATTAAAGACAGCAGAGCACAGATTTTTAGGTTAATCTAAAAAAATGTTCCAAACCAGACTCTTAATCCTATGTCTTGAGAAAGAAAACGGGCTTTTTTTTTTTTTTTTTTTTTAAATCACGATACTTGCTTCTGACCTGTGCTTTGAGATTGGTTTGCCACTAACACTAGATAACGCCAGGGTGACACGGTGTATTCCAAAAACAAAGACAGCAGTGTCTAAGGTCACAGAGGCCCTCCAACCAGGCTTCGGGGTGGACACTGGGGGAACTGGGGCCGCACTTACCAGTCTGTGGCTTTACTTCTGCAGAGAGGAAGGGGAGTAGCGTGCCGAGTGGGGACTTCCACCAAGCACCTCAGCAGCCAACACTTCCTAGCTGTATCTGTTTACATTTTAAAGAAGCCAAGCAGAAGCCACAGCCCCACGTACCCCATCGTTCTCTGCAGGTCGGTGTCCTTACCTGAACAGAGTTAAATGCTCGTGTACTTAGCACGAGCTTCAAAGTCAGATGGCTCGGGGTCCCATCCCCACTCTATCTTTACCAGCCACGTGATGCTGGCCAAGTTACTTTATAAGTTTCTACAGCTGTAAAACGGGCAAAGTGATACCACCTGCCTTGTAAGATTGTTGAGAGAATTACATGACAGAATGTACTGGAAGTGCTTAGCACAGGGCCTGTCTCAGCAAGAACACTCCATAAATGACAGCTGCTCTTGGCAACATCATCAGTATTTCCATAAACGGCGGCTCACCTGTGAACCAGAGCAGCAAAGGTCGTTAATCCACTCAGTCATTTAGCAACTATTTACTGACTGCTCCCGCAAGTGCCAGGCACCGTGCTAGAGGTTACAGATACAACGGTGAGTAGCGTGCGGCTCAAACTTCAGTAACTCCAGTCTGCTGGGGAGACATGCACATAACCAATGTGGTGGCCAAGGTTCCAGATTAAAACAAAAAACACCCACACAATAAAACAGTACAAATGCCTTTTCATAATTTAGAATGAATTTTATTTGTGACATGGGTCAAAAATATACATATCAGGTACTATATGATATTTGGTCCTTACACAGGAATTGTACTAAGATTCAACCGTGCACTGCTTTTGCCAACATACCCACAGAGAGTTAATGTTCAACAGTGGGCTAAAGGTCAGCACGAACTGGACGAGCTGCCAGATCAATATACACCAAAATGAAGATAGCCTCCCCCTTCAGAGACGAACAGAGTCCAGGGTGTATGTCACCAGAAAACGCACAATCACAAGACTAAAGACTCATAGACATCCAGCTGGCTGCATTTATTAAGTGTGAGTATGAGCCATCAGGCAACTCTCTAGGCAAATGTAAGACTAAACGGATAATTCATCAAAAAGTTAGTGCAACAGAAAGATGAAGAGTGAGCCAACTCTAGAAGAAAATGAACGAGCAAAGACCACCCCAAGATAATGATGACCAGCTGAGAAGTCAATTCAATTATTTCTTTAAAGCCCAAGGTGATACTCTTTGAAGAAATTCCTTATGAAATGGAGTTTGTTCAGCAGATCAATAGTTTATCACTTCCAATTTATTTGCCTCAAAGGGTTGGGTCAGGTGCCACTTTATGGCCAACATAAAAGTTCACATGAATTAACCAAAGCAGGTCAAAAATCCCTTTATCTAGATCTAACTCAATTTATAATCAGCTGAGCACCAACGAGCAAAGGACAAAGATGAGAAATATTACGCATCAAGGAACCCTATTTCCTAAAAACAGATTTTAAGCAAATACGGCTTTTTAACAAACATTCCTCCTAGCACAGAGTTGACATTGGAAACTGATTCACTCACCATATGGAGAGAGTTACCCAGACCAGTGCTTCTCAAATTTAATGTTCATATAAATCACCTGGGTATCTTGTTAAACTGCCAGTTCCAATTCTGTAGGTACCAGGTGGGGCTCAAGATTCTGCATTTGTAAACAAATTCCCAGATCATACGGAAGCTACTGGCCCACAAGCCATACCTGGAGAGGCAAGGACCCAGACCAGCCAGCCATGATCCAGCAATGAACATCCCCCTTGCAGTGAGGGGGAACAGATGTTCAGGGTTATAGATGGCTCAGAGAGTATAGTGGAGGCCAAGGACTCCACTACCTGGAAAAATGCACATGTGCACTTGCAGCCATGGGCACATACACGCAAAATTGAAGGAGCCTCCCCACCTCTGTGAGGTGGTCCGTGGAACCCAAGATAAGAACCTCTGCCTTAGGAGCCTGCCGGTTACTGTTGCCAACACCAGATAACCTGGGTGTGGGGTAGAGGGATGCATCCCCTTGACCACTTTGGCCCATGTGTGAGCAATTCATGCACTCTTCCCTTGGTCGAAGGTAACACAGTTAAGACACCATAAAGATGACGCATAATAAATGAGAAATAAAGAAAGAATATCAGGAAGCTCCATGATCTGTCTCCAAGATATGGCTGACTCACCTTGAGCCTGAGTTCCACCCCAAGGAGCCTCCCCTTCTGGCATTGTCTGTCCTAAGCAGAGCAGAGGCTGTCTGCATCCCACCATTATGTGGCATTGCCTTCCCAGATGATTAGGTTTCTAGTCTAGACCTGGGAGTAGAAGACTTTCCTCCCTACTTACTCTTTCTTTCTTTTTTTTAACATCTTTATTGGAGTATAATTGCTCTACAATGGTGTGTTAGTTTCTGCTTTATAACAAAGCCTCCTTACTCTTGAAGTCTCAGTTTCCTCACCTGTAAAATGCAATTAAGAACAGATGCCATTTTCATAGCATTCTGGGGAAAAATAAGAAAGTGCATACAGGATATGCCTGGCACACTGCAAGTGCTTTAAAAATGTTTCCTTATTATTATGTTTTGATTATTACGCCCTTTATGAACTTGCAGAGATCAAGACCCATTCCCAAGGAAAGAGTTCTTTCTTTTCTAAATGGAAGAACTTAAATGCTATGCTGCACCTTGGGGGGCAAAGGCCAGCTCCCACTGTCCTGCCACTGCACAGATACACAACAGCCATGAGAGAACCATGCTGGTGGCTGCTGCGGCCAGTCACAAACCCTGTGGCTGTCTTTTCTGCTTCTTTTTTTTATTGTGGTAAAATACACTGTGATTGTCTTTTAACAACCACTGTGGCCAGGCATTGTGTCTCTCTACCACCGTAATCAAGATCATATCCAAAGCCTCCAGCTCCAGGCTGGCATCGTTCAATACGAGCCTTAGTTTTTATTAGCATCTTGAACTAACCAGGCCAAACCCAAACACGAAATGGCTGTTCAGAAAAAAAAAAAGAAAAAAAAAGAGCCACAATGGTAAGAAACCCTTAATAATTTGTGATGTTAATTTATCCAGCAACCTTTTGTCCACAGACCTCAGAAACTCTTAACAAGAAAGTTTTACTAGTTTGGGCTTCCCTGGTGGCGCGGTGGTTGAGAGTCCGCCTGCCGATGCAGGGGGCGCGGGTTCGTGCCCTGGTCCAGGAGGATCCCACGTGCCGCGGAGCAGCTGGGCCCGTGGGCCATGGCCGCTGAGCCTGCGTGTCCGGAGCCTGTGCTCCGCAACGGGAGAGGCCACAGCAGTGAGAGGCCCGCGTACCGCAAAAAAAAAAAAAAAAAAGCAAGTTTTACTAGTTTGCACAACAATCCTAAGGACATTGGGGTGGGTAAGAATTGGGTACTCAACTTTGGGGTCTCCGGGAGCTCTTTAAGCTCCAGTGTTCCTCAGTGCAAGGTCCAAGAATCACCAGCTTTGGTCACCTAAATGCTTATGAAAATACACATTCCTGGGTTCCACTACAACTGCTACATCAAAATTTCTGGGGAAGGAAACTCCAGTTTTTAATAAATCACCCCCAGAAAGTTCCAACTCACACTAAAATTTTAAACCAAGCTAAGACCTACCCCCCAGGAAAAAAGGCAGACAAATAAATACACCCAAAATTTTGCCTACAACTTCAAGGGATTCACAGACCTTCTGAAGTCTTCCCTTGGCCTCACAGGTAAAAACTCCTTGTCTATAACATCACCGATCACTGTTTCCCAACAATAGTCATTCACATACTACCTTCACTTTCTTTTTCCAAATCCATACTTGTTTAAATTTTTTAAATAAACTCATTTTTACTTACATGTATTCTGAAAGGAAATTTTATGTGTAATAGTTGTGAAATTGTGGGTTTGATCCTTAGCTGTAAGTTTTCCAAGTAAAATATATAATTATCAATACCAAAAAAATTGTCACTGCATATCCTAAAACCATCTCCCACGTTACCTAAGTGACATAAGTTCGACCCCTCTTCGGGAAACACTTTAGTGTCATCCAGAGATACGGACCCACTGGGGGATTTTATGAGGCACTCGTGGCTTGTGGCGTGAGGGGCTGTCTATCTTGGCAAACCCCAGACGACCTCACAGCCTCAGTCTGCGTATGCCCGGCACAGCCAGCTCTGGGAGAGAGGGCATTCCTTCCTGCCAGAAGGCCAGGAGATACGACACACTGACCTGTCCACATGCCCTTTCTGTGACCGGCCTGCCCCCATCAATGAGGTGAGACACGCCCATACCATCTCCAGCCCTGCCTCCTCACTGCAGGGACAGAGGTGGGCATCTGAGCCAGCAGGGCCAACCTGCTTCTGTTTGGGGAATCTGTAATTAGGGCACAGAGGAGCCTGTTCATTGATGCTGAGCATTCAAACTGGGGAGTGTTTCAGAACTGGGCTGGGGCGGCCTCTTTCTCCCTCGTGCACACACTGAGCGGAGAAAGCTGGTCTGTGGAGGCAAGTGAGAGGAGTCAGCAGCAGCCCCAGAGAGAAAGTACACGCAACCCAGCTCCAGACTTCCCAATTCCTGGTTCCCAGCCAGCTGCACTTCCTGCCCTCAGGGTCCATGGGACATGCCAGCATCCCAGCAATAAATTTCTCCTCTCGGCTTCAGTTGGTTTGAGCAGGCAGCTGCTCCTTGCAACCCAATCACCGCTAAACTAAGACTCCTTGTGCTGCACAGCCCCAGCTCAGATGACCAGGTGGAGGGGAAGAAAGGCCAGGGGCCAACAGCCAGGAGCTGGAGCCAGGGCGGGCATCCTTCCAGACACACCCAGAGAAAGGGTGAGGCTGGAACCCTATCACAGGGACACGGAAGGGGGATTCTTGTGGGGGTCCCCTCCACATCATTCCAAGTGAGAGGTTCACAAGCTGAAGGTGGCAAAGCATAAGAAAGATGACAAACAACAGCTGGCATTTACTGAGTGTTGGCATATGAGCCGGGCTCTTTACAATTACGATCTCATTTATTCTTCCCAAGAGCCCAAGGAAGGTGGTAATGTTATGTTCCCAACTTTATACATGAGGAAACAGACTCAGAAAAGTTGAGCGCTTGCCAAGGTGATAAAGCTCCAGAGTCTGAGCTCTTACCCATCACGCTACGTTGCTTTATGAAACAATACTAAAGGCCAGCACAGAGACCCCATGCAGAGCTCATGTCTGAGTGACAGCAGAAGGTGCAGCCACCAAAGGGTCTTCCCTCCAGCAGCCCTGCCTCCTGTGCCAGTCCCCGACCCCAGCCAGCAGTACCACACCTGTGGGCGCAGCACCAAGTACATAAGGGTGTGCAAAGGTAAGAAGCCGGGAGAGGGGTGCCACCTGGCTGGGGTGTGGTTTGGCTGGCCCAAACAAGGCCCAGTGGAGACTGGCTTGGGTCCAGATCACAGACACAGGGTTAAACTAGAGTGATTTTTTTTTTTTTTAAAAGGACTCATTTATTTTATTTTATTTTATTTTATTTTTTTGCGGTAGGCGGGCCTCTCACTGTTGTGGCCTCTCCCATCACGGAGCACAGGCTCCGGACGCGCAGGCCCAGTGGCCGTGGCTCACTGACCCAGCCGCTCTGCGGCATGTGGGATCTTCCCGGACCGGTGCACGAACCCGTGTCCCCTGCATTGGCAGGCGGACTCTCAACCACTGTGCCACCAGGGAAGCCCGATTTTTTTTTTTTTTTTTAAACAGTAACTGGTACCTGGCATCTCCTCTGTGGTCCCACATGGGGTGGAAAGGAAGATACACTCCCAGGTCAGGCAGATCTAAGCAAACCTGTCCAAGAGCCATGCTATCAGAGCTCCTAACAAATACTGGGACAAAAATCATACTCCCGGGCTTGGGACTGGATGACATGCTAAGGGAGGGAAAGCAGAACCTCAATCATGACCCCAGAGCCTGCTCTGATACCCCTGTTATTCATATCTCATTCCTAAAACCTGAAACCCAGAGCGGACAGCTAACCTGTCACAGTTCAGGTGACAGGTTCCCCAAACTCCAAGTAGATCTCAAGTGTGGTCAGGAATTTTAAATAAGGCACCTGAACTTTTCAATGTTTGTGCAGCAAGTTTTCCTATGAAAACAGTGCTGACGCATCCACTTCTCACCACCTTTGCGGGAGGAATGAACAGTGCGATTTGACAAGGCTGGATGATATGACTGTTCTGGGCAAGGCACTGAGCCAAGGACTGAAGTCCCACCAAACTGTCCTCACCAGCTTACAAGAGGCGGGCACTTACTGGATGGCCGCAGGGATTTGGGGTTGCAGTCTATGGTCAGGGAACCTGAGTAACAAAGATGCTGGCTGAAATGGCGGCCGACCCAAGATCCAATGCCACCCATAGACCGCCTAAGGTCCTCTTAGTCTTCATCATGTAGACAACAGGAAAACCCATCTTATAAACCAAGGCTTTCAAGGCATCATCCCCTCAGGGTCCCACCTGTTGTATCTCTGGGTCTTCCTCACTCGGCTCCCTGCTTCCTTCTCTTACCCTCAGAGGGAGATGGTCCCCCAAGTGCTGCCCAAACCCCTTACTATAGACTGAATGTTTGCATCCTTGCCAAAATTCACATATTGAAACCCTATTCCCCAACGTGATGGTTTTAGGAGGTGGGGCCTTCAGGACGTAATTAGGATTAGATGAGGTCATGAGGGTGGAGCCCCATGATGGGATTAGTGCCCTAAAGAGTCACAAGAGCACTTGCTCCTTCCCTCTGCTCTCTGCCAAGTAAGGATACAATGGGAAGTCGACAGGCTGCAGCCCAGAAGAGGGCCCTCCCAAGAACCAGACCATGCCGGCACTCTCATCTTGGACTTCCAGCCTCCAAAACTATAAGAGATCAACCTCTGTTGTTTATGAACCACCCAGTCTGTGGTGCTTTGTCATAGAAGCCCAGACGCACTAAGACACCCCTTCTCCCTCCCTTGGCTACAGCAATAACTCTGCGAAGGTGGCACGCACCTCTCTCTCCGGCCAACTCCACTCCTGCTTTTCCAGCCACCTGCTGAGCTTCGTCACCTGAGCGCTGTGCTGGCACCTCCATCTTGCTCCCTCCCCTCCTACCTGTTTCTCTGCCTGAGTTCCTTATTTCTGGCACAGGGAAGAGAACTAGCATTTACTGAACTTCCAGCACTTGCCAGGCACTGTGCTGGGTGTTCTCCACGCTCCTACAGCTAAAAATCATTACAGCCTCCCACCATCGCCTCTGTCTCTGGCGGCTAATCAGTGATCCGCCCCGTCAGCGTTCTCTCTCATCTCACTGTCCAAGTGCTGGGCAGGCACCCTGGTTGCCCAGGGCAAAGTGAAAAAAAAAAAGAACACAGTTTATGCAATCTTTCTCCAAAACCCACAGCTGGGCTACACCCGACCCTGCCTGTTCCTTCTCCACTGACCCTTCCCAATGTGAAGCTGTGTGAACAGTGGGTCCAAGGGCTCTGTCCCTGTCTCTGTCCAGGTCCTGAGCACCACCCCATCTGCCCTCCCCAATGATGTGCAATCCTCACTGGTGTGTGCTGAGCACAGATTTGGGAAATCCTGGTACAGTAAAACACTTTCATGTCCCCATGAAAAAAAAAAAAAGGACACTCCGAGTGTCTCCCACTTGGCCTCCCCACCACAGTCTTGCCTGTAGGCACCCCGTACTAGACACTATCTTCTTAAAGCACAGCACCCACGTCACCAGGACCTTCTACGGCACCTCCCCTTTTCCTCCATGCCAACCCCAAGTGCCTTGCCTGGCCCTGGAGGCCTGCCACAAACTGGCTTTCACATACCTTCCAACATACTGCTGCTCACTGCTCCCTCGCCAGCCTGCTGGGCTCCAGCCAAGCCATGTGACTCCTGTCCCTGAAGCCAGGCTGTGCTTTCCAAGCCTCAGCACACAGTTCCCTCCATCCAGTGTGCCTTTTTCTCCCACTTCTTCAGACTCACCTCCTCTTTCTCCTCGGCCTGGTGCAGGCATGGCACCTCCTGGAAGGTGCATTTGCTTATTCCCCTGTGGAGAATGACCGTGTCCTCCTGTGAACTCAGGAGTCCCTCATGTACTCCTCCGACGGCACTACTGAATTGCCTTCTCCTCTATGAGACTGGACGTGCCTTAGGAGCAGGGACTGAACAGGATTATCTCTGCAGTCCCCACCATACCTAACATAGCTCTTTTCACCAAAACAATATCCATTCATTCATTCAACACGTATTTACCCAGTATCTACTATGTCCCAAGGTGCTACAGGGTGTTCGGTATATGATGGTGAACCAAAAAAGACATGGTTCCCACCCTCACGGGCTTCCCAATTAGTGAAGAGACAAACTTTAACCAGTGCTTACCCAGATGAGTGTGCAGTCAGCATGGCTCTATGCTACAGTAGGCAAGAACCAGGGTCCTACAGAAGCACAGGGAGCCAGGAAGGCCAGCCAGGGGAGTGAGGCTGGGATGAGTCTGAAGGAGGAGTGGTGAGAAGGGGAAGTGGCAAAAGTGCTCCAGGTTTCGGTGGTGGTGTATGCAAAGGCCCTGTGGTGGGTAAGAATGGCAGGCCACTGCAATTGGACAATGTTAAGGAAACAGGAGAAGGATGCACTGTGACTGGGGCATCTCAGTAAATGCATGGAGTGAATATGAATACATGACCTACACCTAATTAGCATACTTTTTTTTTCACACACACACACTGTATTTTATTTTTACAAGAGATAAATAAACTGACACCAAGCATTGTAAATGGATGACCACAACAAAAGCAACAATGTTTGCAATTACCAAACACGAAACACACTCATACTATAGCATACATTTTTTATCAGTAAAAGCAACCAACCTTAGCTCTATAGCAGAACACTAAAGAAATATATATATATGCTTCTTTTTCATTTGAAAGAAATTTCCTCCTTAAGCATGAGCGCTGTTCCCAGAAAAAGATTAAAGAAAGTTCTCCTAGCTAGGAATGGAAAAGCAAGCAAGGCTGAAACCTGATAAAAATCATATAACTCCGTAAGTAACAGAATGAAGCTGGCCACCGGACTGGGAAAATAAACAGCCTGTGAATCACCCTGCATCAATAATAAGAACAGAGGCTAACCACTGGCTAACAACTGTTGAGCATTAACTAAGAGTGTTACCTGCATTCTCTCATTTGACTTCACAACATCCCATGAAGCAGGTACTAATGTCATCTCCATTTTACAGAGAAGGAAACTGAAGCTCAGAGAGATTTATAACTGGTCCAAGGTCACAAAGGCGATGAACGGTACAGCCAGGATCAGTGGGATGCCAGAGCTTTACCCTTAACCACCACGCTACACTGCCTCACAAGCCAGCTATAATGTCAGCACTTTTGGAATTGTATTTTTTTTTTTTTTTTTTTTTGCGGTACGCGGGTCTCTCACTGTTGTGGCCTCTCCCGTTGTGGAGCACAGGCTCCGGACGCGCAGGCTCAGAGGCCATGGCTCACAGGCCCAGCCGCTCCACGGCACGTGGGATCTTCCCGGACCGGGGCACGAACCCGTGTCCCCTGCATCGGCAGGCAGACTCTCAACCACTACGCCACCAGGGAAGCCCTGGAATTGTATTTATTTTTTTACCTCCCCCCATATTTAAGCTACTAAACACGGACATTGCAAACAAGATGAAATAATTTCTGAAGGAATGCAATGAAACTTCTAGTGTCAGCTCCCTTCCTGTTCTAGGTCTCCCTCAAAACACCCCAACTCTTCCTCCAATTTTAATAAGGAAAAGTTTTCCAGTTCATTGCAATACTTAATATCCTGAGAAAACAGGAATTGGAAACGGATGAATCTTCTCAGGCCACATCTCAGCCAAAGTCAACAGACTCCAAACCCCTCTCGTAGGCAGTCGCTGTTTACAGTACATCTAACCAGAAGGAGACGGGGTTTCAGATTACTGGAAAGCTCTTGCCATGGTTTTCCCAACTCTTGACAAGTTCTGAGTCTTGTCTATGAAGGACAATATCATGCTTTCCCTGTCAACAAATCCTTCCCCAATCTATTTCTACTCCTCTCTCTCAAATCCTGTCTGAAGTAGCCAGGACACAGGGTAAATGATCAAAGTTTACCGACCTGTTGTGGGTAAAACTGTCCACCTACTTGAGGCCTGGCTGATCCTCCTGAGGAGGGTGGTGGTGGCCTAAGTAAGACACCAGCAAGATCTCATTAAATCAGTAATGGTGGCCCCCAAAGAGCCAACGCCCAAGCCTGAAGCTGGCTGGCTTTATGATCCTCCCTCACACCCTCAAAGACCCATCTGAGCACGTAAAGGCCTAGGTGATAGGAGTGCATTTTAGACCTGCATTCCTGAACCACACTGTTATGGGCTGAAGTGTGTCCCCCACCCCCCTCAAAATCCATATGTTGAAGTCCTAACCCCTAGGATCTCAAAGTGTGACTATATTTGGAGAGAGGGCCTTTAAAGAGGTGATACAGGTAAAATGAGGTCATATGGGTGGCCCTAATCCAATACGACTGTTTCCTTATAAGAAGATACTAGGATTTAGACAATGACAGAAGGCAGACCGTGTGAAGACACAGAGAAAAGACGGCCATCTACAAGCCAAGGAAAGAGGCCTCAGAAGAAACCAACCCCGCCGACCTTGATCTCAGGCACCAAACCTCTGGAACTGTGAGAAAATTAATTTCTGTGGTTTAAACCACCCAGTCTGTGGTACTGGGTTATGGCAGCCCCAGCAAACTATATATGCACACTATTCGAGTCACTCCAAACTCCAAGTCACTCCCCGTCACCCACTCTTGGCAGGGCACAGGCAGACTGGTTTCCCCTATGAAGCAGTCAGACACTGGGCACATACAGCAGGGCATCTGGGCACAAAAGTCATGATCAGACAGGTACTGAGTGCTTGAGTCAATGGAGACTTTTGTCATTGGGACTGGGAGCCCAGTACAAAACCATTTATGTTTGCGTAGTTAATTACAAAGGCGGTAAGTAGAATTTTTCCTTCTGGAAATGAATGGAATTCAAATGCAGTCACACCCCTTCACGGACAGGTGCCAAGGCCCAGCTCCAATACCTCGGTTTTAGCCCAAACATGCTATGGGGAGTTTTTCCCATATGCAATAATAAAGAATTGTGTTAAACAGTTCCTTACAGCACACTGCAGGGGGAGGATTTCTGCCCAAACAACCCTCCTACTACAGGAAGAGAGGAGGCGGCTCTGGGGGAAAAGCAGGAGAGAGGGAGCCTTAACAAAAGGGCAAAAGACGTCATCCAGGGAATGAGAACGTCAACTCTTCACGGCAGTGAGGTGATGAGTAAGCTTATTTCAGGGGGTGCCAGGAGTTCTCAGAGTCCTATGATTAGGTGAGGAGGCTCCAAGCCATGCAAGTTTCCCAGAGGCTCTGGGGCTTCGAGAATTACTTAAAGGCCAAGAAATAAGGAGAGAATATTTCTGTTGGGCGCTGCGGAAGCAAAGGCAGGCAGGGGTGGGCTCAATGGGCTCAAAGCCTGGTACGATGCTGGGCACCTAAGTACCATAACAAAACAGCTGGCATTTACGAGGCAACCGCTGAGCCAGGCACTGTGTAAGCACACTTCCCACACCGGCTCACTGAAACCTCACAACAACCACAGGAGGGAGAACTATCATTACCACCCCCATTCAACACATGAAAATAAGACCAGAATATAACCTCTGCGAAAGCCTGAGTTTTTTCTCTATTTTGTTCACTAGTATATTCCTAGTGCCTAGAACAGTGCCTGGGACATAGCAGGCACACAGTATTTATTAGGTGAATTAATGAAAACAGAGGTTACAGGTCAATGTCACAGAAGGAGCAGGCCCGGGATTTGAACCCATGCTGTTGGTGCCAGATCCCACACTCTCAGCTTCTGCTCTGGCACACACGATGGAGAAAGCTCGCTAAAGAGCTGGGGAAACCACCTGGTGTGAAGACAGCTTGGTCCACTGCACTTTTCAGCGTCTACACCTTCTGCTCCTTAGCACAGGCAATGGTACTCTGCACCCAGAGTACACAGCAAAGTCAACCAAGGGGCCAGGGCCCATAGATGATCGGAAAAAGGGGCAGCCAAGAACGTGCCCTTCCCTCATACCTGTGACACTCCTTGAGGCCTCACATACCAACTTGTGTCATATCCAGTAACTCACCTGAGTGTGGAACGGGGAGCTGGAGGGAAAGTGACTGGAAGGAGAGAGATTGATTCATCTGACTCACCAGGAATATGTTCAATAGAGCTGGTACCATCTACGACAGAACTTCCCGAAGTACAGTGAGCATCCAACTTCGCAGTGTACAAAATCATCTTACATGGCACATAGATACACATTAGAGCTGATATATTGACCTCTGAGGTTACTTTCTATATTGACCAAAGTATACTGGTACTTTATTTATGGCCAAATTATAAAATACCCTTTTCAAACAAAGAGAGGCCTTTCAAAAAGAACAGTACTCCCATTTATGTAAACACATGAGGTAAACAATAGGTGTTGCGTTATGTGACAGAAAATCATCATGGAAGTACGCGAGTGACTGAAGTTTGGGAACTGCGGTTTCCTGAAACTTTCTAAGTTCTCTGTGTCAAATGTTCCCATCCCTGCCCCTCACGTGTCCACCCAGACATGCCACAGCTCAAAAGGAAGAGAATTTCCAGAGACTAAATTTTTGAATTTCCTTCAAAATTTCTTAATAAATGACTACACATGAGAGACACAGACAGTGACAGAGAGATTGAGAGAGACAAAGACAGAAAAAGAGAGAGAGAGAGAGCACAGACACAAACACAAAAGGCATGTTCATTAAGATATTATGAAGTTAACAACAGGGCTTGAGCTGGGGCTGAAGCCCTGCCCTCTGCTTGGGAAGAGCTGTAACACAGAGCTCCTTTTGATACCATCCTGAATTCCACACCGATTCTTTCGGCTATTATTTTATTGCATGGTAGCTGAGCTCAGCCCTGTCCAAAGACTCGTACTGAGGTCTCTGGGACCTGTTCCAACAACAACACACAATGAGGCCTTCTCTCTCTGATAAAGCCAGGAGCCCCTCCCTCTGTGATCTGCCCCCCTGCTCCTCCCAGACAAAAGTAAAGTCCCATTTTGAGAAGAATTCTGCCAGCCACATGCGGCCTTCTCCTCCTCACCTTCCCTGTTGGGGATAATCAAGTTTCAGGTCGGCTGTGGGTGGGAGGACAAGCTAAGCTCCAGGACGGAACCTAGGAGTCGGGCCAGTTCCTGGAAGAGAAGAATGCCTTCAAGGCCATGTAAGGAAAAGCTGAAAGGGAAGCAACGGTACCAACCACCTGCTCTAATCCAACATGAGCTCCACAAGAGCAGGGGCTTGTCTGACTCCAAAGTCAAACGTAATCAGTGACTGGTGCTCAGGAGGCGCACGGTAAACACGTATTATGAATCAATCAGTCAAGGAGTGAATGAGTGAGTGAACAGATGGATGGATGGATGGATGGCCCCAGCAGTGCTGGAAGGAGTAAGTGAAGAAGTATGTATGACTGTAAGATTATTTTCTCCCTTTCTGCTTGAGAACTAGCATCTGTATAAACAGGAGACCCCAAAGGGCTACTTTTCCCTTTTCACAGCCACCCACAGCAGGTGGTAGATTAACAGCAGGACCTTTGACCCCTGAACCAACTGGGCTTATAGCAGAACGCAGCAAACCGAATGCAACTTTGACTTTCTCCAGGACATGCTTAGACACTCCCAACTTGTGTCTTGATCTCTGGACCAAGGAAGAGAAGAGCAATTCTGAGAATGATAATGATAATGACTTGTACCAACAGACTTGACTCCTCCTTCTGAAAAGTTCAAAGTCCTTCACATCCTGGCTTCTCTCAAGGGACTTTTATTTAGAGAATATAATTTTTTTCCTTTCCTTTTCCTCTTTCTCTCTTTGCTTATCTGCATTTTCTAATCATTTTACAATGAACGTAGATTACTTGAGTTATAAAAATGTCTAACACAGACTGATGAAACACACAAATAAGACCATTCAGAAAGGACACTGAAAGTGCATATTTTATAGAGTTTCACTTGAACGTTTCTACATTACAAAATTTAACACTGCCACGTCATGCAATTGCACTCAACTAAGTCCTCTGAAAAGCAAATTGTAAATTTCTGATAAAAGTCAAAGCTCATGACTTAAAATCAGAACACCCGGTCATACAGGCACTTATCTTATAAAAGGGGCAACTATCTGCCGGGCGAAGGGCCAGGGAATTAGACAAGTACAAGGACACAAGCTTAATAAGTAATGTGCTATATATGGTTAAAACATATGTTCTAATTCATCCATGGTAAGAAAAGCTGTGCAGCAACCCTTTCCTGCGGCAGAAACCTCCAGAAGCCAATAGGGGCCAGGGTACCCTCTGCAGTGATAGAAGAGCTTTCCTTTCTTCGTGGGGCTGGTTGGTCCATTTTGGGGCCCAACCCTGGTCCCAAACAGATGGACCATGCTCTAAGCAGCTTGTAACCACCGGCTAAGAAGGGCCTCCCTTTCTGCCCAGTCCTCGGACCTCACTGTCAATGGCCAGTCTGTCCCACAAAGTGGTGACAAGGAAAGCAGCTGATCTAGCCATCAAAAGACCTAATTTCGAAGTCCCGTTCTAGCCAGACCCTGCACAACTCAACGACTGCATGCCTTGGTCACTCCGTTTTACCAAAAGTTAGTACCATCAGCCACATCTCACAGGCTGTTGAGCGTAAAAACCAAGGCAAATGTTAAATTGGGAGGGGGAAGAAAGGGAAGGGAAGGGAGAAATTATTTAAGAACCACTAAGCAAAATTTGATACCAGTTAGATGGATGGGATTCCACCACCTCACTATGGCTGAAGTGTAACAAGCAGAAAAGAGATTCAACGCTGTTGTTCAGTCCAGTGTTCACCTAAAATACAGAATTCTTAAACTGGAAACTAGAAGAGAAATGGATAGAACTTTGCAATTTCTCATTTTCTAGCCGCAGGAAATGGCAAAGCATTTAAACCGTGGCCTATAAGAACTGCATGAAGACAGCGGATAAGAAGCCCCTGGCTCCCAAGGGCAGGCAAGGGGGGAGCCACTTGCACATGGCCCAGCAGAACCCTCTGTCCCGCAGACAGCCATGAGCACTGGGGCAGGCGCTCACATCCTATCCTCAGCCCCAGGAGCAAGGGTTGCACCTCGGGTGTGAACTTGAACGTTCAGGGGATGTATCAACAAAAGGGGTGAGGAGGGCAGCCAGGGTAAAGACTTCCCAAGGCTGAATCAATAGAGCCATCTGTAGACAGAGGGGCAGCAAACAGGGTATGTCAGACACACCGGAGCTGTGTGGGCTGCCGCAGGGAGAACTTGCTAAGTATGGCCCACGGCAGCCAACCTCAGCAAACTTTTCACACACGAGACCTCCACAGTGAAGGGGGACCAAAGTGCTGGGCCTCTGGAAATGAGATTTGAGGTAGAAACGGCTGAACAGAGGGGCCTGGGTTTTTAAGACAACAGGCTGGGTTTGAATCCCGGCTCTTCATCTCTAATGCAGTGGCAAGTTAGATGAACAAGTTACTAAGCATTCCTGACCGGAAGTTGCTTCACACAAAAAAGGAATAAACACACCTCTCTAACACAATTGTTGCTAGGGTCAAATTACACCATGCCTGAGCGCACTCATTAGCACTGTGCTGGGCTCCATGCATTGCATTCTTGTTAATTTCATGCCTCAAACCGACACTTTTGTGATTAATTGGAAAAAATGGCTATGTGTACTTAAGGATCATGTTACAGAAAAATTCTACTGCTTGACCCCAGGCTACAGTGTAGATAGTGGAGAGCAAGACTGGGGGCGCCCCTCCCCCTCAGGACCCAGGGCTGCTATTCTGTCCCACAGCTCTCACCACAGTTCTGCTTCTACAGAGCCTCCAGCCTCAGCAGAAGATGCAAAGAAAACAACCGCCTACCCTGAAGAGAATCAAATGTCGGGTAGCCCCAAACATGCCTGAGAAATCCATCCTGAGCTTAGCCTGGCTTCCTCACACTACCAAAGAGACTGAAGACGGCATGAGCCCATCCACTGCATATATTTACAGAGTCAGACGGCGAAGGAAGGAAGGGGGTGACGTGCTTGGGAGAGTCCTTTCTTGGTTTCTCTAATCTTCTATTTTGGTCTCACCCAGGCATCACTCCAGATGCCCACAATTACATAAGAAAATCAGGAAGGAGGCAAAACACAAGGGCCACCATGGATGCCAACCACCTCTTTGCCAAAACCTTCTTTGGAAAAGTTGTTCCCAGATTCAACCACCAACTTAAACTAAATACCGAAGCACACGTGCACGTGCACGCACACACACACGCGCATTTGGGTGCCAATTTTACGATTCCAAGCACAACCATTAAGAAAAAAATTTATCACTATCACTGAATATAAAAAGAACAGTCTTAACTATTCCAAAATAATAGGAGAGATGCATTCTCAGAATAAGACACATTATATAAATTTAGCTTTGTGAAAAACCCGTTATATTGTCTGTATTTTTCTCAGCAAAAACTGTGGGACTCGGCATTTGAGAACTGACGCTCCAGAAGGAGACATTGCTACTTTCCTGTAAAGGACTATCAACTGCGGGAAGACTATAAAATGTATTCCAATACCTGTGTCCAAAAACAGCAATGGAAAGAGAAGCGTTTTGCCCACTCCGCCAAATATGAAAAGAGAAGCAGCATTAGCCTCCGTGGACATCAGGATCTTTCTGGCTAACTCCAGCTGCCCTTCCTAACTGTCCTAATTTAAAATCTGTCCAGCTCACCTTTCTGGGTTCTGGCATTTTACTCCAAGTCATCATTGCGTTGCTGGCTAATCCAAACCTCATTTTCACTTTTGAGCCTTCGTGTAAACCCATTCTTTACTCTCCTTCCTCAAAAATCTGCTCAAGGAGAAATGTACTATATGACCCAGCAATTCCATTCCTAGTTACCTACCTAAGAGAAATGAAAACAAAGCCACACAAAGTAGAGGATGTTCACAGTACCAATAGACATAATAGCCAAACAACAGAAATGATCCAAATATCTATGAACTGGTGAATGGAAAAACAAAATGTGTCCATCTGTACAACGGAACGAACTAGTGATACATGCTACAACAGATGAACCTGAAAATTGTGTGGTAGGTGAAAGAAACCAGACACAAAGACCGCATATTGTATATATATGACTCCATTTCTATGAAATGTCCAGAAAAGACCAGCATACAGAAAACAGATCAGTGGTTGCCTACAAATGAGAGCAGGATTGACTACAAATGGGCAAGAGTGACATTTTTCATAATAACAGAAAAAAAAGTCCCTGCTCAATTCTATGCTTAATATGATGTTTGGCAGAATTCAGTGAGTTTCTATTTGGTGAGGGAGCCACTGAGTGAGTGGATGCGTGAATGAATGAACAAATGAAAACTAATTTCCCAGAAGCCCTCTCTAGTAACCTGAACCACATACTTCATTCACTCCTGTCAGCCTCAGCAAGTTATGTGTAATAGTTATATAACAATGAATTGTGTTACATATATGTGTGCGTACGTGTGTATGTATATGTGTGTACCTATATCATCTAAATCTTTGGATTAGGTTGAACTATATGAAATTGTCGTTTTTGTAGGTCAAAAATGGTTGGTAGAATATTGGTAATTTCATGTGATTCAACCTATACATGCTATTTTTGATGTAGGAGACAAGAGAACAGAGGCATTTAAAAGTCAGACCAACCTATGTGTGGCTCCGGGCTCCATCCCATTTTCGAAGCTTCAATTTCCTCTGGCAGAAAAATGGGGATAATCATAGGACCTTGCTCCTAGGGAAGCCGTGAGGATTACTGGGACAATGCATGGAAAGCACCTACCAGTGTTGAGGCAAAGTCACCATGGAAGTGCTCGGTAAATTACAGCAATTATTGGTACGTGCTGATCCTATCTCTCTATGAAACTATATATTCCTCAGTTCCCAAGGACTGGGATTTTTTGTATTCGTGTGTTCCCTAGACCTGCAGACAAAGGATGCTCATTGCTGGAGTCCTGCCCAGGGAAAGCTTCCAAATGGCTCCTGAAGCCTGAGAACACAGCTTCCTGGATGCCACCAGAGTCCCTGCCTGCGGACCCCCAACTCCTCCAAGGTGAACTGCAAACATCGCTGCAGGACTCTTGCGATTCCATTCCCAACATCCTCCTCACCACAAGCTCAGCAATACCATGCAGTAGAGGAAATGCCATCAGAGAGATTTCCTTCTGGCTTATTTCTCAATAAAGACGTCCGGCTGCTATGCAACGAGCGTTTTAGTGGATGATGGGTTTCTACTGGCAACAACAAAGGATGGTGGCTGCAGGGGAGAAGCAAATAAAATTCTATCCCTACATCCTATTCAAAATTCCTCAACTCATTTGTAGTAATCATAAAGTTAGACAATGACTCCAAACAGGGGAAACAGTGGGATTAAATTAGGGTTGCCAGATTTCACAAATAAAAATACAAGACAACCAGTTAAGTTTTTTTCGTTTTTTTTTTTTTTGCGGTACGCGGGCCTCTCACTGTTGTGGCCTCTCCCGCCGCGGAGCACAGGCTCCAGACACGCAGGCCCAGTGGCCATGGCTCACGGGCCCAGCCGCTCCGCAGCATGTGGGATCTTCCTGGACCGGGGCACGAACCCGTGTCCCCTGCATCGGCAGGCGGACTCTCAACCACTGCGCCACCAGGGAAGCCCCAACCAGTTAAATTTAAGGTAAACGGCAAATATTAGGGACTGACCCAACATTACAAAATTTTCATTGTTTATCTGAAATTCCAGTTTAACTGAGTATCCTGTATTTCATCTGGTAACTCTAGATTAAATTGGTACCACAGAACTACTTTATTTCTCTGACACAGGAGAATGCATCTTCAATTCAATTAATTGTTCTTTAACCACAGAAAAACTATTTAGGCCAGAAAGATAAGGTTCCCAAATTTAGTGAGAATCTCTGTATGAAGCTGGATTAAGGGGTCTATACAAGCCACCGTTTACTGAGGTTGTAACCAGCACTTTGGTAAGCACTTTGTATGCACTATTAGCTCACTGAATCCTCAAATTAGCCCTATGAGGGAGGAGCATGTACTATTATCTCTATCTTACAGGTGAGGAAACTGAGGCTTAGGGGAGATAGAATCAAACCCCAGTTTGGGTCTCTCAATTTGAACCTAAAAATTATTAAGTCTCAAGGCCTCTCACCAGAGTCCCAGACTCAGCCTACAATCTATCAGGTGTCCCTGAGCTAATTCCACATTTCCAATGCTCTGGTAAGTGAATTATATCTCAATAAAAGCTGTTAAAAAATGTTCATCCAATATCTACTTCTCTATCAATAAAACTGAGAAACTTCAATCCACAAAACACTCTAGAGCCACTTCGGTTGATGATTATAATTGCTTTTCCTCTCTGCCATTCTACAGCCAGATCTCAGCAATTTCACTTCTAATGAGCCTTTCCACTAAAATTAAGGACAGAAAAAACAAAAAGGTGACCAAACCTTAAACGAGTTAAATCCTTCTGACTGGATACAACTCTGTTAAAGGATGCTCTGAAAATAAGACTAGAATCAAAATGAAATTTGAAAAATGTCAACTCAACACATCCATTTATCTCCATCATCGCCAGTGATCATAGAGCTGGGCTACAATTGAGAAAATTGTAGCCATTACTGTAAAAAAGAAAATTCCCTGGGGACTTTCCTGGTGGTGCAGTGGTTGAGAATCTTCCTGCTGATGCAGGGGACATGGGTTTGAGCCCTGGTCCGGGAAGATCCCACATGCCACAGAGCAACTAAGCCCATGTGCCACAACTACTGAGCACGTGTGCCACAACTACTGAGCACGCGAGCCACAACTACTGAGCCCGTGTGCCACAACTACTGAGCCCGTGTGCCACAACTACTGAGCCCACGCGCCTACAGCTCATGCTCCGCAACAACAGAAGCCACCTCAATGAGAAGCCCGTGCACCACAACGAAGAGTAGCAGCCATAAATAAATAAATAAATAACATTTAAAAAAAAGAAAATTCCCTGGACATTCATTGTAAACAAAGGCCTCATTCTTACAGAAGGTACCACAGAACAGTTTTTCTCATCCCAAGGCTCACAGTCTCTAGAGCTGCCAGGGGTTTAAGAGGGAACAGATCCTCTATGACGTTCTTCTTTTCAGTCCAGTTTTTATCCACTTTCTCCAAGGTTACTGAATCTGACCCACGCCCACTCTAGTCTCACCAGACTGAAGGCCACAGCTTATATGGATACTCTAACCAATGGCTGGCATTACAGATGAGCATGAATGGCATGGATTTAGATCATTTTTAAAGAATGCAGTGTTTCCCTGAGACGTGTGGGCTATACTCTAACCACCAGAGTTCAGGGCAAGGCCTTTTCATCCTTATTCCCTATAAGGAAAACAGTTGGGTATGGTGACATTCTTCAAACACGGGAGTAGACAAAAGCGGGGGGGATTTCTTCATCATATTTGCCTTTTGGAGGCAATATATCTCCTTGGTAACAATTCTAAAAAAGAAAAAGGGGGGAAAAAAAAGCCTCTACTAAATCTCACACCTTAGCAGGCAGCCTAGAAAATATGCCTGTGATTCAGGCAAGATACCCATTCCTTTTTCTCAAAGGATGCTTAGTTTGTTTCCTTTTGTTTGTTTTTATCAAAAAAGGGCATCTAGTATCTTTCCATGTGGATCTCATGGCTTTCCTCACCTATGAAATGGAGATGGTGGCAAGGGTGATAGCATCACTACCTTCTAAGGTTGTTTTGAGGATTCACCGAGAGCGTGTACAGGATTTACAGAAGTCTGCCACGCAGGGCGTCATCGATACATATTAGTTAGGACTGTCACTATTCCCCAGCACAGCACTAGGAGCATGGATGGTAGCTTAGAGATGACAGGAGGTAGAACTGTATGGTGTGTAAGACACGATTCAGAGGTTCCTGCGGAAATTCCCCAGCTCAAGACCAAAGAAGTGAATTAAAGCCATGTCGAAACAATTTTAAAAACAAAGAAAAAGCAATCAGCCCTGGGCCCCAACCAACCACCACACAATTAAAGGTGCCTCAAGCACAGGAAACAGCACCTACAGTGAGCTGATGACTGAACCATACATACAAACACACACATTCCATCTGGAGCCTGTCTGTGCCCTGATGTTCCTCACAGGATGGGGAGGTCTGGACACTTGCTTTTTTTTTTTTTTTCTTAATTTCATTTTGGCCACGCCACGCGGGTTGTGGGATCTCAGTTTCCCAACCAGGGGTTGAACCCAGGCCCCCACAGTGAAAGTGCCAAATCCTAACCACTGGACCACCAGGGAACTCCCTAGACACTTGCTTAGACTGGAACAAGAAATAAGCCTGGCTCATCATCTCGACCCCTGCTTTCCTCTCACCCTGATGCCAAGACCTTCCAGCAGACAGACACCACACGACTAGGAGGTTCCAAGCACACGTGAGCACTGGAAACACGCTGCTGGGTTCCCAAGAAGAGCTGCAGAAAGTCAGGAAATCACTGCACTACCACCACAAGCAGGTCTATTAATGAAGCACAAATAATGGGATTAGACAAAAAAAGAGAAAAAGAGCTTGGCCTTCTGAAGGTAGTTCAATGGAAGAGAAGCCCAAAATAAAGGGCCGGGGAGTGGGGGTACTCCGATGAGTCATAAAGAACAGACGTGAGTAAGCTGTGTGTCTCTATCGTCCTCCCCAGCTCTGCACCCCAACATTTAAGTTAGGACAAATGTATTCATCATTCATCCACTTAGTCTGGGTTTTTTATAGTTATTTATTCTGCAGCCAGTGCTCTCTGGTTCACCATGCCAGACAAAGGCAAGATAAGTACGGCTCCTCTCAGAGCTCGCATTCAAGGATACGAGGAAGATAACAAGGTACCACCTCTAGATTTGCCCCAGTGGATCAGCCATTTCATTTAATACTGTGCGTCCCTCTGCATCAGGCCAGTGAGTCAAGCAGGACAATAAGCAGCCGTGAAGCCAATTACAACGATGCTCCTGTGGCTCGTGTCATTCCCTACAGCTGGCAGAACAAAGCCTGTGCAGGAATTCACAGGTACGAATACTCTCCGCCTCAAAGCATCACTGCTAGGGCTGCTGAAAGATCAGGTCAGTGGGGGACAGATGAGGTTGGGAGTCTCACCATATTGCAAATTAATAAGTTTCTCCTTATGACCATTTGTGGAGAGGCTATTATTTGCCAGTCACTGTGCAGACAACTGAGGATACAGCCCCAGACCCTGTCCTCATGGAGCTTAGAAGCTAAGTGCACCCTTCAGTCTAAGTCGTAAAAAGTTACGAGAAGGATCCAAAATACAGAGGACAAATCTCCAAAGGGGAAAGGGGGAACACATTAAAATATGCCTCTAAGAAAACCCATACTGGGCTTCCCTGGTGGCGCAGTGGTTAAGAATCTGCCTGCCAATGCAGGGGACCCGGGATCAAGCCCTGGTCTGGGAAGATTCCACATGCCGTGGAGCAACTAAGCCCATGTGCCACAACTACTGAGCCTGTGTGCCACAACTACTGAAGCCTGTGTGTCACAACTACTGAAGCCTGCACGCCTACAGCCCGTGCTCCCCAACAAGAGTAGCCACCACAATGAAGCCCGCGCACTGCAAGGAAGAGCAGCCCCCACTTGCCGCAACTAGAGAAAGCCTGCGCACAGCAATGAAGACCCAACGCAGCCATAAATAAATATTTTTCTTAAAAAAACCCATAGTTGCTGTCTATCAACAGATGAATGGATAAAGAAGATGTGGTAAACATATACAATGAAATACTACTCAGCCATAAAAAAGAACGAAATTTTGCCATTTGCAGCAACATGGAAGAAGTTGGAGGGCATTAGCCTAAGTGAAATAAGTCAGACAGAAAAAGATAAATACTGAATGATATCACTTACATGTGGAATCTTAAAAATACAACAGGGCTTCCCTGGTGGCACAGTGGTTGGGAGTCCGCCTGCCGATGCAGGGGACATGGGTTCATGCCCCCGTCCGGGAGGATCCCACATGCCGAGGAGCGGCTGGGCCCATGGGCCATGGCCGCTGAACCTGCGCGTCCGGAGCCTGTGCTCCGCAACGGGAGAGGCCACAGCAGTGAGAGGCCCGCGTACCACAAAAAAAAAAAAAAAAAAAATACAACAAACTAGTGCATATAACAAAAAAGAAGCAGACTCACAGATATAGAGAACAAACCAGTGGCTACCACTGGGGGGTGGCAATGGGGGGGGAGGGGGAGTAGGAGGTACAAACTATTGGATGTAAGATAGGCTCAAGGATGTATCATACAACACAGGGAATATAGCCAAACTTTTACAATAACTGTAAATGGAAAGTAACCTTTAAAAATTGTACACAAATAAAAAAAAATTTTAATGGGATAATAAATTATACATCTTACCTCAAAAAAAGAAACCCACTGTTGTTACTCATGATAGTATTCACTACTGTTAGAATTGTGACACAGCAGGAAAGGTGAGCACATTACTGAGGTTTGGTAGGTTTGCTGCAGAACACATTCCGGGTACCCCTTCAAGGCATTCCAGCTGGGAAGGAAGAGCCTCACCTCAGCAGGGCTGTGTGCATGCCCAGGAAGCTGCCAAAGGGCTGCTGGGCTTTAAGGAGACACCCCCACCCCCCATGCAGAGCAGCACAGCACAGCAGGTGAAGAGGCCCAGGAGCAATCCCACCTGGATTCTTCTCTCAGCTCAGCCTTATGTCCTACAGCCCTGAGCTAGGCAATTGCTCTCTTTGGGATATAGTTTCTGCAATTATAAAACTGCAAGAACAACAGAAAAAGGAGAAGTATGGGAGCAGAAAGGGGGACACAGGACGATTTCACCGAGTGTGTGCACACAAACAACAGCCCTGAAAGCCAGCTTAAGATGACATGACTTGGTTCCTAGTGGAAACTCTGTGCTCCTCCTCTTCCTCCTTCACACTACGAAGAACACTTTCGCCATTACCACCCAGGCAGA
Source organism: Grampus griseus (assembly GCF_964374135.1). NCBI lineage: Eukaryota > Metazoa > Chordata > Mammalia > Artiodactyla > Delphinidae > Grampus > Grampus griseus. Next base: position 118,791,632 of record NC_139019.1, on the reverse strand, counting down.
GTGTTTTTGAAAAGCAGCTCTTGGGCAATCTACAACTTCCTAAAATGATGCACGATGCTTGAACTGACTGGACTATTGGAACATAATATCCAGCTAGGCCCCAGCCAAACCCCCCGCTTCCTTGCTGCTGACCCCAGGCAGAGACCAAAGGGGCCTGGCAATGGCCTAAGAGGCCAAGGCAGAAGGTCACTGAACAGGGAGGCCTGGGGCAGCTTCCAGAGGAAGTAGCACTTGAGCTGAGATTTGAAGGAGTAGTAGTTAGGGGAAAGGAGGCAGAGAAGGGCAGCATCAGAGGGAACTGTGTGTGCCAAGGCCCTGTGATGGGAGTTACGTGAGCATCAAAGGGGTCAGAAAAGGCACCTCGCAGCTGGAAAATGCAAAGATGGTACAAGATGAAACTGGAAAGGCAAATGGGCCAGACCAGGATACGGGGGTGCACTGGGGGCCGCTAAAGGGATTTAAACAGTAAGGTGACATGATCAGATTTTTACTTTGCAAAGACCATTCTGGCTACCGAGGTAGTCACAAGCTAAACAATGAGTCCTGGTGGCAAATACTAGCAGCCACAAAATGGAGACAAGTGTCTGAGACACCAAGGAGGAAGGCTGGGGAAGAGAGGAAAGGAAGAAAGTTCAGGTGAAGGGAGATCCAGGTCTTTCCCTTGCGACTTGACAGCATCAACATCAACTGGGAGCTTGTGAGAAATACAGAGTTCCAAGCCCTATATCAGAACCTGATTTTAACAAGGTCCCCAGGCGACTTGGATGAGCATTGAAGGTTGAGAAGCACTGTTCCAACACAGCCTGGGAATTAGTCTTTGGAGATCATCCATTATACCACTGATGTCTTGTATTTTTAAACCCAGCTTTTAAACACAGTCTGTAGGGCTTCCCTGGTGGCGCAGTGGTTGAGAGTCCACCTGCCGATGCAGGGGACACGGGTTAGTGCCCGGGTCCAGGAAGATTCCCACATGCCGCGGAGCGGCTGGGCCCATGAGCCATGGCCGCTGGGCCTGCGCGTCCGGAGCCTGTGCTCCACAGCGGGAGAGGCCACAACAGTGAGAGGCCCGCATACCGCAAAAAATAAAAAAAAATTTAAAATAAAATAAAATAAATTTTAAAAAAACAGTCTGTAACGAAGTTGCAAAACCCAATACCTCCCTTAAAGCTTAAGTAAACTGGAATCACAGACGAGGCTTGCTGTGAAAGAACTCTTCCTAAACTAGCCAGGAGAGCAAATTGGCATGTATCTGCTTCTTGACTTTGCTAAATCTACACATATAGCAACCACGTAGGGCGACAACAGCTATGACACAATGAAGCATCCTTTATCTACCCTCAGAGGATCCAGTTATCACCTAAACAGAATCCAAGCCTCTGCCAGAGATTCCAGAAATACCTATGAGTCAGTCACCTCTGAGAGACACTCACACAACTATTCACCTTGCTACCCACTTGAAAAATGAGGAAGCCACTTGCAACATTCATCAATCTTGTAGATTACAATGCTATCTAATTATAAAGATACTTGTTGGCTCAGTCACTGCTTTTCTGTGACGCCTAAAATAAGTCTCTTAATCATTATGTGTCCCAGCTTTTCCCCAACTGCAAAACAGGAACCCTAGCATTTATGCCCCCAAGTATGCTTTAGGGATTAGGGAAATGATGTTTTCAATGCTCTTAGATGTACATCTGTGCTATTTAGTTCATATAGCTTTGATTATGTCACTGTGCTACTCAAAACACTTACACTGGCTTCCCAGTATCCACTAAATGAAGACAGTCTCTTCACTGTGGCACCCAAGTCTTCTATAGTCTAATCCCCAAAACCCTGGCATGCTTATTGCACAGATGCTCCAGCCAACCCAGACTGGTTATGGTTCCTGAGCAAACTCAGGCCTTTTCAGTCTCTGCTTTAGCTAGTGAGATTCCTAGTAGAATCTCACTACTACTAGGAACCCTATTGCCAATCCCTCCTAAGTCCAAACCCACTGTATTGAGATCCAAAGTATGTGTAGGCGTTGGCCAAAGGGGATGGGGAAGGCACCAGGGATACCAGGCAGAAAGAACAGAAATATTCAATGGGTTGAACCCATCATCCATTGGAGAAACCAAAATAAATTTAGGAGGACTGGAACACAGAGCACAGACATGAAGACAATGTGAAACTAAGGCGCAGGCAGGGGCCAGAGGACACAGGGCTCAGAAAGTACTATCAAGACATCTGCACCTTATCCTAAAAGGGCTAGTGAAAAGGCTCTTGGGCTTCCCTGGTGGCGCAGTGGTTGAGAGTCCGCCTGCCGATGCAGGGGACCCAGGTTCGTGCTCCGGTCCGGGAAGATCCCACATGCCGCAAAGTGGCTGGGCCCGTGAGCCATGGCCGCTGAGCCTGCGCGTCCGGAGCAGGCTCCGCAATGGGAGAGGCCCACGTACCGCAAAAAAAAAAAAAAAAAAAAAGGTTCTTGAAAACAACCAAACTATAATACTTGAGAACTGTTTTAGGGAAGGCAGAAGGTACCTCTAAAGACGTCTTATGAACCTCTTTCAACCCACTGTGCCCACCAATGAAATTCAAACTGTTTTCAGGAAATATCTGTGGCAAATTTAATAGTAGTACATCATCTCTTTTAACCTGAGATTATAATCACAGAACTATAGACCAAATAGGAAATTTAGCAATCATTTACTCTAAACCCTTATTTTAAAGATAAGCAAACTACAGTCCCCAGAGATTAAATGATTTGCTCAAAGACAGCGGCAATTTGTGGCAGAGTCAATATTCAAACCCAAGTCTCATGGATTTCTAGGCAAGGGAGAACAGGATGCAGTAAACATTCCAATATAGGAATCAAAGCATTCATTCATTCACTCAACAAATATTTATTTATGTACCGGATGCTATTCAAAGCACGGGGAATACAGAATTGAACAAAGATTAATATCCTTGACCTTATACAGTTTTCATTCTAGTAGGGAGAGACAGACAAAAAAGAAACCATAATAAATAAATTATATAGTATGTTAGAATGAGAAACGTACTACAGGAAAAAGTAGAATGGAGAAGTAGGATGGGAGGGGCTGCCCGGTTAGACCTCACCGAAAAAGCGTCAATTGAGCAAAGACTTAAAGAAGGTGGGAGTTTGCAGGATACTGAGGATTTGAAAGGTCATGTGATTTCTACCCATTCCATCATAATTTGCCTGTACGAAGTGCAGGTAATAGGTTGACGTCCATCCACCAAGTTCAACAAACAAAAATCCACAAAACTCACATTCTCTCTGATATACAGAAAAAAAACAACTCTCCTTCCAGCTTTAATAAGAGGCCTTGATAGGCTGATGAACTGGAATGTAGTGAAAAAGTGGATAAGGAGGGAATTTCAGGCTGGAAGCGAAACAAGTACATATTCTACATTTTGATAATGAACCAAGACAATTTATTTCGGTTACTGCCAAATATGGATTCAAATGTGGGTCGCTTCCTGAACAGACCAGAAATGAAACTGAGATTGGCACCAAGTTCTCAAAACCTGATGATGAGTTGTCCAGAACAGAGAAAAAGCAGGCATCAAAAGAGGAAGAACAATGGAAATTACAACTCTTAGAGCTCACCCCCATCTTCCCCCCAGAGTATGCTGTGTAGTGGCAAAGGGTCACCATCATGATTCCAAGGAGCCCATACTTTCTGAGCCATCCTCACAATAACCCGATGAGGTGGGTACTTCTATCAGACTTACTTCACAGATGAGAAAACTCAGACAGCTGAGTCTCCGAGAGGTTAAAATGCCCACACGGTTCACAAGCAACATGGATAGGAATGGAACCCAGGTCTGACTCCACAACCCATACTGGGGCTCAGCAAACTGTGGCCCCTGAGCCACGATGGGTTTTACCTTATTAAATGGTTGTAAAAGAAAAAAAAAAAAAAAGGCATAAAAGAAGACTACGCGACAGAGACTGTATGTTGCCCACAAAGCCTAAAACGTTTACTACCTGGCTCTTCACAGAAAAAGTTCGCTGATCCTTGTTGTCTAATCCACTAAACTAGCCATCAGCAGATTCAAAACAAGCGCTGCAGGATATTTTCTGCTTCCCAAATCGTAAGTATCACAAGGGGAAACAGGCTCTGGAAAATGGAGAACTATTTTCGCATACTGGCTGGGCTGTAAGATAATCAACTGTCGCCTGGGAGGTTATGGAACTGCTACGTTACTTAATAGTTCTCACACAGAGTTTTGTGTTTTTTACAGTTTGTCCCAGCAGGGGCAGTCCCCTCTCACCCTCCTATCCACCGGACACCCCATGCCCTGCTCACTGGGCACGTGGCTCCCAAACACTATTCTCAGCTGCCCATGGTCTGCCCAATCCTGGTGGTCCCCAGGGCTTCCTCACTGTCTCATTTCTTGCCCTCCAGATCTAAATTTCCAGGGTTACTTTACTTAAAAATAGCCTGATAGCCCAAATTAACTTATCCAAACATGGCCAAGAACCATGAGATATTTGGGAAGCAGAGCCCTTTCTCTTCCCTGGATGACCCTGTTCAATCTATGCAGGCCAGGGTGGAGGAATTTTGTTGCCCTGGCAGCCCAGCAGCTATCCCCTCTTCTTCTGTATTTACAGCACCCTAATATTCCTCTGGGAAACCATCCATTCCTGACACTTGGAACATTGACCTCATATGCTGTTGACTCCACTGTGGGCTCAGGCCAGGGGAGCTTCAAGGATTATCTCAAGGATGTGCACGTGATTCAACAAAAAGCCAATGAGAACCACGCTCAGGGCTTCGGCTCGAACTCTTGGCCACAGGTTCTCTTGCCAACGTGAGGGAAGAAGCTGAGAATGGCATCAACCTATAGGAAAACAGCATGGAGAGATGCAGAGAGACTGGGGCCTACAGACACCGTGTGAGCCACGGGACCCGGGCTGGTCGGAAGTCAGAACATCCCTGGGCTTTCCAGCTCCAGACTACTATCAATTCTCTTCCTGCGTAAGCAGCCTGGACTGGGTCCTCCCTCCCTCGAGATAGAAAGTGGCCTGTCTGGCACGGTCAGAGTGGAATGGAATCGTCATGTCTACAATGTGCTTTATGAAAACCGACTGCAAGGATGGTGATAACAAAAGCTGCCTTCACAGTCAGCAAAGTACCTCACCAACACTCCATATCCATGCTGACAGCAGGGGAAGCTCGCCTCTCTTCTCCCAACTGCTCCCGGAATGTGGGGCTCCCTGAGAGCTGTCCTTCTCATTTAAGGCCGAGTTATCTGATTAGAGCTGAGACCAGTGAGGCTAAAACAGTAAGACTCTCACAGTCAGTCTTTCAAATTAGTACACTTGATCTCCTCCCACCGAAAACTAGTAACCCTCAAGCCTCCAAGGGAAAACAGAGAAAAAAGGCAAAGAGAATTTAACAGTCAGTGGGTGAGTTCTCTTGCTTCTATTATGTCCAAGGTTGCTCGGCAACGGGCCTCAGCCTTGTCATTCCTGTGGAAGAGCAAAGGAACGAATGTCAGACCTCCAGGTCACGCAGCATGTCCTGTTTATGCCCCGAGACTCCAGGGCAGGGGTGGGTTCGTGCTGTTCTACAAAAGTGGCCAAATCCAGCCCACAGAGCACCTGCTGTCTTCAGGGGCTCTCCCACACCAGCCTCGAACTTTCCCCTTCAATGAACGTAAGCTGTGGATGTGGATGTGCCCCCAAAACAGATTAAAAATACTTTCAGAAACAGCTTGTTAGCAAAACAGAGAAAAGGTTCTGACACGGAAAGAGCTCTGTTTTTATTTATGAAGATAGTAGAAATCAGCAGGGAGCGGAGGGCATGGTGTACAGTCGGGAAAACACGGGCCAGCTGGCGTTTCAGGTTCAGGACTTTCTGGAATCCTCCATGATCCTGTGCATTCCCTGGCCACCTCCAAGGATTTGGATGCCGAAAGCACTGCCACAATGCTCTGTGACTCTAGGTCATGAGCTCATTTCCAACAACTGAGAAGTGAGTGGGGACAGAGATTTCTGCATTTGGCAACACGTTTTAGAAGTAACTGTGGCACCAGAGCCCTGCACAGTCAGTACACTGCAAGGGAGGGAGGGAAAGAATGTGGGTCAGTGAGTCTCTAGTGCTCAGATGTCGCCAAGCGGGGCATATGTGCGCACACAGAGAGACGTGATGCTGTTTCTTCTCTCTCCCTGCCCACTCCTAAATTAAATATCTAAGAACGGTGGCTTTCCACACAAAACAGAGACAGAGCCCAAGAAAGACAGGAACAAGAAACTGATGCTCGTGCTTAAATTCTATTTAGCAAGACAGCAGTCCTAGAAAGTAAAGGACTGTACGGGAAGCACTGTCTTTTGTTGGCCGATTCCTGTTAAGACCCATTTGTCCACATAAAACTATCCAAATGAAGTGATATTCATTCTTGTAAAAAAGTCACTACAATGTTTCAGAAAAATTTTCTACAGACAGTATGCCTGGGTGGGAGTAATACCCTGGGAGAACAATGTGGTCCCAGCTGGAAACACTGTCAGCAAACAACATACAGCCTGCAACATGAACAAAAGAAATATTTTTTTAATATTTTTAGAGGAAAATGAAAAACAAGTCTTTTAAAATTGATTATCAGGCTTATAAAGGATGCCTTCCCATTTGTGCTACTTTAACTAAAATGATTGTTAAACCTTAACACCTTTAAATGAGAGGGTACAGAGACTACCCTAATTTTCAAAATCTCTCTTTTTAAAGAAAAAGACATGAACAATCAGCCTTGTTGACTTAAGAATCAGCTGTAAGTCCCTTTCTTCTAGGTGTGAAGATTATGAAAAGAATCACCTCATAGAAGGTTAACTGGCCCAGCCAAGGGGACCTAGGCCTCTCGCTTGGTGCTACTTATGACACAGATTTTAAAACGCTAGATTTCTCTTTCCTTTCCTCTGCCTCATAAACATAAAGATAAAGAGGTAAAGAAAGATCTAAGAGAGAAAAAGAGCCAGCACAGACAGAGGGATGGGCAGCAAGGAGGAGGCGGGTGAAGCATCAATCAACTCTTCGTTCTGATTCTTGCTTTTTCTAACTCATCAGCATTTCCTGTGCTACCCCAAAGGTAGACTGGATTGTCATCCAATCAGAGCAGTCACATCTGATCTGTCCAAGAAGGACTCTTTAAACAAAATCAAATCTAAAGAGAACCAAGAGATGCTTGAGGCCATGAACACTTAGAGTTGCTTTCAGAACACACAGTCAAGTGGTCGGGCTCTTTGAAGGGACACTTGATATCATTCATTCAACACGCACTGGGGAGTTTAAAGGGTGGAACAGGTACATTACCTATAAAATGGGGTAACGGCATAGAGGAGGGGGCCACGTGGTCAGGGGAGGACTCTTTAAGGGGACCTTTGGCTGAAACCTGAAGGAGGAGAAGAAGCCGACCCCATGAAGAGCTGTAGCAAAGGTGTTCCAAGCAATGGAAAGGTCCTATGGCTAGAAAGTGCCTTGTCCTGAATCCCCGGAGAAGCCAGCCTATATATGTTCTCAGAATGTCGTGTGCTGTTGTTTTCCTCAGAACCGCCTGAGTGTTCAAGTCTGCTGAGAGACGAGAGTGATGGGGAGGTGGCGGGCAGGGGGGAAATAAAAGGACTGGAGTTTGAAACGGGAATAACTCATGACCAGAGGATGGAGATCACCAACCTCCACTTAACACCAACACTTATCCAAAAGGCAACTTTTTGTCCAGTTCTGCAACAGATACTTAGGTTAGACTTAAGGATAGAACTCCCTGTTAGAAGTCAGCTGCCTGCTCAAAAAAGTGAAGGTGGTCACCTCTGGGTAGTGAGGCTAGGGGTGGGGTGGGACAGGCACCCATGGGATGTGCTACTTTTAGAATGGCTTCTGACAAGTCAGCATCCCAAACAGTCCTGAAGAAGCTGCAGAATCTTGTGAGTGGATGTGTGTAAAACAAAGACATCAATATAATAATGACCAGAGTATGAAGCCCAGTCTAATTTCTAGAGATAATCCCTAATACATGGGTTCATCTCCAGTGAGAAAGCCAGAGACTGAGATGTAGACACTGCACAAAGACAATTTTTAAAATATCTATATTATTCCTACCTTACAAAAGGTGAAGTAATCAGTCATTAGAGTAGCAATAGCTGCAGTGACTTGGGCCCAGATGCTGTTCACAGCTAGCTCATTTAACCCTTATAACGTTCTCAAGCAAGCACCATTATTCCCACTTTATAAATGAAGAAACAGAAGATTTAAAGGAATGGGCTAAGATTATAGTCAGCAGCATAGCACTGGTTGAGAGCAAAAGAGTTCACAGTGGATAGAGGTTCCAATCCTGAGTCCAATACTTTTTACTTGGATGAATTACTTTTGCTTTCTGTGTCTCAAGTTTTCCAGGCTATAAATTGCGGTATTAGTACATACCATATAATACTGTTGTGAAGGTGCAATGAAATAAAGTTTGTAAAACACGTAACAAAAGGTTCTGACATATAATAAAGTTACATGGTGGTAAACATGCTACTACTATTATTATTGTTCAAATGAATGTAACCACGTGCATTCAATATATGGGACTCTTCATTCTGTGGAACTCTAAAAAGACATCTTCTCTTTGTCTCCAAGGTTCTGCTCAACTGGCAGGAAAAAAAAGGGAACAAGTAGAGAGATGGGAGCTGAATCTTAAAGATATGGAAAGAAATGGGACAGCCTATATAAATTTGCTTAAGGAGCTAATGATGGCATAGGTAAAAGAAAGTTCATTATAGATTGGTTAATGATCATGGAAAAAAGAGAGAAACAACCTAACTGTCCAAAAGTAGGTCATTAGTAAGTCTTGAAACAGTACACATGGAATATTACACAGCCACTAAAAACAGTCTCAGAGAGTGGGTAATGATATGGAAAGATGATCATAACCTGAGTAGAAAAAGATGATAAAAACCAAAATGAGTATCTCTAATCAGTACTATTGGTATGATTTGCATTTTATTCACCTGTAATTTCTAAGTTATCTCTCATCAACATGCATTACTGGTATAATCAGAAAAAAAAATTACAAGTTTGTTTTTGGAATGCTTGGTTTGTTTTGTTTTGTTTTTTTAATGATTAGCCTACATGATGAAAAAGGCCAGGGATATACACCTCAAAAGAAGGCAGAAGGTGCATCCTGCTTTTTTCATGTTAACGACTTTGTGAACCATGGGGTTGTCAGCGGGAGGGAGAGAGATGTAAGCTATCTGATCCAGGTCTCATTTACATATGTCCAAAATAAATTGTTTCCAGAGATTCTACTGATAAAGACTCAGATTTCATCATACCCACTTTCCTAACCTATCCTAAATAGGTTTCTAGGTCCCTAATTGGCATTATAAATATATATAATTATATCTGGACCTATTCAACTAACCCAAATACCATGCTCTCATTCAGTGTCCCCAAATTTATTTTCGTGAAATGTAAGTCACTGACCCACTTTTGTTGAAGACAATCTTAACAGCACCCCTATCTCAATGATAAAAAATGAGGCTTGCCATCAGGTCCCATTAGAGAAGAAAGAAATAAGGTCCCCATCAGAAAAGCTAACCAGCTGGCCAGCCGTTCTATACCTTCTCTGGTTCTGAGCGTCCTTTCACCTCTGGAACCTAACACAGGAAGTGTAACAGGAAAGGGGACCCCACACAGTGTTTTCTACAAGATGGGACCACTGATAGCCCACATCTCTTCCCGGTTCTACAGATTCACAATCAGCTCAAATCTAGAAGTCTTTTTAACTACAGCCCTAAAACTCTGGAAATTGGTTTCAGGTCATTCCCTTCACAAAAGTCTTTGTTTTTCCCCAAATCAAGAGGTTAGAGATCAGTCACTTTTTTGGCCCTTTAGCAAGGCAAAATGGAGTGGGGGGAGGGCACAGTGGAAGAATGAGAGGAAAAAAGAAGGGAAAGAAAAAGAAGGGACAGAAGCAACTGAGAGAAAGAGAAAACAAACAGATGGTAGAGGATGTGTTAGCTACATCTGGGCTAGCATTTCCTAGAATATAAGGTCTTTTGTAGGGAAGAAGGACTTTCATGTTAAGACCTTAGATAGCCCCAAACCACTGCCATTTCAGCACCTATGAAACTTACTTCTTTACCAACAGTTCCTGGAATAAAGCTAAAACCCTCCAAATGTGACTATCCAAATCAGTGTATCACTGAAATTTTTTCCTCTGTAGAAATAAAGGATGTTACTCTCTTCAGCTCAAAACAAAGGCATCTACCTACTGGATACTGGGTGTTCCTTCCCACTTAACACCAGGAGATTACTCTCTCCAAAGTAAGATCAAAACCCAGAGAAAGACAGGATAAAAGAAGTCCTAACCAGAGACCTACATGCACTCAGGAGTGAGTGTGAATTAGTCCTGCCGCACTAGCACATTTGTCAGGGGGGTGAACAGAACAGAGAAGGAGTTCCAGATTCAAACACCCTGGCACTGAAACTGCAGCATTCTGGAGAAGCACAAATTGGTTGAATGCACTGAAGGAAAAGGATATGTAGCTTAACACGATCTAAGGACAAAGCAGACAGGAGAGCACCACACTTTGGACCGTGGGTTAAAATCCTGAGGAAGTGGTTGCCTAGGGCTGGGGGGAATGGGAAGGATGTTGGGGATGATGGCTAAGGAGTGCAGGGTTTCTTTGGGGGATGATGACCAAACATATTCTATAACTACTTGTGGAGATGGATGAAAAATTCTGTGACCGTACTAAGAGCCATGAATTGTACACTGTAAATGAGTGAACTGTGTGGTATGTGAATTATATATCTCATTAAGCTGCTTTAAAAAATCCTGAGGCAGGACCTCCAAGGTCTCTGCCCACCATTGCCTAACCCCATGCTGGCACATTTGAGGAGCTCAGTATCTTGCTGCTTGAGGTGTCACAGTAAGAGACATGAGTCATCATCCTTCTCCTCTGTAACATTTCACAAGTCTTTCATTTAAGATAACCACCAAAAGCATTTCAATCTTCTTTCTTAAAGAGACTCCGTTTTCCAGATTTGAGGGGAGGGGGAAGATGAGACCCCAACATTCAGAACTGAAACTTGTGAAAACAAGCCAATTTTGGGTTCTCGTCAGTTGATGACCATCTTTACGCTTGAACTCTGTGCCTCAAAAAAAAAAACCCAAGCCCTGTTGGGTTGACTTTTCATTGCAGTATGGCGTGAACTCATGCCAGCCGGAAGAGGTGGGGGAGAAGGAAGCAAGCCAAAGACAGATCCCAAAAGACACGGGGGCCAAAAGCTCTCAGTTCCACTCCAGTTTTCTATGCAGTGGAGCAGAGCTTCCCTGCTGGGAAACTGATTCCAAGCATGCTGGCTCTGTAAAGAGGAAATGGGATTTCTTTCCGGAGCCAGAACCATCTTGTAGCTCTACACAGAGCTGGCAACAGTGGTAGCTTGCTGACCTTGCACACTGAGCTCAGGGCGGCTTCGATCAGAGGGCCAGGAGACGGCAGCAAGCAAAGCCACCTGTAGTCTCCAAGGCCGGGTCAGAGGACCAGATGCCTTGGGCGCAGCCAGGACTGGGCGAGGCATCCATCCCCAGGGCTTGCCTGGCCTCCATACCTCCCACAGCCAGAGTTGTGAGACTGATGCTCGGCTGGGTACCGACCCAGGGCAGGATTTGTGTCAAACATCTCAAACATCTCAAGGCACTAGTCAGATAGGCGGCAAGAAAGCCGCAGGGCCCATCACCCCCAGGGTCCCACCATCAGTGGCTGCGGTCTGCTTTGTCACCCAGCCCTCCCACAGAGGCTGAAAACCAGCTGAGATCAGAACAGAGATAAGGAGGAGCGGTTGCCAGAAATGAGTTGCCCGAGGGCAGCTCTGAGGCAGCAGGTGAAGATGAGCCTTCTCTGGGTTTGGGGCACCTCACCTTCCAGGACCATCCGCCAGTCCCTCTACTGCTCTCCCCAAGACAAGAGTCCCCCCTAGCTGTGCAACAGCTCTGACAGCTCATTACGCTTCCTCAAGGTTTTTAGAGAAAAAAAATGTGCAACGTAATTACAAGCTCCGACCCCAAATGACTTTAACCCTGACAGGACTCACTGTGGGAAAATGTGTGCCCTGTGACTGCCCGTGAGCATGAAGTTTCCCTGCAGGAGCTTCTCCGACCCCCAGTGCCACAGAAGGGTCCTGGCTCACAGGCCAAGCTCATGGGACAACTGGATCCCAGGCATGGAGCCACATGCTGAGATATCTGAAGTCGGGAGAACTCGCACCCTTTGGAGACAATGCCCCATCATTCCTTGACCTGCCATAACTTCCCCTTCCAGATACCTGAGGATGGCCGGCACAGCTGTGCACTGCAAGGAGGGGACAAAGGATCTGAGACAGGCTTATGTAGAATCTCCTCAGGCCTATTCAACTTAATGTGTGGTCCGAGGACCCCCTCCATGCAAACCACCTGCGGAGGTCCCTGCAAGGAATGCAGATTTGCGGACCTCACCCCAGAGCCTGTGTACCATAATCTCCTTGGGGGAAATCCAGGAATCTGCAATTAAGGAAATTTTTACACACATTCACATTTAAGAACCACTACCTTATAACAAGGACAATCTAGAAATGACAATAATGACATTCCGATTACAGGGCACTTGCCATGGGCCTGCTTACCCTGCTACTCACAATACCTACAAGAATCTCATTTATTCCTCAGAATCATATTGGAAGGTGAATATTTATCACCCTCGCACTTAAACTGCTCTCTCTAGTTTCACCTCCAAAGGGCAAATCCAAAGACCTTCGAGCAAGCCCTCACCCAAACTGCCAGGAGGACACACCTCATACTTAATCAGAACAAATCTCTCCACCCCTATTCTACCCACCTATTCTGCGGAATGTGGATATTCCCCACAATTTCAGCCCCCACTCTCTCCTCTCACTCCGTGTCAGTGGTTCTCTACCTGTGCTGCACATTAGCAGTACCTGCAGAACCTTTAAAATTTCCCAGGCCCAGGCTGCAGCCCAGACAAAATTACATCAGAATCTCCGGGGATGAGTCCCAGACTCATCTACCTGGAGGGGATTTCAATGGACAGCTAAGGTGGAGAACCACTGCCTGGACCTCTAATAGCATCTGGTGAAACCCAAACCTACAGCAGTACCTCCATCTCTCTCTAGAGCACCTGACCTGTGCTCCCCACCACCTGGTAGGTGTCTCCACCTGTAGGTCCCATGGAAACAACTCAGCAAGGACACTTAACCCTGCATCCCCCATCACACACCACGGTTCTTCTCCTGGGGTGCACAGTTCAGCCAGTGCCCCAAGCCCTAAGACAGAAACCCTGGAGACACCCCTGCTCCTCCCTCCTCTGTCCACTGTTGACTACGTTCTCCTCTTCAGCCACACCAGCAGGTCTCCCATGAAAAGTGCCATGGAATCTTGATTTCTCCTCTATAATTTATGGGCGTTCGTTTGCATATTCAAATAATGATTCCATTGAGTAAAACAGATTTTCAGTAAAGTGTAGTCCCCGCCACTTGCTCTGCATACTCCCTGGCACAGTGCCACCTACCCTGACACCTGTACCTTAGTCTGAGAAGCACATCTTTTTTTTTTTTTTTTGCGGTACGCGGGCCTCTCACTGTTGTGGCCTCTCCTGTTGCGGAGCACAGGCTCCGGACGTGCAGGCTCAGCGGCCACGGCTCACGGGCCCAGTCGCTCTGCGGCATGTGGGATCTTCCCAGACCGGGGCACGAACCCGCGTCCCCTGCATCGGCAGGTGGACTCCCAACCACTGCGCCACCAGGGAAGCCCATGAGAAGCACATCTTTGCCCTTCCCTCCTCTCCCCTCCCGGCATGATGGCCACATGATGTCCGTTCTCCCACACACTTCTGCTTCAGGGCAGTGCGAAGCAGAGTGGAGCTCAAATCACTGGTAAAATATAGGACTATTTTAGATGATACAATGACAAATATTGTTCAATTTAATGATTATGATTCAATGACTATTTAAAGATATTCTAGAAAAAAATATATTGCTAACCACATCAAACCTATGATTTCAGAATGCTATAAAGTTCCCGTTTGAAATAAACATAATTTTTAATGAGTAGACTTTTTCAAAATAAACACATGTGGTAAAGGTGGGGCAGAAATAACCTAGGTGTTTTAAAAGACTGATGGTTAAGAACACTGTTTCCTTGGACTTGATGTCTTCACTTGCCTCTCCCCAAGTTCTCTGCTCCCTCCCCCAGAGACCCTTTTAAACTGATAGGAATCATTGTACTGTGGACTGTCTGTTCTTCCCTGGCCTCCTGAAGAGCAGGGACTATGCCCAGAACTCCACTACCAGGAGCCTTCCACCCCAACGTGAGCAGTCCCAGGCATGGGAATAGAGACCACAGCCAACACGTGCCTTCCACCAGGGGAAGTGCTAAGCTCTGCCGAAGAGGCAGCCAGAAGAGAGAAGGACAAAAGCGCCCAGCTCCCTCACCACTCCCCAGAGAAGCTTCGCAGACAGACAAGGTGTGCCTACTGGCCCAAAGTCACGGTCTCCAGTCACCAAAGGTGGGAGACTGCCCTCCTTTACACCTGCCAAACTTCTGAAATAATGCGCACACTGCACAAAGATAAAAACTCAACAGCACCCTCACTAGAACCACAAACAAGCTCTCTGGCGCCCCGCATGCAAGTGATCCCCAATCCAGCTCTGTCTCATTTTAGGGAATGACTTTGTTGTGACTTCTGATCCCAGAATGAACAGTACACACAAACTGGGGAGTAGGAAATGGAGAAAATTCTAAGTGTTGTTTTATTACAGACGCCACCCTATAATGAACCAAACAGTGAGTTTCCTTTCTACTCTAAAATGTGATTAATAAAATTCAGTTCACTCAGAGCTTTTCAGAAACACTCCTATGAGATATTCATTGAAATGAAAAATGTACATACCCTCTGGCCCAGCAGTTCCATTTCTAGAATGCATCCTACAAATCTACTCACTCATATGCCCATGACAGGTACCAGGAGGTTCACAGCGGCATTGCTTATAATGGTAAAAGGTTGGAAATCATCTAAATGTCTACTATTTGGGGACTGATTAAATAAACTATGTTATGTCCATACAGGCAATACAATGCGATGCTAAAAATGAATTTGCTCTATACGTACCAATGTTGAATTAATATTCAAAATACATTAAAATTGTGCAAAATGCAAAAATATGCAAAACAGTGCATATGGTATGCTACTGGAGAAATATATAAATCTGTATTTGCTGGCACATGCATAAATTATATCTGAAAAATATTCAAGAATGGGTAAAATGTTGCCTGCAGTAGAACAACTAAGGATTTGGAGACAGGAGAAATTTGAGGATGCTCACATTCCTTCTTGTCCTCTCTAAATTGTGTACTATTGATAGGTGTTACTGACATAAACTTTCAAAAAAGAAACATAGGTATGAATTAAAATAAAAATGCTTTTTAATTTTGTTTCATTTGCTCAACTGATAATCATCTTCTACACCTGACCCACAAGTGTAATAGTGAGATGTGCAGTCAGGAATCTGTTACGGTTTGGGTCCTATCTGCTTGACAGTCTCTGTGGCACAGAAACAGCCTCAAGTTCAACTCAATCTGCCTGGAAATCTATCTAAAGTCTCACGGGAGAAGCCAGTTCATATTTTCAAAGTGTTCAAATCAGCCTGGAATAAACTTAAAAGCACATTTGATAGCAAGATCAGATGAGCTTTGAAACCTACCTGTGGTGTTTTTACAAACCATGTAAAATGGGGTTTATTTTGGCTTTTCCTGTGTGGCAGCAGCAGGAGTCAAACCTTAGCTACTGGCTTGGCCCAGAGAAGTCAGCCAGTTAACAAGGTTTGATCCAGAATTCCCAAGCCCCTCAACCCTTTGTCCATCTGGCAAAGAAAACACACACACACACACACACACACACACACACACACACACACACACACGGACACACACGGACACACACACACACGGACACCCCCAGCCCCAGGAATCTCCTCTTTCTAAATATAGTAAGTACTGCCCAGTCTCCAAGCTCACCCTCTGTAGCATTCTGTGCCTTCCAACCGAGGTGAAATGAGCCAGATATAAACACACCGTGACAGCTTCTGGCCCACACTGCCAAGCTGTTTTCCTTACTATTTCCTCTCTTTCTCCACTCTGGGTTTCTACAAAAATGTGTAAACCCCAGTGACTATAATTTGTAAATATTCCTTTGGCCACTAAGGCTATTTTCCTCACCCTACCAAATGTGATTTCCCTGAAATTTGAGGTCAGAATAGCCTATTATATATGGGCAAAGTCACATCCCATCTCCCATTTTATCTGTAAGACCTTGCAGCTCAGAAAGGATTTCGGACAGGTCCAAGGCTAATTAGGACACAGCCAATTAATTGTAATCTCTCTCTCTCTCTCTCTCTCCCCCCACCCCGCCCCCACCCCCGGTTCCTTTAGAATCCGTGTCAGTGCCTAACAGAAGGGCTTGTTCAGGGATGCAAGGACCTAAACAGTCGATGTCAAAGAGCTTTAAAAAATGGAGGCTGGCAACAACTCCACCTTGAGGAATCTATCCCATGGAACTCCTGGGACCCACACACAAAGGTGGGTGTGCAAATAATCACTGTAGCACCTTCTATGCTGAGGCAATCCAAATATCCCTCAACAGGAGACGGGGTAAATAAGCTATGGTATCTCCACATAGCAGAGCTCTCTGCAGGCATTAAAAAGAATACACTGTGTATGTGTACTGACATGGAAGATCTCTAAAAGAGAGTCTCAACCAGAAAAGCAAAACACAGAATAATTCATATTCTATAACCTCCCCCAAGAAAAAAAAATATGCACAGAAAAAGGACAAGAAAAAAAGCACACCAGTGGTTAACTCGGGCAAAAGGGTGCTTTACTCTGTATAGTTCCACACTCTGTGATTCTTTTATGAGAACGTATTCATGAACTGCGTACATGAATTTTTTTGTCTTTGCACTGTAAGATTAGGTCATCCATTCATACTGTTCATTTTACCTCCAAAACTAATCCTTCCCAAGTCATCTTTATTTCAGAAAATAGCGCCATCATTCACATAATTGCTCCAGCTAAAAACATTTGCATCATTCTTTTTTTTTTTTTAAGATTTTTTGATGTGGACCATTTTTAAAGTCTTTATTGAATCTGTTACAATATTGCTGCTGTTTTATGTTTTGGTGTTTTGGCCCTGAGGCATGAGAGATCTTAGCTCCCCAACCAAGGATCGAACCCACAGCCCCTGCATTGGAAGGTGAAGTATTAACCACTAGACTGCCAGGGAAGTCCCTAATCATTCTTGACTTTTATTCTCAAAGCCCAAATCCAATCAAATAGCAAATCTGTGGGCTCTACTTCCAAAAACACCCAGAATCTGACCACCATCTCCAGTGCTGCCACCCTAGCCCAAGGTGCCATTGCCTCTTACTTCACCTATTATAACAGCCTTCTAACTGCTCTCCTTGCCTCCATTCTTGCCCCACTAAATTATTCTCCACACAGTGGCCCCCATAATCTCTTAAAAACACAAGCAGGATGATGTCACAACCTCCTCCTGGCTTCCCATCACACTTAGAATGAAACCCAAAGTCCTTTCTGGGACTCAAGACCTCTAGGACCTGGCTCCCGACCTCTCTCCCTGTTCATTTGCCATCACTCTGCTCCAGCTACACTGGCCTCCCTGCTAGTCCTCAGACACCCCATGATCTCTCCCGCCTCACGAATTCTGCACCTGTTACCACCACCTTAAAAGCCCTTACTCTAGGCTAGGGCTTGGAGGACACAGTAAGAGTGGAGCAAAGCTGCATATTTGAAATGAAAGCCTTCCTCTGGTGGCCTAAGATATATAATTTGGAACATACTGGGTTATAATTTTAAAAATTGAAACTAGGGTCAGTCAGAAATTTAATCTAGAAAATCCACTTTGTTAGCTTCATACTGGCATCCCTCCTTTGGCTAACTTTTAAAAATGCAATGGCCTAAACAGGGTAGCAAAGTCACCTTCATGAATTGCTTTCCCCAATAGCTTGGTGGTGATAATGGTTCCTCCCTGACCCATTCTCATGTGGTCAATTCCTGGGATTTGTGATCATTAGCTTACACTGGCCAGCACTAGGAAGTTCAGCCTGAGGCCTCTGCCCAGAGGGACGCTGGCTGGCCTAGCTGGAGCAGAGATCTGAACCACAGCCGTGTCAGAATCACCTTCCAAGCCCTGGAATGTGAAACTGATCAGTCAAGTGCATCTGAGGTTGAGGCAAATGGAAGCAGAAAGTCCTCAAATGAGGGCAAATAGAGAAAATCTACCGAGGGGAGTGGTGTTCACTTAATCATCAAAAGTTTTATGGGACTAAAAAAAAAAAAAAAAAAAGTTGTATGGGACAAAGTAAAAGGATAAAAAAAAAAGCCAAGGTATAAAATAGTGCCCAACAAAAAGATCTGAATAGACATGTCAGCAAAGAAAATGCACCAATGGCCCTTAATCATATGAAAGGATGCTCATCATCGTTAGTCATCGTGGAAATGCAAATTAAAACCAAGAGATATCACTTCACGCTCACTAGCATAGCTACAATCAAAAAGACAGACAGTAACAAGTACTGGTGATGATGTGGAAAAATTGAAACCCTCAGACGATCCTGGTGGGAATTTTAAAGGATGCCTCTCCTGCAGAAAACCTTTCGGCAGGTTTTTTTAAAAATTAAACATAATGGGCTTCCCTGGTGGCGCAGTGGTTGAGAGTCCGCCTGCCGATGCAGGGGACACGGGTTCGTGCCCCAGTCCAGGAAGATCCCACATGCCACAGAGCGGCTGGGCCCGTGAGCCATGGCCGCTGAGCCTGCTAGTCCGGAGCCTGTGCTCTGCAACGGGAGAGGCCACAACAGTGAGAGGCCCGCGTACCGCAAAAAAAAAAATTAAACATAAGTTTATTCATACATCCGAGCAATTCCACTCCTAGGTAGGAAATGAAATAAGAAATGAAAACACATGTCTGCACAAAGACATGTATTTCAAGGGTTGAAATTATTCTGCATTATACTGTAATGGCCAACACACGTTATTATACGTTTGTCAAAACTCATAGAATATACAACACAAAGAGTGAACCCTAATGTAAACAATGGACTTTAGTTATAACACTATATCACTTTTGTAACAAATGTACCACCTGAGAGGAAAGGGTGTGAGGGACTCTATGGGAACTCTCTATACATTCCACTCAATTGTTCTGTAAACCTAAAAAGTCTCTAAAAAATAAAGTCTATTAATTATATTTTTTAAAAAAGGAGGGAGGGGAGAACTTAAGGCTCAATCAGTGTGCTGAGTGCAACAGATTAGATGCAATTTATTCAATCCAATTGAGAACAGAATAATTGGATTAAAGTGGAAGGACTTTTTTTAAAGCCAGTGTTATATAAAAACTACAAAATCTTGTTTGGATATAATTTGCCGTTGTTTATATTTGTATGAGAAATACTCCAAATGTCAGTACTGCAAATTACCACCGTTTACAAATAATTAGGAAATGCCTTTTTTTTTCTTTTATTTGAAAGGTGCTAAAGCAAAGCAAAGGAGCTGAGAAAAAACTTTTTGCTACCTAACTCCACAAGCATTTGTTCCATTAGGATTCTGTGAGTAATATAATTACTCCTAAACAAAGCAGGTTGGCACTGAACAGCCTTTGGGAATTTATACCATTAATGAAGGACTCACCTCACTACTATAAAAAGCCTACACCAAGTCCTAAAGAAGTGTAAAAGGGTGACATGCTCTAAGCACACAACTCTTGATGTTGATTTTTTTTTACTCTTGTTTTAATGAGCAAAGAGGATGAACTATTTATCTTAACAAGTCAGACTCAAGAACAAGTTTTTGGCCTCCATGTTCAATGCTTTATTACCCAGTTAAAAGAGAATAACTTTCAGTTATAAAATAAATAAGTCATAGGATGTGATGTACAGCATGGTGACTATAGTTAATAGTACTATAATTGTATATTTGAAAGCTGCTAAGAGAGTAGATCTTAAAAGTTCTCATCACAAGAAAAAGAATTCGTAATTATGTATGGTGACAGATGTTAACTAGACATACTGCAGCGATCATTTCATATTATATACAAATAGCAAATCATTATGTTGTACATCTAACATCTAAAATGTGTCATTTATATCTCAATTTTTTAATTAAAAAAATAAATGAATGCTAGGAACGTATGCATTTTCTAAAAAATATTTAAAAAGAGAGAGAGTCATTGGTAATCAGTGCTACTACCCCCAAAGAGCAACTCTACTGCTTCAAAAAGCCAAGAGATAATCAGACGCCCTCATTTGTCTCACTGGCCTACAATGGCTCTTTAATCATACGATGAAGAGAGAAACACAAAACTTCAGAGCACAATACAGAATCTTAGCTATACTTTGCTACTCAGGACTCAGAGTCTGAAAAACAACAGGGACAATATTCTCACTTAATCTAGCACCTGCTGCATGTTTCTTCTTTCTAGCGTCTAGATCTCCGAACAATTTGCATCTTCACTGCCAGCATGTCTACTGAAGCACTGAAGGGTCATGTTCAAGAGAAGGCCCTGCAGTCCACGGTCAGCTTCAAAACTTGGTTGCACAACTTCCTAGCTGTGTGACCTTAGACAAGTTACCCAAACTGCAACGTGCACACAAATAAGTATTCATCCCACCGGACAGAGGTATAAAGACTCACAAGACAATGTGTGCACTTAGCATAGGGCCAGGCCCTCGGTGAGTGTTCAATAAACAAGAGCTGCTGGCGAGGTTTCAGGTTTTCTGTTTGCTTGTTTGTTTGCTGAGGAAACTGACAGTGCCCCCAAGGTCTTACAGTGTATATGTGGTAGAGCTCGGACTAGACATCAGATCTGCCTGATAACAGAGGCCTGGCTCCTTGCATTGCACTCTGCTCCCCAGACCTGGGTCTCCTCAGGCTGCATATTATGGGCTCCAAGTTAACTCGTCCGAGTCCACTTCTTAAATGAACTCAATACTGATGTGTTCCCTATCTACATAAAAGGGCTGGAGCCATATATAAATGCATTCTTGGAAGGCATCTTGTGGAAGGACTGCTATAAAGAGAATGTTATGTCAATGCCCACTAGGATTACTAATGTCCAGAATCCAGACCACTCTGAAATGTGGCATTATCCGTGGAGATGAGTGGTTATCAACCCAGGACCAGAGAAGATTTCTGAAACATTTAAGACAGACATGCTTTTTCTGGGACACATCTGTCAGACTGGGCATTTAGATTATGGCAATTAATGACAGCTTGCACTATATAAGAATATAGATATAATTTTTACTTTATTTTTTTTTCCTGTAATGTGCGTTTAGGGTCCCTATTGAGCCTCATGAATGCCCTCTGGCAGATATTATTAAAACTATTTAGATCTCATCTTTTTTTTTTCCTTAAGTAATGCACCACCTAAATGTTCTTTCTTCATGCCTTAGCAAAAAATCTTATAAGTGTGATCTCACTTAAGTACATCAGACTTTTTATCTGTCTCTCTGCCTAGGGTTCGAGTTCCAAAATACAGAATTTTGCTTTGTATATATAGTTATGACTACAGGTTTATACAACCCTATTTCTGTTAAAAGATAAATGTCCGTTGAATTTAAGATTTGATTATTGACAGACAAACAGCAGTTAAAATTTATTGTTGTGGTTTTTGCTGGCATTCTTATAAAACTACTTATTTCTGTTAAAATTCTCTGTGGTTGCCTTGGAGATGTGATGCAGGTCAGAATTACTAACCTCTGCAAATACAATGAAAAAGGCATGTCATCCCCAAAAAGTCTCATGAAAACTATGGTCTCATAGTTTTTTTGTAAAAAAAAAAAAAAAAAAAAAAAAAGTGTCTCCCGGCAGGCTACCAACCGCAGAGTAAGGCTTTTTTCAGTATCACACACCCTGCCCCAACTTGACTGAAAAGCTCACTGACAGAAGTGGTTGGATCCTTGGTCTTGTTTCGGTAGTCTCCCCTGTGTCCTTCAAAGTACCATGAACTAGAATGAATCCATCCCCTCCCCCTCATGAGACACCTGGGTTTTCCCTAGGACATGGTTCAGTCTTTGGGACTCCACCTCTACTTAAAGCCCACTGAAGAAGAGCAGCTTATGGGTTCAAAGTTTCCCACCTGAAATTCCAATCAAGAAAACTGTGCCTCAAGAT
Source organism: Grampus griseus (assembly GCF_964374135.1). NCBI lineage: Eukaryota > Metazoa > Chordata > Mammalia > Artiodactyla > Delphinidae > Grampus > Grampus griseus. The sequence continues at coordinate 118,769,405 of NC_139019.1, read as the reverse complement.
GCCCACCACCATCTAAGAGAAAACTATTAAAATTACACTTCTGATATCCAGAAGGGGCAAATCCACAGAGACAGAAAGTACATTAGTGGTTGACTAGGGCTGGAGGGCGGGAGGATGGGGAAGGAGGAGTTGGGAGCAAATGGTGGGGAATGACTGCTTATGGGAACGGGATTTCTTTTGGGGGCAATGAAAATGTTCTAAGACTGACTGTGGTGATAGCTGTACCGCTCTGCGAATGTACTAAAAACCATTGAACTGGATGCTTTAAGTGACTGAACAGTATACTAAGGCAAATTATATCTCAATAAAGATATTCTAAAATGTGCATTCCTGCCCCACTCCTCCCACCTAAGACTATCAAAATAAGAGAACTCACTCTGTCTCAGAAAGAAGTCAAACTTAAAGGGGTATATCCCCAGCAGCAAGTCCATAAACCAACTCTGAAGGTGGAAAGAAACACAGTTCCTGAAAACCCACATCACCTCTCAAAACCAACAGCCTAATTCACTTTCAGTTCTGTGAAACCACATTTGGTTTGCCATCGAGTCCATGAGACAGCCAGACATGAAGTCCAGTGCATTCTGCAAGCTTTTCCTGCAAGGCAAAGAGAGGCAGCCAGCGCAGCCACTGGATGGCGGGGGGGGGGGGGGGGGGTAGAGGGGTTAATCTAGCAAGAAGATGGAAAATTTAAGCTATCAGAATGTTATTAGGAACAACAGAGATGTTGAGAGACTTTTTATTTTTTGTCTTTAACTTGTGGGGCTTTTTTGTCATAACCATGACTTTATACAAATAGGATTACCAGGCTTCTTCCCACCAGTGGTTAATATATACACAACTGTGTAAGTTACCAACAACTGGCATGAAGAAGGCATGGGCCTAACTCCTTGCATCCAAATCAAAAAACTGTTCATTTGGATGGACAATTCTGCTCTTAGTGACTCTTGCTCCAAGTCTCGACAACCCTGAATGCTGGAAGATCATAACAGCTATCATTAATTGAGCAATGCTATGCACCAGGCTTCAAGCTAAGTGCTTTCTTTACATGCACTGTTTCATTTTGTGCTCACAGCAACCCTAGGAGGTCAGAGTGGCTACTCCCATTTTACACAGGAGGAGCTCAGGCTTAGTGACTCACCCAGAGTCAATCAGTAGGTGATGGTGTCAAGAATGAAACACAGAAAATCCTAAAACTCTTAATTCTACAAGTCTGAACTTCATCGCCCGCCTCTATCATCTTTACAGAAAGAAAAAAGGACTAAAACACAAAGAATCCTCTTGACTGAGACACAGGTTAATCAGGTCGAGGAAAGAGTGCCCACAGAAAAGGCCTGGACAAATCAGCACAGAAAAAAGTGACTCGGAGTCACCACATCAAACAAGAACTTTCTCCAAAAGCAGGATTTTTTGAAATGTAGGTCCCAAATTATTTTATTGCTTATCTTCCATGTGTCCAGCCCAGAGGTTTGAACTCCAGGGAAAGACTTCAAGGAGTTCATTTGTTTATCAGATTATCAAGGGGAATCAAGAGACAACAGACCTACAGTTTTGCTTCAGAGTTAAGTGCACAGGCTCTGGAATCAGACAACTTAATTGCTGTGATGCCTTGGGCAGGTTACTAATCTCTCTGAGCTTCAGTTTCCTCCTTCATAAAGTGGAAGTAACAAGAATAATGATCTAGCTGAACTTCAGCAATCCCAGTTTTATTGTCTCAGATTAACACACAATGGAAACCTTAACCCAAAGATCTGTGAAAATTAATTACAAAATAAAACCATAAAATTTTAGAGCTGGAAAAGCCTATAAATCATCTAAACCAGTGTTACTTACACAGTTATGTATTTATTTTTACGTATGTATTTTTTAAAACGCTGGCTTTACATTTACAGCAGTGATAAAGATGATCCAAAGAAAATGAATACACAAACACTAATATAGTAATATACAATGCAAGAAGCACCTAATGACAACACAATGCCCGAAGTCTGGTAAATAGTAATCACCTGTACCCTTTTTAAGAGGTCACATGACCTGTTCAAGCAGTAGTAAGAATAGAAGAGTATAGTTAGAAATAGAGCTGGATATTAAGAGATTAGAACACCTAGTTCTCCCCCAAGTTACAGAGCTGGTCCATTCCACTAGCCAATTTGAGTAACTCTTTAATTTTATCACTGCATTGTTTCCTCCTACCCAAAGAATTCTTACATGCCCTCCCCACCCCCCAAAAGAACAGTAGCAGGCAAATAAACTGCCAGTCACACAAATGCATCCTCCTCAGACTCAAGGCTGAGATACAAAATGCAAGTCCAGATTCCAACAGGCTTGGTCCAGGGGGTCCATTCTGGGCAAGAGGGATGGGGCAGAATTAAGAGCTCAGCATCAGCAGGAACTCCAGCTCTGGCTCAGACCATGTGGAGGCTCAAAAACCACCCTGCCGTTAGAGCAGGGTGGCTCTGCGCTAGTGATTTCTCCAAGTCTGTTTTCTCATTTGTAAAATGAGTAACAGTACATGAGATAATTTGTGGCTGAAGCAGTGCCTGGCATGGAGTAAGTCTTTACAACCACAGGGGCAGCAGAACTGTCACTACTACTTCAGTGCCTGGGGCAATATCTAACACACAGAAAGCACTCTAAATGTTTGCTGAATAAAGCAGAGGCCCAATTAAAGCCAGCCTGAGAGTCACTCAAAATTAATGGGCCCGGGGCTTCCCTGGTGGCACAGTGGTTAAGAGTCCGCCTGCCAATGCAGGGGACACGGGTTCGTGCCCCGGTCCGGGAAGATCCCACATGCTGCGGAGCGGCTGGGCCCATGAGCCATGGCCGCTGAGCCTGCGCATCCGGAGCCCATGCTCCACAACAGGAGAGGCCCACGTACCGCAAAAAAAATTAAAAAAAAAAAATTTCATGGGCCCAACCTATAAGTGGGCCCCTAACTTACTCCAAACCAGGGTCACATATTCCCTGAACCAACGATGGTCCTGGTCATTGACAAAAGAAGAGTCTGTTCATATGCTTCAGGTCACAGCCTCCAGCAGAGACCCTGCCTCTGAGGAGCCTTATCACATCAAAGTTCCATGTTTATTTCACCCCAAAACACTGGCACTTGCTGCCCTGGGGCTCCACTGTCTCCCTCTTCATTTTTAGAAGCAACAGGCTCACAAAATGACACCTCAGGCACTTGACTTTACATCTCCTTTATAGAGGCTTGGGGACAATTCTCACAGCTAGGGCCCCACTCTGCCAATGCAAGCTTTCTTAGCTGAAAGATACCACCTATTAAGAAATCCATCACAGAGAAAGCAAAAGTCAAAGACAATTCCACTGTCTGCCTTTTTTCCTGATTCTCAAAACTAAAAGATGGACCAAACTATTTTTAAATGGGTAGACTGAAAAGGCACCCAAAAAAAGAACTCAACAATCCAAGGCACTCAACAATCCCTAGAGCACTCCTGTTTGGCCAGAAGGAGACATTCCCTGGCTCTGCAGAAGACAAGGCAAATCATACACAGAATGCAAAACTCATTTCTCCCCTGCCAAAGGGAAATTTGCAAAAATTGTTTTACAAAAGGTTTGAGGATCTATAAGGATGAGTTTAAACTTCTCCTTTCTGAGTGAGGACCGAGGACATTCCTTCTCAGACTTTTGAGTTTTCAAGGATATTGGGAGAGGTAAAAAGGGGAGCGAGGGAGCGGGAGAGGGAGAGGATATGTTCGTTCTATTTTTAAACCCTCGCCCACAGTTTAGAGTAAAGGAACACTCTGATTCTGTACTCCCACCCTTATCACCTTCTGCTAAACACAAGAATCAGAACCTGCACACGTACGTGACCCTGATTCTAGATCTGGGTGGTACAGGCTGCCAGTACTCCAGAGAATCTCGAGCTGACAGACCATCCCACCCACCCCTTCTCTGGGCAGCAGCTGTGCCTTTCGGAGAACCCGGCGGCCCTGAGCAGGCTGGCGCTGCGCCCAGGGAGCGAAGAAGGCACAACCCGCCTTTTTCCGAGGGGAGGCAGCGCCCCCTTGGCGGGGCCCACTCCATTCCCAAGGCTGGGCACCCAGGGGTGAGCAACTCTTCCCCAAGGGAGCGGGAGTCGTGGACGCGAAGGGGTTTCCCAGCAGGCTGCGGCGCACCAGGCACTCCAGTCCTACTCCCAGGACACCTGTGTGCCGCGCACACCCGCCGCGGCGCCCCAGAGCGCCACTCGCGCTCGGTCTCCTCCCAGCCACCCCGGAACGCAAACGGCCGGGCGACGGATCTTTTCCCTTACCGTCTTGTTGCTAGTTCGCCCATTTTACGTATCCTTCCCGCCCCACTACAAGCATCTACACCCGTCCCTCAGCGCCCGTGGGCAGAAAACCAGCCGGACACGCGACCCCCAGGGCTGAGCGCCTCCCGACGGCCCCTCCCGCCCCCGAACTCCGTCCCCGCCAGGCTCGGGGGCACTCACTCTTGAGCGCGCTGACGAGTGACTTCCCGTCCTTGATGAGCTCCTTGATGAATTTGTTGGTCTTGTCCAGCTCCGCTTCGTGTGACTTGAGCGTCTCTCGGAAGTGCGGGCTGTCGAGGCAGCAGTCGCTGAATTCGAGCGCGGGCAGCCCCATGGTGTCTGCGGCGCCCAGACGGGGGGCGCGCCTCCCCCGGGGCCCCGGCGGCCCGCAGCCCCGAGCACGCACGCGGCGGGACCCCGGCCGGCTCCCGCGACGGCCGCCGGCTCCACAGGTGTGGCGCCGGCTAGCCCTGCGCGCGGTGTCCGCGGGCGCGCACGACTTCCGAACCGAGCCGGGACTCGAACGAAGGGCGGCTGCTCCGGCGGCGTGCAACCTAGCGGCCGGGGAGCAGGAAGCGCAGAGACGGACCCGCAGCGGCGCCGGGAAGGGAACGAGAAGTCGAGCGAGTGCAGCCGCCTCCTCCCCGCCTCCTTCGCCTGTTCGCTCTCCAGCAGCCTCGAGCGCCCTCTCACAGCAGCCTGGGCCGCTCCGCCGGCGTTCGGACCGCACTAACGTGCTAGCAATGACCTAATCCCAGCCAAGCCAATCAGACGTCCGGGCCTCCCGGGTACGCCCGGCCCTTCCGCGGCTATAACCCAATCAGCGGTGTCCGGAGGCGGGGCCTGGTCCAGGGGGCGGGACCCACGCCACTGCCTAGGTCCGCAGCACAAGCTCCGCCCGCACCCGCCCGCGCGGTGTTGCAGACCCGGAGACCCGAAGGTGAGCGCTGCGGCATGCCCCGTACCTTGCCCGCCCGCAACCGAGATGGTGCGTCTGAAGGTCTGGGGAGCGGAAGAGCCTAGATATGCCGAACATGAAAAATCTGGGAATTTAGGGCTGCAGTCCCCCTCACACTTCAGGCAATCGAGCTTGCACTCAAAATGCAGCCTCCTGCCCCAGAGGAACCCCGAGCGCACCAAGCGACCACACCGCCCCTAGGAACAAGCTCCTTCTTCCAGTCGAGCAGAAAATATTTTCATCTTAAAATTACCAGCTCTTCTTGCCTGCAGTCTTCCCGCCCCCTACAGTCCGGCCCCTTCACGGCCACTCCTACTCAAAACCCGCCCACGGCTGCTCTCAGCCGAAGGATCTAACATCCTTACGAGAATTTCAGCCGCCTGTTGTTTCACTGCTGGGCACCTAACACAATTTTACATAATTACCTCCACTGCCTGTCGTCCTTTGCTGCATCGTGAGCTTCAAGAACACGAGCCAGTTTTCTTGTGCGCTGCCGCATCCCTAACACCTAGAACAGTGGCCGGCATCTAATAACATATTGAGCGCTTACCGTGTGCTATGGCGATTGATAAATATTTGTGGAATAAATGAATGGATCCTTTCCCCTCCTCCCCCACCCCACCCCCAATGCGTTGCCCTGTATCCCTTTGGTTCCACCACAAGTATCAATCCAGGCAGCTCACGCACTGCACTTGCCAGGCTGGATCCCACAGTGTCTAGTGCTGAACTGTGAACTCCTAGAAGATAGGGACTGTCTTGGAATAAAATATTTGTATGTCTAGGAACTAGCAGCCCTCCAGTTAGGTGGTTTTGTGTGGTGGGGGGGGGGGTTGTTGCTGTTGTTTTTCACATAGGTCTGCTATGTTTAGGCACTAGGCTAGATGCTAGAGATGCAAAGATGAATAACACAGAATAAACCTGACTGCTACTGGTTAGTGGGAGAGACAAGCGACAAGCAATAGCAATGCTGCATGGTAAGTTAGGATAGAAGGCCTGGGTGCTCAGGAACGTGGAGAAGGGATTGCTAACTCAGGGAGCCAGAGAAGGCATTGATGTCGAGGTACTGATTTATTAAATGCATAAATGAATGAATGTGATCTATTTGCCAGTTGCAGCTACAAATTCAGACTTGATAGCAGGCCCAAACAGCTATCAGATGGATAATTAAAACCCTGAAAATAGTTGTTCCTCACCTGCCAAGAATGAGAAAGATGTGGAATGGAAATCCCATGAAACTAAATCTGTTTAATGCAATATCTTGAGCACTTAAAAGTAGGTGTTCTGACTCTTAAACGATACATAACAAATCACACCAAAACTTAATGGATTAAAACAACTATGATCTCTTTATTTTCTCTCATAATCTCTGTGGGTCAGGAATTTGGGAGAGAGCTTGGCTGGGTGATTCTGGCTTGGGGTCTCACACATGTTTGCAGTCATATGGTAACAGGACCATCTCCCTCTCTTCGGTGGGCTCAGGACTTCACTGTGTGGTCTCTCAGTGTGGTCTAGTTGAGTTTCCTCACTGCATGGCAGCCTCAGCGCCCCAGTGTGAACGTTCCAGCTCACACGAGGAAAGCTGAATCACCTTTTATGACCTAGCCTTGGAAGACAAACACTCCTTCCACCTTCATTGGGTACAAGCAAGTCACAAGCCCAGATTTAAGGAGAGAGTAATTAGACTGTACCTCCAGATGGGGAAGTAACAAGAAAGGGAGATATTAATGCAGCCATCTCTGAAAAAAACCAATCTGCCACTGCGGGCCTAGCACAAGGCAAAGTATTCAATAAACGTTAAATGAATGAAACAAAATGAGGTCCACAATTATTTATTTTTATTCTATTGAGTAATATTGGGCAAATGTGCATAAACATATATGTATTAGTAAGAATAATGATAAATATTACCGATCATTTGTTAAGCTGTTTGTGCCAGACACTATGCTAAATTATGTACATGCATTTAGTCCCTACAAGGGAAGACTGGTACTAGGATAATCCCCATTTTTCAGATGAGAAATTGAGGCCCAGAGTTGTAACTTGAACCAGGTTACCTAGCTAAGAAGAGTGTGTGGCACATACACAAACATATACCTTAATGTGCCTGTTTACAAGTGTGTAACTTCTTCTGAATTTAATCCAGAATTTCCACAAAGACCTCCCACACTTTCTGCAATATTATCAGAAGAGAATCAGAATGTAGTAGTACCGAGTACAGAAACTGGCCCCTGGAAGGTGCAGCTGTCTCTCTCTCCCTAGAAAATAAGCTCCATGAGATAGAGATTCTGTGTTCACTATACAGCCCCAGCACCTAGGACAGCAAAGGGCACTTCAAAAATGCACAATGCCAATGGGAGGGGCACCTGTTTAATAAGGAAGAAACAATGAGTCATGTAACAACATAGGTTGTGGCCATGAATGCAAACAGAACAGAACACTTAAGGCCCAGAAATCACTGTCATATGAAATATAGAAACTATTTAGGCAACACGATTTGGCCAAATTTCTTGGATGAATATCTGAATTCCTTCAAATTAACCAGTTAGTTCAAATACTTCTAGTTTTGATATCAATGTATTTTAAATCCATATTATTTCTGCCTTCAATTGTCCAATTAACTTTTTTTTTTTTTTTTTGTCTGCATTGGGTCTTCATTGCTGTGCACGGGCTTTCTCTAGGTGTGGCGAGCAGGGGCTACTCTTCGTTGCAATGCACAGGCTTCTCATTGTGGTCGCTTCTCTTGTTGCAGAGCATGGGCTGTAGGTGCGCAGGCTTCAGTAGTTGTGGGTCACAGGCTCTAGAGCACAGGCTCAGTAGTTGTGGCGCACAGGCTTAGTTGCTCCACGGCATGTGGGATCTTCCCGGACCAGGGCTCGAACCTGTGTCCCCTGCATTGGCAGGTGGATTCTTAACCACTGCGCCACCAGGGAAGTCCCTCCAATTAACTTTATATCTACCATACAATTACCTCCCATTTGTAGAAAACAGGAAAGCACTCTCACATATGTTATCTCCAAGCCCACACAATCAGAGGTGGGCAAGGGTCACTGGCTCATGATTCCTGAACACAAGCTAGAGAATGGAGCTGGTCTTTGATGGAAGTTCATCAGTCCTCACGTAACTGAGGACCAGGGATAGTGTAGCTGCAGGGCAGCTTCTGGCAGTTTAGGTGGTGACATCAGTATAAGGTCTCTCTCTCCATCACTCCAGCTGACCATCCTCTGTGATGTCTTCATTTTCAGTGACTCTTTCTGCTTCTCCAAACTTACATCAAGCACTATTAGCAGTAAGAGAGTTTTCTTTCCAAGAAGTCTAGCAGAAATTACAAGACTGAAACCAGAGGTGAAACAGCCCCACTCCTAACACATAAAGCGTTGGGAGGAGTTGTTCCCGCAAAGGACAAGCAAAGAGCTGTTAACAGGAGAAGAGAGAATTAATTGCTGCTGAATAGGCAGAAGCAATAATATGCAGTACACCTGACCGGTCCCCCAATCCCCCTCCAAATGAGTGTTCCTTCTGCTACATTCTCCTGGTTTTGTAGTTCTAGTTAGCATTTATTCAGCCTTTTGTATAGTTGATACCATGTCTCTCTACACATGACTTCACCTTTGTGTTCTTACTGGATAAGACATCAATTTTCCTATTTTAAAATACTGATTTGGGGGTAATGGAAAATCTATATCTTGACTGTGGTACATAGGCATCAACATTTGTCAAAATTCATGGCTGCATTTTATTGTATATAAACTGCACCTCACCTCAATAAGGTTGGTTTTAAAAAATGATGGTGGTGGTGATGTTAACGATATTTATTAAGCTTTTGCTGTGTAGTAGGATTCATGCTAAGCACTTTATTGTATTTCCTCACTTAACCTTTAGTAGAATCCTGGGAAGTAGGTACTGATACCCTTCATATTGGGTGGGCCATAAAGTGCCTTTGGTTTTTTAAGTAAAAATAAAAGACACATTTTTCATTTTCACCAAGAACTTTATTGAACAACGTATTCACTGTTTTGTTCCACTGCCTTCTGCCATTTTTCAGGCAACTTCATAATTCCATCTTCCCAAAATTTTTTATCGTTTTGAGCAAAGAACTGTTCCAGGTACCTTTTACAGTCTTCCAGGGAATTGAAATTTTTTCCATTAAGAGAATTTTGTAAAGATCGAAATAACTGGAAATCCGAAGGTGGAATGTCCAGTGAACATGACGGATGAATCAGAACTTCCCAGCCAAGTCTGTAACAGTTTTTGCCTGGTCACCAAAGAAACATGCGGTCTTGCGTTATCCTGATGGAAGATTATGCATTTTGTGTTGACTAATTCTGGACGCTTTTCATCGAGTGCTGCTTTCAGTTGGTCTAATTGGGAGCCGTACTTGTTGGAATTAACGTTTGGTTTTCCAGAAAGAGCTCATAATAGAGGACTCCCTTCTAATCCCACCATATACACAACATCACCTTCTTTGGATGAAGACCGGCCTTTGGTGTGGTTGGTGGTGGTTCATTTCGCTTGCCCCACGATCTCTTCCATTCCACACTGTTGTACAGTATCCAGTTTTCATCACCCGTCACAATTTACTTTAAATACGGAACGTTTTCATTATGTTTCAGTAGAGAATCGCATGTGGAAGTATGGTCAAGAAGGTTTTCTTTCACTTAACTTACGTGGAACCCAAACATCAAAGCGATTCACGTAACCAAGCTGGTGCAGATGATTTTCAAAGCTTGATCTGGATATTTTGAGTATGTTGGCTATCTCTCGCATGGTACAACGTTGATTGTTCTCAATTATTGTTTCGATTTGATCGCTATCAACTTCAACTGGTCAACCCAACCATGGAGCATCACCCAGCAAGAAATCTCCAGCACGAGACTGTGCAAACCACTTTTGACACGTTCGATCAGTCACAGCACCTTCTCCATGCGCTGCACAAATCTTTTTGTGTGTTTCATTTGCATTTTTACCTTTCTTGAAATAATAAAGCATAATATGCTGAAATGCTGGTTTTTTCTTCCATCTTCAATATTAAAATGGCTACACAAAAATTCACCAATTTTGTTAAGTCTATTTTTAAATGCACGCTGATATGACAGCTGTCACATACAATCTAACAAAATTGTTTCAAATGAAGTTAAAGACAACTAAGTGCTACCAGAGCCATCTTACGGAAAAAAACGAAAGAAATTTTTGGCCCACCCAATAGATAAGGCAGCTAAGGCTTCGAGACGTAAGATGCCTAAGGTCACATAGTTAGTGGTGGAACTAGGCTTATTACTCAAATCTATCTGCCTTCAGTAACTATCTCCATACAAGGTGTCTATCAGAAAGACATTTTACACATGTTAAAAAATTAATAATAATAGCCAAATACCTAAAAATGGAATAAAATCACACATGAATGAGAGAGGAGGAGAATTCTATGTGTTTTTCCAGGACCTTTTGCTAGTATGTCCCCAATACATCAATCATTATACTAGCCTCTAATTTGTTTTGGCTTTAAATCCCAGGCCCTACAATTCGAGTAGTAGCAACTGACTGAAGCAGACATGAAATTCTCATTTTCCTCCAAAGAAGAAAGAGTAATCTATCCTTATAAAACCACTGGCTTGCAGTTCTTTAAGGGAGGTAACAGCACTTAATTAACATTCTTTGGCTCAAGATATCAATGAAACTCATATTACTTCTACTACACAAATCTGTTTTATATGTTAGCAATTTTTTTTTTTTTTTTGCGGTACTCGGGCCTCTCACTGTTGTGGCCTCTCCCGTTGCGGAGCACACGCTCCGGACGCGCAGGCTCAGTGGCCATGGCTCACGGGCCCAGCCGCTCCACGGCATGTGGGATCTTCCCGGACGGGGGCACAAACCCATGTCCCCTGCATCGGCAGGCGGACTCTCAACCACTGCGCCACCAGGGAAGTCCTCCATTTTTTAATAATTTATTTATTCTATGCCTGCTGCTTTTCTACCCAATGTCCACTCTCCCATCTTCTTTACTCATTTACTGAGGAAGTACTTATATAACATTTACTATGTTCCAGATACTCTTCTAAACACTTTATAAAACTTAATCTCATAACAACACTCTTATTATCTTATCTCCATTTTATAGGGGAGGAAAATGAAAATGAATCACCTATGGTCACATAACCACTGAGCAAAAGAGCTGAGATTCTAACTGGTAGTGTACCTCCAGACTTAGCCTATGTTACTAGCAGAACCTTAAGTGCCCAGCTACAGATTCCTCTGGCTTTCACACAGCTGCTCGTGGGCATGGGCCACTTTACTGGCCATTGAGATATGATTGGAAATCTACTGGGTAGGGTTTTTTTTTTTCATAAGGAGACAACTAACACATGCCTTTTGCCCACCTTCCTTCCCTCTTCTTTTTGCCTAGAATGTGGGTACAATGCATGGAGGAACGGCAGCCATCTGGCAATCATGAGAAAGAATGCCACATGCTAAGGACTGATGGAGGAAGACAGTGGGAGCCAGATGCCTTGGTGACATCCGTGAGCCACAAAGCTTATCCCCAAAGTGCCTACCTCTCAACTACTCATCACATGAAGGGGAAAAAACATAACCTCTTTAAGCTCCATTAATGGAGTTTGCTGCTACTCAAAGCCAAACAAACTTTAACTGATAAAATGCACTAATCACAAAACCTACTGTTTTACCTCCTGAAATTTGGTCATCTGCATTAATACGTGGTTCTTAGGTCGTTTCCAAAATGGAAAATTATTAGTTTTAAGGATGTTTTCTTTTTTTTTCTTTTCTATTATGCTTTATTACAGAATATTGAATATAGTTCCCTTTGTTATACATTAGGACCTTATTGTTTATCTATTTTATATAAGTAGTTTGTATCCGCTAATCCCAAACTCCCCATTTATTGCCCCCTCACCCCCTTTCCCCTTTGGTAACTGTTAGTTTGTTTTCTATGTCTGTGAGTCTGTTTCTGTTTCGTAAATAAGTTCATTTGTGTCATACTTCAGATTCCACATATAAGTGATATCATATGGTATTTGTCTTTCTCTTTCTGACTTACTTCACTTAGTATGATAAAGTCTAGGTCCCTCCATGTTGCTGCAAATGGCATTATTTTATTCTTTTTTATGGCTGAGTAGTATTTCATTATGTATATATGCAACATCTTCTTTACCCATTCACCTGTCAATAGACATTTAAATTGTTTCCATGTCTTGGCTATTGTTAATAGTGCTGCTATGAACACTGGGGTCCATGTATCTTTTCGAATTGGAGTTTTCCCTGGATATATGCCCTGGACTGGGATTGCTGGATCATCTGGCAACTCTACTTTTAGTTTTTTAAGGAACCTCCATATTGTTTTTCATAGTGGCTGCACCAATTTATAAATATTTCCACCAACAGTGTAGGAGGGTTCCCTTTTCTCTATACCCTCTCCAGCATTTTTTATTTGTAGACTTTTTAATGATGGCCATTCTGACCACTGTGAGGTGGTACCTCATTGTAGTTCTGTTTGCATTTCGCTAATAATTAGCAATGTTGAGCATCTTTTCATGTGCCTGTTGGCCATCTGTATGTCTTCTTTGGAGAAATGCCTATTTAGGTCTCCTGCCCTTTTTTTTTTTTTTTTTTTTTGTGGTATGCGGGCCTCTCACTGCTGCGGCCAATCCCGTTGTGGAGCACAGGCTCCGGACGCGCAGGCCCAGCGGCCATGGCTCACAGGCCCAGCCGCCCCACGGCATGTGGGATCCTCCCGGACCGGGGCACGAACCTGTGTCCCCTGCATCAGCGGGCGGACTCTCAACCACTGTGCCACCAGGGAAGCCCTCCTGCCCATTTTTTGATTCAGTTGTGGTGGTGGTGGTGGTTATTGAGTTGTGTGAGCTGTTTGTATATTTTGGGAATTAAGCCCTTGTCCGTTGCATTGTTTGCAAATATTTTCTCCCAGTCCATAGGTTGTCTTTTCATTTTGTCTATGGTTTCCTTTGCTGTGCAAAAGCTTGTAAGTTTGATTAGATTTCACTTGTTTATTTTGCTTTTATTTCTACTGCCTTGAGAGACTGACTTAAGAAAACACTGGTACAATTTACATGAGGGAATGTTTTGCCTATGTTCTCTTCTAGGAGTTTTATGGTGTCATATATTTAAGTCTTTAAGCCACTTTGAGTTTATTTTTGTGTATGGTATGAGGATATGTTCTAATTTCACTGATTTACATGCGGCTGTCCAGCTTTCCCAACACCACTTGCTGAAGAGACTGTGTTTTTCCCATTGTATATCCTTGCCTCCTTTGTTGAAGGTTAATTGACCGTAGGTGTGTGGGTTTATTTCTGTGCTCTCTATTCTGTTCCATTGATCCATATGTCTGTTTTTGTGCCAATACCAAACTGTTTTGATTACTGTAGCTTTGTAGTATTGTCTGAAGTCTGGGAGCGTGATGCTCCAGCTTTGTTCTTTTTCCTCAGGATTGCTTTGGCCATTCTGGGCCTTTTATGGTTCCATATAAATTTTAAGATTCTTTGTTCTAGTTCTGTAAAAAAATGTCATGAGTAATTTGATAGGGATCACATTAAATCTGTAGATTGCTTTGGGTAATATGACCATGACCATTTTAACAATGTTAGTTCTTCTAATCCAAGAGCATGGGGTATCTTTCCATTTCTTTGAATCATCTTCAGCATCCTTTATCAGTGTTTTACAGTTCTCAGAATATAAGTCTTTCACCTCCTTGGTCAAGTTTATAAGAAAGTTTTCTTAAACATTTAGAGTAAAGACAATATCTGATTTACAGGGCAGGAATGTGTATTAAATGAGGAAAGATATTTAAGAAAAACAATAAACCATTAATAAACATAAACTTTTTCAAAAGCTGAGATGAAACCACAGAATTGTCAGAAGACAATTTCAATACAGCCTCAGGGTCACTTGGATCAATAAAAGTAACTGGCCTATTTCTTACCATTGTTGCTGCTGAAATGACCAAATGAATCAGCTTACTTATGCAAAATAACCTAAACTAAAGTAGGCCCGTACACCTTGCTCTCTTTCTTGCCTCTGGATCTTCTCATACATGTGCATACTTTAAATTCACATTAGCATATTAGAGGTCCTGAGAAGTCCTGCAGTAAATAATCCTGTGAGATTTTGCTTAACCCAGTATTTCTCATATTTCTTGGAACATAGAATCCTGTTTTTCCTCCAGTGTTACATTCCACATAGTGCTCTAGGAAACACATTCAGGAAATGAACAATATCACAGACAACAGGAATAGGGACATAAGGAGAAAGGGTTAATTGTTAATCTTTTGGTTGCCATTTCAGTGGTTGCAAAATAGAAATTTTGTCATGGGGAATTAATAAACTTTCTAAAGCAACTAGAAAACTATCATATCCAACTTCAAATACTTATTAATGGATGAACTTTTCTTCCATGGGAATTCATATTCTGTTAGATGGCTCTGGTTTTGAGGTGATGCTGTGGTTTTTAGTGAGTGCCTGGGTCTACTGAAGGTGGCACTGTTGGGGGCAGAGGAGGGCAATATTTCAAAAGAGAAATTATTCCATCACTTTCTTCTAGGGAGAAGCCAGTATGAAAAATCAATACTAAAATGGGTTACCTTCATCTAAACACTAGGCAAAGAGGATATAATATCTGCTGTATCTACAACAGTGGGTGATGGCAGATTTCTTTATTTTTTTTTTAATTTATTTTATTATTTATTTATTTAGCTGTGTCGGGTCTTAGTTGCAGCACATGGGATCTTCATTGCGGCACTTGGGATCTTTCGTTGCATTGCACGGGCTCTTCATTGCAGCGCGCAGGCTTCTCTAGTTGCGTTGCACAGGCTCTCTAGTTGTGTTGCGCAGGTTCCAGAGCGTGCGGGCTCAGTAGTTGCAATCTGTGGGCTTAGTTGCCCTGCAGCATGTGGGATCTTAGTTCCCCAACCAGGGATTGAACCCGCATCCCCTGCATTGGAAGGCAGATTCTTTTTTTTTTTTTGCTGTACGTGGGCCTCTCACTGTTGTGGCCTCTCCCATTGTGGAGCACAGGCTCCGTTTGCGCAGGCTCTGCGGCCATGGCTCACGGGCCCAGCCGCTCCATGGCATGTGGGATCTTCCTGGACCGGGGCACGAACCCGTGTCCCCTGCATCGGCAGGCGGACTCTCAACCACTGCGCCACCAGGGAAGCCCGGATGGCGGATTCTTAACCACTGGACCACCAAGGAAGTCCCAGACTTCTTTTATTTTCTTCCCTACTTCCCTTTGTAGTTCTTTTCCAGAATTCACCATCGTTATATTTTTATTACCCAAAACTCATCTATTAAAAAATTTTATTACAAAACTCATGGCTGTAATACTCTCAAACTAAAATACTAAAATTTTCCAACTTAGAAACTAGACATATTTTAAAGCTTGCGTTGTCTAAAAAGTAACAGTGTGAATTATCCCTATGCTTCCCAAAGCTGGTCTGATGACCTGGGCCTGCCCAGAAAGAAGTATTCTTCTTTCAATGCAGGGGGCCTGGGTTCGATCCGTTTCAGGAACTAGGCCCCACACGCATGCAAAAACAAAACAAAAACAACCAGTGACTGTGTAATGAGTTTTTTATGATGCTACATGTATTCCACTTAAATGAGTGCTTTTTGAGATATGTCCTTCTTACATATTTGGTACTGGTATACTCATTTTTTGGTATTAACATACTCCTTTTTTTTTTTTAAGATGATGAGTGAAGATAGTAGCTGTAGTCTTTTTAAATATCCTTCGGCAAATTAAAACTTGGAAGTCCTCTGTCCCTCCAACTTTGTTTATTGTTTGTTTTATCTTTTATTTGATGGTTAAGAAAAAGTGCCTTGGGCCAAGGGAACCTGTGTGTCTTGTTGGCTGCTGTGTTCCCTGTGACCTGCACAGAGCCTAGCAATAGTAGACTATCAACACAGTTTGACAGATGTTAAAAGTTTGAGGCACATTAAAATCTTCAAGAGTTTATTTGAGCAAACATCAATTAGAATTGGGCAGCATGAAACTGGGAGTGGTTAAGAGTACTCCACCCACAGGAGCTAGGAGAGAGGACTCGGAAGCAAAGCAAAGAAACTATTTGATTGGCTATAGCTTAAGTGGTTGCCTTATTTGGGAAAGCCTCATTGGCTGTTTGTGATTGGTTGTTCTTAAGTTTCATTTTCTCAGATTCCAGTACACTGACTGGCTTGGTTTAGGTTTTGGTTGCATAGGCCACCAAGGCATTAGAGCCACCTCAGTTTGATGGTCTCCTTGGCCTCCTTGTTTAATTTCTTTAACACAGACTAACCAGAGGTTGGCAGACTTTTCGATAAAGGGCCCCACAGGGTCTGTTGCACCTACCTGACTCTGCCGTTGTGACAGGAAACCAGCCACAGACTACATCAATGAAGGAGTTTGGTGGTGGTGTCCCAAAGAGCTTTACTTATGGACAGTGAAATTTGAATTTCACATGATTTCCATGTGTCACAAAATATTCTTCTTTTTATTATTTTTCCCATTTAAAGATGTAATACCTATTCTTACTTTGTAGACCATACAGAAACAAGCAGTGGGCTAGATTTGGCCCACAGACCATAGGATACTTGACCCCTGGGTTAACCAAATGAAAGAATGAGTGACCAAACACAGAGTAAGGCTAGAAATTCCAGAGGTGTAGGTCCCAATCCTTCCTTGGCACTGAGTAACCGTGACCAAATTAAAGCACAGGAATAACTTGTTTTCCCAGCTCTAAGTTAGCGAACGCAATTCAAATCTATTTCTTAGAGCTATTGTTACTGATAAGTATTATAAATGACAGTGGGGAAACATTTTGCAACTAAGAAGGATCAAATAATATATCCATGAATATAAAAGAGAAAATATTGACAGTAGATAGACCTACTAAATTGATTTAAAAGATTTAATTTCCTACTGTTTTCAATTTTAAAAAATGATGAAAGCAGGAGTCCCACTGAACGCCTATGAATTATCTTTGAACTGAACTATTTATGGAATCACAGAACTGTGAAGCTTCAGAATAAAAAGAGGGACTTCCCTGGAGGTAGAGTGGGTAAGACTTCGTGCTTTCAATGCAGGGGGCCTGGGTTCGATCCGTTTCAGGAACTAGACCCCACACGCATGCTGCAACTAAGAGTTCGCATGCTGCAACTAAGAGTCTGCATGCCACAACTAAGAAGTCCGCATGCCGCAACTAAGAGTCCACATGAAGTCCTCATGCTGCAATTTAAAAAAAAAAAAAAAGATCCTGCATGCCGCAACTAAGACCTGGCACATCCAAAAATAAATAAATAAATAATAATTAAAAAAAGAACAGAAAGAGATTATGGGAAACATCCAGTGCAATCACATTGTTTTAAAGGCAAGGAAACTGAATACTAGGGAACATACTTCCCCAAGGTCACTAATTTAGAGAATGAAAATCGTCTAATAAGAAAAGATACCTTCTGAAGCCTGAATCAGAAATAAAAAATCAGAAATTTCATTCTTATGATGAAAGGAACACAGGGTTTCCATTCCTAGATTTAAACACTGGATTTGACACATGGTTTTGAATCTCAGTTACTTAACTGAGTCTCAATGTCTTCATCTTCAAAACAGGAATGATAATTAATATCTCATAGAATTATAGTTAAGAACAAGTAAAATAATATACACAGTACACTGTCAGGCACACAATAAATGCTCAATAAATTGTAACTTGAATTTCTATTATATGAACTTTTAAAATCTCACAATTTACCATACCTGCTTAAAAAATATAGTAAATTTGTGGTTTTTAAACTGAGCTAAGAAATAAGACCTAAATATTTGATGCTCTACCAAAAATATTTTTATCTTTATTAGTTGAAATACTTCCTTGAATTTCTGTTTATAGCATTCCTGAAAGACAACGTAAGGCTGTTTTCAAACTTGAAATCACCAACATACTTTCACTTTAGGAAGGGATTTGCTTGACACCACTTAAAACAAGTTTGTCACTGAAATACCCCAAAGATTATTCAACTACAGAGAAATCCTAGCACCTCTAAACTTGTATTTTTGTTTCCTACCTGACAAAATTTTGTGAAGATAAGGAATGTAGTACTTAAAACCTAGTTAAGAATGTCCTCAAAAAAAAAAAGAATATCCTCAAATCATCTTTTTCAAAAGAATGCCGAAAGCAAACTCTTGAACGTTAGACAGACATGGGTTTTAACCAGAGCCCTGCCACTTGCTAGCCCTGTGACCTTGGAGTTAATCCATCTAAGCCTCGAGATTTTTCAGTGTAAGATGGGGATAGTAACAGTACCCACCTCACAGGAATTTTGTGAAGATTAAATGATAGGATGCATATAAAAAGCTTACTTAGACCAGTGTCTGCACTGCAGTAAGTGTTCCCAAAAAAATGTTAGCTAAGTTAAATGGTAACTAACCACTTTGTTGGAAGATGAACTTTGATGAGTGCCCTTTTAATAAGCTTTTGTTTCCTCTGGCAGATGTTAGGTGAAATTGTAAAAGATTGATTTTTCAGCATAATCCCATAAATTGTGAAGGGCGGGTGCTCAAGTTAAGGTGGAACCAGAGGTAGGTTTCCGCCCTTGTTCTATAAGAGCCCCAGGTTCATTTCAGGACCTAAAAGAAAATGATTTGCTGGTTACTTTGGAGACATCAGGATCTTAGTTTTCAGAGAAGCTTCCCTGCCCTCCTACTGGAAACTAGTCCCCAGTCTTAGTCTTCACTGTTATTCTAAATCTTAGACCCCTGATTGTTTTCTTCAGTGTAGACATAACAATTTGAAGTTATTCTGTTTATTTGTTGACCCCCTACACACATTGTCTCCCTCTCCCCCACTCCTCCCCACTCTGCTAGAATGTAAGCTCCCTGTTGGCAAAGTGGTGCTGGGACTATGTGGTTCATGGCTGTAACCTCAGGGCCTAGGACAGTGTCTGCGTGTTGTAAATTCCCAGTAACTATCTAGTGAATGAATGAACGAATGAATAAATGAATGATTTTATGAATGGGCAGCCCTGGCAGGTGCTCAGTGCTTCAGGCTTTCCTTAGAAGTGTAGAAATGAAGGTGAACTGATCTTGTAGTGGCCACAAGAGGAAAAGAGAACTAGTAAAATTCACGACCACCCAGACCCAGTAATGAAGTCTGGGACCACATGGACTCAGAATTTCTAGGGGGAGGGAACAAAGGAAATATATGGTAGCTGGGCGACCCCAGGACAAAAAAATTATACACACACACACGCATGTGTGCATGCATACAGAAATACACTATCCAGTGAGACTTGGGGTAAATTAGAACTTGGTAGGTTGTTTCTTATTTCAGGCACAATAATCTTTCTTTCCTTGGCCTCTGGGTCACCACCCACTCACTGCCTCTTGGGTCTCCTTTCTCACTGGTCCCTCCTCCCTGGTTTCCTTTGCTGATTCCTCCTCATTTTCCCAACTTCTGAACACTGGATCATTCCAGGTTGTTCCTCAAACCTCCACTCCATACACACCTCCTAGATGACCCCAACCTGCCTCATGGCTGCAAATACCATGTGCACACTAACAACCTCCAAATATCTATCCTCACCTCGACCTCTCCTCTGAACTCCAGACAGGTACACATAACTTGAATGCTCAATACTCTCCTTGTATTATATATCTAAATAGACATCTCAAACTTAAAAAGAGACCAGAACTGAACTCTTGATTTTCTCCCCAAACCTGCTCTTCCCAATGGCAGATCCATCCTTGCAGTTGTTCAAGCCAAAACCCTTAGAGCTGTCCTTTTCTTCCCTCTCTACAATCCACGTCTAATCACTGGCAAATTCTCTTGACTGAGTCTCCAATATACACCTATAATCTGACTACTTTTCTACCTCCTGGCTACCACGCTGGTCCAAGCCACCATCCTCTTTTGCCTAGATTATTACGGCAGCCTCCAAACTAGTCTCTCTACTTCTGCCCGTGCTGCCTGTAGTTAAGTCTCCTCCAAGCAGCCAGAGTGATCCTTTCAGAACATTAAATTGCATCAATGATCTCCTCTGAGCAAAACCCTCCAATGGTTTTCCATCTTTCCAAAGTAAAGGAAAAGCATGATCTGACCCAGGATACCTCTTCTCATCTCATTTCCATCTTTTCCCCCAACTCGCTCTGCTCCAACTGGTTGACCATCCATATGGATTTCAAATTAATTTAGAAAATATTAGTCTGAAAATTTGGGAAAAGGCTTAAAAGATCTGACTATAAGTAAATAAACTGTTTATGCTGGAGAAATGCCTGATTTTTTTTTATTAGTCATTCTCTGATCCCAAGGCATCAGATCAGCATAAATATTTTAGGGCCTTTAACACTTGCCTGGAGTTAATCTTTTGGGCCAGAAAATGCAAATTAGATTACCTCCAAGTTTCCGCTGATAACCCTTGACGATCTTGATCTTGGTCTTGAATAACATACCCTTTAGCTTTTAGTATTTTAGGGGGTGCCTTTTTCACACTATAAAAGTACCAAGGCTAAAACACCTGCTCTACTTAAGAGGAAACACAGACTTTCAACAGACGTTTATTGAAATCCTACTGTGTTTCAGGTACGGGCTAGGCATTGGGGAATCAAGGACGAACAAGACATGCCCATGTCTTCAAGGAACTCACAAGGGAATCCAGGTGGCAGCAACAGGACCTGATCTTAATAGTGCAATGACAGAGGGATGCCCAGTGTGCTATGAAAGCCGACCAGAGGACACCCAGCTCAGCCTGAAGAGGACTGACAAGGCCTCCTAGAGGACACGGCACCTCAGCTGAAGCTTAAATTATGTGCAGAAATGGGGGTATAGGGTAGGTCATATTCCAAACAGGAAGTACAGCACGAGCAAAGCCATGAATCTGTGTGCTGTGTGTAGGAAACCACAAACGTTTGAGGCAAACCACTCTTAAGGTGAGACTGGAAAGGAAGACAGAGAGCAGGACGCAGGGAACTTTATTTAGCATTTTAAGGAGTATGATCTTTGTTCATAGGCAACAGAGAGCCACTGAAGCAGGAGAGTGTGACTGCTGCACGAACACGCTTAGAGGCAGGCAGACCAGTAGGGAGGCTATGGCAACGTCCAGGTAGAAGGTGCTGCAGGTCTGAATTAGGGCAGGAGCTGGGGAGATGGGGGAGAAGGAGACAGACTTAAGAAATATTGAGTTAAAATTAGTGGAACTTGATGTGAAGGAGACAAGAAGGAGGAGGTAAGGATAACACTGAGGTTTCTATCCTCGAGGGTATTACCAAGTACAAGTAGGAATAGGATCAGGCAGGAAGATGATTTCACTGTTAGGTATGTTGAACTTGAAACATTAAGGGAAAAGCATTCATTCATTTATCCATTCATTCAAGAACTATTTATAAATTACCTACCTTGTGACTGTCCAAGTGTGAATCTGAAGGGAGAGGGGTCTGGACTTCAGAGAGTTGGGTGTCATTAGCACATGGGATGAGTTAACCTTCAAGGACGGCTGGCACAGTCCCTGGCACAAAGGACGCTCTCCTTGGGTACCTGTTGAAAAGAATGAATGAAGAGCTATCCCTGTGAGAGTTTGTAAGAAGAGAAGAGCTGGGGATCAACGATGAAGCTCTAGAAAACATCAATGGTTCAGGGTTGGGCAAAGGACACAGAAATGGAGTAGTCAGAAATGTGGAGGACTGGAAGGGTGTGGTGTCATGGAAACAAAGTGAGGTACACATAGGACCCAAGTACACACACTTTATCAGGTATCAGAAAGGTTTCATGAATTATTTCTAAGTTGAAGGTGAAATAGGTCTCTAGAAAAATCTGGATAAAAATGAGCATTTCTTTTTTTCTAGAGTTTTGGAAGCTTGGAAGCTTGAAATCTAAGGGCTACTGGGCAATAGTTGAATTTCTAGTTACCAAATTTCATTACCAAGTTTGTGCTATTCTGTGCTTTTGCTTTAAATCACTTTGGATCACTGGTTTTTTTTCCATTTATGATGATTAGTTTCTGTTCTTGGTGTTCACTCCCTAATGCTGATTTAAACCAGAGGCTATAACTGTCAGTATGAGAACAGCTGAATGTCTAAGACCTGACAACAGCATTCAGTTAGTATTATTTTCATGTGCTGGTGATAAAGATGGTGGCTTCTGGTGAATGCTATGTGAGTGTGGTGATTACTGGTAGTAGACATCTGATCATCCGGTTTTTTATTGTTTGCATTTTGTTTTGTTTTTTGCCTACCCAGCATCTATACCCATTTTTATGGTAATGGCACTTGAGTTTTTCCTGGGGAACCACTGTCTTCCCCATTTCTAGTCCAGGTCATTTGGGTGGAGCTGACTGCACTGGGCTTCAAGGAGAGGGCATGTGACCCAGCGTTGGTCAATAAAACACTGCAACCCCCTGGGTTCAGTGACTGGCTAAAGAATGGGTACGTGACCCATCAGGCAATGAAGTAGTATTCTTGGACTTGCTAGAGAGACCAGGCCAAAGATATTCTTTACTGAACTTAAAGCTGGATGAGTATACACCAGGAGCTAATGTGAACCACTTCATCACGGGGAGAGCCTGTCCGAGAATGAAGCTAATACAGAGGAGAGAACTGCTGAGAGATAAAGAAAGAGAGAGAGACTAAGTACTAAAGGCATTCTTGGAAAGCCCAGATCTGGCCACACCTGAAGCTACACTTCTCAATTACGTGAACTAAAAATTTCCCTTTTTAAACTTTGGCAACATTTTGTTAGCTTTTCTACCACTTGCAACCAAAAAGTCCACATGAGAGACACAATACCACCTCTCTTGTTTCTGCTTCACCCACCAACTGGGAATCAACTGTCTAAAGTCAAAGTCACTTCCTTCGGCCAGCCATCCTGTGAATGCAATCCACACTACACTCGGCATTTTCAGGTCAGCCTCTCGTCACCTCCTGCATCAGCCTCCCTCTCCATCGCTACTTTGTGTCCCAGAGCTCTGTTCATCACCTGAACTCACTGAACTTACAAAGCCCTAAGTTCTAAGATCCACTGCTGTGGCCCTCACTGCTTCCCACGGACTCTTCCTGTTTATTGTATTCACCTACAGCAGGCTCTTTCTACCCTGCCAATTGTTTGTTTTAATAAGTAGAGGCAGGACTGGATGGAAGCCACTTCTGTGCCCAGGCTTGGAAAGCCCACTGCCAAATGGTTGGGTTCTGGCCACCACCCAACACCACTCGGTACACTCTGTTTGAGCTCAAGTCTTCTTGTCCCAAATGTCGTACCTGCTGCTTTTTTTCCCTCTCTCCTGATGACAAGTTTAGCCTGATGTGATTCCCACCTCTGTCATCTCTACCGTTGCCGTGACACCCAGGACCTTTGCCATTTTCCCTCAGGAATCTTGGGAATTTCTGGGAAATCAGACCTTAGTGGTCTAGAAGAATCTAGCTTCCAAACACCATTTCACAACTACCAAGATGACACTCTCTCTCCTCAGATAAGGTTGTATCCCCTTTTCCTGCCTCCATACAGGCAAGGTACCTGTTTGGAGACATCCGCCAAGAATGGAAAATAACTTTCTTCAGAATTATATGAGGATAAGAATTTTTCCTTTGGCTTTTTCCTGAAATAACAGGGAAATAACAAAGGGACCAATGCTTCTCTGAGTGCAGATGACAAGGTGATCTCCTTCTTCTGCTTTAATTATCTTTCTCTCATTAAATAAGTATAAATTCAGTAGTCTTCCACGTTCTTGTCAAGCCCCAGAGCACTGTGTTGTAACCATTCAACTCAAATTCAACAAATATTTAATTGAGCATCTATTACATGCCAGGCACTGTGCTAGGTAAGGGGTGTACAGAAGAGAACAGGACAGGCAAGAGGCCTGCTTCTAGGTCCTACTCCAGTGAAGGTTAAAGAGAGGTAGCACATACATGTAACAAATAAAGGAACAAAACGTCAGACAGTGAGACGTGCTATCAGGAAAATATAAGGGGTATGGACACCAAGGGGAGAGGAGGGGTGGGACGGATTGGGAGATTGGGACTGATGTATGTACACTACTATATATGAAGTAGTTGGCTGGTGAGTACCTACTGTATTGCACAGGGGGAAAAAAACAGGTACAATCTGTTTGCAGGATGTATATTAATTTTAAAAATGCATTCCAATATATGTTAAGTGCAGACAAATACTGTTTGATTCCACTTATACGAGGTACCTAGAATCGTCAAATTCATAGAGTCAGAAAGTACAATGGTAGATGCCAGGGGCCTGGGGGTGAGGGGCTGTGTGGAGGAGGGGAATGGGGAGTTAGTGTTTGAAGCGGACAGAGTTTCAGTTGAGGAAGGTGAAAAATTCGGGAGACGGATGATGGTGAGAGTTGCACAACAATGTGAATGTACTTCGAGCCGCTGAACTGTACAGTTAAATATGGTTAAAATAGTATGTTTTATATTATGTGACTGTTACCACAATAAAAAGACATTAAAAATAAAAGAAAATATAAGGGGATAATATGTTTCAGAGTTAGGGGACTATTTTAGATAGAGTGATCAGAGAAGGCTGTTCTGAGGAGGTAATATCTGAGTTAAAACCCAAAAGAAGAGAAGGTACAAACCACATGAAGACCTCGGAGAGGACAGAGGGTCAGCACATGCGAAGGCCCTGAGCTTGCAGCAAGCTTGCATTACGGTAGGGGTAGGTAGAATAGGGTCCAGGGACCAAATGCGGCCTGCCTTCTTTATTTGTATAGCTCAAAAGCTAAGAATGGCTTTTACATTTTTAAATGGCTGGAAAAAGAAATATTTCATGATGCATGAAAATTATACAAAATTCGAATTTCAGTGATCATAAATAAAAATTTTTTGGAACACATCTCATTCATTTATATATTTTCCATGGCTGGTTTCATACGTCATTGGCAAAGCCAAGTCATTGCAACAGAGGTTGTGTGCCCTGTAAAACTTAAAACATTTACTCTCTGGCTCTTTGCGAAAAAGTTTACAGACCGCTATATTAGAGGAACAGGAAGAAATACCTTCCCAGTCTTGAGAGAACCTTGAATTTCTTTAATGATTTCTGATCCTTTTGACTGTAAATAACAGAAAACCTGTTTCCAGTTGACTTATGTAACACAGAGGATTAGCGACAGCCATAAACTCTTTGGTACTTTTCCCATCAAGAAGTAGAAGCTATGTCATCTCTTTTTGAAGCTGGGTGGGCTTTGTGCCTGCTCTGACCCACAGTACGTGATAGAAATGATCCTGTGCCAATCCACGCTTGGGCCTGAAGAGCCTGGCATCTTCCACTTTCTGCCTCTTACAACACTTTTGGAGCCCTGCATCTCATGTAAGAAGTCTGACCACCTTGGATGGCCACGCAGGGAAGTCCACATGGGCGTGCTCTGGTTGAAGGTTCCAGTTGAACCTAAACTTTGAGCCATCACCACCAAGATGCCAAATATGAGAGAAGCCATCCTAGACTCTTCAGATAGGCCATCGGCCAGCTGAATACCACTGAGTGACCTCAGTTGATGCTACATGGAACAGAAGAATCACCTGCTTGGCTTCCTGGACCACAAAATTGTGAACTGTAATAAAATGGATGCTGTGACCGCCTGGAGGGGTGGGACAGGGAGGGTGGGAGGGAGGCAGACACAAGAGGGAAGAGATATGGGAACATATGTATAGGTATAACTGATTCACTTTGTTATAAAGCAGAAACTAACACACCATTGTAAAGCAATTATACCCCAATAAAGATGTTAAAAAAATAAAAAATAAAACATCACCAGAAAATAAATAAATAAAATTTAAAAAATAAAATAAAATAAAATGGATGCTGTTGTAAGCCACTCCATTTTGGGATAATTGTTTCACAGCAACAGATGACCAAAACAAACAATACAGAAATTTTATTACCTCACGTAACAAGAAGTTCAGGGGTAGATTAGGGTCCATCCACAACATATCCTGGTTCTGCTTTTCTGAAATTCCTTGGCCTCTGCTCTCTGCTTTGAGTTGGTCTACTTGTTAGACTGGCAGATGGCTGCAGCAGTTCCTGGAGTCTCCTTCAAACCTGACAATGTCTAGAAGAAGAAGAAAGATTGTTCTTAGGAGAAAGAATATGCAGACTGATCAGGATCTACTCTGGAATTAGGGATGGAGTCTCCTCCTCTGAGTCACTAGGGAAAGGATGGACACTTGATCAAAATTCGTGGAAGAAAGGTAGGAAGGAAGGAAGTGGATATTGGGTCAGCAACCCACTGTGTTCAAGGTATCTTTCTTCTTCCTATCATTCATTTATTCATCCATCCAGAGTATTTTAGGTTGAACCATATGAATTTTTTTTTAATAAGTCAAACGTAAATAACAATAATTTCAAATGGTTAAAGTTAATATTTAGCAAACCTATACTATAGCGGTAGGCATAGAGCTAGATGTTAGAGCTACTGCAATTAAATGGTGCTAAGTTTAGGGAAAGGAAAGAACAGGGCCAGCTATATAATCAGCAAAACTCAGTCAAAATGAAAATGGAGAGCCGCTTGTTCAAAAATTATGAGGAATTTCAAGATGGCAACAGCAGAGCATTAAACTAAGCACGGAGTCCTTCTAAGTACAGGGCCCTGTATGATTGCCCAGGTTGCACGGCCAAGAAACTGGCCCCGGAAAAGAACAGGTGTCCACAAGAGAGAACAGCGGGGGGCCTAGTTAGATTAGGGGGACCAGGAAGGAGGACGATCTTTTTTTTTTTTTTTTTTTTTTTTGCGGTACGCAGGCCTCTCACTGTTGTGGCCTCTCCCGTTGCGGAGCACAGGCTCCGGGCGCGCAGGCTCAGCGGCCATGGCTCACCGGCCCAGCCGCTCCGCGGCATGTGGGATCCTCCCAGACCGGGGCACGAACCAGTGTCTCCTGCATCGGCAGGCGGACTCTCAACCACTGCGCCACCAGGGAAGCCCGGAGGACGATCTTTAAGCAAGGATCTGGAGGATGGATATGAGTAGCCAGGTGAGAAGTGGAGGAATGCAGATTCCCAGCAGAAGAATAGCATTCCTCCTTCTCCTCCATGTTCCAAGTTGGTTAAGAGACTTAGGTTGGTCTGTCATCAGTTGTGACGAGACAAAAAGATAAAGGTAACAGATCCCTTTCCTGTCTGTGCCAGCTCAGGCCTTTTTCCCAACCCTTTTCTGTGCTCCAGATCTTAGCACTTGGGTAATCTACCCACATAATCTGACCCTTCTCTTGCAGCACCACAGATGGTCAGGACAGCCCCAGAGGGGCCCCAGC
The DNA here is from genome assembly GCF_964374135.1 of Grampus griseus. Lineage (NCBI taxonomy): Eukaryota > Metazoa > Chordata > Mammalia > Artiodactyla > Delphinidae > Grampus > Grampus griseus. The sequence continues at coordinate 118,741,937 of NC_139019.1, read as the reverse complement.
CCTCTCTCTCCGGTGCTCGATTGCAAGTGCTTCCTGGGACAACAGCCTAACCTCCTGATCCAGTTGGCCTAGGCTCGTCATAAACAAGGAAGAATCCTCCCGGTCCTCACATTCCCCAAACCGCAAACCATGAAGATAGCCAACACTAATTGGACCTCAAACATTTTTATCAACAAACCTGAATCTTTTCCCTAAAATCACTTTCTTCCATTTTTAGTTCTACAATGTTCCTCTTCTATATTGGAGCCTGTGGGGGCTTGGCGTAGTGGGTCTCCAAGTTGGTTGTAAACAGAATCAGATGAGAAGCTTATTAAAATTACAGAGGCACCAGCCCCATGCCAAACCCAGCTCCTCTATTTTTCACAAGTTCCACAGGTAATCCTGAGACACTGCCAGGTCTCTGAACCACTGCTTTAGCAAGCTGGACAGAATAAGGAAGAAATTCCCATGTGGCTGGCAGGAGTCAGAACGTTTCATTTCTGTTGTTACATGTGACCCCTCAGGCAAACTACTCTCATTCAGGGCCTCAGTTTCCCCATTAAGTCCTGTGGTGATGATCCCTCCCTAACACCTCTTCCCCAGAGGCTCTCTGTGTCGTAAAACTCTTGTTGCCTTCCCATAATCTAGTCCCCCTTGTGGTGGCAGCACCTCAGTTTCTCCTGGGACTAACAACCCCTCTCCCACTCCAGGTAGGCTTGGTGGGAATATCAATCAAGGTGCTCCTATGCCCCCTGGCTGACCTGTAGGCCCAAGACCTAAGACCCAAGACCTAACCAGAGTTTCTCTCCCAGGAAATTAAATCTTGGGACAAATGAAGCAGAGACTGAAAATAAATGGAGTTGATTCATCTGGTAGGGGTGACCAGGGACCCTGCTCCCTGAGCTATTCTGGTTCCTGTGCTTTCAGAAACCTGGTTCGCCAGCTTTTCCTTGGCATCTATGAGCAACCTCATACCCTTCTAATAAATTCTTTTTTTTTTTTGGTTAAATGAGCCACAGTTGGGTCTGTTGCTTGCCACCAAGGAATCCTGTTTCTTAGAATCGAGTTGATTTTGCTCTATATGATAATGGTGTCATAGCTTCCATTCTTATAAAGCCATTATGAATGATGCTCTTTTAACTAAAGTAACCATTCTATGGGAAGTTGAGTTTATTTTGATAATGACCTCTTTGTTCTAGTAATGACAGTGAAACCTCCTCAATAGGATAAGAGATTATTCACTGTCCTGCTGAAATATCTTAAATGGAAACAGGCTTTCGGTAAATACTCTTTATCTAAACGAGGTTCATTGTTCTGGACCTCAGGGAAGGAAAAGAAAAGGGAAAAAGGAAAAGAGCTTGGTTTCCATTTAAACCATCTCTCCTTCAGCTGCATCTCAACCTTTACACACAAATTTAAGAAAAGGCCTACACTTTACGTACTTAAAAGGAGGTTGGAAATTGCATCCAAATATGCATTTTAAGGCATAACTACCACAGAGGAAACAGCTTTAGTGGTTTAGTGGTTGAACCCTTTCCTCTCAGCAGCCTCTATTTTATTTCTACCCCATCTCATTGTTACAGTTATTACTATCTCTTGCCTTTGTTGACGTCTTCATTATTATGATTCTAGCTAACAGTTATTGAGCACTTCCTGTGAAGCAGGCATGATGTTGGATGTTTTACATGCATTACCTCATTTAATCCTTGTAACGGCCCTTCATACTCATATTATGATCCCCATTTTACAGAGGGGAAAACTGAATTCAGTAAGGTTAAACAATAGGGCTAGCGGGCAACAGAATCACTTAATCATTTATTATCTGTGTGTCCCTATCTGTCCCCAAGCCTTCCTTCCACTGTGCCCCATTGCCTTAAATGAAGGTGCCTGCTTAGTCCAAAGCATCATTGGAAAGAGTATTAAATGAGGCACTGCATCTCAAATACAATGGCAACTGAACTCACTGTTCGTGTCATGTTCTGTTTCCTGACTATAAAGTACTGGAAGATAGGAGCTATGTTTCATCCATCATGGTTTCACCACACGTGCCTAGCATGGAGGAAGTGCTCAAAAAATTATTGTGGAACCAACAACTATTTTGTAGGGTCTTTAGACCTAGGGACCAGCACGGGGTTAGGAGAAAGAAGGGCTAGTGTCAAGAAGCCCCTTCCCAGGAAATAGAAAATTCAGGTACCCCTAGAAAATTCAGCCAATGTAAGTTTGGTTAAGCCTTTAAATAGCATTAGATGATTCTGAACTTGGGACCCTTGGAAGCTCTTTCTCTTCCATCTTTTAGGCACAGTCATGCTTTGGCTTGAGTTTATGAGGAGTGGAAGTTTCTAAAAATCTGAAAGGGGAAGTATAAGCTAAAGGCTAAAGTATCAATCATACTTTTTCCAGGGCTGGTTAGCTCACAAAATGCTCAAATCTAGCTATGATGCTCTCCGTTGAGGACCGGATATAATGTTATTTTATTACTTTCAGAACTAGAGCTAATCTTTGGTAGATATAAGACCCATTTATATCCTTTTGTGCCTCCGTTCCTCAAATGTGGAAAACAGCCAAATTAGGACATAAACAACAAACCAAAATTTCCCACCAAGTCTATACGGTTCCCTCAGTAGAGTCTTGTTCATTCCCTGCTATTAATTCAGAGTTTGGCCTTTGGATTCAGGCCTTTGGCTGGGCCCTGTACCAGCCGAGTGACCTTGGGCAGAACACCGTAAGCTCCCAAAGCTTCTGCAGTCTTGCCTGTTGTTGGGAGAATGATAATGTGATAATGTGTACAGAATGATTTGCCCAGTGTAAGGCACGTGATAGGCAGGCAATAAACTGTGACTTAGGAATAGTGATATCTCTGCTGGCTCCACTTACACATTTCATTCAAAACAGTCCAAAACTCCAGTGTGTTCTTGGTGTTTTAAGTGGCAGGTGTGATCTGAAGTCATCCTTCAACCATGTAGGTGACTTTCTCAACTTCTAAATTATAAGCAGAATTAATTGGGAATAAGGCAATGAAGCTACATGGACATATTTATCGTAACACTTCTGTCCTGAACTCTCCCTTGGAAAAGTTTCAATAAACTACATGTATTACCCTTACAAAGATTGCTTTGATCATTTCTCAAGGAAAATAACCATTGGTATTGCACAAACCTTGACTGTTTTATGGCCCAAACTTTCTGTTTCTATTTCAAGGCTCAAAGGTGAGGCATGGAACAGGTTTGATTTTGAACATAGTGCAAAGATGACACATTACTGCTTTCTCGAAAGGGACTCTTAACGGGCATTTCAAAACCCCCATCCTCCCTCATTTTCATTAGATCACTGGTCAGTCCTTGACAATTTCAAACCAGATGATTTCAAAGGTTCAAGAAACCCACTAGATCACACTGGCTACAGGTAGGCCCATTTGAATGAGAAAAACCCTTACACAGGGACAACAGAACTCTTTTCTAAAGTTAGGTGTGGCTACCAGGACCTACCTGAGCTACTGAAATGTGGGCAGTACTCTTTAAGAATCAGAACATGATTTTATATGTCCCCCTTCTTGCTGCCAGGGTCAGTTGAGATGGATCTGGATGTGTGGTGTGAGCAAAATAACCTTTTGTTGTTTGAAGCCACAGAGATTTTACGACCACTGGATTCTACAGCATAACCTAGCTTATCCCAACGGACACAGCAAAGAGCTAAATGCATGTGACACGGAAATCAGGCATACTCATGGTGCCGTGCTTAAATCCTCTCATCTTGGTCAACAATTAACTTCCAGAAGCTAGTGGTTTGGTGGGATGGAGAAATGAAGCTCTGAATCACAGTCAACGTCAGAATAGTTTTAACAGACCAGCGGAAAGATTCAAAGAGACCTTTCCAAAAGAGATCAAAGAGATTTCTCTGCCATCGTGAGAGTGAGAAACACAGTTCCTAAATCTGGACTTCTTATTTATCTATAGACTAGTCCACTGACATCCTAGAGAGAACCCAGAGCAGGCTGTCTCTCCCTCATCCTCTGGCACTGCCCAGGGGAGTTGGAGAGCTGGGACTGACCTCAAACTGAGAACACATTTGGATAATATCATCCAGGCTAAGTAACCCTCACTCTAAGGAGTTTATAATAGAGGAAGGGCTCAGGGTGATACCAATCTTGTACATGTCCTCGATTCCCAAGCCAGCCTCTCCATGAAGGAACCAGTCATCTTCCATATATTTTCTTCTTATTGTTGGAATCAATAACATTATTTATTATTTTAATTAAAAATGCACCCGACCTAAATCTCACTAGTAATAATAATGATGATCATTTGTTGAGTGCTTTCAACGTGGCACTCAACAAACACTTTACTTTCATTGTTTTATTTAATCCTCACAACAACTCGATTAGGTAGGAACTATTATCTCCTCTTCTATAAATGCAAAACACAAACTTTAGAACAGTTAAATAACTTGTCGAAAGTCGGCCAGCCTAGAAATGGGAGAACTTATACAAATCCAGAAGCTGTTCTCTTAGACAAGGTACCCTTTACTCCTGGTCCTGGCCATAGTGTTAGATCTCAATTCCCACACCCAAGACAGAAAACCCTGGAGTTTTTCCTTGTCTTCGTTTTGTTGCCAGTGACCTGATTATATCATTTCTGGTCTTGAACTAACGTTGCTCCAGTATATTCCCTAGGAGAAGCAGGCTCTCCACACCTGCTTAGCTTCTTCCTGGCTTTGCAAAGAAGAGTCTGGGAAATTAACCTAAGAATAAAGCAAAACAAAAAGATCCAAGGGGGAAAAAAAAAACCTCACAAAGGGAGAGAAGTTATTTTCCACTTTGATAATTCTGTGTGACTAACTAGTAACTGTGGAAGAGAAAAGGGATCTGTGGGCTTGTTTGAGAGCCTTAGGCGGAAACAGACACTGTGAGACCAAGAAGGGGGCGGAACCAGAGGCTGCAGCCAGGAAACAAAGGACAGGAAACAGGATTTCTTTTATTCCTACGCCCAGAACAAAGCTGACGTGAAGTTTGGCAGGAAGAGGGACCACCATTTCATACTTCTGGTGGAAAAAGTACTAAGCGCTCAACATTGAAGATATTTGGGAAGGCATGAGTCATGGAGGAGTGATGATACATAACATTCTCTTTCTGAGAACAGGCATTTAATATTCCTACTCAGCATACTTTGACTGCAGTCCTCGTGCCTTTCATTGGAAGCCAGATAAGGGCTAGAATCCTCTCACCTTGTTCATGATGGGATGCTCAACTTGGAAAGCTAAGCTCTTTCCTACTCCCCTTCTTTCTCTCTCTCCTATATTGCTGGTCTCTCTTCCTGCAATGCCTCTCCCACTTCTGTTAGTACAGGATACTCTTCTTCATTTTTATTTATTTTATTTATTTATTTATTTTTGCGGTACACGGGCCTCTCACTGCTGTGGCCTCTCCTGTTGCCGAGCACAGGCTCCGGACGCGCAGGCTCAGCGGCCATGGCTCACGGGCCCAGCCGCTCCGCGGCACGTGGGATCTTCCCGGACCGGGGCACGAACCCATGTCCCCTGCATCGGCAGGCGGACTCTCAACCACTGCGCCACCAGGGAAGCCCTTCTTCATTTTTAGATATTAGCTTAGATGTTACTTCCTCAAAGGAGCTTTCTCCAACCTTTATTCTGTAGCAGAGATTGCTAGTTGCCTATCCAGGATTCATTCTCCCTTCTTCCTTGTTAGGTGCATCCTTCTGGTTTTGTTGGTGGTGAAGTTCCCAGTAAAACACTACGTTTCCCAGCCGCCCTTGCAACTGGGGGCAGCCACGTGACACAGTTTAAGCCAATGAGGTGTGAAGAGAAGCTGTTAAGATTGTACCTCTGGAAAATTTCCCTGAAAGGGAGGTCAATTCAACCAGCAAGCAAGCTAGCCCTGTTTGCATTTGACCCTTGCTGCTCCTGGACCTCTGTCATGACGAACAGCGCTCCAGCAGCCTTCTACTCAGCATGAGGTCAAGGACAATATTCTGATGATGGCAGAAAGTTAGAAGGAAGCTAACACTCTGATGACCCTGAAGAGCTGCCATACCAGCCCTGGTCTATTTACTTCCAGACTTCTCATCCCCCAATGGGAAGAAACAAACCCTAAAATGTTTAAGCTACTGTTCATTGGATTTCTGTTACTCCTAGCTGGATAAAACCTCCACTGATGATCCTCACACGAGTAAATAAGTACTTTCTTGATTTCTCTCTCAAACATACTGTCCTTTTCCTTCACAGAACTTCAGCTTTATAATTATTTGTTTGATTAATAGTCTATAAGCTCCAGGAAGTCTGGGACTCATTCTCCTTTGCTCGCTGTTATACTCCCAGCACCTAGAAATCTGGACTAGATTTTGGGGATGACCATTGGATTCCATTGCTGATCGGCCCCACCAATGACTGAAAAAACAGTCTGAATGTCAAGAAAGCACACAGGAGTCCTTCAGAGGAACTGCACTAATGTTGGAATCTCTGAAGAGACCAAGTAGAAAATAAGCCGAGCATCTAGATCAACAACAAAGCAGAATAAACTTGCCCTTTTAACCCAAGCTGTCTTGTTATTTCATCGCCTGGACTAAGTTTTTGCAGGAGACAACGGCACGGCTCTTATACAGAGGGTTCAGTTAAATGAGAGCACACAGGATAAAGCTGTGAGAATTTTGGAATTATTAACCATGGTCACTGTTGCGATGATACTACTATTTCGTGACCATCTCCTTCAACTATTCTTTCAAAGTAATTATTTGCATTTATAACCAATTTCTCTGCTTAGTAACTCCCAGGCTTTTAGCATATTGACTTTCCTCTATGGGAGGACATTATCCAAATAAAACTTTTGTTTCATGTTTACTTGTGTGTGTTGGAAAGAGCCATTACTACCAGAAACTGTTTAGACTTCGTTCAATTTCATTTTTCCTGGAAAATATTTTCCAATTGTTGCTTTGGTAGAAACATGTTACCTGGATAAATATTTGTCAAAGTGTGGTCGCACTTCTTCCCACTCAGGATTTAATAAATTTGCATAGACAGTGCACAGTCATGCAGAGCACACACGCAAACCTCAGCTGGGGAGTGTAAACTTGGCCATCGACTCCTGATTTGCAAGCAACCCCTGACTGAGTTTGGGTTCCTCCAGAAGCCGACCTGGATTTGAGAGCAACTAGTTGATGTGGGAGGTAAAGGTGATAGAGGGAAGGAAAGCTGCCAACAAGGGGTGTGCTGGTTAGTCGGCAACTACAGCAAGTGACTGGAACTTAACCCGACAGAGAAACTCTGAGAAGCAGTATAAAAGCCATGCCTCAGAAGTAGCCCACCAGAGGGGTGAGGGAGCTACGGTACTTTTATACCAATTTCCATCATCATTGGTTGAGGCTACTCTCAGGGATGTGAATTCCCTGAGAGCCCACAGAGCAGGGCAGAGGCATGGGTGGCCTGCTATGGTCCTGGACAAAGCCCTCAAGCACACAGGTGCAGATCCTGGCAGTTAGAAAGGTCTAGAGCACAAGGAAGAAGTAAGGTCTAAAGGGCAATGAACCTCTGCTACAGCCTCCTTCAAGTAAAGCTCAGACATCAATATCCTGTTTCGTAGGTGATATAGGAGAAGTCTTGGGATGGCACATGGACAAACATTTTTTTCAATAGTTATAAATTAGGTTTAAAGTTCCCTTTTACTTAATGCATAAGATGTTGCTTTTCCACTTGTGAAAGTGATGTAATAAATAAATTGTAAAAGAAATCAAGTAAAACCAAAGTGATCCATGGATTTAAAGAAGAATAGTGAAAAAAACAATCATACAGATGGTATACCAATACACAAAGGTAATGAGGAAATGACTGAAGTTTGGGAAACACCGATGAGTATTTTACAGATAGTGACACAGAAGCATATAGCTAGGCCACTAAGTGTTTAATAAATGTCTATTGTGTACCCAGCACTCTTCTAGAATATAAGAGACTTACGAGGCATGAACCCTGCATCAGGGATTTTACCAGTGGTAGCAGTGGTAGTAGGAATGGTTAGCATTTAGTGAGAGCTTATGCTTACCCTCTCCTTGCCTGCCTTCCTCTGGGAAGCTGTATCAACTTTCATAAAACACGTGAAACAATTAAGCGCTGTCTATGCAGAAAATGAGGGCCAGACTTTGCTGGAGGATGGTTTCATTAAGTTCTTTTTGGCTGCATTGGGTCTTTGCTGCTGCGCCCAGGCTTTCTCTAGTTGTGGCGAGCGGAGGCTACTCTTCGTTGCGGTGTGCAGGCTTCTCATTACAATGGCTTCTCTTGTTGCACAGCATGGGCTCTAGGCAAGCAGGCTTCAGTAGTTGCAGCACACAGGCTCAGCAGTTGTGGCACACAGGCTTAGTTGCTCCGCGCCATGTGGGATCTTCCCGGACCAGAGCTCGAACCCATGGCCCCTGCATTGGCAGGCAGATCCTTAACCACTGTGCCACCAGGGAAGTCCCTCATTAAGATTTCAAAGAAGAGAAAAGAAGCCTTCATGGTAGCCTGAGCAAAGACAGAGAGAAGCAGCCTAGCCCATCAGCGGTCACAGTCAGAGAACAAGAAGGCACAGCCTTGGATTCTGTATCCACTGACCTATTTCCTACCCCACAAGCTACAGAGCTGGACTCAGCCGCTGGGAGCTGGAAGGATGGAGAGGAAGCTAGCTGCAACGACGCTGCCAAGCAGCCCCCAAAATGTGCCGTGTTGAGAGGCAGCCTTACTGTGTAAGAAGACATAGAATCCAGATGACCATTTTTGGACTTGTAACTTCCTATACAGAAGTCACATTTTCCAGTACATCCTAATTCTATTGAGAGAGAGAGAGAGAGAGAGAGAGAGAGAGAGAGAGAGAGAGAGAGAGAGAGAGAGAGAGAGTGTGTGTGTGTGTGTGTGTGTGTGTGTGTGTGTGTGTGTGTGTGTGTAATGGCCAAATATCATTAACAAAAGGCAGGAAAATGAAGAAAGTCATTAGGCTAGGACAGGCTAGGAGAGCTGCACCAGCTCTGTGCTCTTCGGGGGAAGGTACAGTTGCGCAAGAGCCTTTGCTGGGCTACATCTAAGTGTTGTGTGGCCTCCGGCGTCCATCACACATGTGTAGGCACAAATCTGGACTGACAGCAACATCACATTCAATCAAGTCCTAGTCTGACCCAGAAAGCCACAGACTTGCTACAGAAAATGCTTGAATGGTTGACTCGGAAAACAAATAGGTGCTCATTTGCATTCAAACTTGAATTTGCATGTTGTTTATTTTACTTCGGTGCAGAGAAGGGAACTGCAGTCTATGCTCACAGAGCCCCACATCCTTCTAATTTCAAACTGGGTTCATTAGCCAAGCCTAAAACAACCCACGACGGGGGCAGGAAGGAGTGAGATGTTTAATCAAGAGGGCAGGTTGGAATCAGATAGCCTGGGTCTGAAAGCTGGCCCCACCACGCACTCTAGTATGAGCCCTGGGGGAAATGTGCTTACTTTTCCAGAGCTTTTCTTCTTCTGTCAAACGGGGACAAAACCAATACCTACTTCATAGGTTGCCATGCGAAATTAAATGAAGCAAATTTTTAGCTCGGTGCCTGACTCACAGTAAGTGCTTAAGAAATGCATGATTACAACTAAGTATGACTGACTTCTATGGTAGCAATCTTCATTCTACCTTTGATGTCCTTCCCCACTGCAGAACATCAAAGGATACTATTAAATTAATTAAACAAGGAGACCATTAGACTGAGATGGTTCTAATGCCATGATGTGACGGCCTACGTAAGCAAACCAAAATCTAAGCCTGGAAGTACCTCAAGCTTATGAAATCAACACCTAAGGACAAAGAGCCAACTAGGCTTTAAGCTACAGCCAATCAAAGAACTTCTTTTCTTTGCTTCCACATTTTCTCTCCGTTAAGTCTCTCCCCAGCCCCTGTCAGAGGAGCGCTCCTAACCACTTCTGGATGGGCCCTGCCTGATACGAAATGATTTTTTGCTCAAATAAACTCTCAAAAATTTTAATATGGCTGCATTTATATTTTAACAGTACAAAGAGGAACTGACACAGAAATGGGGCAAGATTTGACCAAATCCATACCTTATAAGGAGATAAAGGAAGAGAGAAGAGGAGGATGAACGAGTAAGGCTCTGAAACACCAAAGAGGAACAGAAGATGGAGAAGAGAGAGAGCCCAGCGTAAGAATACACGTCTACCCATAAGCACAAATTCATCTGACTGTGACAGAGGATAACATTTAAGATAACTTGGCAGGAAACTTCATGTGTTTATTCCTAAATAAAAAGAGGAGAATTAAAATGTCTACTGGAAGGGGGACAGAAAGCCATGCTGCTGTAGTATCAAAGCACTGAGGCAGCCATGTGGCCAGAGAACACTTCTTCCACTGCTTTATTTCAGGAGCCCTGGTCTCCCCAGTACCACGGAGACAGCTTCATGATTTTCTGCTCCCACTTAGGCCCCCATACAAACTGTCCTCTACCCAGCAGCCAAAGTTATCTTTTAAAACTATAAATCAGGGCTTCCCTGGTGGCGCAGTGGTTGAGAGTCCGCCTGCCGATGCAGAGGACGCGGGGGCACCGGGAAGATCCCACATGCCGCGGAGCAGCTGGGCCCGTGAGCCATGGCCGCTGAGCCTGCGCGTCCGGAGCCTGTGCTCCACAACGGGAGAGGCCACAATAGTGAGAGACCCGCGTACCACACACACACACAAAAAAACCCTATAAATCAGATTATGTTACTGCTCTGCTTCAAATCTTCTCTTAGCACTTCCCACTGGAATTCAAGTCAAATCCACTCTCCCAGCCGTGGCCTGAAAGGTCACGACCTGGCCTCCAGTTGCTTCTCCGGCCCCCTTTTGCACCATCATCCTGCTGCAGGGCTGTTCCGTCCACCTGGACCGCCCCTGCCCACATCTGTGCCTGGCTGGCTTCCTAGCATGTGAGGCTCTGCTCAGACCTCACCTTCCTGGAGATGCCTTCCTCAACCACCCAACCAGCTGTTCATCCTCCCGCCCCATTCTCTATTCTATCACTTTCTGCTGTACCACTGGGCAAAATCACCATCTATGTGTGTTTACACACTTATCATCTGACTCATCCTCCCTGCCCCAGGACTGAGCTTCTGGAGAGAGGAAACTTGTTCACGAATGAATCTCAGGGACTACAGTGGCACCTGGTACACAGACAAGATTTCTTGAATAAATAAGTAAGTAAATGTGCATTTCAGTCTCTTAAACCCTCCGCTCTCCCCACCTCCCCGCCATGGGGGAATCTCTGATGTGGAGCTATAAGCAGAAGCTGTCTGAAGCCAGCCTGTCCTTCTCTGTTATGAAGATCTTACCACGTTGAAGAGCAGATGGTAGCGGACTCAGGGAGCTGGAAGGGTGAGGGCCTGGCTTTGATGGGGAGAGGAGGACCGCAGGCTGGTGAGTGATGAGGCCCTGGAGACATTCCCTGGGGTCACCTGGAGACCTGGGAGTTGCAGGATGGGGTGGCTCACGGAGACAGGTGTGAAGGCTGGCCCTGTGCCCTAGAGGCATGGAAGTGCAGGGTCCGCAGACGTCAAATGCTCACCTAAACCTGGACAAGGTGCATGCATCAGTCCTTGTGTCCCCTATCGGTATCTCCCTCACATCCGGGCACCCTGTGAAACCCGGAATAATAACTGACACTGAGTCTCCTGAAAGTCTGACGCAATGGGGCCTTAGAGTTGGATTTCATTTGATTTTTTAAAAATTAGGAAGCGATGGGACATTTCAGATGCATGTGAGTTCTGGAAACACTCCACTTGCTGCTCCAATACCTACTAAAGAAATACCCACACTTACAGCAACCTTCATTTATTAAGACTTTAGAATGCCAGGCCTGGCCTGGGCACTTTTTGCCCCTTACTCCCCTTAAACCACAAAAGAAGGCTATGAGGGAGGTGCTATTATTATCTATTATCTATCTATCTACCATCATTATCTAGTTGTCATTATCTATTAGCAGCTATCATTATTATTTATCATTACTACCTATCATTTTCTATTATCTATTTAATCTATCATCCGTCTATCTATCTATCTATCCATCTGCTAACAGATTGAGAAGCCGAGGTCCAGAGACGCTTGGCAGCCAGCTCCAGGTCCCTCTGGGGTACGTGGCAGAGTATGGGGCTCCCTGCCCCTTAGCACCCAGGGGTGGCTCCATTTTGAGGTCAGTCCCCTTGAGACCTGCACCCCTGCCCTTACCCCCTCCGCCTGCAAGGTCTGTGAACTCCTGACCAAAAGCCAATCCCCTGGCTAGGGCTTTCTGCATCAGTTCTTTGTCTTGCTTCTGGAAACAAGCAAGAGCGGGCTGCCTGCCTGTCTGTGGATGACAACAATCCCCGAGTCTGCTCTCCTGGTGGAACAAGGTGTTCAGTCCTGCACGGCTACAGGGCAAGGGAAGGGGGTGAGGGATTGCTTTCCTCTAGAGGTTTGGGTTGGGATAATTTTCACCCTGAAGAGGTTACAACACGCAAGCACTGAGGTGAAGTGAGCTGGCCCGAGTCCTCCCCTCCCCTAGCACCTGCTGGAGGTACCAAAGGAGCCAGAAACACTGCCTGACCTTAGCAGTTCCTCCCTACCCACTGCATGATATTAAAGATTGTTTTCTTGCCTCAAAGACACAAAGATCTCTTCCTAGAATACCTGGAGGCAGGTGAAGTGGGCAAATACCACATAGAAAAATATATGATCACTTGCACCTTTCTAGCAAGGAACAGCAGTCTATTACGCAGTGTATCTTTTTTTTTTTTTTTTTAAATCATTGGGGCTTCCCATCTGCTGCCCTAACCACATTCCTCACTGCACCCCCAGTGCAGCCCTACTGCCCAGGGTTTTTCCTGGATGGAGGAAAGATCCAGGAAAATGAGTTCCTAAGGGAACATTTGAGGTTTAATCACTTCCTTCTTGGGAAGTGAGGGCAGGAAGGGGATGAGGGTGAGGAATAGCAGTTAAAAAGAGGAGCCTAGGGCTTCCCTGGTGGCTCAGTGGTTGAGAGTCCACCTGCCGATGCAGGGGACGCGGGTTCGTGCCCCAGTCCGGGAAGATCCCACATGCCGCAGAGCGGCTGGGCCCGTGAGCCATGGCCGCTGAGCCTGCGCGTCCGGAGCCTGTGCTCCGCAACAGGAGAGGCCACAACAGTGAGAGGCCCGCGTACCGCAAAAAAAAAAAAAAAAAGAGGAGCCTAGAGAAGATTATGTTTTGGACAAAGGAATGACTCCAGTGATGGAAGTTCAGACACAAAGGCAGGGCAAGAGATAGCTGGGACCCCATCACATCACAACGCAAGTCTCTGGCTGCGGCCTGAGGAATCTGCTTGGCTGTTGAGGGAGCTTCCCCATCCCAGCTTTTTTTGGGCCTGACCAGTAAATCCTAGGATGCCATATGTGCCCCACTCTGTCTCTGCCCGCCTCTCCACAATCCCATGTGCTACCAGTTTTTATTCATGAAACTAGGCCTGCACCCAGGGCCAGTGAGGAGGGGTGGAGGCAGCCCAGGACAGGCTGAGCTTCTAGGACAGAAGTGGCCTCAATGTCAGATACTTGGCGGTTCAGGGTAATTACATATTCTCACCAGGCTCAGTTAACAGGCTTAGTCAATGGAGCTCTTGATACTCGGGGCACTTGTGGACTAGGGGCCATCAAAAGGCTGCTCAGTAACCTACTGTAGAGCACAGGGAACTCTACTCAATACCCTGTAATGACCTATATGGGAAGCGAATCGAAAAAAAAACTGGATATATGCATATGTATAACTGATTCACTGCTGTACACCTGAAACTAACACATTATAAATCAACTATACCCCAATAAAATGTTTTTTAAAAAAGGCTGCTCAGTCCTGTTGCTGCTTCCAGAAGCTGGGGAGGGGTCGGGTGTGGAGTTGACTGACAGCCCCTCTGAACCCTCCCCAGGGTTGGTGCCCAGGCACTTTCCAGAGCCGCTCCCAGCAATGACTGAGCATGGTGGGGTCCTAGCCCACGACTCTAACTCTGGCTGAAGGACCCTCCATTGGCCTGGCTGAAGCTCTTAGAACCACACTGTGGTCTGAGTCTCAACGCTAACCATCATCCTTCCCCAGGTCTCCTTAAACAGCTATCAGACCAGCACAACAGCCTGAAGACACTCCCTGCCCAATCCTGCTCCCTCCCTTTTCCGCAAATAATCTCGTGCACTTCATCACATCTTGGCATTTGCTTCTCAGAGAACCCAAGCTAGCGCAGGAAGGCAGGCAGAAGAGATGGGGCTTGGGGCCTGCCTCACTCACCACCAGGAAGGCTGAGGACATCATCCTGAGTAGAACAGGGGACACAGAGAACCACTGGCACAAGGTGGCAGCCTAGTGGCTGAGTTTCACTGGTGGTGGTCTGGGGACGTGTCTGGGTGGAAGGAAACAGCCTGACAGGTCGAGGAATTTGAATGATACTAGGGGGGAGGGGGAGTGTCTACAAGAAGGGCAGAGTTAGCGGGTTATTGCTAAGATGTCTTGAAGCTGCAGCCACAGAAGAGAAACCCAGGGTCCTTAACAAACAGTTAAACAAACAGCTAAAGGCTAAGTGTGAGAGCCAGAGGGTTTATTTGGTAGTTTACAAAGAGGCCCTTATTTCCTGCAGTGGACAAGCTAACAGAGCCGAGGAACTGAAGCAGGACTTGACTGTCTGAGTTTCAGAGTTCCAGAGGCATTCAAAAGCTCAGCCTAGACTAGCTGTTGTGCTAAGCTCACACCCTGGCTGGAAAATCTGGCCCTTGAAATGGTGGGATGGGGACATCTGGACAGATGCTCTAGGAGGTGCCTCTGCAGAGGTAGCTCACCTCTTTCTAGTAAGAGTTAGCTCTTCCCTGTGCTGGATGGTCTGGCAGAGGCTTCTCCTCACAAAGCCTCTCGGGAGCTGCACTCGCCGTTCGCTAACAAGGATTAAATTCCAGGATGTGCTGGGCCTGATAAGGGAGGAAAGAGGCTGTACAATGAGAGCTGTAAGACTTAGCTAGCATGTGCCAGCAGGAGCTGGAGACCTCAGGGATTCGACTGGAGGGTTCCTGACCAAAGGGTAAGAACATGGGACTCTAAATACTTTGACTTGGAGATACTTTCTTGGTACATGGGAGTTAATACTTCCTGTCCAGTACCCCAGGGGTCAAGGCAAACTTACTGCTAGGGTAAGCCTCCAAGAGGGTCCCCATGCCCCCTGCCTCCTGGTACTCGTGCCCCTGTGTAATCCCTTCCCTAGAGGCTGGACTTATGACTCACTTCTACCAAGTAGACTATGGCAGAAGTGATGGGATGGTACTTCCATGATTAGGTTGGCTTAAGTCTCAGCCTTTCTCTCTCTCCTTCCGGTTCTCTTTCTCCTTTTGGTGCTCGCTCTTTCTTCCTGAACACACACTTTTTCTTTCTCTCACAGAGTCCAGCCACCAGGTAAAGATGTCCAGACTGTCTCGCGGGAGAAGCCACACGGAGAAGGGAGGTCCTGGAGGATGAGAGGTCACATGGAAGAGAGCCATGACATCCCAGCCAGCACCAGCTGCCAGCCACGGGAGTGAGCCTTCTTGGGAGCAGCCCCTCCACTGCCAACCAAGGCTTCAGACGATGCGGCCCCGGCTGACACCTTGACTGCAACCTCATGAGCGTCCCTGAGCCAGAACCATTAAGCTGAGCCACTTCTGACCTGACCCATAACAACTGTGAAATAATGTATATTTGTTGTGTGAAGGTACCAAGTTTTAGGGGATTTGTTCCATAGCAAGAGACAACAAATCCAATAGCTCTTAGGAGGCTGGAGAGAGTAAGTGAGCCACGCTGAACAGAGTGGAAATGCCTGATTTGCTCTAAAAGACAGGAGAGGGAGGAATAAAGAAGCTGAATGCTGGAGCGGATCCATTACGCGAGGCCAGCGGATCACAGGATACTGTCCCATGGGACGGTCCAGATGACACACCATTAACTAAGACCACCAGGACCTTATTAACTCAGCGTCACGATGAAGTTTAGTGGTGGCTCTCCTCTGCAGGCCAGAGGGGCAGTCACAGAGCTGGGCTTGTTAATATCCATGGGGATGACCCCTCATTCTCAAGTAACAGAAGCCAGATATCGATCATCAGAAGCCAGCTCTGCTGGCTTTCATCGTAACCACTGGCAAGTTGGGAGGGGCAGCCAAGGGAGACGGACCTACAGGGGGTTGTGGCGATGGCTGACAGAGCAAGGCATTCCTAGATGCAGAATAGGTGGGCATCTCAGAGGGACACCATTTATAACAACAACAACAAAGCAAGAGTGGGGGAGCAGGAGATGGGGGGCAACTGGCCCAATAAAGAGACATGGTCCCTCACTCAGTTTCCGGATCACGTCAATTTTCAGATCCAGAACCTGCTGATTGAAGAGGTAGACGGGTCCTTAACAAAGAGGACCCAGAAACACCATGGCAAGTACACACTAGAACATTTACTCAGGTTATTGTACACTAAGAAAATGGGAATATCCAGATATTTAAGAGACCCTTGGGCAGATCTGAAGTGACAACGATAGCCAGAGACACAAAGCATTATCATGGTGCCCCCTAGAGAGTAGGGGCCTGTAGGGATCCAGTTATAAATGGAATCATGGTATAACGTCTGGCTCATGGTAGGTCCACTGGGTCTGTGAAACCACCCAGTGATCATTTCCCCCATCCCCGAGTGTAAAATTGGGATCGATAAGTTCAGCAGTTGGTAGGATACCTGTATTGGGTCCTTGGCCTTTGGCATAGGAGCTATCATAGTGAAGAAGGTCAAATGGAAACCTCTGAAGGTGGCCCCTCCTTCCTGGCCAAGAATGTAAATAAAAAAGACTATCAATACATCCTGGATGGATGGAAAAGATTAATATCACCACTAAAAACTTAAAGGATACAGGGATGGTGGTCCCTCTTGTATCTTCACTTAATTTGCCAGTTAGCGCCCTGCAGAGACCAGATGGATCTGGAAAATGCCTGTAGATTGCTGCAACTCAACCTATTAGTAGCCCTGATTGCAGCTACTCTGCTGGAAGCGGTATTTTTATTCTAGAAGATTAATAAGGCCTAAAGTACATGGTACGCAGCTCTTGATTTGGTAAATGCACTTTCTATTTTTGTTAGAAAAGAAGATCAGAAACAGTTCACATTATCATAAAACTGACACTTATTTAGTTCTGCTTCCATGCTCTTTTAACTCTCTCACCTTCTGTCATAATACAGTCCAAAGAGATCTGGACCACCTGGACATCCCATGGAACTAAGATTACACTGACTCATTACATTGATGGCATCAGACTGATAAGACAGGAAGAGAAGGAACAGGACGAACAAGACACTGGAAGACTCAGGAAGACAAGTGCATCACACAGAGCAGGATACTAACGCTGTGAAGATCCAGGGACCAGTGAGAGCCACTGTGAAGTTTTTAGGGGTCCAAGGGTCAGAGATGTATCAGAACATCCCCTCTAAAGTAAAAGACAAATTGCTGACAGACCCAGTGGGAGAATCACGATGCAGTTCCAGGATTCTAAGGCAGGGTCGAGCAATCCACAGCAGACAAGCATACACCTTTGGAGAAACAACTCGTGCTGTGTTGCTGGGTCCCAGCAGAGACAGTCTACAACTGCCTATTATGAGCTGGGGTCTGTCAGATCCACCAAGTCACAGAGTTGGGTGGGCCCAGCAGCAGTACCATGTAAGTTGGAAATGGTGTATTTGGGACCAAGCTGCATGGATCCAGACTCCCAGGTCACCTATCACAGGTGCACAAGCATCCCTTCCCCAGCTCACACCTATGCCATGTTGGGTGTCCTTTAGATCAGCTGCAGGCAGAGGAAGAAGGCCTAGCTGGCTTTATAGATGAGTTGGCCTGGTTGCCAGGTACAAGGCCAAAATGGATGGCGGCTGCAATATAGCCACATTCAAGGGTGGTCTCGAATGGATGAGAAGGAGACAGAAAATCTTCTCAGTTGGTACAGCTGCAAGTGATGCATGTGGTGACCCATTTTGTGTGAAAGCAAAAGTAATCTGAGGTGAGAACATATAGAGATTTATGGGCTGAAACCACCAGGTCATTTGATCAGCATCATGGAAGAAAAAGCGCTCCTTATTGGAACGGGAGAGGCTCCTGGAGTGCACCTGGCCTGAAAGGAGAGAATTGAGACACTGCCTAACAAATGAACAAGAAATCTGAATCTTGTGTCGCCACCTTGGAAAGAGATGAACACTCCGAAACTGACAGAAGAGGGAAAGTGGGAGTGGGGTCCCTTGCTGGTGTCTTCTCACATCTTGGACCTGTGAATGATGGGCAAGTCCTTAGATTCTTCCAGTCCTTTAATTCCTTATTAAACTAACGTCTTAGAGGATGTCATGGAGCCTTGTGGCTTAAAGTAACACCTGTATACCGATGGCTCCCAAATTTATATGTCAGTTCATCAAAATTAAAAACTTTGTTCTTCAAAGATCATAATCAAGAAAGGAAAAGACTACCCACAGAATAGAGAATAAAATTTGTAAATCATATTTCAGAGAGACACTTGTATCCAGAATACACAAGGAACTTAGAACCCAAAAATAAAAGGACAAATAATCCAATTAAAAATGGACAAAGAATAGAAAAAAAAATGAAATAATGCCACTTGCAGCAACATGGATGGACCTACAGATTTTCATACTGAGTCAAGTAAGTCAAACAGAGAAAGAGAAATATTGTACGGTATCGCTTATATGCGGAATCTAAAAAGAAATGATACAAATGAACATATTTACAAAACAGAAACAGACTCACAGACTTAGAGAATGAACTTACGGTTACTGGGGCTGGGCGGGGGGTGGGGGGAAGGGTGGAGGGAAGGGATAGTTAGGGAGTCTGGGATTGACATGTACACACTGCTATATTTTAAAAGGATAACCAACAAGGGCCTACTGTATAGCACAGGGAACTCTGCTCAATGTTATGTGGTAGCCTGGATGGGAGGGGAGTCTCGGGGAGAATGGATACATGTACATGTGTGGCTGAGGTGCTTTGCTGTGCACCTGAAACCATCACAACATTGTTAATCGGCTATACTCCAATATAAAATAAAAAGCTTTTAAAAATGGGCAAAGAATTTGAACAGGTATTTTTCTAAAAATGATACACAAGTGACCAATAAGCACATGAAAAAATGTTCAACATCATTAGTCTTCTGGGAACTGCAAATCAAAACTCAATGAGATACCATTTCATGCCCACTAGGATGTCTATAATCAAAAAGACAGACAACAACAAGTGTTATTGAGTATCTGGAGAAATTGGAATCCTCATACCTTGCTGGTGAGAATTTAAATTGGTACAGCTGCTTTAGAAAACACCTTTAAAGTTCCTCAAAAAATTAAACACAGAGTTACCCTGACCTAGGATTCCACTCCGAAGTATATACTCAAGATAACTAAAACATGTGTTCACACAAAAACATGTACATGAATGTTCACAGCAGCACTATTCGTAATAGCCAAAAAGCGGAAACAACCCAATTATCCATCAACTGATAAAGGGATAAACAAATTACAGCATAACCATACAATGGAAAGTTATTCAGTCATAATAATGAAATACCGATACTGATGGATGGACCTTGAAAACATCATGCTCAGTGAAAGAAGCCAGACACAAAAGGCCACAAGTTATATGATTTCATTTTTATGAAATGTCCAAGATAGGCAAATCTATAGAGAGAGGAAGTAGATTACTGATTGCCAAGGGCTGGAGGGGACAGAGTACTGGGCAGTGACTGCTAATGGGTATGGGGTTTCTTTTGGGATGACGAAAATGTTCTGAAATTAGATAGTGGTGATGTTTGCACAATCATGTGGATATACTAAAATCTACCACACTGTGGACTTTAGAAGGGTGAATTTTATGGTATATGAATTAGCTCTCAATAAAGCTGTTATAAAAAAGAAAAAAAACATACAACTGAGAAAGAATAATGATATGTCAGTAAGCCACAAATGATAAATGCTGGAGAGGGTGTGAAGAAAAGGGAGCCCTCCTACACTGCTGGTGGGAATGTAAATTGGTACAACCACTATGGAGAACAGTATGGAGGGTCCTTTAAAAATAGAGCTACCATATCATCCAGCAATCCCACTACTGGGCATATATCTGAAGAAAACCATAATCTGAAAAGATACATGCACCCCAGTGTTCACAGCAGCACTATTTACGATAGCCAAGACATGGAAGTAACCTAAATGTCCACCGATAGATGAATGGATAAAGAAGTTGTGGTACATATATACAATGGAATATTACTCAGCCATAAAAAGGAATAAAATTGAGTCATTTGTAGTGAGGTGGCTGGACCCAGAGTCTGTCATACAGAGTGAAGTAAGTCAGAAAGAGAAAAACAAATAGCATATGTTAACACATATATATGGAATCTAGAAAAATGGTACTGATAAACCTAGTGGCAGGGCAGGAATAGAGATGCAGACGTAGAAAATGGACTTGAGGACATGGTGGGGAAGGGGAGGCTGGGAAGAAGTGAGAGAGTAGCATTGACATATATACATTACCATGTGTAAAATAGATAGCTAGTGGGAAGCTGCTGCATAGCACAGGGAGGTCAGCTCGGTGCTTTGTGACCATCTAGAGGGGTGGGATAGGGAGGGTGGGAGGGAGGCTCAAGAGGGAGGGGATATATGTATACATATACCTGATTCACTTTGTTGTACAGCAGAAACTAACATAACATTGGAAAGTAATTATAATCCAATGAAGATATAAAAAAAATAGAGATAATTTAAAAAAAAGATGTGGTACATATATACAATGGAATATTACTTAGCCATAAAAAAGAATGAAATAATGCCATTTGCAGCAACATGGATGGACTTAGAGATTATCATACTAAGTGAAGTAAGTCAGACAAAGACAAATATATGACATCACTCATATGTGGCAACTAATTTAAAAAAGTGATACAAATGAACTTATTTACAAAACAGAAACAGACTTACAGATATCGAAAACAAACTTATGGTTACCAAAAGGGAAACGGGGGGTGGGGGAGGGATAAATCAGGAGCTTGGAATGAACATATACACACTACTATATATAGGATAGATAACCAACAAGGACCTATTGTATAGCACAGGGAACTCTACTCAATATTCTGTGATAACCTATATGAGAAAAGAATCTAAAAAAGAATGAGTATATGTATAACTGAATCACTTTTGCTGTACACCTGAAACTAACACAACACTGTAGGTCAACTATACTTCAATAAAATTAAAATTAAAAAAATATATAAAAATAAAATACAAGACTCCTTCCGTCAAAAAAAAAGAACAGGTTGGTGTGGACCATTTTCTGAAAGTTCTCACACACTCCCCTTCGCCCACCAAGGCTCTGTCACCGGCCAGGTGAGGAGCCCTGGTGTTTTTCCATCACAATTTCTTGGCCTCAGACTCAACATGGCCTCAGATTACATGACTTTTCTACTTTCTTTGCTTCTTTGTGTTCTGTTGGCCAACACTTGCCTAAGTTGCTGAGGGAAATCTAGTTGAACCAGGAAAAAAAAAATCTAGGGTCTGTGGGACAGAAATTCAAGCTTAATTGTTGAGCAGTGGCTTTCCAAGTGTCCTGGTACATCAGCATCACTTATGCAGCAGTCCTCAAATGTAAATGTGTTCAAATTGCTGAGGGACCTGTGGTTAAAGTCACCTGTTAAACATGAAGCCATCCGCACCCTGTCTATTTAAGTGAGTCTGGGGTGGGACCAAGGACCCTGCAATTTTTTTTCTGTTTTTCTTTTTTTTTTTTTTTTTTGCGGCACGCGGGCCTCACACTGTTGTGGCCTCTCCCGCTGTGGAGCACAGGCTCCGGACGCGCAGGCTCAGTGGCCATGGCTCACGGGCCCAGCCGCCCCGCGGCATGCGGGATCCTCCCGGAGTGGGGCACAAACCCGTGTCCCCTGCATCGGCAGGCGGACTCTCAACCACTGCACCACCAGGGAAGCCCGACCCTGCATTTTTGAACAAGTGCCCAGGAAACTGGATGCAGGCAGCCTGCGGACCACACTGTGAGAAATACCTCCTAAGGAGCTCGTTAAGGATCCCGGGGTCTGGGTGTGGCCACCCACCTACCGATTCAGAACTTGCAGCTCTATGTGTGTCCTTCTCCACAGAGGAACCCAGCACACAGCTGGGGCTCCACTGCCACAGAAAGCATTTCATTCAGAAAAAAGCAGCCAGGCTTTCATTTTTGAGGTCTCTTCGTCCAGGGGCACCCATCACCCGCTGAAAATCAAGGTACGACAGCTGTCGACACAGAAACCCTGGAGAAGAAGTCCCATGTGCCCCAGCAGTTGAGATCCTTAACAAAAATGACTACAGAAATGGAAAGTAGGATTGTGATCATTTTACACAGCTTTTCTCTCTTTTCCTGGGTCTCGTGGGAATTCCCAAGGTGAAAGTGGCCACCTGGAGCCACCCACCTGGCTGGGAGACTGGCCACTCCATGATTGAGGAGCAAGAGGGGCAGTGGCGGTAGCTGTATCTGTCCATCACCCAGAGTCAGCGAGTCTGGCGCTCACCCTGAACAGCTGCACAGCAGCACCTGATGGGCTGACTCTGCGGCGGCGTCAGGTGCCAGGTTGCTGCAACTGCCCTGGAGAGAGTGCTCTGTCGGAGGGGCTAACTGCACCTGGTGGGAACGATGTAACCTCCAGGAACGCCAGATTCGCCTGCATGCAGACAAGTCCACTGGGGAAAGTCAGCAGCCTCAGCACTGAATTATGGCTGATTCAACTGCAGAAGCTATGGTCAGACTTGCCTGTTAGGTGGGATGCTTCTCAAGGGGACCAGAAGGCTTCATTTGGAGTTTATGATAAAACTGAAGTTTCATTCAAATGAATGTAACCCTCATTTCCCAGTCAAAGACAAGTGGAATCATGGGTCATTCCTTTTTTTTTTTTTTTTTTTCCTTCGGTACGCGGGCCTCTCACTGTTGTGGCCTCTCCCATTGCGGAGCACAGGCTCTGGACGCACAGGCTCAGCGGCCATGGCTCACGGGCCCAGCCGCTCCGCGGCACGTGGGATCTTCCCAGACTGGGGCACGAACCCGTGTCCCCTGCATCGGCAGGTGGACTCTCAACCACTGCGCCACCAGGGAAGCCCATGGGTCATTCTTAAGCTTAAGCTCCTGTCCTGATCTCCCACCTCCAGCGGGTGTCACTGGGGATGCTTAAGCCACTGCTCTCGCTCATTCATTCAACAAACATTTACCAAGTGCCTACAGTGATAATCTAACTCACATTGTCTAAGCGATCGCCCTGGGCTAGGCACTGGGCTAGAGCTGGCATGGGCGTCTTATGCAATTCTCACCAAACTATATGAGCGAGGGACTCCATTTTACAGATGAGGACACTGGGGATCAAAGAGGCAAAGCAGGTTCCCTAAGGTGCCACGACCAATGAGAGATACAGCAGGCTGCCGGACGGTCAGCCCTTCCTGTGTGCCAGGCTGAGCTGAGGCAATGTCCTCTTCCTGCCTTTAGGTGGGTTCACCGATCTCTTCACTCTACAATCAAACCTTTACTCTTCCTATGCATTCTGCCCCTCAGCCTATCCACCCTGCGCCCTCTGGCACTGGCCCTTCTTCCTATCTATCAGCCCTCCTAGGTAGATTCTCCTGGCTCCTCCTGAAGCCTTGTCACCACTCTCTGGATCTTCCCTCCACCCTGCGGCTCGCCCGCTGGTTGGCCTCTCGAGCCCTGGTGCCACTCAGAGTTCTCTGACACTCAGCTCCACAACCTTTCTCCCAGGAAGACACCCCTGACCCACCCCCTCCCCACATTCACGACTCCACAGTGTGACCTCATTGCATACTGAGAATGCCTTTGTCCCAATGTGATATCCCATGTTATGACAGGTGGCATTTCTATTTGTCAGAATCCCCTATTAAAATGGCTTCGTGACGTTGTACTGGTGCCCATCCCCTTCCATCACGGCACATGATGGGTTCCCAATAAATGTCTGTCAGACTGACCAGAACTGACTCACATGCCTTATGCATCAGGGTATAGGCAATAAAAAAAAGCAGGCCTGATATTTTAACACAAGAAGGTAGGCGTAACCTCACGAATATCACTCATGCTCAGAAGGGAGAAAAACAGGACAGATATATGGTAACAAAAACTACACAGGAAAGGCACACAGGTTAAATACATGACTCAGGAATCTGACCACCTGGGTTTGAGTCCCAGCTCCTCCACTTGGTAATTATGTGACCTGGAGCCACTGATTTCACCTCTCTGACACTGTGTTCCATCTGTACGTGGGACTAACATCTTACAGGGTTGTGGGAGGATTAAATGAGATAATCCACGTGCAGCATTTAAAGGAGCACATTGTTAATGTTTGGTGAATGTTATATTTATTTTTTGTTCATAATATATGGATTTGATAGTAAGAGTGAGGGAGGAAACTAGGAAGAAATGAGATAGTATGTTGAGACTATGGTACAAACCCCCAAGTTAGAAAAAAAATACAGGTGAGAATTGGCCAACCAGAGGCCCAGACTTTCAAGTTTGTAATTAGCTGCCGTAACTAAAAATTAAGAAACTTCATGTTAAGCAAAAATCCAGAGTTCTGCCCTCTCTTGAGAAGCACGAAGAGTTGACAGCTCTGGGCTTCTACTTCCCCATGGTGATAACTGTCCTGATTTGTGTAATAACTGCTCATTTAAGAGCAAACACCAGCTCTCTAGCTCCCCCAGCACCCCCCCTCCCCACGCCCTACTGCTTCTTACCTGGCCCGCTTCAGAAAATAGGCATTTGAGTTTGTGACCCCTGTCATAGGTGATGCCTTCTCAATAACAATTTAACAATTTAACAATTCTTATGCACGGTTCTCCTTTGCTCAAGAATCTAGTATATCTCCCTCGTACTTCCATCATCAAACTCAAACTTTAACTGTCACCTCCTCAATCTGGGGACTCATCCAGCCTCACTTCCCAGGACCCCCCATCACACCCCAGATCCTCCTGGTACTGGGCTGGCACGGGCCCTCCCTCCCTTCTGCTCACCCAAAGCCCCTGCCAAAGCTAAGCTCGGGTCCAGCCACACCCCGCCCCAAGCTTCTCCCATACTCTGCATCCTGGAGTCCTCTCCCTCCCCCAGGCTTGCACAGCGCTTGGGGCAAGAGCAACCACGATCCCAGTGCAGTCAGGGGCTCTCAGGATTTACCCCACATGGAAATCTGCCCTTGTCCACTCGGTTCATTCCTTTCCCCCTGCCCCTTCGGGTCCCCGTCCCTGATGGACCTATTCCCGGACTTTTGTGATTTAAAACAAAACCAGAATGGAGTGGGAGAAACAGGACAAGAGATGTGTGAGGTTGGGGGAAAAAGAAGAGAAAAACAGGGCAACCCTAGGGCAGGCGGTTGAGCGGGAAGGAGAGAAGGACAGGCTGCAGCAGCAGCGGGAGAGAATGGAAGGCCAAGGACAGAGAAGGGAACTTGTGTGCTTCCACGCTGCCTCCCCCTGTAGCCAGAAATACAGCCTCTGGGCCCCTCTCCGTCTTTGGTTCCCAGTGGCAATCCCATCTCCTACAGGAGAGTGGAAGCTCCGTGAGGGTGGAAACCCTACTTAACGCTCTTTTATATCCCTCAGAGCCCAGGGATTCCACAAGTTCATGCAGAGTGACTGACCTCAGTCTCCTCAGGTGTTCTCAGGTAAGTGACCTGAAGAAGACGTTGGGCATCAAGAAGGTGGGCTCCTAGATTTCACCTCCTGGCAGAAGTGTGATGAGATCAGATAGCAACGTGGTTTTGTGTCCCAGCGAGTAACTAGGGAGATGCTCCAGACTAGACAGCAGCGGTGCTCAAGCTAGAGCCTGCAGCGCAATCACCTGCAGGGAGGGGGTGGAGCCACTTATTACAAGAGATCACTGCCCCGCCTCCAGAGCGTCTGATGCAGCTGGTCTGGGATGGGGCCAAGAATTTGCTTTTCTAACTACTTCCCAGGTGATGCTGATGCTGCTGGACCGGGGATCACCCTCTGAGAAACCCAGCTCTAGAGTGCAGGGCTGCGGTCTAAGTGAAGCCACATCACTCAGCTACTTTATAGAAGAAAAGTAACTGTTTCCTCACCGCCTCCCCCCCTTTCACTGCCTAGCAGGTCACTCAACCTTCTGCTTCAATGCCTTCACCCGGACCATGGATGCCCATGGCAATGTGGAGGGCGCCCCCATGTGGCACAAATGGAAAATTACCTGAATTGTAACCTACTCGCTCTTACCCTTAATAAAGATTACTGAACAAATTTAGTTTTACCTGCTGGACAAAAAATCCTGGGAAACGTGAGCTGTTCATCATTCACTAGATCTGGTCCACGTGTAGAGGAGGGACCAAGGGTCCATTAAGGCGGGCGATGGGTCGAATACTTGGCCCAAAGTTGCCTGGGGACAGCAGAAATGATTTATTCTCATGGCTTTGGGATTTTATAGGGTGAGAAGTATTTTAGGAGAATAGTCCAAACCGGATTACTCACTACATTCTCTGTTGGAGAAGACGCCTTTGTAACAGACGTTAGAACTGAATAATTTCAAAGCCCTGGAAACACTATATGACTAAGAAAGAACCTTAGGATGATTATGAACAATTTCCCCTCTGACTTTCCTGAAATTAGAAAGCTGGCATTATTAACTGTGATCTAGTGTACAAACACTCCGGCACCCAGCTCGGTTACCCACTGATTCATCGCAAGCACGCAGCTTCTCACAGGCGTTACAACATCCTTATAGGCTTTGCTGCCACCTGCTGCTCGGGCCTGGGATGTGCAGGAGATGGTAACCAGGAAACTGTCAGCTCAGCAGGCTTCTCAGACTTCACAGGACATTAGAATCAGCTGGAGGGCTTGTTACACCATAGATTTGGGGGCTCCACCTCCAGAGATTCTGATTCAGCGGGACTGGGATGGAGCCTGAGAACTTGCACTTCTGATAACTCCCTGGGCGATACTGATGCTGCTGGTTGGGGGGCATGCACCTGGGTGGCATTTGTAGTTTCTCTTTATGCCACACATTTTCCAGACCTTGACCATTAATCAGTGTAAGTTGCAAATAACCAAGAGCCTCTAATTCAGGGTTTCTCACCTTGGGCACTATCGATATTTTGACGTGATAATTTGGTGCGTGTGTTTTTTGGGGGTGGGGGTTATTCTGTATGTTGTAGAATGTTTAGCAGCATCCCTGGCCTCTACCCACTAGACGGCCAGTAGCAGCCCTCTCAGGCTTCACCAGACGTGACGTCCCCAGTTGAGAACCGCTGCTCTAAAAGGTAGGCAGATTTTCCTCTCTCATTTGGTAGACTGTGATGGCATCCTCTAGTACTGCCTTAAATACATAATGCTACTGACCTATAGGAAACTTCCAGCTCTGTGAGTTTAACTAACAGAAAAGAATAGCTTACATTTGTAGACTACCTACTCTGGGGCAAGGCACACTGTTAATGCTTTTTAATTACCCCCTTTAATTCCTACGACCACTCTTTTACTGATGAGGAAACTGAAGCTTCCATGGGTTTTAAATAACTTGTCCAAGGTCATGGTTAATACCAGCTGGATCTGGGTGGTGCAAGGGGAGTGTGGAGCTGAACCAACCAGCAGAGTCCAGTAAAAATATAAAGCAACTCACAAATACAAGCCACGTGTGTAATTTTACATTTTCTAGAAGCCACATTAAAATAGTATAAACGGTCAAATTGATTTTCGTATCTTTCATTTCACCCAACATTTACATCTAAACTGTTATTTTAACATGCAACTAATATTTTTTACATTGTTGATATATTTCACATTGTTTTTTCTACTCAGCCTTTGAAAGCTGTGTGTCTTTTACACTCGCGGCACCTCTCAGTGTCCACCAGCCACAGGTCAGGTACTGGAGAGCCACACATGCTCCCAGCTGCCACACAGCATCACACAGGACTAGACTCTCCACCTCAGTCCAGCCACCCTCCAGCCTCCATGTGTGGAGCAGCATGTGTCAATGTCACCTCAATGTCCTTCAGTTTCTGCCTACAATTCAGCTATTTTATCAGATCCCTATACCTATTCATGGACCCTGCAATCTGTTCTTGGAATATCTCTACGTATTTTAAAATGAGGGCTACAGTTTTGTGAAATTTATCAAACAGTAGATTCCTCATCTGGTGGCCAGACTGCTGACTATCATCTAATTTTAGTTCCAATAGCTTTTCCAGTGGCTGTTTTCCCACAGTCTGTGTTTGTACTTGCATGATAGAGATCATTCATCTCATCTGACGCTAATCACCGAGGCATACGTTTAATTACACTCTCGAGTCTTTTGGTTTATCTCCCAACATCTAGGAATGTTCACCCTCATTCAGGGACTCTGCCTTTCAGCAGCCTCTAGATGATGTTTCTCCCTGCAGTTCTCATGCAGTCTTTAGTAAACGTTTCTGATCTCTTAGGAAACCATTTATTCTCTAGAGAATTTTGCAATAAACCCCTTAGTCTTAGCACATTTGTTCGTTCAAATTTTACAGGTATGAAAAGCAAAACAGACTTAAGTACTAAGGTCAACTTACACCAATTAAAAAGGAGTAATAAGAGCTCATCCTTATGAAATGCTTTCTATAAGCCATGCGCTGTGCTCAGCACTCGACACACATTTTTTTCTTTTTTTAAAATTAATTAATTTTTGGCTGCGTTGGGTCTTCGTTGTTGCACGCCGGCTTTCTCTAGTTGCGGTGAGCGGGGGGCTACTCTTCGTTGCGGTGCGCGGGCTTCTCATTGCAGTGGCTTCACTTGTTGCGGAGCACGGGGTCTAGGCATGCAGGCTTCAGTAGTTGTGGCACGTGGGCTCAATAGTTGTGGCTCACAGGCTTAGTTGCTCCGTCGACACACATTTTCTTATTTATTTTTCCTAATAGTCCTACCAGGTAGGTGCAACTAAAATTGCATCTCGAGGTGAGGAGAGGAGGCACAGCATTTAAGAAACTTGCCCAAGGTCTCCCAGCTAGCAACTAGCAGAACTGGGAGTTGTATCAAAATCTGTTTAATGATAGAGGTGATTGCCTCATCTCTACACTCCACTGTCTGAAAAGTGATTTGCAAATATTGTTTTTATTCCTGAGTTTGTAAGGGTGTGGTTCTACATTATATCTCATTTTCTTGATGGGGAAGACAGATAGATAGATAGATAGACAGATAGATAGATAGATAAATGCAGCATTATTGACAATGGCCAAGATATGGAAGCAACCTAAGTGTCCATCAACAGATGAACGGATAAAGCAGATGTGGCTAATATATACAAGTTAATATTACTAAGCTACAAAAAATTGGAGGGCATTATGCTAAGTGAAATAAGTCAGACAGAGAAAGACAAATACTGTATGATACCATTTATATGTGGAATCTAAAAAATACAACAAACTAGTGAGTATGACAAGAAAGAAGCAGACTC
This sequence comes from Grampus griseus, assembly GCF_964374135.1. Taxonomy (NCBI): domain Eukaryota; kingdom Metazoa; phylum Chordata; class Mammalia; order Artiodactyla; family Delphinidae; genus Grampus; species Grampus griseus. Next base: position 118,712,465 of record NC_139019.1, on the reverse strand, counting down.
ACAGATACAGAGAACAAATTACTGCCTACCAGTGGAAAGGGTGGGGAGGGGAAGTGTAGGGGTGGGGAAGTAAGACAGGCTCAAGGATGTATTGTACAACACGGGGAATACAGCCAATATTTTGTAATAACTGTAAATGGAGTGTAACCTTTAAAAACTGTGTAAAAATAAAAATTAATACATCAATAAAATATAACATTCTTGGTGTTCTAGGGACTGCCTCTGAAGCAAGATGCCAGGACCACTCAGGATGCAGGGCTCTTGCCTTGAAGAGGGGGCTGAGACTCGGGTCCGTCAGGAGGTCACATCAGGAGGCTCAACAAGGTCATGTCAGAACCCAGAGCCAGGAGAGCATGGGCGCCAGAGTGTGATGAGTTTAGGAGTGAGTGGGGGTGGGGATGTGGAAGTGAGGAGGGAAGACAGGTCTCCAGGAGGAAGAGAGGGAGAGAGGGTGGGAGAAGAAGTGTGATAGGGCTCGGGGGGGTGGGGGGTGGGGAGGGAGGTTATGATTTGCTTTGCAGTTTTGTTTCATTACACTTGAGCATGTTGCAATGCTGATGGGGGGAAAAGTAAGAGTTAAAGATACAGGAGATCTTGGGGAGGGGGTGGATGTGAATCAGCAAGGACCCTCAAGAATCAGGACAAGGCAGGTGTTTGAAGCCCATGTGGGGGACACATGTTTGCTGGTTTGATATCAAAGCTTTCTTGCATCTGCATCACCCCATCACTTCCCACCGCCACTGTCTGCCAATCAACCACTGTCAAGATTCCCATGGCCGAGTAGCTTAAGAAGTGTTTATAGTCAGAAACATTTTCCTTCCACTGGACATAAGTTCCTATCCCTGTCAGTGAGGAAAGCACACATCACACGATACCAGAACACATATCCCCAGGCAGCCCCATATGCACGAGACATAGTTTGATACAAGAGCACCACATCTGTCTCCACCTAAAACAGCTCGCAAGGGGTCAGCCTCAGATCCCTGAAATATTGCACCATTTGGATTACCTTCCTTAAAAATCCCGTTAAAATACAAACGGGTCAAAACAAGCAGGAAGAGAGCACCCACATTCACTGCAGCATAATTCACAACGGCCGAAAGGTAGAAGCAACCCAAGTGTCCATCAGTGGATGAATGGATAAACAAAAGGTGGTATGTATGTTCATACAATGGAATAGTATTCAGCCCTTTTTAAACAGGAAGGACATTCTGATACACGCTACAACATGGATGAACCTTGAGGACATTATACTCCGTGAAATAAGCCAGTCGCAAAACAATAAATACAGTATGATTCCATCCACACGCGCTATCTAGAGTAGTAAAATCCATAGAGACAGAAAAGTAGAATGGTGGCTGCCAGGGGCTGGGGGGAGGGGGGAATGTGGAGTTGCTGCCTGCTGGGTAAGGAGTTTATTTGGGGACGATGAAAAGAGTTCTGGAGATGGATGGCAGTGACGGCTGCACAACAATGTGAATGTACTTAAAGCCACTGAACTGTATACTTAAAAATGGTTAAGATGGTAGCTTTATGTCATGTGTATCTTACCACAATTAAAAGAACTAATTTAAAAACCTAGCTCATTTAAAAGGGGCCACTTGATCCCTTGTTCTCATTTATTATTAGACTGCCTCAGCTTTGCTTCTCAGTAAAGGAAACTCAGCAGAGAGCAGGACATCTGGGGAGCTGGGATCTGGGAGAGCTGATGAGAGGCGACAGTCCCTGTGGCTAGTAATTCCCTGGGCTATGGGATGTGATTTGAGAAAGGGCAGGTCTTGAATCCCATCCTGACCTGAGAGGGACAGCCCTGTGGGATCCTCAGTAGCAGGAAGAGAATGTGAGCCCCAGACACCTTGGGGAGCTGCTTGGGGGGCGGGGAAGGGAGACAGCAGCCTCTGTGGACTTGCCAAAATGGTAAGTAGCCTCCCTCTGGGGGAGTAATACTACTACACAGTTATTATTACTATTCAGGCTTCTGTGAGTCAGCAACACTGGCTTATTTAGAAAACTCACAAGCTGGCGTAAGTGAGCCCTGACACTGTGAGTCAAAGTGAAGGGTGGGTGTGAGAGTGGTGGACCCACACCCATGACCCATGACCCTCCCAGTCTAGTGCTTTCTTTAATTCGGCCAGCACCTCCTCCACCATCAGACCCTGGGAAAGGAAGCCACTTGGCCACAGAGAGCAGCATCTGAACCCTCATCAATGAGAGAGAGACAGAATTGTTACACTAATATGGAAACACTAAAGGAAGGAATAAATTTCATCTCCATGCATCTCTAGCTTGAGTTCCAAGCTCAACAGATGCTATTTTTATCAAATACTTTGTATTCTGTGACAGGCTTTGCCAACGTTCTATTTTTAGACACATCAGAAAAAGTCCACTTTGATTTCTCTTCCTTCTGGCTTCTCCCTCCCCGTTTGTGGGAGGGGTGGTGGGTTGGGTGGGACCCTGTCCTTTCAATAGAAAGTAAGTGACAAGGAGATGGCAGCCATCCGAAAACTCACCCTGGTGCCAAGACATCCTGATATGGGCTCTGCCTCCTTTGCAAAATGACGTCTTGTCCTGGCTTCACCCCATCCCAGATGGCATAGCTGACGGGACAGGAAAACACACATATTTTAGAGTATTGACAGCATCGTTTCTCCCTGCCCCCACTTCCTGTGAAGGAGGATTTAGCTTTGGCCCACGAAGTTTTGAAGCCTATCTCGCGCAGAAGGTAGGAAACCATGGGAAGGGGTTCTGCACTGTGTGGTGCTGTGACTCAGATGCCTTGATGGGGTCACTGAAGCAAAGGCGGAGAATCACCTAATGGAAGAAGCAGAACAGATCAGAAGGTGAGAAGGGGGACAAGGGAGATAAGAGCCAGGGATGGGCTGAACTGGGAGGAATTAAAGAGATGAATTCTGGGGGACTGGAGTAGCTGCTGAGCTGCCATGAGGAGGATTTGGGAGAGAGATGGGAGACGGCTTTTCAGAAATGTTCTTGGTGTTATGATTGGAATCCATCCTCCCCCTTGGCATTTTTAAGAGATTTCCGTAGAGACATAAAGTGGTTTGAAAGTTATTTTTTTGTATGAGGGCCTGGTGTTTATTCAAGGCAGCCTGGACCGCTGGAGGCTAGCGTTTACTGGTAAAGGAGAGCCACCCTTCACCCCACTTCTCCCATCAACGCAGACTGCAGTCCAGCTATTTCAAACTGGTATCCAGTGGGCTCGGTTTGGACCCCAGATGGACCTTGTGTGGCTCATTGAGAGTTAATTTTTTTTAACCACCATTGAAAATTGGGATTTCATATTTAAAAAGCCCACATTTCCTACTTCTCTTGAAAAAAACTGGAAAATCTGGCAGCATGAGACTTTCATCCCCATAAGGCAAAAATAAGCACACGCTCTCTGGTTGACCCCAGTGCCCACCACTCACAGAAGGTGTGCACGTGCACTAACACCTGGACAACTTCCTACATTTATACCTCTTACCATCTGGTAATGGCAGACTAGATCATCGGGGTCTGCTTTCCTGCTGGGGACAATTAGAAAGGCTGGACAAAATAAGAATAAAATCAGCCTGAAGGCACCCAAAACTTAAGAAGATCGTGAAGAATTGCCAAACCAAGTTCCGGGAAAAGATGGCCATTCAGGGAGACAAGCCCAACAACTGGGGGCCCTTTCCCCCTCGGGATATTTGCTGCCTCAGGAAGAGACAACTAAGAAGCTGAGAGGTTAAGCAGCACCTAGGCAGCTCTGCATGTCTAAGGGGACACAAGGTGGGATCCAGTGCCCACCGAAGGAGCCGGGGTACTGTAACTCCCCGTTTTAGACGAAGACCCTGAAATTGCACCTTAAGACTAGGTGAACTGAAAATAACCAGATTTTGCAGAGTCCCAACCCAGCTTCCAATGAGCTTAATGCTTCAAACTGGATTAAGGCCAGATTGGCCAGACCAGGTTGCTAGTAACCCCAGGTGCCTAGCAGAAGCAAACGTAAGTACAGTAAGTCCGCTACATACAAACCTCCAAGTTGCAAAGTTTCAAAGATGCAAACGTGCGTTCATGTGTCCAATCACCTAAGTTAGTTCTGTTTGAGGAGGCACACCTGAACATAGAACGGTACACAAGGGTTGCAACAGTCGTTCAGAATGCAATCCAGTGCTACTGTGTCATCTACAATGACAAAAAAGAGCTACTACCCAGACATCACTGGATCGATTTTTTGAAGAGGGTAGATAGAATTGAATCCAGCAAGGAACCAGATCCTGTGCCATCAGCGTCAGGCGTGAGTGAAACTGCAGCTCGCCCTCCGTCTCCTATCGCTGACGATCCTTCAGCTCTGCCATCTCCCACCTCCTCCCTCTCCTCCAGTCAGTAACTCTTCTTGCCTGTTCACTCGATGCCAGCCCCTGTACGCCAGCTGTTGTACTGTACAACTGTACTTTTCAAGGTACTGTACTGTAAGACTAAAAATGTTTATTTTTTGTTTGTTTGTTATGTATTATTTGTGTGAAAAGTATTATAAACCTATTATAATACAGTACTATATAGCCGATTGTGTTGGTTGGGGACCTAGGCTAACTTTGTTGCACTTACAAACAAATTGGACTTATGAACGCACTCTCAGAACGGAACTTGTTCATATGTAGGGGACTTACCGTACCTCTGGAGGAAGATAACACCATAACGTCTCACTTTACTTCTACTAACAATTTTTCACATACAATTCGGTCTGAAGGTACCGAGACACATGAGGAAACAAGACAACGTGAATGAGATCCAACAGAAACAACTACAATAGAAACAATCCCAGAGAATTCCACTTTTGGAGTTACTGGACACAGACTTTGTGCAAAGGAGATAAAAGATGAGATTTAAAAATATGGCAGAGAACTGGAAATTTTTTTAAAAAGGGACAATAATGATTTGAAAGATAACCAAATAGTAATTTAGAGTTGAAAATATAATAACAAAAGTAAAGAGCTGACTGGATGGGTTTAAAGCAGATTAGACACAGTCAAAGGGAGAAGTGATGAACTGGGAAGTCGGTTAGAAGAAAACATCAGGATGAAACATGGAGAGACACAAGGATGGAACATACAGTGGAGGGAATAAGAGATGTGGAAGATAAAGTGAGGATTGAAGTTCTAGAAGGAGACGAGAGAGAGAATAGGGCAGGAGCAATAATTTGAAGAGAAAATATTTGAGAAATTGCCAAAATTGACGAAAAACAAGCCACAGATCCCAGAATCCCTGGGAACCCCAAGCAGGATAAATAAAAACTACACCTAGGTACACGTCATAGTAAAGTATATGAAAACCAAAGACAAAGAGAAGAAAAAAACGTTAAAAGCAGCTATCATTACTTGAAAAAAGGAATAGACTGTTAGCTTGCTTCTTGACAGAAACAATGGAAGCTAGAAATTAGTAGAATTTAAATATCTTTCAAGGGCTGAAAGAAAAGAAGTACCAACCTAGAATTCCAGGCCCAGTGAAAAGAGCCTCTAATAACAAAGGTTAACTTAAGACATTTTCAGGATTCTTTACCAGCAGCAGACACTAAAGCATGTTCTTTAAGGGAAAGGAAAATGATTTAATATGACAGATTACAGGTGCAGGAAAAAACGAAGAACAATGCAGAGATTAATTTGAGGAAATCCAAATGAAGTAGACTGTACAAAACAACAGGGCAATGTCCACTGGGGATTTAAAAAGTTAAAATGTATAACAAGTACACATAAGTAAGGAGGGAGGGGTAAATGGAACTAAGATGTTCTAAGGTCCTTGTATTACTATGGAAGAAGATAAAAATGTTAATTAACATTAGACTTTGATAAATCAAAGACACATATTGTGATCTCTAGGATAACTTCTAAATGAACAGTAAAAAAAAGTATATAACTTGCAACGTAAGAGAGGGTAAAACAGAATATTTAGCCACTCCAAAAGCAAACAAAGAAAGGAGGATAAAAAGAACGTAGAGCATGTGACAAGTGGAAACATTTAATAAGATGGTAGATTTGAATCCAAATATATCAGTAATTTCATTAAATGTAAATGAACAAAATACGTCAATTAGAAGTCAAAGAGTATTGAGCTGGATTTTAAAAATCTATATACTGTTTATAAGAAACACATCTAAAATATTAGTTTTAAAAGGTTGAAAGTAAAGGGTAGACAAAACATAAATATTAAGCAAAATCATATTAATATTTATGGTATATATTAATATCAGACAAAACATATTTTCAGGCCAAAAGCATTACTACAGCTAAAGAAGGATACATCATAATTTTTAAAATTTCAATTCACAAGGAAAATAGAGTGATTATAAAATTTGTATACATTTTATGATGTGGCTTCAAAACATATGACACTAAGATGGACAAAAATCACAAGAAATGACCAGATAAATAAGTAAGGATATAGATTGTTTGAACATGATCAGTAAACCTGACTTCGTGGAGATATATACATATATATATTTTATATATGTATATATTTTGCACCCAGCAATTATATATTTTTATTTTTATTTTTTTTTGCAGTACGCGGGCCTCTCACTGTTGTGGCCTCTCCCATTGCGGAGCACAGGCTCCGGACTCGCAGGCTCAGCGGCCATGGCTCACGGGCCCAGCCGCTCCGCGGCATGTGGGATCTTCCCGGACCGGGACACGAACCCGTGTCCCCTGCACCGGCAGGCGGACTCTCAACCACTGCGCCACCAGGGAAGCCCCCCCAGCAATTAATAGAATTCAGGTTCCCCAAATATTTATGACTCTCACTTCCTCACCTTCCAAGCAAATAATAGGACTAAAATTCTCCACCTCATTTTATGTTAGGTGTGTCCATAAGACTCATTTTGACCAATGAAATGTGAGTAGGAGTAACTGCCAGGTGCTAGTGTAACAGTAACCATCTCTCCCCTTTCCTTCCTGTAAGCTGAGGGCTGGACCTCCCTCAGTCTGGGCCCTCAACTGAGAATGACATGGAGCAGAACTGCCCAGCCAACCTACACATGGACATGTCAACGTTGATGTATGAGGAACAGACCTTTGTTACTTTAAGTCACTAAAATTTGGAGATTATTTATAAACGTAGTATAACATGGTCTATCCTGACTAATACAAGCAGAAAAAGAAAAGGATTACTTTTCAGGCACAGAGGTGAGTCTGTCTTGAAAGAGTACGGTGTGACAAGTCCTGGTGAGTTCACTATGAGTTAAGCTCTGGGGAGGTGGGGTGGGAACAGGGCTGTCGCAGGAAGAGTGGCTCCCAAGAAGAGCCCATAAAGACTGCCTGGAGGCAAGTTTTGAAGGACCCTGGGTTAATAATAAGGAATGGATACTATCCTGGAAGTTTTTTGAATGTTCTCCAGAAGTTGGTCAGCGGCTGAATATTGGTAGTAACTGAGAGGATGAACTGGGGAGAATCTAACTGGTGGGAAAGGAGGGAATTAGGTGGGGAACTTTTCCCAATGAACGTGTTACACATTTTTCCCCACTTTCTGGAGGTAGCCATTTTTAAGAACTTGGTGAGACTTTTCCCAACAATTGCATGCACAAGCAAACACACACACAAAACCAATTTTAAAAACACAACTCAGATCAATCTCATTTAACCCGCTGTTCTGAAAATGTTTTTCCAGTTAATATCTTCATGGTTATTTTCTGTGTCATCTCAAAGAAATTTGCCTCTTTCTTTTTTTTATTGGCTGCTCAGTATACTATTGTACGGATGTACCAGATGATGTAGCTGTTCCCCTCTTGACAGACATTTAGGCTGTTTTCACTCTTGCCATGTTGCAGCCACCATATCGTGAATCATACCCATAGATCTTTGTCTCTTTCTCTACAGACAGCAAGACCAGTTTTGCCACCATTTTAATGGTGAAAAGTTTAGGCTGGGTAACAGGAACACACCCAGGTAGGTCATTTGAGATGACAGTTTTGGTTAGGGGGTGCCTGGTATGCCTCGATTATGCCCAGAATGGTGTCTTGAACATAGTGGGTACTCAATAAGCACCTGTGGAATGAATGAATGGATGAATAGGTCCACATCCACTGCAGACACGTGGACGAGGCCTGCCCTGCCCCCATCCATAACAGGCTTTCTCAACTCCAATACTACTGACTTTAGGGCTAGCCTGGATACTCTGTTGTGGAGGGCACTATCCTGAACACTGCAGCAGGCTTAGAGCATCCCTTGCCTCTACCCGCTAGGTGCCGTGAGCACAGCCCCAGCTGCAGCAACCAAAAATGCCAAATGTTCCCTGGGGAAAATTTGGTCCCAGTGATTTTTAAATATGGACTGTATTTGTGTAAGGGCAAAGGCCCTTTCTAAAAACAACTGACTCTGCAAAGGTTGATCCTATTCACCAATCCTCCCACATTAAAATGGCCTTTCTTCCTGGGTTCTCACAGTCCTTTCATAGAGATTGCTGAATACCTTTTTCTGGCTTCAGACTTTATTCCTAACATCTCCACCATGAGTTAGGTCAATCTTCGTAAAATACAATCCTCATTCTACGTTCTCTCATCACTGAATACCCCTCCTTGGAAGTACTTATCAAATGTGAATTCTTACATTTATTTGAGAAAGTACTACATTAATCTGTTTCCCCTCACTCAATTCCCTAGAGGGACTCATAAGTAAGAATTTGGCATGTCACATGTCAGGTTTTGCTCACCATTTTTATGTCTGGTGCCCAAAACAATGCCTGACAGACAGTAGATGCTCAATGGGTGTTGGGTGGAAAGATGGATGGATGGATGGATGGATGGACAAAAGCCAAGGGCTGACTGATTCACCCATTTTTGCCCTTGTGCCTTCTAAAACAATTTTGAAAAATAATGTTACTTATACTCACATTTAAAAATTGACGTTAAACGTTCACCACTAAGTTGGTGGATGGATTCAAGATAATAGCTTCCAGCATATTGTAAATATTGGAATTAAAAATTTAAACTGTGACAACATTCTTTAAATGTTTAAATGTTAATCTGTTATTTTTATTTCTAATATTCTCTACAACTTTCACGGTACTCTCCCTCAAATTCAAGGGATGGAAGAGACAAAGTTGTTCAATTAAAGACTGCCTTAATTAGTTATGAAGGGAAGTTGAATTAAATTTTTAAAGGAAGCTTCCAGTTTGAGAACCTGGACCTGGAAATTTTTACATTCAGGGTTATGGTTCCTTAGTAAGATTTTTGAAGAGTGAGGGGTATGCTTTCCAGTAAAGGTAGGACTATTATGAACACAGACATGTTCTCAGGCAAATCAGTTTTAGGAAAAGGTACCTAAAGAAACTGGGAACCTGGAAATTGGTTCTCTAAAAACAATCCCTGGTGTGCCCATTGGAAAGTCTTGAAGACCACCATCCTAGGGGTAATGCATGCTAGTGGCCAGCAGAGGGAAGTGTTGGACAAGCTATTGGGCTCCATCTCCCTGGCTCTCCCTCAAGGCAGCAGACAGAAAGGGCAATTCACCTTGCATGCAGTGGGGACCACAGCCTGGGCGGCCCCACCCAGTCCTCTCTGGTGTGTGTGTGTTTGCACAGTGAATTATTCATAGGAAACTGGCTCCACGGAGAATGGAGGCCAGAGACACTCCATCCTGTACCTAGAATCAGGGCCTGGGACTGTAAACAGATGAAAACCTTCTTCTTCTTTCCCTTCAAGAACTGAGGTTGGGAAAAGAAACTGAGGATTGAAGTCATGGGTCTGAATCAAATGTGAGGTTTTTGTTATTCTTCTTATAAAATGAAAACAACAGTGAAATCTCAATAATTTATGGAGACAGGGAGCAAAGTGACGGAAAGTTCCTGCTATTCAGTCAGATGATGGGGGCTGGGATCTCTCTCCTTGGCAAGCTCACCTTCCCCAGCCTCTGCCTCTCTGGCTGTCAGATCAGAACAGGATTACCTTCCCCACAGAGCTGTTGCGAGGATAAATGAGACAAACGCGAGAAGAGAGCTCAGCATGAAAATGGCATTTAGCAAGGGCTCAAGAAATGACAGTGGTGAAGATGATATGGAATTGGCATTTTGTCAGGCATGAGGGTTTTCAAAGCTTCCCATTCAGGTCTGAAGAGGAAGAATCAGAGGCAAAAACCCAAGCTTTTTAAATATTTTCAGTTTTACAAGCCTAGGAATTAGAAGCGGAAACAGCCAGAATCAGTGTGATTCAGTGTAAGAGCCTCACTCCTCCACATTGCTCACAAGTGCCTTCCAGGGGTGGGGTCCCACCCAGTGCTGGTAAGAGGGTCTCTGTGTCTACAGCAGTGTGCCGATGACGGCCAGATGCGTGTTGACTATAGGACATGCCCACCAGCCTCAGATATAAAAGCAGTGACTTTGTTCATTAGATTGATATTCTGTGAAACCTCAAAGGGTGGGGATGAACTGGTTAAAATAAAGTTAGTAATTTGGACTAATAGCTCAGATATATTAAAAGTAAGGTTCAGAGCAAGCCCCCCTCCCCGCCTTCTGCCTTATACGTGGAAAGGTAACAGGGACATAGTTGAGAGAGAGGCATGGAGACAAGTTGGATGAGATAACTGCCCTTTCACCTGGCAGCTGTCCAGCCCCCAAATAGCTTTTGTGTTTGGTCCAAAAATAAGATCACATGAGAGGGGGAGAAATAAATACACAAGTGCTTGTCCTTGGGCTTTCTGTGGTTACACCAGCCGCACTGGTAGGGACCCCATGAGGGTGGCCTGACGACGCACTCCCCAGGCTCCCCAAGGCTGTGGAGCCCACCTGCATCAGGGCGGGTGTGGTGTGTGGTGTGAACACGGCCCTTCTCTGGGGGCTCCCTGAGCTCCATACACATCAGAGAGGGAGCAGGAGAGAGAGAACACGCAGCTCCAACAGCCTGGACTCCAGGGGAATAAGGGCATTGCCTCCTTTGGTGAAGGCCACGCCCTTCCTCCCGCGGTGGCCTGCCTGCAGCGGTCCTGGTAGGACAGTGTGGATGCTGTAGGCGACGCAGCTGCCGTCACCCAGAAAGAAAGTGCCCCAGAACCAAAGTACAGAGGTGAGTGCATCCGTTCCTCCAAGGGGCTCCGATTGCTGTGGACTTTCCGCTTGGCTTCAGGCTTGTGCTCTGCTCTCCCCCCACCCGCCCCCTGCTTCTCCCTGATCTGAGTCGGTGGCAGGCTTGAGGCTGTGTGATGGATGCTAGACTAAAGCATTCCTGTACTCCCTTCTCTCATTCGGAGGCCAGCTTGCTTCCAGAAAGAACTGGGTGAGTCGAATGCTTAGCAGGGAAGCAGGAAAGGGTTTCTACAAAGTGAATTATCTTTGCTGAGATCCAAGAAGACATTTCCCAGAAAATCATTAGACAAATCCCATTGCAGTAATGCTAATGCTTAGTTTTTTAAAAGCTCTGCATCGAATAGGAGATAAATAAAAGGATGCCAGCTGATTCCCTGTAACTGGGCAAAAGGGAGAAAACACAAATGGCATCTGTAGAGATTCCTTTCCCCCCTTCCCCATCTCTCCCTGATGACTTTAGAACCCTGCATAACATACTTAACAGATCCAAGAACTCTCTTCTTTGGTTGAGAACAAGAGGAATAAAATCAAGGGTTTGGGGAGAATTGCTCTGTAAGCAGAGTCAAGGGGCAAAGCAGAACGACATTTTGCAGAGTTTTGGGTTCTCCTTCTAACATCTCCGCCACCCGAGCACGTGACATGTACCTGTGCCTATTGAGGGTATGGACAGGTGTCTCCATCGCTTGCACACGCATACCGTTATCCCTCGGCTCAGGACCACAAATATCTATGCTCAGAGTAAAGCCAACAACATTGCTGGGAACAAGATAACTCCTTGAATGAGTCAAGATTCTTCTAGTGACAATGGACTGAAATCCAGTTTGAAGAGACTTAGACCAAAAAAGGGAAAAATGTTTTCCTCATGTAACTGAAAGAGCCAGCGTTTTGATATGGTGGGATCCAGGTGCCCAGATGATGTTATCCTGAATCTGTCTCTCTACATTTCTTGCTTTGCATCCCTGTGTCATTCTACTCCCAGGAAGACTCACTCATCCTGGTGGTAAGGTGGCTGCCAGCAGCTGGGGGCTGACATCCTACTGGCCCAGCCAACCTACAAGAATAGGTGTTTCCCTTTCCCAACAGTTCTAGCTAGAGTCTCAGGGTCACAGTTCACTGAACCAATGTGGGTACTGTGCCATCCCTGCCATGGGGGTGTAGTCATCCCCACCCAAAACCACACGGCCTGAAAGCAATGAAAGGCTGGGTCCCCGAAGACAATCAAGGGGGCTGCATGCAGGATGGCCAAGGTCATTGGTTGGCACTTCGTACGGCTTTTTTTGTGATCGTCTAGATTAAGAGCCAGAGCTCCTCCAACATAACCCCGCCTCTTTCCTCCCTCTTATAGTCCACAAAAATGTATGCGTGACAGAAAGTCTCATAGAAAGGATAATTATTAGTAGAACAGGTGACTAAAAGACCCCATGGTACGTCATCCCTAGAGACCTGAGAGTGGGAAAGACACCAGAAGGCTTGTCTCTGGCTCAGACTACCCACCATGCCCAGACCCACTGGGCCCCCAACCTGCCTGTGCTCCCACGGGTCTCCCCTTCCTTTCACCCACCCTTGCCCACTTCTTCCTCCCTCTTCTCTGCTAATGTGAACCCATCTTGCCTTTCAAGGGCCAGACTCCGTGCTGCCTCCCCTCCGAGGCCGCATCTGGCCCACCCAGCCTTTTCTGTTCTCTCCCTCTCCACACTGGGACAGCGCTGCCCCTCGGCATTGCAGTCCACTGTTTACCTGTTCTTTAAGAACTGCATGTACCTTAGTTTCTCTCCCAGCTTGGATTTTACATTCCTGGGGAAAATTAAGTTTCATCCCCAGCCCTCCCTGTGGTGTCTAACACACATTAGGTGCTTCCAACCAATAAAAATAGATAAAAACAGCCTCCCTAAATAGCTCAGAGAGGATGGCTAGATTAATTGAGATCCTTAATTCTGATTGTATAAGTAATATAATAACTATGACAAACACCGATGGAGCTCTGAATGTATACTGGAGCCCCTGACAGGCATCATCTCAGGTAATCCTCACAGTGACCCCACGAGGTAAATACCACTATTATCCCCATTTAACAGATGGGGAAACGGAGTCTCAGAGAACTCAGTCACTTGTCCTAGATCAGAGAGCTAGTAAGTGGCAGCGTGGGAGTTAGAACCCAGGCAAGCCTACCATCTCCTTTCCTATTAGATTCCTCAGTTACATGTTTATCAGTGGTACTTCCTGCTCCCTGATTTGAAAGAGCGAGGGGCACAGGTGATTGGTCAGAGAGCAGGAGAAAGTTCAGATATTTTACGCCCCTCTTCTGCCTCCGGGGCTCCCAGTGCCTCTACAGGGGGTTCACCCAGCGATGAGGGGTCACACCCCTACCCCAGAGCCAACAAGAAGGTCAGGGGCAGAGGAATTTCACAAAAGGAGGTACCTCTGGGGCTCTGCAGAGAGCGAGGTGCTTTTTGATGAGATAAGCTCTTCGATTAGAATGGTCTTTGGGGAAACGTTAGCTGGAGGGTGGGATTTAGAATCTGTTTGCCCGTCCGGCTGCCCATCACCAGGCATGGCCTTGTCCTTTCTCCTGCCCCCTGAACAGGGTGACCAGGCCAGAGGCCTCACTCAGAGGGCAGCTTGCAGGATTTGGAAAGCAACCAAATTCAGCAAATGCAGATCTCCAAGGAAACCCAAATCCTAAGTAAACTGTATTTTTTGTTTTATAACGTCTGTGCCTCTGCATCCAGCCACTGGCCTCTCGGTTGATGCCATCACCTGTGGTGCTGGGAGCCCTTGGTCTGAGGGTATCTTGTTTCTCTGATGCACGTGAACCTGCTCTTGTGAGTTAGCACCTTCTCGAGAGCAGATCCTGTTGGGTGTATGCCATGAATCCTCACAGTCTCCCTGAGAGACTCAGAGAGCTGGCATCCCCACGAGGGAGGCACAGTGAGATGAAAGCACATTCCCAAATACACAGAAGCAGGGAGGGGGCCGGGACTCCGGGAAGCGGGCCTCTGAGGTCCAAGCCTGCTTGCTTCCCCAGGCTGTCATGATAGAACAAAGCTAAAACCCAAAGAATTAAATAGGCTAAGTAATAGGCTTTGGGTAAATATTTAAGAGAAAAACCGCCACTAGATCCAAGAGAAATAAAAACAAATATTCACACAAAAACTTGTATACAACACGAATGTTCCAGCACCGTTACTCATGATATCTAAACAGAGGAAATGAGCCAAATGTCCATTAACTGATGAACAAAAAAAGATGGCGTACCCATACAGTGAAATATTATTCAGCAATAAAAAGGGATGACGTGCTGATACGTACGGATCGAACTACCATGTGGATGGACCTTAAAGACACTATGCTTTACAAGGAAAAGAAACCCACGCTGTATGATCCCATGTATATGAAATGGCCAGAACAGGCGAATCTACAGAGACAGAAAGTAGACCGGTGGTTGCGTAGGCCTGGCGGGAGGGCAGGGATGAGGAATGATTACTAACGGGTATGGGGTTTCTTCCGGGGATGACAAAAAAAAGTTCTAAATTAGACAGTGGTGATGGTTGCACAACTTTGTGAACATACTAAAACCACTTAATTGTATACTGGAAATGGGCAAACTCCATGGTATGTGAATTACATCTCAATAAAATTGCTCAGAAAACCCCCAAACCATGGCTAATGAACCCAGTGACAGGGCTTTGCTGAAGGATGTGGTCTTACCCCGTCTGCTCTGATAAGCTTATGTCTCATCCCACCACGCTTGGCCACAGGCCACCCAAACAATTCAAGTGGAAAGAATATAGACGGAAAAGATAGGCTCCATAGATTTCTCCCCGGAGTCTAAACTGGAGGATCTTTTTTCTTCTTTCTTGTCCAGATCATTTTAAATTTTATGGAATCAATCTCACTATTCAGTTTTTGTTTCTGGGTTTCAAATCATGCTTCAAAAAGCATTCCCCATCCTAAGATGGTAAATCTCATTACCTAATGCTTTCCTCTAATGCTCTTCTCTAATGTTGTCCTCTAAGGTTTGTCTTATTACATTTAAACCTCTTATTTAATTGGGAATTTAACAACAAACTGGGGATCCAGGTTGTTTTTGTTTGTTTTGCCAAATAGATAGCCAATGATTAGATCAGGAGTTTTAAAATTTGAGATTAAAATGGACTTGGGGCATCTTGTAACTTCCTGAAACTCAGTATGAAAAAGTGTGTGTGTGTGTGTGTGTGTGTGTGTGTGTGTGTGTGTGTGTGTGTGTGTGTGTGTGTGTGTGTGTGTGTGTGTTTGCTGTATACATTCCAACGCACCAAGGCAAGTCAACAGGACAGTTGTTAAACAATTACAGGGGAGGCCTGAGTGATTCCCCATAGGGAAAGTTCTCTGTCACATATGAAGGGAGAATCCCACCCCCTTTGGCTTTGACGTGTTACTGAGGCAGAGAACGAGGGGTGCCTCTCACTGGCTCCCCTGGGCCTGTAACACTTTAGGTTTCTGATCATTGGCTGACAAACCAATGGAGCTGATACATCATTTTAGGTGACAGAACTTGGGGTCCTCCTGTCACAAGGAATTGGAGGAGGTTTCCTGTCCAATAAATATAAATAAATGATATAGTGAAAATAAAACTGCCATTCCAAAGAAAATAGCAGATCCTTCCGTGCAGACTCGTGTGTTCACATAATAAACGTATAAGCAACTCACTGTGTGCCAGGCACTGTCTAGACTGGTGGTTCTCAAAGTCTGGTCCGTGGACCAGCAGCATCCGTATCTCCTGGGAACTTGTTAGACATGCAAATTCCCAGGCCCGCTCCAGACCTACTGAATGAGAAACTCTGGAGCTGGGGTACAGTCATCTGCGATTCTGATGCACATTCAAGTTTGAGAACCATTGGTCCAAGTACTGGGAATATAAGGGTGAAAAGACAGATAAAATCCCTGCTCTCCTCACGGACTTTACATTCCAGTGTGTGTGCTAGGAGAAGACAGACAACATATAAGTAAACAAATAACTGAACATGATAATTCTCAGCTAGTAAAAAGATCTATGAAGAAAAAGAAAGATCTATGAGGGGCTGATTTAGAACAGGTGGTCAGGGAGGAGGGTCTGAAATGAGACCAGAATGGTAAGGAAGGGCCAGCCATGTAAAGAATCAAGGGGCAGAAAAGAAATGCATGCACTTCAGGCAGGGGGAACAGTAAGTACAAAGGCCCTGAGGCAGGACCACACTTGGCCTGTATGAGGAACAGTGAGGCTGGAGCACAGTGAAAAGGAGGAATGCATCGGGGATGGATTTGGAGGGGCAGGTGGTAACAGCAAGCTCAGTTTTTGTTCTTAGTGCCAAAGAAAGGCACTGGGCAGTTCTGACCAAATAGAAACATGATCCAATTTACCTTTTAGCAGGATCCCTCTGGAATGAACTGTAGGGGGTAAGGGTAGAAAGAAGCAGGGAAGTCGGCGAGGAGGTATCGCGATAATGCAGGCAAGGAATATTGGCACTTAGACCAATGTGCAAAGATCTATTATTAAGTGAAAAACAAACAATGCAGGACCGTGCCTAGTAAATCGCTTTTAAGCATACACACATTCAAGTGTGTGAAGACATTTCTGTCCCTCAAAGGATCCAGAAAAAAAAGTAAATAGTGGTTATCTTGGGAAGAAGGGGGGTTAGTGAGGGTCATTTTATACCTCTCTGTACATTGTGCATTTTTAACATGTGCGCAAGGCATTACTTTTATTTAAAGATAAAATATTTTAAAATAAACATTGAAAAGCTGAGATCTAGGAAAACATACAATAGGCTATGGGTGACCAATATCAGAAAGAGGAAGCCTACTTCTCATGGGTGTGACCCTCTCTAATTAGGCGTCCTCCCCTGAAGCCGCTGAGAGCCAGGCTGACAAACTGGGACAAGTTCCTGTCCTTGGGTTAGAGTGGGATCAGAGTGAGGCACCTTCTCACTGGAGGACCTCTGGACCCCATTTCTGTCCTGTAGCTCTGGTGATGTTTGTGTCTGTCAGGTCTCCTTGGGCAACCAATACAATTTCCTGTGAATGTCTGCTGTATTTCCCTGTGCCCTATTTGTCAAATTGCTCCCCTCCGTCATCTTGGCAGCCGGTTCGCCAGGAGGCCAGCGTGCCCTTCATTTAATTGCATGATTGGGCATAAACAGAAGGAAATACTTTACTGCAGGGAGAAAGCGGCAGGCAGTATCTGATTTCTCCTGTCAGTTGATTAGGATTTGTTGAGTCCGAACAAGGTCAAATGAGATTAGAAAGAAAATGCAGTGTGTCTGGTATGCATTTCACATAACTGTACCATTTATGTAAACAGGATGTACGAAGGGGAAATTTTAAAGCAAATACTGAATGTCAGCCTCAAGGTTCAAGAACAAGAAACCAGGGCTTATGTGTTATGCTGGGAGAGAAAGAAAATTTATTTTCTGGGACATTTGGAGTCCTACTGAATCTATCACGCTCTGATTCCCTTTTCATGTTGGTGCAGTTAAAAAGTGACAGTTTTACATCTGATTTTCAGAGGCACTGAGCACAGAATAAGAAAAAACCAAAGAAACGCCCCATTCTACCTTTCTCGTCCTTCTAAAGCTCTTATAAGTGGTTTAGAACCACTTTCTGTAATAGCTGCCGCTGAAGTGCTTGATAGTGAGTCAATCTCTTAGGACATGGAAGGAAAAATCTCACCTCCAGCACCGGCCAGAACATTCTAGACGTGGCTGACTCCGGCCAAGGCCACACCTCTGTGGATAAACCTACCCGGCTTCTACTAGGATTTTTGTTGGTCCTCGAAATCTGTCATTTTCTTCCTTTCTCAGATCCACCCTCTGCAGGGCTAGTAAGCATATAAAGTTTTAGTCACTTAAACACCTTAAATAGTTTTAATGGCTTTAAAAGTGGTCTAAACGCTTTGAGGGAAGATATGGTTTCTGTTACACACTCTCTATAGGATCTAGCATCTTGTGAACGCTTAATAAGTGGCTTGGACAGCTATTATTTCCATGGACTATTTCCTAGCCCAGAGCTGGAAGGCTATTGTGAGGCCAGACTTTTAAACTAGGAAACGTCCTGTCCCTTCCCATGTTAAATAACAGAGGGGCCAGGAAGTATTAACATTATCATGTCTCATGACTCCAAGCATCTGAACATATATTATTTAAATGATAAATCTAGATATGGTATGTATACATACACACACACACACACACACACACACACACACACACAATGGAGTACTACTCAGCCATAAAAAAGAATGAAATAATGCCATTTGCAGCAACATGGATGGACCTAGAGATTATCATACTAAGTGAAATAAGTCAGAAAGAGAAAGACAAATACATGATATCACTTATATGTGGACTAAAATATGACACAAATGAAACTATCTATGAAACAGAAACAAACTCACAGACATAGAGAACAGATTTGTGGTTGCTATGGGGGAGGGGAGGTGGAAGAGGGATGGTGTGGGAGTTTGGGATTAGCAGATGCAAACTATTACATAGAGAATGGGTAAACAACAAGGTCCTACTGTGTAGCACAGGGAACTATATTCAATATCCTGTAATAAACCATAATGGAAAGGAATATGAAAAAGAATATATATATGTATAACTGAATCACCTTGCTGTACAGCAGAAATTAACACAACATTGTAAATCACCTATATTTCGATAAAATAAATTTTTTAAAAATGATAAATCTAGACACTTCCATTTCAACATGGAAGTTGAAATAAATATGGAACTTGAGGGAAGTTAAACCAAAACATTAAAAAATTCAATATTGAGGAGAATTACATTACAGTAAGCACTTTAAGGAACTGAGGAATCAGTTCCCAGTATTTGGACAGGAACATTGCCGAACAACACCTGATATGTAATAAAGAAACTGGTTTATATCAGTAGCTAGTGGTTGTATTTGCCTGAAAGCTGTGTGGTTTTTTGGCTTTTTTTTTTTTTAAATAGCATTTCACAACTAGATGTAATGGAGAAGTAACACTGAAATAATGACTTACACTTGCATTACCGGTGTTCAAGGTGCTGTCACAGGCTTGGGCACATTTGATTGTCAGCATAATCGTGTTGGCTTGCGGGAAAGACGTGGTTCAGAAAGCCTCGTGAATCTCTTTCAGGAAGGAGGGAGTCAGGGCCCTGAGATGCTGAGCAGCCCAGAAATGGTCAACAGCCCCGTGTGGGCAGGTTCAAGAGTGCTAGCCTGAGGTGGGAGACCAGCTTTCAGACCCGGTGAGGACTTAGAAACTACGGGGGCAACCTGGGTGAGACGCTGAGCTGTATCTCTGTCCTCGGTGTTTTCAGGGTGTTTCCTAACTTTACAATCTATCATTCCATGGGGTTAAAAACGGTTCACCTGCCCCCTGCATGCAGCAGAGCAATTCTCCAATATTGAGAAGATGACTGTCTGAAATATTTTCGTCTGTGATCCAGAGGTCCTTTGGAATCGTGCAGATGCTCGAGAAAATGACTATTTTTTAAAAAGCAAATTATTAGGATCTTTGAATATGTGGCAGTGGCAATTCATGGAGGTTCCTGTTAATAAAGTTTGCAGAAATCAACTCTTTCTGCACCTCTCAAGTCCCTTTTAGGAGATCTGTGGCTCATCCGTTATCAGAGCTGTGTGATGTCTGTGCCCCTAGTTCTGTCACAGGAGGTGAGCTTCTCTGAGCCTGTCCCTTCAGAGGCACATGAAGTCTCCCTGGCTGCTCCCTGATGAGTCTGGAGAACAGTTTTCCACCCCCACCTTCCCAGAGGAGGGAGAGACCAGTGAGCATATTTCTAATTCCAACAGGCCAATCTGTACCTCCTATCTGAATCACCAGGTGGGCAGGCTTGCACACACACTCTGTGACACCTCCCAGGCTCAGACGCCTGCATAAGCAGGTAGGACTCTTCATCAACTATAAGAAACTATTAATCATGTTTCCATTTGGTCTCTTCAAAGACACCTCCCAAGCTGTATCCTTTCAGTCCAGTTTCATTCCTCACCTTGCAGCCAAAGAGTTATTTGTACAGGCAGCTTCCTCTCTTCGTTACCCCATCCTGGCCAGGGGCACAAAGATGCCACCCATGGTCCATTGAAGAAATCCCCACCGGAAGGTTCGCCTAGTTCAGCATGGACAGGCTGGACCACTGGTGAGGAAGGGCAGAAATATTCTCTCTGCAGCCCCTCCCCAGCCCTAAACTGCATGCCCACTGCCTCGAGCAGCTTTGCAAAATGGGAACAGCACAGACAGACACACACACACTGCCACACACAGACATCTACACCCTGTGCGGGGATGCCAGATGCCAGAAGCAAAAAGGATTCCCTTTCATCCAGCAGCCTTCTGATTGCAGAGGAGTGTCTCTGAGCCGTGACCCGCTGTTTCCCTGCCAACTGAGGCCTCAAAACAAACAGGAATCTGCTCAGACAGGCTAGTAGTCCATTCGGCTCAGCCATGTGCCCCAGGACAAACCACGCTAGAATAACACCCAGGAGAGCTGCCACGGCCGTCTGCTGTCTCTGCCTCCCTTCCCTGCTGGCCACCAGCTCTGTGCCCCTGGGCCTGCCACCGGCTGCCCAGGGTTGGGGGCCCTTAGAGCTCCGTGTGCATCCCTGTGGGCGGGGTCGCTAAGGCAGGTCCCCTCTGCAGATCAACGAGGCCAGACAGAGACCCAGAGGCTGCATTATCAGTCCCCCGCCTGCCTCCCTGCTTCCCGCACAGCCCTGCGGGACTGGGAGCCAGCTCTGTGGCACGATGTCTGCAGGCGGACCAGCAACCTGATGTACATGCCACGGCCCGTCCCCTCTCCCCACACAGAGCTGCGGCCACCGGGAGGTTCAGAGAGTCGGCTTGGGGCTGCTGGAGAAGCAGCTGCAGCGCGGTGACAGTGACACCACAGAGCGGACAGACCAAGTGGATCCCCTTTCCCTTCGACCGGAGAGAGGAGCAGCCCTCAGCCTGCAAGCTGTTCAGGTAAGAATCAGGGTTTCTGTTCTGAGCAGGTTATAGTATTTCCAGAGCTGAGGTGGAGTGTGTGTGTGTGTGTGCGCGTGCGTGCGCACGCGCGTGTGTGTGTGTGTCCCAGTGCAAGTATAAGGCTGCTTGGAATAAAAAGCAGGGCTGGCTAATCGCACAGACATGTAAAAAGAGCACCTGGAGTGCAGAGACTGTGAGAATAATCACGCCCCCGCTGCCCCCTTTATCTTCATTCCCGCACTGCCGGGCCATGAGGACTGGAGGGGGCGCAAGGTTCTCATTCACTAAAGCCTTTGTGGTTCAGCAGGACACGGTGGCCTTCGTGAGCCTGCCTGGCATCACCCTGCTTGCCACACTTACCCTCTTAGGTAGCCTGGAAATTCAGGCACCTAGAAATCCTGTCCACTGGGTGGGCACCTTAGATTTGTTCAACCTTTTGATATAGAAGTTGGGCTGAAACAGGATTATCTGAGTGTGTTTGAGAGGGTGGGATTCTGATGGCCCTGCTGGTCACCTGGATTACTTCTTACTGTCCTGATCTCCTTTGAAAATCACATCCTCATTTCAGGGCTCCTCCAGATAGGCACCGGCAGAGAGGGAATGGGAATGGCTAGCCACCGGGCACATTCTCTGGCACTGACGCTATCCACACCTACGTCACTATTATATGCCAAAAGTTATGCAAGGCTTCTAGACGGAGCGCTCGAAAACTTCAGACCTCCAGGTGCTGGGGTGGGAATTTCAGGCGTTTAATCACGGACCCATTTTTCAGAGACCCAAGAGGGCACCCACTTATCTCGCCTCTCAGGAGCAAGAGCTCGCTCTGTGCCTCAGCAGACACAAATGCTCTGTGCTCTCTCCAGCTGTTTAAATCCAACCCCACTTTCCTGCTTTGGTAACTGGCACTTTCCCTTTCATTTGCTACAGGGATGCAATTGTTTATGATTTAGCTCCGTGAACACCAGTGGGCGGATGCAATCATCCGGGCAGAGGGTGAACTGGGCTCTGAGTGAGGGCGAGCCAGCCCAACAGTGGCAAAGGGTTGGAGAGAAATCAGCTTTGCCAAGTGGTGTCTAGCAAAGGGCTGGCCAGCTGCCTCCCAGGGCTGTCTGGGTGAATGAATGTGGATTTTGGTGGAGACTGTGATTCACAGTCGCAAACTCCCTTTGTTTTCTTTGTGTTGTCATTGAGGGCTTCCGAGGAAATTCCCCTTTTGAGATCATGTACCTGACTGTCTTCTGTTGATTCTACCTTTTTAGCATGAGGAAATGGATTTGTAAATGCAGTACTTCATCAAAAACAAAGTTAATACACGAAAAACTAAGGGACAAGACGTTGAGTTACTTGTAAACTTCCTCCCAAATCTGGTGTGCACATACACATATAGGGCTTGCCAGGTTCCAAAAAGGATTTAAGGAAGCAGTATCCAGTTAATTAAAATGGTTTGATTTCACAGGCAGGTAGCACCAACTCTGAGGATGATATTTCCACGGTGACAGTGGACAGACATCCATGCGTTCTATCTACACCTAGCAAAGGGATGTCTGATGCCAGGACAGAGATGTGCTCGCTCACTCTGCTGACGTGCGTTATGTGGACCCTGAATAAACTATTACAGGTCATGGAGCTGCTGGCCCCCCTGTGCCAGCTTCCAGCAGTCAGAGACCATACAGAGGGGAAGACACACCCCTTCCACCTCATCCAATAGGCATTACTTGGCTAATGCAATACTCCTTGATTTAAGCTACTGGAAAAATAATCTGCAATCAGTCGTGCTACAGACATACCCTGTTTTAGGTCAATCTAACAACTATCCAGGACACATAAATTGTAAGTGCATGACTGTTTTTCCTTAAGAAAGGATTCACTCGTCAAGTTCATCAAGTACTGTTAAGGTGTCCCACCTAAAGATGGGACTGGATCCAGCCCATTCAGCCATAGAGAAAGGTGAGGACTTACCTGGGGGGGCAGGTAGCAGAGAATGAACCTGGGCTGACAGGATGTCCAACTCAGCTGGGAGGTAAAGGAGTCCAAGGTAGAGGAACAAGGACAAGCATCTGGGCCAGTGGCCTATAGCGAGAGAAGAGGGAGGGAGGGAATAGTAATTATTATTATTACTATAACATATATTTTTTGGTTGCCCTGGGTCTTAGTTGCAGCTCCCGGGCTCCTTAGTTGTGGCATGCAAACTCTTAGCTGTGGCATGCATGTGGGATCTAGTTCCCTGACCAGGGATCGAACCCAGGCCCCCTGCATTGGGAGCGCAAAGTCTTTTTTTTTTTTTTTGTCTGCCTTGGGTCTTTGTTGCTGCGCACGGGCTTTCTCTAGTTGTGGTGAGCAGAGGCTACTCTTCGTTGCGGCACGCGGGCTTCTCATTGTTGGTATGGCTTCTCTTTTTGTGGAGCACGGGCTCTAGGCGCACTGGCTTCAGTAGTTGTGGCTCGTGGGTCCTAGAGTGCAGGCTCAGTACTTGTGGTGCACGGGCTTAGTTGCTCCGCAGCATGCGGGATCTTCCTGGACGAGGGCTCGAACTGGGTCCCCCGCGTCGGCGGGTGGATTAACCACTGCGCCAGCAGGGAAGCCCAACAGTAATTATTTTGATTCCTAAATGTTACTACTTAAGAGAGGCAGCAGAATAGTGGTTAAGTACATAGATTCTGCAGCCAGGAAGAAGCTGGGGTTCAGTTCAGACTCTGACACTTACTAGTCCTGTGACCTTGTGCCTCAGTCTCCTCATCTGTAAAATGGGGTAATAAAGTACCAGCCTCATTACTGAAAGGATCAAATGAGTAATAGTCTTAGCTCAGTGCCTGGTTTATAATGAGTAAAACCTAAGTATTTCTTGTTGTTACTGTTATTACTATTATTATTGTCATTGAAAGGTCAGTTCTGAAAAGGCTGCTCACAAGTCCATTTGTTCCAAGGTCCAAAGTGACTCTCTGAGTGACCATCAGTGCCACCTTCTGGGCAGCTGGAGGTGCTTTTCCTTGGTGTGGAGTTTTGCTTGCATTTCCCAGCTTTCAGAATCGAGGAGCTTCTGTGCTGGTGGCCAGCGTTTCTTGAGCCCTTATATGAGCCAGGCACCGTGCCTGACTTTACGTGTGTGACCTCGCCGGATTCTCGTAACAACCCTGTGAAGTAGGGCTGTCACGGCTGCAGGAATTGAGCTCGGTGGGCTGGGCCATTTGCCTACAGTCACACAGTTACCAAACTGCAGAGCCAGGCTTACACCCAGGCTGTGCTGCTAACCAGTATGCCGTCTATGATTTGGGGGACCACTGGAGGTGTCCTGACAGGCAGGTGGAGTTTGGTGACAGATGGACTTCAGCAACAGATGAGATCTGAAGGCCCCAGAAAGTAGACCAGAATTTGGAAGCTTTGCCAAGAAGACAGCAGAACCCTACATTGGCCTGGGGACAGAACCTCAGCCTTGAGGACCCACGACCTTTGGGGCTCGGTGTTTGGGAACAAGACATGAACGCAGGCCCTGCGGGACAAGGTGGGCCTCAGGCCTTCCTGCCGCCGGCAGTGGACGGTGCCCAAAAAGAGAGGAAATGGTACAGAGACGGACACAGCAAGGGTGCTGGGCCAGATATCCTGACACCCCTCTAGCCTAAGGTCAGAGGTCATCTTGAGCTAAGCCCGAGGTCAAGACTAGGTGACTCCAGCCGTGGAGAGAGGAGGAATGGGCAATCCAGAACGTAGTATCTGGGCTCAGTGAAGTTTATAGTGATGTAAAAGGCTTGATTTGCCAATGCAATTTCTCTAAATTGAACATTTAAAACATGACACACAGAGATTTGTTTTACGCATAATTGCTCAAGCCCACCTCTCTGACTTCAGCCGAGGAATGCTGGCGAGAGGAACAGGTGTGAGAGTGTGCCTACCTCACACCAGGGCTGTGTAGATCTGGGGTTACTGATGGACAAGACTCATCTCTGCCGCTCCAGAACCTGTGGTCTGGCCCAGGTGTTTTCAGACTTTAATGTGCATGAGAATCACACGGGAGCTTCTTTAAAACACCAGGTTCATAGAGAACAGACGTGTGGTTGCCCAGGGGAAGAGGAGGGAGGGACAGAGTGGGAGTTTGGGGTTAGCAGGTGCAAACTATTACATATAAAATGGATAAACAACAAGGTCCTACTATATAGCACAGGAAACTATATTCAATACCCTGTGATAAACTATAATGGAAAAGAATATTTTTAAATGTATGTCTATGTATAGCTGAATCACTTTGTTGTACAGCAGAAATTAACACATTATAAATCAACTATACTTCAACAAATAAGTTAATTAAAAAGATTTTTTAAACTTCAGGTTCCTGGGACCTACCCACACAAGTCCTGAAGTAGCCGGGTTCATGAGGGGCCCAGGATTCTGCATTTCCTGGCTGGGGCCCAGCTGGTTCTGATGCCTTTGGTCCACAGGCTACAGCTGAAGAAGCCTCGGGCTGACCGTTGCTCTGGTTCCCTTGTCTTCATTGCTGTTCATGAGAACAGTCACGGGGCCTGAATCAGTGGCAATTAGTCTCTTCTCTGTCACAGCTTCTTCCTGGACCATTTTACTTAGGCTAAACCTTCGCTGCTGGTAATAACAGCGACAGCCCGCCTACTGCGTATTGAGTTACCATGTGCCGGGCACAGTACTAAGCCCTTCACAACCATCCCGTAAGTTAGGTGCCATTATTATCACATTTGACAAGGGAGGGGAAAGGCCCCACTGCCAGTATGTGGCAGATCTGAGATATGAACCCAGGCCCCGCAGATCCCCAGAGCACAGCCATGGAACCCCTGGGCGAGGCTATGAACATAGTTTTAGCTTCTCTGTCAGTTCAACCCTCCTTTCTCACTCTTGGGTGTCTTTCTCCCCTTCACATTCCTATCTTGTCCTCCCCCATCCCGCGACTCCCATATAATTTCTTCAGAAGATGATGTATCCCTGTGGTTCCCTATTTTTATCTCATTCAATAAGTCAAAAAGGGTGTGGTCAATGGGTGGGTAGAAGGTAGCTGTTATGGGTTAAATTGTGTTTCCCCCTCAAATTCATATGTGGAACTCCTAACCTCCAGTATTTCAGAATGTGAGCTTATTTGGAGATAGTGTCCTGACAGAGGTCATCCAGCTTTGTTTTGTTTTGTTTATAAATTTATTTATTTATTTGTTTATTTTTGGCTGCGTTGGGTCTTCATTGCTGCCTGCGGGCTGTCTCTAGTTGCCGCGAGTAGGGGTTACTCTTCGTTGCCATGCGCGGGCTTCTCATTGCGGTGGCCTCTCTTGCTGCAGAGCACAGGCTCTAGGCACGCGGGCTTCAGTAGTTGTGGCGCATGGGCTTAGTTGCTCCACAGCCTGTGGGATCTTCCTGGACCAGGGATCGAACCCGTGTCCCCTGCATTGGCAGGCGGATTCTTAACCACTGCGCCACCAGGGAAGCCTGGTTATCAGAGATCATTAGGGTGGGTCCTAATCCAGTATGACTGGTGACCTTTTAAAAAGGGGAAATTGAGACACAGTGACATATACAGAGGGAAGATGATGTGACAAGACACAGGGAGAAGATGGCCATCTACAAGTCAAGGAGAAAGGCCTGGGCCAGATCCTCCCCTCAAAGCCCTCAGGAGAAACCAACCCTGCAGATGCCGTGATTTTGAACTTCTGGCCTCCAGAACTGTGAGACAAGAAATTTCTGTTGTGTAAGCCACCCAGTCTGTGATACTTGTTACAGCGGCCTTAGGAAACAGCTACAGTAGGAATGAGATTCCCCCTCTAGGCCCTGGGTCTGGGCTGATCTAGGTGAAGGCCACACATTCTGCCAAGCTGTGGCAACTTCTTCTTTAATTCTGAGTGCTTTTCTGTTGGCTTAAATAGTGTTCTTGGGAGCCACAGGTAGGCCCAAGGCCCAGGAAGGAAGAAGGAATGAATGGAAAGGATGAAGAGGAAGCAGGGAAGGAAAAGCAAAGAACAAAGGAGGCAGGAGCAGAAAGAGAAAGAGAGTGGAGACCAGGATGGGCACACTGGAGGCCATCCCTGACCAGTTCAGGTCATGCAGCTCATTCATGGGGCCCCTCCTGCGTGCCAGGAGCAGGCCACCGGGCCTGGGACCACCAGTCCCTACTTTCATGAAAGGTAGAGGCTAGGCGGGTCCACCGACATCCATCGTGCAGGAACTCCCCCTGCAGGCACAGGGCAGAGTGCTGGACCCAGTCAGGGGCTCTGGAAAAGCTTCGGCGGGGAGGGGATGCTTGGGCTGAGATCTGGAGGATGAGCAGGGGTCAGATGGGTGAGGGCTGAATGTTTCAGGTGGAGGGAGAGCACGAGCAAAGGTCACATGGTGTAAAAAGTGTGGCTTCACCAAGGACTGGAGGGGAGGCCAGTGTAGCTGGAAGGCAGGGAAGCAGGGGGGCAAGTTGGCATCAAAGGGGCAGATGTGGGCTGGACCACAGTGGCCACACTGAGCATTTCGGTCCTTTGCTGAGAGCCACCGAAAGCCAGAGAAGGAGGAGATCCTCTATAGGGTAAACTCTGAGTTCAACAAAGGACAAACAAGTTGCTGGTGCGGTTCAGCAGTGGGTCAGCCCTGAAGCAAGACAGCAGGCTTCCTGAGCTCACAAATCTAGGGTTGGCTGTGTCATGATTAAGGAATAAAGTTCCAGGCCACTTCCCAAATAGTGTTCTAGCGCAGTCCCCCTCAGCTGAGCATGTTCTAGGTGTTGGTCATGGCCCCACTGGAAAGGGTTTAAATAGGGACAGCTGTCTCCTGCTGATGAGGTTAATTTGTGAACTTGGCAGCCAGGCCAGGCTCAGACTGGGGTTGACCAGGTGGCCCCTTCTTTGGTATCATTTGAAGGACACAGAGAGGCCTTGTGACTATAACCTCTCCTTTGCCTGCTGAACTTCGCCTGAAGCTATGGGAGAGGGCCAGCCGTCAGCAGGCCAATTATTCAGCATAAGATTCAAGCTGTGAAGGGGAAAGAGGCAGGGGCAAGAAGCCCAGGCAGACCCCCTGAGGCACCAGGGGTGAACGTGGGCAGAGACAGGTCTGAAAAGAGGCAGAGAGTATAAAGGAGGAGCGCAAAGAACTTGACGCCAAAATTTGCCTTATTCGTGATTTCGCACAAGCAGCAGCAAGGTGGGCCCTCAGCTGTGGGAAGTCCACCTTGGGGTTTGCAGCCCTCTCCTGTGCCCCTGCTACCAGAGACGCACACCCCTTTCCCATCACTGGGAAACTCCACATCGACGCCAGCGGTTGTCGGCATAACCCATGAGTGAGTCCTGACGTCAAACTGAACGCCACGCCTTTGCCGTACACCCTGCCGGCCACAAAAAGAATTCCCTTCCTGGGCTTCCCTGGTGGCGCAGTGGTTGAGAGTCCGCCTGCCGATGCAGGGGACACGGGTTCGTGCCCCGGTCCGGGAAGATCCCACGTGCCGCAGAGCGGCTGGGCCCGTGAGCCATGGCCGCTGAGCCTGCGCGTCCGGAGCCTGTGCTCCGCAGCGGGAGAGGTCACAGCAGTGAGAGGCCCGGTACCGCAAACAAACAAACAAACAAAGAATTTCCTTCCAGCAGAGGGACTGGACTTGGCTTAGCAAGGATGAGTCCTTGGGGCAAGTGGAACACACTTTGGAGAAGAGAGGGGACTTTCAGGAAGGTGAGAACAGCCAGGGGGCCTCGTGGGGAGCGAGATCCTCCCACTTCTCTCACATCGCCCACTGGCTCTAGCCCCACCAGCCTCTCTTCCATTCCTCTGCTGTTCCACGCCCTTTCCTGCCTCTGGGACTTTGCAGTTGCTGTTCCATCTGCCTGGAGTGCTTTCCCCACAGTTCTTCACATAGCAGACCTCTTGTCAACTCCTTGAAGAGGCTTTCTCTCCTGTTATTCCCTCTCCTACCTCTGTGTCCTTCATGGCACTTACGCCAGTCTGTAGTCATCTTGTCAATTTTTAAAGTTTGCTATGATTCATTCTCCCCCCTAGAACGTAAGCCTCAGGAGGGGAGGACCTCATCTGTCTGGTTCCCTGCTATATCCCCAGGGCCTAGGACAGAGCCTAGGCACATAGTAGGTGCTCAGTAAATGTTGATCCAATGAATGAGTGAATGAGCGACTGGTTCAATCTTGGGAGTGGGAAAGCCAAGACCAAGGACAGCAGTGGGACACCCCAGCCTCTGTCGCTCCTCACAGCTCTAGAAAGGGGCACGTTACGTCTGAAAGCAGCACCGACAAGTGCACGTCGGGGTCCCCGACCCTGACTCGAGTGGGCAGGCCCCTCACAGTGCCCAAGACCCCATACTTAGCATCGGCTGCTCTGGCTTAGTGTGCACAATCTCAGCTCTTCAGAGAACTCGTTTCGGGAGCCTGGAAAAATCCAGCCTCGTTGTATTATTCATGCTCAAAGATGAATAACTTCTGTTGGCTGATGGACATCAAAGGCAAACAAGTGATGTCAGGCACCCAGAAGGGAGACATCGATCCGGCGCGTTCCAACCCTCGCACCCAGGGAGGTGGGTGGAGCCGCTCATCCTTGCCTTTGCCACCAGGTCCCACAGGAGCGGAAGCAGCGTCTGCACTGATAAATCAGTGCATGCACAGTGCTGCCCCAGTACCTCCGGGACACAAAGCGCTGCTACAAAACCAGGCTGCGCTTGTCCTTCCTCAGAATCTTCGTCAGAATTTAGAAATGGCACCTGGAGGACAGCGGAGAATGAGTACTTCAGAGTCCCTCCTCGGAGTCCACACGGCAAGCTGCAGCCCTGGGAGAGCGCGTCCCTGGTCCAGGGTCCCAGGCTGGCTTGGCCCCGGCTTCTTGGCCTTTAGTGCTAGGGTGGTGTTTACGTTAAAGGAGCAAAATGTTCCTCCTTAAGCCTCCACTGGTTTTTCCTGTTTGAAATGCTAATGGGGATGTTTCTAGGGGCAGAGATTCAGGTCAGCTTCAGGATGGTTTCTTCACAAGGATAAAATCCCCACTCCGCTGGCCTCACAGAACTTGCTGCCGTTCTCCCAGGTCAGTCCTGGGATCCCTGCTGAGGGCTCGGGAGGCAGTGTCCTAAGTTCCTTGGAAAGAGAGCTGACACGGGAGACCAAGAATTCTCCTGACGGCTCCACTTCTGCCCTGTCTCTCTCAGCATCCTTTTCCTATTTCAGAGTGACAGTCTGCGGGGCGTGATGCTAGGGGGTATAATGGTTGGGGCAGGACCGCTTGGGTTTGAATTCTGGCTCTGACACACAATAGCTGCACAGCCCTGGCCAAGTTCCGTAACCTCTCCACTTCTGTAAAAGAGACATAATAACGGCGCCCATACCCTAGGGCTGTTGACGGTACTATGTGAGTTCATACAGGTGAAGTCTGAGAGAGTGTAAGTGTTATATTATCAGCATTAGCCGTTACTCCCTCATAGGGCTGACTTAAGACTTCAGTGAGACAAAAATGTTTTACTACATAATGCATAGCACACAGTGTTTGCTCATTAAAATATTAATTATTGGGCTTCCCTGGTGGTGCAGTGGTTAAGAATCCACCTGCCAATGCAGGGGACATGGGTTCAAGCCCCGGTCTGGGAAGATCCCACGTGCCGTGGAGCAACTAAGCCCGTGATCCACAACTACTGAGCCTGCGTTCTAGAGCCCGTGAGCCACAACTACTGAGCCCTCGTGCCACAACTACTGAAGCCCACGCGGCTAGAGCCCGTGCTCCGCAACAAAGAGTAGCCCCCCCCCACCCCGCTCGGCGCAACCAGAGAAAGCCTGCACACAGCTATGAAGACCCAACACAGCCTCAATAAATAAATAAATAAATATTATTGCTACTGATAATCTTCGCAGTCTGGCTAAGGTTTTCTGGAAGCTTTCCTAAGAATGCATTTGAACTGAAAAAAATGATCTTGTGTTAGGCTTTTGTGGTGCTTGTGTGTGCACTCTGTGTTATCATTTTGTTTTTTGTTTTTTACAAAAATCATTATTACTAAAATTCCTATTAGAAAAATTTAAAAAAAAAATGACCTTGGAACATGAAGGTCACCTGCTGCCCTGCTGTTCCCCTGTCAGTCTTTTTTTGTTCCAAGGGACAATTATCACCCTATGCTCTTTCAGCACTTAAAATCCACATGTCAGGAACCTAGAACTAGCCAAGAAAGCAACAGCCCCCTTAAAGAGTTCAAGCACAGAGCAGACGAGCCTCCCTGTTCGGCAGTTTTAAGCTGCAGGCGTTTGCAACAAACAAGTAAAGAAGCCTTGACTTCCGCGAGGCTCCTTAAAAGGCTTTGGGATTCCCACCCCTCCAGGGGGCGCGCCGTTCCTAGGGGCATGGAGTCCTTCAAACTTTTGCTCCGTGTCCCCTGACCCTGGGCTTTGAGTTTAAATTATTTGAAGTCTGACTGCAGGGCGAACTTGACGGCCTGCTGTAGGCTGTGAACTGCACAGTTATTCTACATTCAGGCCGCCAGATGCCCTGCCCCACCCTCCTGAGTGACTGTGGGTAAAGAACTTGTCCTCTCTGTGCTTTGTTTTCCTTCTCTGCAAGAGTTCCTCTCGAGAGGGGGTTGTGGAGGTTATTAAGGGGACGTGGACAGCTCCAGCTGTCTCTCTCCGTACTTGCTAATTTCCTTCCCATTCCTCTGTGGCCCTCCTGACCATCACATAGTGGGGAATATGGAAAAACCCAGCGGTGATCAATGTTGCAGAGGTTTGCAAATATTCCCCTGCACTAGGTGACCATGAGCACATCACTTGGCTTTCGGAGCGGCACAGAGAGATGGATTACGGGAAGGGGTCCAGGTCATAGTCTGGAGGAGGGGATGCTGGCAGCCCTAACCCTCGGTCCAGCCCATTCTTGCACCACGGAGACCAGGCCCAGAGTATGGATTTTCAGCCCGTGGCTCTCCTGGGTCATCAGACCTTTCACTAAGGCCTGAAGATCGATGGTCTCCCATCATGGAGGTGGACCCCTTCCTGACACACTCTGACCTTCCGCAGATGCCTCCCTACCTCCCACTGCGGCCAGAGGATTTAACACACAGCTGGTTCAGGATGGGTCCAAATGCACACAGCGCGAGTTGGGGGAGAGCGTTTCCAAGGCGATGTCCAAGTTGTTTCTAGCAACCCACTGACCTGACCCTCCCCGCCTTGCGTTGTCCCAGAACTGAGCCAAGATTGTGGAGGGCGGCTACACCTTGGGATGTCTGGCCGGGACCCTACTGTGGTGGGAGGTTCGGATCCCACGCTGGAATGGGCCCTGGGGAAGGTCAGGGGGAGGGTGAGCCAAAGCAGGCTTCATCGCCTCCCTGTAACCTCTCGCCTTTCCCGCTTCTGCTGACAGCATGGCAGTCAGATGTGGGGTGTGGAGGCCTCTGTTTCAGGAACTATAAAGAATAGCTCTTAAAAAAAAAAAACAAAACTCTAAACATGTCTTGCTCTAGGATGGAAGCATATCCTGAATTGGTGACTTTAAAGTCTTTTCATTTGCTGCAGACCAAGAGGAAGATCTCTGGTGACTAATGAGGAGTCCTACCTTCATCAGACTCTTGCAGCATTTTCTTGAAGTCAAGGTCCCTTTCTCTTCCTGGCCAGTCCCACATCCTGCTGGGCCTGTGTTGGCCAGCTCCTGTTTCTCATTATCTCTCCCCCATCCTCTTTAAAGGCTTCTCACTCCACCCAGGGGTTTTATTTTTAAACTTGTACGGTAATGTTAGGGCTGAGCAGGACACACTGCCCACATTCACGGGAAACTGGGCTGCCTGGAAAAGCATCCCCCTTTTCGGAGACGCCCTCCCTCCCCTCCGTCCCTATGTATTGGATACCTTCTCCATGAGGGGTCCTGCCCCAAGGATACAACAATGAAGAGAGAGACATGGTCCCCACCCTTGAGGAGCTTACATTCTAATGAGGCAGGAGAGTGGGGGACAGAGTATATACAAACACACACGCACACACACACACACACCAAGTAAGCCAACAAATAAAGAAATAAGTAGAAATTGTGATGAGATCTACAAAGGAAACAAACAAGGTCCTGGAACAAGAGAAGCTGTTACAAATTGGGTAGAAAGGGAAAGCCTCTGGAAGGTGACATAGAAGCAAAGGCCAGAAGGATTAAGGGGCTCCAGGTATGCAAAGAGAAGGGGTGAAGAGTAGACTATCCTTTGTGGAGGGAAGAGCATGCGCTAAGGCCCCGAGGTGGGCAAGAGTTTGTGTGTTCTAGACTCCAGCAGAGGCCAGGATACGTCAAGTAGAGTAGACAATGGAGGAAAGGTGAGGCTGGGGAAAAAAAAAAGATGAGGCAGGAGAGGCGTGCAAGGACAAGACCATGCACAGCCTGGACTCATGCAGAGAGTTGGGGCTTTATTCTGAACGCACTGAAAGCCACTGGGGGATTCGAATTAGAGGCGGCACACAGCAGCGGACATTTTAAGATCCTCATTTGATCCTGAGTGGAGATTTAACTCTAAGAGGGGTGGAGGGAAGGCAAGGGTCTGAGTTGGGAGGCCCGGGAGTCATGCAGAAAGGAGATGATCGGGGCAGAGGCTAGAGTGAGGCAGGGCCACAGCTAGAAACAGGCTGTCTCTTCCAGGAATTAGCGGGCTGCTAAGCATCTTGCTTCCAAAGAGCTCAAAGAACAGAGCTACTAAGACAGAACAGAACACCAAGCCCCCAAGTCATGGACTTGGTCAGAATAAGCAAGAGTTTACCTACCCTAATGCCTATACCTAGCCACGTGTGTTAGGTTTCCACACAGAATTAAGTAAGAACTTTGTCCAACATTGGCTCCCGAGAGTTTCTGAAAGGTGTAGAAATATTCTGGTTTCTCTTTAAGCCACGTCAGCTCTCTCTATCCATTACAACTTTGCCTGGGATAGGAGGTCGAATGGCTTTGACTAAGTGATCTGATCTACATGCAAAACTCAAAGGTGACTTTATATGCCTGAATGACCTAAACAGGGGTCCCTGCTCTCCAAGAGAAATACGGCTATGTTATACTCTTTGGAAGAAAGGAGATAGAAAACAAAACAGAACAGCAGGGTAGCCATTCTATATAGAATAACAGTAATAATAGTTACTGTTTGTTGTGTACTTCAAGGCGCTTTACTTGTAACTCATTTAATCCTCCGAAAGCCTGTTGAGGTAGGTAACACTCTTAATCCTTTTTACTGATGATGGAGCTGTGGCTTAGAGGGAAGGGAAATGATGTTTGGTGGTAGAAGCAGCCGAGTCACGGCCCAGAGGCTGGTCGGCCTCCATTGGCAGGACTCCTGACTTCGTCCCAGGGCTTGGTGGCTGTCTGCTTTGGTCACCACTATGTTTAAAAGCGGCACAGAAAACGACCTCAAGGCTATCATCCAAAATGCCAGTAGAACAGGGATATGAGTAACTTTGTTTTCTTTTTCTGTTTTTTGGTTTTCCTTTTCATGTTTTGAATTCACAAAGTCTGGTACCTAGTGGATTCTCAAAAACTTTGTATAATGAAGTTGTTGAGTTAATGAGTATGCATTACTTAAAATTTTATTTTTAGATAAGTAATTTATATCATTATAGGAAATTTAAGTCATTCTAGAAAATACAATTTAAGAGAATTAAAATCTACCCATCATCCAGAAATAATCACAGTTAAAATACTGATAATATTGGTACCCTCCAGTTCTTTTCCTGTGTTTACATATGTCTGTATTTGTGTGTCTGTCTCCTTACCTGCCTGTGTGCGTGAGAAACAAAAATGGGGTCATACTGTCTTCACAGACGTCTACTTTTTCATTTAGCAACATATCATGGGCATTCTCCATTCCAATTAATATTCTTCTAAAACAGAATTTTTAATGGTGGCAGTGTATTCCTCTATAATCTAATGAGTTCTCTGTTATTGGATATTCAGTTCATTGTCACCATTATTAATAATGCCATAAAAAACATTTAAACATAGCTCTATTACTATTAAGGAGGAAAGAACATTATATATTGAAATACAAAAGAGAGAAAGACATCTATTTTTAGGGCTTTTTTGGGTAGGCCAACCACATTGCTTGCATGTGTCCTTCAGAATCACTTAAAGGATGGGGAGATGTCATCTGGAATGTTCCACATTTTCCCAGGCCTGGTCACTTGTCACCTCTCAAGTATGTTTTTGTTGCAATTCTGCCACAATGGAGGTGGGTTAAGGAAAATCCCAGTTGTGGCTAAAATGTGGGCCCTAAAGTTAGACAACTAGATTTAAATTCCAGTGCTATCCCTAAGCAGCTATACGACCTTCAGCTGGTTCACTGTTCGGAGCCTCAGTTTCTGTGTGTAAATGGCACATACCTCAGAGGATGTAATGAGGCAAAACAGGTAAAGCTCTTCTAGCATCTGTCCAGCATGGAACAAATGCTCAGGAGATGGTGATTTCTATTATTATGAAGGTAGAGGAAGACTTTCCTCACAAGTTCAGTGCTTTGGGAAACTCCCTCCCGACCTACACTGCAGGATCTGAGGAAAATGAATTGAAAAATCACTCAACATACCCTCTGGCTATATTGCCCTTTTACCCTTTGTGTATGCACGCGCACACGTGTGTGAGTGTGAAGTCTAAAGTGTTAAAAAAACAATGAACTCAGTTTCCCTTCCTTGCCAAGAACCAGGTCTGTGAGATTAGAGATATATTTAAATTCTGTTGTTCACAGCTGCATAAGGAATGTACCTTTTCTTTCCATTTTGCCAGCTGTGTTTTATAACTGTCTATCCTAAGATAAAAACAAAGCAAACCAAAAAAATGCAGGACTATCTACAACAGTTCTAAATTGCTCTCAGTTTTATATAATAAAACAGAAAATATCTAACCCCTAAAACACAGACCACAGAAAGAATTAACCTGACTCATCTATCGTACA
Source organism: Grampus griseus (assembly GCF_964374135.1). Classification (NCBI taxonomy): domain Eukaryota; kingdom Metazoa; phylum Chordata; class Mammalia; order Artiodactyla; family Delphinidae; genus Grampus; species Grampus griseus. The sequence goes on along the minus strand of NC_139019.1, from coordinate 118,676,592 downwards.
GTTTAACAAAGACACACTACTGGCACATAGTAGGTGCTCACTGAACCCTGCTGAATATATTTATTGAATATATGTTTTCCTTACAAACAGCAAGCTGTCGCAAAATAAGTCAGTATATTCATTTCATCTAAATACTGTCAGAGCCTATTCGGAGGGGCTGAAGAAGATGATAGATGATTAAATGAACAGATGCTTTCTGAGTTTGTAAATTGAGTGTTGGGAAACTTTCTCCTCCTAATTCATGGCTCTTGAAATATGTTTATGATCCTGGTGGAATTGTGTAGGGATTTCTCTAAACCTCCATCAGGGGAGCACATGTGATAAAGCACTTCTGATGACCCGGCCAAGTTTTTCCATTTTTGTCTAAATATGGGAAATGTTCAGAAAAATCTTAATGTATGTGTAATAGTGTATTCTCAATATCGAAATGGCTCTGGGGATCACAGATACCACGTCTGATTGTAAGGTAACCCAATGCTGGGCCCAGATTTTAATTGCAGGTCAAAGCCTTGAAGTCGAATAACTCTGAGACCCTGTAATTTCCAAGTAAATCACTGGAAGTGGTAGAACTACCAGCATCTACTGCCCTTAGGTATTCGTTTCTTCCTATGGTTTGAGGGTGTCGGTGGAGATCACACTAGGAGAGATTCAAAGACAAGATATGTCTTCTGCTCTCATGATGTCATAAGCCAGTGGAGGGGAGAGACAAACCAACAACTGGATGGAATCTTAGAAGGAATCAAAGTATTGCTAGGCAAAGCACCGCACCATGGGTCCTTGAAGGAAGGAAGGAAGGACGTTTATTACTGGAGAGATGAGGGAAGGCTTTGCAGTGGATATAAAATGTGATGTAGGCCTTGAAGGATAAGAAGAATTATAGCTGATAGAGACTGGAAGGGAAGGGCCTTCCAGGCTGAGGGAGTAGCATGAAGCAACTCATGAAGCCCTGGACAAGCAACAAGGAGGGGAGGGCCCCACGTGGCTGCGATGGGGAAGGACAGGGTGGAAGGTAAGGTTTTCAGACAAGATACGGGGTCATGGAAATCCTCTGCTAAGGACTTAGGGCCTTAATGTCTGGGAAGTGGAAAGAAATGGAAGGTTTCTGATAATGGAAGAGCGCACGTCTTCCTTTAGAAGAGGGACTGGGTGGCCGTGCGGAGAAGTGATTAGAACAGCAACGCTGCGAGACCAATCTCAAGGCTATGGCTTCCGTTTTCCTTTTCTGGTTAGCCTCTTAGCAGCTTTGGGCAGCATGGCCCAGAGCCAGTTTCCCCTCTGAATTATGTGGTCCTATACCTTGGGGCCTCTAGTCTCCCGTGACATCTCCTTTGAGATCACCGGCTGCATTGGGGGTCTCTAAGAATGTGGGGTGTCCCCCAGGGCGACTGCCTCTGTCCGCCTCTCTCTTCAGGTCGTTCTCCCTTGAATATCCCCTCTCTCTCCTTGGCCCCGACCCTCCCGCATCTGCTTCCAACTCTGGCTTCTCTCCAGAGTCCCACTTTCAGGTCCCGCTTCACACTCCGCTCTGTACGGATGGTGTCTTTCACCCGGGATGCAGCCCACTCCACAGTGCGCTCGGCACCTGCCCTGCTGATCGGGCTTCTGGTTCTGTCCATTCTCCCATGCATTCCCCCATCCTCCCCACCCGCGCCCTGAGCTATCTCTGACTATTCCTTTGTTGAGTTCCTAGCATTTGCCAAATCCTCTTCATGTTCCTCCCCAAGTGACTTTATTTATTTATTCATTCATTCATTCATAGACATTTACTGAAACTGCTGTGGCAGCCACTATAGAAGAAATACATATTCTATATATTGATAGAAAACTAAAAATACAAAAAAGTATAGACAATATTTTGGCATACTTCCAGACTTTCTGCTGGTTTTATATAGTTTCAACTTCTTGCATTAACAAAACTGCATGAATCAAGTTTTAAGTAATATAATTTGACTATAGGGTAATGCATACTTATTAGAGCAATATTGTGATATACAGAAAATTTAAATGAAGAAAAAGAACTCACCCAGAATCCTAGTGAAGATCATCATTAGCAATTGGTATATATATATAAATATATATATATATATATATATTTTTTTTTGCTGTACGTGGCCTCTCACTGTTGTGGCCTCTCCCGTTGCGGAGCACAGGCTCCGGACGCGCAGGCTCAGCGGCCATGGCTCACGGGCCTAGCTGCTCAGTGGCATGTGGGATCTTCCCGGACCGGAGCACGAACCCATGTCCCTATATATTTTTCTAATTATTTATTTTATTTATTTTTTAATTTTTGGCTGTGTTGGGTCTTCATTGCTGCGTGCAGGCTTTCTCTAGCTGTGGTGAGTGGGAGCTACTCTTCGCTGTGGTGCACGGGCTTCTCATTGAAGTGGCTTCTCTTGTTGCGGAACACAGGCTCTAGGTGCACAGGCTTCCGGAGTTGTGGCTCGTGGGTTCTAGAGCGCAGGCTCAGTAGTTGTGGCACACAAGCTTAGCTGCTCGGCAGCATGTGGAATCTTCCCAGACCAGGGCTCGAACCCGTGTCCCTTGCGTTGGCAGGCAGATTCTTAACCACTGGGCCACCAGAGAAGCCCTGTATATTTTCTTAATATAATCTCTCCTATGCGTTTTTAAATAGCTAAGGTTATTGTGTATGGGGTTTTTTTTGAATTTTTTAATTTTATTTTAGTTTTTTATACAGCTGGTTCTTATTAGTTATCCATTTTATACACATCAGTGTACACATGTCAATTCCAATCTCCCAATTCATCACACCACCACCACCACCCGCCACTTTCCCCCCTTGGTGTCCACATCTGTGTCTCTATTTCTGCCAGGCAAACCAGTTCATCTGTACCATTTTTCTAGGTTCCACATATATGCGTTAATATACGATATTTGTTTTTCTTTTCTGACTTACTTCATTCTGTATGACAGTCTCTAGATGCATCCACGTCTCTACAAATGACCCAAGTTCGTTCCCTTTTACGGCTGAGTAACATTCCATTGTACATATGTACCACATCTTCTTTATCCATTCATCTGTCGATGGGCATTTAGGTTGCTTCCATGGCCTGGCTATTGTAAATACTGCTTCAATGAACACTGGGGTGCATGTGTCTTTTTGAATTACGGTTTTCTCTGGGTATATGCCCAGTAGTGGGATTGCTGGGTCATTTTTAGTTTTTTAAGGAACCACCATACTGTTCTCCATAGTGGCTACATCAATTTACATTCCCACCAACAGTGCAAGAGGGTTCCCTTTTCTCCACACCCTCTCCAGCATTTGTTGTTTGTAAATTTTCTGATAATGCCCATTCTAACTGGTGTGAATATAATACCTCACTGTAGTTTTGATTTGCATTTCTCTAATAATTAGTGATGCTGAGCAGCTTTTCATGTGCTTCTTGACTATCTGTATGTCTTCTTTGGAGAAATGTCTATTTAGGTCTACTGCCCATTTTTTGATTGGGTTGTTTGTTTTTTTGATATTGAGCTGCATGAGCTGCTTGTAAATTTTGGAGATTAACCCTTTGTCAGTTGCTTCATTTGCAAATATATTCTCCCATTCTGAGGGTTGTCTTTTCGTCTTGTTTATGGTTTCCTTTGCTGTGCAAAAGCTTTTAAGTTTCATTAGGTCCCATTTGTTTATTTTTGTTTGTATTTCCATTTCTCTAGGAGGTGGTTCAAAAAAGATCTTGCTGTGATTTATGACATGGAGTGTTCTTCCTATGTTTTCCTCTAAGAGTTTTATAGCATCTGGCCTTACATTTAGGTCTTTAATCCATTGAGTTTATTTTTGTGTATGGTGTTAGGGAATGTTCTAATTTCATTCTTTTACATGTAGCTGTCCAGTTTTCCTAGCACCACTTATTCAAGAGGCTGTCTTTTCTCCATTGTATATCCTTGCCTCCTTTATCAAAGATAAGTTGACCATATGTGTGTGGGTTTATCTCTGGGCTTTCTATCCTATTCCATTGATCTATATTTCTGTTTTTGTGCCAGTACCAAACTGTCTTGATTACTGTAGCTTTGTAGTATAGTCTGAAGTCCAGGAGCCTGATTCCTCCAGCTCCATTTTTCTTTCTCAAGACTACTTTGGCTATTTGGGGTCTTTTGTGTCTCCATACAAATTTTAAGATGTTTTTGTTCTAGTTCTGTAAAAAATGCCATTGGTAATTTGACAGGGATTACACTGAATCTGAAGATTGCTTTGGGTAGTATAGTCATTTTCACAACATTAATTATTCCAATCCAAGAACATGGTATATCTCTCCATCTGTTTGTATCATTTTTAATTTCTTTCATCAGTGTATTATAGTTTTCTGCATACAGGTCTTTTGTCTCCTTAGGTAGGTTTATTCCTAGGTATTTTATTCTTTCTGTTGCAGTGGTAAGTGGGAGTGTTTCCTTAATTTCTCTTTCAGATTTTTCATCATTTGTGTAGAGGAATGCAGTAGATTTCTGTGCACTGATCATCAGTGATATTGGCCTGTAATTTTCTTTTTTTGTAGTATCTTTGTCTGGTTTTGGTATCAGGGTGATGGTGGCCTCATACAATGAGTTTGGGAGTGTTCCTTCCTCTGCAATTTTTTGGAAGAGTTTGAGAAGGATGGGTGTTAGCTCTTCTCTAAATGTTTGATAGAATTCACCTGTGAAGCCACCTGGTCCTAGACTTTTGTTTGTTGGAAGATTTTTAATCACAGTTTCAATTTCAGTGCTTGTGATTGGTCTGTTCATATTTTCTATTTCTTCCTGGTTCAGTCTTGGAAGGTTATACCTTCTAAGAATTTGTCCATTTCTTCCAGGTTGTCCATTTTATTGGCATAGAGCTGCCTGTAGTAGTCTCTTAGGATGCTTTGTATATCTGCGGTGTCTGTTGTAACTTCTCCCTTTTCATTTCTAATTTTATTGATTTGAGTCCTCACCCTCTTTTTCTTGATGAGTCTGGCAACTGGCTTATCTATTCTGTTTATCTTCTCAAAAAACCAGCTTTTAGTTTTATTGATCTTTGCTATTGTTTTCTTTCTGTTTCATTTATTTCTGCTCTGATCTTTATGATTTCTTTCCTTCTACTAACTTTCGGTTTTGTTTGTTCTTCTTTCTCTAGTTCCTTTAGGTGTAAGGTTAGATTGTTTATTTGAGATTTTTCTTGTTTCTTGAGGTAGGCTAGTATTGCTATAAACTTCTCTCTTAGAACTGCTTTTGTTGCATTCCATATGTTTTGGATCGCCGTGTTTTCATTGTAAGTTGCCTCTAGGTATTTTTTGATTTCCTCTTTGATTACTTCAGTGATCTCTTGGTTGTTTAATAACATATTGTTTAGCCTCCATGTGTTTGTGTTTTTTACGTTTTTTTCCCTGTAACTGATTTCTAATCTCATAGTGTTGTGGTCAGAAAAGATGCCTGATATGATTTCAATTTTCTTAAATTTACCAAGGCTTGATTTGTGACCCAAGATGTGATCTAACCTGGAGAATGTTCTATGTGCATTTGAGAAGAAAGTGTAATCTGCTGTTTTTGAATGGAATGTCCTATAAATATCAATTAAATCTATCTGGTCTATTATATCATTTAAAGCTTGTGTTTCCTTATTTTCTGTTTGGATGATCTGTCCATTGGTGTATGTGAGGTGTTAAGGTCCCCCACTATTATTGTGTTACTGTGGATTTCCTCTTTTACAGCTGTTAGCAGTTGCCTTATGTTTTGAGGTGCTCCTATGTTGGGTGCATATATATTTATAATTGTTATATCTTCTTCTTGGATTGATCCCTTCATCACTATGTAGTGTCCTTCCTTGCCTCTTGTGACATTCTTTATTTTAAAGTCTATTTTATCTGATATGAGTATTGCTACTCCAGCTTTCTTTTGATTTCCATTTGCATGGAATATCTTTTTCCATCCCCTCACTTCCAGTCTGTATGTGTCCCTAGGTCTGAAGTGGGTCTCTTGTAGACAGCATATATATGGGTCTTGTTTTTGTCTCCATTCAGCGAGCCTGTGTTTTTTGGTTGGAGCATTTAATCCATTCACCTTTAAGGTAATTATCGATATGTATGTTCCTATGACCATTTTCTTAATTGTTATGGGTTTGTTTTTGTAGGTCCTTTTCTTGTCCTGTGTTTCCCACTTAGAGAAGTTCCTTTAGCATTTGTTGTGGAGCTGGTTTGATGGTGCTGAATTCTCTTAGCTTTTGCTTGTCTGTAAAGCTTTTGATTTCTCCATTGAATCTGAATGAGATCCTTGCTGGGTAGAGTAATCTTGGTTGTAGGTTCTTCCCTTTCATCCCTTTAAGTATATCATGCCACTCCCTTCTGGCTTGTAGAGTTTCTGCTTAAAAATCAGCTGTTAACCTTATGGGAGTTCCCTTTAGTGTTATTTGTCATTTATCCCTTGCTGCTTTCAGTAATTTTTCTTTGTCTTTAACATTCGCCAATTTGATTACTATGTGTCTCAGCATGTTTCTCCTTGGGTTTGTCCTGCATGGGACTCTCTGCGCTTCCTGGACTTGGGTGGCTGTTTCCTTTCCCATGTTAGGGAAGTTTTCAACTATAATCTCTTCAAATATTTTCTCAGGTCCTTTCCCTCTCTCTTCTCCTTCTGGGACCCCTATAATGTGAATGTTGTTGCATTTAATGTTGTCCCTGAGGTCTCTTAGGCTGTCTTCATTTCTTTTCATTCTTTTTTCTTTATTCTGTTCTGCAGCAGTGAATTCTACCATTCTGTCTTCCAGGTCACTTATCCATTCTTCTGCCTCAGTTATTCAGCTATTGATTCCTTCCAGTGTATTTTTCATTTCAGTTATTGTATAGTTCACCTCTGTTTGTTTGTTCGTTAATTCTTCTAGGTCTTTCTTAAACATTTCTTGCATCTTCTCGATCTTTGCCTCCATTCTTTTTCCGTGGTCCTGGATCATCTTCACTAGCATTATTCTGAATTCTTTTTCTGGAAAGTTGCCTATCTCCACCCTAATTTAGTTGTTTTTCTGGGGTTTTATCTTGTTCCTTCATCTGGTACATAGCCCTCTGCCTTTTCATCTTGTCTATCTTTCTGTGAATGTGGTTTTTGTTCCACAGGCTGCAGGACTGTAGTTCTTCTTGCTTCTGCTGTCTGCCCTCTGGTGGATGAGGCTATCTAAGAGGCTTGTGCACTTTTCCTGATGGGAGGGACTGGTGGTGGGTAGAGCTGGGTGTTGCTCTGGTGGGCAGAGCTCAGTGAAACTTTAATCCGCTTGTCTGCTGATGGGTGGGGCGGGGTTCCCTCCCTGTTGGTTGTTTGGCCTGAGGCAACGCAACACTGGAGTCTACCCGGCTCTTTGGTGGGGCTAATGGCAGACCCTGGGAGGGCTCACACCAAGGAGTACTTCCCAGAACTTCTGTTGCCAGTATCCTTGTCCCCACGGTGAAACAGAGCCACCCCCCCACCTCCGCAGGAGACCCTCCAACACTAGCAGGTAGGTCTGGTTCAGTCTCCTATGGGGTCACTGCTCCTTCCCCTGGGTCCTGATGTGCACACTACTTTGTGTGTGCCCTCCAGGAGCGGAGTCTCTGTTTCCCTCAGTCCTGTCGAAGTCCTGCAATCAAATCCCGCTAGCCTTCAAAGTCTGATTCTCTAGGAATTCCTCCTCCCGTTGCCGGACCCCCAGGTTGGGAAGCCTGAAGTGGGGCTCAGAACCTTCACTCCAGTGGGTGGACTTCTGTGGTATTAAGTGTTCTCCAGTTTGTGAGTCACCCACCCAGCAGTTATGGGATTTGATTTTATTGTGATTGCGCCCCTCCTCCCATCTCATTGTGGCTTCTCCTTTGTCTTTGCATGTGGGGTATCTTTTTTGGTGAGTTCCAGTGTCTTCCCGTTGATGATTGTTCAGCAGTTAGTTGTGATTCCAGTGCTCTCGCAAGAGGGAGTGAGTGCACGTCCTTCTACTCTGCCATCTTGAACCAATCTCCCCATGTGACTTTAGACCCATTCCCTCCCTTCTACTCTCACAGCTCTAGTTTCACATCTTTTGTCTATTTCAATTCAACAACTATTTATGAAGCACTGGGGATTGTGCTGGGGGTACAGGTGTGTGAAGGAAGCACACGGCCCCTGTCCTACACGAGCTTGCAGTCAAGTAAAGAAGATGAAGATTAAGCAAGGACTTGAAGGGCTTCCCTGGTGGCACAGTGGTTGAGAGTCTGCCTGCCGACGCAGGGGACACGGGTTCGTGCCCCAGTCTGGGAAGATCCCACATGCTGTGGAGCGGCTGGGCCCGTGAGGCATGGCCGCTGAGGCTGCGCGTCCGGAGCCTGTGCTCCGCAACGGGAGGGGCCACAACAGTGAGAGGCCCATGTACCACAGGGGGAAAAAAAAAAAAGCAAGGACTTGAAGACTGACGAATTTTTCTGAGATGGAAACACACAGCAAGTGCCCTTCAGCCTCTGCTCTGCCTCTGCCCAGCCCTCCCCCACCCCCACCAAGATTTTCCTATAAAATGTTACCAGAAGCATCTTCCCAATTCCCTTCTCAAAATTCTCCACTGGTTCCCCACTGCTTGCAGATAAAAGTCTACAGTCTTTAGGACGGCATCATTAGGGGGTCCTTGATGGTGTGACTCCAAACTACATGCACGGTCCTGCACATCCTGCACGCACCCCCCTGCCCCCACAACGGCACCAGTCACTCAGGCTGAGACCAGACCACCTCTACCTGCCCATGCCCAGGCCTTTGTTCAAGCTATCCTGTTCCTCTGCCACAGCTTCCACTAAATCCTCCTGGACCGCTTCTCCCTCCAGCCTTTGGCACCTTCATCACAGCATTTATCACAGTCTGTCTTGCTTACAATGCAGCTTCTCATCCTCCATCAAGGACAGGGAACTTGTCTTATTTATCTTGAACAATCGAACAACAAAATAATAGCTGAAACTATGAGATGCTTTAGATGTGCCAGGCGCTGTGTCAAGTGCTTTTACCTGCATTACCTCCTTGCACCCTCATGATGAATGTGTGGGGTGGGTGCTATCACTGGCCTCACTTTACAGGTCAAGTAACTGATGCTCAGAGAGGTGAACTGACTCTCTGCATTTAAACCCAGGAAGCCAGACTTCAGAGCTCATGCCTTTGACCTCAACTCCACCTTTACTCCCTCGTTGTGTCTTGTCAGGTCTCTGTGCTTAATAGGCCCTTAGTAGGTGTGGCTCAATTAAGTGAATGGGGACAGTGAAGCCAAGAGCAGTCTCCTCAAGGTGATACGGCAAATCACAATCGCTGGGCAAATGCGGATGTTCAGTGGCCGCGTCTCCTCTTACATGTGTTAACTAGGAAATGGAGCCAGTTTTCAGAGCAAAGCTAAACATTTTTGACTGATTCAGGGGCAAAGGATTGGATGGAGGCTTACTGAATCCAGGAGGATTTAATCTGATTGGATTTGGGTGGCGACAGGCTGCATTCACAGCCCTTGTTGGTCCAGGCATCCAGAGCACTTCCCTTTCACATATCCGTGGCCTCTCTACTGAGTCTGAGAGGAGGTATTTCATGAGGGGAATACCCTCTCCCCAACACTGGACTAGATCTGTCCATTTCCTTAAGGACAGGGCATGGTGCGGAGCGCCAGTCCTCCCCGTGGGCCTGCCCTGCTCGGCTCCAGACAGACCTGCCTTTGTGAGCAGGGCGGGCACTGCTTGGCATCCCGCGTCCTGGGAGCGGGGCCAGCGGGGAGAGCTGGGACAGGAAGGCTGGGAACGGAATAGGGCTGCTTTCCCAGAGGGCTGAACACGCAGCCACCACCAAGCCGTCCGGGTGCCCCCTCCATTCGTTTCTGTGATAAATGAGGCAGGAGCTCGCCCCCGAGAGCCTGCAGGAATGGAGCCCCAGCCTCCAAAGCCTGAGAGCATCAGGCACTTTGACTTTCAGAGCCGCCCCCAGAAGAAAACATCTGCAGCGTGGGACATTCAGTAGTGGGAGAGCATCACTCCTGCCTTCCTACTGCCTCTCCCCGCAAGGGCCTGGGAGGGGCTCCAGGGGGTCTCCTCTCGCTTTACGTCTTCACTAGCCTTGCGTCTGCTCGTCTTACTAACCTGTAGACATCTTAATACGCCGCTCTAGGCTCCGTATCTTGGCTTAAATGCCATATGCCCTTCTCTGAACAAGTCGGAGCATGTACAGACAGGCAGACAGACTCGTAAATAAGTAAATGTGGGGAATCCTGTCTAACATGCCGTGCTTTCTACTTTCTGACTCAACCATGCCACGTTGCTGCTGCTGCATTTGGTGAAATCTTCCATCCCACACCCTCCAGCACATTACCCGCCGTCCTGAAGATTTTTAAGTGAGCAGAAACAAGCTTTGAGGAGCTGGGACCTTTTGAACACACTCAGACCACGAGAGTCACTCTGTTACAAAGGCAGTGAAGACTCCTAATGCCAAGCTTCGCTGAGGGGTAGGCCCATGACGCTGCTCCAGATCCAGTCCTCTGAAAGGGACCTTGACAGGGAGGCAGTGGCTGTTTCATTGACAAAGCCTGAGACTTTTATCAGATGCCATGCCGCACTAGAGCGGCTTGTGTTACGCGGAATCCCCCCAGCCAAGGTGCAGCAAGGCAGGCCAATTATAAAAGGCAGAACAAGGCAGATTGCAGGGCAGGGGTTGGTGGGGGTTGGGTGGGGTGGGGGACCGTGTCTCATCACAAAAGAGAAAGGCTTGCCAGAGAGCCAGCCTGGGGAAAAGGCATTAGCTCCATCTTCCGTGCTCACGAAATGATGAGAAAGATTAGGGCTCAAGAAAGGGATTAGTCGGGCTTCCCTGGTGGCACAGTGGTTAAGAATCGGCCTGCCAATGCAGGGGGCACGGGTTCAAGCCCTGGTCTGGGAAGATCCCACATGCCGCGGAGCAACTACGCCCATGCGCCACAACTACTGAGCCTGCGCTCTAGAGCCCGCGAGCCACAACTACTAAGCCCGTGTGCCACAATTACTGCAGCCCACGCACCTAGAGCCAGTGCTCTGCAACAAGAGAAGCCACCGCAATGAGAAGCCCGCACACTACATTGAAGAGTAGCCCCCGCTTGCCGCAACTAGAGAAAGCCCGCGCGCAGCAACAAAGACCCAAGGCAGACAAAAATTAATTAACTAATTAGTTAATTTTTTTTTAAAAGAAAGGGATTAGCCAAGTCTGTCTACCCGAGAGGCTCTGCAGCGTCCCCTGAGAAAAGCTCATTTGTGGCACTTGAAGAGGAAGGCTGTGTGATGCTCTCAGGACCACGGAGAGCTCTGGATGGGCGAGACCAAGGGGGGACCTGAAGACATGGGGAGGCTCTGGGTGTGTGAGTTACTGATGTTAAAAATGTAAAGCTTGATTGATTCTGATACATAAGACTCATTAGGTAGAGGTAAGAAGCTTGGAGAAAAACACGCCATTTACATTTTGGGCACAGGATGCCAGCAAGGACAGAGGCAGATAGCTCGGTGAAGTGAGCCAGGGCACAAGAGGAGACGGGAAGATGAAGCGACAGAGAAGAGCCTTGTTGGGGGAGGTCCTGGGTCATTCATTGCTTGAGAAAACCCCAGCCAGGGTTTGGGATGGCCTTTTCCAAGGGGGAGCGAGCCAGTCCTCTTCCTAAGAAAAACAGTTCCTGAAGTCCTGTGTCCAGAGTCCTGAGGGAGGCAGAGGGAAGGGGGAGGCGTTCCAGGTGAGACGGTGGGAGGCTACAGTCCCAGCCACAGTCACAGAGCACGAGGCCTGACTTGGGTTCTGAGATCTCTTCCCACTGAGAGTGTGAGACGGATGCTTGTGGTGGGGCTCCTGAAGTAACTCAGGAATAATAACAACAACATGGATACTTCTAACTAGATGTAATCTTGTTACATAAGGTAACATTATTTATTTGTATCATCATCTAACATGGACACAGTGTAGCACTGTGCTAAGAAAGCACTTTATATACCCTTATCTCGTCTTATCCTCACAATATCCCTATGAGCGTAGGTAATATTGTTATCCCCCTTGTAGAGCAGAGGAAACTGAGGTGCAGAGAGGTGACACTGTTTAGCTTCGGTCTCACGTCCAGTAGTAGCCAAGACAAGGCTTGCCTTCTGCAGGGCTAGCTCCAGGGCCCAGCTTCCTGTCCCCCAGGGAAAAGCCTCCATCAGCCCAGAGAGAAGGAAACCCAGGATGTGGACACAGCCACAAATCTAGCCCGGGTAGAACAGCCACAAAACACCTCCACTGTCACTTACTGGATGGCTCCTTCTGTATCAAACCTAAGGCACCATAAGTTGTAAGATACGCCATCATTTTAGGTACCACTAAGAAATCAGTGCATATCCTAATATTAGAGATGTTAAAATACCAGAAGAAAACTGCATCTGAGGCTTGGGGAAATGTTCTAAGTGCCGTGATGTGCTAAAAGCCTTGCCTCTGCTACCTTACTTCAAGCCAACAAATAGCCCTTTCTTCTCACCCCTGCTGTTAGAGAGGAGAACACAGCAGAGGCTGTGTCATGGTCAGTGACACAGCACTATGGAGCTGGAGAGCCTGGATGTGTCCTTGGCAACGTCCTGTGCCCCAAATCCCTGTCCCTAACCGTCAGGCAACACTGCCTCTGAAGGAGATGGGCCATCTTTGTCATTTGTTCCTTCTGGTGGGCAGCCAGCTAAGCAAACCAAAAACACAACAGAGGCACTGACTTCAAGAGAAAAGAAAACCTTGTCTCGTTCACCTTCACAGGCTCATCTATGCCTGGATTTACTCCAAGTCTCAAGCTCCCCCTGCACTCTGGGGATGCATCATCCTCTGGTTGCCAGGTCAGGTGACCCATTTAAGATCTTGCAGCTCTGCCCTTCCTTCGCCTGCTTCATAAACCTCTTCAGCCCTGGGTCTTTCTCTGACCCATCTCTCCTTTTTCCCAAACTCCAGTTGGTGATTTGTGCCAGATTTTGCAACATCATCCTTGACCCTGAACTTTATTCTTCCCACATCTTCCTTGCCTCCTCCCATCTTTCCAAGTGTCCTAACTCTTTGGCCTGACCCTGCCCTGTTCAAGAGCCTTATTCACATCTTAATCACTTCCTAGCTCCATTTCACACCTCCTTCTCATTTAAGGCTTTCTAGAATCCCAGCGTGTCAAAATGAACACATGGGGAAAAGAGATGTGGAATGAGGAAGTAGTATGTGTGGAAAAAACCAAATAGACCACTTTCCTTGTTTTAATTTTTGATGCCAAGACCTCCATCACCCACTGTGGGCTGGGTAGCTACAAGATGGCCTCTTGGTTTCCCAGCTGTGTATCATCATATATCTGCTTGCCCACTGTCGTGACCCCTTGGCTGTCCTTCCCATGATTTTCCATAGTGAAGGAGACAATTGTGCTTTCAAGAAATCTTCTCCATCTCTTTGAAACACCCTTGTTCCCTCCCCTCCGGGCCACTGAGTCACTCTTTCCCTGCACATCTCTTCTCAGAGCTTTCCCGACACTGGAAATGAAGGAGGGTACTTTCTCAATACTGCTCCCCACTTCAATGAGAAATTAAAATCGCAACTTGGACACGTCTCCTAATGGCAAAATCATTCTAGTGGGAAATGCCCATGTTCTTTTTTTTCCTGATTAAGCTTCTTCTCACGCAGCCTCTGTCCTTCAGAATCTCTCTACTTTTCTGCATGACTGTCTCAACTCAGCCTAACTTCCCACAAAGCCCCAGTTCAACAAAATTTCCACTTTCCATCTATGTAAACTTTTACTGAAGGTTCAATATTATTTGTTTTCATGTTTGATTAAAGTGCTAACCCTGCTCAGTACAGGTTTCCTTTGCTCTGAGTTCCCCCAGGGCAGAGACCTGTCTGCTGCATACATTCACTCCACCCATGCATCAAGAGGACACAGTAAATACGTGCTGAGGGAATGAACGACTCACAGCCACTGCTGGGCTTCTACATCCATTGAGGATGTGAGCGCCACGAAGCATCTGTTCACGCGACACATCTCTGTGGTACCCTACCGTGTGCCAGGCCCAGTATTAAGCATGAACAAGAGTCCCTGCTCTCTTGAAGCTTCACTTCTAATGGAAAAGGTTGGTTTAAAAATCATTAAATTGGAGTCTAGCCACCAAATACTGGACTCTAATAAGCATGTTGGAGAAAGTCTCGAAACGACTGCAAGTTGAATTCATGCTCGCCCTGGGAGAGCTAAGAAACTGGGAGAGGGAGAGTCAGTTAGAGAAAGAGATGAGGACTTTTTTAACAGCGTTATTGAGATGTAATTTACATACCATACAATTCACCCATTTAAAGTGTACAATTCAATGCATTTTACTATAATGACAGAGTTGTGTAAATACTGCCACTACCTAATTTCAGGGCATTTTCATTGTGCTAAAACCCGCACACCCATCAAGCCATCACTCCCCAGTCCCTCCTCTCCCAGCCCCTGGCAACCACAAATCCACTTTCTGTTTCTACAGATTTGCCAATTCTGGACATTTCACATAAATGAATTGTATGATATACAGTGTCTGTGACCAGCTTCTTTCACTAGCATATTGTTTTCAAGGTTCATCTATGTTGCAGCATTTTATCAGTACTTCACTCCTTTTTACAGCCAAATAATACACTCCACTGTATGGATATACCACATTTTGTTTATCCATTCATTCATGATTTGATGGACATCTGGGTTATTTCCACCTTTTGGCTCTTATAAACAATGCTACTCTGAACATTAATACGTGCGTTTTTGTACGAACATACGTTTTCATTTATCTTGGGTATATCCTTAGGAGTGGGATTGTTGGGTCATATGGTAACCCTATGGATAACCATTTGAGGAACTGTCAAACTGCTTTCCAAAGCAGCTCACCAACTTTACATTCCCACCAGCAATGTACAGGGGCTCCAATTTCCCCACATCCTTGTCAACACTTGTTATTATCCAACTTTTGATTATAGCCATCTTAGTAGACGTGAATGGTATCTCACTGTGGTTTTGATCCGCGTGTCCCTGAAGGTTAATGACGTTGAGCGTCTTTTCACATGGAGATGAGAAGATCTGTATTATGTTTGCGAGGCAGCCACTGATTTGATTCCCAGCACAGTGCGTGCATGTCACAGGTGCTCAATAACGTTGCTGAATGAACATAACTAAGAATGGAGCAAAGAAAAGTGCCTTGAAGGACACCGGCTCCATGAACTACGGCAGGCCTGGAAGAGGACTTGGATGAGGGAGAATATTTTGCAAAAGTGAAGCAACGTATTTTGATCCCCCTTACCCCATCCTGCTGCCTTTAAACCATGTTCCATTTGGAGCCTCCCTTCCCGGAGGCTAGGTCAGGAGCCCTGTCACCTGGAGCCAGGGAAGGAAATGGGAACGCCAAATAAAGAGGGCAGTCAGCTCAACTGCCAAGATTTGTAGACAGAAGATTTGAGAAATTGCCTGAGCTCCCTTTTAACATAGCAAGGGCTGGGCCTGGCAGACAGACTGTGGAGCTTCTATCACCGTGTAAGGGGATGCCCACCTGCCACAGGGGTCAGCCTTGAAGATGATATGACTGTGTGTATAGGAGGTGGAGGTGGCTGTATCTTTGGCAACATCCCAGTGAGCCGGGGGTAACCCTGGCCCTGCAACGTGGGGAGGCCTGGAGAACTGAGAGGGTGGACAGGCCTGAGCCCACGGCAAGTGGGCGCAGTCTGTACTCCAGATGTCCTGCTGTTCCTGTTTGATACAGATGCTGAGGTGAGGGTCAGAGGCCATTGTGTGGTGACCTGTAGCAGCGCTAGGGACAGACCTCCTGGGCTGGGAGGCAGAGACCCAGAAGGGCCCATTGGCCGGTAAGAGCTAGTCAGCCAGGGAGCCTCCCTGGGCCCTGACCAAGCCAAGAGAGACCAGGGCCTCAACTTGAGCTGTGGAGGCCGCGGGTGGGTAGTAACAGAGCAGGAAGAGGGCTCCACACCTAGACCTTGGGCCCCAGAGGCCCCTGAGTGAGGGTCTCGACTCTTCCAGTGAGAGGCTGAGTGACCTCTGCTCCCCTTACAGCTAGACGATGTTTCCGAGAGGAGCAGGGAGGGTGGCCAAAGATGGGGGGACACTCTAGGGGGCGGACATCACCCAACAGGACCTTTTAGCTTCTTGTACTGGATGAGACTGATGCCGCTCTTCAACTATCTAACAGGTGAGGTCTTGGGAGGAAGCCCAGGCCACAGACAAATGAAAAGCAGCTCCAGTCACGTTCTGTGACAAAACTGGTGACAAAACTGGTGAGCTGCTTCGCTCAGCAGTGAGCCAGGCCCACATGGGCAGTGGGCGCAGGATGCGGTTGGAATCCAACCTAAGTCTGCTTGTGGCTGTGTCTGTGGCCGCTTCCAGCGGTCCCTTCTGGAGTCAAGGACCGTCTGGGCAACTCTCCACCAGAACCAGAAAAACAGCTCCAAGTGCACGTCCTTCGACATGTTTACCTAGGATGCTTTGAGAAGCTTTTGGAGGCATGTGGATGGGCCAGGCTGAGAAAACATCTCTCCTCTAACTGCGGCTCCTCCCATTTCTTGAGCCCTTCCTTTGTTTCAGGTGCTGTGCTAACACTTACACATGTCACCGAATCCTCCCAGCAACACTGTGGAAGTAGGGACTCTTATTAGTTATGCTTTATAGGTAAAGAAACTGGGGGCTTGGTGAGGTTTCCCAGGCTCTTCTGTGGGTGTTTGGATCAGTATTTGAACACAGTGACCTGGCTGCAGAGGCCGGGGACTGGAGCACCGGGTATACGGCCTCTTATTTTTCTATCTAAAAATTCCCCTTAAAATTGAAGCAAGAGCTGTTTATTAAAGAAAAAAATTTTAATGTTATTGTTTCGTATTTGTAAAAAAAACAATACTTGCCCATTTCACAACAATAAGGATGGTTAAATAGAAAAATGACAAGTGGCCAAACTGAGTGAGAATTCTCTTCAGCGGCTCTTCCCCCAGCACAAGGCAACTCCAGCAAACTCAAGGCCTCAGCTTCGTTGGTTATGTAACTATACCCAAAAGACACTACACCCAGCTCATCTCAAAGCATGTGTGTTTCCACCCATCCATCCACCTACCTACCCATCCATCCATCCACCCACCCACCCACCCATCCACTGATCCGTCCACTTTTTCGTCTCACAATTATGGAGCCTAGTATGTACAAAGCACCAGGGACCCAAATGAACAAGGAAGTTCCTTCCTTTGAGAAGTTCACAGTTGGGGCAGAAGCACCCCCAGAGTACAATGTATACAGGTGCAGATGGTGGTTCAGCAGGCATGGAGTACAGAACAGATTAAAAAAAAAAAAAAAAAAGCAGTGAAGAGAGGCAGGCATGAGAAGGAGGGGCTTTGCCTGGTGAGCTACCCCCAGATCTCTGCACCTTCTCTTCCTTCAGGTCTCAGCTTAAATGTTACCTCCTCAAGGAGTCTTGCCTGACGATTCTAGAGTTGGATTTACCCTTTATTCTCTGCCTTGGTTCCTTGAGACTGAATGTTTCTGTCTTTGTCCTTTAATTCATGTGTGCGGGTGTGTGTATTATCTGTGAAGTCCCAGGTACAATGTGGTCCCATAAGGACAGGGACAATATTCCCTTTTTCACAAAAGTATCTCCAAGGCCTGACATACTTGGTTTGTTGTTTGGTGCTTGGTTTGTTGCCTGAATGAATAAAGGTTGGAACCAGATCATAAAAGGCCTTGAATGCCAAGCTAAGAAGTTTGGGCTTTGGCCTGCAGGCAGTGAAGAATGAGCAGAGGGTATCTGAGTGAGGATGAAGCATGATCAGATCTGTGGTTTGGGAGGACAAGGCTGGAGGTGTTGTGGGTGAGGTAACAGGAATAAGCTACAGAGAAAAATGAGAAGCAATCGCCTTGGATAGGAGTCAAGATTCTGCTGGCCCGACCCAAGACACTGATGGTAGTGAAGGAAAGGAACGAACACGTAAGGAATATTTAGGTCAAATCATTAGGAGATGCCTGTGGGTAGCGAGGGAAAGGGGATATGACTAAGGTCTGTAGAGCTTGGGTTACTCTGTAACCACTGTACTGTCATTCATTAAGGCAGAGGCAGTGTGGGATTTTGGAGACACAGGTGAAAGCTGAGGCAGACAAGGACATGCAGGGAGAGGACGACAGCACGCACATGGTTGAGAGAGGACAGCTCGGACAGACCCCTGAGGGATGCTGGACGTCAAAGGGGGGGCTAACGGACAAGAAGCCAGGACAAGACACTGAGCAAGTACAGTTAAAGAGGACCTGGAAGCCAGTGCAACTGTCGAAACCAGACAGAGGAGAATTGCCTGGAACGGAACTGAAAGCTCTACTGTCCATGGGGGTAGAAGAGTCCATAAGAGGAAAGAGTGGACACCCTGGGTCAGGCTGCCCCTCAGCCTGAAGGTGGGTGCAATGGGTCAGATCTTCTGATGGTTAAAGCGAGGGCAGACGGCGCTGGGTCCAAGTGAAATCTCCCAACTGGCACATGTTGAATCGATTAAGAGCAGCTACAACCAAAGTGCGGCTCCAGCAAACCACACAGCCTCAGGCCACCTCTGGCTCATGGGTCACCGGTCTGCAAGCCCAGTTTTGGAGAACCTCATGGGCAAGCTTTTCCAAGGGCAGTTTTGGTGGAAGGAGGACTCCAGAGGGCTGGGGATGAGTGAGAAGGGGTGGAGGCAGTGACATTTGGGGGGGAAGCTCGGCCGTGGGGAAAGCTGATAGTGAGGAGGGAGCAGAAAGGCCCCAGGGACGGTGGGAAGGAGCCTTTAGGTGGAAGACATTTAGCAAGTTTGGGGCTGAAAGGAACGGCTGAGAGCACAGCATTCTTGCCCTCTTTTCAGAGGGCTTTACAAGTGTTATTGTTTTCTCTTTATATTAGAAAAATACCTGCGATGTATTTCCACCGACCCCATCCCACTCCCCAGAGGTAATCATTTCTTCAGGTTTCTATCGATGTATCTACACGGGCACATGTAATTTTAAAAATCAATTACGGGATAATTCCACACACATTGTTCTAGAGCTTTCTCTTCCCCACTTATCTAGGTTCATATATTGTATGTCCAGCTCTCTCTTTTTTTTTTTTTTTTTCCCACCTGCCTGGGATTTGCTTGGCTGTATAATTTATCATTTCACTACTCATGCAACATGGTTTCCAAGCTCTTTCTGTGGCAAACAGTGCGGCTGTGAACCTCATACATTGATCTCTGGGCCCTGGGGTGAGTCCCTCCATAAGACAAACTCTTAATATTGGACTCACCGGTCACAGAGTCCGCACACAGTGTGCGGCTTCCTCAAAGGACTTGTTCAATTTGTCTGCTTCTTCCTCAGGGCCTGGGTATAAAAAAACGCAGGGAAGAAGGTTTGTTTCCAAGGAAGCTTGTACAATTGAAAACAAGGCTTCAATGTATCCCAATCTGATGACTATACAGCTTTCTTTTTAATCAGGATGCTGTGAGTAGGGTGGTACTTATTTATAGGTAACGCCTTCAATAACCTGATAAAGATGGGACAAATACAAATAACTTTCAGAGAAAATAACACTCTACTCTTCTTGGTTTGAACATCCACCTTCTAGGACTAGAGTCAATATTTGAAGAAGATACTGATTCCCGAGGGCCCAGTGAAATACGTTAAAAGAGCCACAATGTGGGAAATTTGATCACGTGTTTCAGGGAGACCAAAGGTTGAAGGCTATTAAAAATTTTTTTAAACAAAATTAAATGCCTAGGATTTGGTATTTGATCTGTGAAATCATCAGTTTAATTATATTTGCAGAAGATCATTCTTTGGCACAGAGGAGGGAAAACCCTCTCTCATTCCTACAGAGAACACAAAAACCGGCAGGACAAACAAGGTGAAGCATAAACAGCCTCTTTTAGGGACCCTGATTTCCCGGCTGCGGTCGGCACACTTAGCTCAGAGCGCCCTCTTCTGGACCTGGGCTCCACTGCATCAGCCTGGGCCCAGCCCACGAAAGGCAGGACAAGTCTGATTTTCAGTTTGCAAAGCGGCTCCAATTCTAGCTTCAACACATCTTTGACTTTCTTCTGCCTTAGTCACTGAAACCCCAAGATGTTCTTTTTCAATATTTGTGCTACATTTTCAGGTTACACAGGACTCTGCCTCCTCTTAAGAATGATTCCTTGGTGACTCTTTTTTTTAAAAAAAAAATACCCTCCTTAGATCTGAGTTAAGTCACTGGGATTCCTCGTACGTTTGTTAACTGTCGGGAATAAATTCATAATTTTGGATAAGTGGGAACTAGGTCTAGAAACCCATGGAGAACGTCAAACAGCTGTATGTGTCATTACCCAACGCATTTGAGCAAAGTCTGTTTAAGACTGTGGGTTTTTGTCTCATTCCAGAAAGTTGTCAGAACCTTAGGTCAGCCTCGTATTTCCCCTATTCCTTTAACAAATACTGCCAAGCACCTACTATGTGCCAGGGGTGTTCACAATGGGGGACAAGAGGAGGATCGTGTCACTTTAATCCCTCATGTGTTTTTACTGCAAAACAGCTGAAAATCTATGAGCATCATAATGGGTTACTGGAGCCTCAATAAAGTTCTTTCAAATTACCTGTTAATCTATCGTGTGCTGCAACTATTATATTTAACTAGGTTAATCCTCTCAACTCAGAAATGGCTTCTAGCTTCTTTAAAGGGGCTATTCAATCCGCCAAAGAACACGCTCATAATCTGTTATGACAAGAAGGAGGGGCTAGGATGAAAGGAAACAGCTCTTCTGAAAAACTGCCTGTTTTCCTTGCAGCCAGGGTGGCCAGAGCTGAGGCCGGCCCCCGTTTGGATGTGGGAGCCCACAGTTACCTGGCACTTTCTTCATGAACCCTGCTGGGTCAGCACCGGCCTCTAACCAGCGACTTGCCCCCTGCCCCGCTCATCCTCTGGGCAGAAGAGAAGCCCCCTTTCTCTTTCTCCTTCAAGGAAGACCTGGGGCCCATTTGCCAGACTGAGCGGCATCAGGTCCTGCAAAGGACCAGCCCCAAAGAGGGGAATGCTCCCTTGCAACCGGACCACAACGTTTACAGAGCCAAAGACAACAATAACAGCACTGGGGAGTGAGCCAGCAAGGTCTTCCAGGAGAGATAGGGAAATGACGCAAGGCTGAGGGCTTTAGGCACCAAATCCCAACACAACTTCCAATGAGATTCCACTAGTTATTTATGCTCTGACTTTTACTGAACTTCAGATGAGCCTCGGAGAGGCAGACATCCTTTCATCCTCACTTCTCTTAGATTTGTAACCGCAATACGATGCTTCTTTAGGAAAGTCATGGACCCTTCTAGTCTGCTATCCAAATGATAAGTGAACTTGGCTTTTTAAAAAAGCTAACCTTCTCTCTAAAATTGCTCCAGATTTCCAAGGGGTGATTCTGAACGACTGTATTCTGTGGGCTCGCTCCATCCAAAGTTCTGAACTTTCAGGTGCCCTTTCCCAAGTTACACTGTTTAATTAAACCCAGTTCATTCAATTCAACTCACCAAATATTTATTGAGCCGAGCACTGTGTTAGCAAAAGACCTGAACGCTGCCCTCAGGACATTCACAGACCAAGGGATGAGACAGATGAATAAACAAATCATTTCAGTCCAGCATGGTAGGTGCAATGATAGAATTATGTACAAGGTAGCACTTTTAAGCCTCTCATGGAGTTATGGTCTGGGGGGAGAGCCAGACATTAATTGGAAAATCGCACAATTAAAAGTAGAGTTTAAACTTTGACCAGCGCCATCGAGGAGAGGCAGGCGGCACCATCGGAGCTTTAATGGGACATGTGGTCAGGGAAGGCTGAGTAGGACATCCTTGAAGAAGTCGCAATTGAGATGTGAAAGATGGTTCAGGGTAAATTAGCTGTAGAGTGGAGGGCACGGTGGTCCTGCGTGGGAAAGCATGTGCAAAGGACCCGTGGCAGGAGATCACACAGTGTATCCAAGGGACCAAACCAAAGCTGGTGTGGCTAGAACACAGGGCCGGAGGGAGACTGTAGGGTGGCTGGGCCAGAAGGGTCTGCAGGGCTGGACCCCAAGCATGTCCTGGTCAGCCATGGCCTTCACTTCTGTGTGCTTTTCTCCTCATCTGTGTAAAGGGGATCAGAGCAGCACATACCTCGAAGGAATGAGGAAATCCCTTTTAGCACTTCGAGGAGTGCCTGTGAGTATCAGCTGCTGTTATAAAGTTGTAATTATCATCCTCATCATCTCACCAGGATGAGCCTGGGGATGAGGACCCTGCTGGCCCAGGTCAGGTATTTCTTTTTAACACTTCACACTAGCTACATGGGCACAGTTCCGCAGAGGTCTCAGAGGCCACAGAAATCAGCAAAGACTCCTATAAGGGTGACCGCTGGCTTTCTGGAGACATTCTGAATGAATGACCAGCTGGACTGCTGACCACAGGGCTCAAAAACAACCACCAAGAGTTTATCCCCAACTACCTGGAAAAAAACCGAGACAGAGGAAGGACGACAGTGCCTCCCGAGAGCAGGCTGTCTATAAATAGAAAATTACACTGAAAGAAGACAAATCGCACTTGATGTGAACCCATTTTTGACTCTGTCTGGAAATGCAGGGCAGAAGGAAGTGGAGGGGACAGGGAGTGAGAGCAGGTGTGCCCAGGCCGAGGCTGCCTGCCTGCGGACCGGCATGTACTGTGACCAGAGTGATGACGAAGGGCTGTGCTGGCTGCCAAGGCACCCACACCTAGGGACAGACCCCAGCGCTCCCGGGCTGCTTCTGTGCTCTGACACGTGCCCAGACTGCAGATGTTGGCCCCCGGGCTGAGATGGGGAGAAGGGATGTAGGGCGCAATGGGAAACATGGAAGGAGCTTCAGAGGAGTAGGGAGAGCAGGGCTGGGCTCCTGGGCACCTGTTTCCTAAAATGGGCTGTTGTAGCGTGGAATGGGATAACCTATCCGGTAACTGTTCTCAGTAAACATCCGCTAACAAATCAATCAGCGCTCTCTTCAGAGCAACCTGGAGCCTCCAGTACCCACGGCTTTTCATCCCAGTTCTGTAACCCCTTGGCAGCATGGCACTAGGGAATTTCCGAACATCTCAGTGTTTTGTATGTCTCATTAGAAAAGAACTGCAGGGACTTCTCTGGTGGCGCAGTGGTTAAGAATCCGCCTCCCAATGCAGGGGACAAGGGTTTGAGCCCTGGTCCGGGAAGATCCCACATGCTGCGGAGCAACTAAACCCGTGCACCACAAGTACTGAGCCTGTGCTCTGGAGCCCGTGAGCCACAACTACTGAGCCCATGTGCTGCAACTACTGAAGCCCATGTGCCTAGAGCCCGTGCTCTGCAACAAGAGAGTCCACCACAATGAGAAGCCCGCGCACCACAACGAAGAGTAGCCCCCGCTCGCCACAACTAGAGAAAGCCCCTGCGCAGCAACGAAGACCCAACACAGCCAAAAATAAATAAATTTATTAAAAAAAAAAAAAAGAATTGCAACCTGACCATTTAAGTGGCTCTGCATCAGAAATATTTACAATAATAAGAGGTAACATTAGCATGTTTTCACTACGTGTCAAACACTGTTAAGAACTTTCCAGGGAGGTCACGGCACCAATACTAACACCTGAAGTCAGAATGTCTGGGTTCGAATAATAGACCAATGCTTTCCTGGATCTGTGGCCTTGAGCAGTGACTTAACCTCCCTGGGCTTTAGTTTCTTCATCTGTAAAACGGGAGTGTTCATACTACCTATGTCATAGCGTTCAGGAAGGACTAGATGAGGTAGCGCAGAGAGCCTGGAACTGAGCACCTCAACCTTCATGCTTATCATCATTATGAATTCCCTTGGTCTATGCTACCCATCACCCCTTATGACAGCCCAGGAAACTGAGGCTGAAAAAGGGCTGGGTGTCCACACGATGAAGTATCCTTCAGAGCTAAAAAGAAACGAGCCATCAAGTCATGAGAAGACATGGAGGAACCTTAATGTATATTACTGAGAAAGAAGCCAATGTGACAAAAGGCTACATCCTGTATGATTCCAACTCCACGACATTCTGGAAAAGGCAAAACTACGGAGGCAGTAAAAAGATGAGTGGCTGCCAGGGTTTCAGGGGGAGGAAGGTAGGGATGAACAGGTGGAACACAGAATTTTTAGGAGCGTGAAATTATTCTGATACTACGATGGTGGATACATGTCATTATTTGTCCCAACTCACAGAACGTACACTACCGAGAGTGACTTCTAACGTAGACTATGGGTTTGGGGTGACTCTAATACGTCAGAGTAGGTCAATCAACTGTAACAGATGTACCTGTCTGGGCGGGATGCTGACAGTGGAGGAGGCTTGCTTGTGTGCTGGAGGGGACACATGGGACATCTCTGCACCTTCCTCTTAATTTTGCTGTAAACCTAAAACTGCTCTAAAAAAAAAAAAGTCTATTAATTAAAAGAAAAAAAGGTTAAGTGACACAGCTCTCGGGAGGCAGAGCTGAGACTCAGAGCCAGGGGTCTCGCCCGCTTTCCTCGGCTGTGGTGGTAGATTGGAGCTCCTCTGGGCTGAAGCAGGGCGCGGGGAAGAAGCGGGCTGGGGCTCAGCAGGAAGGACAGCGGGCACCTCTGTGTTATCTCTATGTGTTCCTTGGTCTACAGAGGGGATCCCCAACGCTTGCCTCTCTGAGCCAGTGGTCCTGCCCGAAAGGTTCATGGGATGGAGACATGGATGCGGCTGCGTTACCACCTCCCCTGGTTAACACACACTCAGCTCCTGGGGGAATCATCTGGGTGTTTGCATGCTGGAATGAGCGTGTGTGTAAGCGATATATCTATACTCACAGTTTGAAACGTTTCCCCTCCGACTCAGGCCCTCCCCTCCAACAACACAAGGACTCCCCATTCTCCACTCTAACACATTTCTAGAACCTGCACCTTGTAGCCGATTATAGGTATTGATCATATTCTTCCATGAGAATAATAGAGTGACGGGGAGCTATATATTTAAGATCTCTGTCCATAATGAGATATTAAAGCAATACCCAGCTACTATCAACCACCGTTAGAGTTTCAAATAATGAGGTTACGAGCCAAACTATAAAATATATGTATTGACTATAAAGGGGATTGAACAATCACTGCCATAAGCATCCTTCTTGCTACCACTGTCATCATTTATTAGCCACGTAAGACGTGTCAAGTTCTGAGCAGGTTATGTGCCTTACGTAAGTCATTTGATCTTCTCCTTTTAGGCATGTAGTACTACTACTGTCATTTTGCAGATGGAGCAACTGAAGCTCAGAGAGGTTAGGTGACTTCCCAAGGGCACACAGCCACTAACTAAGTAGTGGACTCCACAGACTGTATTTAACTGCAATACTCACATTTCCTGGCCTCTTGAACCTTTTGGACATTTCATCTTGATACATCCCCATGGGTCCCCTCTCCCTCCTACTTTAAATGTCAAGCCCTAGCACACAGCCTGGCACAGGGGAGCTGTTGATCAATGTTACTCTCCATCCCTCCCCAAGAGCACCCTTCCTCCACCATCTATCTGCCCCTGCCCTCCCCCACCCCCATCTCCTCTCAGAGGAATGAGCTGTCTACCGGGTGCTTCCCAAACTAGAGGATGCCTAAGAATCACTTGGGGAGGCTCATTATAATGTGGACCCAGTAGGTCTGATGTGGACCCAGGAATCTGCATTTTATAACAAAAGGGCCACGTAATTCTGATTTGGGTGCTCTCTGGATCATACTGAGAAATTTTTTAAGAAAACCAATGTTTCTTATTTGCAACACTACTTAAAAATGCATGTGGTTAAAAAAATTTAGAAACCTTAAAAGAGTAGCTGGTTATAAGTACATCTCTCCATGTGCAAGGGTGTTCATGGCAGGAGTTTGGATAACAGTGGAAATAAAAGTAACGTAAATGGCCATCCCTGGAGAATATATGCAAATACGGTAAAGGCTACCTGTAAGATCAGAACTTACTTCTAGAATTTACTTATATGATATTTGTTGTTAAACATTACAGATAAAAGGTATCAAAATGGATAGATCTCAGATACAATGTTGCGTGAATAAATGCAAATCGTAGAACTATACAAAGTGCACCGTTTACAGGCATTAGACTCTCTCTCTCTCTCTCTCTCACACACAAGTTATAATAGTGGCTGCCTCAGAGGAGGGAGGACAAAAATGTTCAGAAAAAGGGAAACGAGGAACTTCAACTTTCTCTCTAATGGTTTATTTCTTTTTTTTTCCAGTGGGTATCAAAAATTATCTTTTATTTTTGAACTAGTAACTACATTCTCCTGCAATTATTTCCTTCATATAAAAAAAATCTAAAGTAAATCTGAGAAAATGTTAACATTTGTTAAATCTGGGTAGAGCACACACAGGTGTTTAATTATTTTTGTTTGTTTGTTTTTCTTAAATAAGAAAGAAAGCTACCCTGCCTCCCTAGTCACCCAGTTTCCTTCCCTGAAGGCAGCCGGATGTTTATTTTGTACCCGTCTAGGTCAGTCTATGTGTTAACAAGCATACAAAGTCTAATGTGATTCTCTCCTACCTCCTCCAGGACCCAGTCTCATCAATTAAATTCTCTTTTAATCTCCAATCTATTCAATCCCTTCCCCTGAACATTTCTTCTTGACAAACATTCCCAGGTCTCTCATTTGAGAAAAGCTTCTCTCCATTCCTACTCCTTCAAGGCACAATTCTCCTCTTGGTGTGATCACAGTCCTTCCTGGGCGGGTGGCGTGGACTCACTGCTTCCAACCGCTCACCATTGACTCAAGCCTCTCCTCCCCTCACTTGGTTCCTCCATCCATCCATCTGTGGGAAAAGAACTCCATGGCCACTTCTTGGTCTCTATGTCTCTTGACTCTTCTGCAGAATCTGATGCTTCGGGTCACCCCATTCCTGACCTCGCCTCCTGCCCTGACGTGTGCCATCGTTCTCCATCCGTCTCTTTCTTTCCCCACTTCCTCGTCGTGGCTCCCCTTCTCCCACACGCATACCAGGGCTGCCCCCACGGTCCACCAGTGCTTTCGTCTTCTCTTCTTTCCACTCACGACCTCACCACACCCCGCACTCTGATCCCCAAAAAGCGTTTTAGCGAGGACGCTTACTTCCTTTTGGGTTCACTTTCCGTGACCTCAGAACCACATTTCCAACTGTCTGAGGGATACACCCACCTCCCTGTCCTGCAGACAGAGCAAATTCGACCTGCCAAATTCAAAGCACTTACTCCTCAGGAATTCTGTATTTCTGCTAGGTAGGTGCTTCTCAAATTTAATATGCATACAAGTCAGCTGGGGCATCTTGTTAAACTGCAGATTCTGATTCTCTAAGGCTGGGGTAAAGCCTGACAATCTGCATTTCTAACAAGTACCTGGGTGATACTGATCCAGGGACCCCATTTTGAGTAGCAAAAGAGATTTCCATTCTCTAAGTCAGGGGTTCTTAACACTGTCTAAAAATCAGAACCACCTGGGAATTGTACTAGGTATAACACAGTTAAAACTATGCATACGATAAAAAGAGCTCAAACAAATTAACTCCTCTTTTGCCTGGCCCCACCCCAGACAAATGAATCAGAATTTCTGGGTGTCTGGTGTAGGCACCTGCATTTGTAAATGACTACTGAGCACGTGCTTGGGACTGTGCTAAGGACTAAAGAGACAGTGGTAAATAAGACAAAGTTTTATGGAGCTTACAAGTTAGTAGAAGTGATGGTGATAAAAGAGAAAAACAAATACTGGAGAGCATTTCGGATAAGTGCTATAAAGGAAAAAATGGAGTTCTGAGGTAGAGGAAAACTGAGAAGGGGCTACTTTAGTTAGGCTGGTCAGGGGTGACCTGCAGAGGTGACATCCGAGCTGAGATACGAGCCATGAGAAGGTGGACAAGCAAAGGTCTAAGGAAAGAGGAGCACTTCAGGCTGAGCGAACAGTGTTTCAGACAGAGGGATCAGTAAATGCAAAGATGCGATGGCAGGTCCATGCTTGGTGAGCTCAAGGAAGACAAGAAGAGCCAGTCGTGTGAATGGAGCAGGGAGGAGCAAGGGAGGAGAGGAGAGGGTGAGGCTGGGAAGAGGCTGGAGCCTCACCATGAGCCTGGAGGACACGGTCTTCCCACGGATAGAGCAATGGGAAGCCGATGCTAGGAGGTTTTCAGCAAGCAAGGGGATATGATCTGACTTAGCAAGCTGCTATATGAGGGCAAGAAATGAAACAGGAAGCAGGTAAGAAATGATGGTGGATTGGAACATAGTGGAGACGACAGAAGAGGCTCGACTGAGGATATATTTTGGAGACAGAGCTGGCTGATGAACTGAATGGGGCTAGGTGAAGGACAGAGAAACGACGACTGTTCCCTTTTAGGGACACTTAGGAAGATTTTTAAATACCTGAGGAAAAAAAGCTGGGGAATTGGGTGGGGAGAACCAACAGTTCTGTCTAGACCATCTTAAGTTTAAGATAATTATTGGACATCCAAGTAGAGATGTTGAGCAGGAAGTGGATTATAAGATCTGGCTATAAATTACCTTTCCAGCCTTACCCCTTCCCCATGAACTCATTATATATGAGCCATCCTTAATTCAAAGTGTACTGTTTCCCAGACACAGACACAGAAAACAAACCTATGGTTATCAAAGGGGGAAAGGCAGGGGTGGGGGGAGGATAAATTAGGAGTTTGGGATTAACAGATACACACTACTATATAGAAAACAGACAAACAGCAAGGTCCTACTGTATAGCACAGGGAACTATATACAGTATCCTGCAATAACCTGTAATGGAAAAGAATCTGAAAAAGAATATATATATATATCTCCTTCCTAATATCTCTGTCATTCGTGTGATTTGTGTCTCCCGGGAACTCTCATTAAAACGTGATACCTCGTTTGTAGCATTCGTCACTTTCTCCCCCCATTTGTGTGTATTTACCTCCCACGCTGGGCGTAAGTTCCTGGAGGGCGGGGCTTGCATCCGACTCTTGTACCGTCTCTGCCAGTGACATCCAGAAATGTGCCCAGCACATAAAAGGCTGTTCATTAAACGTGCTGAATAAATAAATGATTAGGACACGCCCTGGGATGATAGCCTGTGGTTAATCTAGTCATTGGAGATCAAAGGTGGGAGGTTTTCTTAACCCTGAAGGAACTGATGCTTGCCGACTGGTACGGAACTACCTAGTACAATGCTAAGAGTCTTGGCACATGTACATCATTGTTTATCTCTCAACAGTAATGCATGTAACCTGCTTAGGCCAAGAGTATACGCCTTAAAAAAATCTGAATCTAATTTATGAACTCACTAAAGAAGCCTATTATTAGAAAAGCTGGTGGTACGGTCTTTCCTAAGAAAAATACTGCATTTGTAATCATCACCACTGCTGCTCCAGGCCCAGCTGTGGTAAGACTGGACTTCGGTCCACTCTGCTTTCTGTGGATACACGTTCATCATGCTGGGGCACTGGAAACGGGTGTTGAGCCCTGACTATTTTATGACCTTAGGCCCAATCTGTCCATGAGGTGTCACTAAAATCAGATTGATTTATTCCAGTGCCCTTTGCGTCACCGTGTGCCACGTCATGGATTCTGAAGTGGGGAAGAGACCATAACAGGTCAGACATTGGATCTTGGCACACAAGCTGACAGACACTGAGAAAAGTGAGAGAAAGACGAGCTAGAAATGGAGAGGAGTGACCACGGAGGGAGGCTGGGCAGTGGCCTCAGCTCAGAAGGGTGTGAGAGGTAAAGGAGGCCTCCTGAAGGAGCAAGGGTATGGAGGTCGAGATGAAAAGAGAATAAAAACATAAAGGATGGGGGGCTTCCCTAGTGGCGCAGTGGTTGAGAGTCCCCCTGCCGATGCAGGGGACACAGGTTCGTGCCCCGGTCCGGGAGGATCCCACATGCCGCGGAGCGGCTGGGCCCATGAGCCATGGCCGCTGAGCCTGTGCGTCCGGAGCCTGTGCTCCGCAACGGGAGAGGCCACAACAGTGAGAGGCCCGTGTACCACAAAAACAAAACAAAACATAAAGGATGGGGCAGTAACGGAGCTGCTGGAGGAGGATGGTAAAAGAACAACAGTCTCAATGCCAGCAGCCATCACCTACTGAGTGCTGGTTACAAGCCAGGCACTGTGATAAGGGTTTTATACAGACTGTCTGACTTACTTTTCTCATGACCTTGTAGTAGGTACTACCATTTAACCCATTTTACAGATGAGGGATGTAAAAATCAGAGAGGTTAAGAAATTCACTTGGGGTCACAGAGCTAGCAACTAGAAGAGCTAGGACTCAGGCCCAGCTCTGTTGGACGTCAAAGCCTCAATCCATAACTGCTGCTCTCTATCACCTTCTGATATTGATTCAGGGGCATTTCCTCTCGCCATGCCTGGTGTAGGCTAGGAAACGCAATGTCTTCCAACATCCCCAAGAGTGAGGAGCTGGGTGATGAGCTAATTTGGAGGTGTACTTCAAAAGCCCTGCCATGACTGAGCTGTCTGTCGGGTCCGTGAGCCCCCGGAGCAGAGATGCTCTCATCCGTCATCAGGGAATACTCACTCCATTGTGTCAGGCCCCACCTCAATGTTTTTCTATTGTCTGCTCTTCACCATGAGTAACACCACTTTCCATTTTAAGCTGGGAGCTTCAGGAGATGACCACATTATAAGCCAGGGTTGAAAGCTAAGCGCTGCCTGGGGGATTACTCACCCACTATAGGATGCAGCCAACATCTCACCCTCCCACTCAGGATGCTGCTGGAATATCCTCTTCCTTGCCAAAGCCTAAAGGAAATCTGGTTTCTCCCGGAATCAGGCTAGGAATGGTGCCAGGTTATCAGAAAGTTGGCAAGTGAACTGGTTCTCCAAGTGGAACTAATGTGGTTGCTCTGGTCCCCTCCTGGGTGGTTGCTTGTTTATTCATTTGGCATTTGTGGAAGACCTACTATGTGCCAGGCACTCTGTTCCATGATAGAGCTACTGCAGTGATCTACATAGCTTTAGTTCTTGTCTTCAGAGAGCTAAGTCTAGGGGAGAATAAGCAGGTGATTCCAATAAAATGTCATAACCAGGAGCATGTAATAAAGAATATGAGGATGGGAAGCTCAGAGAGTTTAGGGAACTAACAGCTGAAGAATTTAAGTCAACATAGGAGAAGCAGGAGCTGGCTAAGTTCCTTAATTGTAAGCAACCCAAAATGACTTTGACTGATAATAAACAGAAAGAGAATTTGGAGAAGCTGGGGTTGCCCACAGAATCACTGGGAAGGTGTGGTAGGACTGAATCACACTGCAAGAAGGGTCCAGCCAGACCAGGACCTGTGTGTGTGTCTGGCGGGGCATCCCTCGAATACAGGACGGGGCTTTAGATGCTGGGCAGTCAAAAAGGATGACAAATGTCCAGGACAACAGGTAGAAGTGGGGAAGATGGGGGGCAGAAGGCTGTCTCAGAATGACCTAAGATACTGAGTCAGAAAAACCAAAAGGAGCAGCTTCAAGAAGCACTGACTTAACTGAGGTGAGCAGGCACTGGGGCCACAGCCAGGCTCTCAGGCACCGACTTAATGAGTGAAGTTTGCTGCTCAACCGAAGACTTCGAGGCTCTGTGGGGAAAAAAAGCCTATTGCCGGCAGGTAAGTAGGAACTACGTGTTGAGCTTTCCTCTTTTTTTCTTTCTTTTTTGGTGTTCCTGGGGCCATTCTGGAAGGTCACAGTTCTGAGTACATGCTTGAGATTACAGAGCCCAGCTAAATCAGAAAAACATTCTCTGCAAACTAGTTAGAAAAGATGGTTTGGACCAGCCAATGGGATGATGATAATAACCGGCCTTTATTGCTTGTGCTCTCATGTGCTTACGTGCATTATTTCATCTAATCCTCATTATAAGCCTATTAGTTTGCAGACCAACAGACAGAGGCACAAAGATTATAAATGGCTTGGCCGAGGTCCCACTGTTAGCAAACTGTGGAGCTGGGAGGCAAATGTAGATTTGCTTTACTAAACTGAGAGTCTGTTGACAGAAGACACAAAGAAGTGAGCATCAGATGAACAAAAGTGGTCATAGAAGAAAACAGTTTTGTTTCTATGCTAAGAGATTGGAAGCCTCATTCCTTAGCTATTACCTCTCTCACGGGTACCATTTTGAATCTTAAGGTCAGTTATTGCTCCCTACTGAGAAATTTCCAAATTTTATACTTTAGCGAGGTACTTTTAGCAGTGACTCAGGGTGTTAACCTCTAGATTGCAGCAAGAGGTATATATAGTATTTTTAATGAATTTTTAAAATAAAAATGTCTCTACACAAATAATATATGCTACTTGTAAAAAAATTGGGGAACTATGGAAAAGAAAACAAAAATCACCTGTAACCTTGCCACCTACTAATGGCTATGGTCACACTTTGGGGTCTCTGTGTATGTATGTATGTATGTCTGTGTGTGTTGTAGCCTCTCTCTCCAACGCATATATATAGGTATTGTGTTTTAAAATCATAGTTCTTAATATCTTAAATAATTGTTATTGCCTCAATTTCACCTTCTTCCTCAAGGGGGAATTGTATTGGAGTATTGAAACTGGCAAATCTACTAAACGAGTATCAGTGGACAGAGTAGAACGTGATATGGAATGCAAGGTCCTTTGTTCAAATGAGTGGGCAGAAGACATGGGGGCCTCCTGGGGTATGCTGGATCTAGTGTGTGTGCCTGGTTCTTTCAGGAGGATTTGGTTTTTCATTATTTATTAATATTTCTAGTTGGTAAGCATTACCTGAAAAACATTTAACGTAATGATTAACCTAATCAGGTAATCACTTATTCATTAGGAGAGATTTATTGCACAATCTACCATGCAGATGACACTGAACAATGCTGTGTGGATAAAAAAGTAGAAGAGTAGCTTTTAGAACTGAAGAACTGAGCACCGAATGGAATCCTGGTTCTGATCCCACTTCCCCTCCTCTGGCCTAGGGGACCCCATCCCTTCCCACATCCTGGTCACAGGGAGTTCAAACCTCCACAGTCCAGCACACACAGCCATGTGGCCTCCTCAGGCAGGAATGCGGTTTGGCCTTCACAGCCCCCGCTGAGCATCTCCTTCCGGAGCCCACGTGGCTCCAGCCAGCACAAAGCCAGGTCTATTCGGTCGCTGCTATTGTCAACTCCTGGCACACCCAGTGCCAGCTGTCTCCTGTCCTTTTCCCAACTCATCAAGACAAAGTCCTAGCAGCTGAGGAGCCCTGCATGCTCCCTCTGCGCAGCCCAGGCATCTGTTTTGTGTTGGGGGTCACTGGCCGGTCAAGTGCTTGCACGATGCAGCTGCGTTTGCTGATGTAAACAAAGCCGCCTGCATGTGAGTTTTCTGACCCTGAAAAGGCCCCACAGAACTCTCCCCTCAGGCCGCCATCAGACTTTGCTACCAGTCCAAGGGGACAAAGAAAATGGACTGGAGTTTTAGTTAATAAGTAACAGCCAAGAGGGAAGCAAAGCACCTGGTTCCTTCCCCCTTTTCTTCCTGGACCACCATTCCTCATCCTAAACTGAGGCAATGTCACTGCCAAGGACATCCACGTGGCGGCCCAGCAGGCCAAGGGTCAGCTGGCTCCCCTGACAGCAGTGGATGCTCTCCCTCACCCCTCCTAGTACAGAGCTCTTTTCTACTCCTGCTTTTTGCTTTGTTTTCCCATGCTTCATTAGATTTTATTTTTAGTTACAAAAGGAAACAGTGAAACAACACTTTAGTATCCATTTTAAAAGTTAATCACCTCCAGGCCCACCTCTAGTCTACCTTTCAGCTGCAATATCTCATTTGCAAACAAAACAAAAAACTAAACACTAATACAGATTAAAACACCTCCAAACTCTGGGAGCCACTTAATTTCTCAAAATCTCAGATTTTTCCTCTGTGAAAACAAGAACAACAATGTTTATGCTACTTCAGCTCCTATACGAAGTCATGACATGATATCTATGAAATACTTAATAAGACAGTACAAATACCTTAGATTTAGTTACATACTTTTGATCTTTAAAAGTTCTTAACGTGGATCATTTGATCATATTTACTCTTATAA
This sequence comes from Grampus griseus, assembly GCF_964374135.1. NCBI lineage: Eukaryota > Metazoa > Chordata > Mammalia > Artiodactyla > Delphinidae > Grampus > Grampus griseus. The sequence continues at coordinate 118,642,582 of NC_139019.1, read as the reverse complement.
TTACGTCCTGTGGCAAGTGATACTGGTTTTACATTTTCAGTAGCGATACTAAGTTTCCATTTGACGTGAATTCCAGATCGAACACTGATGCCACTTCAAGAATACTAATTATAACAAAAATACAAAAAAACAAAACTGTAGCTGCGTAGATCTAGATTATTCTGGACCATACATTCTGTATATATAGAAAATAACCCCCCTCAAAAAAAGAAATGACAAAGAGAACACAAGAAGACATGAAACCCCAATCAAACCCCAATCAACCAGCTAGCCAATCAGGCGGTACAATCTCAGAGCAAACACGGACAAGCGTGGCATAGTGCTGGACGAAGCGATGCAAGATGATTTTCAATGGCTTTTTACCACCATCATGACCCAAACAGCCAGTTAGTCCTCATTGGCCCCCAGCCCTTTTTTGTGCTCCCCACAGCTTACTTTTCTTATCCTGGCACCCCCCCCTCCCGCCGCAAAGCCTCGAGGCATTCAATGGTCTCCCCTAGAACCATCCAGGTGTGTCTCCCGCAAGAGTCCCATGCTCCAAAATGATCATTCCCATCCCCCAAATCACACTCTCTTTAAAAGAGGTACGTTTCCGAAGCATCAGCCACAAATTTTAGTTGTTCTGTTTAATAAATGCCAACAAATATGCACCGAGCATCTGTCAGCTACAAGCCAAGAGTGCGTGTCTACGGGGGAAGGGAGTGCGTGAGGTCCAGTCCCCGCCCTCAGGAGGTGAAAATTCACTAGGGAGGCCAACCGGAGGATGCAAATAACTATAATTGCAGGGTAGAATGTAGTAACTGCCACAAACAGCTCCAGCCAACAAGCTGCAGGATGCCGCAGGAGGAAACAATGAATTTCAGGTTAGTGAGGCTCAGGACAGGTTCAGTCACGAGGCAGCACTGGCCCCCCCGGAGACGCATCTGTCCTTGGAAAGATTATATGAACTCCTGTGGCCCCCCAGTTGGTGGGTTATCTCGAGTCCCTTGCCTATGCTGGGCTAACGACCACAAGAAGGTTTAGCATCCTAACGTTTCTTTCCTGAAACGTTTCCTGAAACGCTCCTTACCCAGGAGGATTATGCAGTCCCCTCCAGTTGGTGAAACAGATTAGGACACATGCAGCCGTGCACACATCCCTGGGCCCACCCGCTGAACTCCTGCCCACCCTCCAAGGTCTCAGCTCAATGTCACTTCCTCCGAGACATCTCGACCACTCTCTATCTACTGGTACCCTCTCCGCCTCCAGTCACGGCTATCTCATTTCAACAGGGAGATACACGCACTGGCACTGTAGTAAGATGTTCTCATTCAGCTGTTCACTTCTTTTTTTTCATTTTTTTTTCTATTTATTTTTGGCTGCGTTGGGTCTTGGTTGCTGCACGCAGGCTTTCTCTAGTTGCGGTGAGCAGGGGCTGCTCTTCATCGCGATGCGCGGGCTTCTCACTGCGGTGTCTTCTCTTGTTGCAGAGCACGGGCTCTAGGTGCGCGGGCTTCAGTCGTTGCAGCACGTGGGCTCAGTAGTTGTGGCTCGCGGGCTCTAGAGTGCAGGCTCAGTACTTGTGGCACACGGGCTTATCTGTTCCGTGGCATGTGGGATATTCCCAGACCAGGGCTCGAAACCTTGTCCCCTGCACTGGCAGGCAGATTCTTCTTAACCACTGCACCACCAGGGAAGTCCCTGTTCACTTTTTTAAAACTTAATATTGCAGGGAGGTCAGTGATGCAATGGATAAAAACTTAATATCTCCCCCATAGGAATAAAAACAGACAATGAATGCAGAGACTTTGCTCGTTTCGTTTGCCTATGTGTCCTTAGTGCCGGATAAATCACAGCATTTAGTCGAATGAATTAATGAATAATAATAGACTGATTCAACCTCATCTCCTCCTGCAGTCTCTTCATCTCCCCGGTTGGTTTGTTAGTTTTTGTGGTGTGGGATCAACGGTTTTAGAAAACACATAGGATGAATTTCACATTGATTTCATCTATTGAAAATACTCATATTTGGGTTCAGTATGGCAACTGGCAAATCAGTATAGTTTCTCAGGCTTTGGTTCACGAGGGGACTTCTAAGCGTAGCACGTGACTTTTCAGGAAAACTGATACAATACACAGCACACCGGGACCATCATCCCCGCCCTCCACCCTCCTTTCTTTCAACAAACACTACTATGCAGGTATTATGTGCCAGTCGGTGCAAGATACTAGAGATAAAAAGCTGAGCAACAAAATCGAGGGCTCTCCCTGATGGAGCAAAGTCGAGGGGGAGGAACTGTCAGTAAGCTGCAGTGAAATACAGAGGGACAAGGGCACCTGCTGGGGGGCTGGGCCTGGACCTGCGGCCGGTGGTCAGGGAAGGCTTGTCTGACGAACACCTGTGCGGAATTCTATGGGAGAAGTAGGAACACCCTGCGTGAGAGTGGGCAGTGGGGAATGTTGGCAAAGAGAGGTGCAGGCCAAGGCGAAGCGATTGCAAAGGCCCAGAGGTGACAGCAAGCTTGGAACCAAAAGACATTTACCCTCGTTAGAGGCCACCGAGGGATTCGAGGCCAGGGACTCTTGGGCTTTCTTACTCAATACCAAGACCAGGAAGGCTTGGAGGCAGTGTGGGTCACCGGTTACACCTCAGGAAATGACGGCAGTGTAAGCAGGACTCTGCCGCTTCATCCACCGTCTGAGGGCGGGCCCAGCAACACAGCAGACTCTTAACAACCATTTCCTGAGTGAACAAGTGAAGTCCCCTGAAGGTGACCTCAGCTATCTCCTCTGGTGTCACCAAGCCCCACAGAATCATAAGACCAAGAGGCATCTTGAGAGCCAGCTGGTCCACTTTGTCCCCTCCAGCCTGTCTGACCTGCCCTCAGACCTGCCAGAGATGACACCATCTTCTAGATTGTATAAAGTTAGTAGCAGCATGACTCGGAAATTCATTTCTTGAAGTCATACACATACAGCCGAGGGACAGACGACTTGTCCAGTCATCTGGTGAGTCAGGGCAGGATGGAAAAGAGCAAAGAACAAGAGTCCTCAATGACCAGGCGGCAGGTCAGGCAGCAAGGTCCCTCTGGCTCCCCTGCATTCTGTGTCACCTACTGAGACACCAAGGTGCCTCGCTTCCCAATCTGGTCCTGAATGAAGATCAATGAGCCCACATTCCCCCAGCAGCACCTTCTCCCGTGGAAATTATATTTCCAGGTATATCTGGTGGTGAGATTTTTCAATCCGACTTTAGCTCATCTGCTGGTACCATGCGCTGGCTGGATGCTGCCATCCTTCTCAGGGAAGGCTACTGGGCCTGTGTAACCAAGGCTACTGGCCGGACAGCTGTGAAGAACGGACACCACATCTGGCCTAAACCCACATCTAACCGCACACATGATTCCACTTTGTAAAATGCTTACATCTCCATGAATGGAAATGTTAGCAGAAATTATCTCTGGCTGATAGGATCGTGGAGAATCTTTTAAAACTTTTTACTGCTGTTTATCTGTATTTTCTAATTTTTCTATCACTCCCTCATATTTCAGGATTTCTAAGGGGGCTGACGGGCATCCTCTGCTTATCTGTGGAACTGATATAAGAGGAAAGCCCAAGTATTAACCCTTCATTTCCCAAAGTATGAGGCATGTGCCCCTACTGATACAGGAGAAATTCTGAGTGGTACTAAGACACCTTTCAGGACCACTGCTTAGAGAAAGGGTGCCCCCTTTGAAGCCTCCTTCAATCATTTTCACCATTCAAGGAGGAGGCTTTAGCTTGGTACAGTTTTGCTTTCAACCCCCCTAGAAGAATGGTTGTTCACTCTGTGTAACCAAGAGAGCTGAACAGGCAGGAAACAGCACCTAAGCAGAAGCCAGTGACTGCTGTCCTTTGACTGTATTTGTCTTTACGACTGCCTTCTATTTATGGGATGTTTTTGCAATTATACTAGAGAGATAAAGCTTCCTTTAAATAAGGAAACTGAACTTAAGTAAAACTGCACTTCAGTAATAAAATGTAAAAGTAAGGAATTTGGTAAGGGGATAATGGTCAGAGTGACGTAGGTGCACCCCTGTACTGAAGCCCAAGGACAGTGGTCGTAACCTCTGGTGAGGGTAATACCACCCCAATGGAACATCAGTGCACAGCAGCACATCCCAACAGCTCCCCCAGGTTTTGATTTTTGTCTGTTTATCTTATCATTTCAATATAAAAACAAGAGCATGGAAATAATAAATGAGGAATTTGCTCAGATGGTGACCCAGGCAGATGGGGGACAACTTCAGAACAGGATTCCAAGTTTGTCCAGATAAGTCCTGCTGGAAGACTGATGGAAGGAGGAGGCTCCTAAGAGCAGATAGAATTTCTTTGTAATGTTTGCCCTGAGGAAAGAGGCCCTTCCACAGGAAGAAGGTCAAGTCCGGTCTATTTTTATAAGAGCATTTCAAGTGGTTAGTGGACTTATTTCCTGTGGTTCCCAGGAATTCTGCAGCAGGCTCTCAGGAGGATGCTGGTGATAGGGAGCAGGGACTTGATGAGTGAGAATCAATAATTATCTCTATATTTGCTTCTCTTTTTCTATAAAAATAATCCAGAGGAAAAACACTTGCTTTAGAAGAGCAAAGTTCATGACAACAGAGAGCAGAATGCGACATAAAAGTGTCCCATTGTTCCTTAGTGTGTGGCAGAGTCTTTAGGTCAAGATTTTGCAAGCTGAAGACTGATTTACTCACTCATTCCCTTCCCTCCCTCATTTACTCAAGAAAGGGTTGAGCAACTCCTCTGTGCCAGGCATGGTTTAGAGGCTGGGGAGAAGGTGGTGAATAAGCATGACTCTGTCCTCCAGAAGCTTACGGGCGCGTGGGGGAGAAAGACATCAAGCAAGTAAACACATGGATGGACGTACAATGAAATTACAAATGATGGGAAGTGTTGAAAAGGGAAAGAACAAGAGGCAACAGAAGAGAATAAGAGAGGCAGAGGGGGACCGAACTCAGACCAGGAGGTCAGGGAAGACCTCTGAGGAGGTGACACTTCAGCCGCCATCTGCGAGGCGGAAAGAGGTCGGGAAGGGCATTGCTGGAGAACCATGTGTACGAAGGCAGCCATGTGGAGGAGACTACCACGGACTCAAGGATCTAAGAGAAGACAGGAGTGCATGGAACATAACAGGCAAAGGGAGGGAGGAATGGGAGGTCAGGCCAAGTCACAGGGTCTCAGGCCATGGTAAGAGTCTGGGTTTTACTTCATGGAAATAGAAAGCCACAGAAGGTTTTAAGCCAGGGAGTGATCATCTGATATAGGTTTTAAGAGATCTGATTCTGTGAATAGAAATGACTGGAGGGGGCGAAGAACAAAAGAGGGGACTACCTTAGAAGTTAAGACAGGAGCTCGTGGTGCATTGGACTGGGCATTGACAGTGGATGATAAGAACATCAATTCAATAGCCCTTAACTAGAGTCAAAGGGCTTGATCATGAGAGCTTAAGAGAGGTTGACTAGCTAACAGGGCTGGGACCAGGGTGGGAAGAGGGAGCCAATTGCTTCAGGTGCAAAATTTACTCAGAAATCAAGAGAAATCCTATTTTAATGCAAGGTTTTTAAAAAATCAAATTTAATGCAGAAAAGTCCATGATGAACAAAATATCAAATTTCTTTAAAAAAAAAAAAAAGGATCAGTAACAGTGCTGTGCTAAGCCATATAAGAAAGCTGAGGCAAAAGGGAAAAATCAGTAACTGATCCTGTCTTTACGTAAAAGTTTGACATTTTGTTCATTTCCTCATTCTTGTCCTGTCTAGCTGACCGTCCCCACCTGTAACACAAGAAGCCACCATGCAACCCTCTGCTCTGAAGTAGATATTATGGAAAGAAAACTAATGACATAAATCATCACAAGCTCTCCGATGGTTTAGACAGTATCCCTTCTCCTTACTCTGGAGATTCAGACAGAAGGTGCAAAATAGTTGCTGCATAAATATTTCTGATGGAAGTGTTAATGGCTAAAATTTATCAGGCTCTTAACATGTTAGATACTTTGCCAAAAACTGTTAAGTACAATTATCTCATTTAATTCTCACAACAATTCTGAAGTAGGTATATAATTACCCCTGTTTTACCATGCCTGGCATATACTTGATAGGCATTTAATAAATATAGGAAGAAAGGAAGGATGAACAGATAGAAAGGAAAATAAGAGAAAGAAAAAGTGATGGGCCTTCCACTATTTCTTCAAAGTCCTATAGGAATAACTAGTGATTCCAAGTCTGGCAAACGCTATTCTCTAAAAAGTGCTATTCATCTTGCTTAAAAGGATTGGTAGAGCAAGGAAGCTAACCTTAAATATCACCTTCTTCCACAGGGAATATTTTTGATAAGTTGGGGTTTTTTTACACCTTTTCCCAACAGCTTTTCTCACAACACAGTTCGGGAATATTTTTGATAAGTTGGGTTTTTTTTACACCCTTTCCCAACAGCTTTTCTCAGAACATATTTCTTGAATTCATTCATTCCCATATATTTACTGAGCAATTACTATGCATCAGGCACAGATCTAGGTGCTGACAATACCAAGTGAGCCAAAGGAACCTGATCTGGGCCCTCCTGAGGCTTCCATGAGAGAGAGACAGAGAGAGAATGTGTGTGAGACAGACAGTAACAAGTAAGCAAACACATAAATAAAATCATAAATTATCATAAATGTTACACAATAAACACATCTGGGTCTGTGTTACACAATAAACACATTTGGGTCAAACACATAGGGAAGGGATGGGATCTCCCCTAGACAGGGTGGGCTCAACATAAGTAGCCTCAGGGAGGCTCCCAACAGTCACTCTGCCAAATACGCTGTTAGAACTTTTGCAGATCAGATCAACCAAGCTCCCTACAGAATGTGACACCTGACAACCTAATGACCTGCTCCTATGCAGAACAGTTTTGAAAAGCAACACCCGTTTATCTATTTTCTGTACAAACAAATCCCATAGAAAAGTTATGCACACCATCAAGGGTTTAGGAATACAGTATCATGAAAACATTAGGAAGCGTTCTCCCTTCTGACCGCCCCACCCCATGGGCCCACCTAAATGTCTAGATTTATCGAATTCCAGAGGAGCCCCCTGAACATGACAATGTCAAGGAACCAAGGAAGGTAGGCTCCTTGAAAGTCAAGAGGAATTATGTGCAAAAAGATGGCAGCCCAGAGAAGGAAGAAGTTTCTCTGACGTTTCTCCTTACTTCTTGTTGCCTAATCCGCTTTCAAAGGCCGGTAACGTAGAAGCGCTCCATTTTTCAAACCGCTCCAACCAACGTAATGGTGCTTTGATCTTTAAAACATGAGAGAGGAGCAGTGGGTGGTGGAGGATATTAATGGCTTTGAAAGGTCAGTTAGAGAAGAAAAGGAATAAACAAGGAGAGAAATCATGAAGAGCAGAAGGGATGAGGGCAAACCATGCTTCCAGCTACCTGCCAAAATTAAAGGCAACTCCCGTGAGGCCATGTTTGACATATGAGTGTACTGTCCTCATTATTGGTCCCGGGCTATCATTGTGATTTTTCTGATAAATGGCATCTTGACTGCAATGTGCACATCCCTGGAGACGCTAGATACCAGGGGCAGATTTATCTCTTAGTTGAGCTTCTTGGATAGAAGATTTCAACTCACTCCCAAGCTCTTTCACCCCTTATCAAACACCAGTCATTTCCCGGGGCCTTCAGTGGTGATGCTCTCTTGCTCCATCTCCCTCCCATAAGGCCCACCTGGTTCCTGCCAATAGCCGAGCTGCGTGTGGACCTGTGTGTGGAATACCAGTGACAGTGACCTGGTCACAGGACCCGAGAGCTATCAGATGTGCTGAAACAGGGCAAACAGTGCAAACTGAAGACTGGTCCCTTTTGGACTTTTCATGTGGGATCAAAGAGAATTGGCAAGTGAAAGGAACCTCTAAAAATAGCCAAAGTCCTTAAAAAGAAATAATGCAGAAGGAAACAAGTTTTATATGTCCTGATGCAGGCTCTGCAAAAACTAGGCCCTGGAAGGCTGGTGCTGGGGTGGGGGATTCTTTTCTTCCTGCCCTTGGGCTGTGACACCCACTGGGTCCCTTTGGGAATCCTGGGCCCCCCGCCCACTTCCTGCATGGTGCTGGACGCCTCTGCAGGAATGTAGCTCTTGGGGCACAGCTGGGGCCTCCGTGGCCCGCTTTCAAGATCCAGAATAGACTCTGACATGTGAAACGAGTTCCATGGGGTTTACAGTTCCTCTTTCGTATCCAAGCACCTTACAACACAAAACCGCACGCCAGGACTGCTAAGTCTTTTTCCAGAGATGCTTGGATATCTCTCTCTGGCAGAAATGGGAGTTCTGTCTTTTTTATTTTTGAATGTTTTGAGTGAGCATGGGGCCCTTGGAAACGAGGCTGCCCCATGGAGACGCAGCAGGATAAACTGATGTCTTGGGACTGAGGGTTTTATTCTTGGCTAAGCCACAGATTTGCTTTGATAAGCCGTCAGCCTCTGGGCGACCCGGTTCTCTTGGCTAAAGAAAAAGGAGAGCCATTCATCCAGCCGGTATAACAGCAGAAAGAGCAAATACGAAATGATTATCAAGTACCTAACGCAGAGTCTATACAACAGACACCCCAAGATGCTTGTTTACTCGTATAAAATGCTTTGTGAAACCCCAAGTGTTATAAAAATGTAAATAATCAACACGCTAAAACATAGGCTCTTATTAATTACACTCATGATACCTTTTATTTCCAAAGCACTCACTACATTGCAAGGCCCTTCCCAGGCCTCACGGCCCCAAGATGGGATCGGTCCTCGTAACAGCTTCCTTTTACAGATGAAGATCAGAGAGATTAAATGACTTGCCTGGTCGTGCAAGTAGTTAAAGACGCAGGAGAAACCAAAAGCCGTGTCTATGAGAACTTCCCTTTTTCATGGCCTTTCCAACCCAGTCAAGAAGGAAGATCTTTTACTCAGTTTACCCAGTAGCCTCTGGCCTCACCCCAGCCCCTTTAAAAGCAAAGGCAAATGACCCTGCCGTGACAAAAGCCAAGACGGGGGCTTCCCTGGTGGCGCAGTGGTTGAGAGTCCACCTGCCGATGCAGGGGACATGGGTTCGTGCCCCGGTCCGGGAAGATCCCACATGCCGTGGAGCGGCTGGGCCCGTAAGCCATGGCCGCTGAGCCTGCGCGTCCGGAGCCTGTGCTCCGCAACGGGAGAGGCCACGACAGTGAGAGGTCCACGTACAGCAAATAATAATAATAATAATAATAATGTATGTAACACAGAGAGATCAGCTCGATACTTTGTGACCACCTAGAGGGGTGGGATAGGGAGGGTGGGAGGGAGGGAGGCGCAAGAGGGAGGGGATATGGGGATATATGCATATGTATAGCTGATTCACTTCGTCATACAGCAGAAATTAACACAACATTGTAAAGCAATTATACTCCAGTAAAGTTACTAAATTAAAAAAAGAAAAATAAAGACAATACCTGGTACACAGTAAATGCTCGAGAAAAGGTCACTATTTTATTATTTATGGACACATTTTTTTATTTATGGGTATGCCCATAGGAGGCTATTGGGAAACATATGGTAGGGCAAGCCCTCAGTATTTCCAAAGAGATAACAAACACATGCTTCAAAAGACTGAGTTTGGAGAAGCCAAATTTTCTGGGTCAGGAGAGAAGAAAAAAAAAAGACTCAGCAAACAGACTCTCTTTCTATGAGCTGGAAGGTCTGCTGATTTCAAGAAAGGAATGTCCTTCCTGGGCTGGTTCTGGAGACTGTAACTTGCACAACAGATTCAAAAGATTTTTGGAGACACATCAATAAGAGAATGCTAGACTAAGGGGGCGAGGGCTGCCAGAGCCCCTGCAGAATCACTTTGCATTTGACTCGAAGCCCCAGGGCTTTAAAGCGTCCATCTGCAGGAAGGATATTTCCGTTGAAGATGTGTGCAGGTCTTCAGGATGACTAAGTGCGTGCAGGATGCTCTGGTCCGGGGTGTACCATTAAAGTTCAAACAGAACTGGGGCCCGCAGAGCACACCGCTGCACCAGGGAGCGCTCTGTTTTTCCTCTCAAATGGAGGCTGTTTTCTCTAAGCGCTTAAAAGAATTCCTGACCTCCAACTAAAAGAGGCTCTATGGGCGAAGTGTTTTAGGGGTGGATAAGCCAGACTGCAGAGAATTAAAGACCCATAATCAGGGAAGGAATGAAGGATATTGGAGGAGAGTCTTCAGAACGTATATGTCTACTCAGATTTTCTACTCTTCATTGAGGAGTATGAGAGCTAAGGCTGGGATTGAGCAGTTGGGTGACACAGCCCAATTAGATGAACATCCTCCTACTTCCTGTCGGCTACACCCTGTCTAAGCATCTATGCCCCTCTTATCCGAAGCACAGCTTGATGACTCTGGTATGGGCCAAACTGTAAACTCCTTAAAGGCAGACACTGTGATTTCTACTACAGGTCCAGAATCCCTTATTTGAAAAGACTTGGGGCTAGATATGTTTCAGAATCCAGAATTTGGGGGATTTTAGAAAGGTGGTATGGTATGTATACTGTATATTACGGAACAACTCCAGTAGACGCTGGTCTAATAGCCTATAATCAAGCATGTCAGTACCTTTGAACCAGATTATATGAATATTAACACGAAGCAGAATAAATAAAGACTTTAAATAGTCTCAGGACAGTTTGCGTCAGGTTTTGCCACATTTGAGTTATGAAAGGACTTCTGGTTTTCAGAGTCTTCTGCATTTCAGAATTACAGATTAGGGATTTCAGGCCTTTCTTTTTCTTTTTCTTTTTTCCCCTTCTTTTCTTTTGTAAATTTCCAGGACATCTGCAGCGTCCTGCTCCTGGCAGGCGCTGAGCAGAAGTTGTCAACCAGAGTATAACATCTTTTTCTTTTAATATAAATTTATTTATTTATTGGCTGCGTTGGGTCTCCGTTGCTGCGCACGGGCTTTCTCTAGTTGCGGCGAGCGGGGGTTACTCTTCGTTGCAGTGCGCGCGCTTCTCATTGCGGTGGCTTCTCTTGTTGCGGAGCACGGGCTCTAGGTGCGTGGGCTTCAGTAGTTGTGGCACGCGGGCTCAGCAGTTGTGGCTCGTGGGCTCTAGAGCGCAGGCTCAGTAGTTGTGATGCACGGGCTTAGTTGCTCCTCAGCATGTGGGATCTTCCCAGACCAGGGCTCAAACCCGTGTCCCCTGCATTGGCAGGCAGATTCTCAACCACTGTGTCATCAGGGAAGCCCGAGTATGACATCTTGATCTCCCTGATATAATACCTGATTCTGGAAGCCAGGGAATAGTTTATTCTCAGTGACTTTGGGATTTTTAAGGATTAGAAGGATCCTAAATTAAAGAACAGGAAACGAAGACTACTGACCCCATAGGTTCTCTGTCATCCTGGACAGTAACACACACAAACCCAAGAAATATACTGAGAACTGGTCACTAGTGTATCAGAGCACCTAAGCAAATGAGAAGAGAGCTTCACTGTACATCAGGGATAAGGAAGAATTCTACCCTATCACTTAGAAAATGATATTTTCAAATATTGCTAAAAGATCACTAAATGTTAAAAATCACGTTTGTTCAGTCCTAAGTCAATAGCACGGATGACTGGCAAAACTAAACAATAAGATATACAGAGGCTGATAAAATCAAGCTAACGTCTATTGAATGCTTACAAGTTTCCAAGTGCTGGCCTCAGCACTTTGCATGCATTATCTTTTAAGACTTATGGAACTCTGTGCAATAGCTACAGTTTTGGGGCCCCATTCTGGAGATGAGGAAACTGAGGCTCTGAGGAATTTGCTAGTGAGTGTCCAGCCAGGACTCCAACCTGAGTTTAGCAGTCAGAGGAAAAAAGAAGGAAGGAAGGGAGGAAGGGAGGGAGGGAGGGAGGGAAGGAGGGAGGCAGAGAAAAGGAAGAATAGAGAGAGAAAGAAAAAAAAAAAAGCCTTGACTTAAAGCATTTGCCACTCTCTGTGGTATAAATACTCTCACTGGGGCCAATTTCAAGCCACTAATGGTTCAACAACTGGCTCGCAAAATTCATGAATATTTAATAATTGGCTTTCCCAAACTTGTAGGAGCCATCTCCTACACACCACTGCCAAGTCCATCCCCCGGCCATGTCCATAGTTTACTGCTAACTTTGCAAGATGAGATTTCAGCTCATGGAACAGAACTGCCTTAGGAAGTGATAGCCCAAGCCAGTCAGCCATGACTCCATTCCTTCCTCAGACCTGGTGCAGATCACCAAGGGTGGAGCAGTAAGAAAAGAAAGAAGAACACACTCTCTTTCCTCACCAGAGGAATGAAGTGGGTCCCTGCCAACCTGACACTCCCTGGCAGAAATAACAACACCTGGAACTTTTTTCCAGACCCTACCAACTTTCTCTTGGTCAGATAAGGAGGTCAGACTTGAGACCAAAGGGTCTGACTCCTTCCTTTAGATCCTTTATTTCCTTAATATTTCCTTTGAAGAAGGAAGGAAGTATCTTCTACAAGATGGGAACCAGGTTTGGCCCTGCTTTTAACCCAGGGTAGGATATTCCAGCCCTAATTTGAACCCAATTAAAATACATGTGTGCTCTCAGCTTACCTACTCTGTTAATACCTGTAGGACATCACCTTCTAATTAGGTGTCCTGATAATATGTTTCCATGAGAGTCTCCCGAGAAGGGATTGGCCTGGTATTCGATCAACAAACGTGCACAAGGCACTAATGATGTGCAGCCACCTGCTAAGGGCTGGGTCTAGAAAGAAAAGCACAGCGTCTGTTCAGGGCCTCAGAGACTAATGAAGAAGATAGTCAAGCAAACACAGTTAAATTATATTTATTCACGCTTCCAACAAATGTCTATCAAATGCCCATTCAGTGCCAGGCATTTTACCAGGTACTAGGAGACCATGGTGAACAAGGCAGATTGGTTTGTACTGTCATGGAGCTGACAGCTCAGTCATGAAGAGAGACATGAATTAAATAATCACAAGAATGAAGGTGTAATTAGAAACTGAAGTAAGAGCTCTGAGGAAATGTTAGATGGTCCCCTGAGAACTAGAGGAATCTGATCCAATTAAGGGAAGTCAGGTAAGGCTTCCTTGAGGAACTGACAACTGAACTAAGACTTCAAGAAAAAGTAGGAGTTGACCAGGTGAGTGGGGTAAAGAGGAGGAGGAAAGGAACAGCGCTCCAGAGAGGGAACAGAGTAGGTAAAGGTCCTCAGGCAGGCGGGAATGCATGGTTTCAAGGAAGTGGAAGGCTAGTTTGGAGAGATGAGGAATGAGGCAGAGGAAGAGGCCAGGGCTGGTCCTCCCAGAGCCCCACAGGCCTTGTTCTGGCCTTAGTCTTTATCCCAGAGCAATGGGAAAACAATGAAGGCATTAAGCAGGGCATATGCACAGCCATTACACCCAGTGCTGTGACAGAGTAAATGGAATGCTGCTGTGGGAGCATTAGGGAATCAACTAATCTGAACTGGTGTGTGTGGAATGGAGGAAGAGTAGGGATGTCAGGGCTGGGGATGTGTCCAAGCAGGCTTCCTGGAGGAAGAAATATCTGAGACGAATTTCTGAAGGATGAGTATGACTTAGAAAGGCAACGGTGGAAGGGTGGAGGAAGGGGGAGAGAGAGAACATGGCTGGGTGAGTGTGAGGGTATGGGGAGACTCCAAGAAGAGCAGTCCAATAAGAGAAAAGGCAACAAGGTTAGGTGGAGACCAGATGAGGAAAGCCTTACAGGTCATGGTGGGGTCTGGGTTTTATCCTGACGGCAGCAGGGAACCCACTGACACAGTCAAAGATCTTCAGCAGGAGAGGGATACTCATTTTCACATGTTAGAAGGGTCCCTGGCAGCAGGGTGGAAAGTGGACTGGAAGAGAGCAGTGCTGGAGAAGAGAGGCCGCTGCCGCCTGCCTCAGCAGCCCAGGTGAGAGAAGGTGTTGCACCTGCACTCAGGCAGCACAGTGAGAATGGAGTAGGGAGGGTGATGCTAGGAGACATTAAAGAGGGACAGATGAAAGGGCTTTGTCACCAGTGAGATGGGTGGGAGTGATTTCTACTCTAATCAAAGAATAGTCTCAACAAATTGATTTCTATTTGTGCTGAGTCTTGCCTTATGACCTTGTACATGGTCAATTTCCGTAAATGCTCCATGTGTCCTTGGGAAGAACGGTGTTGACTAATTGTGGGGTGCAGGGTTCTCTTACATGGTGCATTCCATTAAACATGTTAATTGTGTATTTCGATCTTCCACATCCTTAATATTTTCTTGTCTGTTTGCTCCCTCATTTATGACAGAAATGTGTTAAAATCCCCCACCGTCATTGTGAATTGGTCAACAACTTCTCTTTACGTATTTGTCAATTTTCGCTTTATATATTTTGAGGCTATGTCATTAAGTATACACGTTTAGAATTTTTATATCTTTCTGTTGAACTGATCCACTCTCCATTATGCAGTGATCCCTTTTATTCTTGATCATTCTTTTTGTCTTAGACCTACTTTATATGATATTAATATTGCCATACCAACTTTTAGTTTTTTGTTAACATCTGGTGTCTAGTTTTGTGTGTGTGTGTGTGTGTGTCTGTTTTTCATTCTTTTGCTTTTAACCTTTCTGTGTCCTCATGTTTTAAATGTGTCTCTTGTAGTCAGAGTGTAGATGGATTTTTTAAAAATCCAGTAGCTAGTAAATTTAGCCCATTTACATTTATTGTGATTATAAATGTATTTGAATTTATTTCTGCCATGTAATTATGAGCAATTTTTAAAAACATTTCTATTATTTTTCTCTTTTTTCTAGATTCCTTTGGATAAGTACAATTTTATTTATTTCACCTCTTTTCCCTTATCCCTACCAGTTGCTGACTGGAATTAATGCATTTTATTTCTTTTCTTTTAGTAGTTACCCTTAACGTTTAAACATGCATACTTGACTTATCAAATTCTAAGGTTAATTAATATCTCTAAGGCAGAGTTAAGGCTTTTGGGTGATTCCATTCAAAGATACAGGATCAAGGACTTAGGGCACATTTGAGACCAAAGGTGAGATCTGTTTTACATATGCTGGGTTTGAGGACACATACCCAATTATCACCTTAACGGATGCCTACACATCTACCTTCAGTGGCTTAATATACTTTGCAAAATATCCTCCTTCATGGGTATTCTGCATTGCTTAAGCAGTGACAGGAGTTAAAAACAAAATTAAAAAAATAAACATCACTGTTTGCCTTCCTTTGATTCTTAGAACCACGTCTTCCCTTCTGACCTAGTCACCAGGGCCAAACTGAACACTAACGTGTCCTAGAAACAGCAAGCTTCACAAACATTCCTTCGATAACTGTTGATAAGCTGAGAACTGAGTCTGAAACAGTGACCTGGATTCTCTCTTACATAATGATGGCTTACCTTTGCCTCCTCCATCTCCTCTACTATGTTTGTGGCTTAAATGACGAGGGAGGAGGGGCTTAGCTAATTTCTGCCACATATGAGAGGGAAGGAAAAACTCCATTTCCATACCAACTGAAAAAATTATTTTAAATTAAGCATTCAATCGCAGCTGACCTAGAACATATCAGGATTCAACCAGTTCAACAAAACCACTTACTTGTATCTCCTAGAGGTCAGGTCACAGTTGTAAACTTTCCAAGTAGTGTTATGAATACTGTGCCCAGTTAACCCTTCAGACAACTCTGAGGTAGGCAGGGTGGGGATGATTAGAGGAAACATCTCGGAAGGAACAAATGACTTGCCCAGGCTCCCAGAGCCAATCTGTGTGCAGCTGGGGCTGTACAGTGTTGCTCACTCTCCCACACTGAAAAGTGACTCTTGTATTCCTGCGTGAGAGCGTATACTTAACATCCTGTCCATGTGTCAGAGTTCAGGATCTCTTCCAGAGGCTACAGCTAACAAAATATATCAGGCTTAACATGGACGGTCCAATAGGCCTGGTGTTCCCCTCACTTTAGTGTCACTGGTAAGTCCAGAAAAATCTCCCCAGGGCCCCAAATCTCAGAGGGCAGGGCTTAGCACACCACGATGACATGGAGTCCATTGGGCTTGGTCTTTTCCATCTCCCAACACACACACAGATAACCCCTTCCCCCGACAGCCAACAAAAAGATAATACTAACCACAAGCAGGGCTTATACATTATGCTCAATGCCTGATTTCACACAGTTAATGGATTCATTTGTTAGAGCAATTTGTGAAAATCCCCAAGGACCTGGTAAGGCTGCTGCCTAATGGTTTTATCACGTCATATACTTCCTTCATTCCTATCCTTTAATTAACAATACTAGATTGGCAGGGAACTCTGGACCAACCACTGCTAAAAATATAGGTAAATTGTAAATAAAGCAAAACGGGGGGAGGGGAATTCTGTGCCTCTGCAGTTCCCTCCACCAACAAAAAGAGGTTTCATTTTTTTGTATGTTTTGGCCGATTCGTAATCCCACTGATACAGTCTATCGAATTCACATTGACACAAGGCTTACTTTCAGGCATCAGCAAGTCACCTTCAGGTTTCAGGTACGGATCTGAACTTAAGGGCAACGGGAGAAATCTGAAGTCAGTGCAGCCACACCATCACTGTCCCTCTTACTGGGGGGAGCAGGCAGAGATCAGAGGCATGGGCTTGTATAACCCCAGGCTGCAATACAATCAAGGGGGAGGGGATGCCCGCCGGCCTCTGACAGAAGGCCTTTAGCTTCATGGTTTACACACACATGAATGTGAGCGTCAGTATAATTCTTGGACAGAACTGATGCCTCCAACCTCGGCCAGTGCATCTGTTCCCTGCATCCCAGTGGGATGGAAGAAAGAATGGAAATGGGAAGAGCCAAATCCATACGCAACACGTAGAAACCAACTTAATGGAGACTCCCCACGGGGGCTGGATCTAGAAGGGAGGCTGTCCTCACCACGCAATTACTGCACAACCAGGGCTAATGGGGACCTCCATTTGAGAAAATCCAGGGACGGCAAGAAACAAAATTCTGCCCATCAAAGATGGACAACACAAATGGCTCTTTGTACAGTGTAATGGCCACCACCAGTATATGATTATTTTCTCCTATACCAAATTAAGTACTCAGTAAGTGCTTGAAAACAAACAAAAAAAACCTGATGGAACAAAAAATATGGATTATCTCTTAGCTGTAATTTAAGGAAGAAGGATCATTGTTGTATGCTAATGAGAGGAGATGGGTGAAGATGCCCATGTTTGGAAGCACTAAACTGCTTTACATTGAGGGGATCCAGAACGGAGCGGAGGAGGAAGCGGAGGGAGAGGAAGATTGAAAGGCTGGGACGGAAAAGGACTGAGTACAGAGACAATGAGAGAGAGTGTGAGAGACAGAGGTGGGCACAGAGACTCAGAGGCTTGTGGGTAAAGAGAGGGTTTGGGAAGAGAGAGTGAGGCTTTGGGAAGGAAATGCAAAGTGCTGTGCAAGGTGAACGCTGCAGTCTGCCCTATGAAACTGATGAATATGAAATTAATTTTCCATATGTTATTGGACTATGTGAAAAGGGCCGGACAGAGTTTCACCATATGTGAAGGGGATATTTGGAGTGGTCTGACTTTAAAGATAGTTTATATGGTGTATGCAAAACTCTCTTTGGGGGTCCTTGGAGGGACTTCAAACCACAGCCCTTGTGGCTGTAGACTGGGAGAGATGCACTAGACACATTAAAATGCCTAGAGCAGAAGAAACACATGGAGGCTTCCAACATGAGCCCTAATTCCGAAGTCACCGGGACAAATCACCCAGATTGCTCCCTTGATTTCTGATGGAATCACCTTCTATGCGAGCAGCTCCGTGAGGCCGCTCCAGGGATGCGTGGATGGGAGTGTGAGAAATGCAGGAGGCTGGCTGGCCTTCCGTCAAATTCACAGGGCTCCTAACACCTGGTGACTTGGGTTCTCTGGGAAATGAAGAGATGCACGGGGGCAAAAGCAGAGGCTGTGGGTGGTGACAGCCAATACCTGGGTCACAGATGAGTAACTTAATGAATGATCAGGTCGTGGGGGCAGATGTATGTGCCAGGCAATGGGTAAAATCCCCACTTCTAATACTACTACTGCGGTCCCAGTAAAGTCACTTCACCTTGTCATGGCTATTAAAGGCAAGTTAGGGCTTTCTTTCAACAGACTCCTTTTGAGGCTCACTTACTAGCTGTTGACCTCGGACAGGCCACTGAGCAGCTGTAAGCTTTGGTTTCACTTTATAAAAACATGAGGATAACATTAGCATCTGCCTCCAAGAATTATGGTGAGGAGGACAGGAGTTAACTTGCAGCCCACAATATGTTAATGATGATCATTATTATGATAAGGCCACTTGATAATCAACGTGTACAATGAGCACCTACTCGCTCTTGTAAGATGAAGTTCTCATGTTGGTTTCCAAGTCTCCTCTTCACCTCTTTCTTGTACCGTCCTTGTAGTCAGCACCAATTCATTCTCCTAAATGGTGGGGTAAGTAGATATTTTAAAATACTAACGTTTATTGGCTTTGCTTTTTAGTCCTCAGCGGTGTCACGGATGCATTTTCACACTAAATATATAAATTTGTATATAGTGGGTATATACAACATTAGAGGATGATAATACGCAGTATGGTGGTTTCTGTGTCAACAGTAAGTATGTCTCATTAGAAAATAATTAGGAGGAAGATGGCCTTAGTCCTAGGAACAGACTACCGTCTTCCCTGTGTGATCTGACGATATACAGGAAGCTGTGGACCCAGGCAATTGCTAGCAGAACCTTCAAAATGCTCCACCCCATAAAATGTCCTTTGGCAGTGACTGCCATTTAACAAACCCCACTGATGGGGGCTTCCCGGGTGGCGCAGTGGTTGAGAGTTCTCCTGCCGATGCAGGGGACACAGGTTCGTGCCCCGGTGCGGGAGGATCCCACATGCCGCGGAGCGGCTGGGCCCGTGAGCCATGGCCGCTGAGCCTGCGCGTCCGGAGCCTGTGCTCCTCAACGGGAGAGGCCACAGCAGTGAGAGGTCTGCGTACCGCAAAAAAAAAAAAACAAACACAACACCTCCACGTGCCTTCTTCTCCAGCTCTGGTTCTGTTCCCACCAGTAAACCCAGAACTGTCCTTTACAAATTAACTGTTGGGTGCCTCGGAAATGCCCCTCACCGCCACCTACCCCGCCCCCGCCTTCCCCATGGGTCTCCCATGCCCAAGCTCCCGGGGCTATCTCCATACAAGGGCCTCAGCACCTGGCCAAAACAGTGGGAGGGTGGAGGGCACAACCTCAGTGCTGGCCTCTCGGCATTTGCGGGTTTCAGCCAGACCCTGAGTGTTATTTTAGTGCAACTTCGGCGTTTAATTTGAGGATGTGTGTGGATCAGAAGGAGGAACCAAAACATTATTTTTTTTCCTCTCCGCCAAATGATCAAATTTGATGTTCTAAAAAACACACAGCCTGGTCCAGAGCTGTGTCCAATTGGGAAGTGCGACATGCCTGAAAATCCCTCCCCTACCAGGGACCATCCTTCCTTAACCACTGGCCACAGCACAGGCCTGTTTACTGTGGACAGCACCTGGGCAGTCTGTGGTTACCACCCGCCCAGGAGCCTGTGCCCTGAGGCTCTCCTTCCCTTCTTGAAAGTGCACGCTGCACCTTCGCTGGAAGAACGTTCTACAGGGTTGTTTAATTTCTTACAGCCTTGAAAGCGCCATAACCAGGAGCTGCTCAGCCATGGCTGAAGGGGAAATCACAACCTTCACAGCCCTGACCGAGAAGTTTGATCTGCCTCCAGGGAATTACAAGAAGCCCAAACTCCTCTACTGTAGCAACGGGGGCCACTTCCTGAGGATCCTTCCAGATGGCACAGTGGATGGGACAAGGGACAGGAGTGACCAGCACAGTAAGCACCCATCTCACCTTTCTGGTGCCTTCCTTAGTCAAGGACGGAAGAAGGGAGGATAGCTAAAGAAGGGCTGTACCCTCTTCCCCAAGGCTCTATTCAGGCATGACACCCTCAGAGGCAGGGGGAACAAGGTGTAAAGGGTCTACGTGTGGAAAAGGGGGAGTTGTGAAGGCTACAGCCTGCCTAAAGAGGTCCTATTTCAAGAGTTTAAGAGGACTCTCTGTTGACCTAACACAACTGCTGTGAGATCAGACTGGCTACCAATGTTCAGTTGTTCCAGATTTCTGTAACTAGCGAGAGGTCTGGTCCCCAGGGCCCTGCTCGCTCCATGACAGGAAGGGCCACGAGGGGCAGGGTTGGCAAACCGCCCCCCCTCGAAAGACATGGGCTCAATTTCAAGTTAACTGACTCTCCAGGTTATCTTCCTACTGGGCTTGATTTGTGAAATCCTAGTTCATAATCGTAGTCTTACACATCATAAGTTGTGCTTGCTCTCACATCTGCATATTGTGCAGATGTGTTTGGGGTAACCGGGAGGAGTGAAGTCATTCTCCAGACCTTATAGAAACCAAAGGGCAAGAGCGATTCCAGCCAAAGGCCGACTATCTCTTCCGGGCTTTCCTGCCAGCCCAGCTCCCAGATGGTGTTGATAAATGGAGGTATGACCTTGGAGAAAAGAATCTCCTCGACTATCTAAGAAACAAAATCTCTTCGTTGTGCTTTAGTACTTCCGGCGGTGGTGTGTATGTTTGATGTTAGGTGTCTGGGTCCTACTGTGATGTGCTCAGGGATTCCCTGAGCACCACCAAGGCATTAGATGTTGGAGAGGGGCCAGAAGTCAGATCTGGTCCCTGATAGGAGGGTCTGTAGGGTCAGACGTGTCACGCACCAAGAGAAGGAGCGTGTGGATGAAATCAGGAGACACAGAATAGCACGGGTGGAAATTAAGGTTGCTGCAGGATGGCTTTAAAATGAAATGCAGAACACTGGCTTTGATGTGATGGTTTCTATATCAGGTAGTCTTTCTTATTCACACGATATGCACCAAAGGTTGCAGGCACTAAGCACTAACGGTCACCCCAGTGGCGCTCACTCTCCATCCTCAGATGCACAGGTGGTGGGGACGGAAGCCAGCGCTTACCAAACCAGGCGGCACTGTCCTGTCCTTCCCGCCCACCAAGCAGACCCTTGAGATGAGAAGCAGGAAGACTGAGGTTGGGGCTGGACGCTGCAGGGTTAGAATTTTTTAGCTTGGTTTAGATGGCTTGTCTTCAGATGGGCCTGTTGAATGCCTTATACCCGATGCAAAACAGGTACCAGAGTGAAGCAAAAAAAAAGACTGCTGAGTAGGTCAAACACCTACAGAAGCAATGTTTACTGCAAATAAATGGACTCAGACTGCAGTCTGTTGTGTTGTGTCAGACAAGCTACACAATTCATGTGATCTGCCTCATACAACACAAAGGGAACAAGTTGTAATTTCTCAAAGGTTTTAAACGTTTCTAATAAGTCTTAGCTTTCCGAACCAACGGGAATGCTCTCTGGTCCTTAGAGTCCCAGGAGAAAAAACAACCTTGGTGATGTGTTCCACAGCGTTAAGCTGGCTCTTCTGGGAAACCTTAAATTCTGGGGTAACAAGAAGCTACAATTACAATTCCAAGTACTGGAATTTCTGTACAAATGGTAGATGACTTCACTGTTAACATTATAGACTGCACTCTGGGTACGGAACTTTGGGACAACTTCTGCATAGCGCTGCGAATTCAGCTGCCCGACCTCAGATGTCAGGAGCCCTGGAGGGCAGCATACGGTAGCGTAGGAGTGTGCGTGAGGAGGTGTGCACACAAGTGATGCTGGATTAATTACTTTCCAAGTGAACTTGGGCTAGTTACTTAACCATTCTGGCCTCACTTTTCTCACGTGTAAAATAAGAATGATATTACTTGCCTCACAGGCTCCTTGGGAGGGTTCCGTGAGATAACGCAGTGAAAGTGCTTGACACAGTCCCCTGACGCAGAGCCACAACTCAGCACGTGTGGCTATTCTTGCCACCACTGTCACCAGCACCACCGCCAAGACTTCCATGTATTCAACGCGGCACATGGAGATACAGAACAACACTTGAGGACCTTGCCTAGTCTCTTCTCTTCAGTAACACTGCCCTCCAGGAAGGCCAAGGGTCTAGATTCAGGTTTTGATTCAAGGCCTCTCTGGCAACATTCAGAGTCGTTGCGTTGGCCTATTTACTTAGTGTAGAACTAAGAACAAGGGCCAAGGAGGGCAGAAGTCAAAGTCGGGTGAGTGAGCAGAAATACATCCCCGTACCTGTCAGTGCCAGGAGAGCTGGATCATCCACATAGCCCCTGCAGAGTCAGGGGCCCCAGATTTAGAGACAGAAACCTTGAGTTCATATTCCTATGCTTCCACTTTCTAACTGAAGCAGCACTAGACAATTATCATTCTCTCCATTTTGCATAAAGTGCTGCCAAAGCAGCTTCCCATCCCCCACCCCCAAGACCCTTCCAATCGTTCTCTCTTGTCTAGCAATGTAAAAGTCTCCAGGGTTCCCAGCTATCTCCTCTTGGGGGAAAATACTGAGGCTCAGTTTCCTCACCTGTGCAACGGGAAGAGCAGCACTGCCTTGTGTACCTGACAAAGCTGAAAACTCTTATAGGAGGTCCTGCAGCCGAGAGGACTCCCTTCCCACCATGGATGCGCCCTGTAAATGGGGTTCTGTTGCCCTCTTCTGCCCAGTGACGGTACTGCCACAAGCCTTCTGAATTTCAAGTTTCTTCAGAAACAGAATCAACCTGGGCAGGCATGGAGTGGATGATCCCTGAGTGGCTGGCACAGCCTGGCGATGGAATGGTTTCTATTCTTTGATCATTAGTTTGAGCATGACTGGAGGCCATGGTGACAAGTAGAGAGCCACACTCTAAGACTTCCTTCAGGAAGAATATTTCTAAAAGCCAATCAAATATTTAGGTAAACCTACATAAATCACGCAAGGTAGAACTGTACTCCTTCCAGCTCTACAAGGCAAAAACACAAAAAAACAAAAAACCTACGTTCACAGGTCTTCCTTTTTTTAAATTTTTTTAACATCTTTATTGGTGTATAACTGCTTTACAATGATGTGTTAGTTTCTGCTTTATAACAAAGTGAATCAGCTATACATATACATACATCCCCATATCTCCTCCCTCTTGCGTCTCCCTCCCACCCTCCCTATCCCACCCCTCTAGGTGGTCACAAAGCACCAAGCTGATCTCCCTGTGCCATGCGGCTGCTCCCCACTAGCTATCTATTTTACATTTGGTAGTGTATGTATGTCCATGCCACTCTCTCACTTTGTCCCAGCTTCCCCCTCCCCGTGTCCTCAAGCCCGTTCTCTATGTCTGCATTTTTATTCCTGTCCTGCCCCTAGGTTCTTCAGAACCTTTTTTTTTTTTTTTAGATTCCATATATATGTGTTAGCATACAGTATTTGTTTTTCTCTTCCTGACTTACTTCACTCTGTATAACAGACTCTAGGTCCATTCACCTCACTACAAATAACTCAGTTTCGTTTCTTCTTATGGCTGAGTAATATTCCATTGTATATATGTGCCACATCTTCTTTATCCATTCATCCAATGATGGACACTTAGGTTGCTTCCATGTCCTGGCTATTGTAAATAGAGCTGCAATGAACATTGTGGTACATGACTCTTTTTGAACTCTGGTTTTCTTAGGGTATATGCCCAGTTGTGGGATTGCTGGGTCGTATGGTAGTTCTATTTGTAGTTTTTTAAGGAACCTCCATACTGTTCTCCATAGTGGCTGTATCAATTTACATTCCCACCAACAATGCAAGAGTGTTCCCTTTTCTCCACACCCTCTCCAACATTTATTGTTTGTAGATTTTTTGATGATGGCCATTCTGACCGGTGTGAGGTGATACCTCATTGTAGTTTTGATTTGCATTTCTTTAATGATTAGTGATGTTGAGCGTCCTTTCATATGTTTGTTGGCTATCTGTATATCTTCTTTGGAGAAATGTCTATTTAGGCCTTTTGCCCATTTTTGGATTGGGTTGTTTGTTTTTTTGATATTGAGCTGCATGAGCTGCTTGTATATTTTGGAGATTAATCCTTTGTCAGTTGCTTCATTTGCAAATATTTTTTCCCATTCTGAGCGTTGTCTTTTTCATCTTGCTTACGGTTTCCTTTGCTGTGAAAAAGCTTTTAAGTTTCATTATGTCCCATTTATTTATTTTTGTTATTTCCATTTCTCTAGGAGGCGGGTCAAAAAGGATCTTGCTGTGATTTATGTCATAGAGTGTTCTGCCTATGTTTTCCTCTAAGAGTTTGATAGTGTCTGGCCTTACATTTAGGTCTTTAATCCATTTTGAGTTTATTTTTGTGTATGGTGCTAGGGAGTACTCTAATTTCCTTCTTTTACATGTAGCTGTCCAGTTTTCCCAGTACCACTTACTGAAGAGGCTGTCTTTTCTCCATTTGTATACTTTTGCCTTCTTTATCAAAAATAAGGTGACCATATGTGCATGGGTTTATATCTGGGCTTTCTATCTTGTTCCACTGATCTATATTTCTGTTTTTGTGCCAGTACCATACTGTCTTGATTACTGTAGCTTTGTAGTATAGTCTGAAGTCCAGGAGCCTGACTCCTTCAGCTCCGTTTTTCTTTCCCAAGATTGCTTTGGCTATTCGGGATCTTTTGTGTTTCCATACAAATTGTGCAGTTTTTTGTTTTAGTTCTGTGAAAAATGCCACTGGTAGTTTGATAGGGAATGCAGTGCATCTGTGGATTGCTTTGGGTAGTATAGTCATTTTCACAATGTTGATTCTTCCAATTCAAGAACATGGTATATCTCTCCATCTGTCTGTATCATCTTTAATTTCTTTCATCAGTGTCTTACAGTTTTCGGCATACAGGTCTTTGGTCTCCTTACGTAGGTCTATTCCTAGGTATTTTACTCTTTTTGTTGCAAGGGTAAATGGGAGTGTTTCCTTAATTTCTCTTTCAGACTTTTCATCGTTAGTGTATAGGAATGCAACAGATTTCTGTGCATTAATTTTGTATCCTGTTACTCTACCAAATTCATTGATTAGCTCTAGTAGTTTTCTGGTAGCATGTTTAGGATTCTCTATGTATAGTATCATGTCACCTGCAAATAGTGACAGTTTTACTTTTTTTTTTTTTTTTTTTGGCTACCTTGGGTCTTCATTGCTGCCTGTGGGCTTTCTCTAGTTGCAGCAAGCAGGGGCTACTCTTCATTGCAGTGCATGGGCTTCTCATTGTGGTGGCTTCTGTTGTTGTGAAGCATGGGCTCTAGGTGCGTAGGCTTCAGTAGTTGTGGCACACGGGATCTAGAGTGCAGGCTCAGTAGCTGTGGTACACGGGCTTAGTTGCTCCATGGCATGTGGGATCTTCCCTGACCAGGGATCGAACCCGTGTCCCCCGCATTGACAGGCGGATTCTTAACCACTGCACCACCAGGGGAAGTCCCAGTTTTACTTCTTCTTTTACGAGTCTGAGGTCTTCTGCCAGCGTTCAGTAGGTGTTCTGTAGGAGTTGTTCCACATGTAGTTGTATTTTTGATGTATTTGTGGGGAGGAAGGTGATCTCCACATCTTACTCCTCCATCATCTTGAAGGTCCTACCCACAGCTTTTCTTTGTCCCCAGCCAGCTGATCTGCCCTGGGCAAGATAGGGAAGTTTTCAAAAATGTGTCCTCTTCCTACCTCCAAGAGAATCAGTTTCCTAGAACCTAACACAAGGCCTTGCTTGGAGTGGTATAAACTACGACGGATGACTGTGTATGGGCTGCTGTAATGTAGACCTGAGTCAAAGGTCTCCACTGGTGGGAATTTCTGGCCTGCAGAGAAGATGTTTTTGGTTCATCCCTTTACGATGGTTCAAATCACTGCTGTAGGAAATTAGCAATGCAGACTGTGGAAGTTTGTTACTTCGCCATACGAGGAAGGCCAGGCAGGATGACACAGGAGAGCTGCAGACTGTGAGAAGGGGCATGGGGGGCAGGGTGTGAGAAGCTTCATGCTGACTCCTAGGGCTTGACTTGGGGAGGCTAGTAAATGGTCGTGTCACCAGGAGAGGGAGGCTCCTGGAGGAGGAACAGGGGCAGGGAAAGAGGACCTGCTCCATCTCAGACACAGGGCGTTTGAGGAGCGCCTCGTGGACCAGGCAGCCCTCCTTGGGGTTATCACTTCACATTTACTTGTGCAATTATTGAATGGTTCTCTCCCTCGCTGGGCTCCCTGAGGACGGGGACTTTGTCTCTTACAGCTCAACACTGCAATTTGTGTGTCTAGCACATTGCCCGGCAGCTGGGATCATGCTCAAGAATATTAATTTGATGAGTTAATGAACTGTGTTGGTGGCAGGTAAATTCAAATTCAACAATATATTCCATAAATATCTATCGAGCACCTGATATATGCCAAGCACTTCACTAGACTCTTTCATTTCCTCTTAGCCACGATCCCGTGAGGTTATTAATTATCATTCAAAACTAACTGCCCCGTGAACTAACCCTGTGAACACAGGGCCTGGCACCAGCCAGCAACTGGGAAACCTGGCGCCGACCCACAGCTGCATCTTCCAGGACCCTCTCCATAGCCCACTACCACCCCCGACACCAACAGCACAGCCGTGCATCCCGCACACTGATCAAATAAACCTGCTGAATTCACAGAGTCCACTGTGTGGGTCAGGTCGGTGTAGGTGCAGGGCCCATCACTGCTGTTTACTGGTTTCCTGTCACCTTGGGGAAGCTACTTTTCCTCCACGTGCCTCAGTTTCCTCATTCTAAAAACAAGGATGGCAACAGTACCCACCCTCACAGAAAAGTAGCAATTCTAACTGTGGTAGTTTGTGAAAGTGTTTAACACCCTGCCAGGCCCATGATAAGCGCTCGGAACACGGTATTTATCATCCTCCTCCTCCTGAAGCTTGCTCGGCCTTCCTTACCCAACCAGATGATCTCGGGAGTCTGCTGAGATAAGTCAGATGCTACATCAGCTCCCTCCATCTCAGCGTCTCCGAGACTGTCCAGGCTTGGAGCTCTGAAGGCCTGGCATGTAGGTACCTCATGCCCAGGCGCCAGCCCCACACGCCCTGCCCTGACCTCTCCCCCCGGCAAGCTGTCTTGGGCAAAGCAAGGAGGAGCTCCATGCCTGATTCTGCTCTTCCTGCTAGAGTTCCCTCTCTGCCTAAGGGGGCCGTGACTTATTCCTGGACGGGATTCATCACTGGAACAGCAACTGAAGGATAGGAAAATGCTCACGAGCATCCCAAACCTGCAGCCCCTCCTGCGGCACGCACCCCCTCGCCTCGCCAGGCACGTAGGAGGTTGCACGGAGAGCGGGATTACCGGCACCACTCACCACACAAATGGAAATGTTCCTGAGCAAAGTGTGTGCCAATCAAATATTTATAAATCAAACCACATCCTAAAGGCAGTAGAGGAGTTCACTGGTCCCAAGAACCCCACTCTGCAGCCCTTTAGAAAGGGCAGGCTCCTTCCCTGCAGTGAATCCCTCCTGCCCCTAGTTCTGGGTGCAGTCCGGACTCCGGTTCTGCTACCACTCGGCACCTAATGGTGAAGCACTGTGTTCCCCATAAGCCTGGGCCAAAAGTGAAAACAGCTTTTCAGAGGACCATGGTGGGCAGAGCCGGGCCAGGCTGTCAGGCATCAGAAAGAGGGGCTAGTGTCCAGGCAGGCAGGCACGCTCTCCCCAGCGGGATGCCATGCCGAAGGCCTCCCTCCCTCTCCTCCCCACCGCTCCCTTATCTGCTTATACAGAAGGGGTTTTTCCAGATAAACTTTTTTTTAACTATCACACAGTCCATGGACTATATCAAAATTTCCCAGGCACCTTTTTCAGATCCTAAAGGGGAAGCAGACACCTTCACACATTCTAAGAAAAGTTTTTTTCGTGTGTGTGTGTGTGTGTGTGTGTGTGTGTGCGCGCGCGCCTATTCTAAACCACTGGAACTTTTTTCTTCCACAAACTCCATTTTATTTCTTCTCCGTCTTTCTCTAATGTTTTACGGCGCCCGGCTTGTGGCTACATTTTAATTATAAATGCCACTGACATAAAACAACCTCACGGAGTTCTGAATGAGGGTGACCTCATGTTGGGTAAACACGGCAAAGGACGGGAAGTCTCCAACCCAGAATAAACCAGGCACGTAATCTCTCTTGGCCTCTCTCTGGAGAGCAGAGGTGGAACGCAGGCCTCTTTTAAAGGCCACGGAGGAACGTGCTGCAGAAGCAGAACCCCCACCTGCAGACGTTCATCCTGCTGAATGCACCGGCTGTAATCTTATCTTTAAAAATTCCTAGGGCAGGACAGGAAGATACTAGGATGGTGCCCAAGGCTCATGTCTCTTGCCACTGGCAGGCTCCTAACTCCTGTTCTTTCTTTCTATCCTTGGAAAGTAAGCGATCATGTGTCTTACTGTGAATCAACTACTATTGATAGCTAATGGAAGGGTCTGAGGAGCAGAAGAGAAAGCCGGAGATACCGGCTTATATTTCCTCAGGAAAAAAAGGAAGAACACCTAGTCGGGGACCAGCATATCCACTCAAAGCCCTGGATTCCTCCTTACGTAGGTTCCCCTAAGTAAAGACGCATGAAGGCATCCAAAGGATGAGGGTCCAAAGGATGAAGCAGGAGCAGGGTCTGCAAAGGCGATTTGGTACATTTCAGTTATTTGACATTTACTTTTGCTACATCAGCTATTTCCAAACCAGCACACCCTAATGCATGCCTAGAAAAGGAGCAGGATTGCATTCCACTGGGGACACTGTGGTTACGAATCCACCAGGCAAACGCCTCCAGCCTTCCTGCAGTGCTTTATAAATTTGAATTTCTCTAAGAAACTTGTATCTATCACTAGAGTACCTTTATAAAAACTGCTTTCCGGGCTTCCCTGGTGGCGCAGTGGTTGAGAGTCCGCCTGCCGATGCAGGGGACGCGGGTTCGTGCCCCGGTCCGGGAAGATCCCACATGCTGCGGAGCGGCTGGGCCCGTGAGCCACGGCCGCTGAACCTGCGCGTCCGGAGCCTGTGCTCCACAACGGGAGAGGCCACAACAGTGAGTGGCCCGTGTACCGGAAAAAAAAAAAAAAAAAAAACTGCTTTCCATTTCTTCTGCTAAGTCAAAAGTCGCTGTCCGCATTTCAGAACTAGGGAACACTGAGTTCCCATAGAGCTAAATGATTTGTCTCGTTTTTCAAAAAGTACTCGCTCCTTCATCCTTGGGATGCTACAGAGCCACTGACCTTCCCGCTCATAGAGAGCAAGTCCTAAATTCCCCGTATGGGAGGGAAGAGATGCTCCCGCTCTGTGCGCTGGGTGCTAACCTGGTGGAAGGTGCTGGAAGAAGAAAATGAACAGAGCAGGTGTGGCTTTAGTGGCCCTTCACCAGCTTTCCTGGTTCCCTGTCTGCCCTTAAGAAGACGCACCTTTTGCAGATACCTACGTTCAGGTCTACGTGGTACCTGAGGTCAAGCCTGCACTGGGTCATAGAGCACCACAGGGGTCAGCAGCAGCAAGAAACTGAGTGTCTGCCCACCAACCAAGAACCAGGCTTTACACATCAACTACCCACCCCCCACCTCCCAAAAGTATCAGCAGCCCCATCACCCAAAGTGAACCACTGTTGTCACCTGGCTGTTCTTACCTCAGAACTGTGTCTTCAAAGAAATGAAGAGTTAGGATGAAGGGCAAGTTCCTTCCACTCCCCTCCCCAGCCTCAATCCTTCTCATCCTCCCCAGAGCAGCCACTGCTATGCATTTGGTCTGAATCGAGCGCACATTTTTATCTTTTACTCCCTATCTATTCATGAGCTATGCGCATTGTTTTATGTTTTTTACAAAAATTTCATCAAGGATTTACCATAAATAGTCTTTTGCAATTTGCTTTCTTTCACTGCACATTATTTTCTGCTTTTCTTTGAAAGGGAAAACAATTAGAGAGAGAGAGAAAAAAGAGAGTTTTTGTTGTAGTTGCACTTTTGTTTGCTTTTAGCTCAAAAACAAGTGGGGTGTTTGCTACGGTGCTGCTTGATCACTCTGGGTCGTCTGTACCCCTAACTGGGTGTCAGCCCCTGAAGGCAGGGACCTTGCCAGCACTGAGCACAGCGCCCAGCACACGATGGCCAGTGCATGAAAACGTGGTGACTGGGTGGCTTTCCCTGAGCCCCCTGCTTGCTCCAGGAGGGAGGAGCTGCTGCTTCCACCCAGGCTGTTGGCCAGGCCCTCCCTCTCTTTCTGAGCCCCCCTCTCTCACTCGCTCTCCTTCCCACCCCCGAGCAGCAGCCGCGGGAGGATGTAGGTTTGGAAAACTGGAATGAAGTCACACTAGGGAGTTGGACACCTAGTCAGTTACACGAGCAACGCGCTGGGTGTTACTCCTTCCTGCCAGCTCTGCTTGCAGAAGGATATATGCTTAAGAAACTCAGCCAGAAAGAAATCCAGTGAAAATGAGCTATGAAACTTGGACATCCTGGAGAAATAATATTTACAGAGGAAACTCTTGAGACGAACTCTCAACAGTACCACAGCCCTGGTGTTGGGGCTCAGGGCTGAGGACTGAGTCCTGTGCCAGGCAGCTCTGCTTCATGTTTACCTCCACGGGGCGTTTACACAGCCAAGACGGGACTCCTCAGACAGCAAAGTCAACCCTACTTAGCCCCACAGAGAGACAAACGGGCACTATTTAAGGCATAGGACAGAAATGGACTAGAGAATGAAAAGCTTTAAAAAAACCTCTTCCTTGGTGATAATGATGTGTCAGTGTAGGTTCATCAGTTATAACAACTGTATCACTCTGGTGGGGGACGATGATAATGCAGGGGAGAAGGCGTATGGTAAATTTCTACACCTGCCCCTTATTTTTGCTGTGAACCCAAAACTGCTCTACAAAATAACGTCCGTTTAAGAAGATTTTCCTGGATTACCCAAAAGGACTTGCCCTTTAAGACTCTTGTTGCACCTATAATGTGTCTGACTAAATACCTACTTATATGGATGGTAGGTGGAGAAAAAGTCCCAGGCAACCAACATCACTCAATTCTACGGCTATGACATGGGATCCTGGATGGTCATCTGCCATCTGGTACATGTCTGACCTTGAACACAAGGGGACCAAGGAGGGAAGTGAATATGGCTTGATTTGGACCAATCTCCCTGATAACTGGAGCTCAAGGTATTGTACGAAAGACAGGAAAAAGTAGGATACCTGAAATAGGTGAGCCTGGGTTCTGGTCATGGTTGTGCCCCTGATTATAAGTATAATGTTTGGTGAAACATGCGCTTACCAAACTTCAGTTTCCTTACCTGTGGGACAGAGCCAGTGCCACCTTCCTCCAGGGCTGCTGTGAAGAGTGATGAGGGCACCTAAACACAGTAAAAATGGCAGTCATCGTACTGGACACTTCGAGGCATCAGATCATTAAACCCCACAATTCCATGAAGCAGATACCATCATTATAGATAAGGAGATAGAGGTAAATACCATGCCCAATCATCACACAGCTAGTACACAGCCAAGCATAATCTGAATTCATGCAGTCTGCTTCTGGAGTCCAAACTCTTTTGTTTACTCTTTATATCAAGATAGAAACCGGCATGATGCCGGGCACATTGTAGGTAATCAGTAAACGATTATTCGCTTCCTTTGATCTCTCTTAAAGATACAGGATTATGATGGGAAATTGATACAAAATACATTTGAAAGTTCTCTGAAAACCGTGAAGTCCAATGAAAATACAGAGCATTAAAAAAAATGTATTGAGATAAATTCACATACCTTACAATTCACCCATTTAAAGTATGCAATTCAGTGGTTTTTCTTACATTCAAAGATTTGTGCAACCATCTCTATAATCAACTTTCATCACCCCAGAAAGAAAACCTATACCTCTTAACCCAAAAAGAAACCCTATACCTCTTAACCACAGTTTCCCCTTCTCTCTCCAAGGCCCTCCTCAGCCCCTGGCTACCACTAACCTACTTCCTGTCTCTATGGGTTTGCCTACGCTGGCCATTTCTTTTAAATGGAATCATACAATATGTGGTCCTTTGTGAGTGGCTTCTTCACTTAGCATGTTTTCGAGGTTCAGCCATGTTGCAGCGTGCATCCGTACTTTGTTCCTTTTTACGGCCAAATAATACTCTATTGTATACAGCATTGTTATTAAATGTATTTACATGAGTCCTAGACTGTTAGAGCTGAAAAAACTCTAGAGACTGAATCCAAACCACTCCCATTTTACTAACAAGGAGACTGTAGCCTGAAGGTTAAACCGCCTAGCCAAGGTCACTCTGCTGGTCAGTGGCAGAGCCCAGCCTTGACCCTTACAAACTCTCAACTTGGCCCCATCCTACTTCACTCCACAAAGCGTCATTGGAAACACAATTCAAAACGCGCAGCTTACCGATGATGGGCCAACAGAATCATCTCTGCAACGATCAGCCTAACATCATTCATTCAGCAAATGCATACTGTCTGTACCCGGAGCACAGGGCACTATGGGAGGCACTGGAGACTGAAGGAGGAACAGGATAGCTAAGATTCCTGCCCTTTCTCCCAAGTGTGCAGTCCCCTGGGGAGGTAGAAATTAATGAGTAAAGCCCTAAACGATAAAAATAAGTGCACACTTTACAAAATGCCATGAAGGAAACAAACAGGGACCGAGAAAGACAATGATGCAGGGACTAGGGTGGCAGGGGTCCTGGCTGAAAGGACTTGCTGTGCAGAGTGTGGAGGGGCACTTGGGTGGGGAAGGCCTCTCTGAGGAGGGAGTTTTAGGCTGAGGCCGGAAGGAAAAGGACCATCTTTGTGAATATTAGGGGAGAGGAGATACCAGACAGAGGGCAGAGCGTGTGCCAAGAGCCTTAGGCAGGAGGGAGCTCGGGGTGAGGCAATGACTCAGGGAGCAAGTGGTGTGACCCGAGGCTGGAGAGGGGAGGCCTCTGGTCTGTGCTCTCATGCCTACCTCTCAGAGCTAAGCGGAGTTAGGAAGACCGGTGGGAAAGGAGATCGTGGCTTCCGCTTTCCCTCCTGTGAATTAAATAAACACCACTTGCCAGAGGAGGCCCTGAGTTTCTGTGGCTAAGACTTCCAAGGACAAGAGAACTGCATCTTCAATAAGGGTGATGTAACTATGTATCACCCTTAGGATGAATCATAAGATAAGGAAAAAAGAGGGAAATGAGAAAATACAGACATATTAATAAGGAAGTGGTGAAATGATTATGGTACAGCCACATAATGGAACACAATTCAACTGGCAAAAAGAAGGTAACTACTGAAGTGGAAAGATTTCCAGTCAGTTGTTAAGCGAAAAACACAAGGTGTAGAACTGTATGGTATTTCACCATTTGCTTAGGAGAAAAAAAAAAAAAAAAGGCAGGAGGGATAACATCTCTCTAGAAGGATATATTCCAAATATGTCTCAGGGGGCTTCCCTGGTGGCGCAGTGGTTGAGAGTCCACCTGCCGATGCAGGGGACGCGGGTTCGTGCCCCGGTCCGGGAAGATCCCACATGCCGCGGAGCGGCTGGGCCCGTGAGCCATGGCCGCTGAGCCTGCGCATCCGGAGCCTGTGCTCCGCAACGGGAGAGGCCACAGCAGTGAGAGGCCCGCGTACCGCAAAAAAAAAAAAAAAAATGTCTCAGAGGAGTTTACTTGTTTGTCTCTGTCTCCCCAGGAGAACGTGCCCCAGAGGAAGGGCAAGGATCCTGTCTGTCCTGTAGCCCCATCAGTTGGGAGTGGGAGGCTGGAAGGACTGAGAGAAGACATTCACCATCTCCTCTTCTATGTTTCCAAGTCTGAAACATGGGAATATATTTCTAAGAAATTAAGTGAAAACAAGGGGTCTAGAGGTGCCAACCGAAACCCTGTATTCCTTCTAGCACCCCTTGCGCCTCAAACTTTGACAAAGTCAACCCTTAGAGGGGTCAGCTGACTCCAAGAGAACTGCTGGGTGCTCACTGGTCCCCCGTCTAGATTTCACTCCTTATCATAACAATGGCTATGACCAAAGAAATTTTCCAGAAGAATCCAGAATTCATTTCAATTCCCAAATGGGAACCATCAAATCACCTCTCTCCAGAGTCACTCTGGGGAGGATGAACAAATGAATAATTATCAAGTGGGACTCCAGTGAGGTAAGGTATCCAGCAGTGAGCAAGGCACCATGGGAGTATCAGTCAGTATAAATGGAAAGAAGGCAACTCAGGGTATCTCAGTCCTCGCCCTCAACTTCAAGGTCTCTCAACCTCGGCACTATTGACTTTTTGAGCTGAATAATTCCTTGATGAGAAGGGCTTGCCTGGGCGCTGTAGGATATTTATTTAGCACCATCCCTGGCTTCTACTCACTAGATGCCAGTAGCACCATCCCACCCCAGCTGGGAAAACCAAAAATGTCTCCAGACATGGCTAACTGTCCCCTCTAGAACAAAATCATCCCCAGGTAAGAAGCACCATTCCCATCCCAGGTGGCTGCTTCATTCTCCCTTTCAAATGCCAGGGTTTCCCCTCTGCCTGTATCCCAGTGGGGTTGCCACAGAGGTTGGGGGTTGACTGAACTTCATTGTGGGTGAGTTACCTGAGTTTCTTATGTGCCAAGCAATCTAACTTCCTGGGAACCTCTTCTATCTGGGAAAATAACACTATCAGATTTTGAAAAATAACCATCTGTCCACGAGAAGCTCCCCCACCAGGAAGGCCCGGGCCATAAAAAGGTACCCCTGCCAAAGCAGGTTGATAACGGAAACTGAACACCCTCAGGCTGGCCGGTTGCCGACTCTATGATCCCCCCAAGATCACTGGGATGATGGAGCCAGGGAAGTGAATGCTGTTTCCTCCTGTGACAGTGCCCCGTAAAGTGCACGTGGGGTCACGTTGTAACGAACAAGGCAGATGGGTGGGCGAGCCCGCCATCATCTCTCCTTCCCTCGAGAACATGATTCCCAATGGACAGCTTTCTTTGGAGGGCAAAGAAAAAGGAACTGTATTTCTATGTTTTGATTAATTTGAGGCTCATCCTTGAGGGCTCTGTGAGATGAATGAGCAGGATTTTCCGTGGCTAACTGTCTTGGCCGCCAGGCCCTATCGGCAAAAGCTTAGTGTTTATTTACTTTTGCTCGTGTTATTTTTATTTCAGTTCAGCTGCAGCTCAGTGCGGAAAGCGTGGGGGAGGTGTATATAAAGAGTACGGAGACTGGCCAGTACTTGGCCATGGACACCGACGGGCTTTTGTACGGCTCAGTAAGTATGAGGCTGACATGCTTCCAGACTCGGCCAAGGTTTGAGGTTTCCAGAAATCTTGTTACATGGAGTGATGCACACTATAAAGCGTCAATTAGTCTCTGTTTGTTATTTTTTCCAGCAGGATTCCCACCCTCCACCCTGCCTTATTTTAGGCACAAACATAAAAGAGTTTCTTGCGGGATTCTCTCAAAATACTCCAACGTATTATCACATAGACAAAGAGAAAAAACATTGATTGAAATTTTAGTAACTCATCCAGTCACTCGCTCCAGAATACCCAATCCCACTTCATTATTTCATTCCAAAAATGTTTCTTGAGCATCTACCATGGGCTATATAGGTGTGTCTCTTAAGGCTTTTTACAAAAATTGCAGAGCCCAGACTCTAGCAGTTGATATTTCATGCATAAAACTTTGAAAATAGCCCTTTTATTCTGGAAGCGTCACCTAAAAGGATAAAAAGTTTAGTAACTTGGGCTTCCCTGGTGGCGCAGTGGTTGGGAGTCCGCCTGCCGATGCAGGGGACACGGGTTCGTGCCCCGGTCCGGGAGGATCCCACATGCTGCGGAGCGGCTGGGCCCGTGAGCCATGGCCGCCGGGCCTGCGCATCCAGAGCCTGTGCTCCGCAACGGGAGAGGCCACAACAGTGAGAGGCCCGCGTACCGCAAAAAAAAAAAAGAAAAAAAAGTTTAATAACTTAATTCAACAAACATTGAGCAAACGCCTCCTGTTGTCCAAGTACAGTTGGGTACTGAGAGGGTGCAAAGGTGAGTAAGCCACATCCTTGCCCTGGAGAAGCAAAGTTCAAGAGTTTATTCAGTAGCTAAAATCCTGCTGCATCTCCTGCTCCATCTCTCTCCTAGTTAATGGTTTATATATGTTTGACTCGGTACATACTGATCTTTGTGAGAAAAGAAGAGAATAGGGTCAATCTGATTTTGTCCCCAGTGGTATCTCTGGTAAACGATTTGAACGGAAAGAGAGCTGAAGCCAATGGCTGCAGGTTTTGAAAATATTTCTGGAGTTCAATGATCCTTTCTCTGTAGCCTAACAATTGAACATTAAGGCTTCACCAAACCCCCTTCTTCCCTTTTATGAAAGATGTCTACCAAAAGGCACCCAGTAGGTGGGATTTTAGTTTGGGGCTCCCTTTAACTTACATCAAATCGCCAAGTGGCAATGGGCAAAGGAAACTCTCTCTTGAAGCTGTAATCTCAGCCAGAGTTTGGGATGTGAACACAAGTTCATTTTTTTTCATGCTGCCCACTAGGGCTCAGGAGATGAGACCATCAGAGGAACAGGTAGTTCCTGCAGGCTGTTTGCTGAAATATGGATTGATTTGGACAACTTGAAAGGGTTTGGAGCTAGGCAGTGACTGGTACATAGGGAGTAGACTTTTTTTTTCAGGCAGGCCTTCCAATCAGCAATAAAATCAATAGGCCAATCAATCATTCAATCTCAGACTCATAAATGAATCCCATGCCTCTGCCACTTTGGCAAGTTACTCACCTACTCTGAACCTCGTGTGAAACGAGGACAGTAATGGATAATTACCGCGTACTTACATACTTAAGAAGAGTCAGAGAGACAACGCACAGAACCCGCCCACTGGTGTAGCAATGGCAGCTATAGGGCAGTCGGTTTACAAATCCCTTACCCTCATTATTTCTTGCATTATGTGTTACAATTTTATGGCTTTTCCTCCTTTAAATCAATTCTGATGTTTATTATAACCTTCTCTTACTTGTATAGAAATTTGAGAAAGACTCCCCTAAATCCAGATACGTCTAGGCTCCAGACACCCCCTTCTCCCACCATAGTCCTGGACATCACTGATTCACCTGACATATTCATAGGGTGATATTAATATATTATGCCTAAGAATTTTTATATTCCCCCATTGATAAAGATAAGTTCTAAAATATCTCAGGGCTCTGCCTCATGCTCTTAACCCATTTTAGGTATTCATCCATCCTGATACAAATTCATGTGTGTGGAAAGGACATATTTATTAAAAAAAAAATAAGTCTGAAAGGCTCTAAAACATTAATATATTTATCTTTGGGAGTGGTACATGGCTGATTTTATAATATATGAATGCCTTTCTGAATTTTCCAAATTTTTTACAGTTGGTATCTGTCACCCATGTAATTGGGAAAAAGCATGCTAAACATAAAAAAGAAGTTAATTAAAACAATAGGCATGAATCAACTCTTCATCCCCGGGCCCGTGGCATTGCACGAAGTGCACAGTAAGCACTGACAAATCCTGTTTGAGGCACAGATAGAGCATCTCCAATTTGGCCTGCTGACTCAGCCTGGGACTCAGCCATTCTGTGTGTCAACTGCTCTAGTGTAACAGACACAGCAGGTGGGGGACGTGGCCGCCCCGAGCTTCATCACAGAACACAGGCCTGACGCCCACTGAGCGGTGTCATGGGGTGAGTCCTCCCTTGCAGGAGAGTGGGCAACCCACCCAGGTCCAAAACTGCCTACCTCCTCCCACCCTTGACAACGTGCATCGAGCAATAATGTCTGGATGAGTTCCTCTAGAGGCAACAGAGTCACCTAATTAAATATTACATCTATGTCCCATCTTGGTCCAAAATGATCTGAAGTGTCTCACCCAGTTGTCACTGCACTAGACTACAGATGAAAAAGGGGCAGAATACTTCCTGTTATGTAGTTCCTTACTAAACAAAGGTAACTTTTCTGAATACTTTACATGAACTCAAGAATCAGATTACATTCATCACCTAGCTGATGTGCACCTATTATCTGCAAAATTCTTTGTCTTGGGGGAGACACAAGGCTGAGAAGATTCCATCTCTTCCCTCAGTAGGACTGACAGTCTAACAGACAAACATGCCACAAACAGAGAATAAACAATAGGACTGGAAACCACCAGAAAGGGACTCACCAACCACTATATGGGTGAAGAGGTAATATAGAGATCACATGACTTGGAATTGGAGCAAAGTCCATACACAGCATATGTATGTTAATACTCCTGTTTATATCCAAATATAATGAATGTATTCTAAAATCTTGACAAACAGAAAAGGCAAAGAACTGGGATTCCTCCCACTCTAACAGATGAATTTTAGTAAAACAGTAACTGTTGGTAGATATTTTCAATGTAATTGCACTATTTAATATGTTTTAACTATCTCTCCAACTTAATAAATTTACATTTGCATTGGATCCCACTGTATGGATGTACCGCTATCCACTTAACCAATCACCTTTCCATGGGTATTTACGTTGTTTCCAATATGTCACCATTATAGCCAATACTTCAAAGAACATCCTTGAAAATACCACTATCTCATAAGCGTCAGTTCCTAGAAGTGAAAACCCTGAGTCAAGGGTAATGCATATTTTAAATTTTGATACTTATTGCCAAAGTCCCCTCACAAAGTTTCCACCAACTTATCTCACCAACAGTGTCTGACAGTGACTATTTCCCACACTCTCCCCCATACTAAGACTTGTAAATCTTTTTGCTCTTTGCAGATATTATAGCCAACATATTAAATCATTTTTGAATTTGCATCTTCTTGCTAGTGAGATTAAATATGTTTTCATAGGTTTATCACCGATTTTTTTTTTTTTTTTTTTTTTTTTTTTTGCGGTACGCGGGCCTCTCACTGTTGTGGCCTCTCCCGTTGTGGAGCACAGGCTCCAGATGCGCAGGCCCAGCGGCCATGGCTCACGGGCCCAGCCGCTCCGCGGCATGTGGGATCTCCCCGGACCGGGGCACGAACCCGTGGCCCCTGCATCGGCAGGCGGACTCTCAACCACTGCACCACCAGGGAAGCCCTTATCACCCATTTTTAAAACAGCAGACATAGTATGCCATTTTGATAATACCCTAAGTTTCTATCGATATGGCCCTATCTATGTCTCTCTGTGTGCTCATACATAAAGAGGTACAGAAGGATGTTCATCAACTGTTAGTAGATGCCTATATCTGGGTGGTGTGCTTTGGGGTAATTTTTTCTTTCTTTTTTTAAAGTAAAGTTGTGATTTTCTTTTTACAAGTACCAGTCTTTTGATGAGTAGCAAAAAAAAAAAAAGAAATCTATTCTCACTGAAAAAAAAAATCCTTTAAGTTCCAGGACATGTTTTATGCTTAGGACACATTTTATGCAAGCATTTATGTTCATAACAACACTAAAGTAAAACCCTGATACTGTTGGTGAAAATCACAAGGGTGTAAAGTATAATTGGTAGGTTTTCATTTATTCTTCAAGACCGAACTTAAGAATGCCCCACTGCATCACATTCTGGTTTTACCCATTTTGGATGCTTTTCATGGTCAAACCTAGGTGCCAGGCCTCTGCAGAGACAAAAGACCCAGCTCTACCCTTAAGGTACTTAAAGTCATTCAGGATTTCCCAAGTGGGAGACTCTAGGGTCCTGAGCAGAGCAGATGTGAGGGGAGTTTACATAACAGCAGATGTACATTGAAGGCTCATT
Source organism: Grampus griseus (assembly GCF_964374135.1). Classification (NCBI taxonomy): domain Eukaryota; kingdom Metazoa; phylum Chordata; class Mammalia; order Artiodactyla; family Delphinidae; genus Grampus; species Grampus griseus. The sequence continues at coordinate 118,602,888 of NC_139019.1, read as the reverse complement.
ATGTACTGGGTCCCGTTCCAAGTCGTCATTTCTATCCTCAGAGACAGGTTCCGTTATTTTCCCAATGTCGCTGAAGAAGAAACTGAAGCACAGAGAGCCTCACTAATTTGCCCAAGGTCACACAGCCAGTAAACAGAGGAACCCGATCTAAAACCACTCACTAATCATTCTACTCTTTCCCGGTTTTATTTTTTTTAGCAGACACCCAATGAGGAATGTTTGTTCCTGGAAAGGTTGGAGGAAAACCATTACAACACCTACGCATCCAAGAAGCATGCAGAAAAGAATTGGTTCGTTGGTCTCAAGAAGAACGGAAGCTGCAAACGCGGTCCTCGGACTCACTACGGCCAGAAAGCAATCTTGTTTCTCCCCCTGCCAGTCTCCTCCGATTAAAGAAATCTGTGCTGGGTGCTGATCACTCCAGAGGAGCCCGAAGGGGTCCTCACCCGGTTGACCCCAAATTGTACCCTTGATCGTTGGCCGCGCTAACCCCTGGCCCACAGAGCCTAAACTTGTAACGTGCTTCTAAACGCCCAGTTCACTTTTTTTGTAAAGCCCTTCACCCTGGCACAGTTTGGAACCGAGGGACCAAATGGCTTTTAGGGGCCAACTGGCTGGCCAGTCTGGGTCTGGTTTGGAAGTCCAGTTGCCTCTGGGCATCTGATGCAGGCTGAGCCTCCTAATGCATGGGTGGAACCAAATGAAGTGTGAGCAGAGGGCTGCCAAGTGGGCTGTAACTGCATGCAATTCCCTCTACAGAGTAAACCCTGCCCGCAAGTCCCCTGAATATCTGGCATGACTCCTTTTCATCCTTTCAATCCCCCACGATTATTAGCAGAGAAGCTATGGCTCCGTTAGAGGAAGGCAGCTTTCCATGAGTGGAAACAGGGATGAATAATCCCCTCTCAGAAGGGATTCAAATGGCAAGGGGAGACTGACTGGATTCTAGTGGACAGCTTAGAAGGATGGGATCTCAAGGCGCAATGAATGAAGGCTGAGAAGCTCAGGCACAGGAGAGCAGAATGAAGGCAAAACCTTGCGAGTTCTTACAACGCCTTGACCTCCCCAAGGTTATTCGGCAGCAGGAAGCCCCTCGATGATGTCAGGTGGAGAAGAGAACTAGGTTCTTGATAAACGCCAGGACTCTGGGTATTGGGAAATTCATTTGGGTCTGGGGAGTGGGTGTGGGAGTGATGAGAAAGGGAAACATGGGCTGAGGGGACATTATCCTCCAAAGAGGATGGTTCTAGAAGTGAGAAGGAAAGAGAAGGGGATGCCATGACCTGTGCTTGGCCACCAGAAAGCGGAGGCTTTGGGGTCCTGGGGCAGTGCTTACAAATCACATGGGCATCTTGTTTGACTGCAGGTTCTGGTTCAGTAGGTCTGCCGTAGAGTTTTCCCATTTCTCACAAGCTCCCAGGTGCTGTAGATGCTGCTGCCTCCCCCCCCCACCCCCGTACTTTAAGTAGCAAAGTCCCTAAAAGCGTTATTCAAATGAAGGGGGCTCAAACCCGACCCTCCCGGCCACACCCTTAAAAATGCACGTCCCCTGGATCTTCCCGCACTCAGGCAGCATCAGCAGTCACGCCTGAGTTAAGGAGCCGGGGTTTAAGGCACTTTGGCCCAATGCCTGTAAAATGCCCATTTAGAAGATATACAAAAGCATACTTCAAAAACGTTAAACGCTCACAAACAGCTTTTCCCAAGACGCCATTTGTGTGACGGTGACTTATATAAATATGCTTCCTGCTTAAAGTAAACTTGACCCAAGCAGCTAGCAAATTAGAAATACCATTCATCTCTGACATGATGCTGTTGCCATGTAAAGGCCTTTAATAAGCCATTTAAATTTACTGTGAGACTATACCTTTTAGGCACATTTAAAAATATATAGCTCAAAGGCAGTTAAACTGATTAGCACTCAGCCACTGAGAATGATAATAATAGGATATGATATATAAGCTCCTCAATTATCTACTACTTAGACTACATTTACCTTAGAAAATGAGATTTCTCTTTGTTTTCCACTGTGCTGTTCTAAATTTTCCTTTGCAAATGGGGATTCTTAAGCAATGATATAATTGTGCATAAAAACTGATGAGAATGCTAGCTCATGTTTTATGATCAACTGCAGTAATTATTAATGGAATGGTAATTCCTTAGTAACTGAACTATTTTGAATGGAAGAAAAATGACAATTTGTGAAAGTTCAGTGTGATACTACAATTGTGGAACTGAAACACGTTAACACTACAGTTATATCATTCTGCATTTGTACAGCAAAACGTTTCATAACTGTTTTTGTTTTTGTAACTTGGATAAGACAATTTGATTTTATTTTAGTAAATCTTTGCAGGCAAGTTGGGAATAGTGCACTGTGGCTTGACATCTCTTGACTATGAAGATTTGGCCAGAAAAAGGTACCCACAGAGGAAATCCAAGATATTTATAATGGTCCATAATTTTTAGTGTATGAATCAAATTCAAGTATAACATTGGCCAAAAAAAATGAAAGCTGTGGCTAACAGATGAGATGGAAGTCTGTGGTTGCAGAGACCCAAGGCATTGAGAGGAAGTACTACTGTGACCTTGACAACCTCAGCCCAGTCGCTATTCCTGTATTTGTTCAATGAATATGTAAGTGCCAACGGTGTGCCAGGCGTTTTACTGGGTCCTGAGGCTCCTGGGAACCTTGTGTGTCTGGTTTGCTGCTGTATTCTCTCCCAGGGCATTATATTTATGACGCAAGATGCTGAGGATTCATTTCTTTCAGTCAAGTAAAAACAGAGACTTTGTAGGTTCCTGCTGAATAAACAACACGTCCCAGAAACCAAGGTTTTGGAAGAATTAGCAATCCCCAGCGTAAGATAAACCTCTATGGAAGTGTCAGAGGACATGGCAAGGTAAACCTAACACTTCAACTGCAGAACCGTGTCAGTTCAGGGGGACCACTTTCAAATCAGGAAAAAAAAGGCTGTCCGGTCTTGTAAGGAGGGAGTCAGTGGCAGCTGCCTGCTCCGTTTTGAACATGTTCTCGTTCCTCAAACATGGAGCATTCCTGTTGCTCTCTCTCTCCCTTGAGAAAGTCCTGGAGCCATCTGCCCATCAGATGCCTCTCGTGTGGATTCACTTTCAGGCCAACTGTTAGGAATTGCCTGACGTTCTATACAAAGCATCAGGAAAGTATATGCTTTTGGATTGTTTTCAATGTGGTGGTGGAGGTGGTGGAGATCTGTTTCCTTGGAAGGGGTGATAATTAAAGCCTCCTATGGCCAACAGTGTGGACTTACAAAAAACTGACTGGAGCATCACATGTTACTGAAGATCAGGGTCCTTGCTTTGTGTTAGAGACGGAGCCCAGGCCCTCAGCCTTGTAGAACATACTGTTCAAATCAACCAAGTTCCTGGGCTACAAAGCAGACCTCTGAAGAAGAAGATGCCTGTCATTTTACATCACTCTCTCTTTTTTTTTGCACCTTAAAAATATTAATAAATGTTCCACTTATAGGGGATAATGTCTCTCTGACTTTTTGAGCATCATCATGTCTCATCTTCCTATTGAAGGACTTAGCCAGCATCCCTGAGGTGTGGCTGCTTGGTTTTCTACACTTAGCTTGTTATCAGATATGAAACTTTGAAGGCTGCTAGGAAGAATATTTTTCATTTTGTTTGGAAACCTAAGGCAATCATGGTGCTTTTCTAGGGATCCATTAGGGAAATATATTCAGGAAGTTTGCCCCCTGAAGCAAGGACCATAACTAACTCAGCTGACACTATTTCTTCATCCGTAGCCCATGAAATTATGCTACTATCGTAAAGCTGACCAGTTTGCGCTTCGGCAAAAATACAGGGACCTGAAAAAAATTTTAAGGACTTATTTACAATTTTAAGTCAATGGCAAGAGGTGCATCTCTTGCATCTCCAGGACCTTGATGTGGGGCTAGAGGTTTGCCCATCAGATTTTCTGAAATTATTATCACATTGAAAAACATCTCCTCAAATAAACTCCTGAATCTTATGACTTCTTATTCTTAGGAGGAAGTACACTGTTGCCTAGACATTGTGGCAGAATCAGATCACACACATGCACACTCGCACACATGCAAACATATGCACACACTTACATATGCATGCATGCTCACATATACACATGCATCTATAAAAAACAGTTGGGCGGTGTTTGCTCACTCAACGAATTACATATCACCATCAATCCCTCCTTTTCTTTTTAAAGTTGCCTAAGGCAGTATTTTTCTACTTGTTGGAGCTTGAGCAACTGTAAGAACTTCATTTTTTCTATCCCATTTTCCAACCCAGCACATATATTACCTTTAACATACACACAACTGAAACCAAAAAATGTCGCAAAATTATATATATGAAATGCTCTGAGATTTTTCTATTACACTCCCCTAAAAGAGGCTGGTCAAAGATCAATTAAATGGGGTCATGACATTCAGTCACAACCACAGTTTGAAAAACACTGGCTTAATGTAACCATTCTTCTTCCCAAAGATGACCAGACTCTACCAGGATCCTGTATTATGACTTTAGTGTTTTCAAAGGCACGGTTTGTTCTTGAATAAACAGTACAAGGGGACTTCCTGTTACCCACGAACCACCTGTTTTGAGGGCATCGTGGATTCTTTTAGCTGGTTTGCTACTAATGCAATATGAATGCAATGATGCAGACCCCACAGGCAGCCACTGCTGCCTCCAATGCTGGTCTTAGCAGATTTCTGCTCTCAGAGCCCCGGAGACCTTGACCCTCTCCCCTGCTACGGAATTCTCATCACTTTGGGGCTTGAGGTCATTCCCTCCTTAACTCCCACAGTCTTCACTTCATTCCTCTCTCTAGCCCCAACAATTCCTACTTCGTAACCATTTCTAAACAATACATGAAAAGTGGACTGAGCCAGGAAAAGACTAGAAACCCAGGGCCTCTGAGCATCCTCCCCAGCCTCCATCACTTTTTGGAAATGACGCTCTTATCTACCTAAAAAAAAAAAAAAGAGTATACCATTCATGACTCAGTCACAAGATAAACATCATTGCTACCAGACTATATCTTATTCAGAGATTCAAAAATTCCCATCTTTGCTGAACCAACCGAAAAGTGTAACCCTGTGCCCTAAATGTTTGAGGGGTTAGGGTGACTGAGAATTGGCCTCTTACGGGGGAACTGGACTGCAAAGAGAAAAATATAAACGAAGTCACCTTTCATAGTTCTCTGAGTGACGTCCTGCCTGCCCTGTGGCAAAGGGGGGAGGGGAATCCCAAATCCTTAATCGCTTTGGGATTGTTAGCATATTAATAAGCATGGTAAAAGTGACACACTAAACAAAGATGCGCCCTTAACTCGACTTTCACAAATTAAAAAAAAAATGCTTTTCAGGAGCAGTAGTGCAAAGTAAGAAGCCCAGGTAGGCAGTGGGACGTGTATGCTTTCCATTTCAAAATTCCTGAGGATTTGTTTGACAAGCGTTAAAAGTTGAAATGATAGCTCATAAAAAGTGGCACACCGCCCCTCCTTCCTACTTGGCTCCCTAAACCTGCTCTTCACCCCCAGAAAGACTCTCTTTGCCACCATACGTAAAATTTACTCTAAAATCTAGGCAGACAACTTAGCACCTGAGACGTGGGGATCTGACATCGGACGCTCCAGATCCCCAGGATTCATCTAATATCCTCTCAGGCTACAAGGGAAATGTACTAAGTGCGTCTTGGGATCCTTCTGTAACATGGTACCCACTTTGCGGTTGACATATTGACCATGACATACTACGCTGTTAGCTTTCCACCAACAGCTATAAAATTAAAGAGAGAAACCAGGTCACACACAGCCTGAAGCCAGAGAGTGGATTCGCTTTAAAAAACGCGTATATTGTAGGACCTTGTTTTGGTGTTTTGGGGTCTTCTGGGGGGTCTGAGAATGTCTGTGATGTGGGGAGGGTGTACTTCCCAAGTTGCTTCCTTCCTTCTTGGCTTCCCACTGTCACACAGGCTAAATTTATACACTCAGCAGCTAAACATTGGTGTCTATTTTATTATATAAACAAGCAAAACCTCACCATGTCCCCGATGTGCTTTTCTATCAGCCTTAATGAAGGGTTGGGCATTCCCTCTTTGGAACTGTGTTCAGTGTCAGGATCTGGTGCACTTGGCTGCAGCTTCTGGGATGTAGCTGTAGGCAGGCAATTTGTGCAGATCATCACAGAAACACATGTCATTGTGATTTTCGTATGTTTTCCTGCCTCAGGAGAAAAATTTTCTGTGTGACCTAGCGATACATAAGAGCAAGATGCCAGATTATTTTACTGATTTGCCTCAGCCCCAAACATTTTCTCCAAAATAAGTTATAGGAATGTTATTCCATATTAACATGTTTTGTGTAAATTGTAGAAGCAGGACTGCTCATAGCCTGGGAATGTCAATTGCATTCAGAGTTCCATCAGTTCCTATAGAAATGAACGGTAAAATCTATGGCATTCTCAAAATAGGAGCACCTGCGTTAGGATCCCTGCATCTGACCTGGGAAATGGTGTTTGTTTTAGAACTGGCCAGATTATTTCTGATGAAATACAGGATAAAAACCCAATCCAGGGTGGTTGTGCAGAGGGGACAAATGAGAGAGAAACTGGTCTCTTTATCCTTGGTGCTACTGGAACATGTCACATAATATTTAATTGGAGTGAAGACGAGAGATGGTTTTACAGATTGCTTGAAAATATGTAACTCCCAAGCAACTTAAACATCTGGGGAGAGTTCGATACGGCAGAAGCCTAGTCCATCCAGTCCAGTCCGCAAGATGAACAGCAGCAATAAATTGAAAAGGAAGCATCTTTCCTCAGTTCCCCACTAATTCACCCACTGCCTACTGAGCGTCTAGCACTGGGTTAGTCAGGGTCTGATCAGGAGACAGAAACCATGGCAATAATTTAAACAGGAAAATGTTAATGGAAAGAATTTTTAACTAGTAAAAAGGGATTGACTACAAAGGGGAAAAGCGATCTCTGAAGATAAGTGGAACAGCAGATGTAGGGAGCCGTTACTATCCCCAAGGCTGAGGAAAGTATTCAAGGAAGGAACAAATTTGCGAGGGGCCCTTCTCTGGAGAATGAGATTCAGACTTCATGGGCTATGGCCCACAGGGGATGGAGTATCTCACTACGGTGCTTCAGGGAGCTTCCCACTGGAACACTGGTGAAACTCCGGAAGCAACTTGCTGGGGTGCCAGTGACACTCACTGGAGGTCGTGTACCACCAGGTCTCCAGCAGGAAGCTGCACAGTGGCCACTGGGCCACAGGAGCAAGAAGAAAAGCGCAAGAACCGCAGGGAAAAGCCCCTTCCTCTCGCAGTGGCCCTCCAGCGCCCTCTACTGACAAACCTTAAGTTGGTTGCTGGCAAAGGAGCAATGATTACATGGTCCAGCTCCAGTATCAAAACATGATTTAAATACCATGCTGGGCACAATGAGAAGATGAACAAATGCGGTCCTCACCCTTAAAAAGCTTCTGACAGCAGTGAAGAAAGTCCCTACGTGAAAGCATCAAGTGTTTTCAGCTTTGTCCCTTTAAAAAATGCCATCTTTCTAAAGCCCTCTAAGCTTCTCTGTATGTTCAAGGTACTTCCTTTAGATATTGTTAAGTCAGTCACTCATTTAAATCACCCAAACCAAAGTACTACCCACATACAGAAGAAGGTAACTCTGGGGTCAGACTGGCTGAGTTGGAGTCCTGGCTCTTCCATCTACTGATTTGGTAACTTGGGGCAGGTTACTTAACCCTCTGCCCTCTGTTTCCTCCTCTGTAAAATGAGGATACACACAGTACCAACCTCACAGGCTTGTTGGGAGGTTCCAATGAGATGGAGACATGCAAGAATTTTTAACACAATATCTGGCATATGATAAGGACTGAATAAACATGTGCTATTATTTTTATTAAAATATGATTATACACACTATGTAATATGATAGGGCTTAAAATGATCTTTTAGAGTCTCCATTTAGGTTCCCAGTGATTGTTTTCATGAACTTACATTTGGAGAGAGGTTGCTTCACAGCAATTCATTTGAAAAAGACACAAGAATCTTAACTGCCTCCAAGCTTACTTCTGTAAAGCACAGATTACGTTACGGAATTGTCCTACTGTAGTCTGAGCTGGTTAGGCCACATCTGGGCTACTGCGTCTCATTTCAGATGCTGCATATTAAGTTTCGCAAATTTAAAAACACGTTACGGGGAGGCTAAAAGACGAAGAGTAAGGGGCCAGAAAAGCATATGCCAAAAAAACAGTGGAAGAAATGAGGTGAGTTCAGTCAAGGAAAGATTTAAAATGAGATATTATGGCTCTCTTCAGATCGTTCAAGGCTCATTTTGTTTTTCTTGGTCATAGCCAAAATGAATACAGGTATTTGGAACTTGACGAGGAAGCGATTTTTGGTTCGGTATAAAGCAGAAAACATTTCTAACAACTACAGCCATTCCAACCATGGTTGAAGCACATCCACAGACAGTGACTGACATCTGCCACTCCCGCCTCGAAGCCTGGATGGGCACCTATGGTCGACTCTGTGTGGCATCATCCAGGTCTCCCTTCAGAAATGACCCTCCCAGCTGCTGACAGTATTACCTGCAGGTAGATGGCCTTGGTGAGGAGAGCCGCCTTGCCCAAGAGCACGCCCCTCTGAGGTGGCCTGCGTATGGACATAACTGCCCGGCCAACTTCGGGCAGCCCTGAAGGATCATTCCAGCTTCAGACCTTCTCATAAAGTCAGCTGAGGCCTCTACACTGAGACTGCCTCAACTTCTCCTTCTGCCCTGTCCTGCCTCCTTCCTTCCTACAGGTGTTGATCCTAAGATCCCTAATAAACTTCTGGCATGCTAATCTTCATCACGGAGTCTGCTATCAGAGAAGCTTGTCTGGGATAACACTTCTCCAGGATGCTCGAGGCACTGCTCTGAGCAGGGTAACTGCAAAGGTCCCCCACAGCCCCGTGACCCTATACAGTCTGTGGGTATCCAAAGCTGAATGTTCTAAGTCTACAAAGTTCCAACCTGTCTCTACTGCGTGCGTCCATGTGGATGACCCTCAAGAGAAATCTCGGCCTTCTTTCTACTCATCTGACCTGCGGCTGGCCTGATGTCACTGGGAGGGGCACCTGTTGAGTCATTAAATTGCTCATTCAATCACCTGTCCAGCCTTTCAATAAATATTTATGACGGCCCAAATATGCACCAGGCCTGGTGGGTGCAACAGTGCACAAAGAGGTTCTCTTTTGGAGCTTACGTTCTAGTGACGGGAAACATATGAACATACTATTTCCCAAATTTCAGTCATTTGCATACTGCTTCCAAAATGTTTGCCTATATGCCCATTGCCTGATCGCGGTACTTCTCATTCATATGGCTTATGAAAGGTGGATTCCCAGTTTTATCTACTTTAGGCCTACTGCAAGCAGAAATATTCACAAAGGGATAAGCTACTACTACATAGATTTGTTTTTAGTATTTATTAAACATAGAACTTTAAAAGAAAAAAATAAACACCTGCATATCATCTTTCCCATATATATATGCCACACCCTAGGAAACTATTCACACAAAGGCTCATACAGGGGAATGTAAAATTGCAAGTGTGACAGGTGTTTACAAAGGAGAAGTATTCAGTGCCCTCAGAATATACAATGGGGGGAATTTAACTTCGCGGGCTTCCCTGAGGAAGTGAGCTGATATCTGCAAGAAGAGTAAGAGTTGACTAGGTAAAGAGGTGGAGTGTGTGCTGTGAAGAACATTCCAGATAGAGGCACCAGCATGTGCTAAGGCCCTGTGGCAGGAGGGAGCACAGTGCCAGTGAGGCTCAAGAGTGGAAAGCACGTGCTTTCCACTGAGGGTGGACTTTCTACTGAGGGTGCACTGAGCCAGCCAGCAAGGCAGAGGTCAGCGATGGAAGAGGGAAGGCAGGTGGACTCCACCCTCCAGCACGTGTAGGTAACCAAGTGGAAGCTAAATATATCTACACGATCATTCTCTCTCCCCTTTGCCTTCCCCACACAACTGAATTTATATCACTTCTCTAGACCCTCTGCCAAAGAACACAAATAATCAGTATCAGCATGCATGTTTCTGGCCTGGGTTCAAATCTGGACTGTAAAATGTATTCCAGACTTAAAACTTCGGGGGTTGAGGTTATATTTGTTAAATATTTAGATCTTCCCCTGAGGCTTTTATTCATTCCATCCAGCAGGTGAAGTACAGGAAAAGGTTTTTTGTTCCCAACAAATCCCCGTATATCCAAAAGGAAAGCAAGGTTTGCCAGCATAGTCAAGGGTGAGAGAGAAAACAAGAAAGCAGGGATTGTGTGTCTGAGTTCCATTCATATGGAAAACATGAACTAATTGGTGTCTTCGTGCTGCTGCTTCCAGAGATTCTGAATTTAACGTTTATGTCCAAGTTTGGGTAGCTATGCTATTAATCAGTCCAAAAACAAATGAAGCAGCTTAAAAAGAATCACACAACCAAAAACCACATCCTTCACAAGATAGAAAAACAGAAGGATAACCTGGAAACTCTTCAGGCTTGGTGCCAGTTTCAGGGTTTGGGGGGGGGCAGATTTGGCGGCCTGATGGAGACCTCTTAATCTGGGTATGAAAATAGATTTTTTAAAAATGTTTACACAGATCTAATGAGGAAAACTTGACGGACCACATTACCCTTGCAGTAACTGGCTTCTAAAAGACCTATGATCAAATAGCAACCCCATAGAAAGAACAAAGAAACGCAAGAGACAGAAAGAGAATATAGATATAATAGATTATTTTCTGTCTCCAGATTCTGTAAGAACATGACTGATTAAAACAGCCATTCAGAATTTATCTTACTCCTTTTTCTAGACGGCACAGAGACCTGCCTTCCTGACAACCAAACAAAGAAGAAAAGTTCCTGCTGCTACAGAGACGGGATTGTAGCACATACTGGAGAAAGAAGGGAGAAAAGGGCTCTAATGAGGAATCCGCTCCCCAGCTGGGGAACATGATATATGAACAAATCATTAGAAGGCAACAGGGGAGAGCGCGGAAACAAACGTGTACAGGGTGCTGCAGGAGCCCAGATGGGAGGAAAGGTTCTTTCCAAGGGAAGTGGGGAAAGCTTCCCAGAGGTGGTGTGTGACCTGCGTTGGAAGAGATGAGCAGGTGTCTGCCAGGTGGGAAAGTGGGAAAAGGAAGCAGGACCACGGGGTCTCACCCCGTTCCTGGATCAGGCACTGGAGAGTTAGCTTGTAACAGGTGAGTTATACACAGTCAAAGGCAGCCCTGAAAACCTGCAGGGAGGTGGATGCACCATCTCCCAGGAAGTCTCTGGCATGTGTCTGGGCAGCTATGTCACATGAACGTTGTAAATAAGTAAACACTGTAATCACACTGAGCCAGCAAAGCGCTCCCGGTACGAGGGGCCCAGAAAACGTGGGTAACAGCAGAGTCCTGCCTTGCCCTCTCCCCCCTGGAAGCACATATGCATGGAGTAGACTGGCAGGCAGATCACCCACGCTATTTATCTTTCTCCTTTTTTTCTCTCTCTTTCTCTCTTTATTCCCCCATCTCTCCCTCCTGGGTGAGTAAAGGTGGTTTCTTCTAAGTTACCTACATGTGTGCGATGTCACTTTCCTGCCAAATATAGGGCATCAGCTTGGAATTACCCAACTCTGCTGTTAAGTATATCACTTCCCTAAGCCTGGGTTTCTCCATCTCTTATACAGGGAGAATACTAAAACCTTCTTCATAAAGTTAATGATTAAATGAACTAATCTGTGCAGACTGCACAGCACAGAACTCTGCTTGGTACAGGGTAGGTAGTCAATAACCATTCACTGCAATTATTATTACTCCAATCAGAGGAGACAGCGTGTGTTAGGACCTAGAAGTGCAAAGGAGAATGGTGTGTTTAAAGGATGGTATGCAGCATAACTAGCAAGAGGTGAGGCTAGTAAGGTAGGCTCTGGGGAATTTGTACAAGTTCTTTATTGCAGGACTACGTTCAGTCTCTGCCTTTGGGCAAGAAGGAAGCAATGGAGACTTCAAGCAGGTAAGTCATAACTCCACATTTATATTAAACTGAGATAGGTCTGGTTGGAGTATGGAAGAGAAGATGGGAAAACAAGCCAGGAAGCTACTGTAGGAGCTTGGCCTTAAGATAATGAGAACCTGAACTGATGACGATGATGATGGTGGTGGTGATGACTGTCTTAGTGAGGGTTCCACCAAAACAGATCCTGAGACCATGACATGGGTACAGGTTGGGAGCAGACCCCAAGAAGCACAAGTGAGGGAGGGAAAGTAAGACAGGGATGGCAGAAGGACCAACGAAGGTGCATCACCGATCAGGTCACTGCTGTGGACTTGGGGGGGCGGGGCGCGGGCTCAGTTCCCCTGGGAGCCTCTTAGAGATAGTGGAGAAGACACCTCAGAATTGCCCCAACAAGGAAAGTGGGTACTTATCCATTGATGCCATCCTTCTCTGGTTGTGAGCTTCCACTGGACGCGTAGTCCCGGCATTTCTGGGCTTCTCTGCCTCCCGATTGAGCAAAGTCGTGTAACACCCAAGGAAGTCCTTGGGCAGAGAAAAAGAGGGAGGCAGGCCCTTGAAATAAGAAGCTGTCAGTCTGTATGGGGACTGTCCACCAGGACTGCACGCGAGCTCAGAAGTGGCTGAAGAGATATGCAGCAGGGCGTGATGATGATGATGATGATGATGATGATGATGATGGTACTAGCTACAGCGGGTAACCTTGTGAGTGCGTACTATGGGCCGGGCGTGGTGCGAAGCACTTCATTTAAAGGCATTATATTACAGTCTTTCTTACAACCCCTAGAACATGATGATGCTATTAGTATCCCCATCTCATAGATGGGGAAACTGAAGCACCAAAGGGTTATGTGATATGTTCAAAGTCAAACAGCTAGTAAGTGATGAAGCCCATGCTTGGGCTGATGTAGTCTTGACTCCAAAGCCCACACCTTCAATCACCACTGTATACTGCCTCAGAGAGAATGGCAATGAGCTCGGACGAAGGGATGAATCTGAGAGTGGTTTAGGACAGTGCTGTCCAATATGGTAGCCACCAGCCATATGTGGCTACTGGGCACTTGGAAATATGATCAGTGCAACTGAAGAACTGAAGCTTGAATTTTATTTAATTTTAACTAATTTTAATTTAAATAGCCATGCATGGCTACTGGCCACTCCATTGGACAATGCGAGGTAAAGATTTGGAACACCCTGCCCTTGAAGAAAGTGACAATGACTTAGACCTCTACCAACATGGCAATGTTACAATGCATCATGAAATGTGTCACAGTTAATTAGTTACAAAGAGTATTTAAAATTCTGAAATTCATAAACTTTTTATTTTTGTATTTAAACAATATTTTAAAAAATAAAACTAACGTAGGTATATTGTTTTAAAAGTCATATGGTACTACAGGTTTTTAACAAAAAACAGTTGCCCCCCTTCCTATCGTACTCCTGGTTCCTGCTTCCCAGAGGCAACCACTTTCATTCCTTCTAAACATCTCTCCTGATACTTACCTTTGTTTTTCTAAACAACATGTTGATATTTCATTTCTTGATTTTTCTTCAATATTAAATAGTATCTATAGTATATATTGGTTTCATTCTATGGAAGATAAGGATTTAGCTTTTTACCCTAGCCCCCAGCCAGCTATATTATAGCCTCCAGCCCATCCCAGTGACCTTCCCATCCTCCCTGTATATTCACATGACATTACTGGTCAGTACAAGATTCAATGCTCACATTACTAAAACTATGTAACCATTAGTTACAGATAAGCCACACAGATGATTGCATGTCTTTTCTTATACAAGTATGTTTTTCATTTCCTTCATTTTCAACTGTCTCATCACTAATTCAGCCCCCACATTTCTGACAAAAGCTCTAATAAGCCTCTCAATACAATCAACCACATTATTTAGCAGTTCAATTTTCACTGAGATGTCCCTCCTGGAGCCCTCCAATCTGTGCGGCTGCCCTCAGGGCCTCCTGTGGGACAATCTCCCTGTGATTTCCTCCACTGTTTTCCTGGGATTTCTTGTGCCTCTCTCCTGTTTTAGCTCTGCTGCTCCAGGATCTCACGCAGTCTTCTTTTTTATTTAGTCCCCCAGTTTCGAATATTTCCTCCAGTAGCTTTTTTACAACTGGTCACGTGAAAAGTTATTTTAAAAGAACTTTGTGCCTGAAAATGTCTTCATGCTAACCTTACACTTGGTTGACAGTCTAGCTGAGTATGAAAGTCTTAGCTGGAAATTATTCTCACTCAGAAACATGAAGGCATCGCTCTTCTGTCCCCCAAGCTTACAGTGCTTATGTGAAGAAGTGTGATGCCGTTCTGATTCCTGATCAATTGAATATCAGCTCTTCTCCTCTCTGGAAGTTTTCAATATCCTCTTTCAAACACCTCCAGTGTTTGAAAGGTTATAATAATGTGCCTTGGTGCAGATCTTTTTATTCATTGTGTTGGGTGTGCACTGGACCCTTTTAATCTAGAAATGCATGACCTTTTGAGCTAAGGAATTTTCTGGTAAAACTTAATTTTCTCCTTCCCATTTACTCAGTTCTTTCTCTCTTTCTCTCTCTCTCTCTCTCTCTCTCTCTCTCTCGCTCTCTCTCACACACACACACACACACACACACTCCCCCCCACCCCGCCCCCACCTCTCACAGTTCTATCTCTCTGGAGACCCCTAATTAATACAATTTGTTAAGCATGAAAATAGTAATACGATTTTGTAAAGAAAAGCCTACTGTTTGGAGATGCACGCTGAAGTGTCTAGGGGTAAAATGTCATGATGTGTATAATTTACTTTACAATGGTTCAGGAAACACACGCACATAGATAAAGCAAATACGGCAGAACGTTAACTACTAAATACATGTGATGAGTGTGTGGTTCTTTATTATATTCTTTTTACTTTTCTGTTCAAAACTTCCCAGAATAGAAAGTCAAATCAAATAAGAAAATGAAAAATCAGGGCAGTAAGTAGGAATTGGCACTGTTGGGGATTCATCTGATGCCGCTGGTCATCAAGTAGATGGAAGTTTTAAAAGCTTCTGTAGAGAAGTGGGGTACACAGGAGACTCGTGAGCAGGAGGGAGGCAAGAACTATTATCGAGACTACTGCTCACCAGGAGTTTCGAGAGCTATACTGTCAGTGACGGGATGGACCAAGGAAAAGAAGTCTATCCATTGGCCTACGGATATGGGTGTCCTCAGCTCTGGATTATGAGAAAGAAGAGTTTCCCTCTAAGAATTTATAATCATGAGCCTGTGCTCAAGTAGATTTGGGCTACAAATTTATACTACATGCCTGGCCTAAGAGCCCCTGGCCTTAGAAATTAAAATAAGACGATGGTCCATGATATTCTCTGGATGCCAGGAAAAGCAAACAAAAACCTCTCTGCAGATTCAAGCCCCCAAATCAGGATGTACTATTTTTCCATGTTTAATGCGCTCCCAATCACTGGTTCATAATCCAAAAACTACTTATAAAAAGCTGAATGAGAGTGCTCACTTCGGCAGTCCATACACTAAAAGTGGAATGATACAGAGAAGATTCGCATGGCCCCTGCGCAAGGATGATACACAAATTCGTGAAGTGTTCCACGTTTTTTGAATTGGGAGATTGGGATTGACATATATATGCTACTATGTATAAAATAGATAACTAATGAGAACCTATGGTGTAGCACAGGGAACTCTACTCAATGATCTACAGTGACCTAAATGGGAAGGAAATCTAAAAAAGAGGGAATATAGGTATACGTATAACTGATTCACTTTGCTGCACAGCAGAAACTAACACAACATTGTAAAGTAACTATACTCCAATAAAAATTAATTTTAAAAAAAGTTGAATGAGACAGAGACAGCAGACACAATAACTTGTTCAGCAGCACGGCTGAACACCCAAGAAATTCATGTGCTGGAAATACTAGATATTAATTGGATATAGACCATAAAATAAGCATAGTTAAAAACATTTTTCAAAAGGGACTTATAACGTGAGAAACTAAAAGACTATCGGACTTCCCTGGTGGCGCAGTGGTTAGGAATCTGCCTGCCAATGCAGGGGACACGGGTTCAAGCCCTGGTCCAGGAAGATCCCACATGCTGTGGAGCAACTAAGCCCGTGTGCCCCAACTACTGAGCCTGTGCTCTAGAGCCTGCGAGCCACAACTACTGAGTCCGCATGCCACAACTACTGAAGCCCGCATGCCACAACTACTGAGCCTGTGCACCTAGAGCCCATGCTCCGCAATGAGAAGGCACCGCAATGAGAAGTCCGCGCACCACAACAAAAAGTAGCCCCTGCTAACCACAACTAGAGAAAGCCCACGTGCAGCAACGAAGACCCAACACAGCCAAAAATAAATATTAATTAATTAACTAATTTTTAAAAAAAGAAGACTATCATGGGCCCTAGTCAGACTTAATTCAGAAAGGAATAAAATAGAAATTCAAATGAAAAACAGAGATATTGAAATTAACAACCAAATGGGTGGACTACTTCCAGACGACTGAAGTGATCGTGAAACACTCACACAGATAATAATGATAAAAACATGATTTTAAAGAAGTTTTTTAAAAGAGCAACCCTGGAGAGAGTCTGAAAGAGGAAGAAGAATGAGAGTTTACTCTCAAAAAATTGCCACAGTAAAGGGTAAGAATTGAGAGTTTATGTCTTCCTGGCCTGAGGTAATGCCCAACTCTTACAGCTATAGCTGTAAAAAGAAAAATAGCAGTGGAAAACCACAGCCTTACCAGCTAAGGTGCCAGAGATCAGAGTCCAAGGCTGAAAATGTAGCTAGAAGTCTACAGGAAAAATACTGGCAGCACAAAGAAACCACAGAAGGAGTATACAACTCTGAGTATAAACTCTGCCCAAATTCCTGGCCAAGAGCTAAACTATGCATGTGTAGGAGGAGGCCCTACGCGGCCTGGTGAAAAAGCGGGCCGGAGCCAGAGACAAATCTGCTCCTGAATAACAGAGCTATGTGCAGCCCTATCTGTGAGTCTGCTGCCTTTTTTTTTTTTTTTTTTTTAACTGAGTAAACTTTCCAACCATGTGCAAGTCAGGTGCCAGAAAGTTGGATCTTACAAGCTTGAAATATAAGGGACAGAGCCCCGAACCATCCAAATAGCTAGAAATTAGGCAGAAGGGAACCCCTAGAAGAAAATCAAAAAAGAATGACTTCCATCTCTGTTGAAATCCTTGACTAACCAGCAAATCATAGAGAAACAGGAAAAATCACAAAGGACCAGGAAAAAAAGTAGCAATGGAAAGCCGTATGAATACAGATATTAGCTGCTGCGTATCAGAAGGGAGACAAAGTTTGCAGTTGGAGTCCAGACAAGTTAATTGCCTACTAGAACCAATTATATCTCTATATCTATCTATCTATCTATCTATCTATCTATCTGATAATATATATAAGATGAATACAACAGAATCTATAGTTGCCATAATGTACTATCTACAAGGCCCAATTTTCAACCAGAAGTTACTACACATGCAAAGAAATATTAAAGTGTGCTCTTAGGGCTTCCCTGGTGACGTGGTGGTTGTGAGTCCCCCTGCCGACGCAGAGGACACGGGTTTGTGCCCCGGTCCGGGAAGATCCCACATGCCGCAGAGCGGCTAGGCCCGTGAGCCATGGCCGCTGAGCCTGAGCGTCCAGAGCCTGTGCTCCGCAACAGAAGAGGCCACAACAGTGACAGGCCGGCATACTGCAAAAAAAAAAAAAGTGCGCTCTATACTCATGGGAAAGGGCAGCCAATAGAAACTGACTCTGAAAGGTTCCAGATGTTGGGTTTAGTAAACACAGACAAGCAGTTACCATAAATATGTTCAAAGAATTAAAGGAAATTGGGGTATAATATCAAATGAACAGCTAGGAATTCTCAATAGAGAAAGGGAAACTAAAGCAAAACAAAACAAATGGAAATTCTAGAGGTGAAAAGTAAAAAACTGAAATTTTAAGAGTTTACTAGATGAGCTCAACCACATTTGGGGGTGGCAGAACAAAGAATCGGAGAACTTGAAGACAGAAAAACAGAAGTGCCCAAACAACAGAAAGAATAAAGACTGGGGAAAATTAAGGAGAATCCCAGAGATCTGAGGGTACAATGTCCAAATGTTCATTACATATGAAACTGGAATTCCAAAGGATGAGGAGAAAGACAAAGAGCCAGAGAAAAATATATGAAGAAATAATTGTTGAAAACTTCCCAAATGGGCACAAGGAAACTCTTAGGGGTGATGGAAATGTTCTGTGTTTTGACTGTGGTGGTAGTTCCATGTGTGCATACCTTTACCAACAGTCATCTAATTGTACAATTTAAACAGATGTGCTTTACTGTACATACACTGTATCTCAATAAAGTTCAAAAATGTAAATAATGAAATATACCTCTCCTGTCCACTAAAAAAATCCTTACAAGATGGCTTAAATGTTATGGACATATCTAAAGAGAGAATATGGGTAAACAGAAAAATAATTCTGAAGAAATTAACCAGAACACCGTGAGATCAATGAGAGGTCAAGAGACAAGGAAAATAGAATGAAAGGAAGAGCTGTGGTATGAGAGATGAGTGCAAATGGGGACTGATGGTATTTGGAGCAATTTCCACTGAGAATTTTCCAGTTTTGATGAAAGACATGAATCCTAAGGTTTAGGACACCTAAGAAGTCCTATGCAGTATAAATAAAACTATAACCACGTCTAGAACCACAGTTGTGATTATGGAGAATGCCATAGAGAATATCTCAAAAACAGCTAGAGGAAAGAGTGATTACCTATAAAGTGGCATTTATAATGGCAGCAGACTCTTCAGCACAATAGTGGCCAAGAAAGAGTAGAATCTGGTCTTCTAAATGCTGTGAAAAAACAAATAACCCACTCCCTGCTGATACTTCATAACCAGCTAGAGTCATTTCTGAACAGCACCTTCTGCTGTGAGCTTTCTTGTTACCTCTTCACTCCCAGTCCATCAAAATATGTCCAGTCTCTTAAGCTATTAAGGGATTTTATTTAAAGTAAACAGTGTTAATGCACTGAGGGTGTTAATGATTTAATACTGTGGACTGCCTGTGTTGACTTAAGCCATTTTTATTATAAAATTAAATACACACAAATATATAAAACTGGGTATAAACTCTTATGCTTATAATTCTTACACGACTATTAAACCAAAATTATAAATAAGCATATGTGATTTATTTTTAAAGAAATTTTTAAAAATTTCAATGCCAATAAAATCCAAAATACAGACATAAATATGATAGATACGATTTTGCTGAGATTAAAGAACTGAAATTGTGTTTAATGGCAGAAAGATATAGCTGTGTGTCTTCTCTTTTACCAAAGGAGGTTCATGTGATGGGTCTGGAGTCAGGCTGCCTGGGCTGAACTCCCACCGTTTGATACGGGCAAGTGACTTAATCTCTTTAAGCCCCACCCCCTCCCCTGTAAAATGAAGATGATGAGTACCTACTCAGAGGCATGTTGTGAGGATTAAGTGCAACAACACGAGCAAAGTACTTAGCCCACAAAAAGGGGTTTATAAATTATTATTGTTGTGGTGGTAATTTGTTCTTTTTGATAATAAACCCATTATATCTTCTATTCCATTATTCTGAAAGGGTAATCAATTAAATGTGGTACCCTAAAATACAAAACCAAAAAAATTCCATCCAAGGGCAAAAATCCTAATGAACGTAGGACTTACAAAGTTGGCTCTTTGCTGCATCTTTGCCTGTAATGAAAAAGGTACCAACTATACCAGCTTTTGAGATTGGAAAGCCTCTGTTAGTGGGAGCCACCTGAGTACTCAGTTCACACACCCTGTTTTCTCTTCAGTCTACCCTGTGACAGGATGTCAATGACCTTCCTTTGGTCCCACTGTGGGTTTAAACTCCCATGCAAACCTGGGAACTGAAAAAATATGGCCAGACTGAGTCACAGGGTAATCATCCAGGTGATCCAAAATAGGTTTACAGCCCTTTTTAAAGATCCTCCCAGAAACGGAAAGACACACACACACTACCACCATCACCGCTCTAAGATTTAACAGCTTCCTGGACATGAAGAGATTTAAGCCAAAGGAGTCCCTCCAGGGGTGAGAATCCTAGACCTGGTGACAGGCTGTAGCAGGAGACCGGAAAAGGGAGGGTTTGTCATCCTTTAGGGGCAAAGAATGCTTACACGTTAAAAACAAAAAACAAACAAACAAAAAACATACAACAACCACTCAGTCTACCAAGAGGGCAAGCCCAACCGTACAGAACAAAATCTTATCATTTTAGTATTTATGGGATGGCAATTTATGATAAGAAAGGCTGGGCTGAACCATCTCTACCATGTTTATCAAGGGAAATTTAATAAGCAAACTAGCAACATTGGAGGAGAAACTTTTCACTACTTTAAAATACAACCATTTTTAAAACATGACTTTAGCTCCTATCGTATACAAATGCAGTGACTTAAATTATAGCTATCTCTTAATTAAGGAAAGTCTATCAAGCTCTTGGTCCCAAAGGTACATCCTTGAAGGTCATCAAAATCTATTCCCCATACTTATAGTTTAGGTTGGCCCTATGCCAATTATTCTAAACGGATAAGGAATTAGCTGAGTTACCTGAGTCTAGGTAGGTCGAGACATATCTTACAAATAAAAGCAGATTCTTCTGAGAAACTTATTTCTCACTTGGCACTTTCTGCCTCTATCTTTAAGTGCTCTCCCACTGGCATGGCAAACGGTGGTGAAATGTAGCAAAGACCACATAAAGTAGATCACATGAAATACTTAGCAAAGACCACTTTGACCCAAGCAAGCCATTATACCATGGCCTGAGAAAGTTGCACACAGAGGCTGGCTCCAGTGGTGGGCTCCAGCCCATCACCTGGATCCCACTTTCCCTGTATCCAAACTGTGACTGCCTTCCCCCTCCTCCGAGAATCCTGAGGCAGCTAATGAACAAAAAATTGGTGGAATTCCTCAAATCCTTTAAGAACACTAAGTACAAAGAACAGTGACTAGACTTAGATCAAACACCAGATTCTTAGAAAACAGAATTCTCACATATAAGCCCCCCCCCATGGCGCCAGTTGCCAATTTAAACTAAAATATGGGAGTGGCCAACGAATTAAAAGCAAGGACTCAAACAGACACTTGTACACCCATGTTCACAACTGCACTATTCACAACTGCCAAAAGGGGGAAGCCACCCAAGTGTCCATCAACAGATGAACGGATAAACAAAATGTGGTACATACAAGGAAATACTATTCAGCCATAAAAAGGAACGAAGTGCTGATACATGCCACAACAGAGATGAATCTTGAAAACATTGTACTAAATGAAATAAGCCAGACACAAAGGGACAAATATTGTATGATTCTACTTATTTGTGATATCTAGAATAGGCAAATTTACAGAGACAGAAAGTAGGCAAGAGGTTAGTAGGGGCTGGAGGGAATGGAGAGTTACTGCTTAATGGTTACAGAATTTCTGTGTGGAGTGATGAAAACGTTTTGGAAACAAATAGTAGTGATGGTTGCACAACACTGTGAACGTAATTAATACCATAAAACTATGCACTTAAAAATGGTTAAAGTGGCAAGTTTTGTGTTATATGTATATTTTTTTAGCACAATTTTTTAAAATGAGAGAATCAAGTCACTGAAAACAACCCAAATGTCCTTCAGCAGGTGCCTGGATCAACAAACTGTGGTACATCCATAAACTGTAATAAAATTGAACAAACTATCGATACACACAACAACTGGGATTAATCCCAAGGGCATTATGCTGAGTGAAAGTAGCCAGTTTCTAAAGGTGACACACTGTAAGATTCCATTTAATTACATTCTCAAAAAGAAAAACTCGAGGGATGGAGGACAGACCAGTGGTTGCCAAGGGTTGGGGATGAAGGGAAGTGTGTGCTCATAAAGAGATAGCACAGGGGCTTCCCTGGTGGCACAGTGGTTGAGAGTCCGCCTGCTGATGCAGGAGATGCGGGTTCGTGCCCCGGCCCGGGAAGATCCTACATGCTGCGGAGCAGCTGGGCCCGTGAGCCATGGTCGCTGAGCCTGCGAGTCCGGAGCCTGTGCTCCGCAACAGGAGAGGCCACAACAGTGAGAGGCCCACGTACCACAAAAAAAAAAAAAAAGAAAGAGATAGCACAGTGGTTCTTTTGGGGGGTGATGAAGCAGTTCTGTACCTGATTGCGGTGGTAGTCATATGAATCTAAGCATATGTTAAAATTCAGGGCTTCCCT
The DNA here is from genome assembly GCF_964374135.1 of Grampus griseus. NCBI lineage: Eukaryota > Metazoa > Chordata > Mammalia > Artiodactyla > Delphinidae > Grampus > Grampus griseus. Next base: position 118,580,532 of record NC_139019.1, on the reverse strand, counting down.
GGTGGCACAGTGGTTGAGAATCTGCCTGCCAATGCAGGGGACACGGGTCCGAGCCCTGGTCTGGGAAGATCCCACATGCTGCGGAGCAACTAGGCCTGTGAGCCACAACTACTGAGCCTGCGCATCTGGAGCCTGTGCTCCGCAACAAGAGAGGCTGCGATAGTAAGAGGCCCGCGCACCGCGATGAAGAGTGACCCCTGCTTGCTGCAACTAGAGAAAGCCCTCGCACAGAAACGAAGACCCAACACAGCCCAAAAAAAAAAAAAAATTCAGAACTACTCATCAAAAGTTTTTTAAAGTGAAGTTTAAAAAAACAGTGGGGTAAAAGGAGAAATAGCATTCATTGCTATCACTGCTCTTTGTAACCTCTGATCACCGCCTCCTCTCTTGCACCTCCCTGTGTTTCCCATGGATTTCTCTACCTCTTAAAATACCCAAAGATCAGAGTCTGGAAAACATGCTTTGTAAAATTATAATGAAGGGTCCATATTGCTATTCCTAGAAGGAGTTATTTTCCCTGCACCTCATCCATCCACATATAATCACACTGTTTGTCTTCCTAGCCTTGATACCTTTCCTGGACAAAACCTGATTCACTCGGTAAAAGAAATGTGGCTGTGTCCAAGTGCTACCGTCCACAGGGTCCTGCAGAGTATCAGAGCACACATCTACCACGACACAATGAGGGAACGCTCAGAGTGCTTCCTCTGAGGTCCACACCTGGCAAATTTGTGTTCTCGCAGTGGAGCTTCCTAGATTGTTTAACAAGGACAGTCCCCCCATCCCAAACCTTCTGGTTTCAGAACTATGAGTGCCTGTAAGGATCCAGTCCCACAAAAGCCCACATCTAATGCTCCATCTAACAAACACACCAAAAAGCTGTGGGAAACTTTGGATCCAAACCAATGGTCTGCAGGAGAAAAACGGGAAGAGAAAGCTCCCAGCTAGCTCATGTTTCTGTGGCAATTCATGCTACACTGGAAGCCCCTGAGGCATTATTTATGGAGGCTACAGACAGCTACAGGCTCTGGGTGGGAGCTGGGCAGATGGGAGAAAGCGGACAGAGAGGCACTGGCCTGCTTGATCTCATCATGTTCTCCCTCACCTCTCCCCGCTGGGCAGGGGTGTCACCCAGTGAAAGAATACTTTACAAGCAAGCCATTCATCAGGTCCCTAATTTAAAAGTTGGAAAGCGTAACTCTGGAGCTGGTTTTGTCATCTTCCGACACCTCATTAACCTCGTCACTGTTCTTCTGTCGAGGGCAAGAACCTCGGGAATTACTACAGAGGTTCCGTCCTGAACACTCAAGCAGAAAAAAGAAACAGCAACACTTTGCCTGAAAAAGAACTCCCCCGTATGACCACAAGAGTTGTGCCAGCTCACAGATAAAACAGGAAGGACGTGACAAGGAGAAGATCTACCCAGACTTCAGTAAACTTAGGAATATTCATCTTTATCCAGAGAGAAACAGAGGAGGAATCATAAATAATAACCAATTTTTCATAGGCCTTTCTAGTAAAGGGGAAGATGTTACCCCACTTCTCTCTGAAGGAGACATCTGAGAAGAAATAGCCAGGGATTTGAACCATACTGTGTACCAAAAAGCTGCACGTTTTGTGAATTTTGAACTAAGCCCAAGTATTTCTTTTTTTTTTTTTTTTTCCTCTCAATGGCAAAACTAAACTTAGGGGTTTTTTTGTTTGTTTGTTTGTTTGTCTGTTTATTTATTTTGTCTGCATGCAGGCTTTCTCTAGTTGTGGCGATCAGGAGCTACTCTTTGTTGCGGTGCGTGTGCTTCTCACTGCGGTGGCTTCTCTTGTTGCAGAGCATGGGCTCTAGGCACACGGGCTTCAGCAGCTGTGGCACGTGGGCTCAGTAGTTGTAGCACTCAGGCTCAGTAGTTGTGGCACATGGGCTTAGTTACTCCACGGCATGTGGGATCTTCCCAGACCAGGGCTCGAACCCATATCTCCTGCGTTGGCAGGCGGATTCTTAACCACTGCACCACCAGGGAAGCCCCAAACTTAGGTTTTAAATACATAAATAAAGCCTAGGAATGTAGTTCAAACTGAAACTATGTCCATTTATTTTCTGAAACAGATAAAATGAAATATAAAAACATTCACTCAACCAAACAAATATTTCTCTGTCTGGTATCATGGACACGGGAGGAAGCTACTAGGCTCTACTGGAGCAAAAGCATCCAACTCCATCTCATTACTGGTGAGAATTTGGTAAGACTTAGGGAGAAGCCCAAGGGAAGAATCTACAACTCTAGGTCTTATCTGAATCTTGGGCATTCTCGCTTGCCCACAAGATCCAGAAGCGCTTCCTTTCTTGGTCCCCTATAAAAGGAAAGTTACAGAGCCCATTCCCCCCACCACCACCAAAAAAAAGGAAGAAGACATCAAGAGGCCAGAAGATGAACTCTAACACACTTACCTATCTTCTTTGGCCTAGAACAAGTCACCAGGGCTGTGACACTGCTGTCCAGCCTCTTGGATCCCCTCCAAAAGGTCTCATGGGTACCTTCATCAATCTGAACAGAATGGAAGGGATGGGAAATGTGGCAGACACAGCAAGGCCAGATATTTTCTCTCTCCTACTTAGGAATGAATGGTGCATGTGGACAGACTGCTAGACAAGCTGGAACACTAATATATTCTGGGAATGCTGACATCCTAGGCACAAAATATCGAAAACGGGTGATTTGTAGAACAGAGGACACGTGAATGAGCCCCTGGCTCTCTCCTCCGAGAGCAAAGGACAGTGACACGTGCCTGGCCCACAGCCCTAACCATCTTTCAGCATCTCTTTTGGTTGCCTTTTTTTCCTCTTTTTTTTGCATAAGGGTCTGTTCTTGGCCTCTTCCACTCTTGTTGGGTGACTACAGCTGTTCCTACATCTTCAAAGAGAGCCTCTCCCCCGACGCCCCCCACCCTGTGTCTGCCCTTCCTTGGGGAGCTGTGGGTCTGTATGTTCAACGACCCACCAGACACTGCCAGTTGGTTGATCAGCAAAATCCTTGAAAGTCTTTAGCTCTGCCCTGCTCAGTCCCGAATCTATTCCTCCTCATTAACCCACGAAAATTCAGAGTTCCAAAGCAAAAATTACTCCAAAGTGATTCCCATGATGCTTTTTTAGTCTCAAAATCAACAGAGTTCCAGCAAAGAGAAGGCAGCCAGAAGGTGACCACGTTACACGGACACACCAGTCCACCCTGGGCAGGCTAGGTGGATGGGTGGATGGGTGTGGGGAGGTATGGGCAGGATGCATGGGGAGCAGTTCCCAGGAGACAGAAGTGGCTCCTTGAAAGGTGGAGAGGCTGGTCAAACAATCCACTGCCAGCTCCAAGAGCTTTCCATATTTATGCTCAGTATAATCATTTAGAGGACCTACCTTATTGTTCATAAGTAAGGAAAATTACAAGATTTCTGTGGGGTTTGCTTACATCTTGGGATATCAGGACTTTTATAGCTTCCTTTAGCAAAGTCACCATGTGCTTAAGTAACATAAAATCGTCGAAAGAATGAGAGAAAAATCTTCTAGAAGGAATGAATGTTGAGCAGTCTCTGATTCTTGCCCCCTCCTTCAGGTTCTTCTACTGTGCCTGATCATTGCCTCTAGCTGAAGCAGAGACAAAATAAATTTCCTTTGTTTCCATTTATAATGTCTCAGATCAGCTGATGACTTTACCAACAGCATTATAAAACAAACAAGGAAACATAAATAAGGAACCCTTATGTCCTAACAGACAGTTTTAGAATTTGAAATCCAGACATATTTAATCACCAAACTCTTTAACTTTCTTTTAATAAATGCGGAAACTAAGGCCCAAAGAGAGTAAGTGAAGGGCCCAAGGCCACAAAACTACAGTGTGGTAGAGGCAGAACCTGAATTTGGGGACTTGCCTCTCCATCTTATGTCCTTTTCATTCTCTTATGATACCACTCTTTAAAAAAGGTCTTGATTCCCTCCTCCCTCTTGAGGTTCGCTCCTCCTTGCCTCTACTACGTGGCCTCCCCGAACCACCTTGATTCCTTGGCTCATGGGAACTGGTTCACCCAACTATCTTTCTATAGTCAAGGTCAAACTCCAACCACTCAAACAAAACAACCCTTTTTCCTTATAAACCTTCCACTCAGTCCTGGTTTCCCATCCAAGCAACAAGTCTGGTTTACAATGTAGTTACCTGGGAATGCGGATTGACATCCTTGAGTCTCTGTGAATGGCCATGGTTCAGGTAACTTGTTCCAGCCCATTTAGGAGTCTACAGGGAGTCTCCCAAACAGCACAGGGAAACAGACTCTCAAATGTTATGTATTACATCTTCAACATATTAATGCCTTAATCATAACTCTAATCACTGCACTTGTATATATATGTGTATACACACACACACTCACACAATAAGAATTATAACAAATGTATTGAGGATGATTATTCTTGCTGTGACATTTAGCCCAAAATATCAACAAGAAGGCACTTGAAGAACATGAGATTTTATATAGCGTGATGCAGTAAACTGAGTCCTGAGCCGGAAGTCATCATCATGTGTTCCTTATCCTGATTTTGCTAGCCAGGACTCTAAGAGCCTGATCTGCATGCCAACTCAGGATATCTGAGCAATCAGCCTAGGTCAGCAGCAATCACATTTGCTTCAGGCCCCCAAAACCTTATAAAGATAATAGTTTTCAAATATCTGGCTATCTCTGACGGATAGAGATGAGAGACAGTCTCCACGTTTGTAAAAGATAAATGGTTGAGGATGGACATTATACGACGTGTTAGATTCCTTGGTTTGCCTTTTAGAGAGTGTTTAGGGGGAACGCTAACTTTTTTCTTGAACTTTTGTTTCTGGGGACTTACGAGGAAACAATAAAGTGCTTCCTTTTCCCATTCCCCTCTCAGGCAAGGCCTGAGCACCCTACGCGTCTCACTATCCCTTCTTCCCCTCTTCCCTCTCCCTAACCTCTACTCTTAGAAGAAAACTGCATTTTTGATTTAGGGGATTGCACTAGATCATCCCAGAGGGAAGGAGTGCGGCCTCTGCTTCGCACCAAGGCAGCAGAAGCAGCCGTCCTCAAGAGGGTGGCTGAAATTCTTTGGAAGTTCAGGGTTTGGGAGTTGCTGTATATAGTACTTGAACATCTGTACTCTGCTGATGTACCACACCCTGAACAGGAATGAGGATTGCTGCTAAGCCACGAAAATTGAGGGCAGTGCCAGGGGCTTCTGTGTCTTCCCTGGGCCTGTAAAAGGAGCTCTTTGAAGGACATCTCTGGGCCTCTTGGAGAAGTAATGCCCAACAGATGGCCAGGAAAAGCCACCTGGAAATAGCAGTAAATGTCCCCAATACTCACCAAATCAATTTATGAGGCCAGCATTCCTCTGATACCAAAACCAGACAAAGAGATTATAAGAAAAGAGAACGACAGACCAATATCCCTCATGAACATAAATACAAAAATGCTTAACAAAATATTAGCAGATTTAATCTAGTGATACAGAAAAGGTTAACTGGGGTGTATCTATACAACAGAAAACTACTCAACAATGAAGGTGAAGAAACTACTGATATGCATGACAACATGGAGGAACCTCAAAAATACTACACAAAGCAAAAGAAGCCAGACAAAGTGTGTATGTATATATCGTGTGTGTGTGTGTGTGTGTGTGTGTGTGTGTGTGTATACACATAAAGCTTATAAAGCTCTAGAGAAGATGAATCAATTGTATGGTGACAAAAAACAGATCAGTGGTTGCCTGGGGTGTGGTAGGGTAGGGAGGGTGAGGGGTGAGGGGTGAGGAAGGAAATTCTGTATATCATGACTCTGGTAACTGTTACACGGATGTATAACTCTCTCAAACCTTTATCAAGATGTACGCTTAAGCTGGGTGCTTTTTATTTTATGTGAAAAACAGTTCAATAAATTTCACTTTTAAAAAATTTGAGGGCTTCCCTGGTGGCGCAGTGGTTGAGAGTCCGCCTGCCGATGCAGGGGACACGGGTTTGTGCCCCGGTCTGGGAGGATCCCACATGCCGCGGAGCGGCTGGGCCAGTGAGCCATGGCCGCTGAGCCTGCGCGTCCGGAGCCTGTGCTCCGCAACGGGAGAGGCCACAACAGTGAGAGGTCCGCGTACCGCAAAAAAAAAAAAAAAAAAAAAATTTGGGAAAGCAATTTTGTCTAATAGAGGCTCTAATTTTTAAAAGACCACAACATTTGGTAAGGGTTGGCCAAAAGAACTGTAATCACTTACAGCAGGGGTCCCCAACCCCCGGGCTGCAGACAGGTATCAGTCCGCTGCCTGTTAGGAACCGGGCCGCACAGCAGGAGGTGAGCAGCAGGCAAGCAAGCAAAGCTTCATCAACCGCTCCCCATCGCTCCCCATCGCTCGCGTTACTACCTGAACCATCCCCCACCCCTTGTCCGTGGAAAAATTGTCTTCCACGAAACCAGTGTCTGGTGCCAAAAAGGTTGGGGACCGCTGACTTTTAGCACCAAGGATTCCCTAGAAGTGGTACCACGGTAGTCTCGGGAAAGGTGGCAACCCCAACCCTAAAAACCCTTGAATACTCAATAACTAACTAGAAGAGACATTGCATCTAAAAAGCCATGGGCTTGATGTTCCTTGACAGTCCCTGAGAGTTCAGGCTGTAAGGCTTGCAAGGGGTTAAGACCCTTCCTTCAAGTCCTAAAAGCCTTTTTTTGGTTGTTGTTTTGGCAAGGCTTTCTCATGAGAGGTGTTTAGGAGCTAAGGGCAGCGCCAGATGACAGCCATCAAGAAATGGGAACCTCAGTCCTGAAACCACAAGCAACTGAACTCTGCCAGCAACCTGTATGAGCTTGGAAGTGGATTCTTCCCCCTGAACCTCCTAAAAGGAACTCAGCCCTGCCCACACCTTGATTTCGGGCTGTGAGACCAAGAACAAAGGACCAAGCTCATTCAGATTTCTGACCTACAGAACTGTGAGATAATGGATTTGTACTATTTTAAACTCTAAGTTTGCGGTAATTTGTTATGGCACCAACTGAAAACTTAACACATGTTATAACAATAATAACCGTCTATAGGAATTCTATAGATTTTATTTTTAAGTCTTTATTGAATTTGTTACAATGCTGCTTCTGTTTTATCTTTTGGTTTTTGGCTGAGAGGCACATGGGATCTTAGCTCCCCAACCAGGGATCCAAATTCGCACCCCCGGCATTGGAAGGCGAAGTCTTAACCAGTGGACCGCCACGGAAGTCCCACTATAGATTTTATTAGACTAAAAAACCAAAGAGAAGAGAGAATCAATGTCACAATTCTAATGTTTTTCTTTTTGTTCACATTTCATGATAAAAGTAACTTAAAACATGTCTATCTACTGGTCTATATCCCTAACATTAAACTTTCAATTTCCCCTTTGGTTTACCTGAATAATTCCAAGAAGTGAAATTTCATATAGAAGAGATGACATCTTTACAGTAGACCTTCTGTTTGTATCAAAAGATTTGAGTTTTTCTTCATTACAGTACAGAGGTGAACTTTGCTAAGAGACTTTCTTTGATTTCTGAAGGAAAGAATATTTAACATTTTACTCTACATACTAACATTTTACGCTACATACAGAATTAGCTGTGATTTCAAAACTATTCTTAAAACCCAGACACACAACTTTCAGTACATCAACCTTATAAGTACACAAGAAAGTCTCAAGGTTAAGCAAGACGTTCGTTTTTAAAGATGGGATTTTCCAGGTACAATCAAAATGGTTTATTAGAAATCTGTAAGATACTCTCCCTTGATTCACTAAGCAGTGGCAACTTACTAAATACCCTTTTTTTCCCCTTAAAAAGTTTTGAATGAAATATTTTGCTTAGAAACCTGACGTTAGAGTAGCATAACACCCAGGCAGAGGTGAGACTGACACGTGGCTCCTTGGAAATCACTGGAGTTTACACCAATCCAAAAGCTACCTTTAAAACTATTTCATTTTATAATGCATTAGTTAAAAGGGTCTTTTAAAAATTTTTTTATTTTATATCCAACTTTCTGAAATAATGGAGATGGTGCCAGGATGGCCCACTGGTCACTGTGTCAGGGGCTTGCCTGGGGCAGGGATGTATTTTTAGTCTTCACTAGGAGAAATATTTTCAAAAGGTTAGTGGCTGGGAAGTTCCTATTCTTCCCTAATTCCAGATGATAATTCCACTGTACAAACGTGAAGTGTCTTTTCATATTTCCTACATTTCCGTCCACTTCTTCACACCTAGGATTATTTCCAAAGCACCCAGACATTTAATTTTTTTTAAGGATTCTTAACACTAGATTATTTATAAGCTAATTATCTATAGAAGTTCCAGGTCTTTAGTTTTGCTTTCTCCCTCTTTCTAGCTGCCATGTCTAATTGCAATTGTCAACCACGGTTTGTTAAAAAGACAAGCTGCCTCATGGAACACTGCCGTTAGGACACCTTTAAGGAAGCCAGTCTTAGCTACCGGAGGATGAAAAGCCTCCTGGAGGACAAAGGAGATGCCCAAGCCAGCAGCCCTCATCAACTGCAAGACATGTGAGTGAGGCCATCTTGGATCTTGCAGCCTAGATGCAAACAGCCACACAGCCACATGAGTGAACCTGCCTGAATCCAGCAGAAGAACTACCCAACCAGTTCACGGAATGGTGAGAAAGAATAAATCATTATTATATTAAGCCACTGTGTTTTGGAGTGGCTTGTCCCAGCACAGGCTAACTGAAATATTAGTAAAATATTGAAAGCTTTCTGCTTGAGAGACGGAGTAAGACCAAAACACCTGACTTTGACATTTTATCAGAGGCCCTTCTCAGAATAATAATAATAATAAAAGAAGAAGCAGAGGTAACAGCTATAAATAAAAAGGCTTAGGATTGGAAAGGAAAAAATAAAACTGTCACTATTTGGAGATGACATGATTATATATATGTGAATAATATAGAAGAATCTACTAGGTTTAAATAAGCAAATTTAACAAGGTCACTGGTTTAAGGTTGATATTACAAACTTTTTTTCTATATGCAAGCAACAAACAAATAGGAAAATTAAAATGATGCCATTTACAATAGGATCAAAAAGCATGAAACACCTGGAAATAAATTAAAGATCTGTAAGACCTCTGCACTGAAAACTACAAAGCACTACTGAGAAAAATAACACCTAAAAAAGGAAGAGATACAATATGTTCATAGACAGGAAAGTTCAATATTCAATTATTTCAAGTTTCCCCACACTTAACTACGGATGCTAGGCAAGTACAAACAAAATCTCAGCATGGTTGTTTCTTCTTTTTCCTGGAAATTGACCAGCTGATTCTAAAATTCATATGGAAAAACAAAGAGCTAGAATAAAACAGACAATCTTGAATTGAAAACAAAATTGAGGGACTGAAAACTACCAAGCTACATTAATTAAGGTATTCATTGGCTATACTAATTCATGCAATGATGAAACAGACCCACACCTGAGTGTGTACTAGTATGAGAAAAGACAGTCTTTTCAATAAAATGGTCTGAGTTGATTGGATATTCACGTAGAAAAAAAAGAACTTTGACCCCCTACTTCAAACCACACATCAGTAAATTTTAGACAGACTCAAGATCTAAATGTGAAAAATAAGACAATATAGCTTTTAGTAGAAAACTAAGCGGAAAATCTTCATGATTTGGGGGAAGGCAAAGATTTCTTATATAGGACACAAGCATTCTGCCACAGAGGGGAAAAACTGACCAACTGGATTATATTGATCTACAAATTAACACTTCTGTTATTAATACAAAATTAATTACTTTGTTCATCCAAAGACACTATTAGTAATGTGAAAGGGCAATTTTGATATTTTGTTCATTGTGGATTTTTAAAAATTTTGTCACGGTAAAATATACATGAAATTTGTCTTTTTAACCATTTTTTGAAGGTGCAATTCAGGGGCATTAAGTACATTCACATGGTTGGGCACAAATTAAAACTCTGTACCCATTAAACAACGGTGACATAAGAGGCTCCTGACCCCGCCTCCCATGGATGCACTGCGTATACAGGAACAGGTGAATCAATTTTCTCTCAGAGAAATCCAAAAACTAGTTGAGTAACTCCTACACACTGGTGACTGAGAAAAAAACCACATCAAGATGGGAAGGAAAGGCTGAGAAACACTCTCCCCATAGACTCAGCCCCTGGCATAGCACTTTACAATTCGGAGGGAACCCTTAACTCCAAGCTTTGCCCAGGGGAACAAAGGATCTGGATCACAAATCATCTAGTGCCCCAGCTCTTAAGGCTGTCACCTGAGGTTCAGGTCCCCAAATCACCTAGCTCTGAGCGCCAATGGGGCTTGCATTCATAAATTCCACAAAACTATAGCAAATAAATAAGCAGTCGTTACATGGGTGCATGAGGACTCTCCACGGCTATTACCAAGCCCCCAACTCCCAGCTCCGCTCAGAGAGATCAGACAAAAATGTCCATCCCTCAGTTTCTCCCTGGAAGTGATCAGACTTCCCCAGCTGCTTTCTGAGGTTCTGGCTTCTACGCAGCCTGCATGTGGGAACTGACAGGGATCCTCTTGGAAGCCCAAGAGAGCTGGTGGGCACATCCTCTACTGTCTCCCCACAGCTCACTCCAATACTAAAACCAAGTCACCAGCTTCTCCCTGGAAGGAACTTGTCCATACTTCTAGCACCCCAACTATTATGGCTACTACCCAAGGGACAGGCTCCCAAATTACCTAGCTCTGGGAACTGATGGGGCTCAGCATGCATGAGCTCCTCAGGACCACATGAAACAAAGAGGTGGTTCTCGTCTGTGGGAGTGCTTGTGCGCCCAAATATTCTCTCTGGCTCAGCACAGAGGGAGTAAACAAAAATACCCAGATCCCAGCTTCTTCCTGATAGGTGCTAGACTATACATATAATGTCCCGATTTTCCCAGCTGCTGCCTGAATGTCAGGCTTCCAATTAGCCTGCATAGGGGGCTGAAACGGGAAGCAATGAGTAGTCCTCCGGGAACCTGAACAGGCACGTGGCATTTCCCATGTCTTTCATACACTGACAGATCTTGGCACATCCTCATCTACTGGGAACCACTAAGAACAAAGATGGTGGCTTGACTATGGAGAACAGTTTGGAGGTTCCTTAAAAAAAACTAAAAATAGAGCTACCATATGATCCAGCAATCCCACTCCTGGGCATACATCCAAAAAAGATGAAAACTCTAATTCAAAAAGATACGTGCACCCCTCATGCTCATAGCAGCACTGTTTACAACAGCCAAGACACGGAAGCAACCTAAGTCTCCGTCAACAGAGGAATGGATATAGAAGACGTGGTGTATATATATATATATATATATATATATATATATATATATATACACACATATAATGGAATATTACTCAGCTATAAAAAGAATGAAATAATGCCATTTGCAGCAACATGGATGGACCCAGAGACTACCATCCTAAGTGAAGTCAGTCAGACAGAGAAAGATTACTTATATGTGGAATCTACAAAAAAAGATACAAATGAACTTATTTATAAAACAGAAACAGACTCACATAGAAAACAAACTTATGGTTACCAAAGGGGAAAGGAGGAGTAAGGGATAAATTAGGAATCTGGGATTAACAAATACACATTATATATAAAATAGATAAACAACGAGACCTACTATACAGCATAGCATTTGTATCTTGTAATAACCTATGACTGAAAAGAATCTGAAAAAAAAAATATGTAGTTGTATGGCTTGGACAATCACAAAGGTTTGAGAGGCAACTAGGAGCTCAAGGTGGGCTAACTGACTAGGCTCATCTCCTACACAAGTCTAGTCTGTCAAGGCTGAGAGAGATGGTTGTTTTATCTAATGTGTAGAAACCAACACAGAGAGTCAAGGAAAATAAAGAAATAAGGGAATATGTTCCAAACAAAAGAATAAGATAAATCTCTAGAAACAATCTTAATGAAATGGAGATAAGTGATTTATCTGATAGTTCCACCTACTGGTCATAAAATGGTCACTAAGGTCAGGAGAGCAATGCATAAAGTGAGAATTTCAACAAACGAAAATTAAAAATATAAAAAAGTGTCAAAGAGAAATCAGAGATAAAGAATACAATATCTAAACTGAAAAATTCAATAGAGGGATTCAACAACTGACTAGCTAAAGCAAAAGAAAAGATTAGTAATCTTGAAGATTTGGTGATTTCCACTATCCTATCAAAAGAACAAAAAGAAAAAAGAATAAAAAGAGTGAAGATAGCTCAAAAGACTTATGATGTACTATTAAGTGAATGCATATAAATAATACAGATGTCTGAGAAAGAGACGAGAGAGAGAGCAGCAGAAAGATTATCCGAAGAAATAACGAATGAAAACTTCCTTAACCTGGAGAAAGAAACAGACATCCAGATTCAGGCAGCCCAAAACATACCTAAAGAGATTCACGATAGGACATGTTATAATCAAACTGTCAAGTGTTAAAGACAGAGAATCTTAAAAGCAGCGTGAAAGAGGCTACTTGTTATGTACAAGGGAACCCTTGTTCAGCATATTTTGCAGAGAAACATTTCAGGCCAGAAGGGAGTGGACGATGTATTCAAACTGATGAAAGAAAAAAACCTGCCAATCAAGAATACTCTACCTGGGACTTCCCTGGTGGCACAGTGGTTAAGAATCCACCTGCCAATGCAGGGGACATGGGATCGAACCCTGGTCTGGGAAGATCCCACATGCCGCGGAGTAACTAAACCCGTGCACCACAACTACTAAGCCTGCACGCCACAACTACTGAGCCCGCGTGCCACAACTACTGAAGCCCACACACCTAGAGCCCGTGCTCCACAACAAGAGAAGCCACTGCAATGAGAAGCCCATGCACCACAACAAAGAGGAGACCCCGTTCACTGCAACTACAGAAAGCCCGCGCAGAGCAATGAAGACCCAGCGCAGCCAGAAAAAAAAAAAGAATACTCTACCCAGCAAAGCTGTCCTTCAGAACTGAAGGAGAGAGAGTTCCCTGGACAAACAAAAACTGAAGAAGTTCATCACCACTAGACTGGCTGGACAAGAAATGTTACAGAGAGTTCTTCAAGCTGAAAGAAAAGGACAGTAATTAGTAACATGAAAACATATGAAAGCATAAAACAAACTGGTAAAGGTAAATATATAAATTCAGAATACTCTAAATTGTAATGGTGCTAGATAAATAACTTATAACTCTAGTTTAAAGGTTAAAAGACTAAAGTACTTAAAATAACTGTAACTAAACTAATTTGTTAATGGATGCACAATATAAAAAGATATAAATTGTGACATCAGAAACATAAAATGTGGTAGGGAGTGTAAAAATGTAGAGCTTTTGTATGTGATGGAAGTTAAGTTGTTATCAGCTTAAAACAGACTGTTACAGGATGTTTTAATGTAAGCCTCATGGTGACTACAAAATTTTAAAAACTATAGTAAATACACAGAAGATAAAAAGAAAGGAATAAAAGCATACCAACATAGAATATTATGAGATCACAAAGGAAAAAAGCCAAAGAGGAGGAAAGAAACAAAGGAAATACAGAACAGCCAGAAAATAATAAACAAAATGGTAATAGTAAATCCACGTCTACCAATAATTAATTTAAATGTAAATTGATTAAATTCTCTAATAAAAAGACATAGAGCACCTGACTGGATAAAACAACAACAACCCCAACTATATGCTACCTACAAGAGACTCACTTTATCTTTAAGGACACACATAGACTGAAAGTGAAGGGATGGAAAGAGATATTTAATGCAAAGGGAAACCAAAAGAACGTAGGGGTAACCATACCTACACTGGGAAAAATAGACTTTAAGTCAAAAAAATGTAACAGGAGACAAAGAAGGTCATTATATTGATAAAGGGGTCAATTCATCAAGGGGATATAGTAATTGTGAATATTTATGTATCCAATACCAGAGCACCTAACTATATTAAGCAAATATCAACAGATCTGAAGGGAAAAATAGACAGCAATACAATAATAACAGGAGACTTCAATACCCCTCTTTCAACAATGAATAAATCACGACAAACAGAGTATCAATAAGGAAATATTGGACTTAACTTACTTGTTAGACCAGAGGGGACTTACATGTTAGACCAGAGGGACCTAGTAGACATATATAGAACATTCCATCCAACAGCAGCAGAATACACATCCTTCTCAAGTATGCATGGAACATTCTCCAGGACAGATCATTTGTTAGGCCACAAGTCTGGACAAATTTAAGAAGACTGAATTCATATCAAGCATATTTTCTGACCACAACAGTATATAACTACAAATCAATTACAAGAGGAAAACTGGAAAGTTCACAGAAACATGACTAAACAACATGTTTCTGAACAACCAATGGGTCAAAGAAGAAATGAAAAGTGAAATTAAAAAACAACTTGAGACAAATGAAAGTGGTAACATGACATACCAAAACTTAAGAGCTGCAGCAAAAGCAGTCCTAAGAGGGAAGTTTACAGCAAAAACACCTACACTAAGAAACAAAAAAGATCCCAAATAAACAATCTAACTTTACCCCTCATGGCAGTAGAAAAAGAATGAATGAAGCCCAAAGTTAGTAAAGAAAGGAAATAACAAAGATCAGAACAGAAATGAATGAAATAGAGACTAGAAAGACAAGAGAAAAGATCAATGAAACTAAGAGCTGTTTTTTTTTTGAAAAGATAAACAAAATTGAAAAACTTTACCTAGACTAAGAAAAAAAAATAGAGAAGATTCAAATAAATAAAATCAGAAATAAAAGGAGACATCATAACTGATAACACAGAAATACTAATGATCATAAAAAACTACTATGAACAATTATATACCAACAAATTAGATAACCTAGAAAAAATGGGTAAGTTCCTAGAAATATACAACCTACCAAGACTGAATCAAGAAGAAACAGAAAATATGAACAGAACAATTATCAGTAAGGAGACTGAATCAGTAATAAAAAAAAAAACCTCCCAACAAAGAAAAGTCCAGGACCAGATGGCTTCACTGGTGAATTCTACAAAACATTTAAAGATTAATTAATACCAATCTTTCTCAAACTCTTGCCAAAAAATGAAGTGGAGGGAATACTTTCAAATTCATTTTACAAGGCCACTACTATCTAAATACCAAAGCCATATCAGGACATGACAAGAAAAGAAAATTACAGGCCAACAACCCTGATGGACATAAATGCAAAAATTCTCAACAAAATATTAGCAAACTGAATTCAACAGTACCTTAAAAGGATCATACACCAAGATAGAGTGGGATTTATTCCCGAGATGCAAGGATGGTTCAACATATGCAAATCAATAAATGTGATACACCACAATAATAAAATGAAGGATAAAAATCATAGGCAGACAAGAGAATCAGATTCACAGATGATTCCAATTTCAGAGCTAGCTGAGAAGTACTTTAAAATAACTGTGCTTGAGGACTTCCCTGGAGGTTAAGACTTTGTAACCACTGCAGGGGGCATGGGTTTGATCCCTGGTCGGGGAACTAAGATTCCACATGCCACACCACGTGGCCAATAAATAAATAACTGTGCTTAAAATGCAAATTAAAACCATAATGAAATATCACCTTGCACTGGTCAGAATGGCTATCAACAAAGAGAACACACATAACAAATACTGGCGAGGATGTGGGGAAAAGGGAACCCTTGTACACTGTTGGTGGGAATGTAAATTGGTGCAGCCACTGTGGAAAACAGTACGGAGGATTCTCAAAAAACTAAAAATAGAACTACCATATGACCCAGCAATTCCACTCCTCGATATATACCCAAAAAAAAAAAACCCCACTAATTTGAAAAGATACATGCACCCCAATGTTCATAGCAGCATTATTTATAATTGCCAAGCCATGGAAGCAACCTAAGCGTCCATCAACAGGTGACAGATAAAGAAGATGTGGAGTATACATACAATGGAATACTACTCAGCCGGAAAAGAGAATGAAATTTTGCCGTTTGCAATAACATAGATGGACTTGGAGTAGGTGAAGTACAGGCTGAGAGAGCTTAGGGAACATACCCAAGATCACTCAGGCTATGAGTGGTAGAGCTGGGGCTTGAACTCAAACCTATCTGAGACAAAGTCAGACTCTTCCCCACTTTACTACGTAGCTTCTCTTGACTAGTTAACTAAAGACAAGCAGGTTCATCTGAAAAGTGGGGATAATAACAAGCAGAAGATTTTGGAGCTTGAGGATGTGCATTCTTAGCGCTTTCAAAATTCCAGCTTTGGAGTCTTCAGGATCTACCAAGAGAACTCCATATTTTCCAAAGTGGAGAAAGATGGCATTGGTCATTTGATGGGAGTTCTCTTCACTCCTTCAAACTCAGTTGACAATGACTTATCATTTGAAGAGATATAAGGGCATTCATAATGAGGTTTGCTCATTACGGTTTTTTTGTTGTTTTTGTTTTTTTTTTTGCGGTACGCAGGCCTCTCACTGCTGTGGCCTCTCCCGTTGCGGAGCACAGTCTCCGGACGCGCAGGCTCAGCGGCCACGGCTCACGGGCCCAGCCGCTTCGCAGCATGTGGGTTCTTCCCAGACCGGGGCACGAACCCGTGTCCCCTGCATCGGCAGGCGGACTCTCAACCACTGCGCCACCAGGGAAGCCCGCTCATTACGTTTTAAAATAACAGTAATTGTTGTTATTGCTTTGTTGTTGAACTGCTCATAGATTACGTTTTAAAATAACAGTAATTGTCGTTATTGCTTTGTTGTTGTTGAACTGCTCATAGATTACGTTATAAAATAACAGTAACTGTTGTTATTGCTTTGTTGTTGTTGTAACTGCATTCAGAGTTTGGATCAGCAAGCCAGTGGCTCCAAAGACTTAACGCGCCTCCTTCAATGTTTAGCTTCTTACCAGGCGGTGCCTTAGGTCGTGAGGAGAGAGCAGTGCAGAGTCCTTAAATTTGGAGCTGTGAATTATCACCGCATGAAAACACTGCCAGGCCTTTCAGTGTGAGTTTGTTCTACTCTGCTACAACCTGAGAAGAAACAGCCCAGGCACCATGACTGAAAAAAGAGACTGCCCATCAAAACAGTGCAAAGCAGACAAGTTTTCATTTATTTTCTTTGGAGAACTCCTGTTGGCAGCTGCACCCATTTGGTTAATGGAATATTCTTGACTCATTCAGCAGGCTCACTGAGGGAAAGGAGCCACGGGGACAGGGGCAGGATGGAGAGCTACGCTCGCTCTCCTTTGGCACGTTCTCCAAAAGTGGAGCCTTTTCGGCGACTCCCAAAGATAGCATGTTGACAGGATGGGCGTTAGAATCATGATGAAAGACTGGAGGAAACAGCATGAAAATAAGACACAGTCTCAAAGGGAAGGAAGTTAAAGGGTGGGGCCTCTTTGCCCTTGCCTGGCACCTTGCGGTGGGGCACGTGTGCAGTGAGGGGTAACAATGGTCAGCATCAGGCCCACCTCCAGGCTGACGACTTTTACACGAGGACCTGGCCTCACCTCTGCGTACCTCGCCTGCCCAGGGACTATTTATCCCAAGAGCAAACTGGCTCATCCTCCAGGACCCCCGAGTCCTCAGTCCCACTCCTAGTGCTATTCGTGAAGGGCAGCAGCTTGCAGATCAGGAAAGCTCAGAACACGGATTCCCAGAGCCCATGAAAAGGCCTGCGGCCAGGAAACGTGCCTATCAACCGTGTGCTGTATGACTTCATGCCCAGCCTCTCAATCTGTGTCCCTCACCTCTGAAATGAGAAGCTGACAATTTTTCACAGCATTCCAAAAACAACTCTAAGTGCCACTTAAAACCTGTGATAGATGTGGGAATTTTAACAAAGCTGTATTAGCAGGAACTTTTGGTTCCAGGTAGACCAAATCTCATTACAGTGAATATAACTACAACAAAAAATGATGCCAAACTCCCCCCAAGACCCATTTATTTCTAGCAATATTTAATACCATGTAACTCCAAGACAACCCAAGAGTCTGATAGTCCCTTGGAGTTTTTTCAGGTTGAATGTATTAATACACTGAAGAGAAAAACTCTTTAGTCAAATATTAACTTTTTCTACAAATTATTCCCAATGACTGACAATTGTATAGAGCTTTGAGATGTTTCATATCAAGACCTACGTCTCTCTCAAATACCATTATAACCATTTGTCATTTACATGCTATCTCTCTGTTCCTCTGACTCTGATCTCCCCAAGCCTGCCTTCCCTGTGCCCTCTATCTTGATACCTGCTCCATCTCGAAGTGGCATCTCTTGGCTCAAAGACTGTTTAAAAGATCTCTGGGTAGCGGATGTTCACTAGACATCTTGTGGTGACCATTACTCGATGTATACAAATATCGAGTATTTATGTCATATACCTGAAACTAATATGTCAATTAAACCTCAATTTTTAAAAAAGTGAATTTACGGTATGTAAATTATATCTCAATAAAGCTGTTAAATTTTTTTTTTTTTTAATTTTAGGATCTCTGAAATTCACTTTGGGAAGGACTGCCTGACCCCAGGGATATCCCCTCACTCTGGGTTCTGGGTTTGGTTAGCTGAAAAGCTTTGCTGGGACCTACCAAGCCCATAGGCTATGACACACCCCTAAGGAGGACAGTTGAGCCACACGCAAGCACACAGACACACACATCTGCATAAGGAACAGTTTTAAATAATTCAATTCCACCAAGTCCAACCTCCCTCCCAAGATATCGAACACACACGGGCAATGAGAGTAATTTCCCAAGTTGAAGTAGAAAGAATAAAGTTAACTAAAAAATGATAAGGAAGGAGTTAGGTTTTCCAACAGTAATCAGCTTCCAGGAATATGAATACAAACAACTCCATTCAAGAGAAAACAACCTTTCTTTTTTCTTGCAAAATAGGAGTTTTGCCCCACAGTATTATAAACAAAAAACTAGCCATCCATGAGGGCGGAGGAAAAACACTATAGACTTTGCCATTCTCCTGTTTTGTTTATTCTACCTGAGAAAAAGGGGCATGAAGTCACATGAACTGCTGCACTCTAGGGCCTAAAACTTTTTTTCAATTACATTTTATGTTAAACAAACAAACTTTCTGAAGCAGGGCCATTTGCTGGAGAAGAACGTTAAATCTGGACTTAATCAGCCTCAGATGACCCTCGGGATTGTCTGACATGATCATGAATGGAAAATTACTAAGCCCCAGAAGGTATTAGTGTGCACGGCTGTGGATCTGCTCAACTGGAGACTTTCTCTTTCCTTTATAGATGGATTTTGTCCCTTGGACACCTAAAGCTTGAAGGGGTAGCTGTAGGGCTATCCAATGGGGCCAAGGGAAAAGGATGAGGATGAGGGGAGAGAGAGAGAGCCTCTGATGTCACCCAGTTCTCAACAGAAATGGGAAGCAACACATGGGAGTTCCCTGGTGGTCCAGTGGTTAGGACTCTGTGCTCTCACTGCCGAAGGCCTGGGTTCAATCCCCGGTCAGGGAACTAAGATCCCACAGGCCGCGTGGCGTAGCCAAAAAAAAAAGGAAATGAGAAGCAAGACTTACCAGTTACCAAGCTGACCACAAATATATCAAAGCTTTCCCCTGGGACACTCTACTCTGCCCTCCATCAATATACAGAACCCTGCTGCAAGTGGAGTCTTCCAAAAGGATCTCCTCCAAAAGCAGATGTACATACACCCTCAGAACAGAAGGATGCAGTTCACCTCCTTTGATCAGTGCCCTCTACTCTTGTTTGTGGGCTCAGAAGACTCTGGAACAGAAAAGGTACAGGCTGGGGGAAGCAGCATGGGTTTTCCTACTTTTGCTCAAATGTCCAGGACTCACTCCTCGAGACTGTTAAGGTCATGAAAAGCAAGGAAAGGCTGAGCCACTGGAAGACCAGAGGAGCCTGGGGAGACAGGACAACTGAATGCAATGTGGATTGGATTCTGGAGTTGAGCTAATAGTAATGTACCCATGTCTCCTAGTTTCTCAGTTTTGACAAATGCACCATGGCAATGTAAGATGTTAAACATGGGGGAAACTGGGTGAGGGGTATATGAAAACCCTCTGTACCTCTTCGCAACTTTTCTTTAAACCTATAATTATAGCAAAATAAAAAGTTTTAAAAATACAAATTCTGAGAAAATAAAATCCATGATGATGGTACAGCATGGAAACCTTGTAGCAAGAGCAACAGCACAGCAGACGCCTCACAAGTGTTTATGATATGCTGGGCACTGAGCCATGCCCTCGACGGAGAGTACATACTGAACCCTCTCAACAACTCTATGACATGAACCCTAACTTCCTCCCCTGTTCCTAAATGAGGGAACTGAAGCTTAGAGAGGTCGGGTAACGAACTCAAGGTCGCAAAACTGGTAGGGGGCAGAGGCACAATTCAGACCTAGACAGAATAACTCCAAAGACTGTTTCTTACTTGCCATTACCACAGCACCTCCCGTTTCATCTCTTTCCTTCATAAGATGGGGAAACACTTCCTTGAATGGTAACTCAAAGAGATAAGATAGTATATAATAAAGGCACAAAAATATTAGGGCTCTCATTACAAAGAGGAAGATTAAGAGATGGGCTCTGTTTCCTTCCTGCCCCCTTCCAAGTCACCACCATTTGTAGTCATGCGTTAAATAATAACATGGTGAACACGTTATTATTTAAACACGGTAAAGCCACAAAGAAGGATCTAAAATAGAAATCAAAACCCTCCCTGAACACCCATCCTCTAGTTCTAATCATCAGCATAAGAAGGGGTATGTTGAAGGTCCATAAAAACAAGAGTTCATGCACAGAGAGAATACAGATTTGTTCACCAAATCCTTGAGGATGAGAACCCTGGTAGCCCTGAGAACTTTATAGGAGTAATTTTATAAATAAACAAAAGCCAGATTTAGCATAAAGTGAACTCCTAAAACTCTCTCTCTGGGGAGTTGGTATGAACAGAAAAGGTAAAAGCTCTCCGGAGGGTTTAAGATGCATTCCTGGCTGATGAGCCCTTGCAGGCTGTTGAGAGAAGCAGCATCCCCACGTTTCAAAATTATCATGAGAGAGCTGAGCCATGCTCCCCCTGGGAGTCAGTAAAGTTCACTGAAGAAATAATGAAGTTACATATTAGTTAGGAATCTTTTCAGCTACAAATAACAGAAAACCTAATAATGGCATTACCCCTGTTGGGACATTTATTCTTCACTTACAAGAAGTCTGGAAATTGATGATCTCAGAGTTCATTCAGCAACTCAACAATTTTGGGAAGGTTGCAGGTCTGTCTTTCCATCCTTCTGCTTAATCATACCCAGCGTGGAGAGAGGCTTTTTGTGCTTACATTTTTCAATTCCTGATGTCAAGATAGCTGCCACTGCTCCAGGCTTCACCATCCCATGCTTTCTCTTCACAAGGGTCCACTGATCTGGGAAGAAAATCCAACCTAGTAGCACTCAGTAGATTTCTCTTTAGGTCTCAATGGCCCAACTAGGTTTGGTCCCTTTTATGGGCTGAAGGTAGCACCCCCCAGGCCCCACCCCCAATTCATATGTTGAAGCCCTAACCCCAGTATCTCAGAATGACGCTGTACTCCAGACATGGCCTTTAAAGAGGTGATTAAGTTAAAATAAGGCCATTAGGGTAGGCCCCGATCCAGTCTGACTGGCGCTCTTATAAGACAAGGGGATTTGGCACACTGAGGTGTATCAAGGATGCTGCACTCAGAGGAAAGACGAGGAAGGACACATCAAGAAGGCAGCCATCTGCAAGCCCAGGGAGAGGCCTCAGGGGGAAGTGATCCTGCCAGCATCCTGAGCATGGCCTTCTAGTCTCCAGGCTGGGAGAAATAAATTTCTGTTGTTTAAGCCACCCGGTCTGTGGTGTTTTTTATGGCAGCCCGAATGAACTAACACAGTCCCCTAGCTGCAAAAGGTCTCTAAAAGGGAGACTTAGGAAAGGAAATGGGACAGCATGACTGTCTTAGGCTGGCACTCTCACCCCATACAAAACCAGTGTTCCCAGCACACGAAGGCATAAAGGATTGTGGTGGTAGCTACTGGGTAGGCAACTAACAATATTATTTATCACAACTCTTGAGTAGAAAGAGCTGGATTACAACCTGTGCTACTGAGCAATGACCATGAGTAAGACACAGAGCTTGAGTTCAGTAAAATGGATATAATAATTTATAGTTATTCTCCTTTTGACCCCTCAACTCTGAAATTCTAAATCTGAGGGGGCTCTCCTCAGAAAGGACTTCGTTTCTACAGCAAATGAAAACACACAGAGTACCTATTCCTAAAATGCAGCTAACTTACAATATTTTCGGTTCTGTTCCCATTTTCACTTACTCAATAGCTCATTTCCTGCAAGAATGGATTCAACAAATGTAAATCTCCTTTTCTTACATTTTCAAGGCCCCAGGAACTGAAGGCCCCTGAATGAGTTGTAAACATATGAATGCAGGCACACTCCACATAATGAAAGACCCACCACTTCCCTATTAGATTATAAACTTCCTGAGGGCAAATACTGTTGATAATCGTTTCTGTGATCCCATAGGCCACTACACAAAGTGGCCACAGAGGGCTCCTGGACTCAATGAATGGAAAACACAGCCTCTGGAAATCCATCTTAGGATTCATTGGTTTCACAAAGACCTAGCCAATATTAGCAATTAATCTGTGCTTCTTTCGTGAAGATGGGTCTCAGTGTCCTTAAAGTTAGTCAAGGATCAAATTATTTTCTTCTCGAAAGAGCTTCACATATTGGGAAAGCCATCATTACGGAATGGTAAGTGTTCTTATGTTAAGAAGTTTCATTTTTTAAAGTGCTAAGAAAAGATACATTAGTTAATGAATAGTATGAAACAACTGGCTATGTGAGAAATAAATTTGCCCTCTATTGTATCATTTATTCTTCCCCCCCTAAATTTTAGCAGGATTAAAGATTTAAATGTAACAAATAGAAAACATGAGTGATTTTTTAAAAAATCATAGTTTATGTTAGAGTTTCTGAGCATGTCCAGAAGAAAAAAAAAAGAGAGAGAGAGAATTGACAAGTTTGCCATTAGAATAATTTTTCACATATTAGCTGGAAAAAAATAACAAACACAACCAAATGGCAATTGATACAAAGGGGAACTACTGGTAAATACTTGGGACAGAAAAGGATTATTTTCTTTTATATATAATGAGATTCTCAACTCATTAAGATGCAGATAAATAATATAATAGGAAAATGGTCAAGTTTACATGAGCAGGAAGTTCACCAAACAATCCTCATTTATCTGGGAGTAAGGCTGGATGCCTACTCTGAAGGAAATATTAATTTAAATAATAATAAAATACACTTGTTTTAAGGTCGACAGCGTTAAAAAGTTTGATTTTACAGGTATTCGTGACGGTGTAGGTAACCAGGCATTCTCATACATTAATTCTGGACTTTAAACTGGTATGACCTTTCTGAAGGACAATTTGACACCTGTCAAAATGTTAACTTCCCAGACCCTTTAATCCAAAAAATACACCTCTAAGTGGAAGTTACTCTGACTTGAATATGGATATAGGTAGCATTGTTTGTAATAAAGCAAAACAACCTAAATATTCATTAACAGGAAGCTGTTAAATACGTTAGTACCTTCACACAATGGAACGCTCTAGAGCACTTTTTTTTTATGAGTAAATCTGAATTTATTGAAATGAAAAACAGTCAAAACAAAGCGAAAAACAGCAAGTGGTAGAACAAGATGTCCAATTTGCTCTCATTTGTGTTAAAAATACATATAGATTTGTACGCTCGTATGTGCCGAGAACGTTTCTGGAAGGATATACAAAATGCTGAGAACTGTGGTTACGTCTGGAAATGATTCTTTTGAAATTACTACCGTGATTGTGTATTGCTTTAGCAATTAAAAAAAAATACAGTGAAAATACAAAACGCCCCATGTTGCTTCCTCTGAAATTCCTCCAATGGGAAAAAATAAGCTAAAAATGTTAGGACTTATCACTTCCTCCTAAGTGTGGGCTTTTGGAGAGAGAGGGACAGGGAAATGCCCAGACGGAGAGGAATCTCTTGGATGAATCTTTCACAGCTCAATTTGAAATGGAATGTTCTGAAACCCCCTGAGTGTGGGTGAGGAAGGGGCTAAAGGGCTGAGGAGCTGAGGCAAGGGACCTGCCCTCCAGCACCTATTACCCCCCAACCCACCGGCCCCTCGCCCACTTGGGTCTCCAGCGCCACACTGCTTAGGAAAAGCAGCAGGACTTGGTTCCTTGATCTCTTCGTGACCTTAGAATTAAAGTCAGCTCGGGAGGGAAGGAGAAGGGGTGGGTGAAGGAAGGCCCCCTGGGAAAGAGATCAAACAGAATGGAAGCATCTCTGACTTCTGGGTCACAAGCCACTTAGAACAAACGCACCCTCTCCTACAGCCCACCCTGGGCGCCAGCGCTGGAAGCCAATTCTGAGTGATTTAGGAAATCGGCCCGGCCCCCGGGGCGGGCAGGAAAGGAGCGATTAAGGGCGAGCGGGAGAGGTGAGGCTTCCTCGGGAATGAGCGCATTTGGAAGCGAGGCAGGAAGGAGGCAGGAAGCTGCTCTCATAAAACAATCTGACAATTATGTGTCAGTCTAGGAGAAGGGCTCTGGAAATTATGGGGTTACCGTGCCACACTCCCCGGCCCTCCCCCTGCGATGCCCTCACGGCTGCAGTGAGCTGCAAGAGGAAATTATATTTGGGGCCAGGTGTTTGTTGCCCTACGTTCAGGTTCAACCTGGGACTGAGCAGTTACACTCACATGCTGAGGGACACAAGTCCCTGATGCCCTTGTCAAGCACGGTGGCCACACTGACTCCAGCTGGCCTGGCATGCTGGGACTGCGATGACCATTCCTGGCACTTACCAAATGCGCACTGGAGCCAGGCGCATCACCTATGTTAACTCACACGACAACCCTCCAGGGGATACTGAGACCCAGAGAGGTTCCGTGACCTGCCACAGACAGCTAGCTAGGGGTGGCAGAGCAAGGATCTGAACCCCAGTATTCTGCCTCCAGAGACCCACACTCAAAATCCAGTTGAAAACATATGTTACAGGTATTTTTCATAAGAGCATCCGGAACCACTGGTAGAAAGAGATTCCTAAGCAGACTTCTACCCAAACACAGGTGCTGCCTTCTCCTTGTCCATCATTCATTCATTCATCCATCCATCCATCTATTCATTCCTTCCTTTCTTCCTTCCTTATATTTTTTAAGTACCAATGGTATGACCGACCAGCAGAGTTAGGTACAAGACGCACTCCTGCTTCTGAAGACAATGAGAAGACACATTTTACAGACTTAAGAGTCCAAATACCTTTGCAGTCTCCTCCTGGGCCTCAATACGATACTTCTAGGTCCATCCTGGGTTTGCCTGGAGCAGACACATTCCTTCAAAGGCTCAGGACCAGGAACTTTTCCCAGCGCACACATTTGACAGAGTCCTGGCAGATTCCGGCCTCTTGCCCACCACCCCTATTTCAGAGGGGATGCTCTGGGAGGTGGCAGGACATTTGTTCAGGGGCCGGGGGCACGGGATGGACAATCTGACCTTTCCCTCATGGGCTGAGAAAAGTGCGGCTCTTAGAAGCTCCTTCACGGCACCTAAGAGGAGTTCAGCAGAGCAGCGGTCAAGAGTCCTGACTCCACCAATCACTAGCTGTGTGACCCTGGGCAAGGTGCTTCACCTTTCTGAGCCTGTCTTGTAAAGTGAGACTGTCATGAGGATTAAATGAAACAACATGCCGGGTTTGAGCGGGAGTGCTTCCCAGGACGTGGTAAAACGTTCACTGAGTCTTGGCTATGACCCTGAGGGTGTGTGCTGGGTGTGGTGGAATCAGCCAGTCCTGCTCCCACTGCCTCCTCTATTACAAAACAGGCAAAAAGGCCAACAGAAATGCTTTACTTCCTCCCTAGCTCAACTGCACCATACCCAAATCGCATCTTTATGAAATGAACTATACCTGGTCACGTGATTATTTCCTCATCGCACACTTATTAATTACTTGCAAACGCTAAGGCGGACAATATGCACCGTAGGTAAAAAAACAAGGCCTCGAGAGCTAGACTTCTGGGGTCAGATCCTATCCCTGCCACTTGGGCAAGTTACTGAACGTCTCTGAACCTTAAACACCTCATCTGTAAAAACAGGGATAATAGAGATAATTCTTACCCCATCGGGTAACTGTGAGCATCAAATGAAAAGATGTAGTGTCATCTGTGCCTGGCTTCAGGTAAGGACCCACTAAGCGACAGCCATGTTTGTTGGTGTTGCCGCACTGAAAACTGAACATGCAAAACAGACGTGACTTATGAGATAAAATGAACGGTGCTCATGGTCTTTAGCACATAGACGGAGTTAGAGAAAGCAGAACCTACATGCCAGTTAGAATAAATGTCTGGATGAAATAGCAACTAGAACACAGAATTGAGAAGGCACCATTAAAATCTCTTCGTTTTCTATAAATTTCATTGAGATACTAATGTCTAGTGAAGAAAAAGGAAGGTAGAAAATGGTGGTAGGTGGTAAAGGGCTCCCAGAGGCTTGAAATTTGCAGTTGTATGTTAACTGGTTCAGTGAAAGGAACTTCCAATGCAACTATTTCCAGAGACTACTTCTTAGGGGTGAGGATTTACCCCCTTTCTCTGGGCAGCTCCTTCCCTAGCATCTGCCATTTCATAAGGAGACTGCTAGGTAACAAATATCCCCTCACCACTCCAAAATTTCTGCCATAAGTAGAGTCCCTTCAGTGCTTCTGTTGTCTTATAATTGTTTAAAATAGTATTTTGTGTGCATTTATTTATTCATTCTTCATATTCCTTATATATAGTAACTATAAGCTTTTATTTATTTTCATTCGCACACCTGCCCTGGTGTCCTGCGCATAGTAAATATGCAAATAAGTTCTTACTCCCTGACAAATCTTACCTGGAATCTCTAAATGTCCAATGTTGACTGGTTTGCAAACAGTCCTGAGCACCACGCAAATAAAAACTAGAAGGGGCCAGGAGGGGGCAGTGATGGGGCAGAGCTTACCAGAGACAGGGAGATGCCGGTTATTATCCTAGATGACTTCAGGACAAACGGAAAACATTTGGATTTAGCCCAGGAGAGGGTGCTACCTACTTCTAAGACAATCTCGCCAAGAACGCTGGGCAGGGCCTGTCCCCTGAAGTGAGGCTGGGGTTTGGGCTTCTAAGCAGCCCTTTTACCAGTGCGGCGGGGGGAAAATGCTCTGACTCCCCGTGTCCTCCGCTGATACAACGACCTCTTCTTCTAAATTGGACGACAGCTAGGAGTCTAGGGAGCATGAACATATCAGCAAAACAGTAGCAAAGCTTCTCCTTTTGTTCCAAGCATTTATCCAAGCAGCTTACTGGGCTCTGGATAACATTTTAAAAAAGCCCATCACCACTCTACCACCAATACATACTCTAAGGGGTTTTTTAAAAAGGACCTGAGAGGGACTTTCCTGGTGGCGCAGTGGTTAAGGATCCCCCTGCCAATGCAGGAGACATGGGTTCAAGCCCTGGTCTGGGAAGATCCCACATGCCGCGGAGCAACTAAGCCCATGCGTCATAACTACTGAGCCTGCATGCCACAACTACTGAAACCCGTGCGCTCTAGGGCCCGCATACTGCAACTACTGAAGCCTGCACGCCTAGAGCCTGTGCTCAGCAACGAGAGAAGAAACCGCAATGAGAAGCCCGCGCACCGCAACGAAGAGTGGCCCCCGCTCGCCACAACTAGAGAAAGCCCGCCCACAGCAACAAAGACCCAACGCAGCCAAAAAATTTTTTAAATTAAATTTAATGAAAAAAAATTTTTTTAATTACATAAATAAAAGGTCCTGAGAAAAGAAGCGAAGTGTTAAATGTAGGGGTAGGTGGTTAGAGATCATGGGATATTGAATAAACCCTAAATTTGGACCTTCTCCCAGCCCTTATATAAGGTATCTTTCTATTTCCAACGATATTCAAAGTCCCTTTTGTCTTTGTGGTGGAATAACTTCTCTGGAGTCTGGGATCCAGAAGGCTGGCCTCTACATTCTTAGTTGCACCCCTGATCCTTTCTCCCCAAAGCCCTTCAGCTCACTAGGCCCAGACCTTAAACAGGAAACACTGCTAGCATATTCTCAGCAATAAGGTGGGATTTTTGCTCATAATCCCCTTTAAACGATACACAGTATTAAACTGAAGCAGATCAGATCAGCAGACCTGCTGATCTGCAGATCAGCAGATCAGCAGACCTGCTTCTCATCTGTCTTTTGACAAGGCAGATGTCCGCCTTGAACAGAAACCCCAATTAACAAAGTAGTAAGCGAACAGGAAATAAACTGAATGTTACGTTGTGGCACCTGAGGGAAACCTGAGTCTAAAAAGCTTGATCCTGTTGGTGGGAGTATAAATGCAGAGGACACTGCTTACATATTTAACATACCAATTCACCTAGCAACTCCAAGTCTATGATTTACTCCTACAGATACATTGGTCCATATGCACAAAGATATACATACAAGTGAAACTGTTCACCAATGTTTATCATGGCAAAACTCTGGAAGAAATGGCCATTAACAGGAGACTGCTTAAATTAATTGTGGGACACCTGCTGTACAATGGGATACATGCATCAGACAGAAGTCAATGTGTAGATGCTGATTTGGAAGGATGTTTATAATTATTATTTAATTTAAAAAACAAAGTATACTATGGTGTATGTAATATGTTCCCATTTATGTTATACATATATACATTTATGGATATATTCACTTTTTTTAAAAAAAAGAAGGGCTCTACACATATGGAAAAGTTCTATAAGGGTGTCCCCAAAGCTTTTGTGACTTTGAAGTAGTGGGACTGGGGGTATGGGGCACATTTTCTCATAGACGGTTTTGACTTTTTTACATGTGTTACTTCTGTGATCATAAAAACCAGTCTCCGGGAGTGGTGGGCGCCCCTCTCACCTGCCTTTAGAAACTCTGTTGGCTTTATTCATCTATACCTAGAGTCCAAGTGACAGAAACACAAAAGTGGAGGACAATGGCGTGGGACGGACAAGTTCCTGTGGCTGAGGGGACATGAGTTCAAACCGCATTAGGTATGACACCATTGTTTTCACTTTTTGGTTCTCGGGTAGTAAGTGATGCACGTTACACGAGGCTCTTACGAAGAATGATCTTAATGATACAATGCAGTATCTTGGGGAGACTAAAGATTGGTGACTCGGCAGGAACGGGTACATTGTTCTCCTCAGCTGAGAACGACACTGTGCCCTGAGCCCTCTAGTTCAAGGAAAGATTAGATATGGTTGTATGAGTTGGGATTAGGCTCAGCTGTGAGGACCAGAAAATCTCAAGTAACAGCACCTTAAATATGATAAAAGTCCTTTTTTTCCCTCATATAAAAGGCCTCAGGGGAGTTTCCTGGCGGCCTCGTGGTGAGGATTCTGGGCTTTCACTGCAGAGCTTTCACTGCCGTGGCCCAGGTTCAATCCCCGGTCGGGGAACTGAGATCCCACAAGCCACGCAGGGGCTTGCTTACTTCATTCATTCATTCATTCGTTAAAAATTTAAAATTGAAACAAAGGCCTCAAAGACAGGGCACAGTGGGCTACGCCTTCTCTCTTGCTGCTTCTTCGTGCACGGCTTCAACCTCATGGGGCAAGATGGCAGCTTCTACACTTCAGGGAGCGGGATGGAGGAAGACGTGAAGAAGAAGGGGCAAAGTATGTACACATAATGCCTCCTAAGTGGGATTTCTGGAAGCTGCCACCGGGCACTTTTACCTACTCACATTGGCCAGAACTCAGTCCTATGGCCTACCTAGCTGCAAGGGAAGCTGGGAAATGTCGTCTTAATGCCAAGTAGCTATACACACATCTTAAAACTGGGGTGTCTATGCTATTACCACAGAAGAAGGGAAGAGTAGATCCTGGGAGATGGTTAGTGGTTTCTCCAACACTGATCTAACCTACTTTCCCTTGCCCCCGAACCTACTTTTCAAAGATAAATATCATCTCACCGAATGGCATAGGTAAGGAAAAGTACCGTGCTTTGCCATATACCTACCTTTATAAACTTAGAAAAAATGTTTTGCTAATATTTTAAGAATGAAAGGACAGCAAAATGTGCTGGAGTTTCACTCACCTGTTTCTCCCATCTCTGAGCCCAGCTCTACAATCTTGAACATGAACGGGATATACTAACTCTTGGGGACAGAAACGATGTCACTCCCATGAAACTTCCACAATAAACGTCCACAGAATACAGTGGAACTGGTTGGTGATGTAATTCAGAGACTATTTCCTGTGAATAAGATGATATGCACTGGAATAGAATACTATTTATACTATGGGAAAAGCCCGTGGGGCATCAGATTTAGAATCAAGGAAAGAGGAATTCATCAGCTGATTAAACAGGATCCCTGGGGACCACAGACAGTAGTGTTAACAGTCATAAAGGACTTGGGACTTCAGAGATGCCCAAGTTTAAGAAGGACTAATTCCTCTTGTAGAGAAGATAGTGGCAGCTCTCCAGGCATTCCTATCGGACACCCATCTTCAGAGCCACCAAAGACTGGTGGTTCAGGGAGTCTCTGCCACGAGGGACCTGAAGCGTCCCTGCCCCTGTTGTACCTGTCACTTACAGCAGGTTCCCAGACACGCACGGGACAGCTCTTCACTAGGAATTACAATTAGGATGCTTTTGTGTGTCCCAGCCTATGGGCCACCAGTTAGCAGTAAAAAGCCAAATGTTTAAACCCTAAAGTGAACCTTCATGTTGTGGCTTTCTGTCTTGTTAAAAACAAGTCACTTTATGGTTCCTTGATCACGAAATAGCGTAAGAGTATAGAGACAAAGGAAGAGAATAGTGACATGAAGGCAACAGACTAAACCAGCCCTCTGAGGATGACTCAGAGAGGTGGGAATCAGAGACTCCAATGGAGGAGCATTGCTCCAGACTTGCAGATCTGAGACCACTTCGTTTCAGCATCTGTGTAGCCGGACACTGGCCCCACATTTGGCCCATGTTCTTAGGCCCTTGGCTAGTGGGGACTCAGTGGTCATCATGCCAGCGAATGTGTCAAGCTAGGACTCCACCCACTGCCTACTGGGTCTGGGCCCTACAGGTTCTATTTAGGTGCTGAAACCTAAGACACGACCCCACATCGACTCCTGAGTTCTTCCCAAACCTGCATCTCCCAGTCTTCTCCATCTCACTGAACGACCAGGGTTTTCTGCTAAGCGCTCAGTCTGAAAGCTCCCTCTCTCACACCCCACCTCCAAACCATCAGCCAATCCAACTGGCCCTGCCTTCAAAGCCTATCTGGAACCTGACCACTTCTCACCACTCCCACTGGTCTAGGAGACTCCCCCTCTCACCTGAGTTACTATGACGCCTCCTAACTCGACGCTCTCCTCTCACCAACCCCCTTCATCCATTCTCTTCACCTTGGAAATCCTAAGCCGAGTCAGGGCACCCGTTGGTTCTAGACCCTCTGGGGGCCTCCCCATTTCACGAGGAGTAAAAGTCCACATCCACACCAGCCTCCAAGCCTTCCTCCCACCTCACCTCCGCACCTTTCCCTGGCTGTGCTCCAGCCCCCTCCCCCGCCACAGGCCAGGCAAGCACCCACTACTGCCCACATTGCTCTCCCTCCAGCCGCCAGCCAAGTCTGCTCCTACACTCCCGGCGAGGTGCTCTCGCATGCCACCCCCCCCATCAGAAACCTTCCCCAACTACCCCTTTACTCTACTTTACTTTTCTTCGTAGTATTTATCCCCACTTGACAGAATATGTATTTACTGGTTACTGTCCATCTCTCCCCACTGAAACAAGTTCCACGGATACAGGATATTTTCTCCCTAGAAAACAGTGCTTGGTACAGAGCGGATACTTGAAAAACAAACGATGTTGCACACTGCTCAGCTCACAGGCGTCACAAGACCAAACAAACAGCCCCAAGGACGATAGAAAACCCAGTCATCTATATGAAAATGCGTCATGCCTTTTTCCACAACTAACCTTTTCATTTTTTCCATAACAAACCCATTAAAAAGCGAAGGAGAAGGAAAGTTTCTATTTGTTGACTGAATGAGGGGGAAAACCATTTACTGAGCACCTATTATGTCTCAGGCACTATTCTGGTTCTGGAGTATAGAGTCAAGATAGGAAAGCTCCTTGTTTTGTGGAGTTTATGCTACAGAGGGAACAGGGAGGCAGAGGTTCAAGCTGAAGAAGCTGGAAAGAATACCATCAAGAAGCAAACAAGATTGTTAAATAATTATTAATAATGCGTATTTTTAAGAAATCTTTCTTAAAATTACCAACAAAAATATATCTGTCTTATACACGGGGACTTACTTATGAGTCTCTTTCGACACCCTCGCCCCACAAAAAATCCCGCACTTAAAATCCAAGTATATATATACTTGTATTTCATATATATTAAATTAATACAAGCTGTCCATCTCAGAGCAGCTACTTTATGACTTCTTTTAAATGATGAACTATACCATGTCAAAGACAATGTCTCTTGTGTATGAATTAAGCAGTTGATACTGTACGTACTCTGCCACGTGCTTAGAAGGCACCCATTGAAAATCAGTGGATGATTTCTCACAGATCTTGAGAAGTGAATTCTGCCGTTCTCTCTGACCTATCACAGCAGCTATTTCAGCACACTGCTGAGAGGCTGCATGCTTTTATTTTAGTAGAGCTGGTGAAAATTCCATATGGATTCCTCAGTTCACAAAACTGAATGAAAACACAGAGCCCCTTAAAATAAAAATAGACTCATTTGGGAATCACAAGGGAAATGTTACTTATTCTCAGAGCCTTCAGCTTCTGGTATCCCCAGCGGTGGGAACCTACACTGTCATTCCAATTTCCTATAAACTTGGCAGGGCTCTGTGTCCATTTGGAATTGTAATAGCCCGGATTTCAGTTTGGGGAGGAAGGAAGGAGTCATTGCATTCCACCAAAGAGTCCTCCAGCTGAATCCCAAGAAGCCAAAGTTTCAATGTCAATGTTCTCCCAAAGGAAAGAGATGCCTGCATCTAATGAGTTTACCTGGTTAGCGCTCCATAACCCAGTTCTGGGCTCTCTTTGCTGGTCTTTCTTTGGTAATGTTGCTTGGTAGAGAAAATTCCGATTCCTGTACTAGGTGTTCTGGGGTTTGGTTTGGTTTTGTTGTTTTTGCAATTATACACGGATTTTTCATCCTAAATGCCCTAGGCATTTCAGACCAACAGTACCAGGATGTGTATATTCTTACTGTTCATGCCCCACTCCTACATGCTATTTAGGATATGGGAATTGCAAGGAAGGCCAGTCAACCTGCCCTCACCAGTCGCTCCAGCTCTAGCTCCTATTATCTCGGTCAGACAGAGAAGCCAATCCTATTACGATGCGGGGGACACTCAAACAGGGTGGGAGGCAGGAGGTGCCTCTAACGGGTTTTGAGTGGCCCAGGTGAGAGGCGTGACGTGGGGCAGCCTGCTGAATGCCGACTGAGCCCTGAATCTGTGGTCCCCACTTCCCTCTCCCAGACTTTTGTTTCCAAGTAAGTGATTTGCGTGCAAACAGTTACACTCCACAAACAAACCATTTCCTCTTCCTTGGGCGAAGGCAACTGAGAGGAGAGGGCAGAAGAAACACACCTCTTTAGAAAAAGGGGGATCGTGTTAAGGCCTTCTTACGCCCTTGGGCTCTTCATTTGAGGGCTCCACTCTCCCCACTTGATGTAAACACATTACACAACACTTATATCCCCTCTTAAAGACGTGTGTTTCTTCCCTGGTAAGATTATGAAAGGATTTTAAAATTTCACTTTAAAAATTATTTGGGGGGGCTTCCCTGGTGGCGCAGTGATTGGGAGTCTGCCTGCTAATGCAGGGGACATGGGTTCGAGCCCTGGTCTGGGACGATCCCACAGGCCGCGGAGCGATTGGGCCCGTGAGCCACAACTACTGAGCCTGCACGTCTGGAGCCTGTGCTCTGCAACAGGAGAGGCCACGATAGTGAGAGGCCCGCGCACCGCGATGATGAGTGGCCCCTGCTTGCCACAGCTGGAGAAGGCCCTCGCACAGAAACGAAGACCCAACACAGCAAAAATAAATAAATTTTTTTAAAAAATTATTTGGGTCTAGGGAACTAATGTCTGAACAATGCGTGGGAAATGCAAAAATGTAGCATATAAATTATTTTCCAATGAAAGTATCTAATGGACACAATTTAAACTGATTCAGTTGCCATGATGCTAGCTATTGCAGGCATTAAATTACACATTTACTGATCTAAATTTTGCGGGTTTCTTTTCTTTTCAATATTTATTTATTTAGGCTGCTCTGCGTCTTAGTTGTGGCACACGGGATCTTCGTTGCGGCACGCAGCCTTCTTAGTTGCCTCATGCGTGATCTAGTTCCCTGACCAGGGATCGAACCTGGGCCCGCTGCATTGGGAGCACGGAATCTTACCCACTGGACCACCAGGAAAGTCCCTGGGTTTCTTTTTATATGTTGAAAAATACATTTATATTATGCTATCTCATATATATATATATATATATATATACATATATATACACATATAACAAAAATACTCTCTCTATATAGCATTTTTTCAGGGTTAAACATTGCCTGAGGCCCTTAAAATCTCACGGGCTCTAAGCCCTGGGCCTATCGAGCGTAACAGATATATTTGGGAGTTAAATAGTCCTCTCAAGAACAAACAAAAAAATATTAATGTGAAAAGTTATTGCAAACCCAGGGTAGCAAATGGATAAACATGACCAGAAGTTCAGTTCAGTTCTGTTGGGGCTCCCTTCCAATCCAAAGGCTCTACTAAAACCCTGGACTCTTACACCCACTCCCCTCCAGCCTCGCCATAGGAAGCAGTAATCCCACCACAGAGGTTTCTATTTCAGACCCACTCTCATCCCTTGGGACTCTCCTCCAGGCTGTCCTTCCTAAACCACTTGAATCTCATTTCTCTTGCAGTTGATTTTTTTTTCTTTTTTCAAGATGTTAACAATTTCTGTGGAACCATCTGGATGTTATTAAGAAAGTGTCCCGGGTCCTCTGAGGCAGCTGGCTGCGGCCTCTTGCCTTGTTTCCTGTGTCCTGAATGTCTAAGTTGACTTTCATAAGAAATCTGGAATATTAGCTTAAAAAAAGAAACAGTCAATATCTTCCCCTGGCTGCGACTTTGCATTTTGAGCTCCCATCGTTGGCCCCAGCGCTGGGAAGGATGAAGCACGTCTGTTTTAAAAACAGAAGGCCTGAGTGCCCGGGATGGACCAGAAATCCAGTCTTCCCCGCCCTCCCCGGTAGGCCTCACAAAACTTTCCTTACATCGCTGCTGACCAGCCATTTCCACATCTCCGACCCCTCTTCCAAGTTGAGACCCCTCCCAGCCCATCTTGGTCCAAGAGTAAACACCAGTTAGTTCAACTCTAGCAGACTCTCTCCTAGCACCCTTGAGGGAAAAATAATAGAACAAAGGCTTAAAAAAGAGGCCCCAGATGACAATGATTCCTTGGTTGAAAGGGGTGACGTGAGTAGGGGGGACAATCAGGGACTTTTCTAACCACCAGCCAGGAGCAGCTGGGACCCGAACAGAGAAGCACCCGAGGATCGGTTTTACTACTCAGAGTCTGCAAATGGGGCTGGGGCATTGGCTCACCTCCCTTCCTGCTTGTTACTCAAACAATGGCCAAGCCTTGGTTGCTGGCCGGGACCATTTGCCTTCCCTCTAAACAGGCGCTCGTGCCGCCTCCTTCTTCCGTCCTGTCCTTAGGCCTTCACCCCCAACCTACTTGTATCTCACTGCCCTTTCGATTTCACTGATACAGTTAACGCTTTATCTCTGGAAGATCTCAACACCCCTAGACAGTGCTATCAAGTCAGACCACATGGTCAGGGAGCCCACGCTACCTAAGAAGCCCAAGCACAGAGTGACTTTCTGGAACACAGCCTGACCATCTGTCTCTGATGCCAGTGGGACCAAGAGAAGCGCTGAAGGGAGGCATACAGTTCACTCTCCTTCGAGGATTCGCTAAGGAGGGAGGGCTGTGCCTTCACGTTCCTAATTTCCTTGTCACAATCCGCAGGGGTCTGGTGCGTAACAGACACCCAAAAGTGGGCCCCCCTTCAAATCGTTTTATTTTGAAAAACGTCAAGCTACAAAAAAGTTAACAGAATACTTCAATGAACTCCTGTATATCTTTTACCTAGATCACCAATTGTTCAAATATTACCACATTTGCTTTCTCCCAATACTTTTTTTCTGATTCCTTTCAAAGTAAAGTACAAATATCATGACAGTTTTATCCCTCAGTACTTCATACTTAAATACATCCCTCAATATTTCCTATGAGGTAGGACATACTCCTATACAGCCACAATACCATCATCACATCCCGGAAATTGAAAATTGAAAAAGTATCATCTGACAACTCATATTCAAATCTCCCCACTCGCCCCAATCAATGTCCTTATAACTTTAACTGAGATATAATCCACGGATCACAAAATTCACTCTTTCCAAGCATTCAATTCAGAGTTTTAATATATTCACAAGGTTGTGTAACCATCATCCGTATCTAATTCCAGAACATCTTCATCATCCCAGACAGAAATCCAGTAACTAATTATCAGTCACTCCCCATTCTCCCCTCCCCCGCAGCCCTTGACAACCACTCGTCTACTTTCTGTCTCTACGGATTTGCCTATTCT
This sequence comes from Grampus griseus, assembly GCF_964374135.1. Classification (NCBI taxonomy): domain Eukaryota; kingdom Metazoa; phylum Chordata; class Mammalia; order Artiodactyla; family Delphinidae; genus Grampus; species Grampus griseus. The sequence goes on along the minus strand of NC_139019.1, from coordinate 118,543,751 downwards.
GGAAATTTCAAGGAAATAAAATCATAAAATATGTGGGCTTTTATATCTGGCTTCATTCCCTTAGCATAATGTTTTTGAAGTTCATTCATGTTGTAGCATGTATTATTTCATTCCTTTCCTGGTTGAAAAAGATCACACTGTACAGAAATACCAAATTTTGTTTATCCCTTTGTTAGGTGATGAACATTTGGGTTGTTGTATAGCTTTTTAAGAGCCAGGATCCAATCAAGGACTACACACTGCATTTAATTGCCAGGTCTTTAGTTTCCTTTCATCTAAATCACTTATCATTCTACATCATTAATTCTAGAACATGAGTCTGGATTCTAGAACATTCTTCCCTTGTTTTTTCTTTTTATCTTTTACAACAGTAAATTTTTTGAAGAGTAGAGACTGGTTGTCTTGTAGAATATCCTCGTGGATTTGTCTGATTGTTTCCTACAATTTGATTCGGGTTAGACAATTTTGGCAATAATGCCACATGGCTGAGGTTGTGTATTTCCTGCTGCATCACATCAGAAGGAATATCATGTCAGTTTGTCTCATAATTTGTGATGTTAAATTTGATCATTTGATTATTTGGTATTTACCAGATCTCCCCATAGGAAAGATATACTTTTCTCTTTGTATAATATTGATATAAGTAATCTTTAAGACTGAATATGTTTTCCCAACAACCTTTGACAAAAGATTTTAGCCTCCCATGATGATCCTTGTCTGAATCCGATTATTATACGTGTTACAAAACAGAAATTTTGTGACTTTTCTAACTCTGTTCATTCCTTCCACATACAGTTGCTGGAATTTTGTTTAAAAAAAAGCTTCCCTGGCTCTATTCCACCTTTTTAACCACAGTTGTCAACTCACAAATTTTTTTCTCAATGTGTTATAGTCAACATCCCTGTCATTTTTTTTCTGATGTTCAAACTGTTCCGAATTTGAGAAGAGGGAGCCAATTCGGGCTAGCTCATCCCTTTTTGACATGTCCCCATCAGTTTTAAGCACTTCAATACTTTGTGACACAATAAAATGTTCCAGATCACCTCCTATTTTCCCTTCTCCAGAACTTAAAGCAGCATTTCTTCAAGAAGACCTGGTTTCTTTAGTGAATAGTGGTATTTAGAAACCAAGATTTGGGTGCTGGATGTGCTCATTGTTACTGAGTTGTCTCAGATTGTTTTTGCCTGAATGACTCATAACAGTTACTTAAACCCTCCATGTGTAACATCTCTTGTGATTTTTATCTGGGTTTCACTCAGTAGGTAACACTACTGCACATTCAGTGGATCCTGAATATTATAGGTACAACGGCTGTCATCTTTGTAGGATTTACTAAGTACTCAAAAGCTTTACACTTGGTGTTTCACACACAGTACTTCACTTAATCTTTGAAACAACTCAAATGGTGTAGGCGTTATTATTTATCCTTATTTAACAAATGAGATAACTGAAGTAGAGAGTGAAGGTCACACAGCTATTAAGTGGCAGAGCTGGGACTAGACTCCAGGTCTGTCTGACTTTAGACCTGCTGAACTACTAGGTGATACTATGACAATAACAATCACCGTGAAGGAAATGTAAGTATGTCTTCAAGCTTGCGATCCACTCCTGGGTGTATTACATCACATGTGTAAAGCAGGTATGGCCACTGTAATCCACCGTGGTGTAAGGAGAAGGGCACAAGGCTCACTAATGAGGGGGTAAACCCTTCTCTTTTCCAGGTCTCAGATACATCATCTGTAAACGTGGAATAATGATACTCAGCTTGTGTACTATGTAAGGTTGCAGTGGGGATCAAAGAGTGTCATAAGCAGAAACCTCGGCAAGAATTATAAAGCTTCCTCCACTATAAGGAAGTGGCTTTCCAATCAAACAGTGAGGGTAAGAATCATCTCAGGGAGGTTGGCGGGCTGGGGAGTGTGCTATATTTAAAGTGCAGCTTGCCAGGCCCTGCTCCTAGAGATACTGATTTAGTGGCCTAATGTGGGGCCCGGGAATCTGAATTTTTAACACGCTTCCAAGTGATTCTGATGCAGGTAGCTCAAAGATCACACTTAGAAAAACTCTCATGTAATTAAAGACGATAAGAAAAAGAGATGATAAACCCATGCTTAGAAATCACTTTTACATCTTTTCACACCCATTCCTTGCACCTGATTGCTTTTTCTTCCTCAGGCTCAAATGTCACTTTTCCTGACCCTCTGACACAGTCAGCCTCTCCTGTTACCTGCTCTCATCACATCCTTTGATTCGTCATAGCACATAACAACCTGATAACTATTTAACTTCGGTGTGTAATTAGATGCTAAATGTCTGCCTCTCCTGATACAGAGTAAGCGTCAGAGGACAGTAAGTAACCAGGACCTCTTCAGTATGCCCAGTGTCCCAACACAGCGGAAAGTCAATAAATGTCTGTTGGACAAATGCACAAATGAAGGAACAAAAAGTAATACTAACTTTATTACTAAACAAAGATTGGATAGAACACAGAATTCATAAATAATTAATACAGAATAAGTTCATTACCCACATGAATAACTGGATGCCCCACTTCCTGTTCTCAGCATCTTTCCTGGGGTCCTTGGAAAGTTTTCATAGAGGAAATTGCACTTTTAATGACAAATTTGGGGACAATCTGCTCTGAATAGGCAGGAATTCATAATGAAATTATGGCCCTCTGCTCTGGCCTCTCCTCCCACTTCCTTCCCCTTCTGGCTTCACTTGTCATCTCCAGCTGAAGCAGCAGCATCCTCTCTTCCTGCCTCCTGCCAAGTCTCTCTAACCAGTACCATGCAGGAGAGCTGTCTGTCTGGGGAGGGAGGGTGCTTCCCTTGGGTCATCATTAATTGCATGTGTTCCCCAAGTTATGTGTATTTTCACTGGTGCATTTATCTCTATCCTGAATGGGGCCCGTAAAACTGCTTTACGGTTTTGCCTCAGGCCAAATGAGCATTGAATTTCACAACCAGAGTTTATGCTCGTATATTTATGGCAAGGTGGAAGGCAGGGTTATTTTGTTTTAAATATTTGTTTCTCTGAAGTGGCTGCTGACTCTGTCTGGAAAAGCTGCAAGAATACATGTGAAGGGGTAAGAACAGGAACCACTTCTATCAAGTGATGGCGTTCAGGACATACTACCGCAGCGCACAGCACCCTGGCATATTGACTATTTTAAGCTGAAGGAGTTGGAAAAAATGGCAGAAGCAGGAATGTCTCTCTGACCTTCCTCTTCCCCTTCTTCCCTGAAGCAGGTCGTTAGACCCTCTTGTAAGAGATACTTTCTCCATATCTGGAGGAAAGAAGCATCTTTATCTTCAAGTCAGAGACACATGGAAAAGAAACCAAACAGGACTTGCTAAGTTTCCCCCAGTTTACTACACTTATTTCCTCATACTCTTTGTTCTACCATATTTCTACATGGCTGTCTGCTCTCCATCAAACCCAGCATAAAAACACTCAGGTTTAACTGTTTCTTCAGGTCTTCACTTCCTTTTGAAGGCTCCGGTGTCATGTAAAACTTATATTAAATTTGTATTCTTTTCTCCCGTTGTCTTCGTCAGGTTAATTTTCGGACCCAGCCAGGGACACTAAGAGCGTCAAGAAAAATTATTTTCCTCCCCTAGACCAGGCTTCCAGAACTTTACAGCAAGTGTGAACTTGAGGCAGCAGCATAGTACGAAGTGGGGACCCCAGGGAACAGAGTTTATGCGATAGTTTTCTATCAGGACCCAGTTCCCAGAACATTAGGGTGAACGACAAAGATCCCAGGCATTTTCAAAGCTTCAATTTTAACTAGATGTAAGAGCATCTTAGTGTCTGAAACTCACTGACATTAGGAAAACATTAAGAGGAAGATGCATAACGATTCTTACAAATCTGGTCAACCTAATTTTCTCGGGAAAGTCTCTTTGGTTTGGGCACACCCCAGATTCAGACCTGAGGACGGCCAGAGCTAGATGTGACCCAGCACCAGGGTTTGTTCGTCAACCCAACAAACCTCTTTGCCTGAGGCAAAACGATGCAGGGGCTCACCTAGTTCGAGTCCACGCTCTACCACTTACTAGCTGAGTGATAGAGGACGCGGTACTTCCTCTCTGGGCCTCAGTATCCTCAACTGGCAGATGAGGAAGGTAATCTATACTGAGGACAACACTGTATTCCTCACAGGAGCGTTGCGAGGCCTGAGTGGAAAATGTGTGTACACAGCTTAACACAAGGCCTGACCAAGAGTGCGTATTAGCCGCTATTATTTCAATGTCCGAATTCAAAGAGGTTCTCAGTTTTAAGACACATACTTACATGATGAGGTGGTCCAGCTGCCTTCCTAGAGCAGTAGAGTGGTCAAGTGTGCCAGTGTGTGTGATCACCCAGCACCCCCTGGGTGTTTTCCAGTGTAGGGAGTGGCCCACATCCTACGTCCTGCTTCCTGAAGGTAGAAGGTGCCTACCCACATTCCTGGCTTCCCTTAAAGATGGAGTGCAGGTGTGGGACTGGTGTTCTCTAATCAGAGCCAGAGAGCCTTCACTTCTCAAGAGTAACATGCAGAATCCATTTTGTAGGGAGGCCAGGGGCCCAAGCATCTGGTGCTTGGGGGGCAGCCCAGGGGAATCTTAGGCACCCAGGGTCCAGTATCATGGTGTGAACTGCACTCTGCACCTCACTGTGGCAAACCCGGAGCTTTTCCAGGACACTATGTCCGTGTGGCTTGGCCCTCGTCCCTGGCCACAGTCTGATACTGCTTAGCCCTCTGAAGAACCTCTGAACCACGTAATACCCTTCAATAAATTTCCATTTCTGCTTCAACTAGCCGGAATGGGTTCTGGGGCTGGCAACAAAGAACCTGCTCAAGGTCCCTGTCCACTGGGTTGGCCAAATATGAAGGCAATGAATTCCGAGAAACCATCGAAGCTCTTTGATTCAATGGAAAAGTCAATGTAATGATTAGTGTTTGTAGAGAAATGGAGCACTAACTGGGACCTGGAAGTCTTTTTATTAAGGAGATTTTCATTTTCGTGGAATTTGTTATAACTTTGTCTTCTACTTCTAATGGAGTAAAAGAGTAGCAAAACTGGAAGGGGCTTTAGAGGTAGTCTAGATTGCCCCATCAGTTTCAATGAGGAAGTGGAGTACCAGAGAAGGAAAGTGACTTGCCCAAGGTCACACAGTAACTGCCGCCTAGTATAAAGATCACCAGCTCAGAAGTCAGATCCTGGCTCTGCTACTTCCTAACTGTGTGATCTCAATCTAGCCTTGTAGTCTGTGAGCCAGTTTTCTTGGTCTCCTCATTTGCTAAATGAAGAAAATAACAGACCACATCTTACAGGGTTCTTGTGAAGAATAAATGAAATACTGCATCTATAGTGTTTAGCATGTGCTCAAAAAATAGTAAATATTAAATAAATGATAGCTGATATTATTAACTTACCCTTAAGTATTTACCACAATCCACTATGAGCCAGGCACTGTCCTAGAGGTTGGGAATATAAAGATAAGTAAGACATTCTCACCCTCCAACAAACAAAAGTCCAGGACCAGACAGATTCACTGGTGAACTCTACCAAATATTTAAAGAAGAATTAATACCAATCCTGTCAAACTCTTCCAAAAAACAGAAAAGAAAGGAATACATCCAGACTTATTTTACGAGGCTAGCATTACCCTGATATCAAAACCAAACAAGGATACCACAAGAAAATTTACATTTAAGTTTAAAATGTACATTTACATTTCCTGACTAATACAGATGTAAAAATCCTCAACAAAGTATTAGCAAAGTAAATTCAACAGTATGTTAAATGGATCACACACCATGATCAAGTGGGATTTCTCCCCGGGATGCAAGGATGTTTCAGCATTTGCAGATCAATCAATATGATACACCATATTAACAAAATGAAGGATAAAAATCATAAGATCATCTCAACAGATGCAGAAAAAGGATTTGACAAAATTCAACACCCACTGATGATAAAAACTCTCAACAAATGGGGTATAGAGGGAACATACCTCAACATAATAAAGGCCATATCTGGCAAGCCCACAGCTAGCCTCATACTCAATGGTGAAAAGCTAAAAGCATTTCCTCAAGATCAGGAACAAGACAAGGATACTCACTCTCACCATTTTTATTCCATAGTATTGGAAGTCCTAGCCAGAGCAATTATTCAGGAAAATGAAATAAAGGGCATCCAAATTGGAATGGAGGAAATATAACTGTCACTACTTACAGATAACATGATAACTATATATACTTTAAAGCCTAAAGACTCCACCAAAGAACTGTTATAAGTAATAAGCAAATTCAGTAAAGTTGCAGGATACAAAATCAATATACAAAAATCTGCCCATTCCTATACACTAATAACAAACTACCAGGAAAGAAATTAAGAGAACCCCATTTACATTTGCATCAAAAATAATAAATAGTGCTCGCTTCGGCAGCACATATACTAAAATTGGAACGATACAGAGAAGATTAGCATGGCCCCTGCGCAAGGATGACACGCAAATTCGTGAAGCGTTCCATATTTTTAGAAAAAAAAAAAATAATAATAATAATAATAAATACGTAGGAATAAATTTAATCAGGGAGGGGAAAGATTTGTACCAAAAACTGAAAGTTTTCAGACACTGATGAAAGAAATTGAAGAAGACATAAATAAATGGAAAAATACGCTGTGTTCATGGATTGAAAGAATTAATATTAAAATGACCATAGTGCCAATGCAATCTACAGATTCAATACAATCCCTATCAAAATTCCAACAGTATTTTTCACAGAAAAAAACAATCTTAAAATTTGTATGAAACCATGAAAGACCCCAAATAGCTAAAGCATTCTTGAGAAAGCAGAACAAAGCTGGAGGCATCATGCTCCCTGACTTCAAACTATATCACAAAGCTATAGTAATCTAAAAAGTATGGTACTGGCATAAAAACACATAGATCAGTGGAACAGAAGAGACATCCCCAAAACAAACACACACATATATAGTCAATTAATTTATGACACAGGAGTCAAAGAGTATACAATGGGGAAAGGACATCTCTCCAATAAATGGTGCAGCTACGTGCAAAAGAATGAAGCTGGATCACTATCTTACACTAGACACAAAAATTAACTCAAAATGTAAGACCTGAAATCATACAACTCCTAGAAGAAAACACAGGTGGTAAGCTCCTTGACAACACTCTTCGTGATTTTTTATTTTTTGGATTTGTCACCAAAAGCAAAGGCAACAAAAGCAAAAATAAACTAGTTTACACCAAACTAAAAAGCTTCCACACAAGAAAGGAAATCATCAACAAAATTAAAAGGCAACCTATTGAACAGGAGAAAATATTTACAAATCATATATCTGATAAGGGATTAATATCCAAAATATATAAAGAACTCATACAACTCAATAGCAAAAACCCAAACAATCCAATTTTTAAAAGGGCAGAGGATCTAAAGAGACATTTTTCCAAAGAAGACATACAGATAGCCAACAGGTACATGGAAAGGTACGCAACATCACTAATCATTAGGGAAACGCAAATCAAAACCACAATGAGATATCATCTCACACATTTTAGGATGGCACCTATGTGCTTGACAATTTCTTGTTGTAAAGTAATAAATCTTAAAGTATTTGTAGAAGGAGTGGCTTAGGTCAAGAAGATGGACACCACTTCCTCTGAAACCCATGACAAGAAGGTAAGGATGAATGAGTTTATCACTTTATACTTTAAAACCCCTAGTCTCTTTTCCTCTGGATAGTGGGAGATGAGTCATCTCCTGAGGCAGAGGAAGGCTGGAACAGCTGTTAAAAGTTGTTAAAAGACAGGTGAAGGGATTCCTTCCCAGCCCTCAGATATATGCTGCACCTTCTGTGCTGGCCCACTGGATCACTAAAAGTCACTAAATCTGAATCCCAGTTCAGGCTCAACTAGGGCATACTACCACACTTAGAAAGGCCACTTCATCCAAGCTTAAATATTCACCTACATTTTGTCCCTAACATTCTTGTGTATGATTTCATATTTTAATTTTAAATCTTTAATTCTTTTAGAAATTGTTTAGATTTATTCCATAAAGCAGTAATCTAATTTTGTTTCCAAATATTAGTCAGTTGTTTCAACACCATTTACTGACTAACCTATCCTTTCTCCACTGGTTTAAAATACTGTCATTATCAGGACTGGTCCACAGAAACATGAAACTGACGTTAATGTTGAAAAGACTCTTCTCCACCTTTAGTTGAAAGTAGACTGTGGCTTTGAGGCAGAGGACCAAAGCCTTGTTTCTAAGACTTGACAGAGCTTGTGCTGCCTCATTTACCAACGTGCATGCACAACCACCGGCCTTCGTCTCTCCCATCACAAACTACTGATGGCTCAGAACAAGCACTATGGAATCAGAAAACCCACGTTTTCTAGCTCCCTCTTCACTATCCAAGTGACACTGATTACAATATTTAGTAGCTCAGTCTCTCCCTCTGTAAAATGGGGATAACAGAAGTACTGCTGCACAGGCAGCTGTGAGGATTACAGCAGTTAAAGTGCCTGAGCAATACTAATACCAGTAGAATGTTATTTATTATTATCAGTGGTGACGTTATGATGATTCTCATTATCAGCACCTAGATGAGCTTATGATGGATTGTGGAGGACCCGTATTTACTGTTCATACATTCAGCAATTCCTATTGAGCATTTACTGTGTTTCGTCACCATTCTAGCAGTGAACAATAAAGAAAGATCCCTACCTCCTTAGAACTTACATACTAGTGGGGGGAAACAGTTAAACCAACTGCCAAAGAAGAAAATATCTGGGAACGCGAATAGTACTACGGTGAAAGGAAAGCGAAACTTCATTGGGGAGCTTACCCTAAACTGGCAGTCAGAGAAGGCCTCATAAAGAAGGTAAATTTTAAGGTGAGGCTCAAATGAGAAAAAGGAGCCGATGAGAAGTGTGTTGTCTTTCAAATACTTGGAGTTTTCCTAGACTTTTCACTGTTTTAAACTTCTAATGCAATTCTACTGTAGTCAGAAAATATTGTCCATATAATTTTAATCCTTGTAAATTTATTGAGACATGTTTTATGGCCCAGGATGTGTTCTTTCTTGATGAATGTACCATGTACACTTGAAAAAAATGTGTACTCTGCAGTTGTTACACACTGTTGCATACATACCCATTAGATCAAAACAGTTGATAGCCCTCCTCATATCTTCTATGATTTTACTTATCTTTTTGTCTAGTAGTTCTATTAATTGCTGAGACAGTAGTGTTCATTTTCTAATAATGACTGTGGATATGTCTATTTCTCCCTTTAATGCTGTCAACTTTTGTTCATGTATCCTTTTTTTTAAAAAAATCTTACTTTTTTTTCCTTAATTTATTTATTTTTGACTGTATTGGGTCTTCGTTTCTGTGCGTGGGCCTTCTCTAGTTGCAGAGAGCAGGGGCCACTCTTCATCGCAGTGCGCGGGCCTCTCACTGTCACGCCTCTCTTGTTGCAGAGCACAAGCTCCAGACGCGCAGGCTCAGTAGTTGTGGCTCACGGGGCCTAGTTGCTCCGCGGCATATGGGATGTTCCCGGACCAGGGCTCGAACCCGTGTCTCCTGCATTGGCAGGCAGATTCTCAACCACTGCGCCACCAGGGAAGCCCCTGTTCATGTATCTTGAAGCTCTGTTACTAGGAGCATGCATACCTATGATTGAACAGTTATGAACGGACCATTTTATCATTATGATATGTCTCTCTTGAATTCGTTATCTTAAAGTCTACTTTACCTGATACTAATATAGCCAATCAGCCATTTTATGCTTACTATTTGCATGTTATAACTTAATCTATCCATTTACTTTCAATCTGTTTGTGTCTTGATACTTAAAATGGCTAGAGACAGCATACATTAGTCGGATCTTGTATTTTTGTGCAGTTTGTCAATCTCTGCTTTTAACCGGAGTGCTTATCCTATTTACATTTAATGATTATTTATATGGTTGGATTTAGGTCTAACATTTTACTATTTTGTTATCTGCCTGTCCTCTCTGTTTTTGTTCTTCTTTGTCTACCTTCTTTTGAGTTAATCAAACATTTTTTTTAGAATCCCACTTTATCTATGAGCGTTTTAGGTACCCTCTTTGCCTTTTTGTTTTATTTTAACTCAGCAGTTGCTCCAGAAGTTACAATATATATCCTTAACATTTCACAGTCTTCTTAGAGTTAATATGATACCATTTCACATGAGTTTAAGGACCTTACAACAGTATATACCCATTTTCTCCATTCCCTTTCTTTATACTGTAGTTTTTATAGATGTGAGCTGTTAATAAATCCCAAAACACAATGTTATACTTTTTCTTTTAAACAGTCATACGTACTTTAAAGGAATCAGAAGGAAAAATGGCCTTTGCTATTTATCTCCATATTTACCATATCCGGTGCTCTTCATCCCTTCCCGATATTACAGATTTCCCGCTGGTATCATTTCCCTTCCTCCTGGAGAACTCCCTGTAGCACGTCTTGTAGTGCAGTCAACTGGCAATTCATTCTCTTAACTTTATTTATCTGAAAATGTCCCCTCTGTGCCCCCTTCCTTCTTACAGGGTATTTTTGCTGCATATAGAATTCTAGGTTGGTTTTTGTTTCTTTCAGCATTTTAAAATTACTGTCATCTCTAGAAGCCTGAAAACAGTGGAACAAAGCCCCCAGTCATTCATATTCCATCTCTCTGGTTGCTTTCAAGATTTACTCTTCAGGGGCTTCCCTGGTGGCGCAGTGGTTGAGAGTGCGCCTGCCAATGCAGGAGACACGGGTTCGAGCTCTGGTCCGGGAAGATCCCACATGCCGCGGAGCAACTGGGCCCGTGAGCCACAACTACTGAGCCTGCGCGTCTGGAGCCTGTGCTCCGCAACAAGAGAGGCCGCGACAGTGAGAGGCCCGCGCACCGCGATGAAGAGTGGCCCCCGCTCGCCACAACTAGAGAAAGCCCTCGCACAGAAACGAAGACCCAAAACAGCAAAAATAAATAAATAAATTTTTTTAAAAAAGTCTCCATTCTTTATGTGCTCAAAAAATCTAAATATTCTTTAAAAAAAAAGACTTACTCTTCATCTTTAGTTTTCTTCAGATGCATGATGTTTTGTCTTGGGTATAGTTTTCTTTTTACTTATTCCACGTGGGGCTTATTTGGTTTCATAATTAAAATGTATGACTTTAAATATAGGACATTTTCAGCCATTATGTCTTCAAATATTTTTCTGTTCCATTCTCTTTCCTCTATTTCTGGGACTCCGATCAAATGCACGTTAGACCTTTTTATATTGTTCACAGGGCATGAGGTTCTGAACTCTTTTTCCTGTCTATTCCTCAGCGTGGATGATTTCTACTGATCTACTTCCAAGCTTATGAACTCTCTTTTTTGTTATCTCCAATCTTCCATTAATCTCATCCAGTGAATTTTTCCAGACACTGTATTTTTCAGTTCCAGAATGTTGATTTGGTTCTTTTTGTAGTTTCTTTTTCTGCTGAGATTTCCGTTTGTTCATTCACTGTGAGAATATTTTCCTATAGGTACTTGAATACAGTTATAATAGCTGCTGTAAAATCTTTGTCTGCTAAATACAACAAATAGGTCATCTAGTGGTGGGTATCCAAAGATTGTCTTTGCTTGAGTGTAAGTCATGTTATTCTGTTTCTCCATGTCTAGTAATTTTGTATCATTTCCTGACCAGAGAGAATGAAATGCTATAGAACCTCTGAACTCTGTTATATTTCTCCAAGTAGTGTTATTATTATTATCTTGTTCACTTTTAGCAGGCCAATTGACTTGACTAACTTGAAACTCTAAGTTCTGCTTCCCTTGCCGTGGGTGACAGCTGATATCTCTGTTGAGTTCTATAAGCCTTATTCTGGGCTGTTGGGAGTCTACCCCACGCAAGCATAATTCAAAGATCAGCCAGGACTGTGGGCAACTCTTCTCTGGTCTATCCCACTTTTCAAGCACAGACTCTTTCCCAATTGTATCTGCTTTTGATGGCTCACCAGTCCCTCCAGGTAGTTGTTTGTCTATTCTTTCCTGAGTTTATAGTTGTTATCTGTGTGAGAGCTGGTCTGATAGGAGTGAGTTAGGTATTACTGGAAGTAGTCCATTGTAAATTTTTAAATGAGACAGTGACAAGAACTTATTTACTTTTTTTTTTTTAACATCTTTATTGGAGTATAATTGCTTCACAATGGTGTGCTAGTTTCTGCTTTTATTTACTTCTTAAAGAAATAATTTTGGCTGCTACATGGGGGAATGAATTGTAGCAGGAATCAATAGTGGAAGCAAGGAAACCTGTTATGAGGCCACTTTCATGGTCCAGGAAAGAGCTGGGGTGGCTTACACCACGGTGGGAACAGAAGAAATGGAGAGAAGCAGACAGATTTATGTGCAAATGTAAAGTCAACAGGATTTGCTAAAGGATTAGATGTGGTGGGTGAGACAGAGAAAACGCCTGGATAATTGGTGGGTTTACAGCCTGAGCTCTTGGGTAGATAGATAATGGTGTCTTTTCATGAGATAGAGAAGACTCAGGAAGAAGTAGGTGGGGTGGGGCATATTAAGACATATCAAGTCTGAGGTGCTTATAAGATATGTAAGAAGAAGTGTCAGGTAGGTGGCTGCATATATGACACTGGAGTTCAAAGCAGAGGTGAGAGCTGAGGGTATAGATTTGACGTCTTCAGTTTATGTAAGGTATGTAACACAATGGGATTGAGGAAAGAGGAGGTGAAGAGAGGTGGTTGCAGGAACAAGCCCTCAGACTCATCAAAATTTAGAGGTTCAGCAGAGGAGAGGAGGCCAGCAGAAGAGAAATCAAAGAGGTATCTAGTAAGCTAGGAGAAAAATCCTAGAGAGAAAAAAAAAAAAAAAGGCTTTAAGAAGAGATGCTGACACACCTGTTAGAATGACTATTATCAAAAAGACATAATGACTATTATCAAAAAGAAATACCAAGTGTTGGTGAGGATGTGGAAAAAAGGGATCCCTCGTGCACTGTTGATGGGAACGTAAACTAGTGCAGCCGCTACGGAAAACAGTACGGAGGTTCCTCAAAAATTTTTAAGTAGACCTACTTCATGATCCAGTAATTCCACTTCTGGGTATTTATCCAAAGAAAATGAAAACACTAACTCAAAAAGATATATACACCCCCATGTTTACTGCAGCTTTATTCACAATAGCCAAGATATGGAAATAACCTACGTCTCCATCAATGGATGAGTGAATAAAGAAGATATGGTGTATATATTTATAAGGTAATATTATTCAGGCATAAAAAAGAATGAAATCCTGCCTATCGTGACAACATGGATGGACCTGGAAGGCATTATGCTAAATACAGTCAGTCAGACCAAGAAAAACAAATACAGTATGATCTCACTTGTATGTGGAATCTAAAAAAACAAACAAACAAACAAAAACACCTAGGCGCCAAGCTCACAGACACAGAGAACAGATGAGTGGTTGCCAGAGCAGGGGGTGGGGGTGGGCAAAATGGGTGAAGAGGGTCAGAAGGTATAAACTTCCAGTTATAAAATAAGTTCATCACAGGGATGTAATGTACAGCATTGTGACTACAGCTAATAGTCAGGTCTGAAAGTTGCCAAGAGAGCAGATCTTAGAAGTCCTCATCACAAGAAAAAAAAAATTGTGTAACTAGGTAAGGTAACGGATGTCAACTAGACTTGTGTGATCATTTCACAATATATACAAACATCAAATCATTACGTCGTCCACTTGAAACTAATGTGTAATGCTATGTCAATTAGGACCCTATTTTAAAAAAGAAGGAATCATGAATTGAACGCTGCTCTGAATTTGAGGAAAATGAAGACAGGGAACAACCTTTCGATTTTGTGTGGGAAGGCATCCGTGAGTGAGGGTCTGAAGCCCATGTGGGTCATCCTTGAGGAGAAAACTGGAGGGAAGGGGCACGTCATATTGGTGATTATGGAGAATATTTGTAGAAGTTACACTGCGAATGGGAAAGAAATTGGCCAGTGGCTGAATGGGGATGTGGGTCAAAGAAAGCTTTTTTCAGTTTAATTCTGGAGTTACGAGAACATGTTTGTATACCGATAGGGAAAATCCACTTGCCTTTACTGTGTGGCATAGCTGGAATCAAATGCAGCCTGTATGTTCTTGGCTTCCCTTTTCCTACTCCACATGTCCCCAAAGAGGGGAAAAAGCGTGTATTTCACTATGCAGCTATCATCAATGGATACAGAATCCCACTGCCATCTAATTATCAACAGGGACCTCATGGTCAATGATTCTAACAGCTCTACATTTAACACCCTTTGTAAAATGTTGGATACATATGTATGAAAATCTTTGTATAATAAGAGAATTTTTCTCTGGGTGATGTGGTCAGTCAATCCTCTTAATGATAAGTTACATGGGCCTTTCCTACAATCCCTAGAGGAGCAATACAGGTTAGTGATGAGAATACAGACTTTGGTATCACTCCAATTTAAGTTCAAGTTCTGGTTCTGCCTCTTCCTAACGGACTATCTATTTTTAAAACAATAAACACAGATCACTGGCCAACTATTTGTGTATCTCCTAGACTTCACTTCTATATCTGACTTTCCATTCTTGTACTCAATGATTACCCTGTACATAGAACTGTAGTTGATATGTCCTGCAACCACTTTAAAATCTATCTCAGCACTGGGAACCTGTGAGTGTAGGTGACCCGATCCCTGCACTCAGTATTTGCACTGCGGATGTGAGAAAGTCCACACCCCCAAAAGTTTCCGGCCACCAGGGATCACTAAATTGCATAAGCAGGTGTCCGTGCAAAGTCCAAGAGGTTAATCATGAACAACTTATTTTATCTGTGGCTAGGGAGGTAGACTCAGTGTTGTCAACACCAGGCGAACACACAACAAAGCATTTCCCAAGAGAGATCCAGAGAGATAAGTCAGAGAGAACTGCACCTGTTACAAAGATTACGCTTTTCCTGGGAATTCCTACTGGTTTTCCAACAACTGGTCATATTTGTCCACATAAGTCACTCTTTTCCCCTCTATCTGAATTAGTAATACTCAGAACAAAGACAAAAGTAATACTTCCCCATGAAACCTATTAAAAGACAGGGCACTCTCCACATCAATGGAAAGGATCAGATTTCCCATCTAAAGTCAAAGGAAAAGATCTGAGAGTGGTAACGTGTGGTTACCACTAGAAATTATATTGAGAGTCATTTATTCAAAGATTAGATTTCCCATTGTTCTCATTTTAGGGTCTGGAATTTTCCTGAAAATGAAGCGACAGGAAGAATAGTTGTTTCCTAATGATTTGCATATACTTGCTATGCTACCCTGACAGCCAAAACCATTATAGTATCAAACTAATAGTACACTTCAGAGTGAAAGAGAGAAAATAGCGACTCGTTTACAAGTAAAAAAATAAATATTTGGGGGAAGGCTTTTGAGTGTTCGTCTAGTTTTACATACTGTCCCAGCAAACGGAGCTCCTGTACTCTTGCATTAAGGAATGTTCCTTCTCTGGCCTCTTTAACATTTGAAATGAGCAGACAAGCCTCTGTTACCACCAGCAACTCATCCACATTGCCCCTTCCACACACATACACGCCAGTCTGAGAAACTCAATCTTCTTGCTTCTAAACCATGAAAGGCTGCCTCGGCCCCATGGTGCCGAGGAGTCTAGGTATCCCAAGAAAGGGCTTAGATCGTAGGCTTCACAGTCCCTCCCCTGGGAAAGCCCTGATGACAGCAGCAGTGGAGACCACCACCAAAGGTGGAGGCTTGTGGGTGAATTATTATGATTTTTAAATTGTAAAACTCCTTCCAGGTCCAACCAGAGTGAACAGCACAGATTCTGCAGGAAACAGCAAAATTACGGAGAGAGGAATTAATGGTATAGAATACGGACGGTGGTCAAACTGAACAGGAAATCGGCCTGTGCTGTGGCTCTCTAGTCTCTCTGGACTCCTAGCATCATTTTTACCAGCCTAACAAATATTCCCTGGCTTCCTTAGGAGAATTAACATGACCACAGCCATCACAGAAGACTGAAGATTGGAATCCTTTCCATTTTCATCAAAGGGGTTGGTTGGGGCCCTTTAATTGATGAGGGTAAGAGTATGTGTGTATAAAAGAGAAAGCATAGTATTTTCAGCTGTGTCCCCTAGAAGATGTACGGTTTGGAGAGGGAAAACTGTACTTCCTGGTATTAAATTAAGGGCAGGATTTTTCACTGTGCCCCATAGGCCACCTGCATCAAACTCCCCGTGGCATCTGTTTCAAATACATATTCCTGGGCTCCCGCCCTCACAGATTCTCATCTAGTGATCAGAGGTGGGTCCTAGGACTCTGCATTCCCGACACGCTCCCCTAGTGATTCTCAGGTGCCCTAGAGTTTGAGAATCACTAGCACAGGGTATGGGAAGAACTATTACAGGGCTGAGCCTCGTGGAAGAAAACAAACAGATTTCCTGCATCCCTATTTTCAAACAGGCCAAGGTTACTGCATACATAATAAAGGTAAGATTGTTCAATACGGAGTCAGGACAACCGGCTACCCATGTGAAAAAATAAAAGTGACTCCTGCCTCACACCATACACAAAGTTAATTCTAGGTAAATTAAAAAAAATAAATGTGAAAAACCAGCAATTCTTTCCCTTTACAAGGAACAAAAGGAGAATTTTTTTTTCATTTTGTGAGAGGGAAAGGTTTTTTTGAACAAGTTGCAAAAAGACCAAATTATAAAGGAATGACTTATCAATTTGGCTACATGAAATTTTAAAAATTCTTTATATATAAGATTTGAAATATAAAAGATAAGCAACC
The DNA here is from genome assembly GCF_964374135.1 of Grampus griseus. Taxonomy (NCBI): domain Eukaryota; kingdom Metazoa; phylum Chordata; class Mammalia; order Artiodactyla; family Delphinidae; genus Grampus; species Grampus griseus. The sequence goes on along the minus strand of NC_139019.1, from coordinate 118,526,891 downwards.
AGCTAGGAGAAGATATTTGGAACACTCAGAGCTGACAGAAGGCTACTAGTCATACTTAATAAAGAATTTCTACAAATCAGTGGGAAACAGAAAACCCAATACAGAAATGGACAAAGGATACAGACAATTCACAACATACAAATAAACAAATGAAATACCCAACAAGCAAACGAAAAACAAGGCTTAATCTCACTAACACTCCAGAAAATGCAAACATTGAAAAAGTTATATACTGTATACTATTTTCATACCCATCAGACTGGAAAAAATATTTTAAATCTGAAGATATTAAGTGTTTGCAAGAATCTTAAGAAATGACAGCTCTTGTACATTGCTAACGGTATTACAAGTTCATTGAATCAGTCTGGAGAGCAATCTCTTAATCTCTACTTCATTGTAAAATGTACATTACCTTATGACCCATCAATTCCACCTATAAACAGTGAAGAAAATTTCCTGTATGGGCACAAGGCAATGTGTATAAGAATGTTCATTTTGGCACTGTTTACGATTACACGTTAAGAAAAAAGGAAAATAAGGGGAATGTTTTCCTTAAAAGCCGAACTATCCATCAACAGGGCAGTGAATAAACAAACTGCGCCACATCCATAGAGGGGATCACCAGCAATTAAGATGAAGTAGGTCTACCGAAGTAACAGGGATAAATCTGCAAAACACAGCGGCAAAAGAAAAGCATATTCCCAAAGGCTATGCACAGAATACCACTTAAATAAATCCTTAACATACAAATAGGATATACTGTTAGGTGAACCATGAGGTATGATTAACAGTATGAAGCATGCATGCAAACGATGCTCATCAATGTTCAGTTAATGGTTTCTTCCGGGGAAGGGCTAGCCCTCACGTTTCACGTCTGAAAAAACTGATCTGAAGCAAATATGACAAAACGTTAATGTGTTCATCTGAGCGGTGAGTAAATGGATGTCTGTTTGTATTATCTGTGTAGGCTGAAATGTTTCACAATGACAAGAAAGAGATTTTAATATAAAAACAAAAATCAACCACAAAGATGTCAGCAGGTTGTGTGAGACTGCTACAGTCCGTTATAGTCCCATAACGCATGGAGGAGGCCAGGTGGGTGGGAGGCTAGGTCACCAGTTGTTTCAACGAAGCCTGGTGGGAAGCAGAAATGAAAAGATTTTTGCCAGGGCTAACTCCTACAGGATTTGGTTAAAGCAAAATTGGAGAAGGAGTATTTACTCATGGACAGAGCAAAGGAGATGCTGATAACCACACATGTGAAATGCTGCCTGAAACCTAGTGTTTTTAGCGACAGGAGATAATGTGGTTACACTTCTTCTTACTAAATAAACCTGTCATAAAAATAGCACCAAAGAGGCCAAAGAAATGAGGAGGCCTAGTTAGTGTGAAATCCGGAAAACGAAGGTATCCTTTGTGATATCCTGAAAAAATACATTTGGTCACAGACTGGAAGAGGTTGGTCTCCAAACAAACCACATTCCAAGACCCAGAGGGCTTGCTCTTCTCCTAGGTGCACCCTAGGCAAAAAGGTTCCCTTGAAGTCACAGCCGAAGGGCTAGTAGGTTAGTGTAAGCATCTCCTTCTCTGGAAATCTTTGAGAAGACACAAGGGTCATGCTTGAGTGACATACTGCTTGGGGAAAAAAGGAATTCCAGATCAGAATCTAGTGTATCACAGATGCCTGGGGAGCATTTGTTGAACTTGTAGAACTGCCTCCATAAATAGAGGACAACCGAGGCAACTAGACAGAGATAAGTGATACGTCTCTCGGTAAAATTCCATCCTCATGGACCATGTAAACTTTCTACTTTTCTCTTTCTCCTTTTACTTCTGCTTTTACCCCGTTTTGCTCCACTTTCCTGTTTCCCTCTACTTATGCTTTTGTCAACTTGGCCCCAAGAGTTATTTGCTCCAGTTTTTAAGGATGTCTCCAGGACTGTCACTTGCTGATGGAGCGATGTATGCTTTAAAAAGGCCTTTCACTTGGTAAAGGAACTTGTTGATGTCAACCCAGCAGCCCCTATCCGACACAGGGATCTATAAGCCAAGTGCACCAGGGGATGCTGGGCCCCTCCCCTGTACCAGGTGATGAATTTTTATTAGTCAAAGCCAAACATAGTAGGATTCCTCTTGCCAGTGACTATTTTAGGAATGAGCATGATTGCCACTCTGGCCAAGAGATAGGAGGAAAGTCTGCTCAGTAACTCATTTTGCCCCTAAGAAGGTCACAAGACAGGACCACTCCCTTTTCCTACTTTTCTAGTTGACTACGTGAGATGATACCCTTAGCGACTGCAGCCATCCTGTGACATGGGGACAAATCTAAGCGGAAAAGCCATACATGGAGAATGGCAGAATGGCAGACAGAGGGAAGGTAAGAACCTGACACTACCACTAACCAACGCTGCAACAACCCTACCCTAGGACTGCTTGTTAAACGAGCTAGAAAATGCCCTAAATATTTAAGTTGCTTTTAAGTGGGTTTTCTGTTTCTTGTAGCAGAAACTATCCCAGCAGTTACCTCCAACCCCAAACTGTGATTTCCAGATTCCCTTACGTGAGCTCTTGGCCAAAAGCATCTCTGTGAAGACTGTCCACATCTTTTAAAATAGGGGTCATTTTGGGCCAAGAGACATTTGCCACTTGAGGATTTCCAATCTCTCTTCTCCTGTGTAGCATTTTAGAAAGTCCACAGTTTTGGAAAGCCTTCAGGCACTCAACAAAAGTGGGGGTACCAACAATAAGACAGGCACTCTTTTAGAAGTGGGGAATTATAGTGGCGACCAAGAATGAGGCAGTCACTGTTTTCATGGAGCTGACATTCGAGTGTGAGGGGCAACAATGATAAATGAGTCAACAAAGAAGTAAACAGATGACGTCAGAGAGTGATAGGGCCGTGCAGGAAAGGAAGCACAGTGCTGGAATGGCGAGTGACTGGTGGGGCGCAGGACCATTCTGGACAAGGTGCTGGCACGGGTCTCGCTGAGGAAGTGACATTTGCATGCCAATCAGTGAAGGAGCCAGCACATGGGGATCTGGGGACAATTTCTCAAGCAGAGGGGAGGACCACGTGCAGAGACCTGGGGAGGAAATGAGCGTGGAATGCATCGGGAGCAGAAAGAACATGTGAGTAGCTGGAGAGGCACGCGAGAGAGGCAGAGGTTGAAGTCGAAGCTGTTTGCAGGAACCAGGTCAGGGAGGGCCTTGAAGACCACGGCAAGGAGCCTGGATGTTATTCTAAGTGCAGAGGGAAGCCACTGGTGCATGTGCAGGAGAGCATGACAACCCATGATCCAATTACCAGGTTTCATTGCAGCCTGCCCTCTGGTCTGACTGCTCAGAAAGGCCATTTTATCTCTTTCTCAGCGAGGCAGAGCCCTAAACACGGATCGCAGTGCCCTGGGATGCAGCCTAAGCTGAGGCGGACAGAGGGAGGGATTTCACTATGCCGAGGCTCTCATTTTGGTCCGATCCCCACGCAGCCCACTTAGGAGGCTGGCTCCTCTCCACGAAGGAGATGTGGAACCTGACATATTAAATAGTCCCCCCCCCCCAAAAAAAAAACCCACTTCTTCAAGTTCACTGCCCTGTTGGAGATCTCACAACAAGCAGTGAAACTTTCTTTAAAAATAAAGAACGAAAGAAAGAAAAGAAAGTAGGTCAGGGCTCTTCTGCCTGCTAGCACACTGAGCGCTGGGCAAACTCCAAAAGCAACCGCTCCACTTGGAGGTCTCTACTGCGCAATCTGAGTGATGTCAGGACCAAGGGCCTCCGAAAGCCATTCGGTTTCTGAACCTGACCTCACCCGTGGTTTTCCTGGTAACTGTTTCAAACCATTACTTCCTGCCCTGTGCTTTATTTATCCCACATGTTTATTTTCTATAGTCTATTCCGAAACAGAGCTCTGTGTGAGTTTCCAGGTCACCGCGTCCCATCAGGGCAAACTCGACAGATGTGGGATGAGCTGGGAGATAAAACAGGCCATCACCGCCAATGCTGAGGCCAGGCTGCCACCGCTGAGTGGGGTTCTTGTTCCGGGGCCAGCCAGGGAAAGTCAGCATCTGTGAGCTGTTCTATCTGCCTTTCTTCTCTGAAGGACGTCCTGTGGGCAGGGCAGGTCCCTCCAACCCGCACCCCCGAGAGCATCTCTTGCTGACATGTTTAACATGAGTATGGAGGTCAAAGAGACATCCACAGATTCCTGAGAAGCCTGCTTTAATTTCTTTTTGCTTCTGAGGGCACCAGCAATTTCCTTCCATTTAATTCGTTCTTCAGGGCTGCTGGCACAGCTCGCTGTTGTCACGGCAACAAGGACCAGCAAGGCTGCTCTCTGAGGTTAATGCACCCTGTGGCCCACTGCCCGCAGGCCTCAGCCTCCTCTCCATCAACGCTGCCTGCCCTGAGCCAGGATGCGGCAGTGCCCTGCCCCCCAGCAGCCTGCCACCACTGCCAGACCAAGAGCCGGCTGCAGTTTTCAGACAAGATTGATGCCCTTTGTTCATCTACCAGATCCCAACAGATTAAAACAAAAGCAAAAACAAACAAACAAGCAAAACCTCCCTAGAAAACCAACCCCCAAACCTTTGAACTCAGTTTTGCTAAAACTAAGATTGATCTTTCATGCCTCTGGAACCACAAGCTGAAATTTGGTTCCTGCTGTGGGCTTTGACCCCTTCCACCTAGGAAACTGAGTCTTCAGCGTCTTGTTAGGATGGTTCGGTATTATGAGACTTGCGTCCATGATGGTGGTGGTGATGGAGACAGTCCTGATGAAAACTACTGGAATGTAAGCACAGTCAAGGGAAAAGCCTTTCCTGTGTTCTTTACCCTTTATTGTGATTTACTTATTATATATGATTTATTATCACTGCATTCCTGATACTTAGGGCACCTGGCACACAGTAGGCCTTTGATACCAACTTACTAAGTTAATACCATTCACTGGCCTCTTACTGTGTGCCACGCACTGTACTACTTTACACACACGTGTCTCAGCTTTTGTTGGAGGATGACTGAAGTCGAAAAAATCATTTCTTTCACTCTCACCACCTGCAAGGCACTAAGCTAAGCTAAGTAACTCAACTGATCCTCAGGACACCCTGGAGTGAGTTGAAGGGTGGCCCTAAACAGGTACGTCGATGGTCTAACCCCCAGGAACTACGGACGTAAACTCGTTTTGGAAAAAGGGTCTTTGCAGATTTGATTAAGTTAAAAATCTCGAGATGAAATCCTCTTGGATTATCCAGGCAGGTCCTACATCCAATGCCAAGTATCCTTAGAAGACAGAAAAGGAGAAGACATAGGGAAGAGCGGAAGACAAGTGAAGACAGAGGCAGAGACTGCAGAGATGCAGCCACAAGCCAGGACAGCTGGAGCCACCGGAAGCTGGAAGAGGCAAGGAAGGACTCTGCCCTAGAGCCTGTGGAGGAAGTGCAGCCCGCAGACACCTTGATTTTGGACTTCTGGCCTCCAGAACTGTGAAAGAATAAATTCCTGTTGTTTGAAGCCACCAAGTCCATGCTAAACTGTTACGGCAGTCCTAGGAAACTAACATAAATCCTATTCTTTACAAAGTCAGTAAGTGGCAGAACTGGAATTTGAACCCAGAGAGTCTGGCATGAAGTCCTTGCTCTTAAGCATTACATTCATGCCTGAAATTCATTTCCTGAACATCTACTATGTGTTGTGTGTATTAGATGCTGGGGATACAGCTCTTAAAAAAAGAGAGAGACAAAGTTCCCCATGAAGCTTATGTGGGAACTGAGATTCTGAGAGGACACATTATTTGCCTAAGGTCACACAGCTGGTGGAATTAAAATGTGAACTCAAGCATCCTGACTCCAGAGCCTGCCCTCTACTCTCTAAAGCAGAAAGGGAGCCGGGGGGATGGGGGGCTTCCCTGGTGGCGCAGTGGTTAAAAATCCGCCTGCCAATGCAGGGGACACAGGTTCGAGCCCTGGTCTGGGAAAATCCCACATGCCGCAGAGCAACTAAGCCCGAGCGCCACAACTACCGAGCCTGTGCTCGAGAGCCGGCGAGCCACAACTACTGAAGCCTGCGTGCCTAGAGCCCGTGCTCCACAACAAGAGAAGCCACCGCAATGAGAAGCCCGTGCACTGCAACGAAGAGTAGCCCCCGCTTGCTGCAACTAGAAAAGCCCGCGCGAAACAACAAAGACCCAACACAGCTAAAAATAAAATAAATAAGTTTTTAAAAAATAAATAAATAAAACAGAATGGGAGCCACCGACCTAGGCCGTCTGTAAACTATAATTAAAGACAAAAAATGGGGAAGTGTGGCGAACTGCAGTAGCTGTCCCCTTTACCTCTGAGCAGAGTCCCTGTCCATAGGGTTCACTCAGACTGCCTTGTGATGGTGGAGCCAACTGGTCTGCCACGAGGCAGAGATGGTAACCCTTTTCTATCTCTGCCAGCAGGATGGCCCAACCTCTGGGGAAAACACCTTGAAGAGGTAGTTAACATCAACATAGCCTGCTTGCAATCTAGAGGGACAAAGACATTTGACTTAAGTCTCCCAGCACCAGGGTCAGGTCTGCTCCTAAGTTTGCAACGAAATAATCTGAATTCCACCTGGAGAACAAAATGACTTATTAAGTGAAACCAGATATCATTCCCCAGGTCCAGGGGTAAAAGCTCAAAGCAGTGCATCCGTACTTTCAATGAAGCAGAGATATTGTGCTCTGGGACTTCCGACACCTAAAGACAAACACACTGGAGAGGATGAAGGTGCCAGAAAGGGCCGGAAATGTGTTTCCACACTTTTTTTCTTCCTTGGAGGACAAAAAAAATGAAAGACAAAGGTAGGTTAGCCTGCATAAATGTGGTGCAATTTCCTTTTTTGAATTGACTTTAACTAGATCAACTGCAAAAGCAAAGAAGGCAAAGAATGAGGGGACTCAAAGAATGAAAGAAAAAGGGAAGGATAGAAAAAGGAAAAAGAGGGGGACAAAATAGGGAAATCCTTCCATAAAAGGGAAAGAAAAATATGAGGGTGAAGTGGCAAGAGGGGACAGTGACAGAGGAAGATAAGGAGAAAATGAAAGAGAGACAGAATCAAGATGGGTAGCCAGAGGAAAGGCAAGGAGGAAAGATGGTGATTTTCAGTGTCAGTTTCCAAATGACCCTCCACGTGGGGCTCTGGCCACCCCCTCCCTTCCGCCACTGCTCAGAGGACTCTCTCTCAGTCTACTGAAGAGGCAGGAGGCTATCAGTTTACAAGAAGAGAGGAAGCAGAGGAAGAGGAAAGAAAGCAGACAAATTACTAAATGAGGAAGCCAATTACCCAGCACGCCATACTTCAAGCTGTCAGAGGGCTGCAATTCCTCAGGCACCTTGGAGCAAAGTGGGACTGAGAACTCTAGAGCTCGCTGCCATCTGGCCTTTCCAATAAGATAAGCAGCACAGACTTCCTCCGGCCACATCCCACAGCCGGCATCCTGAATGAAATCTTCCCAAATCAGAGACCGCTACGACAGTGCCACTGATCGCAGGGTCACAAGAGCAGAAGAGGCCTCCGAATGCAACTGCCCAGGAGTCGCTTCGGTTTCCTATTTGTACCAATGACAGGGCTTATTTGGAGGCTTCTGCTGCCTCCTCTACCAGCAACAAACAGAAAAGCCAAAAGCAACAAACATCTGCTTCAGTCCAGAAGCTGAGGATGGCGCGGGGTGAAAGATCTTTTGTGTCTGCCAAAGGCCAGTCCCTGGAAGGCAGTTCAGCACACAAGTGACTTAACTGATGGAGCATTCTTTATTTTCACAGGAAACCCTTCCCAAGGTTGATGCAGCACCAAGTAAATACCACCTCATCTAGCACACAGGCTGGCAGGATATCGGTGCACGATAGCAGTCCCCGTACAATTTGACATGGGGAGGTGAGGGCAGAGAGAGGTCAGACAAGGGATCAAAACGCCTGGAAAAGAATCCTGTTAGTCAGTGGCAGGTTCCACTTTGCAAGAAATACGAGTTTCAGAGAAGAGCTGGGGCACAGGGCAAACAGCAGAGGCTCGGTTATATAACATCTCCATCTCGAGGAAGCAGCCGCACCAACTCCAGCTGTGGAGACTTCCACAAAGTGTAAACTTACGGTACACTACATCTTCTCATTCCCTGAATAAATAAAAGTCACGTGACGCAGCTGGCTTGAATCTCAAGGAAAGCGAAGAGTCCCAGGAAAAGGGAACTGCTAGGTGTGCAGCGCTAAGTTTACCTGTGGGATTAAAAGACACCGACCTTTCAGTGATTACTACATCCTTACATCCCCCTGAAAGTAGAAATGGTAAATCAGCCTGTCCCCTCACCAGCACGGTGCAAAACTCTATAAACGACTCTCCTTCTCCAACCACTGTCAGGACTGCAGCTCTGGGAAACATTTCTAGCGGCCGATCCACCCACGGTCATGCTCTACAAGGTAAAACTGATTAGTCACATTCGCAGTTTCTATAACAACGTTACTCAGCGTGAGGCCAGTGGCCTACCTGCGTCAAGATCACCAGGGGTACTTGTGGAGAACATAGATGGCCGAACTGGAAGTTCTTGGGTTGAAAAACCACTCTTCTGTCACATGCTGTCTATGGAACCCTTCCTGCTTGCCCTCCCTCTGTCCCATCCACCCTTCCATCGTTCCTCCCTGTCTCCATCCATAACAGCCTTCCCATGAGGTGCTGCGTTTAATGCTAAAGGGATCTAAAGCCTGGAGCTCACACTGAAAACGGCTGCAGCAAGGAAACACTCACCAGCTTACACATGGTCCTATAACTTGACTCTAAAAGCTCCTACAGGTCCAGAAGAAGATGAGTTTGGCTCCCTGTGTGAAACGCAGGGCTTCTAAAATATTAATATATTTGAGAAAACGAAAACACTAACAATCACAAGCAAGAGCTTGTCACTTTTCTGGACAATCTACTGTGGGAAAAAAATGTGTAAACAAAAACACGTTTATCAAATTTGCCAATAATTCTTAGCTCCCTATACTGCCCTTATTTAGTTCTTTGATTGGGACACACAGAGCATAGCCCCCTTCACGCCATGTGAGGAAGAAATAAATCCACTTAGGTCTGTGCCAAGGCAGTAAGTCCGCTGCTGGTTGGAGAGACCCTTGCAGAGACCAGGGATTTCTCACACACGGGCAGAAGTTTTTCTGAGCCTGCATTCTTCACTCCGAGGTGACAAGAAGAGAGTGGCAGAGATAGCTGCAGGGAATGCACTTTGCAGATGGTCATGAGACCATTCTGTGCATCCTCTCTTCTCATTATATCAACATGGTCCATGAGAAAGGAAACACAGTAGCTGTGAATTACATTCTAGCCCAAAGTGAGATCCCAATACCTTGCTTCAGGGAACACCGACTAGATAGTCTGCTGTTTGGGGAACAGATGCTGATACACTTTATCAGTGCCCTGGTGAGCTGAGAAGCAATTTCCGTCTCTGAAGAGGAACTCATTCCTGAGATTCCCAGTGGATTTCCATCTTTCTGTGACATCTCCGTCGGCCTCCAGTGGCCCTCCCCCGTCTCCCTCTAACTTTGCATGAGTTCGCAGGATTCTGTCACTGTCCTTTCCAGGTTCACGGTCTCCATTTCTCTTTTCCACAACGGTGCCCTTCACTGCCCTCCTTCCCTGCATCTTTTCAACCACCAGAAGCGTTCAAATGAGGATGGAACAAACTTCTTGCCCAAGTTTTGCATGAATTTTAGTTCTACAAATAAACAGGGGAAAAATTCTCCAAGAATTCCATGTCAACCATAAAACAGGCTTGTGAGGAACACTGGTTTCCTCTCAAAGAAAACGCCAGCACACAGTGCATACCATGGAAGGTTCCGGAGATGGCAGCAATGTGGTTTCAGCTCTGCTGATCCAACTTAAACAAGAGAGAAATCGACCAGAAGGAAACCCTGTCTGATAACTATTAAAAATTCCATTGCTCGGTAAGAAACAACTTATTTCCTGTGAGGTGGGATGCTGGGCATGCCATCAGTTGAGGCGTAGAGCAAATCTGCCTTGGGAAAGAATCCATTGGTCATACAGTCAAACGCTATTGTATTTCTGCCCGTTTGGATTTTGGACAAGGCTACCTACCACGCTGGTTTTCAAACTCTGTTCTACACTTGTGCTCTCCATGTGTCTGTCCCACCGCCTCCAGGCCCTGACTACATAGATCAGTGTGTCAGATCAAGAAACATTAACAAACAAACAAAAAATTCAAAAAGCTTGAAAACCACTAGCCTAGCACAATAGTTTCCATGGGTTTTCAGGTGCTCGGGCCAAGAAAAAAATGGAAAAACAGAGGAAATCACTCAACCTCAATACCGCTATCGACCACATCAGCGATGTGGCCTGAAATCTAGCAAGAGATTATGCTGACTCTGGCAGTTGCCAGATATTTGGACCAGCATGGGGTGGGCTAGAGAAATGACTTTTTCAGGGAGACATTTTTCACCCTCTTTCCCTTTTCTTGATTTATAATAAGCGATTTCTCAGAAAACTCTCAGCAGCTGATACGCCTAATAAGAAAACCCTCTGAAGACTGAGACTCTGCATTTTTAGCATCTCAGGCTGAACTAGAGACTTCGAAGGTCTTGAGTTCTATCATCACTTTTAACTGCCTTAGCTGGCTGCCTCTGTGACCTGTTGTCAACATCAACCTTCAGTGAACAGCCAGTGGGTGGACTCTTGAATCTGTTCTATCGGAGCAGATCCAGGAAGCTCCCTTAAAAACAGGACAGGCGGGGCTTCCCCCGTGGCGCAGTGGTTAAGAATCCACCTGCCAATGCAGGAGACACGGGTTCGAGCCCTGGTCCAGGAAGATCCCACATGCCGCAGAGCAAACTAAGCCTGTGCGCCACAGCTACTGAGCCTGCGCTCTAGAGCCTGCGAGCCACAACTACTGAAGCCCGCGCACCTACAGCCCATGCTCCACAACAAGAGAAGCCACCGCAATGAGAAGCCCGAGCACCGCAATGAAGAGTGGCTCCCGCTCGCCACAACCACAGAAAAGCCCACGTGCAGCAACAAAGACCCAACACAGCCAAAAAATAATAAATAAGTAAATAAAATAAAATAAATTAATTAAAAAACAACAACAACAGGACAGGCAGTTTCTCAGCAAGAACAAGGGGAGGGTTAGGGGTTTGACGTATATTCTCTCCAATTAGTAATGGGAATTCTCAGGCTTCCCTGGTGGCGCAGTGGTTGAGAGTCCACCTGCCGATGCAGGGGACACGGGTTTGTGCCCCAGTCCGGGAAGATCCCACATGCCGCGGAGCGGCTGGGCCCGTGAGCCATGGCCGCTGAGCCTGCGCGTCCGGAGCCTGTGCTCCGCAACGAGAGAGGCCACAACAGTGAGAGGCCCGCGTACCGCAAAAAAAAAAAAAATTTTAAATAATGAGAATTCTCAGTTTTTAGAAAATCTTGTTTATTATAGGTCTTGGCCTTGAAACTTTCTAGAAAACCACCTAAAAGCATCAGAAGGACAAGTTTGTGGCTCATCACTTGTCCACATGTAAAGAGAGCATAGTTATGCAAAACTGGGGAAGGGGAAAAGTAGCTATTGTTTTCCACCCATATTGCCCGCAGCCCCCAGCCCCCAATCTCCTCTTTCAGCTTCTGGACTGGTGATTTCTCCAAAATACTCAATAATGTCACTTTCATCATCCTCAATCCTCATTTTTGAGCCCCTACTGTGTGCCTGGAATTATGTTTTATACACATTGCCTCATTAACTCTCACAATACACTTGCAATGTAGACCATCATTATCAGCATTTCCAGGTGATAAATCCACGGCACAAAATTTTTAAATGACAACCTAGGTCACAGCTGGCAAATGATGGAGCCAGGACTCAAAGTCACTACAAAACCTGTGCACTGAAGCAGCACAGAGACAAAGGAGGTGTTACCTCAATTTACCCAGTAAAGGTCAGGCTGAAGTAAGACAGAAAAAAAAAGAAATAGAGAAAAGGTTGAAGACTTGACTTTCATTTATAGCTAAGCCAAACCAGATGCAGTGGTACAAAAATTATTATTACAATTTGAAGGGATTTCAGTATACCAGGCGAGAAATTTATGAGTACATAGATTTCTTGAATCAAAAAAAAAGGGTAGAAAACCATTGATTTCTTTAGGGACGTAATGTCGGGAAGCTTTCCCTTTGAAGGTTCCTGGGTCTGGCCAGGAATATGAAAGGCAAATTAAAATATGAGAGGCATGTTAAAGGATTTCCCTGGAAGTCCAAGTTCTCTTTCAGTAAACTGAGTTGCCTAAGAGAAGTCTGTCAGAGGTGACTACAGACAACAGGAAAACTGATAAGAACATGCCCTTTGGTGTCATCTTTGAGGACTTCTAAGAATCTATAAGTAGTATTGTTAGAAGTGATCAGAGAAGAGTTTTCATTAATAGTCCAAAAAAAAAAAAAGAAAATCAAACCTGCATTTATTTATCCTTGTCTTTTGAAAGATTCAGTGCAAGAAAAATATTCCCGTTGCCAATAACCTCTTTACCCTGTCTCTTTAGCACCAAGCCCCTGGATCAGAAGTATGCAGCCCGGCATACACAAAAATGGTAAGAAATTATGATCTCCCTATCTGTTATCTACAAAGATGACATACGTTTCAGACTGCTCTGAAGATTATGAGGATGTTAGTGATGGGATTATTAACTTGGTCCACAAATGATTTGCAGACCTAACAGTGGGCAGCATAAGGCACCGAAGAGGTTAAGGCAATCTGGTGGACAGTACAGAGAATGCTTCAGTCCGACAAGAGATCACCAAAGAGACCTGACTCCTTCTGTGTCTAAAATATATACAGTCTTTGTTGCTCAATAGAGTAGGTGGGTTAAATCTCACTGATGGAGGCTCCAGCTTCAGCTCAGATGGAAGGGACAACCAACCCAACGTGACAGACGCAAATGCCATTAGGAAGTTTCCCCACCTACAGCCAGGACACCGCCACACGTATGCAGTGACCACAAACAGGCAGATCTGGGTTTGCAGGGTGACATATACATACTCACACATACACACTACCAAGTATAGAGACCCTTAAGCACACGCCAGCAAACATACATTGCGTGTGTCATCCAGAGAACAATGGTTTTCCATGGCAGATGAAGGGCCAGATTGGGGCTGGAAGGCAGCCTGCCCCAGAGTAGCAGGCATAGAGAACTGTGCCTCTCAAGTCCACAGAGTTTCTTCTGTGGTTTGTTCACAGTGAGTCTATGTTCCAGACCCCTCAAGGGTTCCTGCAATGACACATGGTTCCCCCAGACTCTAGGAACTTTCTGCTGACACTGCCTGGGCTAAATTATTTGTCTCCAAAGACCCTAGCTTAGGGGTATCCCTCCTTTTCTTATCAGTTATCAAGTCTTGTCCCTTCCCTATAAAATCCATTTACGGTAGAGCACACAGTCAATTGTCAAAGTTTACAAACTATTTTACTACGGGATGCCAACCATCTCAGGATGCCAGCCATACTCCGGATGGGTAATTAATTAGGTTAAATCCACATACTTGACAAGGAGGCATGAATGGGGATATTTATTCATAGCACTGCTGGTCACAGCATAAAGTTGGAAACTACCTAGGGGGAGTGGATCAATAAACTATGATATAGTCAATCCAAGGAACACAGCACTGCAGGTAGAAAGAACGAAGTAGATCTACGTAGACTAACATGGAGAGGCTCTAGGGCATTTTGTTGAGTGACAAAAGCAACTGGCAGAATAATACCTACCATATGATTTACATGTCATCATTCGTCACCATAAATTCATATGTTTTATATAGTCTCACACACACACACACACACACACACACACACACACACAAACGTATAAGCATATCAAGATCTGCAAGGCTACAGACCAATTGGAAAAACCTTAGGTCCTCCAAAGAGTAAAGGGAAAAGGCCCCGGGGTTTGGGCTAGTGGTTAAAGGAGACTTCAGTCTTACCCTGAAATTTTCTGACTTTGTTTATAAGAACGATGTATTTGTGCATTACTTACATAATTAGAAATGATATTAAAATGTTTAAGTAAATCAGATAGGTCTGTTCTAGCAACGGGGCCCCTCCCCCTGAACACACCTAAAAGAAACAAAATTAAGTACCTCTCCTCCACCCCCAGGAGACTGCCCGTGTGATCTCTCCCTCTTAACACGTTTCCTGAGGGCCTACTGCGTGCAGAGCCGTGTTGTGTAAACTAGTCTCTTCCTTCAGCACAGAGCCTCCCTCTCTCAAGTTTCTTCACTCCCTAATACTCCCACAGCATATCTCCTAAGGCCAAGCCCTTTTCCCCTGGGGACCCCAAAACTCCTGAGCTCTGGTTTCCAAACTCTGACCCTGAGCCTCAGCCATCCCAGGAACTGACCTTCCAGGCACTCAGCTCTTCCGCCACAAATATTAACGTAACCATTAACCTCTGTACCACGTAACTACACTTACTCCACCCTTGACCTGATGGGGAGCGTTCCCAAGTCTACAAAGGTTAGGAATGGGGAGAGAGATTCCCCACCAATCTCTCCCCACCCAAGCCTCATGGTAGGAAAAAACCCACAGTGAAACACAGATCCCATCTGAACACTGCCCCCACCCCCTGCTATACACAGAAACAGCAGATTGTTATTTTGAAGTTTGGGATCTGCTGACCTCCTTCCCAGACATCCAGGTTTTGCTCTGGCTGCAGCTGGAGAGAAAGGAGACATCCGACACTAATGAGATTTGGTTCTCATCTCAGCTTTAAATCATTTCTGCCAAGGAACACTCTCCGGGCCAAGGCTCAGCTTCATTGTTCCTTGATTTTTTAAAAAGGCCTATGGACCCTGCACTTGAAGGTCAGTTTCTACTAACTTGCCCTTCTCCGGTCTGCCTCCCAAACCAAAAAATGTTAAAAATCAAAATCCCAAAAGGCCTGGGGGTGGTTTGGCAAGTGGCAGGTTTCTCAGGGAGAGAGAATTTGTGGGTAAAGGGTTAAACATTAACACACTTCCCTGGAAGGTCTCTTCTCCCCCGTTAATGGAGCCCAAGTGCAAACCTTGGCAGGAATCGCACATTAGCTCATGACAGGTGTAGGCTTCATGCTGGTTGCTGCTGCAATTCCAGCAAAAAGTCGGGGACATGGGGACCACTCCATGACACAGTAGGCTGGAACAGATTGCTTTGCAGAGATCTCTTCTGGCTGAAAAAATTCCCTGTAACAATTTCCTTGACACGCTGTCAGAACGGCCTGTTTCCAAGGTAATGGCTGCCGCGTGGGGACATAACAGACATCATCTGTGGTCTTCCAGAGACGAAGTCGCCAGTACAGCCCCGCTGCATTCTTCCAACAGAGCCATTCATTTATTCAGCGATGTTTATGGTATTGGGTCCCCTTGTTACACACTACCCAGAAGCCTCCCTGGCTCTCTGCATCACGATTTTGTTCACTTTTTACTCTAAATCAGGGATCGCAGACTCACACATCCATGGGAGCCAGCCAGATAATATAAATGACCGAAGCAGGCTAGTGACAACCAGAAGGGACCCTGCCTGTAGAAAGAGAGAAGCTACTCTCACCTCTAGTCGATAGCTGTAACTTCAGAACGCTTTTCTGGAAGAGTTTTTTGCAGATCTCTTCTGATTGAAAGTAAGTTCATACGCAATATCCCGACACAGTATCAGGATAGTCTGTGTCGTGGGCCCAACCGTGTCCCCCTAAATTCATGTCTACCTGGAACCTCAGAACATGACTTCATTAAGAAATAGGGTCTTTGCAGATGTGATTAGTTAAATAAAGATGAGGGCATACTGGATTAGGGCGGACCCTAAATCCAATACCCGGTTTCCTTGCAGAGGAGAGACACAGAGACACAAACACGCAGAGAAGAACGCTATGTGAAGACAGAGGCAGAGAACGGAGCGATGTATCTACAAGTCAAGGAATGCCAAAAACTGTCAGCAATCACCAAATCCAGGAGAGAAGCGTGGAACCAGCTGACTAGGAATGGAATCCTATTGGATTTTTTTTTTTTTTTTTTGGTCTTTTAAATGAGCAAAATCTTTCAATGAAAGAGAACAAAAGCAAATATACTTACGGGCCTTTGTGCTCCGTGGTGGTCTTCTATCTGAACTACCACAATGACTCCAAATCTATCCTGGCTCCTTTCAATCCATTCTCTACACTGCAGCCCAAGGGATCTTTTGAAAACTCACATCAGATAATGTCACCCACCTTCCTCAAATCCCTTAATGATGTTCACTGCTCTTCCAATAAAGAGTAAAATCCTTATCAAGGCCTACAAGGCTCTGCAGACTCTGGCCCCTGCTCCCCCTCACTCCCTGCCCTCCAGTCTCAATGGCTTCCTCTAGTGCCTTGTGCTCCCTGTGTTCTCTTTAACCCCAGGACCTTTGCACATGCTGGTTCTTTGCCTCAAACATGCTCATCGCCCACCCCCACAATGTGCATATATACATACATCTGTACACACACACGCACGCATATACACACCCCTCTCAGCTGGCCAATGCCTCATCCTTCAGCTCTCATGTTAGTCACCATTTCCTCAGGAAAACTTGCCCTGACCCCTGCCCCATCTAAAGTTGGTCCAATCTCTCAGATACTCTCATGGTAGCATGTCTCTTTCAAATCTAGAATCTCTCACCTAAATGCATGTGGTCATCTGATTCACATCTGCTAGACCCCAATGTATCGTAGGCACCATCCCTCACACCTAGTACGGTCCTTGCCATACAGTGGGTCTCCTAGGAGGCACTACAGTGTTGTACCCCAAGGGGATCTACATGCTTGATTCTCTTCCATTCCAGGTTAAACAGCCTCTACAGCCTCTACTCCAATAGCCCTTGGCTTGTACTTTTATTACAGTAACAGTTCACACTTTGCACTGTTCTCTGAGGTTCACGTCTAAAGTCTTCTGACTATCGGCCATCCTGTGGGCAGGGATGACACTGTGTTCATCATTGCATTACCCAATGTACAGGATGACGTCCCTGTCTTACTTAATATTTGTTGGATTCTTAAAGGCATATTGAAAACTTTGCCTTGAAATGACAGTAAGGAGGCCTTGTAGAGATGTGGGGATCTGTGTGATTTTGAACCCCTTCATTCACTTCCTTGTGCCTTAGTTCCTTACCTAGAAGATGAGGGTAGGACAGTATCCACCACAGAGTAACACTGTGAAGGTGGAAAAGGCACACATGCTAGTTGTGGTTAGTGCTACCTTTTGCTGACAGGGTGAGTCAATGCTCTTCTTTACATTAAAAATTCTAATAATAAGAGCAGCTAATTTTTTTCTAAGATAGAGATTCTGAAACATGGCTGAAGGTTGAGGGAAAGGCTTCACTGGAGAAGGAAGAATTCAAGATGCAAAAAACTTAAGTACAACTGAGGGACCCGTTTGGGGAACCACTGACAGAATCCTCCCGCCCTGGCCAGGCCCGATGGTAACCACTTGCATGAGTTACCTTACAACAGGAGGTCCTGGTAAGGAACGCGGAACTTACAAGCTACCGCCCACCAAAAGAATTTAAGAAAGGTCAAAAGGAGAGACGAGACGCCAGTCCGTACGCCCTACCAACCTCCCAGAATCCATCTCGCTGGAATCCATCTTAGCTGAGCGACGCACGCACCACCAGGAAGGATCCTGCGTCAGAAATGATTGGCCAGAGACAACCCGGAAACTACCCTCATTACCATAAAACCCGAGACTGCGAATCACGCGGCAGGGCAGTTCCCCTGGGTTCCCTGACCCTGCTGCTTTTCGTCCCGCGCGCCTTTTCCCAATAAAGTCTCTTGCTTTGTCAGCACATGTGTCTCCTCGGACAATTCATTTCCAAGTGTTAGACAAGAGCCCACTCTTGGTCCCTGGAAGGGGTCACCTTTCCTGCAACACACCTATTTCCCAAAAGTAGCAGAAGAGAGGGGATAAAAGGCACAAGTCAGGGAGGGGAGCTTTGGACCGGAGGGCTACTCCTTTGCAACGAAAGCCCTACTTTGTAGGAAGCCTTCATTAGCAATGCCCGGTTTCCCACTGCATGGATTCTCCTCTCTTGTAAATGCCTTGCTCAAATGGATCTAAACTCAAAGTTT
Source organism: Grampus griseus (assembly GCF_964374135.1). Classification (NCBI taxonomy): domain Eukaryota; kingdom Metazoa; phylum Chordata; class Mammalia; order Artiodactyla; family Delphinidae; genus Grampus; species Grampus griseus. The sequence goes on along the minus strand of NC_139019.1, from coordinate 118,508,793 downwards.
TACCAGTTGTTCTCAACTGGGGGCTATTTTCCCATCCCCAAAGACATCTGACAACATCTGGAGCCATGTTTGATAGTTACATCTTAGGCGGAGTGGGATGGGGAGTGGGGGTGGGGGCAGGTTACCGCTGCCATTTAGTAGGTAGAGACCAGGGACACAGCTACACATCCTATGCATGGAACAGCTCCCCTACCCCAACAAAGCAGCATCCGGCCCAAAGTGTCAAGAGTGCCGAGGCTGAGAAACCTTGTTCTAGACCATTACATTTCAACATCTAGGGGTCCTGGACCTACACTCACAGACATCACGTCACAGGCTTGGGTAATTTAGTTCCTGCGGCATTTCAACTAGCCCCTTTGACCAAACAAGAGCCTTCCACAATAATCAGTGTGTTTTAAAACTTGTAGGGAGTTCCCTGGTGGTGCAGTGGTTAAGAATCCACCTGCCAATGCAGGGGACAGGGGTTCGAGCCCTGGTCTGGGAAGATCCCACATGCCACGGAGCAACTAAGCCCGTGCGCCACAACTACTGAGCCTGCGCTCTAGAGCCTGCGCACCATAACTACTGAGCCCGTGTGCTGCAACTGCTGAGCCCACACACCGCAACTACTGAAGCCCGCACGCTCTAGGGCCAGCGCTCTGCAACAAGAGAAGCCACCACAATGAGAAGCCCGCACACCGCAACGAAGAGTAGCCCCTGCTCACCGCAACTAGAGAAAGACTGCACACGGTAACAAAGACCCAATGCAGCAAAAAATAAATAAAATTTTAAAAAAACAAAACAAAAAACTTCGTAGACCATAAAATAGTTTGCTCTGATCCAAACTAAATCTTTCATCTCTTTTAAATAGACCCCCAAATTCCCCGTTGTGGCCATCATCCTTCAGAAGGGACCATGGAGCCTCAAGGACGCCCAGGCTGTTCAGTGTACGCAGGAAATTTGTGATTAATCACTTCAACCTGCTTTACTTTAACAGAGATTTTCCAAGACCTGTTTATTGTTCCACTACTTGGCTGCTCTGGAGTTATCTATGACCGAAGTCTTAACATTTATTTGTAGAATCGAAGAAGGTATATTTTTACTCTCACATTCCCTTCCAAGTCCCTGAATTAGATTAGTGTGAACTTTCCAAAATAAATTCACCTTTGAGCTGAAACTAAGCATGGAAAGTTTCAGCCCAAAAGGATACCTTATTGGAAAGTGAGAAGCAAAGGAAAACGAGGATTATAATGGATATTTTAGTATAACTTCAGCACTCCCAGTTACGAAGAATAAAGTATTTGTTACATAAAGGACTCTCTAACAGAGTTGATGTATGCGGTCCAGGGTTGATGTTCTATCCCCTTTTCTTCAGACTTATTTAAGAAAAAATAACTGGAAATAAAGAGAATGGAAAAATCAGCAGGCACATGTGGATCCAATTCTGTACACTGTCACTGGTTAAGTCCAAGGAAAGAATATTTTATCAGAATGAGAAAAGGCGAACCATCAAAAATAGGAAGGAAGACCTCTGATTCCTTCACTCCACAAACTTAATTTGTTGGACCATGACTGTGGTCTAGCAGCGTTTGTCAACAACTCAAAGTTAACATTTTATGTGGATGGCCACCATGAATTTTTTCCTACAGAAAAATATTCTCATAGGTCTGGGAGATCTGTAATATAGATAGATCTTAGGGCATTTGGAGTTTGTTTTTTTCTCTTGATATTCAACATGGAAAAATATTTCCCAATCACCTCCAACCCCTGAAAGATTCAAAATCTGAACTATTCTAAAGTATGCACCTTTTGAAAACTCCATTCGTAGCCATAACTGTGACTTTGCCCCATGAGACCCAAAAAAAATACTATTAATTGATGCAGCATTAAAACTAGTGCAACAGTGCAACGATTTTTAAAACTGCAAAAAACAAAAAAAAAAGGCCTTTCCTCTAGATAAAACTCATTTTCAAGTAATTTCTCACAACAACAGAATGCTTCCCCTTCCACGTCCCCTTCCGCCACCGCCACCGCCCCCCGCCATAAAAACACACACAGTGTCTTGGGCAGAAGATGAATATATAAAACGGATAAAAGAGAAATTGCTCTAGTAAAGCAGTGGTTCTAGAAGCTCAGCCCTCTCTCCCTACTCCCCACCCAATAATCTTCTTTGTCCGCTACTGACTGTCTGGATAAACAACTACATGAAACAAATAGTTTCAGAATGAGTTTTTTCATTTTTTTTTAATAAATTTATTTATTTATTTATTTTTGGCTGCACTGGGTCTTCGTTGCTGCGTGTGGGCTTTCTCTAGTTGCAGCAAGCAGGGGCTACTCTTCGTTGCGGTGCGCGGGCTTCTCATTGCGGTGGCTTCTCTTGTTGCGGAGCACAGGCTCTAGGCACGCGGGCTTCAGTAGCTGTGGCGCACAGGCTCAGCATTTGTGGCTCGTGGGCTCTAGAACACAGGCTCAGTAGTTGTAGCGCACGGGCTTAGTTGCTCCGCAGCATGTGGGATCTTCCCAGACCAGGGTTCAAACCTGTATCCCCGGCATTGGCAGGTGGATCCTTAACCACTGTGCCCCCAGGAAAGTCCCAGTTTTTTCATTTTTCAATGAAGTGAGTTGGCACCATTTAGAGCTAGTCCTTATTTTGGCCACAGGAGCATGCACTGATGTCTCCTCAATGAATTTTAAGAGCTCACATAAATAGAAATTACTGGGGAGTGTAATTTGGGCACGTGGATTTTTGTTTTTACTTTGCTGGATTCTGTGCCATTTGCTTTTTTATTATTTACCTCCCCCAAAGCAGTTTTTACCTTTTAGAAAATATCTCTTGAAGAAAAGTAATATCTTACCAAGTTTCCTTTTTGTCTTTTGGTTAATACTTCTTTTCAACTGTTTGCCTATCAGCAAATGAAAAAAAATAAAAGCAATGAAGTCCTTCTTCCTTTTCCTCCACCTATAATGTGACCCAACTACTACACATGTCTATGGAATTATTCAAGTTGATATACACTATACAGTTATAAAAGGGTCCTGTGCATTATCTTCTATACATTTTCATTTACATAGTCTTTATGAATGTAAGATGCTTGCACTGCGATGTCTGTCACCCACTGATGGTCAGGGTTGATTCTGTTTCTTTAGATGGCTAGAAAGAAATCCTCCCCCACCATCATGGTCCCACGGATGTACCTCCCACTACCTCTTATCAAAGAAACCACATTCCCAGAGGGAGGGATAAATTGGGAGATTCAGATTGACATATACATACTACTATATGTAGAATAGATAACTAATAAGAACCTACTGAATAGTGCAGGGAACTCTCTGAATACTCTGTAATGACCTATATGGAAATAGAATCTAAAAAAGAGTGGATACATGTGTATGTATAACTGACTCACTTTGCTGTACAGCAGAAACTAACACAACATTGTAAATCAACTATACTCCAATTTTAAAAACGTAATTAAAAGAAAAAAGAAACCACATTCCCAGAAGAAGAAAGACAGATCCTCCTTCAAGGCAGGTCCATCTTCCCAGGGCATGTCTTTGGCACAGGCTACTAAAATCAAAACACTCATAACCTACAGGATATGTATATTAGGTAATTCTATGTTTTTTTAATAAAAGCATTTATTAAAAATCACAGGGTCTTTAATTTATTCTTGGAATGGGAAGACATCTTAAAAACTTTTTTCATCAGAAAGCGATCCCCCAAAATGCATATTATCACCAAAACAATAATCACCATCTCACATCTGTAATCCCGCCGAAGGAGCCTGTACAAGAGGAGTAGCAGCAGATGACAGGGGACTGCGGAAGCTCGTGTTCCCTCAAATATCCTTAGCGTTCCTCTCTAAGACGTGGGGGGGAAATCAAAGCAACTGAAATTGTGGCTTTTTCCTGGCCAGTGCTGGAAAACAATATCCCAGAGGCTATGCACCTTACCTAATGGTCCACATTTCCAGGGAGGCCGAATTCAGACAGTGCATTTGGATGGGCACGTGGTTTGTATTATTTTACTGTAGAGAAAGAAAAAAATTGAGCAATCCTGGAAGAACTCCACATTCTTCTTTAAAGAAAAAAAAAATTTTAAGTTCCTCTTAAAAACTAGTTACTACTTTGAGCAGGAAGGAAGGGTTTGGAACAGCTGTCCCTGAGTGAGTTGGGAGAATGTTAATCACTGTCCCTTCTCTCCTGGACTTAAAGATTAGCTCACATCCCAGGCCTCTGCAAAAGGAAACCGCATACACTTAACTTTTGAGACAATCGTCAGGAATACTTCTGTAACAGTAGTAGCAAGTCAGCCGGATCTAAAAGACACTCGAGTCTGGAAATGTACCCTGAGGCAGCAAGAGCCCAAAGGGTCAGCAGTGGGCTGAGTGGACATTTGAGACAATCACTTGCTTCTTGACTAAAGCTCACCAGGAAAAAGTCAAAATTAACAAAAACCGAGTGAAAATTGAATTGCCACATAAATGGGAATCTCCACTTGAGCCAGAGTCGTCTTAGGCAAAATGATCCTGCACAGACCATGCTTGGTTAAAAATATATTAAATGCGATTTCCTCTGTACGCTGTTAAGAGGGGAAGGCAAGATGTAGGGAAATACATAACCCCGTTTTAATAAAATCAACAGTAATCCTCCCAATCCAGGATAAAAACGTTTCTTTCCATATGATTGTTCGCGCACCGAACTAGGTGTGAAAAGATATACAAGATGCCAGTCTTCGTAACAGAGAAGAGAGTAAGAGAAAGGAAGGAAGAAGAGTTTTTAAAAAGAGAGACAGACTGATTGTCATTGGATAGAAAAAATATACACAGTCTAATAGGATGGAAAATTAAAACTAAAATTCTATGGTTTTATTACAAATGTGCAAAAATTGAATATGCACAAAGACTAGAACTAGAAGATGACAAAAAACGGAAACTTATTTCCTTTCGGGATGAAACCATGAATACTTCTCTTAAAGTCAGTGCATTTTAGCAATATGCAATATGAAAGAGTCTCTACCTGCACTTAACACGCTTTATAACACACGAGCTAGAAACGTAACATTAGGACAAAAATGAGATGCATTCGAAAAGTGGGTGAGGACAGGGTGGTATACGGGATCCAAATGAATCAGATACAGCCTAAAGAATTCCAACAGTTTGCACAAATGGGACAAGATGTGAAACCGGTCCCCTCCAGCAATTTCCTCAGGCACCTGGTGGTCTGGGGTCTGTGACCTCACAGGAAGCAGAGACCACCACACCAGAGCCGCACAGCACTGAAGTAAAGAGCCACATCTCAACTAAATATATTAAAACACGTCCCTAAGTCGATCAATATGGCAGCAAGATGCTCGCTTTAAATGGTGGATGGGAAACTGATCAGAAAAAAAAAAAAATTTGAGGAAATAAAATATTTAAAAATGTAAATGTGACGGAAATTATAAACAGCCTAAAGGTCCTCTCCCTTCGGGAACAGCTGTGTCTGCTAATCCCTCGAGGAGTCCTCCCTGCGATCGCCCTTCCTTCCTTCCTCCGTCTCTCTCTAATAGCTCCCTTGTTCCTGTTGGACAAAACTAGCCCTTTGTGGCTGCTCTCAGAACAACATTAAAAACAGGAATAGGGAAATTGTAAACAGGAGGCTTCTGGTCTACAGGCGAAGACACACACAGACCTCTGAGGCCTACTTCATGCTAAGCAAAGAAACAGATCTTTGTTGCTAAAGGGATTAGGGCTGCGGGATTTCGGAGGCACTGCTGAGGCATTCAGCTGGCCTGAAGTAGGGGCTTTGTAAAGAGATACCTCCATTAGAGGTCTGTGAGCGGAAATCATTCATACTCTTTATACAATCTGGGTAATGTGATAGTGTTGGACTGTTAAACGCCTCTGGTGAGGCAGGGTCCTATCTCCTTGAATGGTAAATTCTTCAGCAGCTAAATAGATGGCGGTGTAATTACCTTCACTGACTTTTTTTATTTTTGGGGGGGGGTGGGTCTCCTACCTTTAACCCTTAGTGGGAGTAACATTAAAGGGTCACCCGGAGCCAAGGAGGCAAAGTCTTCCCAAGTCGGCTCAGAGGCAGCCTTTAGATTTGGTGTTGGCAACTGACACTATCAAAAATGGCACGCTCCGAGCATCACCTACACACAGAGGCAATGCCTGCTCTGTCCCTGTGTTCCCCATGATGATCAAAGTCTTCCTAATTGCCCCCTGCCCTTGGCCTTGAACGCCCCCAACCTGCCTGCCTAATTCCTACCTATCCTATACCTGCTTCCACCTACCGGCCCTTTCTTGCCTCGTCCTCCCCAAGCTGGGCTGGTGGCCCACACAGCTCCTCATAAACGTGGAGACTCTGTGTGTCTCCTCATCCCAGTAGACGATGAGCTCCTGAAGGCAGCTGCTTATTTACCTTTGTACCCACAACGCCCGGCCCTTTGTAGATGCCCAGAGCTGTCGTCCAGCAGGAGAGCAGGGCAGTTGGATTGCCCTGTCTTTGGATCAGTCCCTATGGTAGCCGGGAAGACTACCTCCCTATGTGTTTGAGCGGCTTATGAAGAATTTATTTTGTAATTCATCAGTGAACCCTCCCAGGGAATGCAGGGGGGTCTTAAGAGGCCAAGCAAAAACACACTGTGGCCAGTTAGGAAGGAAATATGAGCCCTCCAAGGAAGACAGCAAGTGGTCACCTCCTCGCAAACGGCCAGAAGCTTTCTTAGCGACCTCGCCGGTCCCGATCCTGACTCCACGCTCTTCTTGGCTGAGGGAGTGGCAGCAGCAGAATGAAATGTTCTTTGGGTTCATATTTAGAGTCTCTGGATCCACATAGTCATTATGGTATCAGCTGTTATAAACTTAGATAACTTTCCAGACCTGACTTCAAAAATAAATGTCAAACTGAGAGGGAAAAAAACACTGCCATCAGAGCTAAGAGACACTACCTGGCCTTTGCCTGGTATGATCAGACCCATCCTGATGGCTGACAAATGCATTCTGGGAGAAAGGACAGCTCTGGGTAGATGTGGGGTTTTGCAGTAATCTCACTTGGAAGGGGTCCTGGTTTCTGTTTATAAGATGGACCTGCAAATACAATGAGGGCTTTGCAACAACTGCTAGAAGGCTGGTGTTTTTCTCTACTGATACTCTCAGTTCTCCGGGACATGCTTCTATATGAGCACCGCCCTGGCCATCATTAATTGCTGGCTCTTTCCATGGTTCACAATTTTCTATCTGGATTAACTCTCTCCTCACCGTCTGGCAGGTGGGTCTTTCTGCTCTTACGCTATTAACATCACTGTCTGCAAAAAGCAGTTAAATATAGAAGGAAGAAAAAAACAGCTTTGTCTCCAATTCTGCCACTTAATCACCCACTCGGCCAACAAATGCCGAGCACCTACTACGCGCCACACACTGCACTAGGCATGGAGAATGTGAAGATGAGAATGAAATGGGACGCCACGTGAAGAGGAGGGAGCCCAGAGAAACAGAGCGGTTAGCCCCCTGACGGCAATCTGCACAAGGCATTGGAAAGCACGGAGGAACAGAAGGGGTTCAAGGAAGGCTCCCGAAGACGGTGAGAATTTAGCCTGGAAGATTCTGGATGAAAAAAAAAAGCCATAAACTTTTGGGACAATTGAGGAAATATGAATGTGGACTACGTATTAGATAAAGTTACTGTATTGATGTTAAATTTCTTAGATGTGTTAACAGCATTGCAGTTACATAAGAGAATCTCCTTGTTCTTCGGAGATACAAGCTGAACTATTTACGAGCGAGGAATCATGAGATCTATAAATTACGTTCACATGGTTCAGAAAAGGACATATCTGTGTATGTATAACATATGCACATACAGGGGCTGGGAGAAGAGAGAACAAATACGGCAAAGTGTTGGTGAACCTAGGTATACGAACGTTCATTGTACTATTCTTTTAATTTATTATATGTTTAAAAAATTTCAAAAACCACTGGATAAACAACTTAAAATATACATATACACATGGATATGTGTGTGTGTGTGTGCGTGTGTAAATAAATATTACAAGGGCTGAACACTGGACTGGGAAAAGGAAAGTGGGAGTCAGATAAAGACAGAAGGGAGGCACTCCAGGGAGAGGAGATGGCTGGAGCAGAGGATTTGTGGGTAGTAGCTGGTATGTATCGAACTGCTCCTGGCCCAGGATTGGCACTTGTATAAATCTGTCAACTGAATGAAGGAGTTAAACAGCATCGCTATGCAGGGAACTGCAAGCAGATCAGACTAAAGGACGCACAGAGTCTGTGTTAAGGAGTGCCAGCTGACTGGGCCGCGGAGGCAGGGCGCCTGTGGCAGAAGCCTTTGAATATTCTGCTCAAGTCCTGAGACTTTATCCTGTGGGCAATGGGAGCCACAGCAGGAGGTGATGTGTCAGATTAGCATCCAGAGGGACCACCCTGGCAGTCAGGTGGCACGTGGAGCGATGGAGCACAGACCTGGAGGCAGGAAACAAGGGCACCAGTCAGGATGCCTTTGCTGCCTTTGCACAAAGCCCTGGCTGGCTCTCACCAGCTGAATTCATCAAGAGGCTCATTATCCAACACAGCTGCAAGCTCTGAGATGACAGACAGCACAGGTGGTTGAGTCAGTGGCTCAGCAACGTCACCATGGGCCCAGGTGCCATCTCTCTCCACTCTAGCATTTTCTGTGGTTGGCTCTGCTTGCAGACTACCTTTCCTCATCTTCAGAAGATGAGGCAGCAGCAGCTCCTCGAGTGACATATGGACACAGCAAAGACCACTGACAGAAGGGAGCCATCTCTTCTTTGGTCTCCTTCTTAGCAAGGAAAACTTTTCCAGAAGCTTCCCAGCAAACCTTCCCTCCCCATCCCACTGTCCCCGATGGGGTCACAAACCCATTCCAAAACCATCCACTATCAAGGAAATAAAATGACATATTTGGCTTAGAATAATAACTTATACACAGGAGGAATCAACTACTCTGAATCATCACCTGAAACACTTGGGAGCCTACGGGTCCAGGCAAAGGATGCTAGAAGCCTAAACTATGATAACGGTGGTAAAAAGATGGGGAGATGATAATGGATTCAAGATTTCTTTAGGAAGTTATGTTGGTACACTTGGTGGTGGACTGAATGTGGAAGAGGAGGGAAACGAAGGAAGAAAGGACACCCTCCCCCCCATATTTCCATCTTGGGTGAGTGGGTAGAAGCAAGTGCTACTAACTGAGCCAAAGAATCCAAGAGAAGGAGGGGAGGGTTTGGGGAAAAGTTGGTTTGGGGCACGTTCAATGTGAAGGGTCTGTGGGCACTGAAATAATTGTGTTGGGCCGTCAGTGTAGTATATGAGTCAAACCATTATCCCAGACAGGTGGTCCATACTCAGACATGGTTCTCAGATAGGCTTTGGTCCATACAGACGTTTTTGAACCAACATTTAATCACAGAGAGTCCAAATAGGATTATGTAGGCTTCTCAGGGAAAACTGGAAAATCTGGCAACACGGGTCCTGAATTCCTACATGTCAACAGTTGGGTGGAAACCAGGGGCAGCCATTCCCTTCAGCTAGAACAAGAGGTTCTCTGGCCTGCCACACTCAATCCATTTCATTCACTAACTTTACCCACCCGGCCCCTGAAGGCATTTCCATCTGATGCCCTGCTGAGAATGGCGGGCTGCAGGAGAGGGGGAAGAGGTCAGAGCTGCAGATAGACATCTGGTAGTCACTAGCATTTAGATGGTGGTCAAAGCCCTGGCTGTGGAGGCCATCACACAAAGACAAAGTGGAAGGAGAAGTGGGTCAAGGAGGACACCCTGGAGCCATCACTTTTTTAGAAATGGAGAAAGAGAAGTTCATGTAGGAGAGAGAAACTGGAATAGAGCAAGTGAGCCTGAAGTCTCAGGAGCTAAGAGTCTGGAGGTGGAGACAGTGCTCACCTGTGCCAGATGCAACGGGAGGTCCAGGGAGAGGAGGGTCCAAAGGAAGCACGGCACTGGGGAGATGAGTCGTGGGTGCCCTGGGAGCCACCTTGGTGGCACGGCAAGGGAAAAGGCAGATGGCAATGGGCTGGATGGAGGATGAGAGATAAGTGGAAACAGGGCACATAGATGGCTCAGGTGAGAAAGGGAGGAGAAAGGATGAACAGAAGCTGGAGAGGTTATGGGGTCAAGGCATGGGCCCTTTGTAGGATCAGAGAGACTTGGACATTCTAAAGGGAAGAAAGAAGCTAGCGGTGAGAGGAGGCTACAGAAATTAAGCTAGAGGGATGAACAACAGAACCGAGTCCAAGACGAGGGAGTGGGAGCAGGGAGACGCCATGGTCAGGCACAGGTGCCCGGATTCACCACAAGAAGGACTCCAAGGCTGGGGGATTGGAGGTGAAGATAAACCTGTCAGCAGACGAGGATGCTCAGAAATGGGAGCGCTACTAACGGACCTTCACAAGGTGGGGGCTTAGTGACCTTTCAAAGGGATGCTCCCAGGTGTCCATCCTTTCCCATTAGGTACGAAGGCCGGGGTGGTGAGCCTGGGGACGCGTAGCACCACATGCCCTGAACTACAGGCAGCAGTGGTGGAGGGCAGAGCTGGCTTCCAAGCCCTGGGGCAGAGGGAAGGAAGCGCACGCTGGGTGACCTGGATGGTGAGTCTCTGTGGGAGGGGGATGCAGCAGCTCTGCAGGTGGAGGGGAAAGCTCACAGCACCACGCACCGCTTGAGAGGTGGCCATAACACAGTCGCTGGGTCCTCTCTGGTGTGCACCCTGGTTCGGATGAATGTCTTGCTCCGTTCGCTATGCTGAACTCTCCTCAAAAGCGACTGCCAGGGCTTCCCTGGTGGCGCAGTGGTTAAGACTCCATGCTCCCAATGTAGGGAGCCTGAGTTCGATCCCTCGCCAGGGAACTAGATCCCACATGCACGCCACAACTAAGGAGCCCGCCTGCCAGCAACTAAAACGAGCCCACGTGCCACAGCTAAGGAGCCCGCAAGCCGCAACTAAGGAGCCAGTGCAACCAAATAAATAAATAAATGTTTTAAAAGGGAGGGAGGCAGGAAGGAAGGAAGAAAGCACCCCATGGCATTTTTCTGAGGCAACTTTCTATCCTGGGGGATCAGGCAGATTCTAAGGCAATGGTTCCCCTGGCAGCCCACGGTTAGGGTCAAGGCTTTCATTGGGACAAATGAATCCCCTCCTGGTTTGGGGCTGCAGCACTTACAGGGCTGCCCGAGGCCCTCAGCTCCAGACCAGCCTCTGTGGTCCACATTCCGCAATCGCGGTGGAAGCTCTGAGCAGCAGGGAGAGTTTCCCACACCACCACACACGAGCCCCTTGATGTCCAGCTCCAGATGTGACTTCCAAATTCTCAGTGACTTTCACCTTAAACTATGTTGATTGAGGACAGAGGTGAAAGGTGACCGAGTACCATCATGAGGAACCCCCAAGCTCGCCAGTAGACTACAGCATCCACTCTCCTTTTTCCCACATTTTAATGAAACAGCCTCAGCATAATTATTCGGATTGTTACTCTTCTGTGTCTGGCTTATTTTATGGTGGAGTTGCTATGAGACAAAAACAAACAGAAAGCTCTTTTTTAAATAAAAACAATACAGGAAGAGAAATACGCCTGGAAAGGCCACTATCTTGATATTCAGCATCTCCAGGATAACTAAGCTTTCGCTGATATTGAAAACCTCCATGTCTTAAAGACTATCTCTGATCTTAAAAATAACAATAATCTGTTTACAGCCCTTGCACTGGAAAAATCAATATTCTTTAATTCCTTCTAAAAACCAGGGGCATTAAAATAGAATCAAAGCTCCAAGAGGGAGGCATGCTGGCAACATTTCACTTGCTTTGAATTACGTGGTTAAACCCAGCATGCATTTCCCTAGAGAGGAAGTGGAGTCTTCTTTCAAGAACACGCTAAACGCCCATCTGTCAGAAACAATTTGGGGGTACTGAGGTACAGAGATGAAGAATAGAACAGACCATCCCTTGAGGTCCCTGCCTGTGCAGAACACTTCTGCCTCTGCACGATGATGTACTCGTTGTCCTTGATCAAATGCCCCCGCATGACAGGCATGGTGCCACCCAAGCCAAGGACACAGCCGTGCAGGTCTGTAAGAAGCTCTCCTTCTCCTGTTAGAGCCAGGTGCCCAGATAAACAATCACAAGACAATAGCACATTATGAGAGTTGAATGCTGATGGGAACATACCCCAAACACCACTATTAATTATCTATTAGTGGGAAGAGGGCACCATTGAGAGCCGACCTCTCGTACTACCGTGGGCGCTTGGGATTTCACTTGTTTCTCAATGAACACAACAGCCCTCGGAGGTAGGTGTCCTTATCTTCATGCTCTGAGTGATGCCCCAGGTCACCAGGGTAGCTTGTTCCAATTCCAAAGTCCCTGTTCTTTTTATGCCAAGCAACATCTCAAGTACTATTCTTGAATATAGTCTTTCCTGACTCCCTTAACTGAATGTTATTTGTACTTCTGTTAAGGCCACTACCTTCATCTAGAAGGACAGTCATTTGTCTACTTCTCAGTTTTATAGGACTATAAACTTCAAAGCAAGGAATGGCATCTCTTTATGTATTTTTTGTGTGTGTATCATTTTTTAGATAAGAGGTGGCTCTCTGATGAGGTGATGCTTAGGCAGACACCTGAAAGAAATAAGAACAACCCTGGAGGATGGGGCATGGCATGGGGGACATCCCAGCAGAGGGCACAGCCAATGCAAAGGTCCTACATCAAGGGGCAAGTTTGAGGGACGAAACCTCTACCCCACCCTTGTCATTCTGTCCCCTTTCCCTGTTTCATTTTTCTTCAGGGCATTTTTTGCTCTTTGACCTCACATTTATGAGTTTATCTGCTTACTGCCTACACCTCAACTAGAAATGAGCTCTGTGAGGACGTGCTTTCACCACTGCTGCTCCTTAGAGCCTAGAGCCGGTCTGGCATATGCAGGGGACTCCATACAAATTTGTTTAGAAACATATGAATAAATGCACACAGCATTATACACATTTTCAAAGTTTTGTTTATTTTTATTATGCACTTATGTACAACCACTGAACTAAGCACTTTACACACACTATGGCATTTAATCCTCATGAAAACCCTACTCAGGTGGGTACTCTTAACTGCATTTTACAGGGGGTGAAACTGAAGTTAGAAAAAGCTTGCTCACGGTGACTCAGCCATTAGTGGTGGAGCTGGGATATAAACCCAGATCTGATCCAAAAGCCTGTGCCTTTTAACTAAAGCATTATTCTCGTACATGGGAGGCCCCTGACAAACAGTCACCGGATGGAGTCAAATATATTCAGGGCAGAGGAGGGGGCAAGATCAAAGACGGTGTAACCTAGAATATGGAGAGCAGGTTAAAAGATGCCTCATTCTTGTATGGAAGCTAAAAAGACCCAACATCAAAGATAGGAGGTTAGCCGAATGTGCACTTTTTCCCCCAGAAATTTACCTACCTAAGAAATGAGACGTCTAAGTGTCTGACTTCTAAAGGCTCCTAGGCTACGTAACTCAAAAGGAAGACACTGATTTCTTTTTTTTTTTCTTCTTCTTTTTTTTTTTTTTTTTTTTGTGGTACGCGGGCCTCTCACTGCCGTGGCCTCACCCGTTGCGGAGCACAGGCTCTGGATGCGCAGGCTCAGCGGCCATGGCTCACGGGCCCAGCCGCTCCGTGGCATGTGGGATCTGCCCGGACCGGGGCACGAACCCATGTCCCCTGCATCAGCAGGTGGACTCTCAATCACTGCGCCACCAGGGAAGCCCAAGACACTGATTTCAATGCAGCAAGCAGCAGAGAAGGTCAGCCCTCAGGAACGGTCATATGATTAGGGGAGGCAGAGCGGTGATGCCAGAAGTTTTTGGTGACTCCAAGGAATGGCTGAGCAGGATCAGAGTTTACTCAGGAGGCCCTGCCTATGGTGGGCTGGAGAATTCTGCTCTGCTGAAGGGTCAGTGACAAACATAAAGCTCAAAAGGTCTTCATCCAGGGCTTCCCTGGTGGCGCAGTGGTTGAGAGTCCGCCTGCCGATGGAGGGGACACGGGTTCGTGCCCCGGTCCGGGAAGATCCCACATGCCACGGGGCGGCTGGGCCCATGCGCCATGGCCGCTAAGCCTGCGCTCCGCAACAGGAGAGGCCACAACAGTGAGAGGCCCGCATACCGAAAAGAAAAAAAAAAAAAGGTCTTCATCCAGAACAGGTTAGATAAAATAGCCCACCAAGTCTCACTAACTCCTTTGCTTTGATTTCATGCTTACTAAGACCAATCCAGTTCCTTGATACTGAGAATGCAATTCCCAGAAGCGTATCGCTGGTTTTCTCCTCCCAGCTACACTGCTAAGTTAGCACTCGGGCTTACGAGTCAGGCTCTGCTGCTGGTACGGGAGCTCCAAGCCTGTTCACTCCCGGGTGAATTTAACACGGGTTCCCCAGGTGGTGGGTCAGAGTGAACCCTGGGCTCAGATGCTGCATGGCAGCTGGGGGTCCAGCTCTGCCTTCACCACCTCTGTTGGATGGGATCATGACCACTCCTCTGTCCCCCAGGTTCTGACCCTTGGGTGAGAGTACGGCTATAACAACAAATTCGCTGATCCAAGAATCACAGTTATCACGAAATAACACATCAGTCATCACAGGGAAATGAAGGCTTGTCCCCACTTCTCTTATTAACACTGATCTAAATGTATTTTTTTCTTCTACCATAAACACAAGTTGGGTTTCCCAACATCAAACCACCTTTCCCTCCTCATCAATGGTAACTACACGCAGAAATTAAAAGTGCTGTAGCCCTCATGTCCGTATTCTGATCACTTCTTTGAGATCACAGAGACATCTTGTGCTGTGCTGCGGTTTACTGACTTCCAAGTGCCTTCATGGGCCATCTCGTGGCATCCTCCCAACAATACCCTCAAGGTAGGCAGGGAAATGCTTACTCCCCATTTTAAAGAAAAGGCAACAGACCCCAGGAGGCCACACAAGTTACTCAAAGGCCCAAGGTCCCAGAGCTAGAGAAGGGGGAGCTGGCCTCAAACCCAGGCCTGTGACCTCACGCCCTTTTCCTGAACTGCAGGACCATGGGGGCCATGACCTACCCTGGCCCTGATGACGCTTAACCCTGTGGATGCCGAAAGAGCCAGTTTGTGAGCTGAACACCAATGTATTCACAAGCAATGTTTCAAACCCTTACCATGGTACTCTGTACTAGAGACTGAACTTCAACTCTCACAGTGGTGAAATAAAAAGGTGAAAAAGGGACTTCCCCGGTGGCACAGTGGTTAAGAATCCGCCTGCTAATTCAGGGGACATGGGTTCGATCCCTGATCCGGGAAGATCCCACATGCTGCGGAGCAACTAAGCCCGTGAGCCACAACTACTGAGCCTGCACTCTAGAGCCCAGAGCCCACAACTACTGAAGCCCGTGAGCCTAGAGCCTGTGCTCTGCAACAAGAGAAGCCACCGCAATGAGAAGCCCGCGCACCGCAACAAAGAGTAGCCCCCGCTCGCCGCAACTAGACAAAGCCTGCGTGCAGCAACGAAGACCCAACGCAGCCAAAAATAAAGAAAGGTGAAAAGAACCTCACATGGCACAATACTGAGTGATTTAGAAATTAATACTAAACAATGTTTTTAAATAGCTAACATTTATAAAAACTAGCACTGTCCCAGGCACACTTCTCAGAGGTGGCAGAACCAGCTGGGCTCCTCTCGGGCTGAGTGTCTTGGCCCCAGACTCAGAGTGAGCAACTTGGCTTTGTAGGTTCTTTCAGAATTGATCAGCCTCAAGTTGGGTCTGACCCCTGAGCCTTCCACCCCAGCCCCCGTCCACACTGCCTCTCAAAATGGCCAGAGCAGGCCTTGTAACCGCCCAGCTGGGGGAGTCAGTCATCCTTCCAGACCCTCGTCTCTTAACTACTCTAATTGCAAACACATGTTCTTACACCACCTCCAACTCAGGCAAACAGGAGACAGAAAAACACTTAGGAGCCCTCAATGTCAAGGGGCATCAAGGTGCTGGGAGCGTGACCTTTTCTGGCCCAGGTGCTGGAAAATAAGTACCTCTACCGAGCTCCTCCCTTCCCCCAAACTGAAAGCAGCTCTGCTGGCCTAACCCGGGGCTGCAACCACATGCCATTTGGGCTCCACGGCACCCGGCTTCTTGAATCAACCTCTACCTTGCCAGTAACTTGGCCTACCAATGCACCAAAAATAGGCGGCCCTCCTTCCTTTGAAGCATTTTAAGGTAAAACGCATTTGATCCACGGGGCAGACCACCCCTCAGACTCTCCCCGGGCGCCATTCCAACCTGGTGTGGCTGCTTCCACTATGACGTAAGATGGACCCTCTAAGCGACAGGCCTCACACACGGTCCCCAGGCGGCCGCTCCAGACTGCTTCCTCGGCCCAGAAAATGGCATCACTGTGTCTCTCAGGACAGAAATATCTGGGAATCATCCTTGATCCCCACTTTTTCCTCAACCCTACACCCCCCATCCCCCAATTCTACCTCCAAAATACATCGCAAATCTGTCCATCTCTCTCCATCCCCACTGCCTCTTCTCTAGGTCGAGCTACTGTCAACACTTACCTAAGGGTCCTGAACAGCCTCCTGACAGATCTACCTGCTTCCCCTCTTGGACTGTGGCACACGGCTAGTTATGTCCAAATCCAGTCTCCTCTTCCTGAGGAGTTGGGAATATGACAATCCATTCCAAGACCACACTTCCTAGACGCCCCCGCAGCTAAGTTGGCCGTGTGACTTTTTACTTGCCAGTGAAATGTGAGTGGAAATGATGTGTACAAATCGTGCATCATTTGTTTAAAAGGAAACTGTTTGCCAGGATTTCCTCTCTAATTCCCTTTCTGGGAGACAAGGAGCGGAGGCAGCTCTGACCACAAAGATGAACACAGCCACCTAGGGACGGTAAAGGAGAGAAAAGGAGGCTCAGGTCCACGATGATCTTGTGGAGAGCTCTTCACAGGAAGAGACCAGAGGACAGCAAGACTAGAAACAGAGAGATCAGTGTCAAGGCTATTGTAGACCAGAGGACGGAACAGGTACAGCTTTGACTACGGTATTGGTAGCACTAGAAATGGTGAGATGTACCCAGATTCTGGATATAGATTGTAAACACAAGCAATTGAATTTCCTGGTAAATTCTACTGGGGGGATGAGATTAGAAGTCAAGGATGACTCCCAGGTTTTTGGCCTGAGGAACTGGGAGGGTGGAGGGCCCATGAACTAGGATGTAGGAAGAGTGAAGATGGAGACTATATGGAGAGGATGCTCAGGAATTAAATTTTGGACCTGCTTAAGAGTAGAGGTTACTGGGCTTCCCTGGTGGCGCAGTGGTTGAGAGTCCGCCTGCCGATGCAGGGGACACGGGTTCGTGCCCTGGTCCGGGAAGATCCCACATGCCGCGGAGCGGCTGGGCCCGTGAGCCATGGCCGCTGAGCCTGCACGTCCGGAGCCTGTGCTCCACAATGAGAGAGGCCACAACAGTGATAGGCCCGCGTACCGCAAAAAAAAAAAAGAGTAGAGGTTACCAGTGCCTGAACCTGGAGTCAACACTAGCTGGATGTGAATCCTGACTGATGCTTAACCTCTTGACCGCAATCAAGCTACTTAAACCCTGTGTGCCTCAGTGCTCTCATCCACAACATAAGGACTAATAATGGCCCCTATCTCACCAAGTTGATATAAAGAGGAAATGTACACATTCCAGACTTTCTTTTGTGCTGTTCCAGTCTTCCAAAAGGCTCCGAACTTTTGAGATCAGGAAGAAATCTTCCCTCATCTCTACGCCCGCTTGACCCATCTCAAGTGACACTAAGTCCCCAAGATTCTGAAAGCAGAGATGTGGTTGTCTGCTGTGGTCTGGGGACAACTGTGAGGAAGCTTTCAAAGCAGCTGGTATAGGAATCTAACTAGAACATTTTCTTCACCTCAGATTCCTGGCAAAACAAGGCCTGCAGTTAGAAGGGAAAGGTTTTAATTACAAGGCCACCTGTCCAGCCATCTGAAGCCAACCCCAGCCTTTGGCTGGTTCCCTGTGGGCAACAGGGCATTTAGGGGAACCGTGCTCAGAGTCCCTGATGCTTTTCACATTTCACAGCCTTGTATGATCAGGGAGAAAATGAACAGTTCTCAGAAACAGGCCCCCGTTACTGCTCCCCTTCCCATTTGTTATTAAGGATGGAAACAAGATACTGAGGGTTTAGGTCATGAAGAGCCTGAATTCCTTCCCCTCCTGTCCTGTGGTCAGATAAGGTGGCCCCAAAACCAAATGATCTTATGCTCTCAAAGCTAACGATACCCCTCTAATTCCCCCTCCAAATGGAGATAGGTGGTTTCTAAATTTTTATTAATTGTCCACTGACATTTTTAGACTGACAAATATATGAAAGGCAAGCTGGCTATATTCAAACCTGTGAATTCTAAATCAGAATTAATGGAAATTCCTAACTCTCAACAAAGGGAGGAAGGGAGGGAGGAAAAGAAGGAAGAAAGGGAAGGAAGGAAGGAAGGGAAGGGGGGAAAAAAGAAAAGAGAAAAGGAAGTGAAAGTAATGAAACCCTTTTAGGGGTATCATTATTTAAACCATATATCAACAAAGAAAAATTCAAATATTTCCAACTTGGGCCTTTTCTTTTTTAAAGGAATAGACAAAGGCCACAGAATAATGTGAACCCAAGTACAAAAGGCACCAGGAGTAATTAAATTGCAGATGGTACAGAGACCAGTTCATTATTCATTAAAACAGTTTCCATTTCTTCTGGGGCCCGTAGCTAGACAACATTTCCCAACCTCCCTTGCAGTCAGTGTGACCATGTGACTGAGTTCTGGCCAGTGGCACAGACAGAAGTGACAGATGCCATTTCAGGCCTGGCCCATTAAAACCTCCCACGGGGGTTTCCCTGGTGGCACAGTGGTTGAGAGTCCGCCTGCCGATGCAGGGGACACGGGTTCGTGCCCCGGTCCGGGAAGATCCCACATGCCGCGGAGCGGCTGGGCCTGTGAGCCATGGCCGCTGAGCCTGCGCGTCCGGAGCCTGTGCTCCGCAACGGAAGAGGCCACAACAGTGAGAGGCCCGCGTACCGCAAAAAAAAAAAAAAAAAAAAACCTCCCACAGGTAATTTGCCATGTTCCTTCCCCTTCTGTGTGACCTTGGAAGCTACAAGTTGAAGAAGGTGGAGCCACGAGATGGAAGGAACCTGGGAGCCTGAAGCACCGCTTAGAGGAGACCCGTCTGCTGACCAGAGACATCTGGCGAGAAATAAATCCGTACATAATAAGCCACTGAAATGCTGGTGTGTATCTGTTCACGGCAGCCGGTGCTCCATGAACGAATACACAGCTCAGATCTTACCCATCTCCTCCAGACAGCCTCACTTTGGCATCTGCAAATGCTGAGTTTTCATAAGACCTTATCAGGGGTTGTAAGTAGAGTCAATCAGCAGACTAACTACAATCAACACCCATGCTGGCCTTTTCGGTCTCAACCTCATGACTTACCTAGCTGAAAAGTGATGCTCTCATCAGGAATATGTTATTCCAAAACAGCATGCCCTAAGAACATGCTGTCACTTCCTTTAAAAGGAAGAAATTACATTTAGCAAGATAAGAGTTCCTAAATAAATAAAAGGCAGCAATTAAACAAGCCATTAGCTTGCCATAATAGCGTAAAGAGCATTCTCTCTACTGACTGGCCGTGAGCGCCACGAGGGCAAGGATCATGTCCATTGGTTCACCACTGCGCCTCAGTGTGTGCCTGGCACATAGGGGGCATTCAACAAATACCTGCCCACTGGATGAGAAGATGAAAGGAAGCACTTGCCTCGGCTCACCTCCTTCCTCATGTTCACACACCCCTCGTTCTCTATATACTTAGTATACATATGATGCTTCTCCCTGCCACAGGGCCATTGCACATGCCCTTCCTTCTGCCTGAAACGACCTGCCCCTCCTCCTCTCCCTCACCTTCACTGTCTCCTTTGGCTGGTTACTCCTACCCCTTTTTCAGATCTTGGCACAAGCATCCCTGCCAGGTCTCTCTGTGTGTCTTACTTACCAATTGTACATTTACGCGTGTGATCATCTCCACAGCACTTGTCTATTTCTGAAGTTACCCTGTTTATTTGAGCATGTGTCAATTATTTGTTTCCTCACCAATGCACCAGGGGCCTTGAATGTCTCACCCACAAATATCTCCCAATGCCCCCCACAATAGTGTACGGCCCAGAGAAAGTCCTCATTCAATAGGCTGAATGAATAAATGACTGTCAGATATCATTATTCTCATTTATTTAGTAGATTTTATCCAGTCAGCCCAATCACCAGGGTTTTTTTTCCTCTCTTCCTATTTTATCATCATATATAGAGAGATGGATATCTGTTAGCATCAGTGAGATGAAAAACCATGAATATGATACTAATAATACAGAATCAAAGTAACCTAGGGCTTCCCTGGTGGCACAGTGGTTAAGAATCCGCTTGCCAAAACAGGGGACACGGGTTCGAGCCCTGGTCCGGGAAGATCCCACATGCTGCAGAGCAACTAAGCCCGTGCACCACAACTACTGAGCCTGTGTGCTACAACTACTGAAGCCCGCACGCCTAGAGCCCGGGCTCCGCAACAAGAGAAGCCACCGTGATGAGAAGCCCACGCACTGCAACGAAGAGTAGCCCTGCTCGCCACAACTAGAGAAAGCCCACGGGCAGCAACAAAGACCCAATGCAGCCAAAAATAAATAAATAATTTTTTTAAGTAACCTATCATTTATATTCTTGCCTAATAACCGTGTGTTTAGTGCCTTCTCTGTGCACGCACTATTTCAGTTACTGTAGGGACATATCAGGATGAATTAACAGAGTTCCCTGTCCCCAAGCAGTTTACAAATCATGTAGCAGGATAATAGTTGATAATATTAATGGTGGATTTTTCCCCAGGTTTCTTTGTATCCATGGCCCTCGCCCTAATCAGTCTGACAGGCTAGTCTGGGGATGAGAAAGCAGAGAGAAAAAATTCCTTTTGAGCTTCAAAGTCTACAGCCTGTTGGAATGGAGCAGATTCTGGTAATTAACACTTTGAGGGAAAATACATGATCGTATAAGGCTTCCTGATTCCAACCTTTCCAACTGGGTGACCTCTAGGGAAGAAGAAAACAACAAAAATTCCAGATGGTTTTGGAAGCTCTGAGCGCAGGGCTGACCCAGGCCCTGTGAAGCCCCCAGACCTCAGCTGGGTGGTAGAGCTGCGTGATACACTGAAATGTCAGGCAGCTGTGCAGAGCTGCATGGCTCCAGCATGGCACAGGGCAGAAAAGGGCCCTGTGCGTCCAAGAGAGACACCAGTGCAGTAAAGAGAGTACAGCTGCAGGACCTAAGAGGCCTTGCAAAGGGAAACGTGAGATAAGGCAGCAGCGACCTACATGTCCAGTGATTGAAGGCTTAACAGAATGATGTACATTCCAGTAGATGCCAGCTGGACAGATGGCATCTGAGGATGCGATATACCACCTCGCAGGTGCCTTGGCCCCAATCCTCTAGCACTGAGAATGCGGCCTGGGGCCAAAGAGAGTGTCATGGAGAATGGGATGGTATATTTGCAAGCAGATGGGGAGCTCAGAATAGAAACTGAGTTAAAGGGAGTTAAATTGACATGGTGGCACTAAGAGTCATACCTGCTGTACAGGCTTGAAGAGTTAAGATTAGTCCTAATACAACCACGCTAAAAGGCAGAGGTCACCATAGGCGGTGGAAATTAAGGAGAGCTATGGAGCTGGGGAGCCTTGGAAGGCTTCAGCAAGGAGGTGAAACGTGAGCAGAGGTCTTGGACTGGAAGAGTTTTGAGAGGTGGAGACGTGAAATCATGAGGCTGGAGAGAAACGCATTTCAGAAATGGGAAAGCATCAGCAAAGACGCGGAGGCAGGGAAAGCTTTGTATAAAACCATGCCTTGTACGACTTGTCTACAGCTCAGGGTATATGTAGGCGGGAGCCTGATATCAGTAAAATAATGGAGAGCCTTAAAGGACAGACTGAGGAGTCTGGTCGCTCCATGGTAGGTAATAGGGAATCACACAAGGTGACTGAAGAGTGGATGATATGACCACACTTGTGTCTCGGGAACACGGAGCTAGCAAGGATCCCCTGGAGGAAAAAGAATACAGGGAGAGGGCAACAGCCAGCCCTCAGATGAGGGGCCTGCAGTGCAGGGGGAGCTACAGGAATTGAGGAGATCCTTTTTTTTTTTTTTGGCCATGTGGCGCGGCATGCGGGATCCTAGTTCCCTGACCAGGGACTGAACCTGTGCCCCCCACAGTGGAAGCGCGGTGTCTTAACCACCAGACCGCCAGGGAATTCCAAGGAGAACGTCTTGATGGAGATCGAGTTGGGTCTGCTTGGCAGGAACTGAAGTGCGGGTGGGGGAGGAAGGAGCTAAAGATGGTTTCAGGTGCATCTGGGGGAATGGGAGCTCTTAGGAGAGGCCGGAGGTGGGGTTCAGGCTGAGAGTAGAACACCTAGGTTGGAAATACGGACTTGGATCTCAGAAAAAGGGAGAAATATCAATATTTGGCATTAGTTCTCAGTGTTGGAAGGAACTTTAAAGATCCCCTAGACCACTGCTTCTCAAACCTTAAAAGTACATATGTGAATTTCACCTCAATAACAAAATGAATAAGTGTCCCCCCCCCGCAAAGTATACCAATCATTGAGGATCTTCTTAAATTGCAGATTCTGTGTCAGGAGGTCTGGGGTGAGGCCTGAGATTCTGCATTTCTAACAAGCTCTCAGGGGATACTGATGTTGCTGGTCCAGGGACCACGCTTCGACTAGCAAAGGATTAGACCAATATTACCCCAAGTATAATACACATGTGTGTGGCGGTGCATACAGAAATTTCAGGTGAGTCATAAACACTCTATTTTAAGATCTACACAGATTTTCACTTACCATTGTGATGTGAAGTTTCCTTTAAGTGCATTTAAGGATTAAAAAGTTGACTTGAAGAAAAAATAATAAATAACAAGAGAGGAGGCATGCATAGGTGGCAAAAATTGGGCAGGGGGCCTCCAATTACTGAAGTCTGAGGAATGCTTGTAGGAAGCCTCTGAGGATACTTGTAGGAAGAGAAAGAAATCCCAGTTTAGAATAAATAGCGGTGATGCCGGAGGGAGAAGTGTTGCTTGATGGAGCTAGGTGACTAACAGCGAAAGTGACTAACATTTGCGAGCATTTCCGGAGCCCGTGAGCCCAGCACTGACCTGGAGCGAATCATCTACTCCTCACAACAGCCCTGTGAGGTCGCTGTCAGTGTTGTCCCCAGTGTCCGGATGAGGACACCGTGGCTCAGAGAGGTTGCCCAAGGTCAAGTAGCTAGTAAGTTCTGGAGCCAGGACTTGAATCCAGGGCTGGGGGACTCCTTTCTCTCCATCACACTGTACCCCAATCCAGCAGGCTCGATGCTTCTACAACATTCTCCTCCTTCCAATGCTGCTGCTGCTCATTTTCTTTCTCTTTTTTTTTTTTGTTTTTATTAATTTTTTGGCCATGCCGCATGGCACGCAGGATCTTAGTCCTCCGACCAGGGATCGAACCCGCGCCCCTGCAGTGGAAGTGCTAGAAGCACAGGGTCTTAACCACTGGACCACCAGGGAAGTCCCGCTGCTCATTTTCTGTTAATGCAACTCAGTGTAACTCTGTTGCATTAATGCCATTAAGAATGATGTGATTTTCTAAAAACAAAAGTAAAC
Source organism: Grampus griseus (assembly GCF_964374135.1). Taxonomy (NCBI): domain Eukaryota; kingdom Metazoa; phylum Chordata; class Mammalia; order Artiodactyla; family Delphinidae; genus Grampus; species Grampus griseus. Next base: position 118,485,043 of record NC_139019.1, on the reverse strand, counting down.
AAATGGGACCTAATGAAACTTAAAAGCTTTTGCGCAGCAAAGGAAACCATAAAGAAGACCAAAAGACAACCCTCAGAATGGGAGAAAATATTTGCAAATGAAGCAACGGACAAAGGATTAATCTCCAAAATTTATAAGCAGCTCATGCAGCTTAATAACAAAAAAACAAACAACCCAATCCAAAAATGGGCAGAAGACCTAAATAGACATTTCTCCAAAGAAGATATACAGAGTGCCAACAAACACATGAAAGAATGCTCAACATCACTAATCATTAGAGAAATGCAAATCAGAACTACAATGAGATATCATCTCATACCAGTCAGAATGGCCATCATCAAAAAATCTAGAAACAATAAATGCTGGAGAGGGTGTGGAGAAAAGGGAACCCTCTTACACTGTTGGTGGGAATGTAAATTGATACAGCCACTGTGGAGAACAGTATGGAGGTTCCTTAAAAAGCTACAAATAGAACTACCATATGACCCAGCAATCCCACTACTGGGCATATACCCTGAGAAAACCATAATTCAAAAAGAGTCATGTACCAAAATGTTCATTGCAGCTCTATTTACAATAGCCCAGAGATGGAAACAACCTAAGTGTCCATCATCGGATGAATGGATAAAGAAGATGTGGCACATATATACAATGGAATATTACTCAGCCATAAAAAGAGACGAAATTGAGCTATTTGTAATGAGGTGGATAGACCTAGAGTCTGTCATACAGAGTGAAGTAAGTCAGAAAGAGAGAGACAAATACCGTATGCTAACACATATATATGGAATTTAAAAAAAAAATGTCATGAAAAACCTAGGGGTGAAACAGGAATAAAGACACAGACTTACTAGAGAATGGACTTGAGGCTATGGGGAGGGTGAAGGGTAAACGGTGACAAAGCGATAAAGAGGCATGGACATATATACACTACCAAAAGTAAGGTAGTTAGCTAGTGGGAAGCAGCCGCATAGCACAGGGAATCAGCTCGGTGCTTTGTGACCGCCTGGAGGGGTGGGATAGGGAGGGTGGGAGGGAGGGAGACGCAAGCGGGAAGAGATATGGGAATATATGTATATATATAACTGATTCATTTTGTTGTGAAGCTGAAACTAACATACCATTGTAAAGCAATTATACTCCAATAAAGATGTTAAAAAATAAATTAATTAATTAATTAATTAATTAAAAAAAAAAAAGAATGATGTGATTTCCAATTCACTGAATTCTTTTTATAAATCAGGGATTATCATTCCCATTTTTAAGATGACAAACTGAGGCTCACTGGGGTCACACCGCCAGGACTCAGAACTTAAGTCTGCCTGACTCCAGATTCAAGGCTTTTCCTACAAACCTACCCCGACCCCACTTCTCTTGGTGTGTAACTGTTAAGAAGAAGACGTCCTTCCCCAGACTGGAGTGGCTTCTTACCATTTGCCAAACACATGTCCCCCACCTCACTCTCTGCCTTGCTGGACACATGACACCGTTTAAACCAATTCAGACTTTAACCTATAATCTTGGTGTCAGTTGGTGGCTAATAGCTGCCTTGTAACTTTAATCGGTGCACCAGATCTCCGGCAGGTGCAGACAAGCCACAAAGAAACCCACTTTGAATCTCTGCATGCTGGAACCATCCCTAGATTATAAACCGAACCATATGCAGTGTCAGGCAAGGCCTTTAGTTTTACCAGGAATGCTACAAAGATTTTTTTAAACCAACCTTTGTTTTAGATGTTACAGAAAGGAAAAATACTATAAATAGCTCTCATAGGGCAGCTAGTAAAATTATTCTTCTAAACCAACATCTATTCATACAGCATCACGACCCAAACCCAGAATACTGTTATTTTGCAAGGAGAAAGCCTTCTAGAAGCAAGGATTTCAGGGTGAGACAAATAACACCTACTCTAGATTCTAGCCTTAATCCCCTCTAATTTATGTTCAATACAGCATTTTAAACAATCACTAGTTTTCCCTTCAAAAAGGACTTCCATCTAGAAGCCAGACTTCCTGACTTTCGTTTCTTGTCATTTCCAAAAACTGCCCCCCTCCCCCTCCCCCTTCCCCCCTTCCCTCCTTCCCTCCTTCCTTCCTTTTCCCTATTTCCTGGTTCTGTGCTGCTTTACACAAACGCTTACATCTCCTGAATTCTGTTCAGGGCCCCATGACACAAGCACAGATTCTTCCCCTCTCCTTCAATCCATATCCCATTCACACAGATTGACCCATCTCGGTGGGCAACAGTCTGTCTAGCACCGGCGGGCAAGCACAGGGTACGTGCACACAGCGTCTGAAGAAGTGAGAGCAACACGGCATCATGATGGGATTGGCCGGGACACAGAAAACTCCAAGTCCTGCCACAAACCAGCCACTGTTCCCACAAGGCCCGTGGGGGAAAAGGGCACACAGAGAACAAGCAAGGCCAAATGACACTTTATTATTGGTGGGTGTTGGCCTCGGGCTCTGAGCAAAACTCCAGCGAGACCGGCTGGGCTGTGGACTCCCTACTAGAGCGAGCTGACCAAGAGGGAAGGTCCAGAACGTTCACTCCCAGGCCCAGTTCTGATCCTCCAACAAGAGCCAGCCACCACTGTGACATCCGAGGGAAAACAGCACGCAGAGGAAATGGGGTGATGGACTCCATGCCCAGAGTGGAGTAAACCCAGGCCACCTTCCCAGACCTTCTCCAGCCAAGGGAGAGAAAATGAGTGCACTGGAGAGAAGGACCAGGGTTGAATGAATGGATGAACCGACAGACAGACAAGAGAAGAGGTTGGAAAAAGACAATCCAGGCCTTCTCCCAGTGGGCACAGGCCTCAAGCCAAATGACTGAGCACAAGCATCTCTTCAAAGACAACTTCCACCTAGAAGGGCAAACAGGGCAGGAGCAGGGCCCATCTTTTAGCCCCTAAGTAGCAGAGTGAGAAGACAGGAGAGAAAGTCCCTTGCAGGGAACACTGCCTGGACCCTCAGGGTTCCGGCCACATGAAGGGACAGAGAGGCCCATCCAAGGTTAGTCTGCCCCCATCCCTTCCACACACGTTTCAACCCCTCCTCTGGGCGTGGCCCTGGCAGGTATCAACACCTCACTTCCATACTTGAGAGCTGGGTAGGAAAGCACAAGAGCTGAGACATTCTACCTTCCTTTTTCCAGAATATGTTCTTCAAGCAAAACCAAGGCACTTGGTGATGCTGGGGAGGAGGGAGCAAGCCTGGTGGTTGAGAGCCCAGACTCTGGAGTTAGACCACAGGGGTTCAAACCCCGGCTCAGCCACTGACTAGCTGGTAACCTCAAGCAAGCCAGCCAAGCCATAGGAGTCTTCAGTTCCTCATCTATGCAACAGGGCAGCGATAGGAGCAACATCACAGACAGTGTGAACATCACGACTCACGGAAGATGCTGAGCATGGTGTCAAGTCTGCAGTGAGCACAGAGTACATGCTGGCTGCCCTGACGATGACGGTGATGAGAGCGTCGCTACTACGACAATAGTACTTATCATCATCGTTCTCATCACTGCAGTTTCCCTCTAGCCTGCACGCTACCACAGGGCAATGAGATCCCTGCCTCCCTGCTTCCTGCCCCCATTGCTTCTCCTCTGCTGATGACCCTTGTCCACCAAGGTGAATTCCAAGTCCTTCCTCCCGTGGAGACAGACTCACTCACATGGTGCCTTGGAGGCAACGCTGAAGGACACGGGCGCTCTTCATTTCAAAGATCACAAATTGCCAACAGGCTGACTTCCCTGATGGCTGTCGTGATGGACATAAGCCGAAGTTCCTGCCCAGCTACTCAAACCAAATGCCCAGCTCACCTCTTTCCATCCCCATCCCCACCGAATTTTATGAATTTCTTTGAAGGGAGAAACATGGATTTGCTAAGCCTTCTTCTAGTTCGCTTACAGTCCTACCTCCCGTGAATACTCTGGTAGCTGTTACGTGATTTGAAGAAACACTAGGAGCAGAATCGTTAAAAATAGTAACAGAACAGAAATTTCTACCTTAAACAAATCATTCCAACAGATGGAACTGAAAGCATTTATTATCCCTCTCTGGTCTGGGACTTTTCAAGTACCGCATTTCCAGCCGGCCAGACTGGGAGCTATTTGATAGTACCTCTCTGACCAATTACATACTAATTAAAATCCCTCGGTGTGGGCTGGGGGGAGCAGCTCTGCATATGGACTTCAATTACTGGGCCCTAGTTTTGCCAAGAAAACACAAAGGGTTTTTCTGGCTGGATGCTGAGGCTTAGAATGAACATATGGCCTGCGTGGGAGGGGAGGGTGAAGAGTGTAATCCTAAACAGGAAGTGGAGGATTCCCCCTCCGCACACACCACCCCGTGATCTCCTGAAAGCAGCTACGTACCAGGGTTACACAGAATCCCTGCTCAGCCCGTGGAACAAACGGCAGCGAGCTGCCACCCGGGACACGTCATTCCATCCCGGGGCCATTTCTGGATTGGAAGTCTTTCTTGCCCCCCTCTGACCTCTTCTTGGTGTTGGGATCAGAACCTCAGGTCTCTCCCTAGGTTTCACTGGGCCTGGGGTGGCAGAGTATTAATTTTTGGCTCACCAGAATCCATTTCCTCATCTCCTGGTTACGCTGTCCCAAGCTTCCCAGTCCACAAGGCGCTGGCCGGGAGGAACGCTGGCCCAGTTCTGACCAATCAGCACAACTTAATCCCTCCGGCCACAGCGTCTGATTCCAGGATGGGCATCTGACCCAAACCAGTACAATCAGCATGACTTACAGGATGTGCGTGGGAGCTCCTGCTTGGGTAGATATGTTCCCTATCCAAGCTGGAGGTGTATAGGTGATGAGTCTGAAGCTGTGGCAGTCATCTTGCTGCCACAGGGAAGAGCAGATCTGAAAATGGAAACAACCCAGGGGAAGCAGAACCAAGAGAGAGAAGGAGGGAACTCAGAATACTGTGATAGCACTTAAGGTCCTGGATCCAGCCATTCCTGAATAAATCCACTCACGGCTTTTCAGTACTGGGAGCCAATAGATTACTTCCACGCTTAAGCTGGCTTCGGTTAGGCTTTCCATCCATTTGCAAAAAAATAAATGAACCTATCTGGCAGAAATAAGATTGGGAGGCAGGACGTTAAAACAATCACAACAACAACCATCCAACCCTATAGGGATCCAGCCTGAAAAGAATATACTTGCTACAGCCTCTGTGGAGCTCTAGGGATCTTGGCCCAGAATCAAAGAATTCTAGAGCTAGAAGAGACCTTGTGGACAAAGCATCCTTTTTAACGATATTTTCTGTCTTTCTTTTTCTAAACAGGTATGTAGTTCCTGATGGTCCAGAGAGGAAAGACGTGACCAAGGAAGTAAGACACAAACTCTTCTCATTGCTGTCTCAGGGCCGTGTATGTATCTGTTGCTCAGTAAAACTTTGTTGCATGAGCATTATAGATCCAGTCCCCAATAATCACTCTCTCTAAAACATGCAGCTCATGAGTCTTCTTTCTTTATGGCCAATATCTCCTGCAATAAATTCCTTAATGGACTACATTTACTTCCTACAATAATCTCTCTCTCTTTCTTCGCCCTCTTCTTTCTTTACGTGATGCTAGCGTGGCATTTCTTCCTATTCCCCATTTTGCCCTTTCAGTTGCTCAAAACCTTTACTTCTTGATTCAAAGTAATGACATTGACTACAGGCACTTAATAATCCAGACTTTATTCATTTGTCTGTCCTTTAACTTCTACCTCAAATCATGAGTTTTCTACCCATCCTCACCCATCCTTTACCTCTACTCACAAGCACCGTGATTGTATTAAAAACAGCTGTAAGCACTACTCACAATTGCCAAGACATGGAAACAACCTAAATGTCCATCCACAGATGAATGAATAAAGATGTGGTTCATATATACAATGGAATATTACTCAGCCATAAAAAAGGATGAAATAATGCCATTTGCAGCAACATGGATGGACCTAGAATTATCATACTAAGTGAAGTCAGAAAGAGAAAGACAAATACCATATGATATCACTTATATGTGGAATCTAAAATATGACACAAACGAACCTATCTACAAAAAAGACTTACAGACAGAGAACAGACTTGTGGTTGTCAAGAAGGAGGGGCGGCGGGGCGGGATGGATTGGGAGTTTGGGATTAGCAGGTGCAAACTATTATATAGAGACTAAGATAAACAACAAGGTCCTACTGTATAGCACAGGGAATTACATTCAGTATCCTGTAATAGACTGTAATGGAAAAGAATATGAAAAAGAGTGTATAAACACAGACATGGAATCACTCTGCTGTACCACAGAAATTAACACAACATTGTAAATCAACTATACTTCAGTTAGATAGATAAATGAATAGATAAATAAACAACAGCTGCAAATTTCTACCCCCTGCCCCCAGACATCACACACATACAAACTAAAGTCAACTTGTCACCACTGAGTTATCAACATCTTTATGACTGTCAGGAGATCTGATCTGATCTTCTTCCTAGGATCTGATCTCATAGCCATCTGAAATACTTTTATTCAGGATGATAAAATACTTCTGTTCATGATGACAGCAGAAAATAAATCTAAGCATCTATTCGTTGTTGGCTCCTTACACGACACGATCGGTTATTTAAACTTCCTGTGACTAAATTCCCCCTACTTCTATGACAGACGAATGCATTTGCCAGTGTGTAATGTTAACCAAGTTCTGGTAACACACAGACGGAAAGCTTCACGTAAGTGTTAAATGAGGTTATTACTCTCTGGAATCCCATAGGCCACTGGCAGCCCTTAAGAATTACAATTATTAGTTTTAAATTCCTTTCAGAGCATCTTAGGAACTTATAGGTCTTCAGAGGAAAAAAGATGAGGGATTTTGAATGAGATTCACAAACTCATTTGCTCTTTAATCCAAGTGGAACCTTTTACTAGAACTTTGGGCTGAGAAGGGAGAAACTTAATTCAGGATAAAAAATATACAGGTGATACCTTGAATTTCTGCCGCCTCCCTTTTGCCAAAACTCGCCACCGCTCACACGTGTCATTTGACCACTGGTGTTTTTCTGGGGCAAGAAATACAAACAAAGAAGAATTTAAAGACATTTACTATGGATACAAATTCTTCCTTTCTTATTACCATTGTTAATGTAATTCCATTTAGATCATTTCCCTAGAAATCTTTCTTCTTACTCTCCAGCTTCAAAACTCTAATTCCTTACGGGAACTGGCAATCCACCTTTCCCAGCCTGACTTCCTCCTCTACTGGGAGACAAAGCTGGGCCCCATCTCAATGCTTCCTTCTTCCTTTCTCTCTAGGCCAGCACCCTGCCCACCCTGGTTGCCCCTCTACTGCCAGGGGTATGGGACCTGGCCTGCTGAGAAGTCACCAAGGGGACAGTTGACACAATTCTGAAAGGCAGGGGAGCGAGCTCCAGTGCAGTGACTTTCACCCACGGGAAACAGGGGTCAGGCGGGACGGGGAGAGAACCAGACTCCCCTATATCCATCACGCCGCAACTACGCTGAGGCGCGATTCCTCCTGCAAACTGCCTGCAGCAGCCCCCGTGCCGAGTCAGCTGCCTGATCCTTCATGGCTTATTCTGAAATAGCGGCCAGCATGAAAATTCCACGTGTCCTACTGCATCTTCTCCACTTCCCCTCCCACTCCTGGGATTTCACCTCCCTGATAAAACTTAAGTGCCTTAGCCCTTGCCTCAGACTCTGCTCTCTGCAGGGCCAGGCTGAGATGTTTACCTTCTCTAATCCAGCATTTCTCAAGGCATGGCTTGCAGACCACCTACATCAGAAGCCTCTGGGGTACCCGCTAAAAAAGGCAGATCCTGGGCCCAATGCAGAAATTCAGACTCAGTAGGTCTGGGAGGGGTGCTAGGAATCTGTCGCATTAAGCCCTACAGGTGACTCAAACACCCTAAAATATGAGGACCGCTGGGCTTCTTGCCCTTTCTCCCACATTCTCGCTGAGTCCTCCTGACATCTGCCAACACTGTGTCCCTGGCTCCTGCACCTGTCCTCTCTTCTTCAATCCCACTGGCCCCTGTTTGGGGTTCATCTCCTTTCTCCTGGAATTTCATCAGAGCCTCCTGAATGTTCTCTCCACGTACTTCCTTCTGAACTTGGACTAAAATCAGAGATCAGGCTGCATGCTTCCCAGAGCACCTGGCACACTGCAGCACAGGAGTGGGCACTCCAATTCTGTCCTGGATACACAGAGAGTCCCTGAGGGCGTGGGCCTTCAGTCAGGCAGCATCAGGCCTCTGCTGGACTAGTGCTCCTGCCCGTGTTCAGGATTTAATTCTTCTGTCATTGCTACACTCACTCTGCCAATCATGACAAGGTGGGCCGTGAGGACCATGAGACAGGGCCGGTCCATCTATCCCCATGTAACCCCCTATCTAATGGGGCACGCTGTACAGAGTGGGCGCTCTACCTAAGCTGCTAACGGCCAGAGTAACAGAATGATAAAATTCCCTCCTTTTTCTCCTTTGTCTCCCTTTCGATCCTCCCATTCCTGTGTTACTCAATTCCCTCTCCTAACTGATAAACACTCTACCACAGCTCGAGCCCTCTCCTCTGCTCTCTTTGGCCTGACTTTGGCTAAAATCCATTTGACTGCACCTGTGTTCTCTTTATTTCCTTCTCCACGTGCCTTTTCTCGGTGAGTTAAGAAAGTGAAGTAAAAATGTCCTTCCTTATCACAAGGACACAAATTGTATTGCTTAACTGTGAAATTACAGCTAACATTTGTTAAGCATTTACCATGCATTTACCAGGCCTTTCCTAGTTTAGTCCTCTCAACAGCCCTAATAGGTAGGTACTATTTTTATCCACCTTTACCAGTGAGGAAACCGAGGCTTTGCAGAGATTATAACTTGCCCACAGAAAGTGCTGGAGTTTGTCTGATCTTAACCATCCTGGTACATTCTTTCTACACTACCTGATGATACACGGTGACTGTCCCCACTGCAGGGACCTGGAATGGATGCCCCACACTGAACAACTGTCCCCAAGTCCAAGTTCATAGCTGCTGTGAGTCGACCCACCCAGACAGCAGGTTACCAGCTTCACAGTCCTCCTGTTACTCCATCAACCCTCTGGTTTTTCCTGATCTAACTTTCAGTCCCATTTGCCACACGCTTGGGCCACATCAAGCAGACATTTCATTTCTGGATAACACACAGTCTTCGTGTTCAGCTTGCCTTGTGAGCATTCTTGCCACATCGAGCCAGCAGCTCCTTTCCCCCCAACATTCTTCCACAAATGTCATCCACTCCATCCCCCTAAAACCCTGCATCACCCTCTTTCACCCTAGCATCTAAACCACTACATGAATGTGTCTCAGAGCCACGCCCAGTGACTCCTGACAGTTTCTCCTTTGAAACCGCCTTCCGAAAACTAATCAGCCCTTAATCTCCCAGTGAACTCTTCTCCCTTCTCAGCAACTCTCTGTGGACTCTATTTCCTTCTCTTGCCTCTTTATCCTTCTGAGCCTTTAAAACCGACCAAGATCTGAGCCAAGGACAAAGTTAATTATTCTGCTTTCGCATGCCACTTGTTTCATCAAGACGTAGAGCTAGCCCCCAGTTTCAAAAGGCCTGAGGTATCTCATGATACTCCTGTTTCCCCTTCTTGGATCCTTGGGAGAGAGTAGCTATCTACCATCCTAAGCTTAATTGAACTTTTAATTCAAGCTTGGCTTTCCAGCCATCTCACTCTCCCCAAGCGTGCACATCTGGAACCATTCACAAAGTGGTGGCTGAAATTTCCACTAATTCACATGGAATGCTAGGGATGGAGGCCACTGGGAGGGCCTCAGCTTCCCCCAGGTCCCAGGTCAAGTAGTTCTACTCTAGGAAATGCATGCATCAACAAACATCCTAGAGCATGCCCGCTGGGAGCAGCCCAGCTCTGTGTGTGGTGGCCCTGAGGCATATGCAGACATCATAGACAGTGCTATGGACTGACTTGTGGCCCCCCAAAATCCTTATGTTGAAACCTTAAACCCCAATGCGACTGTATCTGGAGAAAGGGCCCATAGGAGGTAATGAAGATTAAATGAAACCATAGCGTAGGGAGCTAATCCAATAGGACTGTGGCCTTCTAAGAAGAGGAAGAGATCTCTCAATCTCTCTATCTCCCCCAACAATGTGAGGACACAACCAGAAGGCAGCGGTCTACAAGCCAAGAAGAGTTCTCACTGGAAACCAACCACGCTGGCACCTTGATCTGGGACTTCTCAGCATTCAGAGATGTGAGAAATAAACTTCTGTTGTTTAAGCCACCCAGCCTGTGATATTTCGTTATGGCAGCCTGAGCTAATTAACACTGACAGCAAGCTCTTTTGTCCACATCCAGACAACATGGTTCACAAGGAAAACCAGGAATCCAGAGCTCTTACCCTCCTCACCTGTGTGGCCACTGTGCCCAGAGAGGGTACAGAAATCAGGGAGGGCAGCAAGGAAATTGGGAGAAACACATGTGGAAACTCATCCGTTCATTCACCAATAAGCATTTATGGAATGATTACTGTGTGCAATTATAAACATTTTCAAATATAATATATTCATATTGGTTTATAAAACACATGAAAGAAAGATCTGGAAAGATAGGCATTAAATGGATAAGGGTCACCTTTGGGGTGGCAGGGGAGAAAAGGGGCAAGGAAGATGAAGAACTCTTAACAATGTAAAATTGTTTTAATGTGTTCACCTATGAAAAGAGGAACACACAAACTTGCAAATAATTGCTGAATGAGGAAGAAAGGCAGTATGCAAGGCTTAGTGGGTCCAGCTTTCCTGTTTGACAGGCATTCCTACTCCCCAGGCCTTTTCTCTGGGACCTGGGGATGTAATGGCTTTGAAGGCATTGAGGGCTTGTCTGTCCTATGAACAGCTGTATCCCCAGAACCTAGCAAGGTGCCTGGCACACAGTAAATGCCTCCACACTGGTTGCTTGAGTGCATGAATGGCCAGAGCCCTACAGGAAAGTTCTGGGGAGGGTCTAACCCTGGCCAGGAGATTCAGCTGAAGCTTCAGGAAACATCTGGGACAGTGTTTGTGGAATAAGGCCTGAGTGTGGGGTAAATGGAGAATCTGTAAAACAGAGGTTGAGATGATTCAAGGGACTCTGGGTGGCACATGCCCCAGGAGAAAAGCAAGAGGGACCAGAGTTCTGCAAGTAGAGTCTAACAGCCCAACCCTTACAAGGGACACTAATGTCCCCAACAAGAGAGCATTCCCCCTCTGCCACCAGACCACCAAAGCCCACAAGTTCCCATATGGTCCTGTACAGACCCTGCCCTCCCAAAACAAGTCAGAGTCCAGAATGGAAATGACTTGTCGCAATGCCATGTTGAGATTCAGCACAGCATGAAGGGGCAGAGCACAGGCTCTGGCTCTGGCCTGCCTGGGATCAAATCCCGGCTCCGTCACTTAACTGAGTCAGCTAACTTCTGTGCCTAAGTGTCCCCACACATAAAACAAGGATGTTGTTCAAGTACCTTTCTCTATGGCAAACACTTAGAATGGTGCCTGGTCCTAGGAGAGAGGTGGAGGTTGAATAAAACTCGGATTGATTTGAAGACAGCCAAGTGAAATCACGTGACTTCACTCACACAGAACCCATCATCCCAACTCTGAGAAATGAGCTGCATCAGAACTTATATTTGACGCGTCATGGTGACGATCTTTAGAGGTGTTAACCTGGCTAGACTCAGTGACACGGACAGAAGTGGGCAGAGGCCAGCTTGTGGTGTGCACACACCTTCTCCCAGTGATTCAGACACGAATGTGGGGACTTCCGTGAAGAGATTTTACAGATGTGATCAAAGGCTCTATTCAGTTGACAACAAGGAGGGATGATTATCCTCAATGGGTCCAACCTAACCAGGTGAGCCTTTAAAAGAGACTGAGCTTTTCATAGAGAAAGAGACTTCAACAGCAGCTGGATCCACAACTGCTTTGCTGGATTCTCCCTTTCTGACTGCTATGGACAACAGCTTCTGCCAGGCCCATGGGGTTCTAGCTGGCTTGTCATCTTCCCTTCCTGACGCCTTGCCCTACGGATCTGGGGCTCACTTAGCCAACCTGCACAATTACATAAGCCTTGTAATACATCTATTAGAATAGATATCTCCTACTGGTTCATGCTTCTCTGGTTGAATCCTGACTGATATAATCATTTCCCAGAGAGTAAACTTGGGGATGCAATGAACCACTTCCCATTTTCCATATCGAGCACTGTTAAGGATCAAGGGGCTGAATGTGAGCACCAGAATGCAGTTGGTTCTTTTCATTCACAGGAGTTCTGTGCCATACAGTCACCGCGAACACTGAATTAATGAAAGTGAACCACGGTTCCTAAGGGAAATAGACGGTTAGGTTCCTGTGAGCCTCTCGTCACATTTCATCAAAGGATCAATACGTTCTTTGTTTTAGGTGTGCTTCCATTTAAGACCTTGTTTAATATGTATGATTGATTAACATTAAACTCAGGGTCAGCAGCACTTCCTTCCACCGCCTGAAGGAAGCTTATCTGACACACCTATCTTCTCCATAAGGCACATCACAGCCTTCCTGCGCTTGGCAACACTAGCCAGCACTTCCACACTATGCTGGGGGTCTATTTTACACAGTGTAATTAATCACCAAGAAAAAATACCAAAGACATGACACAGAACAGAATGTAAAAAGGACACATTTATTGTACATGAGCTGAAAAGAAGGCAAAGCGTCACCTTGTTCCACCTCTGCTGGGAACGTGCACGTCAGGGGACTCAAATTTTTCTCCACTCTGATCACGTCCCAAATGACCACAAAAGCATCACCAGCACTGATTGGGGGTCACAAATTTTAGTGAGTAGGTGAAACTCCAACTACAGAATCTGTGAATAATAAGAAACAACTGTTTTACTCCCTCTCCTTTCAAACCCTTAAAGTTTTTTTTCTCTTCCACTCCAGGCATGAATTTCTCGAGTTTGAATCTACCCTCATCCCCCTTGCTCTCTCTTGGCGTTCTGTCCTCAGCTTCCACCCTCGCAAGCCATGCTGGATGTTCTCTGCTTCTCTGCTTCCTGAGAATGGCAGAAAGAAGACCAGATCCGAGGCTGCGCCATGATCAAGGCAAGAAGCCACAAGGCCTGGGTGAAGACAGAGGCAGCGAAGACTGAGGAAAAGCCAGGGGAGGTGGACCCTCCCTTGGCTGGGGGCTTGGGTTAGGGAAGAGGAGCTGAAGGAGCTGAAGGTGACTATGGTTTCTAATTCCATAAATCCAGTATGTACTGAGGAAATGTGCTTGAGATTCAGAGTAAAATGCTGTAGGTCCCTGAGGGAAGGGAATGAGTTCTGTTTGGGACCCACTAAGTTTGAAACGCCCACAACATCCAGACGGTACAGGTATCATTCAGAGCTGAGTCTCAGCTGCAGAGAAAAGCAAGCAACTGCGGCTAATTCAAGTAGATGAGGAAATTACTAAAGGAGATCTGGTAATTTACAGAATTTCCAGACTGGCCGCGGAACCGAGACTGGAACCTCCGCAGCCAGGAGCAAGCATTACATTCATCCTAATCTGGTCCAGTGAGGAACCCCTTGTTGAAACCACTGGAAACAAGACTGTAGCTCACAGCTCTGACTCAGGACTCTGCTTCCAGGACACTGCTGAGTTCTGAAATGTGGCCGCCACCGCCATCCTCAAAGGACGGATTCTGCATGGGCCCTGTTTCTGATCAGAGCTGGGGTCACAAGCATCTCACAAGTACGGCCTGGGCCACCTGCCTGTGCTGTAGCTACCAGGCTGGGGACAGGGAGTGGGGATCAGTCTCTGGAGTCGGAAATGGGTCCTGCCTCATAAGGGGGGAGATTCCCTGTACAGAAGAATGATGCTCAGCTAGTGGCGTCCAATCAGAATAACAAATGCCTGCTGCAAGAGATTCAGAAAGGTTAGAAATGCGAATAGTGATCACAGCTCCCACTTTTAAGCCCTTACTATATGTCAGGCGCTCCATGAAGTGGTTCACATGCATTGACAGAGTTTAAACTACACGAAAAGTGTTACGTGGGGATAGAGAAGAGAGGAGATCCAGGGAGAGCAGAGCAATTTACTAGGGTGGCCAAACACACTTGACTGAGCGGTTCCCTAGTGAGGACTTTCAGTTATAACACCAGGGAAATCTCAGCAAAACCAGGGCAGGTGGTCAACCTAGTCTGGTCAGACAGATATGGGTCCAAATTCTGGCTTGTGCACCTGGGAAAAGTGACTTCACTTCTTGGAACTTTGGCTTTCCCATTTATAAATGGGTATAACAAAAGTATCTCCCTCGGGCTTCCCTGCTGGGGCAGTGGTTGCGAGTCCACCTGCCGATGCAGGGGACACGGGTTCGTGCCCCGGTCCGGGAAGATCCCACATGCCGCGGAGCGGCTGGTCCCATGAGCCATGGCCGCTGAGCCTGCGCGTCCGGAGCCTGTGCTCGGCAACAGGAGAGGCCACAACAGTGAGAGCCCCACGTACCGCAAAAAAAAAAAAAGTATCTCCCTCATAGAACTGTTGTGAAGGGTTAGAGATGACATGAACAAAATTCTTAGTACATCACCAGGTATATATTAAGGGCACCAAAAAAAAAAAAAAATAGACATTATTCTTATTAACTCCCAGAGAACTTGAGTTTGTCCACATTACAACAAACAGTAGAACCAAGATTTCAATCCAGGACTGAACAACTCCAAGCTGTACTTTAAATCCCTAAGCATTTATTGCAACCCTATCCAGATGGTGGTTGAAGTTACAGGAGGATAAAGGAAGGGGGACAGACCAGGGTTAGCACTATCAGCTATCCTAATATTTAATGCAGAAAGAAGAGGCAGAGCCAGCAAAGAAGAGGAGAAACAGACCACAAATGGGGGAGATACATTTGTGAAAGTAGAAAAATTACAGAAGTCAGGAGTGGCAAATCAGATCCAATGCTGCAGAGAAATCAGTAGGTTATAAACACATTACTCTTCCAATCAGGCAAGAAAAAGTTAAAATGAGAAAGTTGAGGGGTGTTGACTTCCAGCAATGAGGGAGCAACAGAGACTGACTCTACCCCTTCAACAAACAGAAAAACACACAAGATTTATGAGACAACAGTTTTAAAACACTGGACAACAGAAAGCACAAGATAATGATCCCCTGAGGGAAGGGAAACAAATAGATTAAACCCTAAGGGTGCCCCAGCTCACTGCCTGAAGAGCATTTTCAGGCTGCAGTGCAGGAAGGGCTAATGAAACATATAGAACAACCCCCAGAGGCTCATGTGGGGCCAAGAGTAGTTCACGTTCCAACTGACAAGAATGGAGAGAATTCCTAATATATGGAATATCAGGAAGGTCCTCAGGAGGGTGTTGCTTCAATACAGAGGCCCAATTAGCTTAAACCAGATGTTGGCAAACTTCTTAAAGGATCAGATACTAAGTATTTTAGGCTGTGGGCCACACAGCCTCTGCTGCAATCACCCAGTTCTGCTGTTGGAGCATAAAATAGGTCAACATAAAACATACCACAGATAATATGTCATCAAATGGGTGTAGCTGTGTTCCAAAACAATTTTACTTCCCAAAAAGAGGCAGCTGGCTTGTGGGCCACAGTTTGCCAACCTCTGGATTACACTAAAGTTTGTTCTGGAGTCACCCAAGCGAAGCTGAAAGGCAAGCCTCAGAAGTACCACACTAACCCCAAAGACCTTAATAGCACCCCAGAACAAAAAGCCCAACAACATTTAGAGGAGCACCAAAAATTCCAGCACTCAAAATTATTTACAATATCTGGAATCCAATGAAAAATTCATGCAAAGAAGCGAAAATAAAGCCCATAATAAGGAGGAAAAACAACAGACCCAGAAATGTCACATATGATAGAAATAGTACATAAAAACATTAAGACAGTATTATAACTATACTGTATAAGCTTAAGAAAGTTAAAGGAAAGCAGGAGCATGTTAAGGAGAGACATGAAAGATAGAAAAAAAGTTTTAAGTCAGATTTCTATATATGAAAAATACAATGCAAGAGGTAAGATAAACTTGATGGTGTTAACAGCAGATTAGCTATTGCAGGGGAAAATCCAAAATTAATGAATTTAAAGACACAGCGACAGAAACCATCCAAAATGAAACACTGACAGGGAAAAAAAAAAACACTGCAAAACAAAAAGAGAGTCATCAGTGAGCTACTGAACACATAAAGTAGGCTATTATACTTGTAAGTGGAGTCCAAGAAAAGAGGACATGAGTGGGGGAATAAAAATGTATTTGAAAAAATAATGGCTCGAAATTTTCCAAACTTAATGAAACCTATAAAATGCAGTAAGCTCAACAAATCTCAAATATAAGAAACATAAAGATGACCACACCAAGGTGTATAATAACCACATTGCTTATAACCAGTGATAAAGAGAAAGAAATTTGAATGGCTAGAAAAGGAAAAAAAAAAAAAAAACAAAGAGGACTAAAGATCGAAAGCACACTTCAGAAACAATGCAGTCCAAAAGACAGTAATTTCTTTCAAGTACTGAAAGAAAACCAAGTGTTAACCTAGAATTCTATACCCAGCAAAACTACTTCTCAAAAACACAGGTCAAATAAAGACATTTTTGAACAAAGAATGAAAGAACTCATCATGAACAGACCACCACTACAAGAAATGTTAAAGAAAGTCTTTCAGAGGGTTAATGACAGCGAATGTAAATTTGGGTCTACACGAAGGAATGGCGAGCACCAGAAATGAAAAATATATAGGGAAATATAAAATACTTTTTTCTTACTTTAAGAAATCTCCTTACAAGAGAAGCAACTATGTAAAGGAAATATGTTTAACAACAATGTTTTGAGGGGTTCACAGCACATGCAGAAACAAAATGAATGATAACAATGGCACAAAAGGAGGAAGGGGGAAAAGGTGGAAAAGAACTGTTCTAAGATTCTTATACTAAACCTGAAGTGGTATGATGTTCCGTTAAAGACTGTGGTTAGCACACATATGGTCACCTTATTTTTGATAAAGGAGGCAAGAATATACAATGGAGAAAAGACAGCCTCTTCAATAAGTGATGCTGGGAAAACCGGACAGCTACATGTAAAAGAATGAAATTAGAACACTCCCTACCACCATACCCAAAAATAAACCCAAAATGGATTAAAGACCTAAATGTAAGGCCAGACACTATCAAACTCTCAGAGGAAAACATAGGCAGAACACTCTATGACATAAATCACAGCAAGATCCTTTTTGACCCACCTCCTAGAGAAATGGAAATAAAAACAAAAATAAACAAATGGGACCTAATGAAACTTAAAAGCTTTTGCACAGCAAAGGAAACCATAAACAAGATGAAAAGACAACCCTCAGAATGGGAGAAAATATTTGCAAATGAAGCAACTGACAAAGGATTAATCTCCAAAATTTACAAGCAGCTCATGCAGCTCAATATCAAAAAAACAAACAACCCAATCCAAAATGGCCAGAAGACCTAAATGGACATTTTTCCAAAGAAGATATACAGATTGCCAACAAATACATGAAAGGATGCCCAACATCACTAATCATTAGAGAAATGCAAAATCAAAACTACAATGAGGTATCACCTCACACCAGTCAGAATGGCCATCATCAAAAAGTCTACAAACAGTAAATGCTGGAGAGGGTGTGGAGAAAAGGGAACCCTCTTGCACTGTTGGTGGGAATGTAAATTGATACAACCACTATGGAGAACAGTATGGAGGTGTCTTAAAAAACGAAAAATAGAACTACCATATGACCCAGCAATCCCACTACTGGGCATATACCCTGAGAAAACCATAATTCAAAAAGAGTCATGTAGCACAATGTTCACTGCAGCACTATATACAATAGCCAGGACATGGAAGCAACCTAAGTGTCCATCGATGGATGAATGGATAAAGAAGATGTGGCACATATATACAATGGAATATTACTCAGCCCTAAAAAGAAATGAAATTGAGTTATTTGTAGTGAGGTGGATGGACCTAGAGTCTGTCATACAGAGTGAAGTAAGTCAGAAAGAGAAAGACAAATACCATATGCTAACACATATATATGGAATCTAAAAAAAAAAAAAAGTTCTGAAGAACCTAGGGGCAGGACAGGAATAAAGACTCAGATGTAGAGAATAGACTTGAGGACACGGTGAGGGGGAAGGGTAAGCTGGGACGAAGTGAGAGAGTGGCATGGACTTATATACACTACCAAATGTAAAATAGATAGCTAGTGGGAAGCAGCCACATAGCACAGGGAGATCAGCTCGTTGCTCTGTGACCACCTAGAGGGGTGGGAGGGAGATGCAAGAGGGAGGAGATATGGGGTAGATGTATATGTATAGTGGATTCACTTTGTTAAAAGGCAGAAACTAACACACCATTGTAAAGCAATTATACTTCAATAAAGATGTTAAAAAAAAAAAAAAGACTGTGGTTAGTTAAAGATGTATACTGTAAAACCTACAGGAACCTCTGAAAAAAGATAAAAAGAGGTACAGTCAATTAAATCAATAAAGGAAAACTTCCCTGGTGGCACAGTAGTTAAGAATCCACCTGCCAAGGTAGGGGAGTCAGGTTCGAGCCCTGGTCGGGGAAGACCCCACAGCCGGCAGAGCAACTAAGCCCATTAGCCACAACTACTGAGCCTGAGCTCTAGAGCCCGCGATCCACAACAAACAGAAGCCACCCCGATGAGAATCCCGCACACCACAACAAAGACCAAACACAGCCAAAAATAAACAAATTAATTTTTTTAAAAAATTATTAAACCAGGGCTTCCCTGGTGGCGCAGTGGTTGAGAGTCCGCCTGCTGATGCAGCGGACGCGGGTTCGTGCCCCGGTCCGGGAAGATCCCACATGCCGCGGAGCGGCTGGGCCCGTGAGCCATGGCCACTGAGCCTGCGCGTCTGGAGCCTGTGCTCTGCAACGGGAGAGGCCACAACAGTGAGAGGCCCGCGTATCGCAAAAAAAAAAAAAAAAAAATTATTAAACCAATAAAGGAGATAAAATGGAATCATATCAACTGCAAATTGGCACAAGGTATCTTTTAAGGGTGTTAGAAATATTCTAAAACTAGACTGTGGTGATGGTTGCACAACTCTGTAAATTTACTAAAAATCACTGAGCTGTATATCTAAAATGGGTAAATTTATGGTATTTAAATTATACCTCAATAAAGTTGCTAAAAAATTAAAAACACTTAATCCAAAAGAATACAGAAAGAAAAAAGAAAACAAAAATCAGATGGGACCAATAAAAAACAAATAGCAATATGACAGATTTTAAAACATGTTAAAAAGTAGAGAGGTCTAAACAATTCTGACAAAGAAAAAGTTGAAGGATTACTCTACCTGATTTCAAGAATTATTATAAAGCTACAGAAATCATGACCGTCTGTTATGGGCATAAAGACAGCCATACAAATAAATGAAACAGAATAAAATCCAGTCATAGATACATGTATTTATGGTCAATTGATTTTCAACTAAATTTCTCAAAGCAATTCAATGAGGAAAAAACCCATCTCTTCACCAAATGGTACTGAAGCCACTGGATACTCCTATGCAAATAATAAATAAATAAACAAGCAAAAAAACAGATAAAAAACCTTGCTTCACACCACAAAAAGTTTAACTCAAAATAATCAAAGACTTCAATGTAAAAGCTAAAATTATTAAACCTCTAGAGGAAAGCATAGGATAAAATCTAAGTGAACTGGGTTAGGCAAAGATTTTTAAAATAGGATATAAACCATAAAAGAAAAAAACTTATACATCGTTATTTCATCAAAATTAAACATTTCTGGGCTTCCCTGGTGGCGCAGTGGTTAAGAATCCGCCTGCCAATACAGGGGACATGGGTTAGAGCCCTGGTCTGGGAAGATCCCACATGCCGTGGAGCAACTAAGCCTGTGTGCCACAACTACAGAGCCTGCGCTCTAGAGCCCGTGAGCCACAACTACTGAGCCCAAGTGCTGCAACTACTGAAGCCTGCATGCCTAGAGCCCGTGCTCCACAACAAGAGAAGCCACCGCAATGAGAAGCCCGCTCACCGCAACAAAGAGTAGCCCCCGCTTGCTGCAACTAGAGAAAGCCCGCACGTAGCAATGAAGACCCAACACAGCCAAAAATAAATAAATTAATTAATTAAAATTTTTTTTAAAAAAATTAAACATTTTTGCTCTTCAAAGAACACTTAAGAAAACAAAAAAGCAAGCTACGTACTGGGAAAAAATATCTGCAAAACATATATCTGATAAAAGAAATGTATACAGAATATATGAAGAACTCTTACAACACAGTAAGAAGAAAGAACCTGATAAAAATAAAATGGGCAGAAGAGATATTTCAAAGAGCAGATATCGATGGCAAATGACAATAGCTACCACTACACACCCATTTGAATGTCTAAAATTTAAAAGACTGTATCAAGTTCATCAAACTGAATGAACTACCAGCGGCATGGATGAATCTGAAAAGTATCATGGTAAGTGAAAGAAGCCAGACACACAAAAACTACACACTATGTGATTTAATTTACATAAAATTCTAGAAAAGGCAAAATTACAGTAATTAAAAGCAAGTCAGTAGTTTCCAGGGGCTGGGGTAGAGGTCAGGGATTAACTGCAGAGAGGAATGAGAGATCTTTCTGGGGTGACAGAAATGTTTTACACCATAATTAGAGTAGTGGTTGCAAGACTTTATATACCTATCTAAACTTATTGACTTGTACACTTAAAATTGGTTTTATTGTATTCAATTATATCTCAAAGCTGAAAAAAAACACCTTTGAACTCAGTATTTAGACCCAAGCATGGAGGAGACTATTCACTAGGGAAAATATTCGAACTTCTATAAACCATCCTTTGAAATACTGATTTTGGTTTCTATTTTATAGTATAGACAATGTATGTGTACATTAGCATATGTATACACAGTTGACCCTTGAACAAGGCAGGCGTTAGGGGTGCTGATTCCCACACAGTAGAAAATCCTCATATACTTTTACAGTCGGCCCCCTGTATCCATATATTCAACCAATTGTAGATCGTGTAGTACTATGGCTCATGCTTATTGAAAAAAATCCGTGTATAAGCAGACCCGCACAGTTCAAAGCCATGTTGTTCAAGGGTCAACTGTAATTTACAAATGAATATTCATTCATTGAGGCACATCCTCCATATTTTTTCACTGATAGGAATGAGCCATTTAAAACATGTGGAGAGGGTTTCCCTGGTGGCGCAGTGGCTAAGAATCCACCTGCCAGTACAGGGGACACGGGTTCGAGCCCTGGTCCGGGAAGATCCCACACGTCGCGGAGCAGCGAAGCCCGTGCACCACAACTACTGAGCCTGCGCTCTAGAGCCCACAAGCCACAACTACTGAAGCCCGCGTGCCTAGAGCCCGTGCTCCACAACAAGAGAAGCCACCGCAATGAGAAGCTCATGCACCGCAACAAAGAGTAGCCCCCAGTCGCCGCAACTAGAGAAAGCCTGCACGCAGCAACGAAAACCCAATGCAACAAAAAATAAATAAATAAATTGATATTAAAAAAACCCCAAACATGTGGAGACCTCCAAATTGGTTGGGGTGGGAGAAGCGGAAACCAGATTGCTATAGCTACTGACAGGTGAGGGCAACAAGCACACTTCTCTTTCAAGACACTGGGTGAAGAGAAAGGGTACAGCTACAGGCAGAGTGGAGAGTTGAGGGAAGGTGATTACATGTAGGATGGGTCATTTTAACGTAGGTTTAAAGGAAGGAGTCAGAAAAGGTAGATCATTAATAAAGTCGGGGGGCAGGGGGAAGAGAAGGAAACACTACAGATGAAATACCTGGTCTGCAGGAGGAGATGATTCTGGGGCCTCAGTAAAGAGTTGTGAGAGAGAAAGCTGTCTTTAATGAATTATTAAGCAAGGTCTTCAGTGCAAGG
The DNA here is from genome assembly GCF_964374135.1 of Grampus griseus. NCBI lineage: Eukaryota > Metazoa > Chordata > Mammalia > Artiodactyla > Delphinidae > Grampus > Grampus griseus. The sequence goes on along the minus strand of NC_139019.1, from coordinate 118,463,075 downwards.
GGGAAGAGAAGGTAGGAGAGGAGTCTTTGGAACAAGCAGCATGGGCAGTAATGTGCAGAACTGACTAGATGTGGACCCATATATAAATAAGCAGTTGTGAGAAAGCAGCTGAGGATTTATCATCAAGCTCTTTTTACGGCAGTGGTACCCACCACACGCTCACATTCCTGATGTAACCCTGAGATGGCTGACAGGAGTCAGCTGCTTATTAGACTTGGCCACTGAGGGCAATGTCCCTCCACGCCTCCTCCAGCAACGGGAAGCGCCCAGGAAGCGGAGGTTGGTAGGGACTTAAGCAGAAACTGGTAAACTGATATCTGTACCTCTAGGCCCCTTTGGAATTCATCCACCACCCACAGGATCTTGGGCCACGAGGCCCACTTTGGCCTCAGATGCTAATTTTGGGCCCACTGGTCAATGCTAAGCTGGGCGCGGTGGTTGTGTAGGTGGGGACCACCAGGAAGTAGAGGAAGTGGGACTGGTGAATCAGGCAGGGGCCCCGCTTCAGTGTGGTCTGACTCACCCCAGACCATGGGAATGGGCACTCTGGGGCCGGTGGCACCATCTCTGAGCAGCACCAGGGCTGTCAGGGGCATCATTAGTGGTTGCGAATGCTTGCCCAGCACTTCTCACAAGGTGGCCTTGGGGCTTGCCCACAGGCCATCTGAGTAACTACGTCCTCTTTACCTTCCAGCAGATCCAGATGAACTAGCACTTCACCTCCTGACTTCACTTCTGCGTGCTGCCCTGAGTGGTACGGTGAGTTGAGCCCTAGAGATGGTACTTCTTTTCAAACCTACTCATCCCTCTTCCCTCACCACCCGCCGCTGGAGGATTCAGGAGACTTACAGGTAGGGCCTCTGACCACCTTCTCTTTTCATGTGTCAGCTGCAAACTGACTTCCCAGAGAAATCCAGACAGCCTCTACTGCCAGTGTGAACACTTGATATGAGGGTTTCTCTCATTTCCCTATCTACCTCTAGTAACTCTGCTTCTTCACTCTGATGAAACAACCCTCCTTCACTTTTCAGTTGATGTAGTTCAGCTGCTGTCAGTTCCACCCCTAGCACCAGCCTGGCTCATAGAACACCGCAATCTCCTGGCCACAGCGACTGGTTCAACAATGGACACGACTCAAAAAAGAGTCCACAAGACTGAGTTCTGAGAGTTTTGCGGAACTCTTAGAAGAGAAAATCATTCCCTGCTGTGGTTACTGAGAGCACAGAATATGGGTCAAAAGTTACTGGCAGCTTTTTTTCTTTTTTAAGATGACCCTTATGTGCCAAGAACTGCCTTAAGTGTCTTTATGTATACTGTCTCATTTAATTCCCACATCAGCCCCATGAGTTATAAGTTCTATTGTATGAGGCAGCATAGTTTGGAGATCAACAGTACTGACTCTGGAACCAGACTATCTGGATTTAACTTCTGGCTCCATCATTTACTAGTCGTGTAACGGGCAAGTTATTTAAACGTTCTGTGCCTCAGTTTCCTCATCTATAATATGGGGCTACTAAGAGCCCCTACCTCATAGGTTGTGAAGATTAGTGAATTTATTTACATAGAGTACTTGGAAGAACACGAGGCAGAACAGCAAGTGCTCAACAAATTTTAGCTATCACTGTCACCATCACCATCATCATCATGTCCCATTTAAAGACAAGGAAACTAAGGCACAGAGATGTTAAGAAACATGTCTACGGTTGTGCAACTAGTAGGTGATGGCCTGGGGACTTGAATCAAGACTGCTTCTGGCTATAGAGACCATGGTTTTGGTTTGGTTTTGCTCTTTTGGCCGCGCTGCGTGGCTTGTGGGATCTTAGTTCCCCAACCAGGGATCGAACCCATGCCCCCAAGCAATAGAAGCCCGGAGTCCTTACCACTGGACCACCACAGAATTCCCGAGACTATGTTCTTAACCATGAAACAGTACTTCCTGTGCCCTAGGGCATCACCTTGGTCTGCAGAAAACAGAGAGATAACACACACAAAACAGAGCTGAGAGGTGGAGAGGGTAAAACAGTCCTGAGGACATTCTCAGGGTGCCTTGAACCAGTTGTCTTACTCTGTACAGCTGCTATAACAAAAATGCCATAGACTAGGTAGCATATAAACAATAAACTTCTCACAGCTCTAGAGGCTGGCAAGTCCAAGATCAAGGCACTGGCAGACTCAGTATCTGATGACTGTCATCTCACTGTGTCCTCACATGGTGAAAGGAGTGAAAGAGCTTTCTGGAGTTTCTCTTTAAGGGCACTAGTCCCATTCCTGATGGCTCCACCCTCATGACCTAATCATCTCCCAAAGGCCCTCACCTCCTAATACCATCACCTTGGGGGGTTACAGGTGTTGTAACATACGAATTTTGCAGGGACACGAACATTCAGTCTATTGCACCAGACAAGCCAGAAATCAAATCTCTGTTTGGAGTTTTTAATAATATTAACCAACAAAACTCCTCTACCTCAATCCAGTTTGAGCTGGGGTATCTGTCCCTTGCAGTTGAAATCCCTCGGCAACTTGACTGAAATAGCACCCTCGTATTCTGAGCCTGAATGACCCCAAAAGAAGAGAAAACATCGCCATGAAAGAATTTACTCTAGGGTTACCAAATCAGAGCTGTCCATTTGTTTGGTCATTCGTTCATTTCATTCAAGCACCCTCCATGGATGGCACTATGTTAGTTGCCAAAACATTCTGAGTGGACTGGGCATAAGGCATTTCAGCATCAAAATATCAATGGTGTTCCCATGAGTATATTAATTAGGTCCAGCTCCGGCCTCAAGTAGTCTCAATTCTCCTTCTATCTGTCAGAACAGAAGTCTCTGGAATCTTTACAATCTATGCCAGATCTTTTCTGAGCTCTGCATATCCATTGCTATAGCTGGACTCTGGCCTGGCTTTAAATGCGAAAGGTAATGGGGAATTTCTGCACAGACTAAATTATTCACCTCCATCGAACGACATAAGCAGCATTCAATCTCCAACTGCGGACACAGTCTTCCCAGACCAAAATATTCAATTGAGGTCCAAACAGGAAACGCAGATGCCAAACAGGTGACTTAGAAGGCAGGGGTCAAAGCCCTCCAACCAGCAAGGTGAGTCGTTTCCTTCTTTGCGTCAGATCTGCACACAGAGAACCCTTGAGGGCTGGGATTACTTTTGATTTTTACATCACAAGCGTCATAGAAAATATACAATGAAAAACCCAATGATTCCTCGGAGAGTTCATTGCTCTCCCGTCTCCTTTGATTCCCCTGCCTCCTCTCCACATCCTTTGAACTCCTAAAAGGACACTTTGAAGGCATGTCATAAAGCAGTTTTTCATTCATGCTCCGCTCTTTGATGATCTTGCTGTTTGTCTGAACTGCAGCGTCCACAGGATGTCGGCCGGGCAAGCTGAAAGCCAATACCGATGAGGAACGGCCAAGCGAGGATGAGCTTGAGTGGCGCTCGTCAATAAGAAGAGAGCGGAAGGGAGGACAGAGCCAGGTCGGAGAGGCCTGGGCAGGATTTCTGGTCTCTCTTGCAGGTCCTACCCTTCAGAGCGGTCACTTGTGAGAGAGGCCAAGGATACCCGAGCCCAGCAACAGCTCGCTCCATCTGCTAAAGATTTTGTTCCGATGCTTCCCTCCTGCTCTGGCCTCACACAGGAGAGCTCTCTGCTCACCCCACACTGCACTAACCCAGCTCCCACTTGATGAAAAGGATGATGGGCTTTGACTTTTCCCAACCTCTTCATTATCTTCTAGTGCAAGTTTCATTCATTTCAAAGCTAGGAAGACACCATGAGGTGGGGAAAGGAGAGAGATAGGAGTGGAGGGCTAGCCAGCCAGGTCTGCAGATACACACCTTCTTTCACCTTGCCGACTGACCCAATGGCTGAGAACTAAGACTCTTTATGTATGACTCTTAAGAATGTTAAAATACTCCGGAAATAGCCAGTGGCCCTCAAAACAGCAGCCCTGGCTCCCCTGGCCTAGGGATGGGTAACTATGATGAGGGTGTCATGATGAGAGCCTTCCACGAACCTGAGTGTTCTCAGATCCGAAGGGAAAAGAAACCACTCCCTTCCGCGATGCAGTGAGTCTGATTCATGCTAATGAAGTGGCTGGGCGCGGGGTTGGGGGGGGGTGGTGGTAAAAACCTTCATCCAGCTGTAAACATTCAATACATTAGAACCCATCACTCTGGAGGCAAGCATGTGGTGTCAGAGGGGAGGGTGAAGACCCCACTCATTCTCAAGTGTTTAGTGAGTGCCTACCAAACCCTGGCAGGACAAGAGTGAGCCAGACAGATCTCTGCCCTTGTGGAGCTAATGATTTACTGAGAGGCCAGACATTCAACACTTCCACTCACTCATATATGCATAATTATAAATTGGGACACGTGCCTTGCAGAAAAAGTATAGGGTGTTATGCGAGAATTTAACAGAGAGACACCATTTGGACACGGGGGCCAGGCTACATGGAGATCTGGGAGGGCCCAATCTAAAGGGGTGTCATTTAAGCTGAAGGGGAGAGGGAGCTGGGCAGGCACAGAGTAGGGAACAGTAACGTTATGAAGGGGGAACAGCATTTTATGCAAAGCGAGCAGCATATGAGAAGGTCTGGCCGAAGGGGAGACAGACTGGAGGGGTCCACAGTCAGCAAAAGACCTGCGAGGAGTAAAGAGTCAACCAATGGGTACAAAGCCTCACAACATGCCAGACGCTGTACCCAGTACCAGGAACACGGCCGTGAACGTGATTCACAAAATCCCTGTCCTCCTGGAGTTTGCTTCCCAGACGTTACCTCGTTGGGAACCAGACTCCAGCAGAGGCACCAGTAATTCAGGCTGCCTGGCCATGATGAAGCAATGGACAGGGCTACTTCATACACTCCAGGGTTTTCTCATCCAAAGGGCTCACGGCGTGGGCCACCAACTTCAAGTGAGCAGCTACTCTCATTTTTCCCTGCTTGGATGGACGCCAAACCAAGATCACCCGTGGGTGTGCAGCAGGGGACAGGTCAACCCAATCAGACAAGGAGAGCACCCATTCCCCTGTGCTGGCAACTCCGGCCCACGGTGGCCAGGGGTCTGGAATGGTCTCCAGGCCCGCCATCCATCAGTTCTAAGTCCTGAAGACAGCTCTGGCACAGAGCACAGTGGCTTGTGCGGCATGGGATTTTTGAGTCAAACAGAACTGGCTTCTTATCCCAGCTCTGCCACATGCCAACTGGACCCAGAGCTTTACCCTCTCTGAGCCTCTCTTTCTTAGTCTATAAAAGAGGGTTAAGGGTTACTAGGACCTTGACCACAGGGTAGTTGTGAGAATCAGGAGAGTTAGGGCATGTAAAGCACTGAGCACCCTTCACAGGGCTCAGCATCAGCTACTGGGGCCATGACGACTGTGACAGGTCCCACTTCCCTGCCTGGAGGTGCCTGGTTTAATGTAGTTTTCGTAAAGCCCCGAACTACAAGGCCAGCAACTAAGCGCACCACACAGCCCTCTCCCCTTTATCCACGCATTGCCTGGGGAAACCAAGGCAGAGTTCAGCATCTAGCCCGGCGTAACCCCAGGACTTCAAAGTCAGGAATGTTCATTTCTGAGAACAGTGAAGCAACCACAGGAAGCATGCAGAAGCAACAACTGGCCGAATTAGTCCCATGGGAGTTACTCGGACATATCTTCCACTCAAAAGGACTTTGTGAATTTTCCACTGCAAATATTTAATATCGAACTGGGTTCTCTCTTCCTTCCGCCTTTGTCGGTGGAGTGCTCGAAATAATTTTAATATTAGCCGAAGCCAAGGAAAATTAGAAAGATAAATCTGCAACATTTACTCCCCCTTCTCCCCCCTCTCTCCCTGCGCACAGCATATCCCACAGCCAAACTTCAGTGATTTGAAGTCTGCCCCAGCTCGCCAGCACGGCAGCTGAGCAGTTGCTTTTAAGACAGACGACATGGTTTAAACGCCGGCTCTGTTACTTATAAATTTTACGATTTTAGGCTCATAACTTATGCTCTTTAAGCCTCAGTTTCTTCCTCCATAAAATGGGGACGGTAAGAATCCTTACTGAGTTACTGAGCATGAAGGAAAAGTTCCACAGGTGAACGCTAGTTGCTATTATTCCTACTACCTGTTCTGTTCCCACCATGATCTAGGTCATCCAGAGATGGCTCAGGGACAGCCGGGCTAGCAGACGCCAAACAGGCACGAGCTGACAAAGGAGAAAAGCATCTTCGGCGGGAATGGGGTGAGGAGCCTTTGCGTCCTCCTTGGAAATTGACAGGCTACCCAGAAGGGAAGATCTGTGTGAAATTTAGAGAATCCACCGGTGGCCAGGTCACAATGCACTGACTCGGAGGGAGCTGCCTTCCTGTTTCCTGTCATTTCCAGCCCCCAGACCAGAGCTGACACCAGATCCAAATCCTAGACCTTTAGAGTAAATTTAAGAACCTCTATAGGGTTTTCTTTTCTTCCGTCCCTTGCAATTCCCTTCCCGCAGTGAACCATACAGTCTGACCTCACGGAACTTATAGTCTAGGAAGGAAGATGACAGACCATAACGTCATCAATCAGGAAAAGTCCTCTGAAGGAAATAAACTTCCTTCCATGTAGGAGGTGGACAGTGACCAGGGACAGGATCTCAGGTGGGGTGGCCCGGGAAGGCCGCCCCAAGGAAGGGGATATGGGGTCCAACACTGCACCAGTGACCAAAGAAAAGGCTATCTAGCTAATTCTTTACTTTCAAGGCAATTAACAGGTCCGAGGAATAAGTGCTTGAGAACAAGTTAAAGGAGAAGTACTAGACTGAGGGTCTTTCCCATCTAATCCTCTCCTCACACCCCCATCACCAAAGCATGAAAAGGTTAGTGCAGGATGGACCCAGGAGAATCGAATTCACCTCCCACAGATGGCCCTGAATCATTAGCAGAAACACAGGTCTCTCTAACCTGTGCCAGAACCACCACTAGATTAATGACGATCAGAACAGCAAAAATCACTTACTGCGTGGGGCGCACGCAAGGCAGCAGGCCAGCACTGCCTTGTGTTCCCTCGTTTACTCCTCCCAACATGGGGACGATGATACTGTCATACCCATCTGCATCTCACTCATGGGGAGACCCAAGCTCAGGGAGGCAAAGCGGCCCAGGGGAACACAGCTAACTGGAGGTGGGGCAGGGAGGCTGCGAAGTAGGTACTATCATCAGCTCCATTTCACAGTTGAAGAAATTAAGACATGGAGAGGTCAAGTGACCTATCCAACGTGGTACAGCCCATAGCGGGTAGAAGGAGGACTTAAAGCCAGGCAGACGATGCCAGCGCCCAGGCACAGAAGAACCTGAAGCGTGTGCGGGGAACAGCAAGTCCTTCCGTTTCTCTGCAGCGGCAGGTGTACAAAGAGACACGAGGGGGCGTCGACATTCATTCAATGAACACGAAAGATGTACAGAAAAGCCCGGCCTGGTACCGCCCTTCCGGAGCTTCAGTCTAGTAAGAAAGCCAGAGACGGACAAGTTTATGCACATCACCTGTGTATATCCATGACTGCTGGGACACGAGATGAGGAGTTTAGGGTGTGATGCGTGTAGACAAAGAGAGGCAACTAGAGAAATCTGAGGCAGGTCCTTGTAAGGGTTAGCTGAGTGAAGAGCGAACGTGCCAAGTATCAGGACCCTGGAAGGAACATGGCAAATTTGAGGAAATGACGTAGAGTGGAGAGACCTGGGTGCATGGGTGAGGCGAGGGAGGCAGGGAACAGGAGAGGAGTCTGCAGAGCTCGGCAGCAGAGAAGATGGAGAAAGTGATGGGAGGCCGGGTTGCAGGGAGCTCACAGGCCAGGCTGAGGAACCTCCCTCCACCAGTAGGTCTGGGGGAAGCAGACATTGCCACAAGCAGAACTACACCTCCAAGGTCAGTCATCTGGAGACAGGAGTCAGGAGATTAGGGAGGAAGCAGGACTGGTGGTATGGAAACAACATAAACCAGGGGAAAGGTGGCAAGTACCTGGAGGAGATGGAGGCAGGCGAAGTAAAGAGGAAGGAAGGAATTCAAAGAGTCAGCAGCAGAGAGGGGAGGGACAGGCCCGTAAGGATGCTAGGCATCAAGGGGGAAAGCCGAGCCCTACCTGGGGACTGGGAGCGTGGGGCTGTTTAAAAACCAGCCGGAACGGGCTTCCCTGGTGGCGCAGTGGTTGAGAGTCCGCCTGCCGATGCAGGGGACACGGGTTCGTGCCCTGGTCCGGGAGGATCCCACATGCCGCGGAGCGGCTGGGCCCGTGAGCCATGGCCGCTGAGCCTGCGCGTCCAGAGCCTGTGCTCCGCAATGGGAGACGCCACAGCAGTGAGAGGCCCGCGTATCGCAAAAAAAAAAAAAATAAAAACCCAGCAGGAAGACCCAGGGGCCATCAAGTGTGGTTTTAGCACATTGAAGGAATGCCTGCTGGGTGACAGCTACTGAGCTCCGCGCAGAGCACCCAGAAATGCTCTAAGAAACAAACGCCGTTGGTCCCATTCCACACACTGGAAATCTGAGGCACAGTGAGGAAGACTGATGGGGCCTCCCTGGACTAAAGCCCATCTCCCTCCACTGCCTGTGTGGCTTCCCTGCAGCTCTCCTTTAGGTTTAAATCCTTCTCTCATCTACACCCATTTGCTCGGGTTCTACCATCCAAAGCAACGGAGCCTTCCTGACGACCCACCCTGCGTTGATCCGGGAACTGCCAACCCTTGGTCAAAAGGTAACTCACAGGTAAGCTTTGTTTGACCCACACGGAATTTTCCAAAGCATGGGTTTGTTGTCAACATTGAAAAGTTAGAAAATTTTACATACAAATCCAGATATCTAGCTTCTCTTGAAAACCCAGTTTATCTGGTGACACTGGGTCCACCTTCTCACAAGGCAACAGCTGTCTTAGTTGAGGCAGCTGCCCTCCTGAGTGGCCACAAGCTTTCTGGTTCACCACAGTCCCCACCCAAAACACCCAACAACCAAAACAGACACTAAGCTGTGTGACCGCCTAAGAAGGCTGTTCCTTTAAAACTAAGTCATTTTTACCTTCAGGGCAAAAGGGAGTGGTGGAGACTGGGGTTAACTAGAGAATACAGCCTTCAACTATAGGAGAGCTCCACCTGCCTCGTCTTCATAGACATCTGAGACTCTGACCTCTGACTGTTGCTATTTTATTCTTATTGGGAGGTCAAGGAGAAAGGCTACTTGGGTACTCATCCCATGCTACTTGGCTCGCATCCCAGTCTGGGACCACCCAAGAAGAGACCCTCCCTCCATCTTGTCACCACCCCATCTCCACACAGCTCCTGAGTTATTCACCCACTGCCACGTGGATTCTAAGCTTTCATTCCAAAGGCTGTCCAGCAGGACAGCCCAGGGAAGTGGGGACACAGAAGCGTTCGCCCAGCACCGTGTGGGAATAAATACAATCCAAGTGAAATGAGGGCTCATGCTGAGGCTGGCTCGGGTCTTCAATAAAACGGGACATTCTTTCAGAGCAGTGTCCTCACAAAGGAGCCGAGGAGGGAAAACACTCCTGATTGCAGAGCTTCCTCTCCCTAGCCAAGACTTGGCATGGAACAGAAAAACGAAACACACCCCGGCTCCTCTCTAGAAAATCCCAACAGGGGGAATAGAAGCCAAGATGTAAAAGGTGAGAGGTGGGAGTGAGATCAGTGAAATGAAGAGGCAGGTGCCCTGTGGCCTGCTCTGAAGGTAAAACGGTGGCTATTACTTCAGGTGTCCTGGGTTCCTGCTGTTTAGAAGGACAGGAACTGCCCAATATCTCCCAACACTCTCTAACGTTCATCATTCCAGCCCTCTCTCATTTCCATCTTACTGGATTCTCTGAAGTCTGCAGAGGATTTGTCAACAACAGACTAGCTCGGGCCCTCAGGAGAAAGAGCCTTGCCTTCCAGCCTTCGGGAGCCACCCACACGCACAGGCTTCCCACGCTTCGATCTGTGCCTAGCAGTTCTCTGCAGAACCCGACCGCCAAAGTGTTAAGCGCGGGGTACACTGGGGTGATGTGAAGAGCAACCGCAGACATGTTCCCGCCCCTCGCAGAGTTTATAGCCAAGTAGGAGAGAGAAACAGTAATCAAATGATCACATACATTCATGCATGCATTATTCAAAACAGAACCACGGGGACTTTCCTGGTGGTCCAGTGGCTAAGACTCTGTGCTGGCAATGCAGGGGGCCCGGGGTTCGATCCCTGGTCAGGAAACTAGATCCCACATGCCGCAACTAAGAGTTCGCAGGCCGCAACTAAAGATCCCACGTGCCACAACTAAGACCCGGCACAGCCAAATAAACAAATATATAATAATAAAAAAAAAAACAGAATCACGTACTCTGAAGGAAAGAGATAGCCCCGTGCATGTGTGTAATAAGGTGATCAGGCGTAGGAGTATGGTCAGGGAAGGAAGGCTTCCCAGGGTAGCAAGAGAGTGGGGCAGGAAAAACATTCCAGCAGAGGGAACAGCCAGTGCCCAGAAGGAGGCTGGTACCTCACTATGCCTGCTGTCCTGTTTCCTCTCAAGCTTTGGTTTGATTCCAGTGTGGTCCACTTAAAGGACCTGAAGCAAGCTGGGTGGGCTCTGGGAAGGGGTTGGCATAAGAGCAGGTGGGAGGCAAGAGCCCCACAGCCAGAGGAGGCAGGTTTCCCCAGAGACGCTAGCCCACCACCAAGTTAAAAGCTGCCTGGGAGGCAACAGGACCACTGGGTTGTTTCTAGGGTGGGAGGATGTCAGCTCCCATCAGTGACAAACCAAAGACAAGATGAGGAAATAAGACATGTCCCCACCAAGCTCTCTGGAAGGCCAAGTCAGATATTACTCAGGTCTAATTTCAAATACAAAAATAACTGACAATTTTTACAATCATCTTTTGTGGTACCTCGAAGTTCTTGCAAACAATACCTTCAATGTATAATAACTATTTTCAATTTGTGTAAGAGACATCATTCCAACCTGGCGACCACCCTCAGACGTGCTTCAAACAGCAGCCAGTGATCTTTATAAAACATGCCTCAGCTCACGAGGTGCCCCAGTTATCAACTCTCCAAGTTGATGCTCCCACCGCATGTAACATGAAGTCGAAAAGCCACTCCATGATCTGGCCCTTACCCAAGGCATCAAGCTCACCTCATCCCCCCTGCCCCCTGCTCACCATTCTGCAGTCAAAATGCCCTTTTGCTCAGTTCCTCCACCAGGCCAAACATGCCCTGGCCTCCAGGCCTTTGCACGTGCTGTTCCCTCGCCAGGAATGAAGTCACCACTTGCCTCCTGCTGGCACCTTCTCATCTCTTGGATCTCAACTTAAACATCACTGCCTCAGAGGCCTGCCTTAGTCGCATCATCAGAAGTAATATTCTTCCCGCTCAGCCTCAACTCAGCCTATTTTCTTTCTTTTTCAGATGCATGCCCCAACCAGGAATTCTCTCCAGTCCCTGCCGGCATCTTCCGCTTTTCTACAATTTGCGTATTTCTCGTTACGCTCTCCCACTAGACTGTGAGCTCCGAAAGGAAAAAGACCTCACTGGCCCTGATGGCGATGTTTTCCTACCACCAGCACAGTGCCCAGCGCACAGGAGCTGTCCAGTCACTGCCAACTGTCGAATGAATACACTGTGGACTCTGCAAAACGACTGTTGCGGACACCTCCAAAATGTCCACTCAGTCAAGAAACAAGGCTGCAGAACCATTCTTGATCAGAGCGCACCAGAGAATGACAACTGAATGCCATCTGTCTTTGATTAGACTGGATCAGAAATAAAATTTATAATAATAAAGGACAAGATTGAGACCATAAGGGAACTTGTGACACAGACTGTACATCAGAGAAGAGTATTGTATCAATGTTAAATTTCCTGAGTTTGATAATTCCACCATTCTAAGCTAGAAAAATACACAGATGCAGGCTGAGATACCTTAGGAGGGAAGCGCCATGACGTCTGCAACTTACTTTCGAAAGTCCAGCAAAAATAAATATATTTGTTTATGTCTACACACACTCACATACTGCATTTGTTCAATCCTTGCAATTTTTCTGTAGGTTTTAGGTTTTTCAAAGTAAAAAGTTGTGGGGGGTGGGAGGGAATAAACTAATAGATGTATAAATAAACAAATAACAGAGTTTTACTTCTCATTTTTGGTTGAAGTGATGTGATTTACCCAAGATATATGAATAGCCTGTGGCAGGGTCGAGATTACGACTGAAAACCCCAAACTCCCTGACTTTCTCCATTTCCACTGCATCAAACAACCCACTTGGACTCGTGACAGTCTCAAACAGGTCACTTTAGGGCCCTGAATTGAACTACTGGTTGGATATGCACCAGCTTAAAAAAAATCAAAATGATGTTGGGTGATCTTAATCTGGGACTCTTGCTTCCAGACATTTTACATTACAAAATAAAAGCCTTCTCATTTGCATACATCTAGCCCAGAGACCATCAATCAAACATAAGCTCAAGCCCGTTCTGCCTGTCCCCACATGGTATGTGGATTATACCTCTAATAATAGTGAGCTACAGAACTGGTGGAGGGGGAAAGACTAGCACTGAAGTTTTAATTTTCTATTTTTATTCAAATTAGTCAGCTTAATCTTTCCTGTTTCTTTTCCACCTATGACATCTGGAGCCTGTGCAACTGTGCATGGTCAAACTCCTACTTGCCCTTCGGCTCCCAACCTAGATTCCTCTTCCTCCAGGAAGACTTCCCTGATTTCTCCAGGATAATTTAGGAACTCTTCATCTGGGCTCCCATAGTCCTCTCCTTTCTGTATAAAAAAATTAAACCTCATCATTCTAATTTTTATTGCCTGGTTGCTTGTTGGTCCCCATCACTGGAACGCACCCTTCACAAGGGCAGGAGCTGGGATGTCAGTGGTGAGCCTGTGCCTAGCCCACAGAGCACAAGTGATAATCCACTGAGCGGAACTCCACTGAAAGAGCTGGCCCAATCCCACTCTTCACGAGATCTTAGATGACCCGTGGAGGGCAGCCTGGGGCCAGCTCTCCCCAAGCAGCTCTAGTGAAGCTTTTCTTCTGCCTGTTGTTTCAGGTGTCCTATATCACATCCCCTTTGGGACAGGAAGTGTCCTGTGTCACTGTTTTCTCCTCTTGTTCTGTTATCAAAGGCTGGACCAGGGAGTTCCTGAGCCAGGATCAGGGGGCTTGGGTCCAGTTACCCACCACCTGCTAGAACAGCGACTTGGCCGCATTGCCAAGTAGGGAACAACACATGCTTTATTAAATAATAATACATACTGCTCACTCCATCTGGTCATTTCAGCTCAGGGATCAGCTTTAAAGTCTCACCAGGGTGGGACAAGCAGAATGGGCTTCACGGGTGGCGGGAGGGGCAGATTTGCAGGATGCAAATTTGGGGGGTTCTGAGGATTTGACTATGGGGCAGTTTTTCACTCGTTCTAATCCTTCCAAGCAGAAACTCTACCCTACTGGTATCCATGACGGTAACTGCAACTCCACGTGGTGGAAAAACAGTCCGACAATGCAGATTTGATTCCCAGCTCCCTCCCTCCAATAGCCTGTGAGCTGGGCAGGTTACTTAACCTCTTGGAAACACAGTTCCAATCGCCATGAATGGTGGTCGACACCTTCCTCGTGGGACTGTGAGTAGAAATGAAGAAGATAATCAGATAACCCAGCATGTTGTAAATGATACACCTTGTACAGAGTACTCTCAAACTGACAGGATTCGGGAAATCTGCTCCCTTGAACAGATGATCTGCAGGAATTGGGAGAGTATGAAAGAGCAGGCTTGCCAGGGGGTTACAGACTCAATTAGAAGAGACAGCACACAGATACCTGCTATAGAAATTCATCACGTACTCAGTCAAGGTTGTAAAACTTGCTGGGGCCATACACATAGTAGGCACAGATGCTGCATATCTTTTTCTCATTCCTTACCCCACTCCCTACTCCTGGGCCCCAGATTTTCGCAAGCCAAATACTTGACATGGTGCACTCTTCCCCCAAGGGTCCTATGAGGGTTGAGAAGACAATTTTTGTACATCACTGTCTTCTACATTTTGTACACACACACAAGCATACATCACCAACCGAGAATTTAGCCCCAAATTCATTGTGTTTCTGTTTAGGGAAGTGTTCGCCCACATGGGCATCTTCTGGTCCTTGAACGGAACTCAGCATTCAGGACACATCATCACCCTGGGAGGTGCCGGTGGGGAGAGCAGGAAGCAGAATCAGTGCCCAGGTCCCTGAACAGTATCTTTGTCCCATGTCCCAACATCCCTGAAAGCCCCCTTCCGTGGATCCGTCCCTCACGTCTCCACCAAAGCCTGCCCGTATCTCCTCTTTTCCCTCCAATCCACCCCGCATACACCAACCACCATAGCCCCACCTTTGTCCTCATTACCTCTCACCTGGACTAGAGCCACAGCCTCCCCGCAGTCTTCCTGGCTGTGGCATGCTGCTGCCCCACCCCTCCCCCAATCCACCCTGCACTCTGCAATCAGAACGGTCCGACTAGAACGCTCAGACCACAGAAGCCCCTTCCTAGGATCCTCCAGGGGCCCACATTCCCCGGGAAGGCATGTAAGCCTCACCTCATTCAGCAGCTTCAGCCTCCACGCTGCCCTTTCCTCCTTCATCTTATCAAGCTGCTTTCAGTTTCCCCTCACCCTCCACGCTGTCCCCCCAACCCACCCACCCCGGGCCTTTGCTATCTCTTCCTACCTCCCGGAAAGCCCTTCCCATCTTTGGCTACCTCTTATCACTCTTCATGACTCACTGGGGCACTTCCTGTAGGATGTGCTCTCTAAAGCCAAAGTTGGGGCCAAAGACCCTTCCTCTGGTCCTACGGTCTCCAGTTTAACTAGTTTAAACTGGAATTACAGGTCCAGGAGCCTGACTCCCCAACTAGGTATTACCTTCCTCCAGGTAATGAGTAGGCTGGATCCCATATATTCCCCAGCACCTACCACCGTGCCTGAACACTGCCAATGACCAAAACAAATGTTTGCTGAGTTGAAATGAACCTCCAACTCCCACACAGAATCACAATAGGCAGTTCAACGGAGAGCCCCCTAGGTCTGAGGAAGGGAAGAAACAGAAGGCCTCCGGATTGATGGAGCCCACGCTCGGCCCTGGGAGACCCAGGACCTGGATGCTCAGAGCAACTGGAGGACATCCAAGTATTGCCTAAGGAGAGAACCGGCATTACTCGGAAGCTGCCTCGGGCCTGGGCAGCCATCCCAATCATGCCAGTCTTGGGACTACCCATCTCAAAATGGGATTTGCACATCTGAGGGCATGTGCTTATGCTAAGGAATGCACAAATAAGAAAGTACACCCTCCGGGACAGTCAGTCTAATACTTTAAAGCATTTTTTCAACAGGTAACATTTATTGAGTACTTGCTACATCCCAGGCACGTGTGTCAGTTCATTTAATCTTCAAAATGGTCCCACACAGTGGGTACTATGAGTTGCCCCCATTTTCCGATGTAGAAACCGAGGCCCAGGAAGGTTAAATAAGCTGTCTGAGGTTATACAGACAGCAAGCAGCAGCAGTGGCGTTCAGACTCAGGCATGCAGCTCGAGTCCACTGTTAACCATTACACACACTGCCTTTCTTCAAACCACTTTACAGAAAATGAGAGTGATGTTATGGAGTTAGCTGCACATCTCATGGTCTTTGTGGGTTTTTTTGTTTTTAAGGTAAAATACAGGACTTCAACACCCAGGCCTTGCTAACTCTTCCAAGCTCTTTTCCCCCCCTCCCTCTCTCCACTCCGGCCTCTTCTCAGTTTCTGGAAGGTGCCAAGTTCATTTCCGACAAGGAATGTTTACACGTGGTGACCCTCTGCTGGGAATGCTGCACAGACCCTGCCAGTTCTCCACCCAGCCGGCCCCTTGTCCTTCACGTCTGGGCTCAGATGTCACCATCTCAGATAGGCCTTGCCTGATGACCCTGTCCAGGTCTCCCCCTGCTTCTCCAGCCCAGCACCCGTGCCATCCCCTGCATGGCATTGTTCCCAGCAGGTGGCCACACAGTCACCTTCTATATCTGGACACTGTTTCCCCCACTGCCCGCAAACCTCACGAGGGCAGGAAACTTTCTGTTTTGTTCACCTGGCGCCAGGCAGTGAAGCGCTCAAATATTTACTAAATCAACGAACAAACGGATGGACGAATTAATGAACTCATTAATCAAGGGAAGTAAGAGCTGCAGGAAAGGAAGAACGGTTACCTTAGGCTTTCAACTCTGGGAGATACGCTTTCACTAAGAGTATTGGTATTTCGGTGAAAAATTTGAGACTAGACTTCAAGATTATGAACCCATGCTTTTGGAGAAAGTGACCTACAGAAAACTCCAACCCATTCATCTGTTCTGACTCGTGCGAACATGAACTTTGCCCTCTAAAGAGGCAGTCCTTGGAGAGGACCATGAAACTGCCCAGGATGACCCTGTGTGACTCCAGGCAAGGTTGGACAGGCAAGCACCCTCAACACTGCTTGAAGCTTTTACCCCAAGAACACCGGCTGGAAGGGCCTAGAATCCCTAGAGGAGCTCCTCTGGGAATGCGCTCACGCAATTACTATTACCCTCAAATGTGAGAGCCAAACCTCTGAGTCTATACCACCTAACCTCAAGGCTGCAGTTCCCCGTGCAAAGGAGAGGTCAGGGTGCAAAGCTTGGGGAGCTGCAGCCCAGGAGAGGGTGGAAATCAAGCCTCAAACTCAGCTAACCTTTGGGGTACACTACGCACACACCTGAAGCTTCTCCATCCACACCCTTGGGAACATGCTTATGAAGGGCAGCAGAGGGGAAGTGGGTGGGGAGAGGATCGTTATTAAAAAGACAGCTAGAGCCACAGGAGAGGAAATGTCTCTGCTATTACTCCCAGCAGGTCGCTATTGTAGAAGAAAAGTAATACGTTTTTAAAAGTGCCAAACAGGAAGGAAGGGCATGGTGGGGGATAAAGGAGATCAGAGCAGGTCCGAAAAACAAAAATTAAAAAAAACACAAATGTCCTTCTTGGAGCAAAATTGTTCTGCAGGGAGACAGCTCTCAGCAAGCTTCTCTCCCTCCATTCTGAGGGTTTTTTTTTCTCTTAGTGTACAATTCTTTTTTTTTTTTTTTTTGCAGGGAAGGGCAGGCCTTCTCTGCTTTTCTCCCCCTTTCTTTTTGGCTCCCTTACCAGGCCTCTCACACCTTCTGGGTTCCAAGAGCATCCTGAAGATACTTACCAACAGGAAGCCAGACAAGGAGGGAACTGACACAGTCGTTAGGTGCCATAAGCCTGCTGACGAGCTGCCAGTTCAGCCTATTGAAGATGTAACTGAAAAGCCACCACTTCACTCAAACTAGGTCACCTCCAAGCGCTGTGGATGTCAACTGGGAGCTTGCCACTGACCGAGAACCGAGGAGCCACGAGGTTAGTGGTTTCCCCTGGGGACATGCAGAGGCCAAGGGGACGAGCGAGAGATGGAGACCAAGGAGGGGATTTGTGAGAACAGCGAGAGCAGAAAACCAGGAGGGAGACATCCACAGGCAAGGGAGGAGAATTTAATAGTCAAGTATTTTTAGAAAACTATGTTTAACAATTTGTTATTAGATTTTTTAATAAACTCATAAGCATCGTGAGTCTTCAAGAAAGGATTATGCTCTATAGCCCTATCCCCATGTATTTGATTATAGGGTTCCATTTTTGAGAACCACCTTGCCATCTAGTGTCCTTCAGAATACACTCTGAGAAATGTTTATTCATGTCCAAAGGGTACCTGACATCAACCCTGGCAGGAGTGTCTGGGGGGTAAGCTATGGCTCTGTTCTTGACCCCGTCTGGTTCAACATCATTAATCTGTTGGCATGCCAATCAGATTGGAAGACGATCCTAAGCTGGACGGGGAAGCTGACAGGAGAGATGGTAAAGCCAGGACTATGGGCAAACAAGACACTTAAAAGGGATAAATATCAGGTCCTGCATACGTGCTCCAACAATAACACAAAGCATTCAGGATGGTGGAAGATGGGGCTCACTGTAGTACATGCATAAATGACTGGGAACTCTGTTGACTATGAAGAGGGAAGACAAGAAGCTGGGTCCTTGGTGAAAGCATGTGAGCCTTTTTTTTTTTTGGCTGTACGCGAGCCTCTCACTGCTGTGGCCTCTCCCGTCGCGGAGCACAGGCTCCGGACGCGCAGGCTCAGCGGCCATGGCTCACGGGCCCAGCCGCTCCGCAGCACGTGGGATCCTCCCAGACCAGGGCATGAACCCGTGTCCCCTGCATCGGCAGGCGGACTCTCAACCACTGCGCCACCAGGGAAGCCCGCGTCTGAGCCTTTTGAACAAGCTTCACCTGAAAGCAGGGCCAACCCCCAGCCCAGGGCCCTGTTACATTTATCAACAAATTCTCTTTAAATATTGAATTTTCTT
Organism: Grampus griseus; assembly: GCF_964374135.1. Lineage (NCBI taxonomy): Eukaryota > Metazoa > Chordata > Mammalia > Artiodactyla > Delphinidae > Grampus > Grampus griseus. Next base: position 118,444,647 of record NC_139019.1, on the reverse strand, counting down.
TTTTTTTTTTTTAATCAGCAACATAAACATTCCAAATGGATAATACTGTCAAGTATACTAAGGTTTCCAAAGGCAATACACTTTAAAGAAGAAATGGGGGCTTCCCTGGTGGTGCAGTGGTTAAGAATCCGCCTGCCAATGCAGGAGACATGGGTTCAAGCCCTGGTCCAGGAAGATCCCACATGCCACGGAGCAACTAAGCGCATGCACCAGAACTACTGAGCCTGCGCTCTAGAGCCCGCGAGCCACAACTACTGAGCCCGTGTGCCACAGCAACTGAAGCCTGCACGCCTAGAGCCCATGCTCCACAACAAGAGAACCCACCACAATGAGAAGCCTGCGTACTGCAACGAACAGTAGCCCCCACTCGCCTCAGCTAGAGAAAGCCCTCGCGCAGCAACGAAGACCCAACACAGCCAAAAATGGAAGGGAGGAAGGGAGGGAGGGAGGGGGGAAGAAAGAAAAAAGAAGAAGAAATGAAAGAAGTCTCAAATCAAGGAGAGAGGTCTCACCCTTCTGGCTGGTCAGATGACTCTTGGAGTTTAGCTTGTACATGGTTCTGGGGGGCCAACCTTAGAGGGACAGAGACAAACTAGGAAAATTTAGCAGGATGAACAGGGTGCCTCAAACCACGTTACACAAAGAATTACGTAAAAGAAATTTTAAAAAGAGACAGACAGACAAGAGATACAGAGACTCGGGAGGGTCTAGCCTTCCAAATAGAAGATTTGTGAGGGACACAGCATTCCATGAAGAAGGAAACCAATGCTCCTTAATCTTCTAGAGGGAACACTCTTGAAAAACTGTTGAAAGCTACGGAAACTCTCCCCAGGAAAATGTACATGCTACAAAATTCTGCAAGTATTTTCAGGGGATTGCTTCCCCCCCCCAACCCCCATTACTACCATAGAAGCCCATCCATGGACTTCCTCCATAGAAGACCAAAACCAGGTTAAATCCTCATCAGGATTAGGCATTACCTGTGTGATATCCCCACACCCACCCCTGCCGCAGTAATGAACTAGTAGCAATGGATGCTATTATAAGGAGGCAAGCATCAGCTCAGTAAAAGACACACATTCCCCCCCTACACTGTTGGTGGGAATGTAAACTGGTGCAGCCGCTATGGAGAAGAGTATGGAGGTTCCTTAAAAAACTAGAAATCATGTTGCCACACGATCCAGCAATCCCCCTCCTGGGCATATATCCAGAGCAAACCATAATTCAAAAAGATACATGCACTCCAATGTTCACTGCAGCACTACTTACAATAGCCAAGACATGGAAGCAACCTAAATGTCCATCAACAGATGAGTGGATAAAGAAGATGTAGTATATATATACACAATGGAATATTACTCAGCCATAAAAAATGAAATCATGCCATTACGGATGGCACTGAGATTATCATACTAAGTGAAGTCAGTTAGAAAAAGACAAATACCATATGATATCACTTACATGTGGAATCTAAAATATGACACAAATAAACTTATTTACGAAACAGAAACAGACTCACAGACACCGAAAACAAACTTATGGTCAGCAAAGGGGAAAGGGGGTAGAGGAGGGACAAGTAAGTTTGGGACTAGCAGACACACACTACTATATATAAAATAGATAAAACAACAAGGTCCTACGACATAGCACAGGGAACTATATTCAATATCCTGTATTAAACCACAATAGAAAAGAATATGAAAAAGAATATGTATATATGTATAACTGAATCACTTTGCTATATACCAGAAACTAATGCAACACTGTAAATCAACTGTATTTCAATAAAAAACAAAAACACACAAGCATGCAAATACACACAGTCTAAGTTGAGAATTACTGTTCAGAGAAAGAAAGTTTTTAATTAAAAAAAAAAAAAAGACACAGGTTTCTACCATGCCTGCCATCTGGAAACAGAAAGGGCTGTCTGGCAAGTAGAGAGCTTACCTTCATTGGAGGTATTCAAACAAAAACCGGAAGAACATTTTCAGGGAGGTAGTAAAGAGGTTCAACCATGCCACTGGACTCAGTGAGCCAAGGCCTTTCAGGACTTTGCTACTGAAAAATGTGGTCTGAGGACCAGGAGCATCACCTGGGAGCTTGTTAGAAATGCAGAATCTCAGGTGACTCCTACGCATGTCAGTGTTTAAGATGCACTGCTCTAAGGTATCTAAGATTCTCTAAGGAGAGAGAAATAGCAATACTGTGGTCCCTCAGCAGCAGTATTCACCTATGCCTCCAGAGATCCGCCATCTTTTATTTTTTATTTTTATTTTTTGCTGTACGCGGGCCTCTCTCTGCCGTGGCCTCTCCCGTTGCGGAGCACAGGCTCCGGACGCACAGGCTCAGCAGCCATGGCTCACAGGCCCAGCCGCTCCGCGGCATGTGGGATCTTCCCAGACCGGGGCACGAACCCGTGTCCCCTGCATCGGCAGGTGGACTCTCAACCACTGTGCCACCAGGGAAGCCCCCGCTCTTTTAATTTTAAGTAAGTTTGGGTTTTGAGGCTATAAAGTGGGGACCCTTCCCTAAATCCTTTTCCCATCCTCAACCCATTGCTTGAGTTATTTCTTGATCATCTCAAAAGCTACAGATGGAAAACTAAGGGGAAGAATGGAATAATCCCCACTTTGTCTCTAATCCAGGTCCAGAACTTAAAGAGTGAAAAAGCAATTTTAAATAGCTATCTTCATAATCATCTCCTTTACTAAAAATAAAGATAAGATTTATCACGCACTCACATGGGCCATAAACCCTGCTACCTGTTTTTTTAGTTTTTTAATCCCTTGTCTTACTTAGTCTTCACAATAACCCTATAAGGTAGTGACTATCATTTTTTTCTTTCATTTTACAGATGACGAACCTGAAGCTCAGGAAGGGTGAGTGACTTGCTCAAGGCCACACAGCCAGTAAATGGGAGAGCCAGGCCTTGATGCCTACGTTCGAGTTCTCAACCATGAAGCCACATGCCTATCGCCTTTAGAGGAAATCTCTGATCTTCTGCTCTTTTCAATAAGCAGTAAAGGTAGCCCGAAGCTGTCAAGTTCCCACACAGCTCATGCAAGTTATCCAGGGATGTAGCCAGGCTGCTGGCTGGGCAGCTCCAGACACAGGTGCACCAAGGTCTCAGATCTCAGCCCTCCATTACATTCTGTTCATTACACAGGAAGACTTAGAGGTCACGCTTTCAAATCCTGGCCCCTTCCTCATTATCTGCTCCAGCATCAGAGTCCTCCCAGTCCTGTATTGACTTGCTTTATCTCCTGGCTGCTGTCCCATCGCCATTAGATCCCAGGCATTTGAGCAAAGTACACAACTATCCAGTTCTGGCTGAAAGGAACTGACTCGCCATTCCTTCTCTGTAATTTTGGGCATAGTCTGAGAGGATTTAGAAGGTGTCATTGACTTGGAATTACAGTTCTTTGTTACAAAATGAATTTCCGGACCATGCTGAAGGGACTAGCATTCCCCCTCGCTCTCACACAAGCAGCTTTGTTCCCCTTCAAAGTGTCCCTCTAATTGCACTGTGCACATTCACTTTGGACTCTGCTGCTTCTCAAGGAGGAACCTTATCAAAGAGAACTCAGACTCCCTCTCATACTAAACATCTGCAGCCTTCGTTTGGAAATTCATCATGGGCTGCATATTCTCCCTTTGGCTTATTACATTTTTAATTTCCTAGAGCTACTATACTCTTGTATACTTTTGCCTTATATGCCCAACTGGGTCCCTTAAGGCAGGGACCGCCTCTTAGGTTACCATTGTTTCCAAAGGTAACCGCTTTGTTTCACAGCAGTCTGGCACACGGCCTTGCCTATGTTAGATGGTCAACGACCATGGAAATGATTGAAAACTAACTGATTGAATTTTACATATTACCAAGCACATCTGTTGCTACGTTCAAAGTGAATTCACTCTTCCAGATACATTTGGAAGGGGGGGGGGGTTACAGGGGGGAGAAAACTAACTAAGCATATTGAGCTCCTGAAGCACATGGTGTTGTGTAAAAAACCCTAACATTATGGTTTCAGCTTTAAAAGAGGTAACAATAAAACTTGCTCCCATGAGGTGGGACTAAGCCACTAATCCCCGGTACAGCTGGAAACACAAAAGCTTCTTGAAGTTCAAAGACCCCAACCCACCTGGTTAGACAATAACCAGGCCAAAACCTCCTTTCTCAGCTGCTCTTGTTAGCGTGTGCTCCAACTCTCAAACTGATTCAAGAGAACTCTGGCGATTTTAAAATAAACTTGCCTGAGAAATGGGCCACAGTGTATTTTCCTTCCAAAGAAACAAAGATCCTGGGTGATACTGGCTAGAAAAAGCAGGGTGTTTCCTCTAGTAATAAAGGGGGGTAAGTTCAGTAAACAAAACATTTTAAAACTTATATACCAGGTGCTGATTCACTTTTTGAAATACTGTCAGATTTCTCTCCTCTGTTCCAGAATAACTCTTTCTGGTCTGTTTTTCACTCAACCAATATAGAGAGCCAACTATGCTCTGTAGCTGTCTACTCCGTGCACAGACAAAAACAGACATGGGCTGTTGGCTTTTTCACACTCAGTTCCTTCAATATCGCAATTTCTTCTGCTCTAATATCAGCCTTTCCATAGAATCTCTAACAGGGTTGCAAGAACCCCCAGGTCCCAAGGCGAGGAGGAATAATACAGTAACCAAAGCACAGAGCCAGGGCAAAGTTCATGTCTATGTTACTCTACGTGATAACCTCACAGGGGAAACGGGGCTGAAGATACTCCCCATCCCAGAGGAAAAGTGCCTGACATTTTTATAAATGTTCCTATCCACAAATATTATTTAACTTTAACCCAGGAGTTGAAAATGGAAATGTCTGCAGGTACAAATAGGTATGGGAACTGGGTCAAGTGAGCAGAGACTCAGAGTCAGGAATAAGAAGGACAAGCGGGGGTCGGGGGGGAAGCTGAGACCACTGAGGGGCCTGGCCTGACTGGGCACCAGGCAACTGTTCCCACAAAGGGGTGCAGCCCAGTGTCCCTAGTTCTTCTGATCTGTCAAGAGAAGCCAGCTCTAGATTTTTATATGGAATCTCCCAATTAAAAAATACTGACTCCATGTGGTGACCTAAATGGGAAGGAAATCCAAAAAACAGGGGGTATATGTGTACATATGGCTGATTTACTTTGCTGTACAGCAGAAACTGACACAGCAGTGTAAAGCAACTATACTCCAATAAAAAAATTAATTAATTAAATAAAATTTAAAAAAAACAAACTGGCTTCAACAAATCCTCAAACAATGTAATACAACTGTTAGGAGCCTGGGCTCTAGAACCAGATCAGCTGGGTTTTTGAAGCCCAGTCCTGCCATTTACCTGCACGTGACCTTGGACAACTTACTTAACTTCTTCGTGTCTCATTTTCCTCACCTGAAAAACAGGTATCAGTGCTTATTTCATAAGGCTAGTGTGAGAAATAAAGGCTCTATATCAATTTTAATACATAATTTGATATATAAATATGTAGATTATAAATATAAATTTATGTATGTATAAATATATAATATATATGTGATTAGAACAGCGCCTGGGCCATAGCAAACACCATACAAGTTTTAGCTAGTACCACTATTACTTTGGCAAACACCGTGTAGAACAAACAAGAAACTTCTCTCAAGAAGTTCCTGTAAGGACTTCCCTGGTGGCACAGTGCTTGAGAGTCCACCTGCCAATGCAGGAAACACGGGTTCGAGCCCTGATCCGGGAGGATCCCATATGCCCTGGAGCAACTAAGCCCATGAGTCACAACTATTGAGCCTGCAAGCCGCAAGTACTGAACCTGTGCACCACAACTACTGAAGCCTGCATGCCTAGAGCCCGTGCTCTGCAACAAGAGAAGCCACCGCAGTAAGAAGCCCACGCACCGCAACGAAGAGTAGCCCCCACTTGCCACAACTAGAGAAAGCCCATGCACAACAACGAAGACCCAGTGCAGCCTAAATAAATAAATAAAAGTTCCTGTATAGGCCAACACTTTGATACCTTAGTCTCATTAGCCCCTAATGCATTCATGGGGCCACAGACCTCAGCCTCCTACAGTTGTGAAGGTTTGGTGAGAAGGTGCTCTCTGCTTCCACCTGCCAGCCATCCCCAGAAACTCAGGGACACCATGCAGCTAGACCCATGGAGGATTCTGGGCGTTGCACGTTAATGCACATCAGTTACCTCTCCGTGTTGGTCCCCTCACTCCCCAGGGGTGAGAGTGGGCTGGTGATCACTCTGCTAGGCAGACAGAACAGCTGAGGATGCCTCCTCAGACAGCACCTTCAGTCACAGAGATGTTCTGGGCACAAAGCCCACTGGGAAGCTTGGTCCTGCTTGGCAATTCAAGGCTAGTGCACTGGTCCTTCCGCCATATTTTTATGATGGACCATCACCCTGGGGACTACCAGGCACGTATCAGCAGTCCTGGCTTCCTGGATCACTGCAGTATTGCAAAGAGGTTTTCCAAGCCCCTTGCCTATAAATGTTTTTCACCAGCCCAGGCAATTCTCTCACTCCTCACACTGAAAAGTGTTTTCTCCAGGCCTTCCTACAATTCTTACTGAGCTAACAGTGATGTATCTGCTAGCACTTAACAACAGAAGGCTTAGTTTAAAAAAAAAGGAGGGGGGTGGGGAGTGGGCGGAGATAGTAATTTGAAGTCGTATCTTCAACCCATATTAAAAATCGTCCTTTTCTTCCTTTGATTTCCTTTAATCTAGTCTCATTCCTTTCACGTGCTGTGTTTTCCTTCACAATAGTAACAACAAAAGCTAACATTTACTGAGCACCACACTCATTTCAGACCCTCACATCCAAGCCTCACAATAACCCCAGGACACAAATACCACCAGGATCCTAATGTTACAGATGAGGAAACCCAACTCACAGCCTATAAGAATCTTGGCCAAGGTCAGGCAGCTAGTAGGTGGTAAAGCAAGAGGTCAAAAAACAGGTTTGTGGGCTTCCCTGGTGGCGCAGTGGTTGAGAGTCCGCCTGCCGATGCAGGGGACACGGGTTCGTGCCCTGGTCCGGGAGGATCCCACATGCCGCGGGGCGGCTGGGCCCGTGAGCCATGGCCACTGAGCCTGCGCGTCCGGAGCCTGTGCTCCACAACGGGAGAGGCCACAGCAGTGAGAGGCCCCCGTACCGCAAAAAAAAAAAAAAAAAAAAAAACAGGTTTGTGACTGCAAAGCCCTGTGCTTACCCACCTGAAGAAAGAAGATCATCCTATTTCAGTCACGTGGTAGCTGAGCTTTCCTAGGAGTAGGAGAACAAAGACACACTCTACACTCAGACACTAACTTGGATATAGCAGCCACCCTTCCAGGCCTTCACCTCCCCACTCCACCTCACCCAAAAGATATCTGAAGACGAAAATCAGTTCAGGGCTTCCCTGGTGGCGCAGTCGTTAAGAATCTGCCTGCCAATGCTGGGGACACGGGTTCGAGCCCTGGTCAGGAAAGATCCCACATGCCGTGGAGCAAATAAGCCCATGCGCCACAACTACTGAGCCTGTGCTCTAGAGCCCGCGAGCCAGAACTACTGAAGCCCATGCGCCTAGAGCCCGTGCTCTGCAAGAAGAGAAGCCACCGCAATGAGAAGCCCGGGCACCACAACTGAAGAGTAACCCAGCTCACCACAACTAGAGAAAGCCCGCGCACAGCAACGAAGACCCAATGCAACCAAAAAGAAAGAAAGAAAGGAGGGAAGGAGGGAGGAAGGAAGGAAGGAAGGAAGAAAGAAAGAAAGAAAAAGAAAATCAGTTCATAAGGTAAAAGTGGCTTGCATTATAGGCAGATGCTACATAAACCTAAAATGTTAATGTTATTTGGAGGTACCTGAAATAAGTTCCTAATAATAAGTCTTACTGGTCAGGCATATGTTTTTAAATCTGTTTGGGTTTTTTAATTACTAAAGCAAAAACATGCTCATAACAAATTCAAATAATACTGAAGCATATAAAGTTTTTTAATAAAGGGACAAAGTGAGAAAGAAAAGAACTCTTCCCCACCATGTTCCAACTCCTTGAGTATCTTTCAAGATCTTTCCAAGAACATACTAACATAGTATACATATAGATCTATGTGCATATACAGTTTTCTTTTTCAAACTCAGCATCATATTCCATAGTTTTGAAGTTTTTATTCAATACTGTATTTATTTACATATCTCCATGTCAGTTTGTACCAAACTACCTCAGTGTTTTTAATCAACACAACTGCCTTATGTGCAAGAACTGAAATGTAATCAGTTACTTGAAGAACATTTGGGTTATTACTATTTTGGGTGTTAAAATAGTCATGTACATCTTAAGAACCTTTAGTTGACAGTATGTGTCCCAGTGACCCATCAGCTGATTAGGGTTACGACGTTTGGTATTGTTGCTAAAATGGAGCATACCTTCAGTTGAATAAAAGATCCAACTCATAAATAAAACCATCCCAGCTGCTGAGATTACTAGCTTTTCAACAGTAAAACATATAACTGAACACCAAATCATTCATTCATTCAATTATACATTCAAGTACTTGTGGTCTACCAAGCTCTATGTTAAGCCCAAAAGGTTAAACAAAAGACCAAGCCTCACTTCCTGCCCTTGAGGAACTAAGAATTCAATGGGCAGACATACTCATCAATGCATTCTGCATAAAGTTTAAGAGTTCTTCTAGGTTAAAGTAAAGGAGCATCTAACTCTGGAGGAGATGGAGGTGCCTGAGAAGAAACAGCTAAGAAGTACCTTCAGTAGGAGTTTGCTGGGAAAAGAAAGCCAGAATAAAGGACAGGGCAACCTTATTTTACAAAATCTTGTAAAAGCACCCAGCGTGTTCAGAGAACTCAGAGCATTCTGAGAGCTTCTAGAAGGGAAATGCCAGGAGAGCAGGATGGAAAGAGAGATGGAAATTGAGATTGAAGGGCCTTGCCTATGAAGTTTAGAAATTTGGATTTGAGGTTGTCAGAGGGGAAATACCACTCCAGGAGCATTTTGCATCTACCACAATTTGTTTACGCATCCATCTGTAAATGGACTTGTGTTGTTTCTGGGTTTTGACTATTACAAATAAAGGTGCTATGAATATTCACACATCAGTCATCTTGCTTCCTTTCTTTTCTCTTGGGTAAATAACTAGGAGTGGAATGGCTAGATCACAAAGGAGGTGTATGCTTAACTTTTTAAGAAATAGCCAAACTGTTTTCCAAAGTGGCCATACTATTTTACATTCCCACCAGCAGTGTAGCAGAGTTCCAGTACTCACATCCTTGCCAACACTTAGTATGGTCAGTCTTTCCAATTTTAGCCATTTTAATAGGTACTAGTGCTATCTCATTGTGGTTTTAATTTGCACTTCCCTAATGACTAATGATGCTGAACATCTTTTCATCTGTTATTTGTTATCCATATACCTTCTTTGATGAAGTGTCTTTTCACATCGTTTCCTCATTTTTTTTAATCGAGTTGTTTTATTACTCAGTTTTAAGAGTTCTTTATATAAATCCTAGATACAAACCCCTTATCAGAAAAATGCTTTGCAAATATTTTCTCCCAGTCTGTGGCTTATCTTTTCATTCTCTTAACAGTATCTTTTGAAGAGCAAAAGTTTTCAGTTTTGATGTAGTCAAATTCATCCATTTTTTGTTTGATGGGTCATGCTTTTAGTGTCCTAGCTAAGAAATTTTTGCCTAAGCAAAGATCACAAAGATTTTTCTCCTATGTTTTCTTCTAGAAGTACTATAGTTTAGGTTTTAGATTTAGGCTTACGGTCCATCTCCAGGGGGGCAATCTGAACACCTGTGGGGGTACTGTTATTTGTCATAGTGACTGGAGGGAGGGGTTCAACCAGCAATTGGTGGGCAGGGATGCTCGAGGTCTTACAATGCACAGGAAACATACACACCATGCCCCACAGGACTTTCAAATGTCCTGCCAGACATTCATGTGGACCAACTGCTTATAGTCACATGGATATCTATTTAGCTCTTAATTCAAAGTACTAAAAACTTTAAGGAAAGTTTCAAAAATCATAGTCAAATCTTTCTTTCTCTTAAATCTAAAGTTTTTCCTTAAAAGCAGCCATTTCATCATGTCTTCTAGTACCTCTGTGCCTGTGCATTTATATATCGAATTATGTATTTTATTATAAACTAATTTCTTTCATTTCTCCTTTTTAATTCAATTATGGCATTACTCTTTTATCTTGTGTGTGTAGCTGGTAATGGTATCATACATTAGCAACATAAAGAGATTAAAGACACAGAACTGAGTGAAGACTCAGAATGACACCTACAGCGATACCACTTAGATGTTAAAATATCACAATTAGATAATTAAAGGTTTTAGAAACTTGCCCATAAATTAACTATACAAATTTTCTAAAAATGCATAGAAAAGCCTACACCTTATACACACAGTGACCTAAGGAAAGCAAGAAATGGAAGCAGGGCAGGAGGAGGAACGGGAAACAACAGCATCACAGGAGGGGCAGGCGCCTTGCACAGACGACGACAAGGCTGTACCATACACGGAGAGGTACACTTCATTCAGTGTCCTGCCCCTGAGGACCAGTCAAAAAACAAAATAACATTTTAAAATATTAAGTTGTCCGGGGCCGCTGCCCACCCTAAGGCTCATTTATAGTTACACACCTAAGAAGATGAAAGATGCAGATGGCCTCATGGATGGCGCAGGAAAGCCGAGCACTGCTCCTGCAACATTCCAGCGTCACCACGAAGGGCAGGGTCCCAAACCACTAACATGACACCTGATTCTGGTGTGAGGGTCCTCAGAGGCAGTATAGAGGGGACTGTAAACTGCTAAAGAGATAAAGATATGTGCAGGGAGAGAGGCAGAGAGGAAAGAAACTTGTCCACATCCAGGAATAAGGCAAAAATGTCCACTCAGCACTTCTATTCAACACTGTCCTAGAATCCTAGCCAGGGCAATAAAGCCAGAAAAATAATGCCATTTACAACAGCATTCTAAAAACTTAAAATGCTTACAGATAAATTTAACAAAAGACAGGCATGGCCTGTACACTGAAAACTACAAACCACTGCCGGGAGAAAAAAAGACGAAATTTAACAGAGAGGTCTATCATGTTCACAGATTTGAAGACTCACTATTTTTAAATAATTCATCTGTATGGATTTATTAATTCATTTGAATATGTTTTAACATCTCCTATGTCCCAGACACTGTTCTAAATGCCAAAGACGTAGCAGTGAGGAAGATTAAAAAAAAAATCCCTGCCCCATAGGGCTTACATTTTAATCAGGAAAGACAAAATAAACAAAATATGTACTTCATATGGTGATAAGTGCTAGGGAGGAAAACAATGCCGGGCAAGGGGATAAGGAATGACCCAGGAGAAAGGAACTGAAAACTCAGATGGGGTGGAGCCGTCTTAAAGACCTGATAAAAGTGTGGAAGGGAGGCTTATCACGCCTAGCGGGAAAAGTACTCTAGGCAGAGGAAATAACAAAAATTCTTTAAGATGGGGACAAGCCTAGAATGTTCTGAGAACAACAAGGAGAGCAGAGAGAGCAGGGGGAGGGTAATAGTAGATGAGATCAGAGAAAGAGCAGATGGCCAGTTCCGGTAGGGCTTTGTAGGCCGCTGTCATTTTAACAGACTTTGGCTTTTATTCCGGGTGACATGTGCAGCCATTGAAGGATTCTGAGCAGAGTGGCATAACCATGACCTGATTATACTTCAGAAGGATCCTTCTGGCTGCATGTGGAGCATGGTAGGGTCGGGAACAGAAGCACAGTTAAGAGCTGATCACAGTATTCTAGGCAAGAGGCAGCGGTGGCTTAGAGCCAGCGTGGTGATGGAGGTGCAAAGCACTGAACTGCCTCCAGATAAACAAGGCAGAGTGGACAGGGTCTGCTGAAGCACTCAGTGTCGGTGGAGGCGGAGAGAGTGATCAAGGTTGACTCTAAGGGTTGTGGCTTGAGTACACTGTGGAATAATCACTTCCCAGGGTCGGGGAAGACTGTAGGAAGAACAAAATTGTAGGGAGGAGCAGACAAAACTGCTGCTTGTTAATTTTAAGATGCCTGTCGGATATCTGAGTGGGGATGCTAAGTGGGTAGTTGGATAATATGAGTCTGACACTGAGGAGTCAGGTCAGAGCTGGAGAGGGTCCACTGAGAGAGGATATTTAAAGCCAGCGTTGAAGGTCACCAAGAGAGTGAGGGTAGGTAGAAGAGGTCCAAGACAAAATCCTGGGACAGCTCAACAGGTGAGGCCTGAAGAAGAGGATCAAGGAGGCAGTCTGAGAAGGAGTTGCTAGGTGGCAAGAAGAACACCGGCAGAGTGTGGTGTCCTGGGAGCCACGTGGAAAAACTGTTTCAAAGAGAAGGAAATGATCAATCATGCCCAACACTGCTCACAGGTCAAATATTAATTCATTTATTTTCGGCTGTGTTGGGTCTTCATTGCTGCACGCGGGCTTTCTCTAGTTGCGGTGAGCGGGGGCTACTCTTCATTGCAGTGCGCGGGCTTCTCATTACAGTAGCTTCTCTTGTTGCAGGGAGCAGGCTCTAGGCGCGCGGGCTCTAGGCACTCGGGCTCAGTAGTTGTGGCTCACGGGTTCTAGAGCTCAGGCTAAGGAGTTGTGGTGCACAGGCTTAGTTGCCCCGTGGCATGTGGCATCTTCCCGGACCAGGGCTCGAACCCGTGTCCCCTGCATTGGCAGGCGGATTCTTAACCACTGAGCCACCAAGGAAGTCCTCACAGGTCAAATGACAATGTTGGAGAAGTGACTGTTGGATTGGACAACAGATGCTAGAAGGGTGGGCAGCCAGGCTATTTGGGGAGCTGTATGGCACAGACAAGGTAGGCAGAGCTCTCTTGCTGCCCACAGGAAGCTTCCACCCTTCCCTCCCCGGCTTCTCTCTCACCACCTCGTCTCTGCACATGCTGTGCCCTTGTTCTCAGTTCCCCAGGGAAGCTCTCCCAACCAGGCTAGATGCCCCACTGTAGACTCTCATGGTAGCAGGCACCCATCTAGGTCCCGGGGGATTTTCCTTTGGTGTGTTTGACAGTGTGAGAAGTGTCTACACTCCTGCACTCCAGGGATAGGGACCGTGCCCCTCCACTCAAGAAACTGCACCTCACGCAGGGCCTGGCACAGAACAAGCACTCAACAAACAAGTAGGAGACCAGGGAAGGGGAGACTTAACAGGCACTAGTGTGATCAGGCAGAGCCGTAAAAGTGGTGAGGTGAGACGTGCATCCAACTCAGAAGGGGGAATGGGATCGGGCTTCCAAGGGTAGACAGGAGAAGGCAGTGTAAAGATAGAAAAAGCCTTCCTCCAAAATGCAGAGCTGGACTGGGTCAGGCATCAGAGACCACTCTAAGAGAGCTGACTACCATGACTGGAGGAAACAGCAGAAGGCTCTGAAATCCTCTCTACACAGTTTAGACTCTTGTTTTTGACAGAGAAGACAGCATAGGTGAACTCTGCGATCAGAGGCTGGGAAGCCCATTTGGCCATCGTGGCAGTAAGACAAATGTTAGGCTGCCCCAAACATATCAAGGAAAGAGAGGTTTTGTTTGGGGGTGGAAATTCATCATCTACTGCTGCAAATTAAAAACCCCTGAAAAGAGTAAACGTTCACCCTTGAAGCAAGGATAATAACCTTATCCAGTGCCTATCACGTGCTGTAGGGAGTTATCTCATTTAATCCTCAACTCCCTGACTGCCCCATGTGAGATCGCTCTCTCCTATCACCCCGGTTATTCCCTTCAAAGAATTTTATCACCATCCATAGTTATCTTGTTTGCATGTTTCTTTCCTGCTTATCATCTGCCCTCCACGTGCAATTTAAGCTCCTCCAGGCAGGAACACTGTCTGACTACACCCCTCTGCTATCACAGCACCCGGCACAATGCGCAACAAATGTTCACCAAGAGAATGAAAAAGCTTTGTGGAAGTGCTACTACCTATCTGTCCTACAGATGAGGATTCCTGCCCTTTCATTTTTTTTCTACTTTAGCATTTAAGCTATTTGTATGTTTATACTGAGGCAGCTCTACACAACCTCACTGCTTTTCTACTAGCAGCAAGGCTGGTCTCAGCCCCAGCTCCTCTCTCCAAACAGCAAAATCTGTCCCTTCCCTATTTAAAATTCAAGCACCCACCCCCTGACTATGTGAACAAGCCCCTGCTCCCTCTCCCCTCCCTGTCTCGGCCTCCCTTGTTTCTACAGAGATGAGCTTCCCTTGGGTGTGCCCAGCTAAACCACTCAACTGCCCTTCTTTGTCAAGTCTTCCATGCCCCCTGTGTTAGTTCCCCAGGGACTAACATAACCAAGTACTGCCAACTGTGGGGGCTTAAAACAACAAATATATTCACACAGTTCTGGAGGCTAGAAGTCCAAGTCAAGGCGTCAATAGAGCCATATGCTCCCTGAAGGATCTAGGGAAGAAACTGTCCCATGTCTTTCTCCCTGCTTCTGGTGTCCTGCCAACAACCCTTGACGTGTCTTAGCTTGCAGCTAGATAACTCCTATCTCTGCCCCCATCTTCACGTGGCCTTCTTACTGCCTCTCCATTTCCTCTTCTTCTAAGGACACTAGTCACATGGGATTAGGGGCCCACCCTACTCCAATATGATCTCATCTTTTTTTTCTCTTTTTTAATTTTTATTGGGGTATAGTTGATTTACAATGTTGTGTTAGTTTCAGGTGTACAGCAAGGTGAATCAGTTATACATACACATATATCCACTCTTTTTTAGATTCTTTTCCCATATAGGCCATTACAGAGTATGGAGTAGAGTTCCCTGTGCTATACAGTAGGTCTTTATTAGCTATCTATTTTATAGAATGACCTCATCTTAACCAGTTACATTTGCAATGACTCTACTTCCAAGTGAGGTCACATTCTGAGGTACTGGGGGTTAAGACTCCCTGATATTTTGGGGGGGCATAATGTAATACCTAACTCCCCACAGAAAGGGCTGGACCTTCCTCTAGCTGCCCGCAGCCTGTACCTCACTTAGTGCAATTATCACACTGCATTCTAATTAGTTTTTAGTGAATTCTCTCCTTTTTCAACAGGGATGACAAAGAGACTTTACCACCTGTGGCAACTCAAATATGTAAGTAGTGAAAAAATCCTTCGACAGACGAGCTGTCTGTCACAGGTGAAGGAATAAGGCAGGGGCAGAACATGTGGGCTCGAATGGGCATGTGACACACAGGGGGCTCTTGGGACAATATAAGCCTGTGATAAAGCAAACTAATACAGTCAAGTTGGGATGAGACTTGAGATGAACCTGTTTCTATCAGGTTCCCTGGGGCTGCTGATGCGACCGGACCATGGACCATCCCTGAGGACAGAGACCGAGTCTTACTCATGTTTGTATTATATATTGCATGGTCCAAGGTTGGAAGAATGAGTGAATACTAAAATGCTGCAAACTACTTGAAAAACTAGGGCAGCTGAACTCCTGCTATTTCCCTCATTTAGCTGCTCTTCAGAAAGAAACCTCTTTGGCAGGCACCTGTCACCTGTTGGCCTGGAATGTTCTCCCGGTAGCTCGCCCCTAGGTTTAGGGAAGGTAGCTGTTCACCCCTGCATACCAGAGGTCTCAACCTCAGACTGGGCTTTGTGGAGCTAAGGAAATGCAGATCCAAGGGGAGAGCAAGTTAATCCCCTCTCCCTTCCGTCCTCTCAGCCTGGAGAGGCTTCCAGTGAGGAAATCCCATCTCTCTGCGTGCCTCAGAGGACAGCAAGGGACGGGACTCAGCACAGAATGAGGTTAGGGTGGCGATGCCCTTTAGCAACCCTCACTTAACTGGCAGACCAGCTCTCGCCGCTGTCTCAGACGGCGCTCCTCTAAGTTACCACCCTCCACCCCGGCCCTGCCAGGTGCAGCCCCTGGACTGGGATCTGTCTTCCACCGAGAGCGGTCAGAAGCTTCGGCAAGCAAGGGTTTGGTCCCAGCCGCTCAGGAGGTCCATGTAGGCCACCAGACGCTCTTCCACACCTACACGCACACACAATGGACAGGTCAGCTGAGAGTGGCAGGCACATCTGGGATTCCTGAAGTGGCGGGGGGTGAGGGTCTGGAACAAACCTGCTCTGCACTCCCACGGCTCCATGCGCAAAATCCAGTAATGGTCTGGGCAGAGCTGATTCAGAGGTCAACTAGAGGGCACCCTGATTTCTCCAAGAAACACAGGTGTTCAATCCCACACGTCAGCCTTGCTTTTGCTGACAGGCCATGACTGTGGCTGGGAAGGCAGGGGAAGGGGGTGGCTTTTGTCTGTTCTGGGTGTGACAAAAGTCACCTAAAAGGCAGCTAAAGCTCTGAATGCAGGTGGAAGAGAAGGCAGTAAAGAGAGGGCCTGACGGGGGTGCGGGTGACCATCTCTTCCTACTGACAGGACTTCAGCAAAATGTGATTTCCTGGGTCTCTTCCCTACACAAATAGCTTTTTCTCTTTACTGCAGTCCCGGCCGCTGGCTGAGAGGCACGGGGTGGGTGGATGGCAGAAGCAACGGGAGGGTGGAGAAACCCAGGAGGCTCAGCCCCTGACCGCCCAGGCTCCCCTGGCACTTCCAGAAAGGAGTGGAGCCCACGGAGAGCCAGGCGGCTGGAAGCCAGCAAATGCAGAAACCAGCAACCCGAGGAGAGCTGCAAAAGGTAACCTAGAAAATGAGAGGGTTTATGGGAGAATTCGGCCTGTAACCCTAGGGGATGGGCCAACACAGGACACAGTAGATGCGCCCCTGTGCCAGCCTTACTGCTCTGTTAAGTGAGGAGTGAGGCTAAACGCCCCACTCCAGGTCCTCTCCAGCTCCAGCTCTGGAGTGCGGGGCAACGTCTGTGGTGTGTACCCGTGTGTGTGCACGCACACGCATGGATGCATATAAACACACACCTACTTATACTCAGAGCCTCGCCCTGAACGGCAACAAACCAGGAGAGATGCTGGGGAGTATGGGGGCTCAGTGTAGATCTTAGAATCGGAGGGATTAAGTGCCAGCGCTGAAGCTCACTATGGCTGTGTGACCTCATTCAAGTGACTGAACCTCTCGACTTCCACCCATTACCTGTTGAGTCGAGCTAATAACAGTGCTCACCTTTCTGAGGCAGGAGAGAAACTCAAGCCTCTCCACCTGGAGATTCTATATTTAACAAAAAGTACTGAACTAGGTTATCAGGTATGATGCATTTTAAGTATTTATTTTTAAAAAATTTTTAACATTAAATAACAAATGTAGAACCTGACCTAATAGGAAAGTCAATTTTCTGGTTTTGACAGTCTACTATGGTTACAGAAGGTATTATTGGGGGAAGCAAGGAGAAGGGTACACAGCAATTCTCTGTACTATTCTGCAACCTCCTCTGAGTCAAACTATTTCAAAATAACAAGTTGTTTTAAAAATTAACACACACAGGGGCTTCCCTGGTGGCGCAGTGGTTGAGAGTCCGCCTGCCGATGCAGGGGACACAGGTTCGTGCCCCGGTCCAGGAGGATCCCACATGCCGCGGAGCAGCTGGGCCCGTGAGCCATGGCCGCTGAGCCTGCGCGTCCGGAGCCCGTGCTCCGCAACGGGAGAGGCCACAACAGTGAGAGGCCCGCGTACCGCAAAAAAAAAAAAAAAAAAAATTAACACACACAAAAATATTACTACATCTATAATGTTATTTGAAAATAAAGTCAAAAATCTAAATTTGAGGTTTTATGTAAATGAGATACCCTGGAAAGTCTACCCCGATCCTCCCTAACTTGTTATTCTGCCAGAACCCCTAGTTACGATGAAGATTAAATTAGATAATATGTATACAGCTCTTAGCATAGCGCCAGGCTCAGAGCCTCAATGTTTGCTGTTTTTTAATGCAGTAATAATTATTACCCAAGATGGCCACAGAGGAAACCAGAATTTCATTTTCAGCATGTATAGATCACACCACAGCCATTTTGAATAATGCTCTAGATGTAAGACTACTGACACAAAAATGGGTTCATAATATGTTAAGCGAAAAAAAGCAGGTTACAAGTCAGTATGGACAGTTTTACCCTATTCTTTTTAAAGATACTGTAGTGAATAGCTAAAAGCATAGGCTATGGAACCAGGTTGCCTGGGTTCAAATCTCAGCTTAGTATCTTAAGCAAGGTATTTAACCATTCTGGGCCTCAGCTTTTTCATCTGTACAATAGGTTTAATCATAAAACCAACCATTGGATTGTTGAGTGATTAAATCAGTGCACACATGTAAAGTGCTGGCAAATAATAACGTTCAAGTGTTAGCCATCATCAATTAGATTTTATTTCACATTAATTTATAGTCATTAGGAAAGCATCTGGAAGCACATACAAACACCAAAAGCGGCAGCAGTCATCATCCTGAATAATAGGATTTTTTTTTTAAATGGAAGTATAGTTGATTTACAGTGTTTCAGGTATACGGCCAAGTGATTCAGTTATACATAGATCTATCTATTCTTTTTCAGATTCGTTTCCATTATAGGTTATTACAAGATAGTTAATATATTGATATTTCCCTGTGCTATACAGTACTTCCTTGTTCTTTAGCTATTTCATATATAACACTGAATGATAAGACTTTTAGCTTATTTTTGCTGATATTCTCATTTTCCCACAATTAATACAGGTTAAAAATAAATCTAACGTTCTTAGGCTAAAAAATGCTTTACAAAAAACTTGGAGAAAGAGTCTGTAACAAAAACAAAACAGCAGATCCTACCCTCATCCAAGGGGAGTCTGAGTTTTGTTAGTGTCTCAAAGTAGCTAGTCGGGAGTGTCCCCAAGCACACGGCTCTCAAAAATGTTGCAGAACACACCCATGTGGGTCAAAAACATAATGGAGATGTATTTCTACCCACACACGTAATCCCATGTCCAAATATACCTCACACACATATGTACATATTACCAAAGAGAGGAGATTATGAATGCAAGTTACATCTAGTCATGGAAAGGGCCTTGGCAAGCAGCAACCAGAGGCACAAAGAACATTCTGTAGGTTCCCGGCGCTACGGTTCCTACGCAGGTCCTAACCCTCAACACTCAGCGTCGACCAGCACTTGCCTGCCTTCCAGAACGGCTACCTTCTCACAACGCCACCACTTCCCTCAGCGGTACTGGCCATAGGGGACCACACTGAAGGACCACGACAAGCCAAGCCAACATCCAGAGGCGGCCGGGCATCCCGCCCCGCATCCCGCCCCCACCTCCCTGAGTCCCGCAGGGGCAGCAGGCAGTGGCGGGGCGTGGGGGTGGGGCGGGGTCGTCTCACTGCCCTGGACCCGCCTCCCTCCACGGGCAGGGCCCCAGGCGAGCCGCTGCTGGAGAGCTGCCTCTGATCCACCGGGTTTCGTTACATGAAAATAAAACACCGGCCTGTTCTGGGCCTGCCCAGCACATTAGTGGGAGGAAGCTATAAAAGCTGCCAACATGTGTTACCTCAAGCATGTTCCTTCTCAAATACGCCAGGAGCGAGGCACGGTCTTTCCTCTCCTCCCCGCCTTCCATCTTTTCGGAAAAGGCTTTCTGTGTCCCGTTTATTGACATCCTGGCCTCTTGGCTGGTCCAGCTGCACCAGAGCCATTCGCCCTCCTCGCCATCAAAGTGCCCCCGTTCCGACCCACTGCCTGTAATGCACGCTTCCAGACCACACGGCCCCACTGGCTGCTCGAAGTCTGGCTCCGAAACCAAATAAAAAGCTTTTCACTTAAACTCCAGTTTACGTGCAGCAGCTCAAAAGCCTTACTTTCACGTCTTACGCAGCTCCCACCTGAATAAATTTGCTCTAAGTGCCACTTTTCCATTTGTGGATTATGAAGCAGCGAGGAGGGCTAAGGGACGGCCCCACAGGATGCCACAGGCACACAGGGATGCAAAGTGACCCCTTAGGGACCGAGAACACCGAGGGATGCCAGGACCCACGGCAGTGCACACCACAACCCTGGTAAGGGGAGAAACCACAACTGCTCCTGGCTTTGTCATAGCTGAAAGCATGGCTACTTCAACACAGTCCTGGCTTCAAATCCCAGCTCCGCAGATTCCTAGGTGTGTTTCCTTGGGACACAGGCCAGCCTTGGAGCTTATTTCCTTACCTATAAAATGGGGACATGGGACTTCCCTGGTGGTCCAGTGGTTAAGAATCTGCCTGCTAATGCAGGGGACACAGGTTTGATCCTGGTCCAGGATGATCCCACATGCCACAGAGCAACTAAGCCCGTACACCACAACTACTGAGCCCACAAGCCCACAGCTACTGAGCCACAACTACTGACGCCTGCATGCTCTAGGACCTGCAGGCCACAACTACTGAGCCCGCGCACCTAGAGCTCGTGCTCTGCAACAAGAGAAGCCACCGCAATGAGAAGCCCGCGCACTGCAACGAAGAGTAGCTCCTGCTCGCCGCAACTAGAGAAAGCAGGCGCGCAGCAACGAAGACCCAGCACAGCCAAAAATAAGTGAATTAATTTTTAAAAAGAAGGCAATTTAAAAAAAATAAATTGAAAAAAATAAAATAAAATGAGGACAACACCCCGGGGAGAAGCTACTGGAAAGACTTAATGGGATGATGAAATATGTAAGTTCTTACCATCATGACTGGCACACATAAACCCCCTGAAAAACAGGACCCATTATCACTCAAATTCATTTTTAAATGTGTGAAGCACGTACTTCGTGCTAGGTATAAGCAAAACAGACAATGGTCCCTGGCCTAAAGGGCTCACAGGGTGGGGGTCAAACAGCCAACCCCCTGTGACCACTGCTGCAATGGCTGTGCGCACACACAATGCAGACGGGGAAGGAGAGCTAAACCTGCCTGGGGAAATCTGGAAATAATGATTGTTTAAAACATATTAAAATCATTTAAGGCCTGATGACATCTGGTAGCTTCCACCCTGGCCTCATTTCCCACCTACCCCTCGCCCACCCACACTCCTATGGGCCTTCGCTCTGTATCAGGTTCAGCCCCACCTCGGGGCCTCTGCCTGGGATGAGCCCCCCAGCATACCCATGATTGGTGCCCTCGCTTCATTAGGGTCTCTGCTCACATGTCACCTTCCTGGTCACCCCAAAAGACTTCTGTCCCCTTACACTGCTGTATTGTTCTGCACTCCCCAATATTGCATTCAAATCTACTTGCCTACGTGTTTATTATCCATCTTCTCCGCTAGAATGTGACCTCCGTGAGGGTGGGGACTTTGTTTTGTTCATCACTGTGACCTCTGAATCTAAAACACTGCTGGAGTCAACAAGTTAACGAGCCACAGTTAGAAGTTGGGGGACTCCCCACACGTGAAGCATGAGGCTAAGAGTGTCATGTACGTGAGTATTTAATCCTCACCACATCCTACCGGCCTCTCCTGTTGGACCATCACCAGGAAGAGTGGAGTTGGAAAGATCTGGGGGTAATGTACCCAGACCCAGTCTCTCCCATCATCGTTCCAAATTTTAGTGGCTATATTTCTGATATATGGCTCCCAGGGACACATCCCAAGACAAGTAAGGAAAGCCCAAGGCCTCTCCTACATCTGAGAGGCTTGCCTTCCAGAGTCTGCCCTCCCTAAGGATCAAATAGGGCTCAGCAAGCCCCACATAACCACAGCAGCCACCATTTACTGGATGCTTATGTACAGACTTTCTCTCATGTCCTCCCCACAACCTCCTTCGTAGTTATGACCACCTCATTTTAGAGGGGGAACCAAGTGTCAGAGAGGTTAACTCACTTTTCATGCTCACACGGCTAAGAAGTCGCAGAGCTAGGACTCTGAACCCCGGTCTGTCTGATTTCAAAGGCCATGCCATTACCCACTATTTCCCCAGTGCCTCCACACTGCCCATATGGGTTCTCCCCTAGCCTGGGTCAGCCTCCTTCGTCACTGACAGTGCACAGCAGAGCAGAGAGCAAGGGCTCTGGGCCAGACAGACATGGGCTCAAATCCCTGCCTTGCCACTTCTTGTGTGTTTGGGCAGGTAGTCACCCTCTGAGAATCTTGATTTCATCTGCACGGTAGGGTGGGAGATGCCCACCCCAGAGGTGCGAAGAGCAATGGAGACACAGGCCCGCAGGTACGCAGCCAGGCCCACACAGCCAGTAAGAAGCGGTTCTGGGCAAGCCTCAAGTGGCTGCAGCTGCCCTGCCACTTCCCCCAGCTGGGTCCTGCCCGGTGGCCACCAAGGGCTGGGTCGGAGTCTCCCTGTCCTTCACAGGAGAGCCGCCCCCAGAAGGCAGAAGACAGGCGCTCTGCCAGCACCTAGTAAGTGCCCAATTCGCTTTAAATACACGAGCACCCATCTCTCCTTGCACATCAGCATCATCTGTGGACAAGTTAACGTGATTTACTAAAGCCTTGGTTTACTTTCCTGTAGAAGAGATGATCATTCACCTGCACCCAATAATTATTCAAAGAGGTGAAGCATGTTAAATGCTTATAGCAGCACCTGACCCATGAGAAACACTCAATAAATGTTAGCTCATGATTGCATGCTATTTCCTAACCCAGGAAACAGACACTAGAAAGGCAACCAATTTGCTCGACATCTCACAGCTGGTTCAGGGATTTGACACCCCCCCCCCCGTCCCCCAGCCTGCCTGACCCCAGGCCACTTCCATGTGGACATTAACACACCCACTCAGTGACCAACACTGGACACTGGAGAGAGAAACGTTATGTTTCAATAAAAAACTACAGCACGGCCTTATGGGTATCCAATTCTGGTCCTGTTCATTGTCTTTGAGCTGCTTTTCCCCTCTTGGTAAATTACACTTTACCTTTTACTTTGTTACCTCCCTGTAAATTGTATTGGATTCTGCCATCCTGCACATTTTCTGACCTTACCGAATTCTCCACTCTTCTAGTTTCCCATTTTCTCCCACCCTCCTGCCGTGGATTCACTGAGCACCACAACCTGACTGCCCAGTTCCTTATTGGAAGTACAGGCTGGTCGTGACTGACCTTTCCCGCCAAGATCTAAAGAAGCCTTGCAAGCTGAAGCTAGACTACGATGTGATAAAAACTTCAAAAGACTCCTCCCCACGACAGGTCATGAACTCTCTCATTTAAATGCCTGATAGTTCACACCATCCAGCAAACATCCTCCACTGCCACGTCCAACAGATGGTTCAGCGAGTCCTTAATGAACAAAAGGTGACTGAACGTGACATGAACTTACATTGTTTAAAAGGAGAAATGTCTCCTCTGTCCTTGAACAAGAGGACAGACTGACAAAGACTCTCTCCTTGACCAAACTGGCGTTAGGCTTCTCTGAGCCCCAAGCCCTGTTCTCAATGAGGCCTTGACCTTGGCCTTCCTTGCCAGGCCTGCACAGCCCAGTCTTAGCAAGAATCCTGCTAAGTCAGTTTAGAGAGAATCCCCTACCTTTGATGTCTCAAGTCCTTGGCCTGCCTTTAGCAAGAATCCTGTTAGATCAGTTTAGCAAGAATCCCCTACCCTTGATGTCACCTCTTAGTAATTTTCCATCCACTGAGGCCCTCACCCTGTTCCTTGGGGGTAAATCCCCACCTGTCTTTGTATTCAGAGTTGAGCCCCATCTCTCCCCACTACTGCAGTACCCCTATTGCAATAGCCCTGAATAGAATCTTCCTTATCATTTTAAGGAGTGTCAGAATAATTTTTTCTTTAACCGCCCTAAGGCTTGCTTCAAGTAGGAGGGCCTCCCCTCCCTGAAAAGTCTCCAGTCACGTCCCAGTCAAATCCCATCCCGGATCTCCTGAGAGCCACCTCTCTCCCCTGCCCAGCACGAGCAAACCTCTAACAACCACTGCACTGGTTCTCCTGCCACCGCCCTGTGGATCTTTGCTTCTAACAGGCTGGCTGCCAGCCCCCCACTTCTCAACCATCTATTCACGCAGAGAACACGAAAACACTGAAATGTTATTTCCCATCTGGAAATGCCTCAGAGCTAAACATTATGTAGGATGTGATGGTGTTCATCTACCCCAAGCGAGGCTGAGAGAAACACTGAGACAGGAGGAGACTGCTAGCGGGAGGGATGGTGCGTCAGCAGGAGCTAAATTTAGCAAACGAAGCCTCTAACTTCATTCTTTTGTGGGGGGGGGGGCAGGGGGAGCCGCAGGAGAAAAATGTATGCACATATTTAAATGAAAGAACCTTTGAGAGAGAGGGAAAGAGAGTCCACATCCCTCTGGGACCTGCAGAAACGCCTGGAGGGGGAGGTATGCCAGGAGGGGGAGTGCTCTTAGAGGGGCTGCCCCAAGTCAGTGGAAGGGCTCCACCTGCCCAGCCCCGACCCAGGAAACCAAATCCCTTGGGGGAAAGGTCCCTTTGGACCCAGTGAACGCGTGGTTACAAAGGAAGCTGCAGATTGAGAAATTCAAATGGTAACTGCTGGGGGCAAGGGAAGCAGGTGGATTCTGAAAAGCTAGAAGTTCTGGAAAAACCTGTAACACGGCTTTGAACAGATTTTGTTTTCTAGTAGAGTGGCTAGTATAAAAATACGCATCATCTAGGCCCCAAAGCCTCCAGGGAGGAGGGTCTGGAAGCCTTCGAGAAGAGACGTAGACCTCCCAGGCGATGCAAAGCGGTCATCTGAGCACATGCAGAGCCCCTGCTCTGCCTGTAGCCGGCTCTGTGGGGTTGGGCCAGTTACCCCTTTCCAGGCTAAGGGTAACAGTCTTTGAAATAAAGGTAACAGCCCAGCTGCACTCTAAGACATTATAAGATACTCTATTTCTGGGCTTCCCTGGTGGCGCAGTGGTTGGGGGTCTGCCTGCCGGGGCAGGGGACGCGGGTTCGTGCCCCGGTCCGGGAGGATCCCGCATGTCGCGGAGCGGCTGGGCCCGTGGGCCATGGCCGCTGAGCCTGCGCGTCCGGAGCCTGTGCTCCGCAACGGGAGAGGCCACGGCAGTGAGAGGCCCGCAAACCGCAAAAAAAAAAAAAAAAAAAGATACTCTATTTCTGGGTTTGTGTGCAGGGAAGCGGGTGGACATCATCAGATTCCACCATCACCACCGCCAGAATCAAGACTTCTGCCTTGACCTGGATGAAAGATCCATTATTAAGATATCTCATTGCACTCTGAAAAATGTATCAATCCCCACAAAGGGATAACACTCTCACTGTAAGCAGAGTCATTATAAATCAGTAAGAAAAATACAAGCACCGCAACTGGAAAATGAATGAAGGGCGTGAAGAGCAATTCACAAAAACATACAAATAACTTAATTCTATGGGGAAAAAAAATGGGCAGCCTTACTGGTAACCAGAAAAGGGCATAATTAAAATAAAAACGAGAAAGCTTTTCCCACATATCAATTAGCAAGTTCCTAAAAACCCAGTAATACCCAGCAAGGGCCAGGGATCAGAGAAATCTGAACCCTGGTGCATCGCCAGTAGACAGCAAGGTGGCCTGACTTAACCAGGGGCAACCTGGCCAGAGGAGGACAAAAATTCTTAAGTGGACAGCCCATGTGACCTAATAATCCCACTTCTAAAGCTCTGTCCTACAAAATTATTCAAGGATGTGGACAAAAAAATACATCTAAAGATTTAACCACAATATTTTATAATCCTAAAAAATGGGAAATGACCTTCTGTCCAATAAGAGATACATCTATATGGTGAAATACAACTAAAGTAAAAAATCAGGCTACAAAAACACAAAGATATAGGAAAATGTTTATGTTACCTATTAAGTGAAAAACAAATTCTAAAGCTATATAGACAGTAGAATCAAAATTTGCATATAAGCCATCACTAATACACGTAGGCACACAAATAAAGTACTAGAAGGAAATACAAAAGTATTACCAGGGTTGGGGACTTCCCTGGTGGCGCAGTGGATAAGAATCCACCTGCCAATGTAGGGGATACGGGTTCGAGCCCTGGTTCGGGAAGATCCCACAAGCCACGGAGCAACTAAGCCCATGCACCACAACCACTGAGCCTGCGCTCTAGAGCCCACAAGCCACAACTACTAAGCCCACATGCCACAACTCACCTAGAGCCCGTGCTCCGCAACAAAGAGAAGCCACGGCTCCCCAATGAAGAGTAGCCTCCCGTTTGCCGCAACTAGTGAAGAGCCCGCATGCAGCAACAAAGACCCAATGCAGCCAAAAATAAATAAATAAATGTATTTGTTAAAAAAAGTATTACCAGTGTTATCTCTAGAAGTAGCAGGACCATAGGAGGTATTATTTCCTCATGTTTGCTTTTCTGTATTTTCAAAATCCTTAAACAAATAAGCAATTCTTTTGTATTTGGAAAAACTGTATATCATTTTTTAAAAGACAGAAAGGAGAAAAGACGTCTTTCCTTCTTTCTAATACGTAAAAGGCATTAAACAACTCCAGCCAGAAAACTGCCACAGGCCCCTTGCTCAGCACACCCTTCAGAAAACTTCCTCAAGCACATCGCCGACCCCTAAGGAACTCTCAGTCCCTGGGCCCTACTTTCATGCTTCCTCTCGCCCTCCTTTCACCAAAGATCTGTCATCCACAATTCACGCAAAGAAGGTAGATCACAGCCCAAGTCCCTCAGACACCGAGGGTCTGTCTAGTCCTCGTCTCGTCCAGCCTCCTACCTTTAACCAAATGAAGCCACAGAGTGTCAATGGTTTTCATGATTGTTTCAGAGACTGTCAACTCCTTGGAGCCTCTCTCACAAACCCTGAGGAGGGCAAGCAGGCAGGCAGGCAGGCAGCACCCCGGGTTTATGAGAAGGAAAGCAAGGCTCAGGAATTGAGGGCAGGAGCCCAGAGCGGGCTTACAGTCCAGCTCTCTCCAATCCCACTGACTCCAGACCCTCTTCAGCCAGCCAGGGACCCCCAGCTGGTAGGGCATGGGGCCCTGGCATCCCCAGCCCCATTTGGCCAGGGGTATACCTGTCTACTGACCCTTCAATCTCCCTCATTCATCCCCATCTCAACCCTCTGTCCCTGCTCCTGCTTCCATAATAAAAAGGCTCGGAGAGGGCTTCCCTGGTGGCGCAGTGGTTGAGAGTCCGCCTGCCGATGCAGGGGATGCGGGTTCGTGCCCCAGTCCAGGAAGATCCCACATGTCGCGGAGCGGCTGGGCCCGTGAGCCATGGCCGCTAAGCCTGCGCGTCTGGAGCCTGTGCTCCACAACGGGAGGGGCCACAACAGTGAGAGGTCCGTGTACCGCAAAAAAAAAAAAAGGCTCGGAGAAATTAGGAGAACCTCCTCTCACAACTCATTAATTTAGTTAACTGTCTAATCTTTTACTATCCTCTCACCTCATAGATCAAGAACTTCTCGTTTTCAACGTATGAGCCAGAATTCAGCTATGATTGATAGAAGCCACCAAAGTCGACGTGGCTTAGGTGGAGAAGAGTGGAATTCATTAGCTCATGTTACTGGGTTGTCCAGAGTGCACGTTCGACTTCAGGTACAGCTGGATCTAGGTGCTCAAACATCAGCGCTCTATTTGTCTTTCTTTCTCCATTCAGCAAGCAAGATATTCACCAACAGAATCAATAAATTGCCTTCGGTGGGAGAAATTTTTAAAATAAAAGGATTCACCAACAGGCTCACATTTACATCCTACCAATTCCAGCAAAAGTACATCATCTTCCTCAAGACCTCTGGCAGAGAAGTGCCAGGAAGGACTCAACTGGCTACATGCAACAGCCCAGTCCTAGGGACACAGGGCAAAGGTCAGTCCCCTCTAGCCACACAGGAAAAGGTGTTCTCTTCCTAGAAGGAAGTGGGAGATGCTGGAAAGGAAACCAACAGAGTTCCACCTTCACAAATCTCTTCCACTTTAAGAACAAGTTAGTTTCTTGGCACAGGTATTCACTGGCAGCAGTAAGCATGGATGACACCATCGAGCTGGGGTTACTTTGCCACCCAGTCAAAATGAATTATTAGCCAACAGTCACAAGAAATGCCCAAATACTACAATGAAAATCTAGGTGAGAAAGTGGTTTTTTTACTCACGTTTACTGAGGTATGACTTATCTACAGTAAGATTCACCCTTTTTAGCAGAGTTCTACCAATGTTAGTGAGTGCACGCAGCTGTGTGACCACCACCACAATCAAGATACAGAACAGGGCTTCCCTGGTGGTGCAGTGGTTGAGAGTCCGCCTGCCGATGCAGGGGACACGGGTTCGTGCCCCGGTCCGGGAAGATCCCACATGCCGCGGAGCGGCTGGGCCCATGAGCCATGGCCGCTGAGCCTGCGCGTCCGGAGCCTGTGCTCCGCAACGGGAGAGGCCACAACAGTGAGAGGCCCGTGTACCGCAAAAAAACAGAAAACAGAGCAGCCTGCCTGGAAGAGGGGGTGGTGCCATTGTGAAAAAGGGGCTCTGAGGGACTCACAGCAAGCAAGGGCCATGCACCTTGCTATTACCTTGAGGAGGAGCCTTCCGGGCAGAAGGAACTACCGGAGCAGAGGCCGGAGACCTAAAGGAGCTTGGAGTGTCTGAGGAACAGCAAGCTGCCCCGCGGCTGCAGGGAGCACAGCAAGGGTGGGAGAGGCTGGGGATGAGGTGGGAGAAGAGCAGGGCCTCAAACAAAGCAAGGTGATGGCGCCTTTGGGTTTCACCCAAGTGAGATGGCAAACTGTCTAATCCAGACCTCCCACACCATCTGCCTGCTCCACACTGACATTCAGGGGGCTGGGTCCTCCTGGAGAGTATCCCCCAAGTTAGAGCCAGGGCAAACTCAGTCTCCACACCCACCACCTCGCCACTGTTAGTCTTTGACTTGAGGTACCAGCAAATAGCTCAGTTATGAGTACTTAACTATGAGCCAGCACGATTCTAATCATGGAGCTCTTACAGAACTGCTCGGCACACAGTAGGGTGCCACGCAATTCACCACCTTAATTAAGCACTTTTCAGAGTAAAAGAGGGTACATTAGGACTCCCCTGGTGGCACAGTGGTTAAGAATCTGCCTGCCAATGCAGGGGACACGGGCTCGATCCCTGGTCCAGAAAGACCCCACATGCTGCGGAGCAACTAAGCCCGTGCACCACAATTACTGAGCCTGCGCTCTAGAGCCCGTGAGCCACAACTACTGAGCCCACGTGCCACAACTACTGAAGCCTGTGCGCCTAGAGCCCGTGCTTCACAACAAGAGAAGCCACTGTGATGAGAAGCCTGCACACCACAATGAAGAGGAGCCCCCGCTCACCGCAACTAGAGAAAGCCCGCGCACAGCAACGAAGACCCAGCACAGCCAAAAATAAATAAAAATAAAATCAATTTATTTTTAAAAAAAAAAAAAACAAATGATGTCAGAACCAGAAGACCTTCCCGGGCCAACTAAGAGTCAACACTATAGTTACCTCTTCTTACTCGTGCATTAACTTGAAATTCACTTCTCCGGGAAGGTGTTCCCAATTCCCCCAATCTGCATGAAGGACCCACAGCACCCTTTAGGTTCTCTGCTGCAGCACTGCTCACAGCCTGTAGCTCAAGAACCCCTTACGAGTCCATATACCCAACCAGACTGCAGCTCCAAGGAGGTGGGGTCTGGATGCGTCCTGTCCTCCACTGCGGGCATCCACAGGGTCTCCCAAAGAGCAGGTGCTCAATTCCTGCAGCTAAATGAACTCATTTGGTCTCTCATGTGTATGCTTGTCTGACCCTGGTGATGTCACTACAGAGTGAAACACTCTTACATTTGCATCTGGGTTCTGTGGGAGCGGGACCTTTATTTCATTCACTGACATGTCCCCTGAAGTCCAAAATGCAGTGGCCAGTAGGTAACGGTACTCAAGTAATGTCTGCTGTGCTTCTAGCATCTTTTCCAAGGACCAGGTAACGCCTATGGGGATTTTAACAACAGAGGGAGGGACAGCCTAGCGCTCCGGCTGCACTGTATCTAGTTATAATGTCTAGTGCTAGAAGTTAAGACAGAATCAAGACAGGAGATCCCATCCTACCTAGGCACTAGGCCTTATTTCTCTCTTGTCACGTGATTTCTAGGCTGTGTCTTTCTTGCAGAAACTTGCATGTATCTCACCGGATGAGGAGGAACCCAACTTCCTAGCCCCTTCCACCCCCAGACATGGCTCTCCATAGCAACTGGGAACCTGAGCTGGTAATCTGTCTCTTCAGCCAGACCCTGGAGCACACAATCCCCTCCCTAGAAGGAAGAAACCAGCCCAACACAGGCTCCAACGAGCCAGAAAGGAAGGACAGTTAGAAGGAAAACACAAAGGCTGCTCTCTCGGTCCTGCCCTCTCCTTTTCACATGCAGTCAGCCCACATTCCCTGCGGCGGGTGGGGGGGTGTCAGATAAAACAGCAGTGGGCAGTTCAGCTGGTCCACCCGGACTAGTTACTGCCATCCGACCCCACGGGCAGAGCCCCCTTCCGGGTTCCCAAGAAGGAGAATCCTGCTCTGGACATTCGTCAGCATAAAAGACCAGCTGTGGTTTGGGGGCAAACATCCTACCAGCCGTCCAGCTGCCCACAGCCATGCCAGGGACATCACTCTACCAGGGACCCCACGCAGCCAATCAAATACATCACAGACCACTTTACATCACCTCTCCTACGGTCTTCTCTAAGGCAGCCCATCCAGCAGAACACAAGTGGGGGTGGAACTCATGCCAACACTTGAGCAGCTCTCACAAGACACTACCCACTTTGTTTTTCCCACATTGTGCGCCTAAGATTTCAGAAACACTCCTTACCTTTCTCTACCCAGAGGGCCTCTTTCTCCATCTGTTAGGGATCCTTTTTCTTTCCCCCCTCATAAATGCAGATGTCGCTGGAAGAGCCATTAAACCTAAAACGAAATTTTGAGTTAATTATCTGTCTTTGGACTTAGAAGGCGGCTTTGCAAGGTAAAGTAAATTCTTTCTGGAACCTTGTGGATTTTTCTCCCTGACCCCTGATAATCTTACTTTCCCACTATACAGGACTTTTTTTTCCCTGAGTTAACTTCTCTAGGTTCAAAAAAAAAAAAAAAGAAAAAGAAAAAGAAAGAAACACACTTCTGGTTGTGGGAGGAGGGGAGGGGGAAATAAGCAAATACAATGGGGCCCCCTGGCCCCCATCTGTTCCAAATCTTCCCCTCACAGGATGTAATGTCTAAAAAGCAAGAAAAATACTCCTTCCTCTTCCAGCATTGGGCAGGATCTTGCATGCAAAGAGAAGAATGTCTGGTTACTCTGTGGGTTTTCATCTGCTTTTTAACTCACATGTGGCCAAACTACCCTGGCTGCCCAATCCCATTTCTCCCTCTCCCCCCAAAATCCCGGTGCTCAGCAGGGCTCACCGCTCGTGAAGGGCATCCTGGTTCAGTCAAGGAGCTCCCACCCCTCCACACCACACCACCAACCCCTTTGGCACAAAGGATCTGTTCTAAGCCTGGCCAATGACTTCTGCAGACTTCTCAGCTGAAGACCTGCCAAAGGGAAGCCAGGGCCCCCAGAGGAAGTGGGGCCGCCCCTGAGGGTAAAATGAGTGGGCTCGGGGGCCTGAACTTCTTAACCTGCGCTCTCACGCCCTGCTTCCAGGCACTCGGCACACGGGTGCACACGCGCAGCCAAGTCCTGCGCATCTCAACAGGAAGGACGTTACCCAGCAGCTGCAACGTCCCTACTGATGCCTTTCCAACGCTGGGAGGGCGCTATTTACAAGAAGCGCAGCCGGAGGGACTAGAGGAGTTCCAACTTTATTTCAACCCACCCTTCTTTCCGGCTTCGATAGTTCTCCTTGAAATTAAAGAGGCCTTCCTCCCTGAATTGCCCGATTTTTACGCAAGGATAGAGGCTCTCATTTAAATGATTGAGAAACCCTGACTGAGAAGATGGCAAATGACCCCCCTGATCTGCCGCTCCCCGTTTGGCGCCTCACCTTCCTCTCTTCTACACCAGGCCCGCCCCGACCCCACACCCCACCACCTCCTTTGTTTTTCCCACATTGTACACCTAGGATTTCAGAAACACTCCTTGCTGCCTTCCCTCCCCCACCCCCAAGCGTGCTCCTTGGCACATACTCATTTTTTATGCTGGTGCAACCCAGAGCCCCTTGCAGGCTTCCTCTTACCCTGGCTCCAAATTCTCCTTCCTTCCTGCCCTCTCACCCCTTCTAATCACAGCCTCCAAGGCCCTTGTGCTCTACCCTCACCCACCCCCTCCTCTGACCTTACAAACTACCTCCTCCTTGCTATTCCTCAAACATACCTCAGGGCCTTTGCACTTGCTGTTTCCTCTACCCAGAGGACCTTCTTCTGGGGTGTTTGAAATTCTGGCTGCCTCACGAGATATAAACTTCTGCCTGAAAATTACCTCCTTAGAGGGGCCTTGCTCCTAAAAAGCACCCCCATCACTCTCTCCTCACTCTACCCCACATCTGCTTTATTTTCATTCACAGCTCCTTTCCCCACAAAGGCTCTCTCCTTGACCAAACTTTAAACAGGCTCCTCTGAGCCCTCTTCTCAATGAGGTCCTGCCCTTGGCCTGCCTTCAGCAAAGAATCCTGCTAAGTCTTCCCCTACCCTTGAGATCCGATCAAGTTCCTCATTACCCATCTTTGATGTCTAAGTCCTTGGCCTGCTGTCTGCAAGAATCTTGTTAAGTTGGTTTAGCGAGAATCGCCTCCCCTTGATGTCTACCTCATCCACTGACCCCCTCAGTCTGTTGATTGGTTCTAAACCCCAGCTGTCTTTGCCATGCTCAGAGTTGAACCCAATCTCTTTTCCCTATTGCACTCACCTTCAATCAAGGCTTCCCTACCACTTCAACAGGTGTCAGAGGACTGTTTCTTTAACACCATTCGACATCATAGGGTCTTTCTGTTCATCTGTCTCCCTCCACTGGGCTATAAACTATAAGCTCCATGAGGGCAGGGTCTCTATGTGTTTTGCTCTCCTCCAGCTCTCTAGCTTCTAGAGCAGTATCTGACACGCAGCAGACACTACCCAAATCTTCGTTGAATGTACAAATCTAGCGACC
The DNA here is from genome assembly GCF_964374135.1 of Grampus griseus. Classification (NCBI taxonomy): domain Eukaryota; kingdom Metazoa; phylum Chordata; class Mammalia; order Artiodactyla; family Delphinidae; genus Grampus; species Grampus griseus. The sequence goes on along the minus strand of NC_139019.1, from coordinate 118,411,714 downwards.
TCCACTTGTCTCTTGGTCTCAGTTTACCTGCCACCTCCTCTGGGAAGCCATTCCTGAATCTTCCTTACCCTATATTTCGTCTAGCCGTGGTCAGACTGATCACAGGGGATACTTCTCTGGCTTAATACGCACTTTTAACTTGTTATATAACATACTAACAAAATGAAACAAAGAAGTCTATCTTGACCACCTGCCCTCCTTCCCTTCCACAGCTCCAGCACCCACCTCCAGCCTGAATTCTCTGTTACGTACATCCATGCACACACCGGATCACCTGTCTTCTCTCCCTGCTCTTCCCAACACACACATTGCCTGACCCCCTAGCAGGGAGCTAATTAAAAAGGGAGAGGAACGGGAGCCCTGATGGGGTCAGCTCTCTGCTCTCTAAAACCAGGCCCAGCTTTGCCCCCCTGCCATCACCCCCCGCTACCCACCGCCGTCTTCCTGGCTTTCTCCACCCCCGGGGAGGAAAGATGCTACTTCTGTTGGCTGCCCTGCAAGAGGGCAATGGAGTCCACAGGCCAGCCCTTCTCAGCTCACTTCTCCACTCCCAGCAAACTTACAAGGCCAATGCCGGGCAGACTAAGCCGCCCGAGTCCTACTGCTCAAAGCTGCAATCCTGGAAGGCATGAGAGTTCATTAGGCCCGAAAACCACGGAGGGAGGGCCACGGCCCTAGTGGCTGGTGAGTTCCCACCAGCTCCAAAGCCTCGGGGAGGGAGTCTGGGGGAGGGGAAGCTGGTTATAGAAACAGCCCAAGTAAGTTTCCACATAAAGGAAAAGTAAACAGATGAAGGCTCTTCCTCAGCCCTTTGAGCCTCTCAGAGGAGAGCAAACCTTCAAGTGTTTGTCAAAAAGCTAATCCGATTTTAAAATGCTTTGAAAGGGCTGGAAGAGGAAATACCAACTACTGACCACCCCCTGCACTGGCCTGCAGCCTAAGCGTGGCCACTTTCCCCTCCCTCGGCCTCTGTCTTGGGGGTACTGTTCGTACAGAGACCCAGAGAATCGGAAGGTACCTGGGCAGAAGCGGGAGCCAACCCTCGTCCACTCAGTCGTCCACTAAGGGCTACTGACCCCTCTTTCTGCCAAGAAAGGCGGCTTCACGAGAGCAGAAAACCGGCCGGGATTGGAAAGCAAGGACTGCACGCAGCCTTCACGCCAAGGCACGCTCACTCCACGCACACCCTTCAAATCTAGAAGATATTGAATTACCCTGGCCCGGCTTCCTGGGGGCAGGGCAATTATCTCCCCTCCCCCACCCCGCACCCCAGGTGGGCCTCATTTCTGGCAGCCAGTTCCCTCCCAGGTGAAATGAGTTTCCAAATGGGTTTGCCCAACAGCAATTAAAGGAATAGCAAACCCTTCTCAAATACTCCAGAATCTGGTTCTCTCTCCCTTGGACAACTTTACCAGATGCTGTCACCTACTACCATCATGCTAGGGTGACCAACCACCCAGGTTGCCAAGGACTGTCCGGGTTTTAGCACTGAAAGTACTGCATCCCAGGATGGTTTGTCACTTATCACTGTGGCCTCCCCAACCTTCTCCCCTCCCATCCCCACAGTTTCACAAGGACACATATTTTGGCAAGGTGGGCTTCCTGGTATTGCTCCCTAATCCTGATGCCCTTGCCGGGTTTAGAGGAAAGGAAAGTGGTAAATCTAGAGGTTGAATTAGTTTCCTTCTACCAGAGTCTTTTAACTTAGAAAAAGGAAAATAGATAAGAATAATACCAGACATGCAGCACTTTACTGAACATACAATACCTTGTTCCATTAATCCTATGAGGTTGGTACCATTTCCCAGACTGGGAAACTGAGGCTCAGGATCACAGATAATAAGTGGTAGGACTGACATTCCAATGCAGGCCGTGACACCAGCGCTCACAGACTAATTCACTATATTAATCTGTGGTCCCTAAAGATGAAGAATCCTTGTCATTTTGATCACAGAGGATGAAAACAATGTAAAGCTACTTATGCGAGACTGAAAGGGCATAAATTCACATACGTGGAGCAACACACGAAAAAAACAGGATCGTGAGAGAAAAGGGAACCTTCATACACTGTTGGTGGGAATGTAAGCTGGTGCAGCCACTGTGGAAAACAGTATGGAGATTTCTCAAAAAACTAAAAATAGAACTACCATATGACCCAGCAATTCCATTCCTGGATATGTATCTGAAAAAAACAAAAACACAAATTAGAAAAGATACATGCACCCCAATGTTCATAGCAGCATTTTACAATTGCCAAGATATGGAGACAACCTGTGTTCATCAACAGATGAATGGATAAAAAAGATGTGATATATATACATACATATATATATATATATCACACACTATATGTACATAGTGTATGTGTGTATATATATATATACACACACACACATATATATATATATTACCCACAATGGAATATTACTCAGCCATAAAAAGGAATTAAATTTTGCCATTTGCGGCAACATGGTTGGACTTGGAGGGTATTACCCTAAGTAAAATAAGTCAGAGAAAGACAAAAATTATATGCTATCACTTATACGTGGAATCTAAAACATACAACAAACTAGTGAATATAATAGAAAAGAAGCAGACTCATAGATATAGAGAATAAACTAGTGGTTGCCAGTGGGGAGAGGGGAGGGGGAGGGACAATATAGGGGTAGGGGACTAAGAGATACAAACTATTATGTATAAAATAAGCTGTAAGGATATATTGTACAACATGGGAAATAGAGCCAATATTTTATAATAACTATAAATGGATTACAACCTTTAAAAATTGTGAATCACTTTATTGTACACCTGTAACTTATATAATATTGTACATCAACTATACTTCAGTTTTTTTTAAGAGAAAAAAATAAGTAAATTGTATGGAACCTACAAAAAAAGAAAGAAAGTGGGATTATGAGACTGTGACCACAGGTTCTCATATAGATGGGACCCAATAGCTGCCGTGAGAAGAGGGCCAGGTTCACAGTTACGGCACCACTGCCCTGCTGCAGAGTCTCACCAGGTAACCCTAACGTTGGCCCTACCCCCATCCACCCTCCCAGTGGCTGCTAGATGCATCCGTTAAAACTCCAACTGATTGTTTCCAACCCTGACACCCCCAAGAGCTGCCCTGCGTAACAAAATCTAGGTCCCTCAGCCTGAGTCTCATCCATTGCCTTGAAAATATAAGTGGAGGCCAACTTTACAGGAACCAATTTGGCAGGAGAGGTCAGAAAACTTTAAGTGTTCATGCCGCTTGACCTTATGATCTCCCTTCTAAGAATGTTGCTCAAGGAAATGGTTGTAACTGGTAGGGATTGGGAGGAGGGGTGACATTTTACACGTAAAGGTGTTCATACATAAGGTTATGTCGAACAACGAACCTGGAATAATGCCCATGACTAACAATAAAGAAATGGTTAACGAAACTATGATGTATCTGATATATCTGTTCAATTGGATATTACACAACCACTAAAATGTATGTTTATGAGGAGTTGAAAACAGCATGGAAAATGCTTGGGCTGGCATGTTAAGAAATACCTGCAGGAAATAAAATTATAAAGACAGTGTGATCACAACTATGTGAAAACAAAAACACTAACTTACAGTGAAAGGACTGAAAGGAAGTGAACAAGATGAAGAGGAACTAACACCAAGCATCCTGCTAACTGCTTTACCTTCTTATCTCATTTAATCTTCACGGCAAGATAGGAACTATTTTTATCCTCACTTAACCAAGGAGAAAACGGAAGCTCCAAGAGGATAATGAAGCTGCCCAATGGTTGCCCACAGCTGACGAGGGAGAGAAGGGATCTGAACTCAAGATTTGCCCGATTCAGAGCCTGTGCCCTTATCCTCCAAGCTATACCACACCCAAAAGCAGACAGTAGCTTAATTTGGCTAGTGGAACGGCTGGCAACTTGTTGCCCCTCTACTTTCTACTTTTTTATTTTCCAAATTGTCTATATTAACCATTAGTACATTTTTTTCTTAACTTTTCCTTCCACTTCGAAGGTCATACAGGCATGTAACACCGGGTGGGTCGTATTACTTTTTTAATGTAGAAAACAATAAACTTATGACCAAACAACGTTTAAAACGACAAAAAATTCTTTCATCTTGAATTCAATTCTCCACGGTTTGGCTTTCTGCTATCCTTCTGGTCACTAGTCGTTCAGTCCCCAAGTTAAGTTATTAGGTGACATGGTCAGATCCATGAGCTGGAAAGAACAGCTCTGGGGGTGGAGACGAAGGTGGGATGGTAGAGGCAGGGGAAGCAGAAGGTGGGGACAGGTGAGGAACTGAGCGGGGTGGCCCCCCCGTGAAGCTGACCTGGCAATGTAACACACATGTAACATACAGGTAACACACATGGGGAAAGGCCATGCGCATGGTGGCCAAGGGAAACAAACTGTGCACGGAAAAGCATCAGCATAAGACAAACGAAACAACAGAATGACCTGGGGCTGTAATCTGGGCTCCCTCCCCATTTCAGGGCCTCCTGGCTGCGCTTGCAAGGCAGGAGACCAGAAGCCTCCAGCCGCCACGCCCTGGAACATCCAGGATGAGAGAGCCGATGGAGAGAAGGGTCACCACCATCCACAACACATGGCTTTTTGGGCCAGGCCTCCCCTGGAACGGTCTTTTCTAGTTTGAGGGAGACAGCAGGCTTTTGAGGAAACAAATTACAGACAGCTTGGCCGCAGCTAAGCAGTAGCAGCACAAAGTGTGAAAAGTTGCAAAAAAGATGCTCAGATTTCACTCACTTTTCTCTTCAGCCCTGCACGTTGGAGGGCTTTCCAAGTAAGGAAGCCACAATATTACTAGAGGAAATAAAATCAAAAGGACGAACCTTTTTAACTGTAGTTCTCAGCCCTTGAGGGGCCTCAGAAGCACAGAGGAGTGTGGATGAGGGGGGCTGTTTAAAATGCAGATTTTCAGGCTCGCCCCCAAACATTCTGATTTCACAGATCCTGCTAAAGCCTAGGAGTCTGCATTTTAATGAGCATTTCCCCAAGTTGCTGTTAGGCTCTACTCTATCTGATAAGAAACTCTGGGGGCTTCCCTGGTGGCACAGTGGTTGAGAATCCGCCTGCCAATGCAGGAGACACGGGTTCGAGCTCTGGTCCGGGAAGATCCCACATGCCGCAGAGCAACTAAGCCCGTGCGCCACAACTACTGAGCCTGCGCTCTAGAGCCCACGAGTCACAACTACTGAGCCCACGAGCCACAACTACTGAAGCCCGCACGCCTAGAGCCCGTGCTCCGCAATGAGAAGCCCACGCACTGCAACCAAGAGTAGCCCCCGCTCGCCACAACTAGAGAAAGCCTGCATGCAGCAACCAAGACCCAACGCAGCCATAAATAAATAAATGAATAAATAAAAGAAACTGACTTACAGAGTCTTGGTGGTAGAAGGTCTGACATCTGATATTCAGGGCACATTTCTTAATTATTTCATCTTTTAAAAACACATTACAAAGGGAATACAGGGAATTCTTTGTATTCTTTTTGCAACTTGTCTGTAAGACAAATTATTTCAAAAGGTTAAAATATATTTATTACACAAGTAATATATGCCTATAGTAAAATATCTGTCATAGCGCCACATGACATAAAGTGGAAAAGGGACACCCCCTTCACCGCTCCCACCACCACCACCAGCCCCAACCCACTCTCCGAAGTAGCCACTGCAAACAATTTGGTATATATTCAGCAAACACGTCAGACTTTTGTTTGTGTGTTTTCATTTTTTAACTATAACTAATGCCTACAAGAATGTGATGAAAATGACACTCAGAGTTGTTAGTTGAAGTGCAAATTAATACAACCCTCTTGAAAAGCAATTTAGCAATGTGTATCCAAAAATATAAAAATATTTTGTATACCTTAAACTTATACAATGTTATATGTCAATTATATCTCAATTTTTTTCATTAAAACCTTTTTTAAAAACCCATAAAAACATTCATACTCTTGGACCTACCGATTCCATGTCTAGGAATCTCTCCAAAGAACATCACTCTCCTGGAATAGTATGTTATCTTTCTTTTTTTATTTTAATTGTGGTAAGAACACAAAATGAGATCTACCTTGTTAACAAATTTATTTATTTATTTATTTTTGCGGCACGCGGGCCTCTCACTGCTGTGACCTCTCCCGTTGCGGAGCACAGGCTCTGGATGCACAGGCTCAGCGGCCATGGCTCACGGGCCCAGCCGCTCCGCGGCATGTGGGATCCTCCCGGACCGGGGCACGAACCCACGTCCCCTGCATCAGCAGGCAGACTCTCAACCACTGCGCCACCAGGGAAGCCCTGTTAACAAATTTTTAAGCATATAGTACTTCATAGCTGACTCTAGACGGTGTTGTACAGAAGGTCTCTAGAGCTTGTTCATCATGTTTGACTGAAATTTTATGCCCACTGATTAGTAACTCCTCTCTTCCTCCTCCCCCCAGCCCCTGTCAACCACTGTCCCACTCTTTGATTCTATGAATTTGACTACTTTAGAAAGCTCATGTCAAGTGGAATCATGTAGTATCTGGCTTTCTGTGGTTGGCTTATTTCATTTAGTATTATCTCCTCAAGGTTCATCCATGTTGTCACATACTGCAGAATTTCATTCCTTTTAAGGGCAGAATAGTATTCCATTTTGCGCATACACCACAGTTTCTTTATCAAGTCATCTGTCGATGTATATTTAGGTTGGTTACACATCTTGGCTATTGTGAATAATGCTGCTATGAACATAGGAGTACTAATATGACTCCAAGACTCTGATTTCAATTCTTTGGGGTAATTCCCACAAGTGAGATTGCTGGATCATATGGTAATTCTATTTTGAATTTTTTGAGGAACCTCCATACTGTTTTCCATAGCAGCTCCACCATTTTGCTTTCCCACCAACTGTGTCCAAGGGTTCCAATTTCTCCACATCCTTGCCAATGCTTTTCTTTTGTTTGTTTTGTTTTAAAGTGTTTATAGCTATTTATTCTTTTCCAAGGAAATCTGAATATTTCATCAGAGTAGCAATTACATTTACGAAAAAGCAAGCGATTGACAAACAGCACAAATTGGTACATGGCTTTCCTCTATCGAGTAGAATAAATGCTCCAGAGTTGACAGAAGAAATTGGCCGCGAGGAAAGAAGATTCACTTCAACTGTCCTTAGGACTCAGGTGTCAACGACTGGAGTAGCTCAGACTCACAGCACTCACAAAACAGGGCTTTAATGTTTTCCAATATAATTTTCACTCAACTTTTTGAGGTGCTCAATGGTGTTTCGTTTTTTGATAACAGACATCCTGTCAGATGTAAGGTTATATCTCATTGTGGTTCGATGTGCATTTCCCTGATGATTGGTAATGTTGATCCTTTTTTTCACATACCAGTTGGCCATTTCTAGCCCTCTTTGGAGAAATGTCTGTTCAAGTTCTTAAACCATCTCTTCATCAGGTTATTAGTTTTTGTTTTTTGGGGGTTTTTTTGGCTTCTCCCTGCAGCATGTGGGATCTTAGTTCCCTGACCAGTGATGGAACCTGTGCCGCCTGCGGTGGAAGTACAGAGTCTTAACCACTGGACCGCCAGGGAAGTCCCAGGTTATTAGCTTTTTTAACTATTGAGTTGGAAGAAGTATGCAATCATTTTAAAATGACATCACGAAGCAATAAGAAAGATAGCGAAAAAAAGAAAACAGTATATCAACAGTTGATATGACTACTTCTGATTACCAAGGTGGTGTTTTTTTAATTTAGTTTTGTTTAGATAGATAAACAAAGGAAATAAACCTAAATTGCTAACAGTGTGTTAGGGAGGTGGTATTTGAGTGATACTTTTTTCTCTATTATTTCCTCTGTTGAGAGGCTCAGCAACTCGGATTTTGCAGACAGACCGGCCTGGGTGAGAAACCCATCTCTCACTGTCCACATGTATAACTGAGGACTTTATGTAAACTCCCTGGGCCTCAGCTTCCTTATGGAAATAATTATCCCCTAAACTTGCTTTGAGAATTAAAATAAGAAAGCACATGGAAACACGGGGTACTTTATGACCTGACACAGTAAGTAGAGCTATTTTTCTATATTCTTTCTGTTGGGTCACATTTCACAAATCAATATTTAAATACGGGGGACTTTAAAATGGGGATTAAATTTTTTTTAATTAATTTTTATTGGAGTATGGTTGCTTTACAATGTTGTGTTAGCCTCCACTGCACGACAAAATGAATCAGCCTTACGCATACAGATATCCCCTCCCTTTTGGACTTCCCTCCCATTTAGGTTACCACAGTGCATTAGGTAGAGTTCCCTGTGCTATACAGTATGTTCCCATCAGTTGTCTATTTTAGACATAGTATCAATAGTGTATATGTGTCAATCCCAGTCTCCCAGTTCCTCCCACCCCACCCCTTTCCCCCTTGGTGTAAAATGGGGATTAAATTTTTGATAGCCCGCATTTTCCTCATCAGCCCCTCTCCCAGGCCCCTGCTTGGTTTAACTCTGAAAGAGATATTGTACACTGGGCTTTACAGTGACAAGGCACCAGGCCCAGTTCACTGACATCATGAATGAAGACAAGATTTACAAACTGTAAAGCACCTAAAAATGTAATGCACATGAGTCCATTTTCACAGGATGACCCTGAAGGGACAGTGATTAAACAAAGCCCAAGTACTTGGAGTGTTTACCTGAGATGCAATAATGCACTAAGTGAACTCATTAAATGCAGGGGGCGGGGGAGTGAAGTGGAGGGGGAGGGGTTGTATGCCAAGAAATCACCATTATTCTTCCACTGTCTGGCCCAAGGCTTCCAGGAGGAGGTGAGATTTCTGAGGGTAATGAAAAAAAGAGTATTTATCTCAAATGCCTTTCAGCTGATCAGAAGAACAATTCCTTGGACTACCTTCATCTAATTTATGGCAAGGTCTATTAGGCTTCCTTCTACGCCTTATACTTTGGAGTTAATCATTAAGGGTTACTCTGAGTCCCTGTTTACAGGAAGCCTCTCCTTTCTAAGGGGCTATTGAGAAGTAGAAACCAAATGATTATTATTTTATTATGATTACCTTGACGGTGGGCTCAAGCTAACTTTTTCTAAAATTCCAAAGGCACTTGTTCGAGAAACTATAAAACTGTATCTAGTTAACTATGTATAAAATAAATAAGCTACAAGGACATATTGTACAGCACAGGGAATATAGTCAATATTTTATAATAACTATAAATGGAGTATAACCTTTAAAAATTGTGAATCACTATGCAGTACACCTGAAACTAATATAATATTGTACATCAACTATACCTCAATTTAAAAAAAACTTTTTAAAAACTATATTCAGTTAAAAGTTAAAAAAAAAATTCTTTTTACTTATTATATCCCTCCCTGAAGGGAGCGAACGATTGGATATGTATTCTTCCAGAACTTTTACTTTACCTTTACAAATATATGTGATGTGTTCACATGTGCACATACACACACACACACAATTTTTTTACATAAATAAAACCACACTCTATATCTCTGCTACTTGAATTTTTCACTTACTAATAAGTCAGAGGCATCTTTCCATATTTGAACATGCAGGGGTTTGTGAGGTAGTTATAGACCCTGGGGCCAGCAGGCTTGAAGCCCAGCTCCCCAACTTACTAGCTGTGTGACCCTGGACAAGTTAATTAACAGCTCTATTCTCATCTATAAAAATATTCTAACAATAGTAATCAAAGGATTGCTGTGAAGATTAAATGAGTTAACATTGTAAATATTGCAAAATACATAAAGCACTTAGAATAGTGGATAGAGTAAGTCCTCTATGCGTTGGCCATTGTTGCGATTTACCCTGTTCTTCTTTAATGGACAACTGTATTCCATTATTAGGATGAACCGCAATTCATTGAGCCAGCTCCCCGCTGAGAAACACAGGTGATTTCCTACTTTTGCTGCAGTGAGCATTTGTGAACATAGGTCTTTGTGTACATGGGCAGGCACACTGTAGGGTAGGTTCCAAGGCATGGAGTGACTGCATCAAAGGTCATTCTCATTTTATGTGAAAGATGGTGCCAAATTTCCCTCCAAAAGGCTGCATTACTTTACATCCCTACCAACGAATGGTGTAGGGATCTACACCGAATCTGTGCCCATCTCCAGGCATCTTCTCAGCACTGACAGCCTGGGTCTTTGGCGTTCTCACTTCTGCACTCAACCTTCCCTAAACGAAAGCTCAATCAAAACCACTAGCAATGCATTTGTCAAAGTCCCAGGGACACCTAATCCTTTTGTCTTTTCTAAAAGGAATCAGATGTTTTCTCGGCTCTGACAGAACTTCAGTTGCCTGGACACAGCCCTGGGATAAGTTTGTAAAACACAAACAGAACATTCCCCGACATCCTCCAGAGAAGCTCACGGGGGCCCACGTGAGGCTCTGCTCTCTGTAATGTGTAACAAGAGTTCCATAGCAGCTGGTGTTTTCCTGGGTGGAGATCAGAGCCAGCATTTGTATATAAATATTATCCAAGGGCTGGAGAGAGAATCAAATCAGGCTGGAAGCAGAGGCTGCAACATCCCAGTTGTCTTATTCATGGGGCAGGGTTTGGGCAGGGGTGGGCGGTGAGTACCCCCATCCTTTCCCTGAGCTCCACGATAAAAGGGAAGCATCCTAGCACAGGCCCTCCCCATCAGAACAGCTTATCGTAAAACAGAGGTGGAAGCTGGTGCAGGGCTTGGCTGGAAATCTATGCCAGGCGGAGGGGAAGTAGGGCAAACAGGTGGGCTCCACCTGCAGGGCCCAGACTGGAGTTTTGTTGCCTGCTCTGCAAGGCTGGCCGAGTGCCCACCTGCAGCCACCTGGCTCTTTAGATCATAGCTCCCGTCAGTGACAAGGTGACTACTCACTGAGGTGGCCCTTCCGGCCTCAGCTCCAAGGTTCTGCCGCACAGAGTGACTTCCAGCTGTGCTCAAGGACCTCTCAGAATCCAGGGGAGCTGTGAAGTAGGGGCCTCCCGGAGTCCACAGGTAGGAATGTCAATAATTACCAGTGTTGCCCCTGCTAAGCCCTGCAAGCCCCAGAGCCATTCATCTTCCAGACTTGATTCTCAGGCTACTTCATGGCTCAAAACCATTCGCCTTGGTTCTCCCAACTCTCCCATGCTTCCCACCATCCCCCAGGACTCAGGGCAGGTCAGGTCAGGGAAGGGGAGAAGGCAGGCGAGTCTCTGGAACAGTGGATTCCCTGGATCAGAGCAAATTCCAGGGATGTGACCCAGGGACCCTGGCTCATGTCCATAACAGAGGGAATAACTCAGATGATTATCTCAGGCTCTCGGAAGTGAGTTAAGCTTCCCCTTCCTATTCAGCTCACGTGGGAGGGTCAGCGGGAAGGAAAGGAGGCCCAGAGACCCAGGGTCTGCCTTAGGTCTGACTAGAGGCAGCGTATAGTACAGGAAAGGGAATTAAGCTCACTGTGCCTTAGATTCCTTTTCTCTGAGAGCCTGGGGCTCAACACCCAAACATCCTGCGTTTCATTAAATCCACAAAACAGATGTTTGGGTGTGGACTATGTGTCCTGGACACCGTGGACACGGCAACAAACAGACCGGTGCCTGCCCTCATGGAGTTCACATTCCCGGAGAGTTAAATACTAGGAAGAGTGTCATGCTTACTCCTGAGGAAGCAGGTTCCTGGAGGGAATCAGTTGAGCCGGGATCACGCAGCTCCCAAGCGGGCTGCACGGCTCTCTCTCAGACGACACTGCTCTTAACCAGAACACGATAACAACTAACCAGGTGCTCGGCGGAGCTCAAAGACCTGAAGCTTCAGAGCCCTTGCTTATGACAGCCCCTTCCAAGGTCCTGGGAGGGGGCCTGGAAAGAAACGTGTCCACGTGATCTTGGGTTTCTCTAAGCTTTGCCAAAGTCAAGTCTTAACCATGACGGGAAAGAGCGCTGTCTCTCCTCACTCCAGTTTCCCTCTGTCACTCATGCCCTCATGCTGGGTAACGTTCCAGCGGCCTTGGGCATTCAGGGACTCCCAACGCAGGAGTCAAAGCTGGGGGGCGGTGGGGGTGGGCGGACACTGAGTTTGAGTTTAGTGGGCTATGTTTATGTGGTGCGCCATCACCTCCACATGTGCTGAATTACTGCTAACGTCCAGTGGAGGCCCAGCTCCCAGGAGTCCGCCTGCACCCAGGGCCTACCAGCCACTTCCTGACGCCACATCAGTGGTGGAATCGCCACATGAACGTGTTCAACAGAGCCCAACATGGACGTGTGTGGTAGGGAAGGAGGAAAGTTTAAAATGTATAGCATCAGACACCAGCCTATGAGAAATGCTAACAATTCATAGACCTGTAAAATCCTAAGTAAAGGATTCAGTTCCCCCAGTTGAGGGAAGTTCTCTTCTGTCAGAAACATCCTCCATGCAGTCAGTTATAACACACCAGAGCTTCTTTTCATTTTCGATGAGAATTGTACAAAATAGAATTCACCAAAATTCCTCTGTTTATGAGACACAAACGGGTAGTAATACTACAAACAGTGAGTGTATCTGTATGAATTTACTCATTTTCCACATCTACACTGTCAACAACACCACCTATGTTCACAGCAGCACTATTCACGATAGCTAAGACACGGAAGCAACCTAAGCGTCCATCAACAGAGGAATGGCTAAAGAAGATGTGATACATATATACAACGGAATACTACTCAGCCACAAAAAAAGAATGAAATATTGCCATTTGCAGCAACAGGGATGGACCTTTGAGATTATCATAATAAGTGAAGTAAGTCAGGCAGAGAAAGACAAATATCATGATATCAATTTTATGTGGAATCTAAAAAAAATTATACAAATGAACTTATTTACAAAACAAATAAGCTCACAGACATAGAAAACAAACTTATGGTTACCAAAGTGGGAAGGCGGGGAGGGAGGGATAAATTAGGAGTTTGGGATTAACACATACACTCTACTATATATAAAATAGATAAACAAGGACCTGCTGTATAGCACAGGGAACTCTACTCACTATCTTATAATAACCAATAATGGAAAAGAATCTAAAAGAAAATAGATATATATAGATATATGTATAACTGAATCATTTTGTTGTTCACCTGAAACTAATACAACATTGTAAGTCAGCTATACTTCCATAAAAATTTTAAAAATAAAATAAATTGTCAATAACAAAAAGCAAAGTTTGATCAACCAGGCCAGAGAAAAGGCTGAATTATCTTTTATTCTCTCTTCAGAAAATTATTTTAGAAAATTGTTATCAAACAAAGAAGTGATCACAATGACTATGAGGCCAGAAAATGTAGGAATGAAAAGTATAATAGAGGCGTGTCAGGCAGTTAATTAACAAAAATGTTCTGTTATTTATTCTTATGGATTTTATAGTGCTGGAGGTATTTGATGGCTTTTTTTTTTTTTTTTGCGGTACGTGGGCCTCTCACTGTTGTGGCCTCTCCCGTTGTGGAGCACAGGCTCCAGACGCGCAGGCTCAGTGGCCATGGCTCAGGGGCCCAGCCGCTCCGTGGCATGTGGGATCTTCCCAGGTGGACTCTCAACCACTGTGCCACCAGGGAAGCCCTTGATGGCTTTTAAAATATGTAAACTGTTGGAGCTCTTTTCTCACTCTAAATAAATATTCTTAGTATTGGATTCATAATTTTGTATTATTTCTCTTAAAGACAGCTCTCAAACTGTACAAGCTTCGAGCACCTATAAAATCTTGATCCTCCCCTGCAGCCACCATCTCCTGAGCAGTTCTGATGTGCCAGGAACGCTGATAAATCCCTCTACACGGATTATCTAATTTAATTCTCGATCAATGCACTGAGGTAAACTAAGGCTTGGAGCATTTATTCTACACAATACAGCTTTTTCTGCAGGGTTGAAGGAAGGCTTCAAAATCACACAGCACAGGGAGCAGCGGCCCTACACAGAATAGGAACTATTACGACAAATTGCTGTGTTTCCTCCCTGAGCCCAAGTTTCCTCTATTTAAAGTTGAAGGGGTAAAAAGAGATCTAAATCTTTGTACGTCCACAGAGGACATCAGTAAAGATACACAGAGTATTGGTAAGAGTGACTGCCTCTGTGGAGGGCAACTGGAGGTGGGAAGGAGACACACCTCACTTGTACCTTCACTTTTTTTTTTTTTTTTTGGCTGCGTTGGGTCTTCGTTGCTGCGCGGGCTTTCTCTAGTTGCAGCGAGCGGGGGGTGGCTACTCTTCGTTGCGGTGCGCAGGCTTCTCCTTGCGGTGGCTTCTCTTGTGGCGGAGCACGGGCTCTAGGCGCATGGGCTTCAGTAATTGCAGCATAGAGGCTCAGTAGTTGTGGCTCGCGGGCTCTAGAGCTCAGGCTCAGTAGTTGTGGCACACGGGCTTAGCTGCTTCATGGCACGTGGGATCTTCCCGGACCAGGGATCGAACCCGTGTCCCCTGCATTGGCAGGTGGATTCTTAACCACTGTGCCATTAAGGAAGCCCCGTACCTTCACATTTTTTAACAAGTTAATGAGAAGTACTTGGCACAGTGCCTGGCCCGTGGTAAGTGCTCAATAAACGTTAGCTTTTGCTGTTAGCTCTTGTTATTGTTGATTACATACATAAATTAATTTTTTAAAATAGAGAGGTAGGTCTTGCTGTCTAAAGTCCCTTCCAGCTGGATTTGGTGCCTGTTTTACATAACAGTTCCCAGCACTCACCTGTGCCAGCGGATCTAATGCAATATTGCATTTAAATACTCCCTGCATCTCTAAGTACTGTTCTCATTCCCATTTTGCAAATTTGGAAACAGAGGCACAGAGAGGTTAAATAACATACCCCAGGTCACACAGCCAACGTGGCAGAGGCTAGGATGAACACGCAGGCTGGGTGCCTCTAAAATATGGACTCACTGGACCCCCTCCTGGTATGTTACGTGGGGACCCCAGCATTTTTTCATTCTTCTTCTGTGCCGCTCCAACAAGCTTCATGTACAGCAGGACAGCTTCTGGGGGGCCTAGAGTATAGGACAGGAAAGTGCTGTCACTGCAGATGTGAAGGCAGCAAGAAAGCCCTACAGGGCTTATTAACCAGCTAGAGATTAAGAGGGAAGGGAGGCAAGAAGGAAAGAGGAGGGAAAGAAACATGAGTGAAGTATCAACTCCTGTGTCCGACAGAGCCAGCCATTTCTCACCTATCCACCCAACTCTGCAAGGGAGTCCGTGTCATCCTGATGCCCACTTCTGAGCGGAGCAGGTGGGCTGCGAGAGTTCTCGAAGCTCCTAGGTGGTGGGACCTGGAAAACCTAGCCCCCGGGGCTCACAGCTCTCTGACAGCAAAGGGCATCCCTGCAGGCTTTCCTCAGCGTGTACAGCCCAAATATTTCTACACTGCACAGCTCAGCTCAGCAGGCCTCAGTGGCCTCTGTCCTGCTAGGGAAGCTCTGGGGGAAGCTCTGGGGACGGGAGGTCTCCTGAGTCGGCTTGCCAAAGCAGGGACACTTCCCCACAGGGAGAGAGAGGTGGCTGAGCCCTGAGTTCTGTTGCACGTACAGACATGGACCCAGGAGCCTAGAGGCATCCTTGGGGATAAATCTGTCTTAGACTCTCCACTCAATTCAGGAGCGCTGAGCATGGACCCTTCAAGCACTTGGCACCTCGGCCTCCGTGTGACCTGTAAGGGCTTCACGGGCCCTGCACCTAGGAATGAGGTGGTCCACGTAAGTGTCTCGGACCGCTGAGCACTTAACAGCAACAGGCACCTACCTAATAAAAGTCTCGTCTCATCGTAGCTATGTGACCTTGAGCAAGTCGCTTGCCCTCTTTGATTCACTGTTTCCTTATCCGTAAAACGAAGATTACAAAGTAATAAATGGTTCTCTGCAATAAAGGATGACCCTCCAACACACGCTAGATTGAAGGTACCTTGAAGAGAGGGAACAGTCTAACTCCCCTTGGCATTTCCTTTGAGGTACCTTCCTGACAGGGTGTCTTACTCCAAAGAAGAGGCTCAGCACAGACTTGCCCATTTCAAGGCAGAATTCGGTAGTGCCAAACAGTATGTGTTATGGGCTATTCAGACCCGGATTCAAATCCTGCTCTGCCACTCACTTCCCATTAGAAACCTTTCAGAATTTGGTCATCACTCATAACTACACCTCCAGGGTCCCAGGTCGTAAAACTCTAGAGGGAGTTATTCTTAAACTGTGTTCATGGAGCGAGGAACACAGGATCCCTGACTGTCTGAAAGGTGAGTTGTAAGGATGCAAGGCCACAGTGAGGACAAAATGGGCTAGCACAGGCTGGCTCAGAGTGAGTGCAGAGAAACACAGTCTAGAGAAGGTCTGAATTAAAAGAAGATGCTAAATTCACAAAACAGCCTACCAGGTCCACAATACACTATCTGAAAGGTTAAAGAATTTTGCTAATATGCAAAGATAATACCGCCAATTTGTATTTTCAGGAACTCACTCCTTTTTCTGGTTGTTCCAGGGAAGCTTTTATGAACCTTGTTTTTTTGTGTGTTTTTTTCCCCATTGTGAATGTGGAAATGGTTCCATTAGCAAAGGCATATGAATTTTTAACACCCCTCCCCAAAATGGTCTATTCATATAAATGAATCTTAATCTTCATTTTATATTGATAAGCTGCAGAGCTGACATAAACAACATTTTTTTTTCATTTAAATCTGGCTTGTCATTCTATAAACTTGATGCTGTTTGCAAAAGCCCCTATAAAGGACTCCAGTCTTTCTCCTATGAAAGAAAAATGTGCAGTGACCACGGCTTGGACTCGAAAAAGATGTTTATAGTACTGCTCCAGGCAGAGGCTGAGAGGCTTCTTTAAATCTTAAAGATTTAAAGGAGGAAATTGAGCTACCATCTCCACCCTGGGCCAACAAGACAAAAACCCGCCTCTACCTGGAAGTTTATAGGAAACAAGTTCTGATTTTCTCTGCTAACCACTGGGCCCTTCTTTAGAAACAGCTTATCCACATGGGGCTAGCCTTTCTGTAACATCTGTATCTTTTTTTTTTTTTTTTTTTGGCCACGCCACGTGGCTTGTGGGATCTTAGTTCCCCAGCCAGGGATTGAACCCTGGCCCTTGGCCGTGAGAGTGTGGAGTCCTAACCACTGGACCGCCAGGGAATTCCCATGTAAGGTCTGTATCTAATCTGCATTTGTACATCTAAGGTTTACCTGGGAAACATCCCCATGTATCAGGAAGAAAAGAGGCCTGGATGAGATGACCAGAGGAGGAGAAACAAACGCTAGGTCAACGGAGGAGAAGGGCACCAGGAGTCCGAACGCCAATGCTCTATTCTTCAGCTCGCCACTTCAGACCTATGCTTTAGCAAGTCGCCTGCCATCCCCGAGATCAGATTCCTCATCAGTAAAATGGAGCTTAAAAACTCCTTTCCTGTCTACCTCAAGAGGATGGGTCCTTCCCTACCTCCCTCACTAGAGCTGAGAACTGCTGCCATCGTGACCCAGCCCCACACCAATTCACATGGTTGAAATAATGACCAGGTAGTGCAGAGTTGCCAACTCAAGTTCCTAATGTAAAAATGAGCAAGGGGGTGTGCATTCCATGTGTTCCTCTCAGCTGCAGTGTGCTCCTGCTTCCAACAGCCCAAACTTTCCCCCTTCCCATGCTGTGTCCCTTTACTGCCACCACTGCTCAGCAGCCCTTAGCCAATGACCTTGCCCACAAACGCCCAAAAGGAGAAAATGGTTACACAATGATGGTTCAGGGAATCTTACGTTCCCATTTTAAACAGTAATTAGGAAGGCTATAGAGGCACATGGAGGAAAGGTCTATACTATAATGCTGAATGAAAAACACAGTCACAGAAATCATACCTATCGCATAGTCTGCAGGCTTTGGATGGAATAAGAACTGGGTTTGAATCCCAGTTTTGCCAACCATGACGACATGACCTCTCAGAGCCTCGGTCCCTTCATCAAAGGAATAGGGATGATAATTCCTTCCTTCTAGAGTTATCGCGAGATTTGGTGGAAGGTACGTAAAAGGTTTAGCACAATCCAGGCTCCTGGCGAGAGACTTCACATTATGTGCATATGTGGGAGGATAAAGATGAGAACGGATCCCAGGCAAAAGGGTAGGGTCCATTAAAGAGCAGAAGACACATGGTGTTTTGGGTTTTTTTTTCCCACTTAAGATTACTATATCTTAACAAAATACACAAACATCAATAGGACTAGACTCTTTTGGACTAGAATAATACAATTAAATAAGATTCTTCTGACCAAAACCCCTGCCCTTCTCACTCACGCTAGGGGGTACTATTCCTAAGAGGTCTTGCTCTTGGGACAATTTCTAGGAAAGACAGAAAAACCTGGAGCCTCTGGAGCTTTCCCACCCCAAGCCCATGCAACACTTCAGCTCAACTGGAATGGGCTGGAATCAGCTTTCTTAAGGAAATCTACATCCAAGGGGGACAGGGAGTGGCGAGGAAGTAAGGCTGGAGGATGAAGGGCAGATTCATAAAAAAAAACTCTGAGAGCTTTCCACCTTGGTTGCAGAACCCTTAGGCACCCTCAGCAAACCACAAGGCTGCCCAGTAGGGTGTCACCACCCTCGAAAGGTGGTGGGTTCCCACTGCCTGGGTTTGGGAACCAGGCTCCAGCATGACGGTTTGCAGCAGACAGAGGGTATTCACCCAGAGGCAGACGACTGGGCTGGGGCTTGATTCGTTTGTAGACAGTTATCAGTGGTGACAGGGCTCATTATTTTCATTCTATGGAGCCAACAGACACAGGACGAATAATAGGTCTGAGGCGGAGAAGCAAAGGTTAAGGTGAGGGGGAGAGAGGTAACTGAGGGGGAACCCTCCCAGGCAGGCCTGCCGTGCCCTCTGAATCACGATGCCAGTGAGGGTGAACAAGGACCAGAGGACATGGGATGCTTGTCTGTTCCTGCTCTGCTGGTCCCAGCAGAAACTCCTTGAGGGCCAAGATCGCATCTACTGTGTGACTGACGCTAAGTGCCCCAGGTGGAAAGAGCTTCATTAAGACCTCATCTAAATGGCTCAGCATCAGCAGGGATGCAGTAACCTGGGGGCCCTCTCACCCTCACTCCTTTACCCAGCCCGGCCCCATTTTCCTCTCCAGTGATAACAGCACACATTACTAAGGGCCTCCTCCTGCCGGGCGCTGTGCTAAACCCTTGGCACTCACCATTGCATGTCACTTTGCCAACAACCTGGGAGTTAGGGACCGTTACCATTCCATCTTACAAATGAGGAAATGAAGCCTGGAGAAGGTTCTAGGACTTTCCCAAGCTGGTAAGTGGCAGAACCACCAAACTCAGATCCCAAGCTCTCAACCACTGCACCCTCTCCCTCTTTTCATCTCCTTTCTTTCTCCTCTGTTTATGCCAAAGGCTTCTAAGACCATCTCCCTCACAAGTCAGATCCCATAGCTTCTGGGGATTTGGGACTACGCAGGAGGCAGACCTCCAAAGAATAAGGCCCCTCGGGTGGAGGGTTACTGTTTCTGAGATTTCTCAAGAACAGGAAACTTCCTGGACTGCCTGCAATAAATCCAAGCCTTCCTTCCTTTGTGATTTCACCCCGGAGCAACACTCCAGGATGACTCATCTCGAGGCCGGCAGGAGATCTCCTCTGGAGACTGGAGGTGACCTTGGCCGGGCACTCACATCCTGTGCCTGTTTTCCCATTTGTCTAATGGGCAGCCCCGGCCTCCCTGCCAGGCTTGTTATTGGAATATTGGGGTGAACACAAAGCATGCGGAAAATCAATTTAAAAAGAGAATGCAAAATACCGACAATCGTCCAACTTCCAACTACATCCCACATACCAAACCCGTATCTAAATCCCCTCCAATCTGAGTTCTAGCCTCCAGAGTTCACCCGTAGTACTCCTGCCTTCTCCCTGTGTACGGGCAAACTGATTCCTAGAAGAAAGGAAAGGTGACACGGGTAATAATCCCTTTATTTCCAAACGTAATTAGCCACCACTTCAGTTCCCCATCACCCTATTATAAGCACACACAATACTAAGAACAACTAACAGTCACAGACCCCTAATTAAGTATGTATTTTATATATATTTTTCCTCACTTAATCCCTTTAGGAGTGTCTATGACTAGCCCCACTTTACAGATGAGAAATAAGGTTCAGACCAGTTGATCACACAGCTAGTAGACGTCAAAGCCCAGGTCCCAGATCAGATCTGTCAGTCTCCACCACACCACCCTGCCTTCACTTACTTCCTTTTAAAATTCTAAGCCGGGGGCTCTCTCACCACCTGCCCCACTTTGTTTTTCTCCATAGTTCTTAGGTTCTTTAGTAATGAACTTACTGCCCTGCCCCTCCCCCATTCAGGTAGACTGTATATCCACGTGGGCAGGGACTTTTTTGCATGTCTTGCCACTGCTGGGTCCTCTCAGTGCCTGGAACAACGCCTGATACATAGTAGGTACTCAATAAATATTTATTAAAGAAATGAATTTGGCCAAAAATCCTCATGAGCTATGTTTGTCTGTCCTTTCTACTCTACTGTAGGATTTGGCAGTGTTTTGTTCACCTCAGTCCCCGGCTACCTCTCATCCCTCTCGGAGTCTAGAACGATTTTTTGTTGTTGTTTTTTGCTGTACGCGGGCCTCTCACTGTTGTGGCCTCTCCCGTTGCGGAGCACAGGCTCCGGACGCGCAGGCCCAGCGGCCATGGCTCACGGGCCCAGCCGCTCCGCGGCATGTGGGATCTCCCCGGACCGGGGCACGAACCCGTGTCCCCTGCATCGGCAGGCGGACTCTCAACCACTGCGCCACCAGGGAAGCCCTAGAACGATATTTTGAACATAGTAAAATATTCCATAAATACTTCGGGGCAGGACTGAACTCTTTCGATGTGGTTTTGGAAAGTGCGCAGGCAGGGGTCTGCTGTCTGGGGAATTCACTGTCTCTGCTGCCCACACCAAAGAGGGTGCTCGGGGGGCGGGGGGAACTGAGGAGAGCTGGGAAACGCATGGAGCTTCCTCTCTGTGGCCCTGGGTCCAGCCCTCCTCGTCCTGCTCCACGAGGCCAATGGACAGGCAGGCTCACAGCCTGATGCACAGGTCCCGTCCCTGGCTTTCATGTGCTGTGTTTCTGACTCATCTTCCCTGGGCTCTGGGAAAGCGTTCCGCGTGCAGCTTCACAAACTCTGCCGAGCAGCCGGCTGTGCAGGCATTGGAAATGATACGGGGAAGAAGTAGGTTCTAATTAAGCAGAGTAGGTGATAGTGTCAGGAAGAAAAAGCAAGCAAGCGGCAATTTGGATATCTGCCTGCAAATAAGAGCGATGACTGCTATCTTCTCCTCTGGCTCCTGTTTGTCCTATAAATCTCAGTTCACTAATCCAAGTGTTTTCATTATCGCTGTATCACACAACATGCTGTGTGGGACCCATCGTGGGGAAATTAAAACCAAGGAGGGGGGCAGAGGGATTCAGGCTACCCTGTTCTCTCTCCTATTTCTCTTGTTTACACTAATCTGAAGGTGTTTTTCACTCGGCCATAAACACAACACGGGGTTTTCCAGCATCCAACAGATTACCTTCTTCCACTCATAAAAAGGAACTTCGGGCCCTGAGCTCTCCCCCTCAAAACCATGCAACTCAGGGGCCAGGAGTCACCTTGGCCACTTTTGACACTTACTCCCCAAGAAATCATAAGAACCAAGTCATGGGGAGTTCCCTGGCGGTCCAGTGGTTAGGACTCTGCGCTTTCACTGCCATGGCCCCGGTTCAGTGCCTTGTCCAGGAATTCAGATCCCACAAGCCGTGCAGCATGGCAAAAACAAAACAGAACAAAAAACACCTCATGAATTAAACACCAGCTCCATAAGGAGAGTCCCTGAGTGGGAAGCAACGTGATGGTTAAGATAAGCATTTGAATTTCACCTCCACTACCTACTAGCTGCGTGGCCTTGGGCAAATCACTTAACCTCTCTGAAACTCGGCTTCTTCAAATAAAATACATTGATAACAGGATTAAATGCATGACATAAAGCACTTAGCACAGTACCTAACACACTCTAAGTGCTATGCAACCTGCTCCCATCTATGGCCCTCAGTGCTGCCATTCCAACTGCTAAAGCAAACTTCCAGAAAGCTGCGTGGCTCAGTCCTTCTCCTCCATCTCAAAGCTCAAATGTCCCCTTATCAGGGAGCCTTCCCTTACCACCTTAAATAAAATAAAATACTACTCCCCTATCTCATACACCCACCCTGCATCCCCCCTTCATTTGAGTCCATAGCACAAAACACTACCTGACATATTACACAAACACACACACACAGTTTGAACAACATGGGTTTGAACTGTGCAGGTCCGTTTATATGCGAATATTTTCAGTAAACATAGCACCTGTATTTTCGTTTTACAGATCTTTAAATTAAGTGTGGGGAAAAGTTTGTGTTCTATTAGAGATCACAATATATGGAATTCAAAGAACATGTTGAGCGTTTGAGTCTTGATTCTATCCAAACTCTTTCAGCTTCCTGCCCTTGGATGAGTCATTTATCGAATCCTTTGTTTTTGAGGCAGAGATAGTAGTACGTGGATTTTCAACTGAGCGGGGGTCGGAGATCCTAACCCCTGGGTAAAGGGTCAAACATATATATATTTTTTAATTTACATATATAAATAAATATATACATATATTTTGTTTCCTTCACCTAAAAGATAAACTCCAAGAAGGCAGAGCTTTTGTTTTGTTGACTGCTTGTATCTCCAGCACCTACAACAGAGGCGCCTGGCATAGAGTGGGTATTTAGTAAATATTAGCTGAATGAATAAACAGAAGCTATTTTTCTGATGACGATGACTAAAAGGGCCATCAGAGACCACAGAGGCCAGAGTTCTTCACAGGCTAGGAAACTGAAGCCGAGAGACATTAGATGACCTGCCTCTGGTTCCTGCTTGCCTAGAACTGCATGGCCGTGGAGGCTGGGGGCCCTGACTCCTGGTGTCTTGCCCTGCCTCAAGGCAGCCGCTCAGACCAACAACTCAGCATATTGGGACCCAGTGCTCCTCATCTGAGGACTGGAAACAATTAAGCAGATGGCTCTCCCTCCCAAGTGCTCCGGACCCGGATGCCTCAGTGACTGGCAATCTATAAAAGCAAAAAGGACAGGTGGAGATACCGCAGCCGCTCTGGAAATCCATCAACAAATGTGCTCAGTGCTGAGGAACTGCAGACAGCTGCAGCACAAAGGAGCCAAAGGCCACTGCACTCCTCTCTCAAAATTCACCAGCATCGAGGACCCTCTTGGCTTTCCGCACCGACTGAAGGGAAGCACTGCAGCGCTGTTTCTGGGGTGCCTGGATGGCACCCTCTTACACAGACACGGGGACCCTGTGGGGAAGGATGGAAATCCCCACTCCACCCTTCCTAGCGGCACAGCCTCCCTGGAAGCCAACTTTTCATCTCTTAGGATCCTTCTTAGGATCAAATGAGAAAGCCCAGATACAGCACATGGCACAGTGCAAGGCACACGGCAGGCATGCGATGCCAATGACTGTTTCTACAGGACGCTGGTGCTAGCCGGAGGCAAACACAACCCCTCCCCACCCGCATCCACCTCACCAGCTCTGAGCTTAGAATCCAGGGTCTTGAAACGAAGGGGGCTATTTGGCCTTAGGAATACAGCACCAGGTCAATCTTTTTCAAGGATCCTATTTTCCCATTCCAGTAGAGTGGAAAGAACTTAGACTCCACACCAGGTGCCCCTCTTCCTCCAAGCCACTCAGGACCTCATACAGCCCCCAAAAGGGAAGATTCCAGCCTGAGGGTATCAGCCGCTCAGGTTCTTTCTTCCCAGAAAGTGGGATCTGGCCCAGAGCTCCCTGGAGGGTGGGGTGACAAAACACCCAACGAAAATTCCCTGCGTCCTTTTACTACCAGTCCCCCTAACCAAATAATCAGATTTAAAGTACCAAAGAGGGACACCACCAGTAACCAGAGAGTGGTGACTGAATGAGTCCCATCACTGGCACCTTACTCTGTGTGAGCTGATCAGGTTCCTCACCTCTCTGAACCTCAATTTCCTTATCTGTATAAACAGAATAGCAATGCCAACCTCATGAGACTATTGTAAGGATGGAATGAGAGAACACACTAACCACGGCACATTAGCTGGTACTTTGAACATTCAAGCCAAGAAGCCCAGTGCAGCCAGCGCCGGAGCCACAAGCATTAACTGCTCCCGAAGAACACTGCACAACAAAGGCAGCCCTTCCCTAGACCACAGACCAGACGACCACTCCACCACGGGCCGCAGGTTGGGAGCAAACTTGAACTCCACCAGAGGCTTCTAGAAATCTTACCAAGCAATGAGGGGAGCGGGACAGGTAAGGGTGCAGAAAGTCACGGGTGTAACTGAGGCCCAAGCAGCTCCTGAAACGGGTGTCCGGCTGCAAATGGCGGGATGCGCCTCATGAAATAACCTGGTCTGATGTTAACTGTTACATTGGACTTCCCACTGGAAACTGCTACCTTTGATGGCTTGGGACTTCTGGGATGTTCCGGTGGCTGTGTGGCTGCGGGGTTACAAACATAAGCTTGGGGTGTCTCAAACCTAGGCAGGGGTGTCTCAAACCCAGGGGGTTCCAGGAGCTGGTGACTTTCAGCTATCACTTAACTTCCCCGGGCCTTAGTTCCTCCCCGCCTCCCGACCCTGGGGAGCTAATGACCAGTGCCTGTGTAAGGAGTCGTGAGGCTCAACGGGGCGGAGGAGCGCTCAGGCCCTTCCTGGGCAGGGCCCGGGGCGACAGCGCGGGTCTCCTCCGTTCAAGAAGGAAAATGCGGAGGAAGGAAGGGCGGCGCGCGCGGCTGCACACGAGCTGAGGCCTTTTCTCTGCGGCAGCTGCTGAAAAAATAATCAGAAGAAAGCAACTGGAACGCGAGAGGGGGGCGCGGGGGGGCGGGGGCTCCTCCCGCAGGCGCCCCGGAGCCGGCCCGGGCCTGTGGCCTGGCCTGGGAGGCCGGGAGGCCGGGGCGCGGGTGCCCGGCTGGAGCGCCGAGGCCCCGCTGCGCGCGGCCGGGCGGGGGCGGCGGAGGCGGAAGCGGGGGCGGCCAGAGCGCGGTGGGGATGTTTAAAGGAAATTTACAATCATTTCCTCTCTGTGGTTTGGTGACAAATCAACAACATCCTGTTCTTTTGTGAGGCTCCGGGCGCCTGCGAGGCGGGGGCAGCGCTCGGGCTCTTAAAGGGACACACACTGGCCCCCCCCTCCCTCCCACCCACCGCTCCCCTGCGGCTCCAAAAAAAAAAAAAAAATTACAGCCTCCCCAAGGCGCCACCTCCCGGGGCGCGCGCTCTGCCGGAATGCGGGGGCTGCTGCCCGAGCAGCCCCCGGGCCACATACCCTCCCCCGCGGCGGCGGCTTTCCCCCCCCCCCCCACGCCATCCCGGGACTGGAGAAGTTTGCAGCTGCGCACCCCTCTGATAGATGTCGTAGCCTGGGGACACCCGCCGAGGCGACACAGAGGGGGCGGAGGGGCGCCCGCCCGACGGTTCCCCTCTTCCCCTCCAACCCTGGGGCAGCGTCGCCCCTGCTTCAGACCTCCGGGTCGTTTTTATCCACCTCCTCCAATCCCCTGGCCTCGAATTTTTCCACCCCTAAACTCTGGATTTATGGTTAAAATGTCGACGTACACACACGAGGTTTATAAAACGCCGAAGCACAGAGAGGCTTCCCAAGCTGTAGGAGTAATGAGAATCAGATGGCTAGGACTAGAAAAATAAAATATACTCAACTGCCCTCCTGGGATTTCTTTCGTTCAGTCATTTAATGAGTATTTTTCACTAAGCGCTGGTCACCATTCTAGGCTCTGTTCAGCAGGAACAAGATAGAATCAGCCCCTGCCCCCAGGGGGCTTAGATTTTTGAATGAATGAATGAACGAACGAACAAATGACTGAAAAGGATTATTTCACACGCTCTAAGTGCTATGATTAAAGGGTCATATTCTTGAACAGCAGCTTTTAATCCAGAGAACTCTTTGAGCAGGGGACCATCAGACTGGGACCAGAGGGTGAAAAAGCACCATTCCTGGGAAGAATTAGTTGAGGGATGCGTACAGGATTCTCAGGAAAGAGACTGAAAGTTGGCGCAGCACCTGAAGGGCACCCAGAGGACAGGTTTCCTGCATAAGGACAAGTCTTGGAGGTTGGCATCCAGGATAAGAGAGACCTGGGTCCTTCTGGTCGAGGCTCTATAACCAGGGCAAGTCCTTCCCCACTCTAGGCCTCACCGTTTCCTCATCTGGAAAATGAAATCACTGGACTAGACTCAGTAGTTCTCAACCATGGTACAAATTAGAATTCCCCAGGGAGATTTTCAAAAACACTGACCCCTCTCCCTGATCCCACCTCAGACCAGCCTGGGCACTGGCTTTTTTTTTAAAGCTCCCCAGGTAAATTTAGTGTGCAGCCAGGGTTAGGAACCAGTGATCTAGATGATCTCTAAAGTCTGAGTTTAAAGCACCATGAGAACTATTCGGACTCAGGGTATAATCATTCCCATCATTGAGTGCTTAGCATCTATTATATAATACACCAAATATGCTATGTATATATCAATATTTAATTTAAGTTACCAAAAAAAAAAAAAAGCCGTACCAAATTAGATATCCCAATTCCACAGGTGAGGAAACTGAGGTACAGGAAAATATGAAATTCGATCAAGAGCACATAGCTAATAAGTGGTCTCACCTGAATCCTTTAAGCTAGCGTGCCTTTCCAGGGAAAAGGAGCAGCACATTTCTAACTAACGGAGTTGTTAATCACACTAAGTAGCTCCCAAGAGAAGAACTTTAATCAAGGGGCTGCTCATCTATCTTGGACAGAGGCAGGAGACTGGCCTGGATGATCTCTGGTCATCCTGACAGTCCCAAGGTGTGCATGCCCAGAGTGGGGGGTCCCAAATGATACAGTGTGACAGTCTAAGAAGACAGTCTTTTATGTTTCTCTGAAATGATCCTCTTGATCCTTTCAAAGATGATTCCCATAAAACGTGCAGCTTTGTCTTAGCCAGACAGAAGAACCATTTGGCAGGGCGAGGAGGAGAGAAGAACTTCCTGTGTACCCCAGCAAGGCGAGGATAGACTACACTCATCCTACAGTCTCCCATAGGGGGCCCACCACTGCCCCTTTCACCTCTTGACCACCTTCCCATCGGTGCAGTTTCCTGAGGCAGAAGCCAGACGAGGGCATGGTAGGTGGGAGCCGAGACAGGTTCCCAGGAGAGTAAAAGATCTGTTAGAGCAGAGATTAGAAAAAAAAGGAAGTTGATCCATTCTTACAGTGGAATACTGTGCTGCCGTCAAAAAGGAGAAGAGAGCTGTATGGATAGACTAGAAATACGCCTGTGATGTACAAGGTACAGAATAGGATCTTCTCACTGATTATTATGTAAACACCACACACAGGAAACCAGCAGAACCTTCTGGAAGAACAGACATCAAATTGTCATTAGTGATGCCAGGGCAGATGCCTGGCGGGGTGGGGGGCGGGGTCAGGGGAGGACAGTGGGGGAGTGTGTCCTATTAATGGTATACTTCTACTTTCTCTGTATTAATCTCCACGTTATTTAAATTGTTGACAACAATCATGTATTAATTTTTCAAAGATAAAGACACTTCTATTTATATATAATAAAGATAGATATTAAAGGGGGAGTGTTAAAGCCCACCCTGGGCCTTGGAAATTCCATCCAGGGTACACCCCCAGCAATGCCATCTTTGCAGAGCTTTCCAGCTGGTGGTAATGATCCCATTGCTCTTCCACAGTTGCTTTGTCCTCAGTGTGTCATGTCAGTAGCAGTCTCTCACCTGGTCAGCTGCCTCCCCTCCAGTCAGGGGGGGTCCCACAGCATTTCTGGGTTACAGAAGATGGATTTGAGAGCTGCTAGCTCCAAGTGATATAAGAGATGACAAAGCTCATTTGAGAGGGAAAAATTACCACAGGTGCTACTTGGCAGTGGAGGTAAGGGAAGGGAGTGGCACTGGTGTTCAAAGGCTCTGATTTCTCTGTGTGTCTATATGTTGTTTTGGAAGCTGAGAAATGGAATCTGACAGACCAAGACCTGAGAAAGATTTGTGGTCAGAACCTTATTCCAGAAATCTGAAAGGCCAGGGACAGGGATCCGCTTATAACATTATATGCAGAACCGTCCCCTCCAGTGATAACTCAGCAAATCCAAGACCTAGGTGACCAACTGTCATGCTCTAGGGAGGAACTGTATGGCCACTCGATGCTTCCTCTTATTTATGTTTTCTTAGATCTTTGTACTTTATAAACAGAAAAATGTCGAGGTTAAGAGCATGAGCTAGAAAGACAGAGAATCCAGGTGGGAGTCTCAGCTCTACCACCCTCACTAAGCCTCAGTTTCCTCTTCTTTAAAATGGAAATAATAATAGTACTTACCTCATAGAGTTATTCAGTGAGAATTAAATGACATAATACAGGAAGTGTCCTGAGCCCTATACCTGGCACACACAGTCAATAATTATTGGTTTTATAACTAACAGTAACAAGATACAAGGCAGTTATTAACTGTATCTTTAAATATGATACAATGAGAATAAGGAAGGTGACTGACCTTAGTGGCTCAATAATGTTCACACATTTACTAGCTTACACAGCTCAAATATAAGTCCGAATCTTGGCCCCCAGTATTAGAAGTCTTCCAGAAGACCTGTGTCCACTAAAATCCCACATGGTTGAGCTATTGCTGCATTCAAAAATTATCACCTTCATTCAAAGTCATTCAATAAGGCCCTACTTACGTATGCCCTTGTGTTGGCTGCTGTACAGATAGGTCAAGACAAATGAAATTCCTTCTTTCCATTTATCCGGCCCAGGCCATCTTCGAATCTTCCCAAAGCCCTTAAAAATAGAGATTCTTTTCCTTCTTTCATCCTTTCCTCCTTTCCTTCCTTCCTTCCATCCTTCCTAATTCTGCTCCCTCCTTCCTCAATCTAGTTATGAGAAAGAAGTTTCTGGGGGTAGGAGGTTTAAACTGATGGGCCATTAACAGCAGAACAAAGCAAAAGGAATTTTCCTGGTCACCAGCCAACAACTTTAGAGTGGTGTTTAAAATTCACTTGCTTAGGGGGAGGAAGAGAGGTTGACCAGGAGACGGTGGGAAAGGATTTCTCCCAGCTGACAGGGAACTGGGAAACACCCTTTTTTATGGCCAGTAAAACCAGCAAACACCATAGCATGCTGCTTGGTTTCTGCGCTAATCTTTTATCATCCAAACTTGAAATGCGGATATGAGAAAGAAAACAAACGTCTGTCTGCTGAATCCATAAATAAAATGTTCTCCTTGGCTGCAGACTTAGGGAACACCTGGATCCCTGCTCTGGCTTTGACCATGATTTGCTAAAATACAACACAGCCATAAATTTTTTCTGAGCCCGCAGACACACATGCATTCTCTCTCTCTCTGTCTCTCAACCATACCCTGTCTTAGTCCAGCTGTGGCAAAGTTCAGCAGGAAAGGAGCTTTGGTCATGCAGTGTTTCCCCTATCCCATGTTTGCATTTTTAAATTTTATTTCTTGGCAGTCTGAAAGTCACTGGGGAAGGCAGTTTCAGCACTGAATTCATAAGCAGATCTGTTCTAGTAGAAATGTTCTTCTAGGGATCTCCTCTGCTGTGGAAGGCTGACCAGTGAAGAGTCCTGTTGGAATTTGGAAGCTGGCCCTTATCACCTCCCTATACCACTGTCCCCTCTCCCACAATGCACTGCTCCAGGAACTTTCATAGCCCTATGGCCACCTACATAGGCCTTAAAATTTCTACAACCTCTTCAGGCTTCCCTGGTGGCACAGTGGTTAAGAGTCCACCTGCCAATGCAGGGGACATGGGTTCGAGCCCTGGTCCGGGAAGATACCACATGCCACAGAGCAACTAAGCCCATGCACCACAACTAGTGAGCCTGCCCTCTACAGCCCGCAAGCCACAACTAATGAGCCCGCGCTCCACAACAAGAGAAGCCACCCAATAAGAAGCCTGCGCACCACAATGATGAGTAGCCCCTGCTCGCTACAACTAGAGAAAGCCCATGCGCAGCAACGAAGATCCAACACAGCCAAAAATAAATAAATTTATAAAAAATAAAATAAAATTTCACTAATGAAACTTCAAAGCTTTTGCACAGCAAAGGAAACCGTAAACAAGACCAAAAGACAACCCTCAGAATGGGAGAAAATATTTGCAAATGAAGCAACCGACAAAGGATTAATCTCCAAAATTTACAAGCAGCTCATGCAGCTCAATAACAAGAAAAGAAACAACCCAATCCAAAAATGGGCAGAAGACCTAAATAGACATTTCTCCAAAGAAGATATACAGACTGCCAACAAACACATGAAAGAATGCTCAACATCACTAATCATTAGAGAAATGCAAATCAAAACTACAATGAGATATCATCTCACACCAGTCAGAATGGCCATCATCAAAAAATCTAGAAACAATAAATGCTGGAGAGGGTGTGGAGAAAAAGGAACACTCTTGCACTGCTGGTGGGAATGTGAATTGGTTCAGCCACTATGGAGAACAGTATGGAGGTTCCTTAAAAAACTACAAATAGAACTACCATATGACCCAGCAATCCCACTACTGGGCATATACCCTGAGAAAACCAAAATTCAAAAAGAGTCATGTACCAAAATGTTCATTGCAGCTCTATTTACAATAGCCCGGAGATGGAAACAACCTAAGTGCCCGTCATCGGATGAATGGATAAAGAAGATGTGGCACATATATACAATGGAATATTACTCAGCCATAAAAAGAAACGAAATTGAGCTATTTGTAATGAGGTGGATAGACCTAGAGTCTGTCATACAGAGTGAAGTAAGTCAGAAAGAAAAAGACAAATACCGTATGCTAACACATATATATGGAATTTAAGAAAAAAATGTCATGAAGAACCTAGGGGTAAAGCAGGAATAAAGATGCAGACCTCCTAGAGAACGGACTTGAGGTTATGGGGAGGGGGAAGGGTGAGCTGTGACAGGGCGAGAGAGAGTCATGGGCATATACACACTAACAAACGCAGTAAGGTAGATAGCTAGTGGGAAGCAGCCGCATGGCACAGGGATATTGGCTCGGTGCTTTGTGACAGCCTGGAGGGGTGGGATGGGGAGGGTGGGAGGGAGGGAGACGCAACAGGGAAGACATATGGGAACATATGTTTATGTATGACTGATTCACTTTGTTATAAAGCAGAAACTAACACACCATTGTAAAGCAATTATACCCCAATAAAGATGTTAAAAAAAAAAAAAAAAAAAATTTCTACAACCTCTTGACCCTGGGAGTTTCTGGGGGCCCCGCCAAATTGCCCAAGACTGCTTAAGAAGTAGTTACACACATGTTTAGGTTTTCCTAGTACAATGACTTCCAAATTCTTTAAAACTCAGCAGCATTCTTTTCAAAGGAACACAAAATATGAAAAACAGATTAAAACTATGGTTCCTGATTGAAGCCAATCACAATGTTGCTTAAAATGGTCCCTAGAATTCAAAGTTTTGGGGGAAAAAAAGCACTATTTTAGAATATCATTCTTTTTTTTTTTTTTTTTTTTTTAGTTTTTATTTTTTGGCCAGACCACATGGCAAACAGGATCTTAGTTCCCTGACCAGGGATTGAACCCACGCCCCCTGCAGTGGAAGTGCAGAGTCTTAACCACTGGACTGCCAGGGAAGTCCCTCATTCTATTATTACTTTAAGTAATTTTGTCATTATAATGAAGTCCAAACTCCTCACTATGCCTATAGAACCCTTTTTATCCAGTCTCTGCCTACCTGAGCGCCATGCAGTTATTTCCATGGTATCTACTCTCTTGATTTACGCCTTGGTTTTGTTGGTGCAGGTCCTCCTCTAGCTTCCTGGGAAAAGACACATGGGAGATAAATTTTTTGTCACCTTACATATCCGATCACGCCTTTCCTTTCATTCTTTCTTCACATTTTGATTGGTAGTTTTGGTAGGTATAAAATTCTAGGTTGTAAATCATTCCCCACCAAGTCTAGGCCTCTCCAGTGTCCAGGTCTTTGAACTAGACGTTACTTTTGCATGGAACACATACCCTCACCCTCACCCCATGCCCTTGTGTAGCTAACATCTCATTATTCTTGTCAGGGAAAATTCCCTGACCAGCCAGCTGCACCCCCCAAGGCCAGATAAATCCCCCTCCTAGGTGCTCCCACAACACCTGGTGTTTACCCCCTCATTACACTTATTACACCATATTATCATTACCTGTTTACTTGTTTATGTCCTCCACTAGTTTGTGAGCATAAGGGCTAAAAATACAGAGCCACAGTGCCACTCAATATTTGTAGAGCAAAGGAATAAATGAATGGTTGCAATGGTTTTTCTTTATTATGAGATACAATCTATAATAAAGTGTTTAACAAATGCCCTTACCAGTTGATGCATCCTCCAGATTTTGCAGGTATAGAACAGAATTGGTCTGGGGGAAGAAATGCCACCTTGATATTAGGAGCACAGAAAGAACCCTTATAATTTCTTGTTCAATATCTATCTTCCATGAGGACAGGGACCAGGTCTGCCCTGCTCACTGCTGTGTTCCCAACAACCAAATCATAAGACAGCTTAATAAACAGCTGTTGAATGAATGAACTAGTCCAGACAAAGGAAGTCCTATGCATTATACTACCAAGAAAATGAAGTGAAAAAAAGTCCCTAAACTGTCTTACAGTCTTGGGGAAAAAAAAGAGGTTTGGAATGAAAACACAATTCATCATCTCCTCCCACCACACCTCCAATAGCAAACCAAAACCCTCTCCCAATTCCTTTTTCCAGATATAGGTGTTCCCTTCCTTGGACATCTGTATCTGAAGCCCTGGAATTCTTAGGCTCAGACTTGCTCCTTCGTAGTCTGTTTCTTTTCAATCATCAAGTCCTGTTGCCTCCTCTCCCTTTACAAGCAGCTTTCACACCAGCCCTCCTGTTTCATTCCTCTTGCTGGTACCCCCCTCAAGGTCCCCATCACCCCACACCTAGGTTTTCACATGGCCCCCTCTTTCACTCTGTCACTTTGACATCTCTATGGGATTAACCTCTTTGAAGCATTACTTTTCATAGTGTCTCTTCACTGTCTAAAACGCATTCGGAGGCTCTTCATTTCTTTCCACATTAAGTCATCACTCCTCTCCCAGTTTTCAACCTTCAGAATGACTTCTAATGCTCTGTTTTCCCTCCCTAAACACACCAGCTCGCTTATCACACATATACAACTTTCACTCTGATTAGGCAAGATGCTTCACTGTCTCAGAAACAACAGAGCAGGCTCCTGCACAGTTTGCACATTCTCTTCTCTGGAATGTTCTCCTTGCCCCTCTCTTAATTCCATCCATCCTTCTGGACCTGATGTACATCTTTCCTCCTCCAAGATGCCTTCATCGACAACTTCAGGTCTCGCTGATCTCTCCAACTTTAAAATCCAAATAGTGCTTATTATCTTTGCAGCACAATTAAATCCGGATGGATGCCTTATATAAATCACTACACGCGGCTTCCCTGGTGGCACAGTGGTTAAGAATCCGCCTGCCAATGCAGGGGACACGGGTTCGAGCCCTGGTCTGGGAAGATCCCACATGCCGCAGAGCAACTAAGCCCGTGCGCCACAACTACTGAGCCTGCACTCTAGAGCCTGCGAGCCACAACTACTGAAGCCCACGTCCCACAACCACTGAAGCCTGCGCACCTAGAGCCCGTGCTCTGCAACAAGAGACAGCACTCCTGAGTGTGTGCGCCATGTTCCCCTTTCTCTTTTCCTCTTTCCTGTCCCTCCATATGAACACCTCCCGCACGGACATGAGCTCTTACTCTTTCCTGTTTTAGTGTTATCGTATGCTTGATTTGCAATGAGAAGCCCGCGCACCACAACGAAGAGTAGCCCCCGCTCACTGCAACTAGAGGAAGCCCACATGCAGCAACGAAGATCCAATGCAGCCAAAAATAAAAATAAATAAATAAATAAATCTATATAAATACATAAATAAATCACTATACAGTCTACATAGGTTAGTGCGGACTTCTCCACCTAGCCCAGCTGCTCCTTGATGGCAAAGATGTAAGGATGTCCTGTTCTTGTACCCAAGGGCCCCTTAGAGTTCAACACATAGTAGTATTCAGGAGGTGATAAGAGAGGTGTCCTCTGCAACAGACAGACCTGGGTCAATCCCAGCCTAACCAATTACGGACTGTGTGTATTTGGGCAAGTAATTTGGACCCTCTGAGCCTCAGTATCCTCATCTGTAAAATTGGGATAATAGCAGTGCTAACTCATAGCGTTGTTAGGAAGATAAATTAAGATAACACTAAGTAAAGCAATTTGTACATTGCTTTGAAACATGGTAAATACTCAATATATGTTAGCCAGGGTTATAAGAGACTCCAATCCCTGTTCTTGAAGTTGCACTTTGGCCTTGATTTTATTTTAGACTTTGTATCACTGAGTCAGCCTTGCAAACAGGGATTTCCTGCCAGTCCCTACCTCTGTATCCACCCCTGGCTGGTCAAAGCATATCCCTACAGACGGTGGCTCGGGGCAAGTTCCATCATGCAAGGTCATCTCAGGCCCCACTTTGTTTTTCTTCCTGCCCTCAGCACTCCTGGATTCAGCGCTGAAAATTTTTAGGTGTCTTTGGCCTGTGAACCTTCTTATGCCTTTCTTTATTCTACTTTTTCTTTCTCATTCTCATTGTATTATAAAAGTAATACATGCTCATCATAAAAAAAAATCTTTTTAAAGTATATAAGAGTGTAAAGTGAAGAGCAAATGTCTTGCCTCCCAT
The DNA here is from genome assembly GCF_964374135.1 of Grampus griseus. Classification (NCBI taxonomy): domain Eukaryota; kingdom Metazoa; phylum Chordata; class Mammalia; order Artiodactyla; family Delphinidae; genus Grampus; species Grampus griseus. The sequence continues at coordinate 118,376,857 of NC_139019.1, read as the reverse complement.
CCAAAGCTCCATTCTTACTCTTCGGAATGAACCAACTGGCAGCTTCTCACGAGTCTTTCTAGAAATCATCCGTGGCTACTGAAACATATACACACACATACACCGTTCTGTGGCTTGCTTTGCTCACTTAACCGTCTATAGCCACATTTGATAGGCACAGCACACACTATTTTATGGCAAGTTAGATTTCTTTTGCAGAGAGCAACCTTCACTGATTTCATGAGTCCTCTACAGATGGGCCGGTAGGTTGCTACTACTAAAACATTGTGATGAATATATATGTGTGTGTGTGTATATAAATACATAAATATATAAATTATATATATACACATACATATGTATTTTATACACACACACACATATATATATATATATATATACAATCTGTGGACTCCTTAAGTCCTTAAGGCCTCTGATTGCCAGATTAGAGCAGACTGGGGGTGATTCTTCACCTTTGGTCCTACCTCCTGAGTTCTCCACTCACACCGAGCATTCAGTCCCGAGACCCACTGACTCACTGCAGCAGGACCACCTTCCTCCTCACCTCAGAATAGAAGAAAGAGGTCACTGGACTGTTTCCTCAGGATCTCACGCAATACGAGTCACAGAACCCGTTTCTCCCTCTCTCTGGGACCACAGGGGAAATCCCTGGCAATGGGGAATGGGATTTCAGAATCTGGCTGTGTTCTCTGGTAGCTCTGAGGAAGTTCCAGAGAAGGAAGGAAACACGTTTTTGGTTCGTGAGACACAATCCCAGCTGTTGTCAGTGGGGCCGGGAGGGATGTGAGTGTGACAACAAAGACAGTGGCTGAGCCGGGCTTTAGGTGGTGGCTAGGAGGAGGGGAATACACAGGGCTTTCATCGTCAGTGACTCGGCATTATTATCCTAGCCCACATCCGTCCCTTTCCGCCACCTCCTTTCTCAGGCCAAGGACAGGATAGAACGGCAGGAACTCGGACTGCTTATCCCCAGCTTGGCCTGATTCATGCAGGACCCTAAGCCAGCCACTTACTGTACCCTGATAGAAGCCCCAGGGGCCTGGGAGAAGTTAGGGCTGGAAAAAGTGCCCCTGGGCTGGGTCTAAGTTGCTTACTTATATGTCTGTGACCCACAGTGGGTTACCAAACCATCCTAAGCTTCAGTTAGGACATTCCCCTACCTGTAAAAAAGGCCAAAGCAACATCAACAGTCCCTGTCTTATACTGCCCTTGAGAGCAGGAAACACACCAAGCACTTAACACAGGGCCTGGCATTACATAAGCAGTCAATCAATCTCTGATACTTGCTTCACTGATACTTGTCCCCCTCGCCTAGCACAGTGCCCAGTCCAGAGCAGGTGATTAATTAAGACATTTTTTTCCCAATCAATGAATGAATAACCTCTTCCTTTCTGATGGGCAGATAAGAAAATTGCAAAGTGACTCCCAAGGTCTCTCCAACCTCACATCACTCCATTCTCACTTCTTTCTCTCCCTCTATTCCTAGGAGAAAAGATGTCCTATTCTCCCTGGCTTGACCACAAGACCCAGCCAAATAAAAAGAATGAGCTTAAGGCCAAGGTCCTGGAATGCAGCCTGCTGCTCCCCATCGCTCGCATTACCACCTGAACCATTCCCACCTCCAGGTCCGTGGAAAAATTGTCTTCCATGAAATCGGTGCCTGGTGCCAAAAAGGTTGAAGACCGCTGCCCTATATAATCTGAAAAACGTCAAGCATAAAATTTAATTTAAGGAGCTTTCAGGTGGGAACTGAATCCTAGTAACAGGTAAGAGCAAATACAAATCCTCTCTGAAGGACTCCAATTTCAACTCATACCTCAAAGAATGCCCATGAAGTGCTAATAAATTGTGCCTAAAGTTAAACCTCACAAAACATACAAGGAAACAAGGTACCATAAAGAAAACCAGCAGAAACAAAAACCAACTAGTTAGACTCACTAAAATTTGAGATATAGAAATTATCGAGTACAATAAATGTGAGTCTTAAATATATGAGCCAGGAACAAAAGACTAAAAGACTATAAAAAGTAACGAAGCCAATTTGGGTGTGGGTGTGTGGGGGTGGGGGTATGCAGGGAGGAACTAGAATGGATTACATAGCAGATTAGATACTGTTAAAGGCAGAATTCATTTACTGGAAGATGGACCTGAAGAAATCTAGAAAGTGACCAGGGATACAAAGAGATAAAGAATAAAAGGACTACATATGTGACATTGGAGGATAGAATAAGATGGTCTAATATATATTTAATTGTCTTTACAGAAGAAAATAAGAAGAAAGAATAAGGAAGAAGAGGTACTTGTAGAGTCAACACCAGGACTAGTGTGAGGTGAGTGAGGGGCCTAGGGCCTAAAATTTATTTTAGACAATCACTCTCAGAGCCAATCCTGCATTCGTACAAACTCAAGAATGAGCATCTTTTTAAATCTGATGCCCTCACTGGCTATACACTAGTGCTGGCCCTGCTGAGAATTTTTCCAAATAGTTGTAAGACACCAAACTCTGGATTCAGAAATCCCAAGAAGAATAAAGAAAAATATATTCATGTGTACTTACATCAAAGTGAAAGTGCACAGGGCTTGGGACAAATACAAATCAATGACAAAGAAACTACAATTAGACCACAGACTTCTCAGCAGCCACAGTGGAAGTCAGAACGGTATCTTCAATGTCCTGAGATAAAATAACTGGCGATCGAGAATTTCATCCAAGAATTTAAATATGATAGTGAAAGAAAGTCTTTTTTTTTTTTTTTTTTTTTTGCGGTATGCAGGCCTCTCACTGTTGTGGTCTCTCCCATTGCGGAGCACAGGCTCCGGACGCACAGGCTCAGCGGCCTAGCCGCTCCCTGGCATGTGGGATCTTACCGGAGCCGGGCACGAACCCGTATCCCCTGCATAGGCAGGCGGACTCTCAACCACTGCGCCGCCAGGGAAGCCCAGAAAGTCATTTTTAAACTCACAAAAACCAAGAGAATTTACTACCAACAGACTCTCGCTGAAGGAAATACTGCAGGATGAATTTCAGGTAGAGGGAAGCCAATCTCAGATGGATATTCTTATAAAAAGGAACCGTGAACAAAGAGATTGGTAATTCTGTAAGCCACCAATGAACAACATTTGATTGTGTAAAGAAACAATGATGTCTCATCTGTCCTGAAAAAAAAAAAAAAGAGTGAAAAAACTGGACTACAACAGGAAATAAATGATGGGGGGAGTTTAAGTTAAAGTAGTTTAAGGTCACTTATTGTTTTGTTTAAGAGGGTAAAAATTGTGATTAAATTTTACTTATTTTTTAAAAAATATTAATTTATTTATTTGGCTGCGCCAGGTCTTAGTAGCAGCACACAGGATCTTCCTTGCAGCATGCGGGATCTCTTTTAGTTGCAACATGTGGGACCTAGTTCCCTGACCAGGGATCGAACCCGGGCCCCCTGCATTGGGAATGCAGAGTCTTAGCTACTGGACCACAAGGGAAGTCCCTGTGATTAAATTTTTAATATCTAGAGGACCCATTAAAAGAATAAATAGAGAGACTGTAACTTCCAAGGCAATCAATGGGGAAAAAATGGGGTGATTAAAAACTTCAATCCATAAGAAGATAAAGTGGAAGGAAAAAATAAAAATAAACCAGGACATAGGGGAAGTTATGTGTAGGTGCAGAGGGTACATGGGAACTCTCTGTACCTTCCTTTCCATTTTGTTATAAATCTAAAACTGCTCTGAAAAAATTACGTCTTAAAAACAAACAAACAAAAAAAACCACCCAGGACAAACAGCACAAAATAAGATAGAGAGAAATCTGACTAATTCAGTAATTTCTAGCTCTTACGTAAATACATTCTAACTGAAATGTTTTGCTCTGCATTGAAAAGACAAAGCTTGTCAGAATGGCTAGAAAACAAAATCCAGTAATAGGAGCTTATTACAAATAAAGTAAAAGAGCTAAGTTAGGGAGCTGCTGAAGTTTTCTCCTGCTTTGTCCACATGTGACTTTTCCATAAAGTCAATCAGAACAAATTTGGTCATGTGACGAGAGTTTGATAAAGGAACTATTTGCAAACACGTGGGCAGAGTGTAAGGAAACCACAGGGAAAGCACAACACCCTGGAACTGGGAAAAACAGGCCTCTGTTACCACCTCTAGCACTGAAAGGCCAAGGAGGGCCAGGCAGTTATGAGAACCCATTCTGGCTCCTGCCAATCCATTTTCCACACTGTGGCTAGAATGACACACTCCCTAACACACACACTCACTCATACACATCTACAGCTTCAAGTCTGTTAAGAGCATCCCATAGTCCTTGAGATGGCTAAAAGTGCCTTAACATAGCCTCCAAAGCCTTTTGTGACCTGTCTTCTCTGCCATGTCGCCAGCTTTTACTGGGACCAGGGTCCACCTCATTTTCAGCCTTTTAGTCACTGTGGCCTTCTCTTATATTCTTGGATTCACCATGCATGTTCCTTCCCACCTCAGGACCTTGGCATATGCTGTTCTCTGGCTAGAATACTTCTCACTCTACCCTCTAAATCCTCTTATCCCCACTCATCTTTGTGGGCTGAGCTCAAGTGCCACGTACTGGAGGAACTTTCCCAAAGCTCCACCTTCATCATATACCTTCAGGACATTAATATGTCTCCTGCAGAGCACGTATCACTATTGTCATTCTCTATTCATATTTGTACAAGTATTTGATGAAGGGGTGTCCCACTAGACTGGAAGCTCCATGAGGGCAAGAATGGCACCCTTTTTGCTCACTACTGTACACTGCCTGGCACCTGGCATCTAGCAAAACCTCAATACATATTGATGAATGAAGGAATGAAAACATCCTTACTAAGAGAAGGACACGTTGCCCCAAAACGAGTGTTAAATACCCTAAGAAGCTTTGCCTAGTTTTGTTACACAATTTGCATTCATTCATTCACAGATTATTTACTTGCCATTTCTCTGTGTCAGAGATAACAAAGGGCAGCTTCCTTCAAAAGCCTTTTATGAACATATGGCAAGAACGTGGTGGGAGAGCCTCCAAGCCAGGGCAGTGGATGGCATCTCAGTAAACCCGGTGGGCCCTCAAGGTGAACAGGGAGTGCCTCCCCATTCTTGGCCCATCAGACCCAGAGCAAAGGCAGATGGATTAAACAATCAACCATGAGCTTTTCCCAGGGCCCTAAACGGTGGCCAGGGCCACAGTCAATGGCACCCAAGTGATGGAATGCTGGCCATTTTGGCAAAGTGGAGCTGAAGGAGCTGCATTTGGTTGGCTCCAGATAATTGCTAACCACAGCGAAAAATCCTCTGCCTCAAAATTCCCGTTTGGGAAAGGGACCAAACGCATTTCCTTTGATTATTCAAATCTACATCCTGTTCTCTGATTTGATTGACTTCACACGTGGATGGTAATGGGTCTATGCCTTGGCTTCCTCATCCTCAATAAGGATGAAAGTTTTTAGGTTGTTTAAGAGCATCAATAAATAATAATAGCAGTAGCAGCAACTAACATTTACCGAACATCACTCTATGCCCGACTCTGTGCTAAGCTCTTTATACATACATACATATATATCATATCTCAATCTTCACGTCAATTAGCTCATGTTGGTCCCCTGCTTAAAACTCTCCAATGACTCCCCTTGATATTAAAATAAAATGTAAACTCCTTGCCTCTGCAGTCAAGGCCCTACAGGAATATAATTTCTGCTGTCTTATCTAAAACGGCCTCTCCCCTCAGTCAGCTCCAGCAGCATCAACCTTCTTTCTGCAGCTCACAGACACCAAGCTTGTTCCTACCTCATGGCCTTTGTACCAGCTAGCCCTTCTGCCTGAAGTGCTCATCCCCAGATCCCCGCATGGCTGCCTCCTGCTGGTCACGTGGGTCTCAGCTCAGTCACTACCTCCCTGACTCCCCTACCCCCCTCACCCTATTGCTCCATCACTGCACCGTTTTACTGCTGCCGTAGCATGTATCACTATCCGAAACTATCTTAATTTTTTGTTAGCTCCACTATTATCTGTCTCCCCTAACTAGAACATACATTCCATGAGAGCAAAGTCCCATCTATCTTGTTCACTCTTGAATTCTCAGTGCCCAGAACAGAGCCTAGTACACTTCAGGCTTTCCACAAACATTTCTCAAGTAAAAAAAAAAAAATGGGTGACAGACACTGTGCAATAAGAGCTACTATACTTATGCCATTTTGTAGATGAAGGACCTGAGGTCTAGTGACATTGGGTGACATGCCCAAGGTCACAGAGGCAGAGGGTAAATAGAGGAGAAGAGTGACAATCGTAACCAGGCCTAGCTGCTCCAGGACTCGTGCTCTTAATCACTACACAAACTGAGATTCATCCCATGAATCCTGTCATGTATCCTCCCCACTACTACCCCCATATTCATTCTTTTTTTCCCAAAGAAATGCTAAATTTTAAAAAAAATTATTTAATTAATTTATTTTTGGCTGTGTTGGGCCTTCCATGCTGCGCGCGGGCTTTCTCTAGTTGCGGCGAGCGGGGGCTACTCTTCGTTGAGGTGCACAGGCCTTTCATTGCGGTGGCCTCTCCTGTTGCGGAACACGGGCTCTAGGCACGTGGGCTTCAGTAGTTGTGGCACGCGGGCCTCAGCAGTTGTGGCTTGCGGGTTCTAGAGTGCAGGCTCAGTAGTTGCGACGCACGGGCCTAGTTGCTCCACGGCATGTGGGATCTCCCCGGACCAGGGCTGGAACCCGTGTCCTCTGCATTGGCAGATGGACTCTTAACCACTGTGCCACCAGGGAAGCCCCCCATATTCATTCTTTACATTGAACCTGGCCCAAGAGCTAGGCAGCAAGGAGGCATTGAATAAAGCAGTGCAGAGAGTATGAACTGGTGCAACCGCTTTGGATGACTGTTTGGAAATACTAACACTGACCCAGTCCTCAGTTTATATCCACAGATATATTAATATGTGTTCAACCAAAAGCCATGTACAAGAATGTTCACAGAAGCAGCATTCTTAAAACCAAATGCTTGGAGCAATGTAAATGTCCATCGAGCAGAATGAATAAACACATTGTAGGGACTTCCCTGGTGGTCCAGTGGTTAAGACTCCACACTTCCAATGCAGGGGGTGTGGGTTTGATCTCTGGTTGGGGAACTAAGATTCCCACATGCTGGATGGCACGGCCAAAACATTTTAAAAAATTAAAAAATAAACACATTGTAGTATAGTCATAAAATGGAATGTTATACAGCAACAAAAAAGAAAGTACAACTACATGCAACAACATGGCTGAATCTCACCAAGAAGAAGTATCTACGGTATAATTCCCTTTAAAGAAAGATTTTTAAAAATAGACTATGTTAATCTATGTTGCTAAAAGTCAAAATAGTGACTACCCTTGTGGGTGGAGGTGGGGCACGGTGGTGGTTTGGGATGGGAAGAGCATGAGTGGGGCTTCCCGAATTGGGTAATGTTTGGTTTCTTGACCTGGACACTAGTTCTACCGTTGTGTTCAGTTCATGAAAATTCATTCAGTTCTATACTTCTAATTTGTACACTTTTATGTTGTAAAACAATATATTTATGTTGAATCATATGAAATGCCACTTTGTCCATGAAAAGTCGCTGCATATTAGCAACTTCACATGGCCCAACTAAAATGTTATACTTCAATGAGAGGATTACTTAAGAAAAAATAAATCCTACCCAGTTGAATTGCTTCGTATTATATGTGGCTCTGAAAAAACTAGTTATGAGAAAGAGCCTGTGCCTTCCAAGTGTTCTTTGGCAGGTGGTAAACAGGCCCAGGATGGTTGTAAATTCTTCCCCAGGGCCTGAGGCTGGTGCACGTGGTCGTGTACCCCGGAGTCTGGAGTCCAGCCAGCCCTGGTGTAGTGCAAGTCAGCTGGAGGAGGCCTGAATGTCCTCGAGCAGAGATGAGCCTCTCCACCTCAGGCCCAAGGTGTCAGTGGTCCTGGAACACACCAGGTCACACCTGCCCTGCTCTTTGCACTCACTGTGGCCTCCTTCCTAAACACTTGCAAGGTTCCCATTCCTCAGCCTTCAGACTTCCTAGAGAGGCTCTTCCTGACCTCCCAATCACTGTCACATCCCTTTATTATCCCCTTCATGGATTTGACCGACATCTGAATTTATGTTATTATTTGGGTGTTTACATTTTATTATTTGCTTCCCTCATTGGACTAATGAGAGGTATATGAGAGCAGGAGATTCCTATAACTTGTTCACTGTTGTACCCTCACAGCCTGGGATGGTGCCTAGTACCTAGAAGCTGCTTAAATATTGGCTGAATGAAATCAGCCAATGAATGACTGACCAAATGAAATGGCATGAATGGAGGCCAGGGGAGAAAGGGTGGCCCAAATCACAAGTCAAGTCAGAAAGAAGCACGCAACCCCCCATCCCTCTCATGGAACGTGAAAGCCAAGTTCAGCCTCCAGAAAATTGCTGACCCCTCCAGAGTCCACATATCCCTTCCTTATCCCTGTGCTTCTCTCAGGGTCCCCATTCTGCTGTACGAAGGACACAGACACTTATGAGGTATTTACTGAACCACCCTATGGAGTAGAATTATCATGCCCATTAAATATATAATAGCGAGAGTCTAAAGGATCAGTAACTCACCTGAGATCCATCAGCAATTAAGTGGCAGTTCTTTGGGCAAAGTCTAAATATGTCCACTCCCAAAGTCATAGCTCACCAATCACTGCATCAGCTGAGTTTTCAAGATTACCAGGGAATTTCTGTGATTTGCAAGCAAGGACCAAAAGAGCTCCTCTTGATCTTTTATTTTTTTCTCCTTCTTCTCTTCCTACTGCTCTCAGTGGTTGCTCTGGATTTAGCTCCCACATCTGAAATGAGCAGTGTGCTTCATTTGATGTGAACTAGTGCAAATTTGAACTGTGCCACTTAAATACCTTCATAAAAACTTTGATTCAGTAGCCAAAACTGAAACAATGCAAATCTGACTTTATAGTCACACCTATGAGGAAACCACTCTGGACTATGTGAGGTCTTCAGGAAAGCTTCTTTTGCATAACCTTCCACGGCCCTGTTCAGCAAAGTGTGAAAACCAAGGGTCTTGGAGGAAGAATGGGGGAAGAGGAAGCTAGTGACCTGTATTATTGTAACCAAACTAAAATCTTCAAAATTTCCCTATTACACAGAGCAATTAGAGGAACCTCAAAACTCGCTGTGCACTTGGCTCTCAGCTAGATCACTTGAAAAATATCTTGCCCTTTAGGGCTCATGATAATCCCCTGAAGCAGATACTATGACTATCGCCCTTTTTACAATAGAGATCTGAAGAGATTAAGAATTATGTAAAGTCACCAAGTGTTTAACAACCGCCCCTCCCAAGACTGATACAAGAGAATCATCATTCCCAGCTTTATATCAAACTATCTGCTACCACTGAAATCCAAGCATCTAAAATCAACTCTTTGGTGAACTATTTAAGATACCCAGTCACACCGTTAAAAATATAACTTTTATCCTGCAAAAACTGTACTAGTTAAAGCCTCAATGACAGCACAGTATGACTGTTTGAACTGTTTCTTGATAAAGAAAACTTTGTTTGCATTTGAGAGTGTTTTCCACTTTCTGAAGTTTTGACGCGCACAGATAAATAGGCTTCTCTTAAAATTCTAACTTATTCCCATTCATCAAAATGGCTGGGTATGTTGAATAATCATCGAAACGTGTATTCAGCACCTAGACGCTGTTCCAAGGGCTTTAATGTGCATTATTCTATTCAAGGTCCACTCAGCCCTTTTTGCTAAGTACTACTATTAGTTTTCATATGACAGAGGAGGAAACTGAGGCACATTCAGTTTGGGTAAATTGTCCAAGGCTGTGGAGCTTGTAAAGGTGAGATTGAACCCCAGCAGTCTGCGGTCAGTGTTTGTACATCTGTCTTTCAAGTCCTCCAGGCTCCAAAGCTGAAAGCCAGAAAGCCTAGGGGCTACTGCCAGAACAGAGTTCTAACCTCGGGGGTGACACATCGCCCTGGCTATCTTCGCTTGCACTAGCACTCCCCAAGGTTCCTTCTGCCACCCCTTTGCCTGGCTGAGTCTGCATTCTGCAGATGCGAAATGCAGGGAAACTTCTCCAGGGCCCCCAGGCTGTGGCCCCTCCTTTGCTCTCCTGTACTCTCTAATGCACCACTGATGTTAACTGTAATTAAATCATTCTTGGAAACAAATAAATCATTATTTGTTTAACATCTCTCTCTCCCCTCCTGACTATATAAACAGTAGCAGTTCCAGAGTTTCCTTATAGGTAGGGGCAGGTCATTTACTTGTACTGGGGGGCTTGGTTTCAGTGCTTCCTATGTGATAGAAGGGTGAGAAAGGTCAATTGAATACAGAAATAAATGAGGGTGCTGATGAAGATTATACGTGACACCATGGTGTCACCACTGACTGTAAGCTCTATATGGACAAAAATAGCATCTATCACTGTAAACCCAATACCTGGCACCGTGCCTGATGCATAGGAGGTGTATAATAATGTTTTGTGGAATTAGTAAATAATGAAAACAGAGCCTGTGACTTCTTATCTGAAAAGGAGGGAAGATAAGACCCAGAGCACAGCTTTTTAAAGCTACATGACATATGAAAACAGGCCGAGCACAGGAATGGCACACAGTAAATGCTCCGTAAATGTCTGCCACTGAATTAGAATTCCTGCCTCTCCTCACTCCCACTGCACTCAGCTCCCAGCTTGATAAGAGGGCAAAGCCCAGAACCGAAGCCACTGGACTCCCCTGTACACGATCTGGTAGGGGTGAAGACGGTGATAGGGTGAAACGACTATAATTAGCACGGGCGGGAATGCAGGGCTGTTAGGGTCCACCTCCAGCAGAAGAGTTACACCTGGGGAAGAGACAGGGCAGCTTTGGAATGAACAAAGTCACAGGAAGTAGGAAAAAAAAAAAAATCCAGCACAGGCCTACCAGCCACTCAATCCAAAGAATGAAGGTGGTACCATTAAACTGTGAACGCACAAATGCTTTGCATTCCCCACCATCTTTCACTCTGTCCCCTCTCCCCCAACCTCTGGCCCCTGGGCTGCAGACAGGATTAAAACACAGCAAACCAGAGGGTGTCGGCCACAGAGATGCCTCCCCACAGGCACCTTCACATCAGCCTTTCCTCATGCAGACGCTTCCCAACCTGTCCCCTCATCCTCCTTCAGGTCACGTCTTCCCAGTCTCCAAGTCTCAACTCATAACCACAGCCCCCTGTCAGAAAGAGACCCCCTGGTGCCCAAATTAAAATCAGGTCCTTCGCAGCTCTCCCCATACCCTCAGATCCTGCTTCCATCTCCCTCCTAGCACTTATCATAGACTCAAATTGCATAGTCTGTCTTCCCCCCAAATTGTGAGCTTCACTAGGGCAGGGAGGGCTGTCTGTCTCTCACCACCAAGGCCTCAGAGTCAGGGCAGGCCCCAGGGCAGAATATATGAATGACTGACTGGATGGATGGATGGATGGATTTCTCATAACAGTTACCCCCAAACCTCTCCTCTCTTTAGGTTCCAAGGAAGAGTGGAATATGGTCCCCAGTGCCCTCCCAGACACCGAGTCACAGTCTGCTCAGGCATCAGAGACTCCTCCCAGCTCAGGATGGGGGGCTCCTTCATGGAGCCCCACCAGAGCTGGGGTCTCCTCACTTCTCCTTCAGGAAAGCTGAGAACAGACCAGGAATGGAAGGAACACTGTCTCTTGGCTAATTCCTCTAATTAAGGACACAGGACAGCCACCCCCTACCTCATCTTGACTTTCTTCCATAGTTTAGAAAGGATTTCCTTATTCCCATCCTTTCACTTGTTCCAGCAAGGCCCATGAGCAACCACTGGCTGGAAAATCACTGCTCCAACTTTCCTTGTTTGACATGCTTAAGTGACTTGCAAGAAACAAGTTTTTAGGCTTGTGATATGAAGATGGGGTGGTAGCAAAGTAGAAAGATCCGGGTTGCAAAGATCTAGAAAATCAGCACCACCATTTATTAGATCTTTCATTTATCAGGTGCAGGACCCTTGGCCTCAATTTCTACATCTGACAAATAGGAATAATGATATTGAGCTTGGATGCCTGTAAAGGGAAGACCTGAACAACTGTAAAATACTCTATTGTCCTAGTAAAGAGTTTTTCTCTTGGCATTAAGTAAGGTCTTGGCCCTGAAAGGAAGACTGAGCTTTCGTAGGGGAAGAGCCTGCTCTGCCCCCAGGAGCTGAGTAAGGAAATCACACTGCAAAGGTGCGTTTGAGTAGCGAGAAGCCATTTTAGCCTGGACTCGGTGACCTTGGGTTCTGGTCTGGGTTTGCAAAATGTCTCTCCCTCTGCCTGTCTCCAGAGCGCCAGCACCAGCCCCAGCCCCAGATCCAGCCCAAGGCCAGACCTGTGGCCTGGGCTGGAAGTCTTTCATCAGCTCCCTTGACAACAGCCAAGCACAGATCTATGGTGGCGTAGGAAGAAAAAACCTGCCTCACAACCTCCCCGTGAAGCGAAAACACCATTAAGACAAACCTTACAGGGGATTCAGACCCTGGCCCAGCTCTTATCCCCGCATCAAGGCCACCCCCTACCCCGGACTCCCCGGAGGCTACAGCCTCCTTCGTTCCTGGGCGGAGCTGGGCCTGCTGCGAGGGCTCCCCGCCTTCCCGGAGTCAGGCCTAATGGCGGGGGCTTTTCTTTTCACCGCCCAGGGTTGATGCGCTCCCCCCGCCCCCGCCGCCCCATCATTAACTGCAAAGAAAAGATCCTGGCCATTTCCATTTCCTCTGCGGCTCAAGAGCTCTGTTGTTATTTAATCCCGTGGCCACCCCGGCAGCATCCTCGGCGCGGACGGCTCCACCCATCCACCTGGCCAATTCTCGGCCGCTCCCGCTTCCCCGGAGGGGCGCAAGTAGGGGTGGCTGGGGAGAGGCGCCTACAGCAGCAAAGGGCTGTGGCCTTCGGAGGACACAGGGTCCTCAGGCCCGCGTCCCGTGAGGGCTGGGAAACGCACGGAGAGGGGAGCACTAGCCAGGGCAGCTGAGGGCGGGCGGACGCCGGAGCACTGCGGACATTACCCTGGAGTGGGGGGGAAGGGGGCGCTGCCAGGAGAGAGCCAGGTCTCTAGCTGAGTAGCCAGTATCACCCTGGGGGGTACTAGAGCCGGAAGAGGCCTCGGCCCAGTCGCTGTCCACACCCAAGAAATGGGGGGAGGGGTGGTCTGCGCTTACTCAAGGGAGACTCAGCGTCAGGAACCAGATTCACTCAGCAATCCCCACTCCGCCCTTCTTTGACATGGACGTTTGACATTTTCTTAATTTTTGGTAAACGCAGCTTCAAGACCCCTCGCCCCCCGACGCCCCTAGTCTAGAGAAAGAGAAGGCCCTCAGCAGGGGTCTTCCCGTTCCCCCGCCCTCCCGACTGCCTGCGGCGGGTAGAAATCCCTAGATCTAGGTGTGTCCTCCCCCACCCAGCTCTCAGCCCAGGATCCTGAGGCCGCAGTGCCCCCCCGCCCCCCAGCAACACTGACGGTTCCAGCCCAGGCCCGCAGTGGCGTGAAGGTGGCCTTTACCTCCTCTCGCAGGCTGGGAGGGGGTACAGCCCGCGCAGCTGAGCCAGCTGCAGCAGTCGCCGCCGCCCTCCATTCATAAAGGAAAAAAAAAAAAAAGCCAACAACCTCCACCCCTCTTTGTAAAAGAACGACGGCCCCTGGAGGAGCGAGAGCCAGCCCCAGCAATCACGGGTTAAGTTCTTTTCCGGCCCCCCATTCATAAAAAAAGGAGCGCGGCGCATGCGCGCGCGGGGTCTCTTGTGCCCACCCATTCATAGAATCGCGAACTGCGCGCGTGCGCACAGGAGCTCCCTTCCCTCCCATTCATAAAAAAGCCATTTTCCCAGGCAGTGGTTGCAACATCGCCGCGGAGGCAGCGAGAGGGGCTGACAGCGCGGTGCTGGCGCTGAGCAGCGCAGGGAGCAGTGCTGGTTCCTCCGGCCGGCGTCTGTGAGGACAGCGGCGTCAGACCCACTCGGGTTCGGGAATTCACACAGACGTGGAGCAATGCTTGTGACTCTGTGGCTCCTCAAAGTAAGTCCCCGACCGGCTTCGGGATGTGAAGCTGCCCCTCTCTGAGTCGCGACGCGACTCCCCCTCGGGCTGGGGCAAATGGTGCGCTATTTCTAGGCGCGCCTCAGTGTTCCTTCCCTCTCCCTGCGCCTCCTGGAGCCGCTGCGGTGCGCCGCAGCTCCCTGACGCCCTCGGGTGGGCCGGCAAGGCGCCAGGGGTGTTCACAGCTTGGCACCGGCGTTCCCGACCCCCGGGCACTGCCAAGCACAGCTTCCCCACTCTCTACGACTCGGAAGCTCCGTGCGTGTCCCGGGAGTTTGCTTCTGGCCTGGCCTTTTTCCCCCTGCCACCACCGGCCTCGGGCGCTGTAACAGGCGGCTCTAGGCTCCGTCAGGAGCCACCTCTTGGGTCCGGCGGGCGCCCTCGCCCTGGGCGGCTCGCCCACCCCGGGCTCGCTGCCCACGGTGCCAGCTCTGCCGTAGATCTCCCCAGCCCGCCGCAGCGGCCTATGCTCGACGTAGGTTTTTCTTTCCCCTTCGGAGCCGTGAGGGACTGGGTTTTCTTCCCTTCTGCCTCCCCCTCGATGGTCAGAGCGGGGCTGGCCGGGACTGGGCATTTCTGCTCTCTCTCTCTCTTTGGCGAGGCGGTTCCTTGCCGTCTGACCTTTGCTCTGCTGCCGCATTTTATGCTGTGCAGCTGCCTTGCAGTTGCCTTTTTCTTCCCCGGCCTCTGCAGGGCCCGAGACTCCTCGGCCTCCTCGTGCCTCCCTATCTCCGGGCACCGAGCTGTGCCAGGTCCCGGGGCCCCCGGGCCGCGCTGGGGCTGTGGTAGGGGCTGAAGGTGCGTTTCCATAACGCCGGGCGTGTGGGATCTGGAGGAAGAGGCTGCGTGCGTAGGAGAGATAAGGCTCCCGCTTTCTCTCCTTCCTTCTTGGTGGTACCAGGCTTGACATCACCGAGAAGAGAGAAGGATAGAGACGGTACGTTCTGAAAATTCTGAATCGCCAAGCCTATGGGGGCAATGAAGGGGGGTGAGGGCAGATTTGGTCAGCCAGGACAGCTGGAGCTTGGCTCCATCACTGGGACCAGGGCTTTGCCCAGTTTCCCCTCCATACAGACGATCAAAAAGCATTTAGACAGTAGCTGCTCTTGTGCAAGAAGACGGTTTCTCAATTTTCTTTGATTGGGGTCTGGGGATTGTGGGCAGAGGAGGCAGGAGAGGCGGAAAATGGTTGCATGTCTTGATGGGCTGAGCGATGGACGGGAGAAGCGAACTGGGCTGGAGGGGCTGGATGGTGGGCAGAGGGAAGAGCTGCTGGCTGCCTCTTGTACCGGCTGCTGGATGGGTATCCATATTGCCAGGCCTGGATGAGGGCAGAAGGCTGCCTTCTGGCTCATCAAGGCTCAGAGACCACTTCTCCCACCCCAACCCCAGCATGATTCACGATGAAAGGAAGGTTGTGGGTTCGGTGGGGCGCCCAGACCCAGTGTGAACCTCCTCTTTCCTGCTTCCAAACCAGTGGCATGATTCTCTCCAGTTTGGGGAGGGGTGAGAGCAAGTGCATCTGTGTCTGGTTAGCTGACCAAGGCTCTCCAGTCTCTCTGAGCCTCTTGGGGGATACAAAGCTGGCAGGTGAAGGCCCAGAGCGTTTAGGAAATGTGGGTTTATCAATCTCTTAATAAGCACTGTCTGGCCTGAGGCCCTACCCAATATTGCACTGGTGATTTCACAATGTTTAGCGTTCCCCCGGATCTTCATACTAATGGAGCATAAACATCTGAAAGTTTCAGTTTTTCCCTTAGTGTGTGGGTGTGGGGAGGACTAGGAAAGGGAGGGCAGCCATTGACAATGCCCCCCACACCTACCTCTCTCTCTCTCCCCACCCCCAGCCCTCTCTTTCTCCCTCTCTCTTTTCTCTGTCTCCTCTCTCTTTCAGCAGAAGGGTGGGAAAGAAGTCGTAGATGTGTCCAGTGTGAAATCAAATTTTCTGTCTTTCCTAGCCCTTGGGAGGGTCCTCACTTGCCAGAAGGCTCCAGACGAATTCTAATATGAGCAGTGCACATCCTGACCAACTGAGCTGCGTGGCCAGTACTGGGTAGGGGGCATTTTGGTGGCAGATTTCTAAAATCTCCTTGATGGACAAATGTTGGTCAGCTTGATGAGGAAGACATTAAAGATGTCTCTTGGTTATCTTCCTTCGTAGATTCTGAACTCTAGAGTAAGTGCTCTCCTGCTCATTCCCATGACCTTTACCAAATTACTCTCTGAAATGGCAACATCTCCTTAAAGCTTTGGTAGGGTGAAGTGGGCAGAGACTGATCACATGGAATAGTATGATTCCCGGTTAAAGCAGGGCAGAGGCTGGGGGCATTTGGAGCTCACAGATGTCATTTTTGTTTTCATCCTTCCAGAATAGGTGGAGAGATGGGCTCTTTGGAACTCCACCCCCCCACTCTGGTAAACCTGACATTGCCTCTGCCCAGAGGTTTGGCTGACTTGAAAAACAAATGAAGGCAGCCTTTCAGTGCAGAATTTGAAAGTCAGTGATTTTAAAACTAAGGGAGGAAAAAACACCCATTAACACCTCCAGAAATGTCCCTGAGGTGTGTTGCTCTGGGGTTTAATACTTTGGTATCACCAAAGTATAAATCCTTTGTGTGGGATTCTGTTCCAATGTCTAATGCTATTAGTCCCTTCATGTGACATCATCCGGCCCCCACGAGTATTTTTCTTTCCCCGGTCCGTCCTCTTGGGTAGGGCCCGGGTGATGGTACCGGGAGGCTTATTAGAGAGGAGCCCCTTCTCTTCAGAGAAGAAGGTCAGTGTTCTTAGAAAGTTACGGCTTTCAATGTGGTTCTGCATACAGAGTTGTCTGTCATCTGAGCCCTACTGAGGTGGAAGTTCCCTTGTGAGGAAAGCCTCCGGATCTAGGGATAGAATAAAAAATTTTGGATTTAGGATGTCGACATGGCAAGAGTGGAGAAGGTTCCATCTCATGGTCAACTTGGATCTGCCTGACAGAAGGGAAAGCAATGACTCATTGGAATATATTTTTACTCTCTCAAAAGAGCCAAAGGAAGAAGGTGATGAAGGGCAACATAACCGAAGACTGTATTACCTCTTCCAGACCAAGGTAGGGGCTGGGTCAAAGCAGATGAGGGGCTAGGAAATGTGCTAAGCTTAGCCCTTAGTCTCCCCATCTGCAGAGTGGGGAGAAGAAACTCCTCCCGAGGGGCCAGGGCCAGCTGAGCAGCTAGCAAGTGTGCAGGGCTGGGGCTGTGCCCCTTGTTACTACTGGGTGCCTAGTAAGGAGGGCTTGGTTGTAAGGGAGCCCCTTCCTCCACAGGAGATGTGGGGTGCTGTGTGATGTAAGAGGCGAAGGATGCTTAGCTCTCGAGGGGGCCTGGGGCCACCCTGCAGATCCGGACAGCTGACAAGGCTGGGGATGTATCCGGGACATGTGGCTGGGTTTAAGAGGCTCCACCGTTCAGCTGTGATCACGATTGTTCTTTCCAAGGACAGTCGGTGGAGGAAGCAAGGGCACCGGGGAGGGAGCACAGATGTGCTGGATCTCACGGAGGAGGGAAGGGGCCCTTCTGGGGCAGGTGGCCATTTGGAGAAAAGTGGTTTCCCTTGTCTCTTTCTGGCTGGGGGGAAGGAGGAGTCATTTCCTGCCCCATCCCAGGAGTAAGCTAACGTCTATTATTGTAAGTCCAATTCTTAGTGGACAAATAAAATGATCTTGGTGTCAGTGGGGGGGGGGGTCCTCCCCTGGGGTTTAGATTTCTGGTGCCCCATCCCAAACTTTGATGTGGGCCAGTGGTTCCCCAGCTGTACCAGTAGTTAACAGACTTCTAGCCCCATTCTTTGCTCACTCTTGACTTCTAATCCCTCTTTAAGGGGATCTGAGCAGACAACAATTCAGAGGGGAATACATCGAAGCCAAAATTTGTAGCCGGTTAGAATAGCCCAGAGCCAAGTACAGCAAGACCTCTCCCACCCACCCTAGCACCGGGGCTTTGGAGCTCAGCTGGTTGTGGAAAAAGAAGAGAAAAGGGTTGGGAACTGATAACTGGGGATGGGACAACGTGAGGAAAAGCAGCTGCTTTTGTGATCTCTGACAGGTTATGGCCAGAGGTCAGCTCCTTAGTGCTAGTGGTGGGTGGCAGGGAGGAACAAGGTTTCTCAGGCAAATCCAGCTGCCTAAATGCTTTATTTGCAGCAGAGATTGTCTCCCTCATTGGGGTGTAGGGAAGGCAAGTCCCTGGCTTCCCTCATCCCCCTTCCCCCCCTTTAAAAAGTCTTTTTGAAGCAATAAGTCATTATTTAGTTGGAGCTTAATGAACTAAACTGGAGTGTTGTCCCAAAGAACCCAAGCGAGAGTGGTAGATAGTGGTGGGCGGGCTCTCATGAAGCCTAGAGACCTTTTTCTCTGAGCTGTTAAAGGCTTGAACAGCCTTCCCTGAAGGCACCTGCTGGGACTGAATGGGGCAGTGCAGAAACTACCCTTTCATTCAGAGCCCCTTGCCATTTGGCATTAGCTGACCTGTAGTTTTCAAAGTACAACTGTCAGGTTTTCCTAATATTTCCCAACTCCTCTCCCTGGGATAAGTCCAGGGGAAGGGGTGGATGGGTGGAACAGACATTTAACATGCCTCTTGATTCTTTCCAGCCAGCCTGCATTGAGCTGTCTGCCACCTTGATGCTCAGCCCCTCCCCACAGGTACACATGCAATGTCAGGCTCACAGACGAAGCCGCAAATACAGGACAGTGTGCTCTGGGCTTTTCGATATCCTGCTGATTCAGTATTCTAGGACTGTCTTCTTCTGCCTTCCTTTTACCCTAGCTCCTCCTTCCCTTCCCCACAGACCTGGACTAGGAAGCCGCATCCATGAACGTGCCCTAGGGACCCTTAAGTTCAACTTTATAGGTGGGAAGAGACGGGATTCCCGCCCACTCTAGGCTTTCCTTTTAGGGACTGCTTTGTGGTGAGATCCTACAAATGAGACCCATTCAACCTTAAGAAAAATGAAAATGAAAACTGTTAGAAAAATGGGGGTGTGTGAGGTGACACAAGGGATGCCAAAGAAAATGGAAGTGAAGATGTCTTGCGCTCTGACCCTTCCTTTAATGAC
The DNA here is from genome assembly GCF_964374135.1 of Grampus griseus. Lineage (NCBI taxonomy): Eukaryota > Metazoa > Chordata > Mammalia > Artiodactyla > Delphinidae > Grampus > Grampus griseus. The sequence continues at coordinate 118,357,659 of NC_139019.1, read as the reverse complement.
AGATTTCAACCCCCCAGCCTCTGCTTTCCACACTGAAAATTCCCCTAACTGGGGGCCAGTCTGATGTCAGCCCTGTCTGGCTTCATTTCCAGACTGGTTGGGTAAGAACCCGAAGATGGCCCAATGAGGTTCCCTGAGGGCTGGTGGCGGACCTGGGAGACTGGCGGAGTTCATGGCTATAAGAGAGAAGGGTGCTTCCGTGCCCTTCCATGAATACCCAGGAGTTATTGCAAGTCAGGGTCGCAGGGCTGAAGTTGCAGCCTCTGGAGCCTCTGCTGCCTGGATTCGAATCCTGCCCCGACCACTTGCCTGCTCTATGACCCTTTGTTCTTCCTCTGCAAAATGGGTATTATCCTCCAAGGGGATGGTGAGGATTGAAGGAGAAAATCATTGAGGATTTAGCACTGAGCTTGACACCAAGAAATGTTTCATAAATGCTTGCTGCTCCCCTATTTTTTTTTTTTTTTTTTTTTTTGCGGTACTCGCGCCTCTCACTGTTGCTGTCTCTCCCGTTGCGGAGCACAGGCTCTGGACGCGCAGGCTCAGTGGCCATGGCTCACGGGCCCAGCCGCTCCACGGCATGTGGGATCTTCCCGGACTGGGGCACGAACCCATGTCCCCTGCATCGGCAGGCGGACTCTCAACCACTGCGCCACCAGGGAAGCCCTCCCCTAATTATTAATTATTATTATTAGAAGGTTGGAACGGAGGTAAAAGTTTCCCTTCCTCACGCTAATCCATAAGGCTGCCACCGAAAATTCGATAGAGGTGCGTCTCTGGCTAAGTGGACTGCTGGCTTTGTTTCTCTGTCCACAGTCTTCCAAATTGGCCATCAGTCTACCAAACAGCCTAAATGAGGCAAAGCCTCCTCTCTCCTATTTGTATTATAAATCTCTTCCTTCCTTGCCGGGGAAGCAGAGTACATATTAAACTGCACTTAAGTTCGGCAGCGTTGCTCAGACTGGAGGGTGGGTGTGTCCCAGTGAGCAGGGATCAATCTTCTAAGCGGACTTGGGGGGGCGGGGTTTGAGACACCGTCTAGCTGTGTTGAGGGGTTATCAAACAGGCTATCGGGAGGTTGTTTTTCTTGTCAGCCAAATGAATTCCACCCTCCTGCGGAGGGTCCCGGCTAATTGGGAGGTGAGGCCGTGAAGCCTGAGAAGGTTGGAGTGGTACAGCTCTGAGCCCCTGGTGGCCGGAAGGCATCTTCCGTCAGGGTTGTGATAGGGAAGATGCATTTTAGAATATGCCTGCTGGAGCCATCTTGGATGCAGCATGTCCCAAGAGAGCTGAGTCATCGTGGACTGAGCTCCCACCCCCACGTCTGGCCTGAGTGCAGGCCCAGATGTTGACAGCTGCCTCTGGAGAGTGACGGGAGCCTGCTAATGCCAATATCCCTATCGCCTGCAGGCGCTGCGCCCACCCTGGCTTCCTGGTGGGACTTTTCCATGGGACTTTTTCCTTGAATCTGCCTTGTGATTCCAGGGCCTATTAAAATCCCCAAGCACTGCCCATGCCTTTTGCTTCCTCCATAGAAAGTGTGCCCGTTCTTATAGAACCCCAGGAATAGAACCAGGGGAAGGAGAGTGGATAAACTGTATAGGGGAGGGAGGACCCACAGCATGGCCAGTCCCAATCCTAGTCCTAAGAGGCAAAAAGCCCAACTACATGGGGCAATACAACTTTCACACCACCACTGACGTTCTGTTGGCAGGACCCTGAGCTTCTGGAATAAGGGGATCGCGTTGTCTTTGTCCTGGTTGGGGGGTTCTGGCTGAGGCACCTCCTGGCTGGCGCCAGAGTCGTCTCCTGTGCCTCTGTCAGCATTTTCCATTCTTCTGCCTAGTCACACCTTTTCCTCCAGGCAAAGGTCTGGGACCCGTGGCTCCTAACCTTCTCTTGACCTCAAACCCACTTATTCTAGAAGCAAGGCTTTGTATTGCCTGCAAAGAATAAAGTGGGCTGAGGTAGCATCCCCTGAAGTTCTGCCCCATGGCCAACTTGATCCTTGGAAAAACTCCTCTCTCTGAATGCTTGACTAACATCCCCCCCCATCCAGCCCTGACCCCAGGACCCCCAAAGGAGGCTGCCTTGGCAGATGACTTTTCTTGGTGGCAGACCTGCAAGACACTTCATTCTAACTCTGCCACGGGGAAGTCTCTTCTTTGAAGACGATGCTCTCCTGACATGTGGAGGGAGCACAGAGGCAGGAGGCAGGCGGCAGGCTACCTCTAGGCAGACATCCTCTGAGTTGGGAGAAACTATGCACAGAAATCTCTCTTAAGTAGATAGGACTGTGGGAGCAAAGCCCTTGTTCATGAGCCCATAGTTCATGGCTTTGCGAAGGGGAAGTATCAGTTGACTGAGCAATGAACCTTGCAGAAAAGACTTAATGCTTTTTTCCTTGCAGTATACAGATGAGAACCTTGTGGGTAAGCTCCCTTTCATCCACTTCATGAACTTCGCATCTAGACCGAGCTCTTTATTTCAGACAGGCTGGAAATCATCTAAAGAGGCCCTTCCCCAATTTAACCATTTCTGATCAAACTGTTGTTTCCAAGCAGGGGAAGTATAATACAGAGTTGCCCTGAATGCCTTTTTTTCCTCTCTTCATTCTTTACTATAGAGACATTGATAAGTATGGATGTGTCACTCGGGGCAGGTGTCATTCTCCTGTGATTGGGATACTGGGATGACCAGCTGTGTGTCCCAAGTCTGGAGGGATACAGGGTTAGAACTGGAAGTGGAAACCTATCCACATCCCCTTCTTAAGCATCACCTTTGAGGCAAGGTGAACCTAATAACGGAGGTACAGGGTCAGCTCTCCAAATCAGAACATCATTAGCGTCTTGAAAAAGCATTTACCGAAACCCCATCCCGTAGCACGTTAATCCAATGGTCTTCCCCCCCGCCAAAGGTGGTTATCTTTCCTTTTTATCCGAACCCTGGCTATCTGTTGTGTCCCCCACTCCCAAGCCCGGTGGAATCTTCCCAGAGTCTAATCTTTCTCTGGGATTCCAAATCGTGCCCCCTTGGGCAGGGGTCTTGGCCTCTGTTGCTATTTCTTTAAATTGATCTCCAGCCGAATTCTGAATGTAAAGGTCAGCAGGCGAGGAAATGGCACTTTAATAGAAAACAATGTGCACTTTCTAAATTTGAACCAAGCCGTTTCCGCTCTTTGATTTAAGTGACTTCCTGGGGTTCCGTGTCAGGCACTGCAGTTGAATCTCTGGCCGGATTCCAACTTAAAATTGCACTCTCTCGGTGAAATTAGAAACTGATCCAGGGTTGGCTTAGCTATTCTAGTAAATAGCATTTAGGCTGAATGTTCAGCTCAGCACTTGGCAATGGGTGATGTGAGTGCCCCTCGGGAGGATTTCCCATCCAAGTTGTCAGAGGTGCACCTACCCAGGCGTTATTAGCCACTAGACGTTGCTGCTCTCAGAAGTAGTGGTAATAAGTTAACATCCTGGATGTGCAGGCATCAGATACAGCTCTTCCTTCTCTTGTGATTATCTGAAATAAAGGCTTTTGTTTATCCAGCTGATAAACTACATGGGAGCATACAGGGACTGTCTGTCATGGTCCCCACATCCTCAGCACGCAGCACATCGCTTGGTACTTAATACTCGTGCTTATTAGTGCTCAGGAAATCTAAACTGTTGCTCTCTGGGATGGTGATAAGTTAGAGTATGTGCTGTGTGTCAGGCAAAATGCTAGGTCCTAGATATGCATTTTCTCATTTAGTCCTCACAAGAACCCATTTTACAGATGAAAATACTAAGGCGTAGAGGTTCAAGAACCTCATTCACAGCAACGCTGCTAGGCAGAGGTGAGAATTTGAACTTGGACCTGATTCCAGAGCCTGTGTTTATAACTGCTAAGCTGTATCTGTCTTAAATCAGGAGCATGTTTCATGGGGGTTATAAGAATGAACTCGGACGGCACAGCTTTGAGCCCTAGTTCTGCTCCTGATGGTTTTGTGTGACTGTGGACAAGTTACTTTGAACATTAGTTTCCTGTAACTAGAAAAGGGATAATAATAGTAGTTACATTTTAGGTTTATTGTGAAGAGTCAATGATGTAATAAATATGGTGCTTAGAAGAGTCCCTGGCACATAGTAAGTACTAAATAAGTTATTTCTGCCACTTACTATTGTTGTTGCTGTCATTGTTAATCATCTAAGCCATAATGCTGGAGAGTCCACCAGAGGAATTCCAGTTCCCATTTCATTTGGGTTCCCAAGGACCTGACGGGGGTGGGGGTGGTGGGGGGTGTTAACAGGCCACATACTGATGTCTGGAATCCATTCTCTCTTCCGCCTCCGACTCCAGGGCCCCTAGAAGCCTGCTTCTCTACACAGCCCAGGACCTCTGGCCCCATGGAGCCCCCGATCCCACAGAGCGTCCCCTTGACTCCCAGCTCAGTCATGGTCCAGCCCCTTCTGGACAGCCGTATGGCCCACGGCCGGCTCCAACACCCCCTCACCATTCTCCCCATCGACCAGATGAAGACCAGCCACGTGGAGAACGACTACATCGACAATCCTGGCCTGGCACCCCCCACCGGCCCCAAGCGGACCCGGGGTGCAGCCCCAGAGCTGGCCCTGACACCCGCCCGCTGTGACCAGGACATCACCCACCACTGGATCTCCTTCAGCGGGCGCCCCAGCTCTGTGAGCAGCAGCAGCAGTACGTCCTCTGACCAGCGCCTCTTGGACCACATGGCCCCCCCGCCCGTGGCTGACCAGGCCTCCCCGAGGGCCGTGCGCATCCAGCCCAAGGCCATCCACTGCAAGCCACTGGACCTCAAGGGCCCGGCCGTCCCCCCAGAGCTGGACAAGCACTTCTTGCTGTGCGAGGCCTGCGGGAAGTGTAAGTGCAAGGAGTGCGCCTCCCCCCGGACGTTGCCCTCCTGCTGGGTCTGCAACCAGGAGTGCCTGTGCTCCGCCCAGACGCTGGTCAACTATAGCACCTGCATGTGCCTGGTGCAGGGCGTCTTCTACCACTGCACCAACGAGGACGATGAGGGCTCCTGCGCCGACCACCCCTGCTCCTGCTCGCGCTCAAACTGCTGCGCCCGCTGGTCCTTCATGGGCGCCCTCTCCCTGGTGCTGCCCTGCCTGCTCTGCTACCTGCCCGCCACCGGCTGCGTGAAGCTGGCCCAGCGCGGCTATGACCGCCTGCGCCGCCCCGGATGCCGCTGCAAGCACACGAACAGCGTCATCTGCAAGGCAGCCGCCGGAGACGCCAAGGCCAGCAGACCCGACAAGCCTTTCTGACACCTGGGGTCAAGTCCCGGCGCTTCCCCCTGGAAACTTGGTTCCCTTCTCACACCTGAGAGGGGACCACCACAGCGAGGCCAGAGGTTTTAGCATCCTCAGGCTGACCCTGCCAGTCTGCCCACTCCCTACCCCCAGCTTCTGAAGAAACAGAGACCACAATCGCCCATCCTTCTCTTCCCCAAAAGGATGAAGAAGCACTTTGGGTTTTGTTTTTGTTTTTGTTTTTTTCAGGGTCCTGGAACTTGTGTGAAACAGATAGTGGCAGGGGCGTGGTGTGGTTTGGGGGCGATTTTTCTTTTTCAGAAGATGGAACACAGATGTGGACACATATCCGGAAGTTGCAGCTGCTTGAATGCCTTCCCAGCCCTCCTCCTCCCTCCCTCTCTCCCCGCTCTTTTGCATTCTCTCTGGCTGCCTGGGAGGAGTCGGCAACTGAGCGGCCAGGGGACCTTGGAAGAAGACCCTTGGAGTTTTGCTGTCTATACCTTCTTCTCCCAGCCTCTACCCCGGTTTGCCCCGACATCTTGGGGAAGGTGTAGACCCTGGCGATCCCTGTTGTATATACTTGGGAGCCCCCTCGTTCCTCGCTCTGCCCGGAGCCACGGATGGATCTAGGAACCACTGCACAGTAACTTTTCTCCCTTCCAGCTTCCTCACTAACTCTTGGGGGTGTTCCACTCATAACACCGTCCTTCGGCTCTTACTGGGTCACAGACTCACCCGCCCGCTACGTGTCCCAAGTTCTCTCTACCCAGATCTTTTCCAGAAACTTTATGGGTAGAGAAGGCCAGGGCGGCAAATTCGAGACCAAATAGCATTTTGCCAATGAGTCTGAGGCTGTGGTCTCTGGATCCAGTCATTATGTTTTTATAGAAGCATTAAACCAGATGCTAACGGTGTTTTAAGAAATAATAGTAAAACACTTGCTTCCTTTTGGGCCACCCCCAGGAAGGGCTGATTTCAAAATCTGGGGGGCGAGCAACCTCAAGGAACACCATCCCCCTCCCCACCAAGAAGAGGATTTTAACAGCAAAGAAGAGAGGCAGCACCTCCCATTGGCAGAGTGAGAGTTGAGGCGAGCTGGGTGTAGGTTTCTTCTCTCTTGATTCTGCTGCTTGCTGTCATAGCCTTTTGTGTACAGTGTCTGTATCTTTAATGTAAATAGACAGATGATGAAAAAAGAGTCTATTTTAGTGTTAGGAAGCCCTGGCGGGGGAGTCAGAAGAATGCGGGTGGGGGAAAGATTCTCCGGGGGCTTCTTGGGATTGAGCCCTGCTTCTGTGCGTGGCTACAATGAGCCCCTCCCAACAGCCCCCAAAGACATAGCAACTCTTTCTCTCAAGGTGCTAAAGGACTCAGAAAGTGCAGCTCGTCCGGTGGGTAGGTACTTGTTGCATGCAAAAGCTGTAGTGTGTCCGGTCCTTCCTCCCTAGCTATCGTGCGGGGTTTTCGCTTAGTGTGGTATTTTGTGCCTCCCTCTCTTTCCCCCCATGAGAGGAAGTAGTCTGGGTCAGAAAAGCTACCCCAGGTGATATCGGAAGTGCACTAGGCACAGCGTTTGTGGCATTTCCAGTTTGTTCTGTAGGAACAGAACAGCCTCCAGGAAGGAGGCAAGGAGGCAGGTAGCTACGATGGTCATGCACCCAGTGCTTCTCAAGGACTTTTTTTTTTGTTTTTCCTTCTTGAAGACTAGTAGTAACATCTTATGATTTAGAATAAGTTAATTGTAACCGTAGGTATTTATTGACTGGTGGAAAGGAGGGGAGGGTCTTATTATTTTAGGCTTTATTTATATAACATATGCTGGCTTGTAAAAGGCAAATATGAAATACTGCATCTGCGTTTCCTAAGGCTGATTCCTGTAGCTCCCTTTGCCACAGTCGTGATGGATGTGTGGATGTTCTCGCACAAATCAGAGGGAATGGTAGAAGAAACACATTCAGCCAACCACGTATCCTAATTGAATGTATCAGATGTGTACTGAAGGGACTGGAGATGTTTTCTCAGAACAGGTGTGCAGAGGTTACCCCAAAAAAGAGGGCACACGTCCTCGCTTGGTGAGACCTCAGAACTTTTCCCAAAGCCTGTCCCTCAAATGTCTCCATGGGAAACTTGACCCAGTGGCAAGTTGCACTTTGGTGATCTTTGGAGTTCTACACGCACATTCTGTGGAGAATTGACTTACATAAGCTGTGCACACACACACACACACACACATATATACATACATACATACGTACATACACACATATACCCCTACCCCACCGTCTCTATCTACATAGACCCTGTTACCTGGCAAACAGCCTCCTGAACCCTGACTTTTTGTGTATATAGTTATAAACATGGATTTTCCTGGGTTTTGGCTTTCTTTTTTCCCTTCCCCCTGTTTTGGCTTGTTCTTTTTGGTTTGCATCTAGCCTGCTAGATGGACGTCTGCAGAACTCTGTCCTGTGTGCTCAGCTTCGGTTCACCCAGCTTTGTTGCATAGCTATCCCTCAGCATGTTTTCCTTGGCAAAAAGAAAAAATAAAACTGGCTTGCCCGTGGCCCCCGGGGGCCAGTCAAGGGCCACTGAGGGACCAAGCTCTCAGTAACACGACACTCTTCTGTGGCTGCTTCTGGCTGGTTTCGTGTCCTGTCACCAGTGGCCTGCTTGGCTGGGTTATGCCTCGTGTTGACCTTTTTTTGAAGAGTGCCAGCTGCTTCCCACTTCTGTTCAACCTGGGGTGGCTGGTGGTTCTGCCTGGAACGGGGGGTGGGATCCATAAACCTGGGTCCAGGATGCTTGTCCTAAGGGGCCGAGGCTGCTTCCCCTCAAGGGTGGGCTTGTGAAGGCCCAACACTCCAGCCGGCACCCTGGGAACTGGGTCTAGGAGAGCCCAGCCCTCGCAGGTAGACGGGGTACAACCAAGGCTTCTGAAGGTCCCTGGCTGGGAGGAGTCAAGACCAGTCCCCGCTATTGATACGGGCCCTTCACAGCTGACCGAGATGGAAGACCATCACGTGATGCGCCCGGTTCTTTACGTGTTCTGGAGTCTGCGTGCATCCCTGTTGGGCATCGAGCGAGGCCCAGTTAGATTATGATGAGTCCAAATGTGGAAAGTGTGGGCTGGGACCAGCATCCACATCCCGTCACCTTCATGGTCTCTGTGCTGCCCCAGGGGATGTCCGGTGGGGTGTGGGCAGCACGACTTGACACCGCGCAAGTCACCAGGGCATCCCGCAAGCTTCACTGACCTTCTGGTTCATGCCTTCGGTAAGCATTTTCATGCCCTCTGCTTACTGTGACAGGTGACGACAAATCTTGCGCTGCCATGTTTTGCTGTGGGTAACTGTGTGGTGTCTTATCCTGCTTTCTCTTCTCACTGCCCCACGGTTTGGTTTCATGTTACAAACAGAAAAGCTGTTCAAGGGTCCCACCCTGGCACATTTTCCCTCTTCACTGTAACCCCTTCTCACCCCACATCAAAAGTTACCACAGAAGGTTTCCTTTGTATAGAATATTTATTTTGAAGCTCTATTTTAATAGTATTTATTTTAGAAAGTCTACTATTGTAAGAGTTCTTCTGTTTGTGAAGAAAAAGCAAGTTAAAAACTGAATGTACTGATCTAGAAAATATATATAAATATATATTGTTAAATATACACAGGACTGCCGTTTCTCTGTGTGTCTGTGTGTTCACACTCCCAACATCTTCACCCAGCAAGGTGCCACGTTTGTCAAAGAACAAATGGAAGTGAGTTAGCCAAGCTCTAGCAGACAAAGAGGCAGAGGGAGAGGGCTCCTGGCCCTTGTCCTGCCTCTAGGATGACCTGAGAGTCGGTGGAGGAAAGCTTCACTTTCTTATGAAGCTGAATCCTGCCAGGTGCTAAGTCCTCCGGCAAGCCCTCCCCTACACGAGGGTGCATTGATAACAGATGGACAGCAAAACTGGGAAGTGGGAGAGGTTCATCTGACCTGCCCAGTTGACAAAATTTCTGCAACTCCTTTTAGCCTTGGCGCCCCCAGCAGATTTTCACATACCTACACCTACAGGCTTCCGGAAGGCAAACACAAAAGCCCTTGGCATCTTCCTTATTTTCACTAGATTGGTGCATATTGCACAAACCCGTCCCCTCTGACCTCTAAAGACTTGCATCTATTAGATGACTTGCCTCTGCCTTTCCAGTGCACCTTCCGTCTATCTATCCCTCTATCTCCCCACCACGCAGCCACTTCTCAGATGATCTACTTTCGATTCATATGCCAATCACAAGGAACGTTTGACTTTTATGTGAACACATAGCTCTTGTTTGCTGAAAGAGGAATTGAGAAATAGACATTTTTCTGTTACCAGTAAGTGGGGTCCGACAGCCAGCAATGGTGGGGGGAAGGGGCTGGAGGGAGAGGTGAGATCAGGAGCCCTGGGTCCAGCTCTGGTTTTCTCTGGGGTCACCGGTTATGGTGTCTTCCAAGTCGTTGTGAAAGCCTCGGGGTCCTCTTCGAGACCTCCGAACACATTGCGTTCCAAGGATTCCCTGGTCACCGTCCAAGAAGGCACAAAAGATGTCCTTGCTCATTGTGGTCTTGTCTGCTCCTTGGCCCGACCTTGTGGCCTGTCCCATTCCTGCATGATGGCGTCTCCCTTCACTGACAAGATAAGTAACTGACGCTTGGAGGTGGTTTTTTTTTTTTCGTTGGCTCAGTCCCAGATGCTGTACCAGGCTTTAAGTCTTGGGTGTCCTGATAGGTGGGGACATGGGTCAGGCCTGCCCCTGGTTTTACTTTTTTTCTATTGCTTAGACTCGCCCAAATACTCTTGAGGAAATGGGAGCTAAACAAATGGGAGCTTGTTTTTTAAAATACAGCGTCCAGAGAAAAAGTTCCACATGTGCCTCCACTGTCTGTCTGTCTTTGACCGGCCCTGTTCCTCTTTGTTCCCAGTTATGAAATGACTTAGGTGGCTTAGCATGTAGTGAATGGTTCCTTTTTGCCAGGCACTGAACACACTCGGCTGAAAACCATTGTTAGTTACCTCTTAGAGATGCAGAAATTGAGGGTCAGAGGAGGTGTTACATGCCTGCTAGTTACATGGTTGAAGGGTAGACGGGAAAATGGAAAGTTGAAGGTTTAGCAACCTAATTTGGGGAAGAAGCACAGGATGGAATAAAAAGACTACCCAGTGATAGAATTTGAAAAAAAAAAAGAGGGAAGAAGAAGAATTTCAACCCTCTCCACACCCATAACCACACACCTCCTATGAGGGCACAACAAGCCTGACGCACATTCGACAGAAGAGTGGCGGCAAGCTGTGGGGAGGTCCCGACTCTGACGGCAGACAACCAGAACCCCTTGGGCAACTTTGTCATCAGGCCAGGAGGCCCCCAGCCCCTCCTGCAGCTCCCCAGCTGGCCCCTGCACCCTGCTGAATCTGCACCTTGAAATGAGCTCAACTTCCCAAAGTTGGCTTGTGAGCTCATCGAATGCACCCCGGCAGACAGCTCCGTGATGGAGGTGTGTGCCAGATGAAAGCTGAGAGGACATTTTTAAGAGTCTTAAGTTTATTCTTCGGAACTTTAATAAAACAATATGTCCATGGCCTGGGGCAGGTATAATTTTCATAATTTATGGGTCTCTGAGACAGGAAGAGAGCTCAGGGTTTTATTGTGTTTTGCACGATAAACGGCATTCCAATTGTCTACATGATGTTCCTTAAGGACTGTTGTCTGGCAGGAACACAGGCCTTCTGGAGCCCACCTGGGCCTCAAGGCCTGAGGCAAGGGATAATTATGAATACATCTGTATCTTTTAAGCAGGAGATGATTGAAAAACTCCCTAGTTTCCTTCTGTCATTAGAAGACACTTCCTATGCCGACACCTATGTTAACATTTAACTGTTGCGAGGGTTGGAACCCTCCCTGCTCCCTTCCTCCCCCACCTTCTTTCTCCCTTGGGTCTGGCCTCTTTCTTTCCTGTACCTGAAGAGACTATGCAACCAGCCTCCTGACTGACTCCACTCCCGTTGGACGTGGTGAGGGAGGGAGTGGCTTCGGACGCTGAACAGAAAATCCACCAGTGACAAAGCAAGAGAAGAGCTTCAGGTGATTCTCTATTGGAGTCAGTAGTTGGAATACCTGCAGTATTCTAGAAAGCCTTCACAGAGTAACAGAGGTCAAGTGGCCTTAGGAAACCATTACAAAAGCTACTGCGTCTGAGCAAAGACACTGCATTAGCATTTCCAGTCTTGAAAACAATCAAATTAGGTTGATATAATCAGTCTCATTTTATAGAGGAGAACCCCCCCCAGGCTCAGAGAGGGTAAGTCACTCACCCAAGGCCACACAGCTGATAAGTGGTGGACCTTCCTCCACAGCCTGTGTACTGCATGCTAAAGTCCTATTCTAACTTTCAGACCCGATCCAAAGATCACCTCCCCTGGGATGCCCCCTAGTGCTTATGTAGAAGTCAGTATAGTAGGTGATCTTTAAACAAGAATACGTAGACTGATTGGGATGGGACTGGAACCTGGGTATAAGCACCGCTTCACAGCGCCCCATAGGAAACATTGCGGCCTCATCCTCAAACTGATCTCAGGAAGGATGCTGCGTTACCACATGACATTGTAACAACCCTCCCTACTTTGCTCTTGGCCAGCCTTCCTCACTTCCTCTGCAATTAAAAGAGGAATTGCTTCCCCAGACCTGTGGAATTATTTGGGCTGTGGTGGCCAGAGACAAGAAGCTTAACAGGGGAGAGGGGGAGCTTAGCCCAGCTAATTCAGAAGTGTAGTCTGGTGGCTTGTGGGTGTGTGGGGCGGCAGAACTGCTCCGGGAGAGACGCACACACGGGGTTTAAGGGAGAAGGTCCCCCTCTGGGCTTCCAGGGGCAAAGTACAAAGAGGGCACAGACCAGGGCCACAGCAGCCCGGGTGGAGTGGAAGGCAGCAGGGCTAGGGTCTGGGGACCTCCATGTTTACAAGCTGAGTTCCTCCCACCCCCCCAGGCTACTGCTTGACCAGTTTCCAGGCAATGCTCCAGCCAGCCCTGGATTACCAAGGCTCTCTGAGGTGCCGGATCTAATCGGATTAAAGAACTAGTGTCCATCCAGACGGAGCCGTTTCCCAGAGAGGGGGCACAGCCAGGGCCTTGGGCCTCGCTGGGAAGTGACTGCCACTTCCGCAGGCCTGTCCTCTTAGGGCCATGTGCTGGGAAGAGCAACTGAGCCTTATGGTCCCAATGCCCAGGGCCCTGCTCTGCCACCTTCTCTAGTGTGACCTCGGGAGGGTCACTGCCCTTCTAACAGCAGTTGGAGGATTCGACAATGGCTGTGTGCAGCACTGATAAACGTTGTTACCAATATCTCAGAGGTGAAAACATGTCTCATAGGACGGCGGAGAATAGAAGAACTCAGTCTCCTTTCCTCTTAGCCTCAGTTTCTCCGTCTTTAGCCTGGAAGTGTGGACCATGTAGGCAGGAGACCACAGACTACAGCCCACAGTGTTTTCAAAAACTGTTGGTTGTTCTTTGAAAATGAAGAGGTTTCCAAGCCCAGAGCTAAAACTTCTCATGAAAAATAAAAAGCGCTGGCAGGGGACTTCCCTGGTGGCGCAGTGGTTAAGAATCTGCCTGCCAATGCAGAGGACATGGGTTCAAGCCCTGGTCGGGGAAGATCCCACATGCCTCGGAGCAACTAAGCCCGTGCGCCACAACTACTGAGCCTGCGCTCTAGAGCTCTTGAGCCACAACTACTGAGGCTGTGTGCCACAACTATTGAAGACCGCGCACCTAGAGCCGTGCTCTGCACGCAACAAGAGAAGCCACCGTGTGAGAAGCCCGCGCACCACAACGAAGAGTAGCCCCCGCTCGCCGCAACTAGAGAAAGCCCACGCACGGCAACAAAGACCCAACACAGCCAAAAAAAGTAAATAATAAATTAATTAATTTTAAAAAAAGCGCTGGCTGCTCTGGGCTCCCCATTGCAGCAAATGGTCAGAGTTGAAAGGCAACTAACGGGCTTTTGCTAACAGGGCAGGGTCCCCTCACTCTCACATAGTATCCCTCCCACCCCAGTTCACTGCCCGATTCCCCTGGGCTGAGCGCCAGCTGGCATTGATCATGGTGTTTGTACCTTGATGTCCCTTAGCCCAGTCTGCTTCTCTTTTTTACATCATCAGCCTGCTCTCTGCTCCTGACACCAGCTGGTGTCAAGTCTGACTGGTCTCCTTGGGCAGTTAAACCCAAAACAAGATGTCCCAACCCCCATCTAGAGGGCTTCCTAAGGATGCCCACCCTGTAGGCATGTCACTCAGGCACAGGTGCCAGAATCATAATCCCAGAGAGGACATCTGAGGTCATGGAAGCCGGTGCTTCTTAGCCTAGGATTTGGGGGTAGGGGGGCGGGGTAGAAGGAGCCCTTTGACACTGTAGATAAATTTCTGTGTGTTTGTGCTTTTTTTTTTTTTTTTTTTTTGCGGTACGCTGGCCTCTCACTATTGTGGCCTCTCCCGTTGTGGAGCACAGGCTCCAGACGCGCAGGCTCAGTGGCCATGGCTCACGGGCCCAGCCGCTCCGCGGCATGTGGGATCTTCCCGGACCAGGGCACGAACCCGCGTCCCCTGCGTCGGCAGGCGGACTCTCAACCACTGCGCCACCAGGGAAGCCCCTGTTTGTGCTTTTTGTCTGAGAGACACTTTCCAGATTCTCAGAGGGGTATGTGACCCATCAAAATGTGAAGAATCACTGGTCCAATCCACTCACCTCCATCATATGGACGGGGAGGTGAGGCCCTGAAAGCAGCTTGTCCAAGTCACGCAATGGGTTGGTTGCAACGCCAAGAAGAGGAGCCAGGCTTTCTGTCTCTCTAGGAAACTGTGGTTTTCAAGCACTTGTGAGCCAATCTAGTGTCTCCTACCAAAAATTCCCCAAAAGTGACATCAACAGTAATGATGCTACCAGCACCCCCTCCCCCCTCAGCCTCGCCCCGGTCCTCTCTGATCTTCACTGGTCTCCTTCCTGCCCTCCTGCAACACGTTGTGATGACCTGTTCACACCTGTCTGTTCACAGCCTGTCTGTTCCCCCCTAGAGATGAGCCCTTGTTCTGAGGCTTCTTGTTCATGATTTCAGGGCTGCCTGGCCTTTGTCACGGCGCACACAGAAGCTTTCCACTGCGGTAAACCCGCAGGTCACTTGCCAGTGACGGGCAGCACTCCAGGGTCTGGGCCTCTGTCCTCTCCCAGCCACACCCACTGGCCTGAGCATGGGGATCAGTATTTCCATATACACCACGCCCCTTGGGAAGTTTCCAGCACAGCATCTGGCACGTGAGTGGCAGTCAATAAATATTTGTTAAATGTGTTAATTAATTAATGATATACGGAGAAGAGAGTCAAAGGGGAAGGGACAATGGCCTCAGGCTTTATTTCTGTTCCTAAAGCTAGCCATGTGAGAGGATGTTGGGTTTCCACCACGTAATCAGAATGATGTAAACAATAGGACCAGCTTCTACCTCGTGTGATTAGCACTTGAGTATTTAAAGCCTGGTGCCAACCGAGTGCTTTTGATCCATTATTTCCTTTCATCCTCGCTCGGCGGCTGTACCCATTTTACAGATGAAGAAACCGAGGCTCTAGAAGGTGAAGTCATATGCCCAAGGTCACACAAGCCTGACTACAGAGCCTCTGCTTTCCTACCTGTGATCCCACCCCTGGACACTGGGAAGAGGCAAAGCAAGGTGTCTGGCCAGCCAATTATGGGGATGGCTGATGTGTGGGAAGAGGCCTGAGCCCTGGCTACAGAGGAGGAAGACCTGGCTGCATTGCTGCAGAAGCACTCGTGGAATGCAAAGATCTTGGGGGCCAGTAGTATGCAGACCTGAATCTGGCAAATTCCCAGCCCTCTGCTCCCTTCACCACTTGCCTGTCACAGAACATCCCCAAGGAGGAAAAAAGGAAGTCAGTTTAGGAACATATGTTATTTGGTTCTCCTGGCCCTCCTAGAAGAGGTGTGGTTACCAGAAGCATTAATTAAGGGTCAGTACTGAATATTCACCACTCAGACCAGGCCAACATGAGAGCTATTACCGATCAGCTTCAGGGAAAAAAATCAGGGTGGTATTTAATTTTTAAAAATAATTTAAGAAGTCAAATTATAACAGGAATGTTGCAAAAAAGAAAACAACAGGGAAAAAAAAAACCCACTCCCCACCATATTCCCAGCCTCAGTTTAACATTTTGCTATATACCATTCGTTCATTTAACAAATAGTGAGCGTCTACTATGTGCTAGGGACTGTCCTTCCACCTTTAAAGCCATACATGGGATCACACTGCACAAAACTGTTCCTGCAAAATGCTTTTTTCACGCAACAACACACCTGGACTTTCTTCCATACCTCCGCCACTCCACTTTCTCCCTTTGAATAGCTGGTGCTGCGTGTTATTTTGTTTTATGCCTCATAGGCTCCTCTTCCCACCCCCCCCTTTGATATGCTCTGCTCTCCACACCGAGCCACCAACCTCAGCTAAACCACACTAGACACACCCTCTGCTCACCCTGCCCAAGGAGATTATTGGTCAAAAACAGGAGCCTCGGGGCTTCCCTGGTGGCGCAGTGGTTGAGAGTCCGCCTGCCGATGCAGGGGACACGGGTTCGTGCCCCGGTCCGGGAGGATCCCACATGCCGCGGAGCGGCTGGGCCCGTGAGCCATGGCCGCTGAGCCTGCGCGTCCGGAGCCTGCGCTGAGCCTGCGCGTCCGGAGCCTCTCCGCAACGGGAGAGGCCACAGCAGTGAGAGGCCCGCGTACCGCAAAAAAAACCCCCCAAAAAACAGGAGCCTCGCTGGGCCGTGACTGTGTGTGTGATGGGGCAAGGTGGGTGGCAGGGCTGCACACAGGGCAGCCCACTGGGGCCATCACTGGGGGACACAGGAAAGTCCTCTCTCCCCAGAACTGCCAAGTGAAACATCTCCAACATAGGGCAAAATCCTAGGTAGTGCAGCATTCACCTTAAAGATGACCATGAAAATAAACAGGAGGGAACAGGAGGGAAGGTGAAAGGCAGTTGTCTTTAAGACACACAGCTTTCACTGGGCTGGCAGCTCCAGGTCTGCACTACTTAGAGATGTGTATTCCACAGTGACCATTGTTTATTTATCCAATCCTTTATTGTCACTGCCCTTAAAACGCTCCAGCTCCTCCCTCCTCTTGAGTGTAAGCTGGATTTAGCGATTTGCTTCCAAAGAATAGAGCATGGAAGGGGAAAATCAGTAACTGCAGTGGAGAGCTTTGGCTGATGCCATCTTGACCAAGTGATCCAGGTTAAACATCACCAGGAAAGTCACGCTGATGTCATATATTCCCTGAAATCATGTGACGAGAAGGCATGTCACCTCTCCTATTCTTCCCCAAATTCACAGCCTCTGTTGAAGCATGAGAAAACAGCAGACAGACTCACATTGAGGGAGATTCTACAAAATACCTGATCAGTACTCTTCAAAATGTCAAGGCCATGAAAAAGAAGGAAAGAGTGGGAAATTGTCACATACTAAGAAAGACAGAAGACATGCTACATGGTGGAAAAACTCATGAAATCTGAGTAAAGTGTGTATAGTATTATACCAATGTTAATTTCTTAATTTTATGGTTATATAAGATGTTAACATTAGGGGAAGCTGGGTGAAGAATATAGGGAATTCTCTGTACTATCTTTGTAACTCTTCCGTCAATCTAAAATTATTTCAAAATAAAAAGTTTTTTCTCAAAATAGAGTTGCCGTATATCCAGCAATCCCACTCCTGCGCATATATCCCAACAAAAACATAATTCAAAAAGATACATACGCTCCTATGTTCATAGCAGCAGTATTCACAATAGCCAAGACATGGAAACAACCTGTCCATTGGCAGAAGAATGGATAAAGAAAATGTGGTATGTATATACCATGTAATACTCCTCAGCCATAAAAGAGAATGAAATAATGCCATTTGCAGCAACACGGATGGACCTAGAGATTATCATACTAAGTGAAGTAAGCCAGAAAAAGACAAATACCATATGATATCACTTATATGTGGAATCTAAAATATGACACAAACGAACTTATCTACAAAACAGAAACAGACTCACAGACATAGAGAGCAGACTTGTGGTTGCCAAGGGGGAAGGAGGGGAGCGGGGGGATGGATTGAGAGTTTGGGATTAGCAGATGCAAACTATTATATTTAGAGTGGATAAACAACAAGGTCCTATTGTATAGCACAGGGAACTGTATTCAATATTCTGTGATAAACTGTAATGGAAAGGAACATGAAAAAGAATATATATATATATATATATATATATATATATATATATATATATATACACAGCTGAATCACTTTCCTGTACAGCAGAAATTGCCACAACATTGTAAATCAATTATACTTCAATAAAATAATTTTTTAAAATGTTTACAAAAGGTTTTTAATATATCTTTTTAAATTTTCAGTTTCTTGCCACTGAATTTAGAATGAAAATCAAGCTCCTTACTAAAGCCCACAAGACCCTGCCTAATCTGGCCTTCCCACCCTCATCTTGTTGACCCTCTGCCCCCAACTCCAAGAAGCCCCTTCCTGCTTCTGAGCCCTTGCACTGCCTCTTGCTCCTGCTAAAATATTCTTCCACTCCTTTATGCATGGCTCACTTCTCTCATCTCTCAGTTGAAATGTCACCTCCTCAGAGAGAACTTCCCGGGCTGTCTCTTGTCCTCCTGGTCTTTCCCTTCACTGTGCTTATTTTAATTTGCCATGATATACCTAGGTGTTCATTTACTTATTTGCTGTCTCCCCCCATCAAGGGCAGTTTTATTCACTGCTATATCTGCAGGTCTAGACAATACTTGGAATACTGGTTATCAAAAACTTTTTCCTTTTTATAAAGGAACTCATCCCCCATTGATGGACATTTAAGTTGCTTCCAAATTTTTTTTTTTGTGGTACGCGGGCCTCTCACTGTTGTGGCCTCTCCCATTGCGGAGCACAGGCTCTGGACGCGCAGGCCCAGCAGCCATGGCTCACAGGCCCAGCCGCTCCGCGGCATGTGGGATCTTCCCAGACCGGGGCACAAACTCATGTCCCCTGCATCGGCAGGCGGACTCTCAACCACTGCGCCACCAGGGAAGCCCCAGTTGCTTCCAAATTTTTGCTCTCATAGCTAATATGGCAGACACCTTGGTTGATATCCATCCCGTTTTTGTTTGCGGCGCAAAATTTCTTCCAAGGGTTCAGCCCTTTGCCATATAGTTCAGGCAAAAGTAACTATTCACAGCTGCAGGGATAAGCCCTAAGGAGTGGAATCAAATTATGTTGACCAGTCTCTTTGCTAGTGATTGGTTCATGTATGGACATGTGATGCAGCAATGACCAATAGAATGTGAGGGGAAATCTGCTGGAGGCTTCTGGGAAAAGTTTCTTCATTCTTCTTCTTCTTATTTTTTATAAATTTATTTATTTATTTAGGCTGTGTTGGGTCTTCGTTTCTGTGTGAGGGCTTTCTCTAGTTGCGGCGAGCGGGGGCCACTCTTCATCGCGGTGCGTGGGCCTCTCATTGTCGCGGCCTCTCGTGTTGCGGAACACAAGCTCCAGACGCGCAGGCTCAGTAGCTGTGGCTCACGGGCCCAGTTGCTCCACGGCATGTGGGATCTTCCCAGACCAGGGCTTGAACCCGTGTCCCCTACATTGGTAGGCAGATTCTCAACCACTGCGCCACCAGGGAAGCCCTCTTCATTCTTAAAATGACAAACCAAGAAGAAAGGAACACATTGTAGTGTCTTATGACACTGGAACAGCAGTCTTCTTAGTACCATAAATGGAGGTGGTCTGAGGATAAAGGCTAGAAGTTGGATAACAGGGAGAAAACAGGGAAAGAACCTGGGTCCTTTTTGACATCACTGAGCTGCCTAGTTAGCCAATCCTGAAGTCATTCTACCTGGAGACTTCTTTTATCTATCTGAATAAATCTTTTGTATAATTTAAGCCAGTTTGAGGTTGCAGTCAAAGGCATCCTCACTGATGGAGCTGGTAGATTTTCTACTTCTTTACAAGGCTGGTGTTTAGAAATATCATAGGCTTGGGAGGGGCCGTAAGACGTCATCTTGACTATAATCTCAACTGTGTAAGTACAAGAAGTCACCATTTTCAATCCTTTCTGAGATTTTCCTTGGAACAAATGCCACAAAGTCATGTCTTAAGTGGGCCAGTGGCTGTTTTGTAGAGCCGTGTCCATCCAGCTCTGTACAGTCGTCTGCAGCATTCAGAGTTTAGCTATTAGGCTGCCCACAGGTAGTGGCTATTTCTACCCTCAGGTAAAGAAATGTAGGAGGAGTTCAAGGGTTTTTCAAAGTGTATCCTATTTGTTTCTTTAACATCCCCCCAAATCTTCCAAAGTCGATTACATGGTTTGTTGTCTCTATAATCAAAATGATGTTTTCCTTGCAATTCCAGGAAGGAGGGGGGAAGTCAGATCTTAAATAAGTCCCGAATTAGAAACAGTCTTTTCTCCCTCCACCCCGCTAAAGCTACACAGCCCGACAAGTCTTTCTCCTGCGGACTTTCAGACTGGCACACTGCCAAAAATGTGAGCAAGAATTCGGCCCATTGTTACTTTAAATATCCTGTGTCACAGGCCATCTAGGAACGTCTAAGTATGGGAATTTTCCTTCTGAGGTCTGGGATGTAGATATAAATAACTCGTTTGTTCGATTCTGTCTCCATCCTCCCTCTCCTAGCTTCAGTGGCCATGAATAAGCCAGGCTTGTAAATAACCATCGCCAGCCCACTCAGTGGGTGAGGCCGGGAGCGTAATGCATTGGGTGCCTTTTCCCCTTACTCTCTAACAATCATTTCTGCTTGCCCGGCGAGCTGGGGAGTCGCTATTTCCAAGGCTGCCCCAAACTCCTCTTGAAAATGCAGCCTGGGAGATGGTGGTTCAGGTTGACCTATCCTGGCCTTTCAACCCTCCTGAAAGTTTGAAGAGCTCCTATTTCTGTTAGGTTGAATAAGAAGAGAGTTTTATTCCTGTCCTCACCACTTCCTTCCAAAAAAGGATCTCTGGAGTTAGCCTTTCACTTACATCTGTCACAGATGAACTTAGAGGCAGTTCGTACCCGCCTCTCCCCTTCCAGCTCTAACTTCCCCCAGTAGCTCTGGCCTTGGGGTTATAAAAAAAAACCAAACAGGCCTTCAGGCAGCCCCTGGCCTGAGACCCAAGGGGCTCCCCACTTCTCTCCTCGGGCAGGGCTCAGAGAGGCAGAGTGTGCGTGGGGGGTGACCGCAGGGTGTGACCCCCAGCCCACGCATCCAGACACCCTCTTGGCCTGCCCCGCCTCAACTTCCTCACTCCTCCTCTCTCCCTGCTTAGAAGCCTGTTGGAGTGGTGGACCTGAGATCCCCATGTTCTCACGGAATAGCATTTGTCATCTGTCAGCACCATGTCGCAGCACAGAGTGTAAACCTCAGAGGACCTGGGTTCCAATTCCGGCTGGACCACGTACTGGCTGTGGCAACAGACAAGTCATCAAGTCTCCCTGAGCCTACATTCCCCCATCTAAAAAGTGGGCACAATAATGACTATCTCATGTGGACTCTCACAGCAAGCGCAGCTCCAACAGGGGGGTGGGAGGAGGTGCCTGCTGACCGGCCCTGCTCCAGGACTCTGCCGGACCCGGCGGGGACCGAGGGCTGCACACGTGCAGACACAGGCCTGGGCTCCGGGGTCAGTCACCCGCAACACCATCACAGTGCTCACAGTGAAGGACAGACAAGGCCCACGTCAGAGAGAGATGGTCAAGGTCTACTCAGAGAGTGGGAAGTGCTTCAGGGAAAAGAAATCGGGGGACCTAGTGGAGAATGACCCAGGGAGTGGTCAGGGAAGGCCTCTCTGAGGGAGGCATGTTTTGAGCTGAAACCCAGTGAGAAATTGAGGTCTGAGCCTCAGGATAAAGAAATGGTCTTTCCCTCGCAGGCTTTCCCAGGACCCGGGTCCTTATACACACACACACACACACACACACACACACACACACACGCACGCACGCACGCACGCACGCACGCACACACACACGAGAAGTCAAAGAAAAATCTGCAGGAACTGCCCAAATGAAACAGGCCTGAGACGAACTGGATGGGCAGTTCCTCAGAACTCAGTCGCCCGCCCCTCCCAGGGCATGAGCGGGGAGGGGGCAGCAGACAAATGGCCCAGATAGAGATTTCCCCGCTGTGTTCTATTTTCCTTCCTAATGCTAACGCCTCAGCTCACGGAATCACCAGGGCTTCTTCTGACAGCTGCAGGGGTGGGGGGGACGTCACACTTCCCTGCCCTGCAGGCCCCCCCAACCCGCCTCCACCTTCCCTCAAGGCCACCAGGACTATAATCTACAGACAAAAAAAATGCTTGGGGGCGGGGGGAGCCCAGGGGGAGCTGGGGGAAGAGTTCAAGGCAGGATGCCTCCCCTTGACCCCGAGCACAAGTTGAGTTGAAACTGCTCTCTTCAGGTCCAAGCTGCCAAAACAAAGTTAAAGGTGTAAAAACAAAGTGAGAAGGTCACGGAGGGATGGGCCTCTCTCTGGAACCCTGGGGTGGTGGCAGGTTTGAAAAGAACTTGACTGAAAAGCACTTTTCAACCATTGTAACTACTACAGATGCCCCTCAACTATAATGAAAGAGTGTGGGAAGGGTGGATATGGGACATTTGGCAGCCAGCTTCCTCCATTCAGTAAACATTTTTACACATTTTAAGCAAAGCCAAAGTCTTGACTTTCTCTCCCAACCTGCTCTTCCTGCAGGTTTCCCCATCTCAGTAAATATTTAATTTACCCAATAGCTCCAGCCAAAAATCTTGGGCTCGTTCTTGGCTTCTCTCTTGATTTCCCACCTCACATCTGATCCAGCAGCAAATCGTATAGCTTTACATTCAGATATATCCAGAATCTGATCTATTGTCACCGCCTCCACTGCCGCGGCCACCATCCAAGCCACCCACCATCTCTCTCCTCTGGCTTACTGCACCGGCTTCCTAACTGGTCTCCCAGCTGTCTCCTGTAGCCCCGACAGTTAACTGATTCTCCGTGCGGTTGGCCAGAGCGAATTTGCTGAGAACATTTACCAGCTAGGTGGCCTCGGGCAGGTGATTTCACTGTTCTGCACTTCAGTCTCTGTATCTAAACAAGAGAGAAAATAATCGTACCTGCCTTGTGAGACTGTTGTAAAGATTAAATGAAATAAGAGTGTCTGGCACATAGTAAGTCTTAGTTGTATGATCTGTCATTTCCCTCATCATGCTGTATGGTAACCAGTTTTCTAAGAGTCATCTCTAACCACTAGATTGGGTGTTACCAGAAGTCACGGACCGTACCTACCACCCAGCACAACACCAGAAGTCAGTCCTCTGCTCAAACCCTCCCCAGTGGCTTCTCATTCATTTAAAACAGTATCTAAAGGCCCCACTCTGGCCCATAAGACTTCATGTGATCTGTCCCTGACTGTATCTCCTCCAACTCCCCTTCCTCTTACTCACTTCCTTCCTGCCACACGGCCTTCCTTCCGGAGGTTCTGCCATCACACCAAGCCTCTTCTGCCTCAGGGCCTTTGCATTTGCTGGTCCCTTGTCCAGAAAGCCCTTTGCCCAGGTATTTGCATGGCTCATTCCCTCACATCATTAAGGTCTTTGCCTAGTTGTCACCTCCTCAGAAAGGCCTTATTAGACCTTCCTGTCCCCGATAGTCCCCCCTTTAACCTCCTGCCTCCCCTTAGCCTGTTTTATATTTCACCATTACCTGCTCTTATATTACATATGCATTTTTTGTTTACTTGTTTATCTTCTGTCTTGTCCACTAGATTGTAAGCTATATGAGGACGAGAAGGTTGTTCTCTTCACCACTATATTCCCAATGCCCAGAACAATGCCTGACTCATGGCAGGTACTTAATAAAAATATGTTGGGTGGAGACTTCCCTGGCGGTCAAGTGGTTAAGACTTCACCTTCCAATGCAGGGCATGCAGGTTCAATCCCTGGTCAGGGAGCTAAGATCCCACGTGCCTCGAGGCCAAAAAACCAACACATAAAGCAGAAGCAATATTGTAACAAATTCAATAAAGACTTTAAAAAGGGTCCACATCAAAAAAAAAAAAAAACCATGTTGGCTGGATAAATGAATGAATGAATTGACTGAGCACTCATACACCCTGACACCCTGGCAAGCACTTTACGTACTCCACACTCTTTTGTTCAGTCCTCAAATCATTATACTACTAAGTGGGGCTCCCATTTTAAAGACAAAGGAAACCAGGCCAAGCCTGGAACCTTCCACAGCAGGGTGAGCCCCAAGCAGAAGGGGCCCCAGATGCTGTTCCCCTTGCCCCTGCTCACTCCTGCTCGGCCTTCCTGGCCTAATGGACCTTCCAGGTCAACTCAGACATCTCTTCTTCAATGCAGCCTCTCCTGCCCAGGCAGGCCAGGCCCCCCTCTGGCACCCAGTAGGGTCTGCCTGGCTTCCCACTCCACTTCCAACAGTTGGATGGCCTTGGGTGGGTGACTTTATTCCTCTGCACTTCAGTTCCTACATCCAAAAAGTGCAGAAAAGAATAGTGCCGGCCTCATGAGACTGTTGTGAAGATTAAATGAAGTAAGTAACGACCTCCAAAAATTGCCTGGCATTTAAGTCCTAATATCATGTTTCATCTGTCATTTCCCTCACAATTCTGTGTTGTAATTGGCTGTTTAATGGGCCACCTCCTCCTGCTAGTTGGGTGTTATTGGAAGGCATGGACCCTCTCTAACCCCCAGCACAGTGCATGGCACATGGTAGGCTAATAATCACTGTCTGCTAATCAACAACAGTAAGAGTGAAAACTTACATTCAGTACGTCCTCTTTACGTTCCAGGCCAAGTGCCAAACACTTAAAATGGATGAACTCATCTGAGCCTCACAACAAACTCCGAGGTACTATAAATTTTGCCATTTTACAGATAAGGAAACTGATGCTTTCCATGTTTAAGCAAATTGCCACCCAAATAAGTGGTAAACCCAGCTACTTCTATTCAGAGGAAGGAAGGAAGGAAGGAAGGAAGGAAGGAAGGAAGGAAGGAAGGAAGGAAGGAAGGAAATCAACTTGACCTTACTATTGGCTTAGCCAACTCAGAGCTCAAGGGGATTAGTGTACACTTGTGTGTGAAACGGAAGGAGAGAGCTAATAAACTTACAAATCTCCCACCCAGTCCCTAACCTGGCTCTGGCTCCAGCCTAAATAATACAATGGCAGCTAACTGCTTCCTGCTGCCCAGATGCTATCTCTTTAGCAATCAAGCGCCCGGCTTCGGACGCAGAGCTGGAGAATTGTCATTGTTCACCTCTGGGTGAGGGTTGAGGGGCGGGGGGTCACAAGGTCCCTGGGTTTCCTCGTATCTCCACTTCCCTCTACAGAAAATGCCTGTGGGGACATATACGTACCAAAGCCACCTGATGAATAAATCATCCAGCCCGAGGAGCCCAGGCCAGAATGTAGCCCCGATCCCTGACTGTTTCAAAATTGGGGAAGAGAGAGAAAAAAAAAAAAAAAATTCCATCTCTGAACACCACATTGGGGGAAGTTCCCGCTTGCCCTGAGTTTCAACCCCCTGCGGGGGCTGTCGGAAGCACGCAGCTGAGCGCTGCCAGCACCCAGCACACAGAGTAGTATGGGCTTGTCCGAGGCTGGGAACAAACTCTGATGGGTTGCTCTTGTCTTTCAAAAGGGGTCCTGCTAGCTTGGGAAATGGGTGCCAAGAAAACAAGTGATAGACATACAGTTTGAAAGCCACAGCAGTCTAACTTGGCCGAGGCAGGAAGGATGGGGTAGTCAGTCAGAGAACATGGGTTTGGGGTCTGGCCTTGGGTTCAGATCACAACTCTACCACCCACTGATTGGGAAATCTGGATGGGTTGTTTGTCCTTTTTTTGCCTTGGTTTTCTCATCTGTAAAAATGGGGATCGTAATTCTCACCTTACGCAGTTGTTGTTGGGCTTAAGAGGGATGAGGGCTGTAAAGTGCCAAGGACAGAGGACAGAGTAGGTGCACTGTGACATGTTAGTTCATTTCGCCCGAGGGAGGGGGACCCTGAGCCAGGAGGGCCAGGGCCAAGTGGAGGATAGTCACCCACATAAGGGGATCCCCTTCCATACTGCAAACACAGTATCCAGGGCCTGTGGCCATAAGGTACCTGTTGATTCTAATTCCCTCGCATACTCTTAGGAGCATGCGTTTTCTTTCAGAGGCCTTTGAGATTCATAGCACATGTTTCAAACATGCCTCCTGTACACTGAGCACAGCGCTCAGGTCTTCTCTTCAAAAATTAATTCATCCAATAAATATTTACTGAGCGCTGACTGCTTGTCAGGCCAGGATCTGGGATGAGCAAGACAGGCCTGGGGCCCACCCTGGGGAAGCCGGGCCGTTTGGCTGGGGAGACAAACCAGGCACGGGGGCGTGGTGCGGGTTCTGCTGGTGAGCCCCTTGATCATGGGTAAAAGCAGAGATGCTGTGACGTGAACAGGCTACTTGCTGAAAAGAAGGAAAGGAAACACATTGAAGGAGCGCCCACAATACTCCAGAGATGAAGCACCTCGTGGTCCTGGGCTCTCAGATCTCCCAGTGGAAGCGAGGGCTTCCTCCGTATAGGCAAGGCTGCTGGACTCTGGGAGGCCAGGTGCCCCTCACACGGGGACCGCTGGAAGAGCCAGGATTTGAACACTGGCTTTCCTTGACACCCAAGCTAGCGTTCCTTCCGCTGTGTCACAGGGAATTAATACAGTACGTCCCCATCCCCTGAGGATTTCAGACCATCTGCAGATGGTCCAGCTGTGGGGGGAGTTTAGGATCAGACTTCACGGGGCCTGGAGTGCCAATGTAGCACATGCAGTCTTGGTTTTTGAGCAGAGCAGGTGATAAGTTAGGAGCTGTATTTGAGAAAGAGAAGCTCTGACTGGGGGGCAACAACCCCAGAAAGAATATAATGTCAGCTCTCATTGCTGAGCCCTGGGCTCACCCCAGCCCTACCGTTATCAAGCTGTGCTAGAGATCAGAGAAGTGCAGCCATCCGCCCAAAGTCCCATGGCTGGTGAGAAGGATTTGAACCCACAGCCCGTGCTCCTGACCACTGCCTCGCTCATCTGGGTGAGAGGTCAGCAACTAGAGAAAAAGCTGTGGGAAAGGAGAGGCCGGCGGTCCATGGAAGAGACTTGCAGAGAAATCTCTGGAGCTCTGTGCCTCCCCAAGCCCTGCTCCAGCCCAATGTCTCTGTGCCATGACAGGCTTCACCTTTTCTTATGCTGCGTTCCCTCCTAGAACACCCGGCCCCTTCTCACGGTCTCTTGGAAGTTGACCTATCTGTCCCAAAGTTCACTCCCTCTCCTGACCTCCCACTGCTCTTGGTGCCTCTGACCCCCAACCCTACACTGGAAGCCAAGATCAGAATCTGGACCTGTCACCGCTTGGCTGTGTAACCAGGGCTAGTCTCTGCCTCAGTTTCCTTGTCTGTCATAAGGATGTCACAGATCTACTTCACCCAAGCTCTGTAAGAACTAAATCAAGGGCAACAAGGAATATGCCGGGGCCCTAAAAGGGAAAGAGTGATGTTTCCTGGTGACAAGAGACTCCTCATTAATTTTGCCACATTGTCCCACCAGATTGTGATATTTGAACCGCGGTTATTTTTGCCTCTTGTCTGTTCTGCTGGGGCAGACTCCACACGGGACCAGTCACAGTGAGGCTTCTGCTCTGGGTGTCTTGCTGCCGAAAGACCCTGGGAACCAGAGGAGCCAGTGTGGACAAGGGGCCTAGCTGCCTGGGCCTCCCCACCCCTGCCAGTCCTTTCCTGAGTCTGCATTGGCCCTCTGGCTTCCGAGGCAGCTGCAGGCCTACACAATTCACCTCCTTCCCGTGTAACCCATTTCAGGATTAGCCAGCCAGGAGGTCATAAAATGCAAAGAGGAAGTGGGAGCATCCCACAATTGTAGGAACCCGGACTCCAAGGGAAGTAACCTGTCTGTTGGTCTGTCTGCCTCTGGGGAAGTGGGCCGTAAATCCAGGTCTTAAGGGCTGGTGAAAGGATACGAGCTATTTATAAAGAAGTCTGGGGCTTTTGAACTCTTTAAAGAGGCAATAACCTTCTCTCAGGTAATTGGGGTTTGGTAGCCAGGGCTCAGATGCTTCAGCAAACAAAGCTGCCAGCGCCCAGCTGGGAGAGTGAGGTGGGGAGTGGGTGCTGGGAAGAGACAGGCCCCGCCCGGCCCCCTGCTCTCCTTTGCGTCCCTGGCCCCGTGCTGGTCACTGAGCACACACAGGTTAACTCGCGACTAGGGACTCTTCGCTTCCTGTGAAGAGTACGGGAGGCCGCTCTGTGAGCTATCATAGGTGTTCCTCCAGGTTTGCATCAAATGCTATTTCTTCCACATTGAATATTCTCCCCTCTGGTCCCTAAATGTCACTACATCCGAAAGTCCTTCCCTGACCATGCTGGCATCTTTCGTCGCATTAGTTGGTTTTATTTTCTTCAAGGAACTTTCGGCCATCTGTGAGCTGGGCCTTATGCCCAAGTCCTTTCCAGATCCTTAGCACCAGTGCCCTGCTTGGCATGTGGAAGGTACTCCCTAAGTATCTGTTGCATGAATGAATAAATTAACATAAGGATCACACAGGGGGCTTCCCTGGTGGCGCAGTGGTTGAGAGTCCGCCTGCCGATGCAGGGGACACGGGTTCGTGCCCTGGTCTGGGAAGATCCCACATGCCATGGAGCGGCTGGGCCCGTGAGCCATGGCCGCTGAGCCTGCGCGTCCGGAACCTGTGCTCTGCAACGGGAGAGGCCACAGCAGTGACAGGCCCGTGTACTGCAAAAAAAAAAAAAAAAAAGTATCACACAGAAGAGGGGACCTTGACTCTGCTGTGGGAGCCGGGAGGTAAGACTGGACCAAAAAGCCTTCTTAGAGAAGGTGGCATGCGAGTGTACCCTGCGGGAATAGCAGCCCCTATGAGTGTGGACCAGGGGACTCAGTATGTTTCAGTGCCTGGTGTGTTTCAGCGAGCAGGAGAAAGCCTGGGCTGCCAGAGTACAGAGGCAGGAGGTGAGGCCGGAAAGGAGGGTTGCAAGCAGGTTATAAAGGCTCTGAAAGCTGAACTACAAATAACTTTGATTGGAAGAAACTACGTTTCACCAGGTGTTTTCAGGGAGGATGAGAGGGATGAAGAGTTAGAACACAGGGGACTTTAGGGAAGTGAAACTGTCCTGTGTGATACTGTAATAGTGGCGACATGTTATTATACATTTGTCCAAACCCACAGAATGTAAAACAAACACAGAGTGAACCCTAATGTAAATTATGAACTTTTTAGTTAATAATAGTGTATCAATATTGGCTCATCAATTGTAACAAATGTACCACATTAATATAAAGTGTTAATAAAAGGAAAAATTGAGGAAGGAAGGGGTAACGTGTGAACTCTTTAGTTTCTGCCCATTTTTCTGCATACCTAAAACTGCTTTAAAAAAATAAAGTCTTTTAAGTGTAAAAAAGAAAACAAAAGACAAAGTGTCCACCAATTGTGATAGAACAAATCAGCCGTAAAAATTATGTACTGGTTTAGAACAATCTCCAACAGAAAAGTAAGTGCTAACCAGTAAGGATGGCATGACCCCGCTTTTGTGGTTCCTCAGGGCTGGATTATGGCTGGACGTCTGGGGTGATACCCAAGGCACTGTGGCATCCTCCCCTCTGGGAGGGGATGCATGGAGACCTTTCACTATACACCCTTTGGCATTTTTAAATTTTTGGACCACGTGCAAGTAATACCTTTCCAAAAAAGACATAAACTTTAAAATGTATCTGTAAACTTAAAAACTTTTCTCCTTCAGGTCTAGCTTATATGGGCACAGTGGAAAAGAAAAATCCTGTGCACTGTTCCTATCTTCCAGGAGTTGATGGTCCCCCCCGCATCTCTGCCTAACACTCTTTACACTTGTGATGATGAGTTATTCTTAAATATTTGCTATGATTTGTCTTCCCTGTTCAAGTGTCAACTCCTTGAAGCCATGGGTATTGTCTGTAACATGTACTGCTATATCTCTGGTGCCCGCTAAAAAGATCTTTTAATACTATGTTGACATGCTGACAGCTTAAATTCAGCCTCTTCCATGAAGCTTGCCTGACTGCACCATGGAAATCTCTCCTAAGTTTTCATGTCTTCCTAGTTTTCTTTCTTTGATTTATTCAACAAATGCCTATTGTGCGCCTACCCTGTCAGACACTTCACTCTCGCAGTACAATCTTCCGCTCATGTTTCTTTCCCTCTCCATGTAACCGCTATGTGCAGGCATTGTATACTATCTTTGTATTTCCTTGTACAATCTAGAACATTACTGTGCACATAGTACATGCCCAGTGAGTGAATTCACTCAATTCATGTTCTAACCAAGTGAGTTAATATAAATAACCAACATGGGAGCAGCCATTGATTTTTCACTTAATCCTCACAGCAAGCCATCAGGATTAGCACCATTTTGCAGATGAGGAAACTGAGGCTAGAGGCATGCAATGATTTGCTCAGGGTTCCACAACCAGTAGAAAGCGGAGGCCAGGTTCTAGCCCAGACTGCCTTACCTCTGGGAACCGGTATAATGGAGGGGAGGAACAATGTCACCTTCCTGTACGGGAGTCAGACCACATTTCTGAGATGGCCTTGAGGTCACCCAGTGGGAAATGGCTCTGCTAGTCTCACAGGCAACAGTCTGACTGTAGATGGTGGGAGGGATGGATTTTAAAGGGGTCATTTTAATGACAATGGTCACTGAATGACAGGGGTTCAGTCTAAGCACCAGAGAAGAGCACCATCAACCGTACCACACAGGTGGGTGCCACAGGGCATCAAAGATGGGCTGTCAGTGCCCAAGTGGCAGTGCTCCCACTGGAGGGGCAGCAGAGAGGGGGACAGGGAGGGAGGGGAGAGGGAGAGCCAGGAAGGGCCAGGCCAAGGCCCCCAAGCATTCAAGTGATAATACCACCAGATAATCCAGAACCCATCCTGACGTGGTCAGAGAAGGGGCAGGAGCGGACAGGGCTACAGTCAGAGCAGCAGAACTCCAGGAGTCAGGGTCCTGGAATCCCTCACAGTCTGCAGGAGCAGCAGCACAGAGGGTGGTGGAGGAAAATGCCCCAGAGGAATACGAGCAAGGCATGGGCTTGGCGGTTAGGATCACGGAATAAAGCTAAATCCCTCCCCGCAGCGTCTAATAACATGAAAACCAGTTAAAAAAAAGCCAACAGGGCTTCCCTGGTGGCGCAGTGGTTGACAGCCCGCCTGCCGATGCAGGGGACGCGGGTTCGTGCCCCGGTCCGGGAAGATAACACGTGCCGCGGAGCAGCTGGGCCCGTGAGCCATGGCCGCTGAGCCCGCGCGTCCGGAGCCTGTGCTCCGCAACGGGAGAGGCCACAACAGTGAGAGGCCCGCGTACCGCAACAAAACAAAACAAAAAAGCCAGCAAACAGTAATTCACCAAGAACATCCAGAAAGCCTGTATGGTGTGCAGGTCTGCTTGCTGAGTAACACAGGGGATTCTTGGTCTCCACGTGCGAGTACTACATGAAGCACCAAGCATCTTTCATCCCAGGCTACCCAACAGCCCGATGAGCAAGATGCTGTCCCCATTTATAGATGAGGAAACAGGCTGCCACCCGGGTCGCACACGGGCAAAGTTGCAGAGCGCTGTTCCAACAGCTCCATCTCCCCCCAACCACTGGCCTCAGACTCCTAGACTCTACAAGGCACTCCCTGGCCAGATGCCGTGCCACTCACCATGTGTTAGCTCACTGAATCCTTGCAGCCACCCAGTGCCTAGTGCTGTTATCAGGACCAGAACCAGGGTAAGCTGAGTGCCTTTATCTTAACTAAAACCAGGATCAGTGTTACTGATTTTTTCTTTTGCCTTAGGCTCCAATATGGCTCTGTGTGGTCCTTCTTTGTTTACATTTTTGACAATGTGTTCATCATGGATTTTTAGCATTGATTTTGACTCCTGAAAAATATTGCATGAAATTATTATTTGTCTTTTTTAAAAAATAAATTTATTTATTTATTTATTTTTGTCTGCGTTGGGTCTTCGTTGCTATGCACGGGCTTTCTCTAGTTGCGGCGAGCAGGGGCTACTCTTGATCGTGGTGCGCGGGCTTCTCATTGCGGTGGCTTCTCTTGTTGCGGAGCATGGGCTCTAGGCGTGCAGGCTTCAGTAGTTGTGGCACGTGGGCTCAGTAGTTGTGGTTCACGGGCTTAGTTGCTCAGCGTCATGTGGGATCTTCCCAGACCAGGGCTCGAACCCGTGTCCCCCGTACTGGCAGGTGGATTCTTAACCACTGCACCACCAGGGAAGCCCCTATTATTTGTCTTGATCTCTGAACTTTTGGCAGGGATGGGGTAGAGGAGGTGGGGCACCTCTTAAATTCTGTTCTCAGGTCTAGTGCCTCACCCACCTCACCTTGGTCCTGGCCCTGAATTATACCCACTTTCCAGATGAGGAAACTGGTACATGGGGGAGGGGTTATTTGTCTTGATTACAGAGCTGGGAAGCAAGTCCTAGAGCAGAAATTAGAATCCAGGGAGTGCACTGTCTTCAGCTACCACGCTCACTTCTCAGGGATTTGTGTCTTGTAATCAGGACGCTTTTACCTCGGCTCTGATTCTCTCACCCTTTATTCTGCAGTTTTCAGGCGTCAGACCGCCCTCCTCCACTCCAGCCTGGCCCTTCCTCACCCCCAGCACCATGCCACAAACCCCATCTGTCTTTCCAAACCATCCCCCACCCGGCGGCCTCCCTGGAACTCTTGCTGACTTCCTGAGTCTCCCAAACGGATGCGGTTTCTCCGTCCTCTGTACCAAAGGCCCTCTGTGTATCTTCTCTGTGGCACGTACTCTTCCCTCTCCTGCTGTAGGTCATGTCTGGACTTGCCTTACTCATCTTCTCAGATGACCTTTGTTATCATCACCTCCCCGAGGTAGGAGCTGCAGGAGGAAGCGCGTTTCGTCTACTCCTGTTTAAGTGCCCTCAGGACCTCCGCTAGGGCTTTCTTCATAATAAACACTTAGGGAAAATATTTTAAATGCTGTGTTAATGTCGGTTAGGAGTGCAGGCTCTGCATCCAGGCTCACTGCGTTTGAATCCTGGCTCTGCCACTTACGAGCTGTGTGACTTGGTCTGTTTCCTCAAGTGCAAATTGGAGGTAATATCGGGCAGCTTGATAATGAGTTTCTAGTACACTTCTTGACTCACGGGACATTGTCACAGGATGTTAGCTGCAATTAGTAAGGGCTCCATAGAGGTAGCAATTGTGATTAGGTAAACGGATGTGCTAGCCAGTTACAGGATAGCTTAGATCGGAGATTAGCCAAGTAGGTGCTCAGTTAGAGTGTGGCTATGAGAATGGAAAAAGGAGGGAAGGATACAAGATGCACGTTGGGGGGTAAACGGACCCAAAGAAGGCAGGGGGATAGGTTAGGGTGAGCTGAAGGTATTGTTGGGGGATGTATGTTTGGGGGTAACCAGTGGTTCCTGGGACCTGCTGACACCATTTCTGCATTATGTAA
Source organism: Grampus griseus (assembly GCF_964374135.1). NCBI lineage: Eukaryota > Metazoa > Chordata > Mammalia > Artiodactyla > Delphinidae > Grampus > Grampus griseus. Next base: position 118,324,762 of record NC_139019.1, on the reverse strand, counting down.
ACTGCAGGCCAACCTGTGCTGGCTAAATGATGGTGGAGCTTAAAACATACAGCATGAGGAAACTGTGAACTGATAGACAACCAAACAAGAAAGAGAAAGGCACGGAGGTATCTCCTTAGGGCTGGGGAGACAGGGAATCTTCCAATTCCATCTGACAAAAGAGCCCGTGGGAAAGCAGGCTGCATCTTCCTCTTCCAGCCCCCAAGGTGCTAGTTTCTTCACAGGGTGAGGCTGGGGCGAGGGGTCCTTGGGGAAACCAGGGAGAGCTGCGGGCCGCCCCCTCCCGGGCAGGCAGGGGCATTTGGTCAAGTGGCCGGAAGGAAGGTCCATTAGAAGGCCATAAAGGGGGCGAGCCTCCTGACCCAAGGGCCTCTGGTCATGTCGCGGCCAAAGGGCCAGGCTCAGAGCGAACAAAGGGACCTTCCTTGGCAGGAAGCTGCTGAGAGGCTCAATTGCCTTGTTCTCGTCCCAGCTCTCACTGGTCCAACGGCCCCTCTGCTCACTGAACTGCAGACCCCTTCCTCTCCACAAAACAAGGGCTGGGGGTCGGGAGGCTCCTGACGGATGAAGAGAATTATCCCAACTACAGAAGACTCTGGAAATAAAAGGGGTTATCTCCCAGGGGTGTCGGGGTGACTTGAGGGGGACCAAAAGGCCTGCTCCATTTGGTGCCTGAAATTCCCACTCTTAACTACCGCCAGGGTCCCAGGCCCTGGGAGGTGTCATTATCACCTATTAGCATCTTAAGCAAGTTTTAATGTTCTGGGAGGGGCCGTGGAGGCCAGGCTGGGAGCCGAGGCAGTAAGGGAGGCCCAAGGAAGGGGCTCCAGACCAAATCTCCCTGGGGGGCGGTGAGAAAGGAAGGAGGTCTTAGACCAAAGGGGACTCAGAGGAGTTGTGAGGACAAACGCTGCCTATTTCAGACTCCCGAGCACATCCTGTTTCCATGAGACTTCCTCAGGCCCCTTTGTGCCTCGGCTTCTCGGCCAAGACCATCCCAGCGAAACTTCTGAAAATCTGCTCGCCGTGAACCACCACCTCCTTGTCTTGGTTCCACAGCCCAAGACTTCTGACAAACAAAACAAAAAAAGGCAGAGTTTTCTTGAGCTCTGCAGAGCCCGGGAATGGACATGACCATGGGATGCAGTGCGTCCAAGCCAGGCACTGTACACACCCGGCTATGACATCAGAACTGCTGACAGTTTACTCCCATCAGACTGGTTTTGTGTGCCCGACTGGTGTCAGGCTGGTTCTCCCCAGAGAAAAGCCCCAACTAGAGGGCCCTTTCCAAACAGCCTGTGGGAAGGATGAGGCTGGTGGGTCTTACAGTGGTCAGCATCGCCATCAGTCACTCAGTTGTTAGGGGTCCCGGCCACGTTGGGCAAAAATGACATTTCTGGCTGTGCTGCCAACTAGCTGTGTGACCCCAGGCAAGTGACTCAGTCACTCTGGGCCTCAGTTTCCTCTGTTGGAAAATGGGGCTGATCATAGCAGCTACCTCATGAGATTTCTGAGAGGACAAAAGTGCTTCCCACTCTTAGAGGGACCAAAATACCCAACCCAGCCTAGGAAGCCCAGCAGGCCCTGGGCTACGTGCTTGCCCATCATGACAGTCCTTCCTGCTTGGACCTCGGGCTCTCTGGTCTTATCTAGGTCATCAGCCCTCTGAGCCGTTCCATTCAGCACTCATTGTACCAGCTTCCTGGAAAATCTTCTCTTTGGATAACTCTTTCCAGTTTTAAATTCTAACTTAACCAACCCAACCCTCTCTAAATCAGGCCCCTGTTTCAACCTCCTGCAACACCCTCTTCTTTCCCTTCACAGCACTTGGCCCCATCCATCATTGGACCCCGATTTGCGTGATCCCGTGTTTAAGGCCAGCTCCGCTCAGTAGGCTGCAGGCTCGCAGAAGACCGAGACTCATTCATTGTGTGGCGCCACGGCCTAGCACATAGCTAGCGCTCAAATAAATCTTGGTTGAACGGAAAAAATAAAAGGAGATGATGCAGGTAAGATATCAGGCACAGTTCCGGGCCATTAACAGCATCGGCCGCTTTGGCCGCTGTGCTGTGCTGGCTGATTCAAGACCCTTCAGAGAAGAAAATGCCGGAGACAGGCCACTCCCTGCAAGGCGATTACAGAGGAGACAGGAAGACATGACTGGCATCAACGGGGAACAGTAAGGGACAGTATTGAATTAAATGTTCCATGGTGGGGTGTAACTGCCTTGGCAGCTCAGAGAAAAAGAGCTAATGAGGGCAGAGGAAAAGCATATTGGAAAAAAAAAAAAAAAGAACCAACGCTGAGGAGAAAGTGGTGTTGGAATAGCAAAGGAGAGTGGGGTAGAACTCCAGGTGGGAGGAAAATCATCTTTCCACTAGCTACCATTTTCCACTAGCAAAAGCAGCAATAACAGTTATCACCACCGTAGAGCTGATATTCAATGCAACATTTCCAAGGACCAGGTACTATAGCAAACCTTTTACAGAATTATTTTATTTCATCTTCAAAACAACCCTCAGAAAGTTCTTTTATTCTCACTATTTTAGAGAGCATCTCTTCCCACATCCATGTTGACCATTTTAGAGGTAAGGATGTTAAGGCTAGGAGACTCTTCTGTAATCTGCCCAGGAGCTCACAGCTAGTAAGCAGAGGATCTGAGACTCGCACTCAGACGCTTCCAGACCCAGTGGGGCCCGAGGAAGGCTGCAACAGCCTGGCAGCAGCATTTATAGTGGATGCGACAGTAAACCTTGAGTGGGGATGATATACTGAAAGCTGGCTTGGGGGTGGCAGACTTGGTCCATTCTAGTATAGAAGGAATGGACTAATGTTTCAGAGTTGACAAGGTGAGCCCATGGGCAGGGGTGGCCACTGTGGACATAAAGAGGAAGGGGTGGATGGATGTAGGACAGATTTTAAATAAGGAATAGTCAGGGCCTGGAAGCCGACTGGCTCTAAGTGTTGGATGTTAAAGGGTATCATTTAAAGCCGGGGTCCCCAACCCCCGGGTTGCAGACTGGTCCGCGGCCTGTTAGGAACCAGGCTGCACGGCAGGAGGTGAGTGGCATGTGAGTGAGCGAAGCTTCATCTGCCGCTCCCCATTGCTCCCTATTGCTCTCCTTACTGCCTGAGCCATCCTCCCCCCACCCTATCCCGTGCGTGGAAAAATTGTCTTCCCTGAAACCCGTCCCTGGTGCCGAAAAGGCTGGGGACCGCTGACTGAAAGAGAACTCTCGAGTTTTAAGTCAAGTTACAATATGGGCCCACCCCCCATCTTGTCAACAGTACTTAAGGAGTTTCTTTTGACAATCTGCGTCAGAGCTTAGGAACCCCTATTTTCCCCAGCATTTTTAAGATATCTTTCCCTGGGTTGAGTGGTACACCAGTGCTGGCTCATAAGAATGGCTAGAGAACATCTCTTCCCACTTCCATGTTTAGCAACATCATGTTGGCTGCTTGGGAGTATTTACACTGTGGAAATTGGCAAATGCTACTAATCAGTGCTTTTATTTCCCTGGGGAGCTAGTCGTTAAGCACTTACCAGCAAACAGGTGCCTGGATTCAATTGAAATGTCTTCCACTGCACATCAGGACTATTTTCTCCCTTCCCACCATAAGTGAAGAATAAAGAGGAAGAACGTGTAGGCTCAAAAAAAGGGAGCAATGGAGTCCCATGTGAACAAGGTCACCTCTTGAGCTACAGGTAATTACAATAGCTACCATTCCCTAAAGACCGGGTCTGTGCCACAATCTGGACTGAGACTGCTACCTGTATCATCTCATTTAATCATCCCAACAGCGCTGTTAGGTAGGTCCTACTGCCACACCCCTCTCACAGGTGAGACACCAAGGCTCAGACAGATCAAGTCACTTGTCCACAGTGAGTCATGGAGTAAATGACAGAGCTGGGATTCAATCCAGGTGTGTCTGTTCCCACATCCCTGGCACTTGACATGGAGGCTGTTTCTCTCTAGGAGACTTTCACAGTCTCCTCTCCCGACCAGTCCTGACCAGTCCCTCTTTTCCTAGCTGTACTGACCTCTACCTTGGTGAGTCACTTCTCATTTGCAAACACCAGAAAAGAATTCTGATTGTTTTGGCAGAACAGGGATTTATTTAGAGGTTACAAGGTAGTTCACAAAATTGCCAGAAAGGTAAAGAATCGAGCTTGGAAAACAAGTAGGAATCCAGGTGGACCAGTCGCCCACCAGATGACACCAATGCTGTCCCCCCACCGTCGAACACTTTGCTGCTGTTGCAAACTGGATGTAGTTGCCACTGCCTGGGGTGAATTCTCTTTTCCTGCTTCTTTGCTTTGCCTATCCTGGACCCTGAGCCCCAGTGGGAAACATGTGATTGGCTGAGTGTCACTCACTTGGCTGCACCCTGACCTCCAGGGGGTGGGGAGGGCTTCTGGAGCAGGAGGTAGATCCTACCATCAGGATTCTTACAGTGGGGGATCCCCAAGCATAGGAGGGGGTTCACATGCTGGGTAGCCTCAGGGAGCTCTATCACTTTCACACACTGGTTTTTCCTAACTCCTTGGCTACCTATGCACAAATTCTTTGTGCCCCTTGGAGACAAATAGAATATCACCCACCACTTTTCTTATCCTCTTCCGTATATTTCTTTCTTCACCATAAATTATGACACATTCAGTTACAAATGATGGGAAAGCACAGCTCAGACAATAAAGAGGATGTATAGGCTAATGTAGCTAAAAATGTCATGGAGTATTTGCCTTCAGGTGAGGTTTGATCCAGCCTTTCAAATGACATCAAGAAAGACTTCATATCTTTCCATCTCTTTGCTCTGCCTCCACAGTGTCAGCTTCACCCTCCCATAGTAGCCAAATGGTCAACACAGTTTCAAACCATATGCCTTTACACCTCCCACTCGAGGAGAAGGAAGAGGGTTTTTCTAGTGGCTCCTACACAGCTCAAGATTCCTTCTCTGCTTTCGGCTTAAACTGGGGACACTTGCCCCTCTCCAAACAATGACCATGGTCATGGGATGGGATACACTGATTGATCCAGGCCAATCAGGGTTTACCCCTGGAGCTAGGCTTGCTGGCCAATGCCACCCAAACCTGAGCACGGGCAGGCACAACTGGCCCACAGGACTATCAGAGGACTGTTAATGGAATCAATGCTACAGACACAATCAGAAAATGCAGGCAATGAGTCCCACATGGTTCCCATGCCAGCACTGGGACTCCATTTATCTCTGTAAGCACATCAGAAAGGTGTAAACCCTTGGTGATACTGACTATTCCTGATTCATTTTTGTACCCCAATGATTAGCAAAACCCCTGATACGTAGACACAGAGTGTGTCTGTCTAAGGAACTCAAGAAAGTGTTCAGCAAGTAAGAACAAAATTTTGAAGTGGGAACATTCTATATGAGCTTCATAGACCACTGAACACCATGTATAGGGAGGGGGCTTTAGATCTGCCCCAGTCAAGGACTGGTCCTGTGGCCGCTGCCCGGTACAGGTCCTCCCTGAGGTGTACATGGAGCAGTACCAACCGTCAGTGGCCAGTTGGGTTATTTGAAGTATTGTCAACCTCCCGGAAAGCTCTCTGGGCTCGGTGCCCTCAGCTGCACTTCCAATCTAAAGGTGATGGTGTGAGTCACGAAGGTGGATATGGGGGCTGGGGGTATCAGTGCTGGCTTTGAACAATGCCCCTCTGTGAGAATCCCTATTCATTGAGCATGACTCACTCTGTCTTTTTAGAACAGGGTTCCTGTCTCCTTTGGGTCTCTGGGAGGGTTTTTTTTTTGCGGTATGCGGGCCTCGCACTGCTGTGGCCTCTCCCGCTGCGGAGCACAGGCTCCGGACGCGCAGGCTCAGTGGCCATGGCTCACGGGCCCAGCCGTTCCGCGGCATGTGGGATCTTCCCGGACCGGGGCACGAACCCGTGTCCCCTGCATCGGCAGGCGGACTCTCAACCACTGTGCCACCAGGGAAGCCCTATACAAGGGGTTTTGACAAATGCATTAATGTCATGTATCCGCCATTGCAGTATCACACAGGATGGTTTCACTGCCCTAAAAATCTCCTGTGCTCCATCTATTCCTCCATCCCTCTCGCCCCCTAGAGCCCTGGCACCCACTGACTGATCTTGTACTGCCTCTGTAGTCTCGCCTTTTCCAGGATGTCATATAGTTGGAATTATATAGCAAGTAGCCTTTTTAGATCGGCTTCTTTCCCTTAGTAATATGCATTTAAGTCTCCTCCATGTCTTTTCATGGCATGATAGCCCTTTTTTATTTTTTATTAGTGAAGAATATTCCATTGTCTGCATGTACCAAAGTTTGTCTATTCACCAAGTGACGGACACTTTGGTTGCTTCCAACTTTTGGCAATTATGAATAAAACGTCTGCCAACATTCCTGTGCAGGTTCTTGTGTGGACATAAGTTTTTAACTCATTTCGATAAACACCAAGGAGCCCAGCTGCTGGGTCATATGGTAAGAGTATATTTAGATTTGTAAGAAACTGCTAAACTGCCTTCCAAAGTCACTGTAACTTTTTGCACCCTCACCAGCAATGAATGAGAGTTCCTGTTGCTCCACATCCTTGTCAGCGTTTCATGTTGTCAGTGCCCTCATGAATATCGAGGCTATTTCCTAGCAAGGTTTTATCTTGCAATGAACCCACCCTATGCCCTCATCTATTTTTTATTAAAAAAAAAGGATGATTGGTTTGAAGTCCCTAAATTCGTTATGCAGCATTAGGTAGTTGATATAAGAGCCACATGTCAGCCCTAAGCCATCAGCCAGCACCAACGTGCCAGGCATGTGCGTCGTCCATGTTGGATCCTCCAGTCTTCAGATGGCTGCAGCTCTAGCTGACGTGTGACTGCAGTGGCATAAGAGGCCGCAAGTGTGTACTGCCCAGCCAAGACCTTCCTGAATTCCTGACCTACAAAAACTATTTATTTCCTGGACCTCGTCATGACTACGCAATAGAAGTTCAGGATTCCTAGGTTCTTCTCATTTAATAGCATCGCAGAGAAAAAGGGAACAACCCTGTGTTCTATTCTTCACTTACATGTTTGTTGGCTACACATCAGTAGACAAGGCACATCACTTTTTGGAAACTCATTTTCCTGAGTTATGAAACAAAACACCACCACCAACTCTGCTCACCTGTCAGAGTTGATGTGAGAATAAACGTGGCCATGTTTTGTAAAGTGTCACTTACTGAACAAAATTTCAAGTATCATATTAATGGAGGGGACCAGTAGTGAAAATTTCAAAGTGATGTCTATCTGACTTTGGATCTTTATATAAGATTTCCTCTCCATCCAAATTGCACATAGGCTTTCCTTAAGCTGAGACTGTGTCCTCTGGGCACATTTCTAATGGCCTAATGGGAGAGGTCCCCCCAAAATTTAACATTTGCAACATAAACACAATGTGCATAATCTATTTGAATACACTGCCCTAGACAAAACAAAATGTCTATATAATTCCTAACCATCCAGACTGGGTCTACCTTAGACAAGTAAAAACTAAAATGATAACCACAGTGATTACAATTTACTGGGCACTTATTATTTGCTGAGCACTATGTTAGGTACTTTATATACAGTATCTCAATGAATCCTTTCCCAACCCCATGGGTAAATATTATTACCCTCTTTAACTGATTAAAAAAAAAGAAAAGATTTTGACTTCCAGGTGAAAATGAAGGATTGAATACACGTAAATGTGTTTGTTCCCATCTAAAACTACATTAAAAGAGTTAACTGATTTTTAAAAAATAAATTTATTTATTTTATTTTTGTTTTTGTCTGTGTTGGGTCTTTGTTGCTGCCTGTGGGCTTTTCTCTAGTTGCAGCGAGCAGGGGCTACTCTTCATTGCAGTGCGCAGGCTTCTCATTAGGTGGCTTCTTTTGTTGCAGAGCACGGGCTCTAGGTGCATGGGCTTCAGTAGTTGTGGCACTCAGGCTCAGTAGCTGTGCCTCGCAGGTTCTAGAGCACAGGCTCAGTAGTCGTGTCACATGGGCTTAGCTGCTCCACGGCATGTGGGATCTTCCCAGACCAGGGCTCGAACCCGAGTCCCATGCATTGGCAGGCGGATTCTTAACCACTGCACCACCAGGGAAGCCCGATTTTTTTTAAAGTCAACCAATGTCTGGCACATAGTACAGGCTCATAAGTATTTGTTGAATAAATGAATAAAGTAATAAATGAAAACAATTAATAATCCTACAAGGTAAATAAAACAGACACTGAGCTCACACCAAAAAAATTTTGGAAGCTGAAATGAATATGAATGGACTTTGCAGACCTGAGAAATTTGAATCCTAAGTCAGCCGTGTGGAAAGCCGAGGAACAGTCAGATTACAGCTCAGACTTCCCCCAAGGGGTCAGAATAGGGAGCACTAGTTATCTCCTAAAGTAGGGGTGGGGTGGAGCTAAAATCAGGGGACTGGTTGGTTTAAAAGTTAGTTTAAGAAGCTGGTGGGGGCTTCCCTGGTGGCGCAGTGGTTAAGAATCTGCCTGCCAGTGCAGGAGACATGGGTTTGAGCCCTAGACTGGGAAGATCCCACATGCTGCAGAGCAACTAAGCCCGTGCACCACAACTACTGAGCCTGCATGCTAGAGCCTGCGAGCCACAACTACTGAGCCCACATGCCACAACTACTGAAGCCCATACGCCTAGAGCCCGTGCTCCACTACAAAGAGAAGCCACCACTCCACAATGAAAAGTAGCCCCTGCTCACTGCAACTAGAGAAAGCCCATGCATGGCAACAGACCCAATGCAGCCAAAAATAAATAAATTAAAAAAAAAAAAGGATGAAGCTGGTGGATCCCAGATCCCATCACCCACTCTAGTCAGCCGTGTGACTCCCTCTTTCCCACCTGGACAAAAGGCTAAGCTTTTTTCTCAGGAGAGGGTAGAATGGGAGGGGTCTGAATTAGAGAACACCCTACAACTGAGGGTAAAGGTACCATGGGAAAACAGAGGGATCTGGTGACACTGACACATTGAATGCTGAGCCCCCAGCCCTCCTTTCTACCTTGGCTCCCAGAAAGCTGGCAGTCAGTCTTGTACTCTCCTAACAGAAGAGAAACCCCTTCTCTGGGGAATTTGACTAGCCCAAGAGGGAAGATACAAAATACTAAAACCAGGAGTTTCCCAATGAGGGGCCAGCTAGATCAGCATACAGCAAAGATCACAGTCATGCAGAGCTTCCAAAAAAATACCTCATTCTTAAATATGAACAAACAAGGGTCCCTATACATTTGAGGAAAGCCAAATGAAAGGTAGAGACCAAAGCAAACATAAAAAAAGCATTTTGGAGGAAGCAGAAAAAGTACATGAAGAGGAAATCTCTTTTAAAAACTATCATTACTATTTCCAGGGTGTTAAGAGAATTTTTACATTCATGAAAAAGGAACAGTATGCTACAAAAAAAGGAATACCAAGAGAATAGAAAAGAACTCCTGGAAATTACAAATACGTAGCATAAATTGAAAACTCAGTAGAATTGGTGGAGGATAAAACTGAAGAACTCTCCTGGAATGAAGAATAAAAACCAGAGAGGTGGAAAGTAAGAGAGAAAGGGAAAGAAAAGCAGAGGACCTACCTAGGAGGTCATTCTTCAGTTAACAGGCTTTCTAGAATGAAAGAATAGAAAAACTGAAGGTGAGTCAATCATTAAGGAAATGAGTCAGTCAGTCAGGGTTTGAACAGAGAAACAGAACCACCACAAGTGATACAGGATAAGGGATTTGTTACAGGAGTTAGGCCCTCCACCGTTGTGGAGTTGGTGGAGCAGTCTATGCAAACTGCTGCCTTTGAAAACTAGTGTTGAGCCTAAAGTCTCTACAGACTGGCAGTTGGGAAGGAAAACTGGGTGTGGAAAGAGCAAAGACAAGGTGGAACCCAAGAGGGCAAACTGGAACCCATGTCTGTCTCTCACTCCTTCCAACCTGAATGCCATGGGTGACCTACAGGAGAATCTGGCACCCTTTCACCACCACAGAGCTACACACACACCATCCAGAAAAGTTGGAGAGGCTGTAGGAACAGATATGGTGGGGGTTAATGAAGCTGTGAGTCCAGGTGTTGTCCCAAACCAGCCAGGTGAGCTAGGAGATGCCTCAGTGCCTGACACCGGACGCCAACATTCAGAGCATACAAATATGGCTGCTGCTTTATTTTCACCTTCCAGATTTGGTACAAAATGTCCTTTGTGGCCAACACTAGCTTGACACCAGATAGAGAATGGGGTTCTGGGAGACGTGGTTCCAGCTTAGCTAAGATGACACAGCACAAAGCAACCCTTTATCAGAATGGACATTTTTAATTAAAAGAGTCCACAGAGTGCCCTGAATATGAAAACAGACTCACATCAAGTCACACCACTGTGAAATTTCTAAAAACTGGGGACAAAGAGAAAGCAAGATTCCAGAGAGAAAAAACAAGTTTCAGACAAAGAATCATAATGATATCAGGTCACTCAACAGCAACTCAGAAAGTTAGAAAAACACAAAGCCATGTCTTCAAAATTCTGCAGAGAAATGATTTCCAAGCTAGAATTCTTCAGCCAAGTTATCACTTAAAGGTAAGTGTAGAATAAGGCAATTTCAGACATGTGCAGTCTAAGGAAGCTGCTGAATGATGTGATCTACCAGGAGACAGGAGATTCTGGCAAAAGTGGATCCAGCAGCGGAGGAAAGTGACAGGAGCCCTGGATGACAGTGTAGGGGGCCCTCAAGACCATAGCTGTACCTGAGGCCCAGAGAAAACCAGGCCAGGCCCAATGGTCAGAGGAGCTGTGGGGATTTCACTGAGGCGAAGTCGACAGAATGTCTCACGTATTTTAATGTATTGACAGGAGACTCACAATTAGGGATTCCTTGGGTTGAATTTATGAGAATTGTATCAAATACTTAGCAAACAAACAAACAAAATTAGGGTAAGTATGACCTCCAGGGGAAACAACAACAATTACAGAGGAAAGGAAAAATATTCCTAGAATACTGCATGGCTCAGCTGTGAATAGCATTCCACAGTCATAATAGTATAAATGCTGAATACTGATCTAATAAATATTAGATGTAACTATATTGGGAGATGGGGGGCAGGGCGGGGAGTGTGTACATGGTGGGAGCGGATGAAGATGGGATGAAGGAGCAATCCTCATGGCCCAATCTAGAATTCTCAGATAACTATTTGATCTGATTTTATTCCACGTGGAAGTATTGCCAAATAGAAAAATACAGTTTATATCATGATACATATGGTCCTGTTTCACAGTGGTAAAGTCAAAGATAATGCCTAAAACTGAAAAATCAAGAAGCATCAATCTAAGTACATTATTTAGCTATGCAGAGGTAATTACCAAAAGAAATAGCTAAAGGACTTCAAAGTAGTCACCTCTTGGGAGGAGAAAATGGGGTTAGGGGAGACCAGCCATTTTAAAATAAGTTTTGTAGGGAATTCCCCAGTGGTGCAGTGGTTAGGACTCCATGCTTTCACTGCCAAGGGCCTGGGTTCAATCCCTGGTAGGGAAACTGAGATCCACAAGCTGCATGGCCTGGCCAAAAATAAAATAAAATAAGCTTTGTAGAAGTACTCGTACCTTTTTTTTTTTTTTACTGCGGTATGCGGGCCTCTCACTGTTGTGGCCTCTCCCGTTGCAGAGCACAGGCTCCGGACACACAGGCTCAGCAGCCATGGCTCACGGGCCTAGCTGCTCCGCGGCATGTGGGATCTTCCCGGACCGGGGCACGAACCCGTGTCCCCTGCATCGGCAGGCGGACTCTCAACCACTGCGCCACCAGGGAAGGCCAAGTACTTGTACTTCTACTTCTGTACTTCACTACTTGTACTACATAAACTATGTACAGGTGGTACTTTGACTTAAGAAAAAACCTAAAACATAAAAGTGTGGCTACTGCTATGGTCTGAAGGTTTGTGTCCCCCTAAATTCATATGTTGAAATCCTAATGCCCAATGTGATGATATTAGGAGGTGGGGCTTTGGGGAAGTGATTGGGTCATGAGGGTGGAGCCCTCATGAATGGGATTAGTGCCCTAATAAGAGATCCCAGAGAGTTCTCTAGTCCCTTTTGCAGTGTGAGGACACAGTGAGAGGACACAGAGTGAAGAGGGTCTTCACCAGAACCCGATCTCAGACTTCCAGCCTCCAGAACCGTGAGAAATAAATTTCTATTGTTTATAAGCCCCCCAGTCTGTGGGATTTTGTTACAGCAACCTGAACAGACTAAGATAGCCATCAACTCTTAAGGAATGAAAGAGGGAAAGGGAAGGATGTAGGGGGAGGGAGGAAAGGAAAGAAGAAAGGAAGGGAGAAAGAAAACGAAGCTTTAAATAGTTAACTCGCCTAGCCCAAGTTCACAGCGCTGGTAAATGACAGAGCTGAGTTTTGATCCCAGGTTCATCTGACTCCACACGACTTTCTATAAACCACTACACGACAAGATATCAACCCCTCAAGGTCTTCATTTGGTCTGGAGTGGACCCAAATGTCTGGTGGGTGACACTGCACTCTGGGCAGAGAGAGAGGAGCCGAGGGCACAGTTAGTGAGAGGTGGAGACAGAGGGAGAGGAGGTTGGGTAAACAAATAGTTAATCAGAAAAATGTGAGGGTGTCCCCTGAACAGAGCTGGACACTGGGGGAGTTGGGAGGGACAGCTCAAGTGCATGAGAGGATTTGAAGCACAGGCAGAGAGGAGTCATGGGAGACAGCAATTCAGGCTCCTGGTGGAGATACTGGTGGGAGGAGAGGAAGGAAGGGAGGCTGAGGAGGGAAAAGGATGCTCCCTGGACAGGAACGGGAGCACAGCCCAGGACGAAGCCCGTTCAGTAGGGCAGCTGCAGGTTTACATTCTCGAATAAAAACTCTTTCCAGATAGAGCAAATAGCAGGAACCCAGGGATATCTGCGGAATACATGAATGCAAGAGCAAAAGGCAGGGCTTCTTCAGCGGTTCAGATTTGCCTTCCTGAACCCTAAGTGGTTGGAAAGTGTATGCCTTTGAAGCTCTCATTAGACAAAGAATGCTTGAATCTCGGATTTCTCACCAAGACTTAGGTGGGGTGGTGTGCTGCACCCCCTCAAGACCAGGTCTCAAGAGAAGAATGTTATATTTTTAAGAAATCTGTAAGCCAATTGTTTTTTGTTTTTTAAAGAATAAGATTTAATTAATTAATTAATTTATTTTTATTGGTCATGCCATGCGGCCTGTGGGATCCCATTTCCCCGACCAGGGATTGAACCCATGCCCTTGGCAGTGAAAGCGTGGAGTCCTAACCACTGGACTGCCAGGGAAGTCCCAGCCAATTGTTATTTTGTTGGTAGCTTAAAATTGGCCACGGTGGGAGTCTTAACACCCCGGAAATCAGTGCAAGCTACGAATTAGGGCTTTGTTTTAATTTCAGACAGCTGGCTGTTGAACATTTACCAGCACACCACTGCATACATGTGTTAAAAGAGGAGAGGGCTTGCCAGGTGACACAGTGGTTGAGAGTCCGCCTGCCGATGCAGGGGACACGGGTTCGTGCCCCGGTCCGGGAAGATCCCACATGCCGCAGAGCGGCTGGGCCCGTGAGCCATGGCCGCTGAGCCTGCGCGTCTGGAGCCTGTGCTCCGCAATGGGAGAGGCCACAACAGTGAGAGGACCGCGTACCACAAAAAAAAAAAAAAAAAAAAAAAAAGAGGAGAAACTAGACACCCACTGAGTGAATAGGGAAGGCATAGTGATGACATTAATTGCAAGAGCTAACATTTACAGAGTAAGTACTATATGCCCTATGCTGTATTAGATGAGATGCGTTCATATATTGTCTCACATAATCTTGTAAAAGCCCCATGACGTAGATATTTTTACCCCTTTTTACACATACTGGGGTTGAGGTCCAAAGAGATTAGTTAGTTTTGCTCAAAGATACAAGCCAGTAAGTAGGAATCAAGCCTCCCGTCTTAGATTTAAAGCCCACACTCTCAGCACCACCGTGGGGGAGGAATATTGCAAAGTGGGTAAGTGTGAGGATGCTGGAGCCAAGGTGCCTGGATTCAAACACTGCTTCTGACACTTACTAACTGTGTGAGCTGGAGTGGGATATTGAATCACTCTTTGCCTTGGTTTCTTCATCTGTAAAATAGGGTGAACAATCAAATCTTCCACACAAAGTAGCATTTCACACAGAACCTGGTACTAACAACAAAGTTAGTTATTATTACCTTAATTATTAACAAAGTTTGATGGTTTCTATCTTATTCCACATTTGATGAAACTATTTGACTTAAAAAATGCATTTGATCTCTGGAGGATACACAAGAATCTAGTTTGTTGGTAGCCTCCAGGGAGAAGCGGGGACAGATGTGGGAAGGAAGCTAAATCAGCCAACATCTACCCAGGAAACAGAAACCACACAAGTTATTTGATCCGAGAAAATTTAATATAAAGAATCGTTAATACAATGTAAAATTGTTAACCAGGTAACTGCAATGTAAACACTCGGAGGTTTCATAGCAGTAATGACCGCAGGAAGCTGTCACCACCCCTTGGCGTGGGTATGGGGGGGACCAAGGGAAGAGTTGGAATTCAGTGAATGATTCAAGCTTAGAAGTTGGGGAGGGGACCGCCCATCCTGTGCCAGGATACCTCTGAGGTGGGGGGCACCTATGGCTGGTGCTGCGTCTGCGAGGGCAGTACCAGGAGGCTGGTATTAGAAAAACTACACAATTGCGTTCAGCTGCGTCAGGAAGGCAGGATGAAGAAGCGATAGTGAGGGCTGTTCACAGTGCGGGAAGCAGACAGGAAGCCCACAGAAGGAGCAAGTTTCTTCTGCCTCCTCTGACCTTACAATTTCCCGGACACCGTTCTTGGGAGAATCTCCCATGAGGCGGCTGACAAAGCAGAAACGCTCTGTGCAGAGCCCCAGCTGCAGCATCCAAAAGCTGAGTATAAAAGGATGGGTTTGGAGCTGAGAGACAATGTCGTAGCCACTGGTGCAGAGGCTTTAACTGAATAGCTGGGTGACCTCTGGAATTTCAGTCCATCGAAAGTATTACCTAATTTTAAAAATACACAAAATGTAAATTTGAAAGAAAACCTGACATTTGTCACTGAGCGAGGTTGTGATATATGCTTGGCACAAAATAAGTGCTTAATACACATTTATTGAGTGAATGGGTGAACGGGAAAAAGCAATTCATGCTAGCGTGTGTCTATAATCATTTGTCAAAAGCTACTCTGTAAATTGTCCTGGAGGTCCAGCAGGCAGAGGGAAACAAAATGAGCACTGGCCCTACTTCCATGGTGAGGGCAGGAAGAAGATTTAACAAGCAGACAAGTGAGTTAATTACAGACAGTGACAGAGGGTATGAAGGCAACAAACATGGTGAGAGTATAGTTAGTGCAAGGGTGTGGATGGAGAGCATTTTAAATCTATCTATCTATTTATTTATTTTTGGCTGCGTTGGGTCTTCGTTGCTGTGAGCAGGCTTTCTCTAGTTGCTGCAAGTGGGGGCTACTCTTCGTTGTGGTGCACGTGCTTTTCCTTGCGGTGGCTTCTGTTGTGGAGCACCGGCTGTAGAGCGCAGGCTCAGTAGTTGTGGCGCACGGGCTTAGTTGCCCCACGGCATGTGGAATCTTCCCGGACCAGGGCTCGAACCCGTGTCCCCTGCATTGGCAGGTGGATTCTTAACCACTCCACCACTAGGGAAGTCCCTGGAGAGCATTTTAGATTGGACACGGAGGTCCTCTCTGTGGTCATGACATTTAAACTGAGACCTGAAAGGTGGCAAAGGACCAGCCCCACAAAATCTGGGGGAAGAGCGCCATAGGCAGAGGGAAGGGCGGTTGCAAAGACCCTGAGGCAGGAGAGAGCTTGGTGCGCTTCAGACAGTGACTGATGGTCTGGTGACAGGAGTGTGCTGAGGCGGGGGGAGGGTGGTGCGAGACCCTTCAGAGATGACAGATGCTGGGGGATGGATCTAGCTGGGCTTTGGAGGAAAGTGAGGTGTATTTTATTCTAAATGTAGTTTTAAAAAAACACATTGTAGTATTTTAAATAGAAATTATCATTGGATTTGTATTTCTCAAAGATCACTGTGGCTGCTGGTGGTGAAGGATCACAGTGGATCAAGGCTGGAAGGAGGGGACTGTATTTGTTTCTTTAGGTGGCCACAACAAATCACCCCAAACCTGGCGGCTTCAAACATCAGAAATGTATTCTCACAGTTCGGGGGGGCAGAAGTCCAAAATTAAGGCATCAACAGGGCCGTACTCCCTCTGAGGCTCCAGGACAGAGTCTTGTCTCTTTCAGCTTCTGGGACCCCAGGTGCTCCTTGGCTGTGACAGCACAACACCAATCTCTGCTTCTGCTTCACATGGTCTCCTCTCTGTGTCTTCTGCCCAGTGAGTCTGCATTTCTCCTTTTCTTATAAGGGCCCTTGTTGGATTTAGGGCCCATCCTGTTAATCCAGGATGATCTCATCTTGAGATCCTTAACTTCATTACATCTACAATGACCTGTTTTTCAAATTAGTGGACAATCACAGGTTCCAGGGTTTAGGGTTTGTTCGTATTTTGGGGGGCCACCATTCAACCCACTACGGAGATCCGTGACGAGATTCAGTGGTTATGCAGGGGAGAGACGATGGCGAATTAGAGGAGGGAGGTGACTACAGCCATGGGTTTGATAGGGGCTGTATTAGTCAGGGTTCTCCAGAGAAACAGAACCAAAAGGATACACAGAAAGATTTATTATAAGGAATTAGCTCACATGATTCTGGAGACTGGGAAATCCCCAGATCTGCTATCACCATGCTGGAAGAACCAGGAGAGCCAAGGTGTAGTTCAAGTCTGAATCTGAAGGCTTGAGAACCAGGAGAACTGATGACGTAAATTCCAGTTCCAAAGCGGGCAGGCTGGAGACCCAGGAAGAGCCAACTTCCAGCCTTTTGTCTGAAGGCTGGAAATGAGCGGTGTCCCAGCTCCTGCGGACTGGTAGGGGGAGTTCTTTCCTACCCAGCTTTTTCTGTTCTATTCACGTCCTCAATTGATTGGGTGAGGCTCACCCACATTAGGGAAGGCAATCTGCTTTCCTCAGTCCATTGATACAAATATTAATCTCATCCAGAAACACCCTCACAGACACTCTGGATAATGACTGGCCAGTATCCGGGCATACTGTGACCCAGTCAAGTGGACACATAAAACTGACCAGCACAGACGGAGAGTAAGGGAGGGAGGAAGGGAATGGGGGGTCTCATGTTCCAGGAAGAGATATACACTGAGTAGCCTAACTCAGGACCAAATGGCAGAGGTGAAGAGGGGAGACCATGGAGAAGCCAATGGCTGGTGGACGCTGCCCTATTGGAGAGGAAAGCTGAGTCACTGCCTCAGCACTGAGACTCTCTTACAGCTTCCGTCTTCCCCCATCTCTAGAAAAGCATTTCCCTGCCAGCTACTGAGGCAAACAGCTCCCATCATGAACTGGTCCTTTGGCGGTGAAGGCATCATCACCAAGCAAGTGGATCAATGAAAAGCTGAATTACACTGGGTACCATCTTCAGACATGGAAACTGAATCTTTGAAAACCTTCCCTCTGCATCTCCTGCACATGCAGGACTGCTCAGGTTTATACAATTAATACCAAGCTATCATGCTGCACCACTTCTGTAGTGTTCTGATTTCAGTCTGAGTGGGTGATTTCCACACCAGTGAAATAAGACCTATGGCTACACTCAAGATCTTCCAGCTTCCCTTACCTTATTGTCTTCTCCATTTATTAAGATAGAAATCCACTGAGATTTTGAGATGTTTTAAGACAGAATCCACTAGAAGCAGGTGCTCAATAAATATTTAGGATATAAATAACCCTACAGACTTCTACCTTGATATTAAGAAAGAATATTCCTACAAGGTCTGTTCTAAGTAAAGGCATTGTATTAGTTATCCCCTGCTGCATAACAAATTACCTCAAAACACAGTGGTTTAAACAACAAACATTGATTCGTTTGCAGTTTCTGTGGGTCAAGAATCCAGAAGCAGCTGAAACTGTGTGGCTCTGACTCAGGGTCTTTCATGAGGTTGCAGTCAAGATGCTGGCTAGGGCTGCGACAGTCATCCGACAGCTGGATGGGGATGGGGATGGAGGCTGTTCTTCCAAGATTGCTCCCTCACATGGCTGTTTTTAGGAGACCCCAGTTCCTTGCTGTTAGAAGGAGACCTAAGTTTCTCACCATGTGAGCCTCTCCCTAGGGCTGCTTGAATGTCCTCACAACATGGCAGCTGTCTTCCCCCAGAACAAATAATTTCAGAGAGAGCAAGGAGGAAGCTGCAGTGCCTTTTATGATCTGCCCTTAGATGTCACACACCCCATTATTTCGGCCACATTCTATTGGTTAGAAGTGAATTGCTAAGTACAACCTCCACTCAAAGGGTGGGGAATTCAGCTCTACATCTTGACGGGAAGAACATCAAATAACTTGTGGGCATATTTTAAATGTCCAGATACTCTGGGAGCCTGTCTCTGACACCGAGTAGGCTCTGAGAAATGGTTATTGTACAGTAAAGGAGAGATCTTTCCTCACTTACTCTAGAAAACTAATGAGCCACAGATTGGGATAATATCTCTCTCCTTCCCTGTGAGTTGGGTGGCAAGAACATCAATAAAACATCAACAATAATAATGGCACCTAATATTTGCTGAGTATGCGTGAGAATGATAGCATCTCAAGAGCAGGAGCATTGCCTGCCTAGTTCTCTACTGTATTTCCAGCTCCCAGAACCAGGTGCTCAATAAATATTCAGAATTGAATGAATGCAATTCTCATTTCAATGTCAGAAGAACCTTATGAGGTAGACAATGTTATTGCTCCCATTCTACAGATGGGAAAATAGAGGCATAGGGAAATTAAGTAATTTGTCAAAGTGACATGACTAATAATGGTAGAGTTAGGATTAGAACACAGACAATCTGACTACAAACACCACCACCACCACCATGGTCCATAGAGACATCGAATGACAACTTGTGATGACTGAACCAGTACTGGTAACAATGGCTTGGTTACACTAATGGAAGGAAGATGAGGCCTGAATTAAAACAAAACACTGAATAATCCAAAAACCATTTTCATTTGGCCCAGGAATATAGCCAGAGACATACTCTCAGAGGAGCAGCTACATTCAAACCATATGGACTTGGCCCTGATCTGTATCCCGGGCGGACACTCTCTTGAAGGGATCCTCAAAGGATCCAGCTCTTGCCCTCCAAGCTGCCCTGAGCTAGGGCATCCCTAAGATTCTCCAGAAAAACAGTGTCCACCCACACCTCTGGAAGATATGTCCCTATTTTTAAGTCTCTTCTTCCTGAAGTCTCATGTATAATGCTTGTTTTGCAAACAGCATATTTCTCCCTGTTGTGCCCTTAGGATGAAAACATATTCCTTAATTTGAAAAAGTCACCTATGAAAAGGTCCATTTCTCAGCACAGGCTTGAAGGGCAAGCTGAGACTGTTCATGTTGCAGGATGAGATCCTGCTACATATTCTGACTTATTAACTATATCCAACTCTTCTAGTTTCTCAGAGCCCCTCCTGCCAACTACAGCAAACACAGGCGGATACCACTGTGCACACAGCCCACCTGTGGAAGCATGAACAAGCACAGAGAAATGCTTGTAAGGCTGGCTTCAGTTTGAGGCAGAGGGCAGGTTTCATGTGGAAACCTGGAGCCTATATGGTTTCAGCTCAGCTCTGGTCCTCACTCAGTAAACCATAAGCAAGCTACCCACTCTTTCTGGATTCAGTTTCCTTCTCAAGAGCTCAGAGATACATGCAGGGCTTCTCTTTTCCAAGGGGTGGGGTGAATATGCCAAAGGGATCTCAGTCCAATGTGGGTTCAGGTGAAAGGGCAAACTGGCCCTGAGAATCCCATGGGTTGAGTACGATTTGAAGATATTCTTTTAAAAGAACCATTGTTTCCTTAAATTTAAATTAGTTGCTAATGGTTAAAAAAAAAAAAAGAGAGAGAGAGAGAGAAAGAAAGAAAAAGAAAAAAAAGAGGAGGTTTTATATTTTTAAAAATTCAGAGATCCAGGAATTGGAAACTCTAACAACATCAGATGGATTGCATTCCCAAAGGGAACAGAGCTGAGTACTGGCTCTCACTGATTTCAGACCAGGCGGTAACTCTTTCGACCAGTTTACCCCAGTCTCCACCACTCCCTATTGCTTAACCCTGTTCCATGTTAATCATTATGAAAATGTAATTTAAGTATTGTATTTGTTTTCTTAGTAAATTACAAGCCTCATAATAGGTCAGAATGGCAAAATTTCCTTTGCGTAAAATTTGGTATAGTTCATAAAAGCCGAGTTTAGCGAGTGCCCTTGCTTTGCAGGTACGTTGTGCATATGCTTGGTTTGCCAACTGGGTAATCCTGACTTCTTTAAACTTTGGGGTCTGGGGCTCCTACCATGACTCAGGGAGTAGCTGACCAGAGTGGCAGAGCACTGTGAGAAAAGAGGGTACAGAGGAAATGTGGGGCTCATTTTCCACCCACCCTTAATCTACAGTCAAATGAGACCTGGCCTCAAGGGGATGGGGAGGGGGTTGGGTAGGAGTCTTCAGTCTTCCTAAGACTGGAAGAATTTGATCCTTCCACCCCAGTTCTGTGCAACACTAAAGTTTTCACCTGGTGCAGACAAAGTTCAGCCAGCAAGCTGGTCACCTGTTTGAAAATAAAGTTTTATTGGAAGCCAGCTATGCCCATTTATTTACAGGTTACCCGTGGCTGCTTTCACCGTACGAAGGCAGCATTGAGTGGTTTCCACAGAGACCATGTGGCAAGCCTGAAATATCTGCTATCAGCCCTTTATAGAAAAAGTTACCAATCCCTGTTCTAGCAACTCAGGTTAGCTCAAGCAAAGGATGTTTGTGGTCAAGACATAACAGGGAATGTGCTAGATGCCAGGGATAGAAGCCACAGAGAAATCAGGCCTCGGGGGAACTAAAATTGTAACTGCAGCTCTTTCTCGTGGAATTACTGATTCTCTGTTTCTTCCCTGGTCTCCTTCCACTGCTGCCTTCCCCAGCTTCCCTTGCCTTCCCTCAGCTTGCACATGGCTCCTCAGGGCTACCGACACCCCTTCCATATCGTGCAAACCCTAACAGCTTTTCAGCTTTGATCTCCATTGCGAATGGCCACAGCCTCTGAGTTTCCCAATTCTGAACTCCCAGGGGAGGAATGTGATTGGCCCAGATCATCTTTTCAAGTCTGTGATTCTTGGCGATTCCTGGCCAGCCTGTGACTGTCCTCTCCCCTCAGTCAGGAGCCCACCCTGGATCCACATCAGTGACCAGGGGGCTTTGCCACATGAAGCAGAAAGTGTTATCCCCTCAGCAGGGGCGGTAGGCACAGAGCCCTCCTTTAGAAGAGAATGCCAGAGGGCAGAAGCCAAAACTTAGCGAACTCAACTTGTGAGGGACCTGGGCTTTTCTTCAAGCCAAAGAACTCTCTTATTCACAGCATTGACCGAAAAGCCAACATCTGAACAATCAACATGCCCCCTCGGAGAAGGGGAATGGATCCCCCTTGGAGTTTGCAGCTGGCTCTTTTGTGAGCAGAGGACCAAGCCCAACTGAAGGAGAGATGAGCAGATCAAGTGTGGCAACTGGTGGAATTTCAGAAATCACTGTCTTGTCCTAACTGGACCAGCAGACAAGAAGCAGAAAGATATCTAGCCTGGACTCTACTGGTGGTCCGGTGGCTAAGCCTTTGAGCTCCCAGTGCAGAGGGCCCAGGTTTGATCCCTGGTCAGGGAGTTAGATCCCACATGCTACAACTAAGAGTTCGCATGCCACAACTGAAGATCCCACATGCTGCAACAAAGACCCAGCACAGCTAAATAAATAAATATTTTTAAAAAAAAAAGAAAGAAAAAAAGAAATCTAGCCTGGCAGACCTTCTCCTGGTTTTGCCACAAACAAACTGAGTGCAGACGCATGTGGTACTTCCTCCTGATTCCAGACCAGGCCTGTTTCCCACTGATCAAACGCTGGGGCTGAATCAGACCAGCGGTTCTCAAACTGCCCCCAGCCTAGCCAAGATCAGGCCGTGCCCCTGGCCACCATCACAAGACTGTTCTACAAGAGAGTCCTGGGCTCCAGAAACACCCAGCTGCTTCCCAGCCTGCTGGAAAATGTTGACTTTCTATTTCTCCCTTGGCCAAATTCTGCGGGTAGCGTGGCTCCCCGACACGTAGGCCACACAATCAGCTCTCACAACCCACTTCCTCAAGGTGATCCCATGTCGTTCTACTGTCCATGATAAACAGCTCCAGACTGGGCAGCCCAGACCCAGGGGAAGCCAGCCTGCTGTGGATCTGGAAAGTTCCCCAGAGGCAGATAGATGGCAGCTGCTTCTCTGGCCCAGGCTGAAGCCAAGCCACAAGCTGGGAGGACAACTCAAGCCCAGGCCTCCGACCACTGATGCAAATTGGGCCCGTAGAGCCTGGCCAGGTCAGAGGGGGCCCAAGGAGCTGGAACTCCGAGGGACAGCTGAGTGGGGAGACAGCCTTCATCATCCTACTAAGTCACTAAGAGGTTTCTGAAACAGGTGGCTCGAATTTCCTTGGAAACCCAGAATAATCCCCCATTCGAAGTGTTCGCGAATCTTGTTGTCACCACCTAGTATTAATGGGCAGGCGCTGCAGAAGGAAACAGAGTTTTCAGCTGCATTTTTGTACTCTGACTTGCCTGACAAGCTCAATAAAAGCTTAAACAAATATTAAAAAACACACAGAAAGTCAGGCTGGTTTAAATTAACTTCCCAAGCACTTCACCTACTGTAGGAAGAAATTATAATAAAATGTCAGAGCAAAAATAAACCGCGCGTGGAAATAAAAATAAAACATAAAATGCCCTCTTACAACCCACTGCTCAGTACGATTTAGTTCCTAACAACATATCATTGTACATGAAATTTTCACAGTCCTAAAGCGTATTTGGGCATTAGGAATGTTGACTCTGAAAAATCCATCTTTTACACATTGGGAAATCATCCCTTTCCCTGAAGTCTTACGGATATAAACCATTAAAAAAAAAAAAAAAGGTCTCTGTTAACTCTGAAATCATAATTCTCCCAAAAAGAATATGTTGCTGGACAACATGACCCCCAATTCCATTTCTCTTAGGCTTCCGCATCCTCAGTCTGCAGCTGGGGCTCCACAAACACTCTTTGCGTCAGTGCTCTAGAAGGAAGGAGTTGGAGGTGGAGATATGACAGGTTCAAGTCCGGCCATCCCGCAGGCTCACCCAGCGTGGAGTTTCAAACGGGAGAGATACTTTGTAATCCTTGGGTGCCCACGCTATGGCCTGTCACATCCTCCAACCTCAGTGCTTACAGTGAGCCGGATATACTAAGAGATTAAAGAGCAGGGGTGTTTGGTGCTCTGTTTGCAGGGTGAAATAAAAAGAAAGAAAGAAGGCGGGAGAAGGAGAGAGGAAGGAAAGAGGAAAGGGAGGAGGGAGAGAGCCAGGGGAGGAAAGTGGGGGGAGGGGAGGGGGCAGGGAGGAAAGAAGAAAGGCAGGCAAGTGAGCATCTCCTGCTCAGTTAGTTCGTCTTGAAAAAATTCTCTCTCGAGCTGGTTACTCCCTCTCGGTTTGCTCAGCCAAGCTGATAGACCCTCACTTTCCAACCAGAGAGAGTGCGGGTGCTGAGAATGACCTTGTGGGCCTGCATACCCCTCCTTCCCCCGCCAGGTTCCTGTCACACCGCGAAGGTGATTTTCTGGGAAAGGGTTCTCCTGGCAGGGCCTGGGTGGAGCAGCCTGGTACAGCCCTCGTTATCTGGCTCCCAGCAAGACTTTCCAGGGGGACCCATGCACGCCTCCCCTTCCTCCAGGGTCTGCGGAGAACTCCCACGGAGCTCTCCTCCATCAGGGAGCGGAGCCAGAGAAAAAGCCCTGGACGGCAATGGAGGGGAAGCAGGCAGCCATGGGACACACTTAAGTATATACACGTGTACGCCCATAAGTGGCATCTCCATATGTGGACAACCGTACAGAGGCACGTATAGCTTTCCTGGTGAGTCAGTCATGACCTTCCCAAGAGACTGGGAGTTGACCCACCAGCTGGCAGGGTGTGGACAGCCGTGCTAGGGATGGCAGGCCTGGCTGTCCCTCCAAGAGTGGACTGGTGGCAGTGGAGGGACACACAGAGACAGAGACAGAGACACACACACACACACACACACACACAGAGCGTGATCAGGTCCTGTCCAGAGGGCGAACACAGACTAAAAAATGCAACTATTCCTCTAATCTGCTTGCGCTGAGCGTGCCAGAAGCAAATACCAGCGGGCCTGGAAAACATGTTTCTGTTCCTTTGCTCGGCTCGGAGCCATCCGCCCTAACGTGGAAGGAAAAAGAAGAGGAACAGATTCCGGGGCTGTTTTGTCTGGCTCGCTGGACCCTCTGCCCCCTTCACCTCTGGGAGGGAAGGACGGGGGACTATTTGGAGCCCCCCATACGGAGAACCTCAAACGGCCCCTTCAGTTTCCCACAAACAAGCTTCAGAAGCGGAAACTGGCCCTGGCTCCCTAGGGCAGAAACTGAGAGCTCAACTCTGAAACACTTCCTTTGCTTGGTAACAATGCACGGAGGAATTTCCACAAATCCCCTTAGCTGTCATGACTTCCGCTCCTCAACTTGGGAAAAGACAGCCTGGGACATTCCAGCCCCCACCCCTACCCTGGTTGATCTGTTTGGCTCCTAGATGGGCCTTGGAGAACGACATACATTCCCCTTCCCTATTTTCCCTCCTGGAGACGAGAAACATCCAAGTCTGACCAGGCTGTGCAAAGAGGCCTGGCCAGGCCAGCGGCATCACCAAGAGGCTGTTCTCTGGCTTTGGAGAAAGTGGGAGTTTAAAGGGAGGGATTGGGAGGACCCAGGCCGTAGAGCAAACCAGCCTGTGTCTGTTTGGGCTCCACCACTTCCTAGCTGTGTCACGCTGGGGGATTACTCGAGCTCCTGTCTCACTAGGTGGTCATGGGGGGTGCCCCATGATGCGGCTTTATAAAGCATTCAGCACAGCTGGCACACGGCAGGAATTTGATAAATGTGATCTGCAGCAGTCAACCCAAAGGTCTGCTACCTTGAGACTCCCCTGCCTCACAATGGCAGAAAATCTGTGCCCCCCAGTCCCTGTGAGTGTCCCTCAATCCCATGTGCACAGACTGCAGTCACCACGTGGGGTCCACTCAGCTCTTCTGCTCCAGCTCACAAAACCCACTGGGACTCAGCTCGGAGCTCTGTGGTGACCTAGGTGGGTGAGATGGGGAGGTGGGGTGGGAGGGAGATGCAAGAAAGGGGGGATATATGTATACATATAGCTGATTCACATCATTGTATAGCAGAAACTAACACAACATTGTAAAGCAACTATACCCCAATTAAAAAAAAAAAAAAAAAACACTTGGGAAAAATGCCCCAAATCCACGTGGATATCCGTGTCTGCAGTGCTTCCCACAGGTGCTCCTGGAGCTTGCCACCCGTCTGAGGGCCCAGGTGGAGTGCTGAGTTCTGCGCAGAGGCCAGGAGATCCCTGCCAAGCTCTGGACCTCACTCGACCACCAGGTCACCAGAGCAGCTGTGCTCATGTCCAGAACTGCACAGAGTCTCTGGTCTAACCGCAGCTCCTAGTTTCCAAAATATGCTGGGAGGAATCATCTACCTTAGAGGAGCCTCAGTTTCTTCATCTGGAAAATAGGAGGGGGATATGGACTCAATTGTGTTCCCCCAAAATTCATATATCAAAGTCCTAAACCCCCAAGATATTTGACTATAGGACCTATAAGGAGGTAATAAAGGTTAAATGAGTAGGGTGGGGCCCTACTCCAGTAGCATTAGTGTCCTTCTAAGAAGAAGAAACATCAGAGCTTGCTCTCTCTCTCTGTGTACAGAGAAGAGACCATGTGAGGACATAGCAAGAAGGCAGCTGTCTGCAAGCCAGAAAAACAGGTCTCACCAGAAAACAACCCTGGTGATACCTCGATCTTGGACTTCCAGCCTCCAGAAGTGGGAGAAAATAAAGTTCTGTTGTTTAAGCCACCCAGCCTGTGGTATTTGTTTATGGCAGCCTGAGCAGACTGATACAAAAGTGGTGAATAGAATCAGTGCTCTGTGGACTAAGGGGTACATTGGAGGTGCCACAGAGGCTGGGAACCATGGGAGGCAGGGCAGAGGGAGGCTGGGGAGATGGGCCTCCAGATCCTTCATACCTCACTCCATCGGAAACAGCACCTATTTTAGTTGGTTTTTTTGTTCAGGTTTAAGCGCCTTTTTTTTTTTTCTAAAAAAAAAAAAAAAAAAAAAGAACGTTTCCTTGATGAACAGGTTTTTGAAACCCCAGGATGGAAGGATTTCTGAAAGCCCATGTCTGCAATCCTAATAGTATCTATTACCTGCACTGAAGCATTATGAAGTCTCAGGACTCAAGGACCTGACCAGCTTGAAGGGTCCATGGCTTGGGAGCCATTTTGGTTGCCAACACTGACGATGCCTTTACCATGTATCCCAGCTGCCTTCCACGGTTTACATTTATTAACCCATTCAATCCTCCCCAACACCCTATGAGGAATGCTTATCAGCACCATTTTACAAATGAGGAAACTATGGTTCAGATAGGTTAAGCCACTTGCCCAGGGCCACACAAAGTGATCTGTTTGATTCCAAAGCCCATGACTACCCTCACTATCTTAGAAGAAAGGAGAAGTCACAGGGCAGTCACTTGGTCAGCAGGTATCACCCCAATCTCACTGCAGCTGAGACCTGCCATACAGAGTGAGGAATCTGCCCCTAAAATCTCAGGACCTGAGTCAATGGGCTGTTTCCTAATTCTCCTCAGAATCCTATGTTCCTCACGAACCAGCGTTCAGCTATGCTGCTCCAACTAATTTTTGCATTTGCTGCTACATATTTGGATTTGGGCCTCTGAAACACTGAGGTGAATTTATGTAAAATGGGCAAATGATCATTTTGAATTTTGTAAATGTTACTTAATGTTTTCTTACTGGACCTGCAGAACTAACAATGTCTCATTAAAGATTCCAGACATTCAAGAAAGGATGAGTAGTGCTCGCTTCGGCAGCACATATACTAAAATTGGAACGATGCAGAGAAGATTAGCATGGCCCCTGCGCAAGGATGACACGCAAATTCGTGAAGCGTTCCATAATTTTTAAATTATTGAATGTGGAAGAGAAAATCAAGCTTAGTAGTTGAAAATTATTTTCAGAGCTTTAGATGGCCATCATGCAGCAAATGTCAGTCATTTTTATTGTTTATACATGCCTTCAACATTTTATTTACAACTTCCTTAATTATCTTTATGCCCATTATTTGATTCTTTTTTTTTTTTTTTTGTGGTACGCGGGCCTCTCACTGTTGTGGCCTCTCCTGTTGCGGAGCACAGGCTCCGGACGCGCAGGCTCAGCAGCCATGGCTCACGGGCCCAGCCGCTCCGCGGCATGTGGGATCTTCCCGGACCGGGGCACGAACCCATGTCCCCTGCATCTGCAGATGGACTCTCAACCACTGCGCCATCAGGGAAGCCCCTGATTCATTTTTTTGATTCATTTTTAAACTTAAGAATATTTTATATTTGTTGATTTGACTTTGTCCTGACAAATTATGTGTATATTTGTATATATTTATGTAATAGCATATAATACAATAGAAAACGTGTATATATTTACACACACAAAAAAAGAAAGGATGAGTAGAATAAAACTGTCATTATTTGCGGATAAATGATTGGCTACATAGAAACTCCCAAATGATATGCAAATATAGTGTCTGAACTCATAAGGGAGGTGTGCAAGATTGCTGGATACAAAAAGCATTTGCATTTGACTATATACCAGCAAGAATCAGTTAGGAAATGTAATTTTCTTAAAAAGATACCCATTTCTAAAGGCCACCAAAAAAAATTAAAGTACCTAGGAATAAATCTAGAAAGGATATGTAAACCCTTTGTGGAAAATGATCAAACTTTAAATGTCATTCAAAAAGATCTGAAGAGATGGAGAGAAGTACAATGTTCTTAGAAAAGAAAATTTTAAATCATAATTCTGTTAATTCTAGCCAAACTCATCTATACCTTTAATCCTTTAATGCAATGTCTATAAAAACATCTCAACAGTTATTTTCAAGGGACTTGAAAAGCTGTTTCAAAAATGTATGTGGGGACTTCCCTGGTGGCGCAGTCGTTAAGAATCCGCCTGCCAATGCAGGGGACAGGGGTTCGAGCCCTGGTCCAGGAAGATCCCACATGTCGCGGAGCAACTAAGCCCGTGAGCCACAACTACTGAGCCTGTGCTCTAGAGCCCACAAGTCACAACTACTGAAGCCTGAGTGCCTAGAGCCCATGCTCCGCAACAAGAGAAGCCACTGCAATGAGAAGCCTGCACACTGCAATGAAGAGTAGCCCCCACTCGCCACAACTAGAGAAAAGCCTGCGCACAGCAACAAAGACCCAATGCAGCCAAAAATAAATTAAAAAAAAAATGCATGTGGTAGAACAACTGTCCAAGACAGCTAAGACACTTCTGAAAAAGAGTTAGTAGGAGCATGGGGTACAGTGGCAGGGGGAGCTACCCAACCAGATACTATGACTTACTGTTAAAGCTGGAGTAATGAAGACTGTTCATTGGAACAAGGACAGAAGATGGACCAATGGAACACAATAGAGGAGCTCGATCAATACTCATGTATATGCAGAAGTTTGATTTATGACCAAGGGGACATTTCAGATAGTGATTAAAGCCTGGACTCTTTGAGAAATGGTGTCGAGACAATTGGTGAATTAAATACAAATAGGTGAAATTGCATCCCCGTCTCACACCACATAAAAAAAAAAAAAGGCCCATCCATTCTGGGACTTAAATATGAAATACAAAAGTGTAAAATTTTGGGACTTCCTTGGTGGCGCAGTGCATAGGACTCCGTGCTCCCAATGCAGGCGGCCCGGGTTCGATCCCTGGTCAGGGCACTAGATCCCACATGCGTGCCACAACTAAGAGTTCACATGCCACAACTAGGGAGCCCACCTGCCGCAACTAAGACCCAGCGCAACCAAAAAAAAAAAAAAAAAAAGTGTAAAATCTTTATAAGGTGATTAGAGAAATATTCTACATGCTCAAGGATAGGGAGGATTTTGTAATCAAGAAGAAAAAGCCTAAATGATAAAGGAAACAACTGATAAATTCAACTACATTTTAAAAAGAGTGCAAAAAGACAACTTGTTGGGGAAAGATATTTGGGACATATTTCACTAACAGGATTAATATACAGAATATATAAAGTACTTTCATGAATCAAAAAGAAAAAGTAAAAATAAATTGTAAACATGAGCAAAAGCCTTAAGGAAGCATTTCACAGAAGAGGAAACACAAATGGCCCACTGACATGTGAAAAGATGCTCAATCTCATTAGTCATCAGAGAAATGCACACTGGAAACCTTGATGAGATGCCCTTTCACACCTAGTCTTAGCACATGTACTCCTTCACACCTACCAGACTGACTATGATTAAAAAGTCACTCAGCCTAGGGCTTGGAGACGATGTGAAGCAATGGGAACTGCCATTCACCACTGATGGTGACATAACTTGGTACAACCACTTTGAAAAAAGCTAGACCTTTTCTAACAAAGATTAACATGCACACTTTCTACCACCCAGCAATTCCACTCCTGTGCTATGTACCCTAGACAGACTCCTGCCCAAGGGTTCCAGGTGACGTGTACAGGGGTTCATTGCAGGGTTTTTTAGTAGAGCCAGGACCTGAGGGAGAAAGAGAGGCTCCTGGGGCACAAAAGGTAAGGTGCCATTCACCCCAAGGGCTGTGTAGGTCGTTGACTCTAATATCACACCCTTGGTGTCTGCAGTGGGTTGAATGGTAGCCCCCCAAAAGGGGGCCTGAAACATATGAATGTGACCATATTTGGAAAAAGGGTCTTAGAAGATGTAATGAAGATAAGGATCTAGAGATGAGATCATTCTGGATAATCTGGATGGGCCCTAAACTTAATGACAAGTGTCCTTATAAGAGACACAGAGAGGAGAGACACAGAGGGAAGAGGGACAGTCAAGTGAAGATGGCAGAGATTGGAGTGATGCTGCCACAAGCCATAAACCAAGCAACACTTGGAGCCACCAGAAGCTAGAAGAGGCAAAGGCTCTCTCCTTCAAAGGGAGTGTGGCCCTGCCGACATCTTGATAACAGATTCCTGGCCTCCAGAACTGTGAGAGAATACATTTTGGTTGTTTCAAGCCACCCCACGTGTGGTCATTTGTTATGGCAGCCAAGGAAACTAATATAGGGTCTCTCTGCCTCACTGTAGCCCCAGCTCTGTTGCTCAGAAGAGTAAAAAA
The DNA here is from genome assembly GCF_964374135.1 of Grampus griseus. Classification (NCBI taxonomy): domain Eukaryota; kingdom Metazoa; phylum Chordata; class Mammalia; order Artiodactyla; family Delphinidae; genus Grampus; species Grampus griseus. The sequence goes on along the minus strand of NC_139019.1, from coordinate 118,294,319 downwards.
AGGAAACCATCCTACTGTCCAAAAACAGTAGAATACAGGAATAAATTCTGGTGTTATCTCACAAGGAAACATTACAGCCCAATGTATGAACTGCAGCTACATGGGTCAATTTGAAAGAACCTCCAAAAAATGAGTGAAAGAAGTCAGGGAAAACTACAGATATATGCTTCCATTTATATAAATTTCAAAAATAGGCAAAAGGAAACAATGTATTGTTTAGGTTTTCACGCACAGGTAGTAAAGCTATAGAAAATAGCAAATGACTGACTAACACAAAATAGTGACTACGATTATTTCTGGGAGGGAAGAGGCACTAGCAGCTTGCAAAGTCATGGGATTTTAGCTGGATGCTGGGGGACTTCCCTGGCGGTCCAGTGGTTAAGACTCCACACTTCCACTGCAGGAGGCATGGGTTTGATCTCTGGTCTTGCATACCACGCAGTGTGGCCAAAAAAAAAAAAAAAGCTGGACGCTGGGTACAACGGTATTTCTTATTTCTCTCTACACTCTACGTGTACCTTTCATAGACTTTTTGATACCTTTGATATTATTTATAACAAAAATGAATTAACAAAGAAAGTATAGGCTTATGGAAATTAATCTTGTCGGTATGCTCTCCTCAGACGAAAGATGCCACAGGACATGGGCTAGTTAGATCATAAGTCATTCAGTCCATCACCTGACACATACGCACCAAGCTCCAAGAAGGGCTGATACTGTGCTAGGCTCTGACCTCCAAAATGAGGGCACAGATTTGCAGAGAAAAGTCTTGAGAGCTTGGAGAAGACAGAGGAAAACACACTGACTTATTTGCAAAATTAATTTGCAAATTGAAACGTGTGTGTTTTTTTTTAACATCTTTATTGGAGTATAATTGCTTTACAATGGTGTGTTACTTTCTGCTGTATAACAAAGTGAATCAGCTATACATATACATATATCCTCATATCTCTTCCCTCTTGCGTCTCCCTCCCTCCCACTCTCCCTATCCCACCCCTTTAGGTGGTCACAAAGCACCGAGCTGATCTCCCTGTGCTATGTGGTTGCTTCTCACTAGCTATCTATTTTACATTTGGTAGTGTATATATGTCCATGCCACTCTCTCACTTTGTCCCAGCTTAATACGGTATTTGTTTTTCTCTTTCTGACTTACTTCACTCTGTATGACGGACTCTGGATCCATCCACCTCACTACAAATAACTCAATTTCGTTTCTTGCAAATTGAAATGTGTTTAGGGGTCACGACTTACAACATTTTCCGTTACCCCAAAGCCTGAAAGCTTTCAGTGTTTGATAAAGGGATAAATCTACTGACTGGATAAATTCCATCCGGTTAAAAATGGAAGAAAGAACACATGCACTTAACACCCCAAAGCTCACTAAAATAAGATGAAGGGATTTTTTTTTTTTAAGAAAGACATAAACCCAGAAGGACAACATGAATAGGAGAAGAGACAGCAGAAAAAAAAAAAAAAGAAAGAAAAAAAAGCAAACCAAAATAAACAAAAACCCAGCAACAACAAGAAAAAGAAAGCTGGAAAGCAGATGGATGAGTGGTTTCCAATTTAGCAGGCCCCGCAAAGCTGACTCCTAAGCCAGAGCCAGGCGGGCTGAGTTGCCATATAATTTGCACGCAGATCCCTGCAGAGGACTCAGGGCTGGCAGCCCCAAGTATCCCTAGAAGTGGGGGCGAAGGTGGAGCCTATGAGCTGGAGAATGCGCTCAAAGGCTGTTTAAGTGGAAGTCGGACTCCTTCCGTCCTCGCTCAGTGCAGTCCCGGGTCTGCCTCTCCCTGAGGCTGGTGGACCCCGGGAGGTTTATTCTCTGAAGAGGGATACACAGAGGGTCTCTTTCCTGGGGGCAGCAGCTCAGTAGACAACAGTGGGATTAAGTGAATGTCTGCCTACGGTGGCAGAGACACCCCAGCCCTCTGCCTCCATCGGTTCCCCAGAAGGTTGGCAGCCGGGGGACCTAAGGATGGTGATTGGTACCCTGAAGAGCTCAGTGCTTGCCAGCCCTCATCACTGTGTCTCATCAGTATGTCTCTCTCCCCTGGTTCCACAGCAGAGTGGTGGGACTGGAACCCAGACACCCAACCAAGCCTTCCAAGCCCATGTACTTTCACCTTTTTCTGCTGGCTCCCCCAACTCAGACAGATACTCCCCTCTGACCTCCACCCCCAGCCCACTGTCCCCAACTCCAATATACTTGTAGAAAGAATTAGCTGGCATTCCATCAGACACGTCGAGGGCCTGGCCACCCTTCCCTGACCTCGGTAAGCTCAGCCCTCACATTCCCACACCCATGGTACCCTGGTCCACAGTGGATTCCTCAGGATTTTCAGGAGGTTTTCTGAAAATCAGGAGGAGATCTGAAGAGTCCCCAAGGGTCCTGGGCCCTGGAGTGAGAGATGATAACAGAGGGCAGAATCTGGTCCTCGAGGGCCATGCTTGAGAGCTTCCTGGTCAGACTCACAGCCGGTGGGTGAATGGGTGTCCCCTTCCCCAAGTGAGGGAGGGGTTAAACAAGTGCTTCGAGACCATCACATGCAGGGAAAGAGGAAAAGCAGCAGCTTCTGTGCCTTCCAGACCTGCAATGAAAACCCCAGTCTCCCCGCTCCTGCCACCCCACTGCTGCCAACACTGGCAGAGATGAAGGGTAAATCACGTCTGTCTAAGAGCCTTCTGAGAAGGGTGGCAGTGAAGCCGTTTCCACACAAAAGGCAGCAGCTTCTAGACTAGCGGGAGGACAGGGATCAGGAGTTCAGGTGATTCGCAGCCCTGCCCAGGATGGGAAGCGCTCAGGCACAGCTGGCCTGTCTCCAAGGGCTGGCGCTGTTTGGTTCCATCTCTCATTCACAGATCTGCCTGACTGGTCCGCTCCAGAGCGGAGACCCCATAACGAGTCAGGAAAAAGAGCAGAAATACTCGCAAGAAACCCAAGAGGAATTCTGAAAAGATCCTCCACACCCACTCCCTCCCTGCTCCAACCCCAACTGTCATCAGCTCAAGCCACAAAGCCTTCCGTCCCTGGGGAGCCCCCAGCGCCATTCCTGCCTGCGGGTACCACACAGCCAGGACAAGAAAGCATTCCTTTCGGTGGGGCGAGGAGGAAGCGGGCCAGGCCCTGCCAGGCGGGAGGGGAAGAAGGATTCCATTCCCATTGTTCTCACTCAGACCGCCCAACAATGGGAGAAGGCGCAGGAGGAAGGAGGTGCCTTGGGAGTCTGTCTGACCTGCTGGAGCAGCAACAACCAGGGCATTCCAACCTCCCTACTGGTGTTTTCTCCCCCCTCCCTCCCCTAGAGTTTCCCACAGCATCCCTTCTTCTTCCTCTCCCTGCCCCCACCCTCCACTTCACCTTCAATCGGCAGGAACCTCAGGGCAGGGGCCCCAGCCCTGGTGCCTGTCACCTGTTGCCAGCCCCTGCTTGCCTTTAAGCTCTCTGCAACATTCCTTCTTGCAGACCTGCAGCCTCGACCCACAGAGCTAAAACCCAAACATCTCCCCAGTCTGTAGACCCCACACCACAGTTCCAGGGCCACAACCACGTGGGGTAGAGACTGCTAATCAAAATCAGTTTCTTCCATTGTAGTCATCACTGTTTTTCATGAATACGTGCCAGGTACTGGGGATACAGCAGCGAACCAAAGAAAGATTCCCGTCCTTATGAAGCTTATGTCCTCGTTTTCTGCTCTCACCTGTGTGCCAGGTCTATGTGGCAAGAAAGTGTCTCCTCGGCAACCTGGCCGGCGGTGTGGCAGTATGGTGCAGTGGTTAGGGGTAGGGTTTTTTGACGCCAACTAGACCTGGGTTCAAGGCCTGTTTCTACCCATGTGCAAATTATATAACCTTAGGAGGATTTTTCGTAGCCTTCTACGTCTCAATTTCCTCATTTGTAAAAGTAGGGGTTTAGTATGGAGATAAGCATTACTGTTAAAAAAAAAAAAATTTAGTTATCACAGGGGTTGTTGTGAGGATCCAGTGAGAACATGCATGTCAAGGGCTTGGCCCAGTGTCCGGCATGTAATAAATAAATGCTCAGTTAACATCGGGTGAGCTCATGGGACCACTCCTCCATGGGGAAGCTGTCTTAGGGAAGGAATCTTTGCTCTGGTTTACTGTGTACTTGCTAAAGTTCCACTTGCCCTGACTGCTCCCTTTTCTGCAACATCTTATTGTGAGCCAGCTCCCACCCCAGAAATTCACAGGGTTGTTTATTTTCCATTTGTCCATATGCTCACCACAAACACAGAGGAGCTTCTCAGAGAGGCTTACACTGAGGAGCTATAATCGCAACCTTGCAGCCAATGCATGGAGCCAGGGGACAGGATCCAAATGAAAACGCTCTCCATATGGTTCAGATTTCTGGGGTCCTTGAGAAGTACAACCCAGGAAGGTTTTTAATTATGTCATTGGGCTGTTTGAGAGAAAAGAGTACCCTCTGAGAGGACCCTTTCTGAGCTACCAAACTGGAAGATGACTCAGTCTCATCAGCTATCTCCTTTGGTGTTGGGACAAAAAGGCAGGTCCCATCCTCCTGAAGACCTTCCTTCCCAAGAGGGTGAACACAAGAAGGTTTGAAATCATTCAATGAACGCAGTAGGGGCAGGGCCAGGTTGGGGACTGGTGACCATACTGTCACAAATAAATCTTGCCCACAAGTGATGTCTACCTGTTCATGTTTGCAGTGGGGGTGGAAAACCATTCTCAGAGTAGATATAAAACAAGGCCCTGAACTCACGAAACCCAGCTTCCCCAAAGATGTTAAATCCTAGTCTCATTTGGGGGCCATTTATGCAGATATTGAAAGACTCAAGGAGACATCCGAGGAGAGCGTGATCTAATCCTACTGTCTTAGACGAAGGTGCTTTCCGAGTTCTTCTCACCATGAACTTGACTTACTGGAGCCTCACACTGCACACAGCCTCCTCATAAGTGTTACCACATTTGCTTGCCTGTTGTCAGTGTGCCTCAGATACCTAAGGAGTTTCCACTGAGCTCTTTGGCTTCTAGACACACAGGGCCGAGAGGAGGTGGGCACAGGCATCATGTCCCTGTTGACCTGAAGATCTGGGATTGGCCGAGGGAATCCCAGGATCCACACTGGATTTCTCTGTGAGTGTGTTAGGGGGTGGAGGCGAATTAGGGGTGCTGGCTTGTCCTTCTGTGTACACTAGTCCATTGGAATAGGGAATCTGGTGTCAGCTCAGAAAACCCCAAGGGGACAGGCCTGAAATGAAGACATATTAAGTGGCAGAAGGCATGGGACTGTGTTTACTAATTGTGACATCCCTCAGGGTCTGCCTGGCAAAGTGAATGGCACGTAGAAGACCCTGCATCAGTCAGAGTTCTGGTAGGAAATAGGGGTCCGCTCCAACCAGAGGAATGAGAAGTTTCATAAAAGTTCAATTTACAAACTTGAAGGAAAGAAACAAGGGATAGTGCAGTGTCCCAGGGTGAGTCATAGTGGGGGAGCCTGAAGAGGCAGGGGGAGGGGAGAGTGCCCACCAAGGCAACCCAGCTCACTCTCCCTTCTCCCCCCAGCCTCCTGCTGGTGCTTCCCATTGGCCAAACCCAACCAGAAACCAGAGGGAAGTGAGCCCAAGGTGCAGACCGCCCCAGTCCATCCCCCACGTCACACGGCAAGGTAGAGAAGGGAGACACTGGTTCTGGAGGGGCAAGCAAAAAGACACCCAGCCCAGCCCTCAGTAAGGATTTGCTGGTTGACTGAGAAGCCAGCATCTGACCCATGATGAAGCTAGAAGGGAAAGAGGCCTCTTGGTGCTCCTTTGTGTTATTGCTGTGTGGGGATAAAGTCAACACACTGAACACTTATTCACCAAGCACGGTATTAAGGGCATTACGTAAATGGTCTCAATCTTCACAACGGCCCCAGGAGGTGAGTGCTGCTATGATCCCCATTTTACAGGGGAAAAAACTGAGTCTCAAAAGGGTTATGTAATTGGCTTGAGACCCATACTTATTAAATGGATTCAAGTTTAATCTTACTGCTTTATTTTTATTTCCCCACTTTTCATTATGAACACTTTTAAATATAGAGAAAAGTGGAAAGAATAAAATAGTGAACATCCTTATATCAACCACCCAGATTCAATAACTGTAAGTACTTTGACATATTCATTTTGTCTATAAGTATATGTAAATATGTAGTGTTTTTTTTTTTTGCGGTACACGGGCCTCTCACTGTTGTGGCCTCTCCAGTTGCGGAGCACAGGCTCCGGACACACAGGCTCAGCGGCCATGGCTCACGGGCCCAGCCGCTCCGCGGCATGTGGGATCCTCCCAGACCGGGGCACGAACCCGTGTCCCCTGCATCGGCAGGCGGACTCTCAACCACTGCGCCACCAGGGAAGCCCTGTAGATTTTTATTTAGAAAAAATATAAGATAATTTGCAAATATTCCCTCATGCACCTTCTAAAATACGGACACTCTCCTCCTAATCACTCTACTATTATTACACCAAAGAACATTAACACCAATTTCCTGATAACAAGCAAACCAGTTTTGAATCAAATTTCTCTCGTATTCCCTAAAACATCTTTTAACTTATTTCTTTATTTGACCCAGGAGCCAGTTAAAGGTCATGCACTGCATGCAGTTGTTATGTATTTTTGTTTATTTGTTTTCGTTTTTGTTTAATGTACCTTAGCCCCTTTTAATCTAGAACTGTCCTCCCAAATTTTTTAAAAAAATTATATCAGCTTGGTGAAGAGTCCAGGCCTGCTGTCTTATGGAATGCTCTGTATTCTTGATTCATCTGACTGTTTCCTCATGGTGTTATTTATCTTGCTTCTGTATTCCTTTTTATTTTTGTACACTGGAAGTAGAGGCTGGATTAGATTCGGGTTAAACATTTTTGGTAAGAATCCTTTACAGGTGATGCTGGCCCCCCTACTGCATCTCCTCAGGAGGGCTGTGATGCCAAGTGACTCTCAGAGCCTGCACTCTGACCTGCCAATCAGAGGCCAGTTCCCCAGCCAGGTAGGAGGGGTGGCGGAGGGCTGGAGACAAGCTCGCCGACCATTAGAAAAATCCAGACTGAGGAATTCCTTACTGAGAGCTGTCTGGTTGGGAGAATGGAAAATCCATGGGAAAGAATAGGGTAAGATGGGGGAGCGACAAACGACCCTGCCTTCAGAGAGCCTTCAGTCTTCTCTAAGCAGCTGTGAAATAGGCCAAGAGCTCCGAGAAAAAGGCCAACTCCCCGCTGCGAAGCACACACAGAGAGACCTGTGCCCCATTCACATTTGAGCTGCCCCAATCCGCAACGTGACGCTATTTACCACCAAACATGTTTGCCTTTCTTTTTGTTCCATACATTTATGTATCATTTTATTCTTCTATAGCCACAATCAAATCTGAAATATGAGGTAAGTCTCCAGGGATTCAGTAAAGTTAATATATTATCTCCACAGATTGAAAATTATAGAAAGAGTGATTTGGTAAAAGTGTACAGTATCCTCACTTCATTTGTTTTCAAAAGTATTAAATTGCTTGTTCTTTTTTTAAAATTGAAGTTGATTTACAAAGTTGTAAAGTATCTATTTTATATATAGTGGTGTATAACTGTTAATCCCAAACTCCTGATTTAGCCCTCCTTCCCTCCCCTTTCCCCTTTGGTAACCGTAAGTTTTTCTGTCTATGAGTCTGTTTCTGTTTTGTAAAGAAGTTCATTTGTATCATTTTTTTATATTCCACATATAAGTGATATATGATATGTGTCTTTCTTTGTCTGACTTACTTCACTTAGTATGATCATCTCTAGGTCCATCTATACCACTGCAAATGGCATTATGTCATTCTTTTTTATGGCTGAGTAATATTCCCTTGTAAATATGTACCACATCTTCTTTATCCATTCCTCTGTTGATGGACACTTAGGTCGCTTGCATATCTTGTCTATTGTAAATACTGCCGGTATGAATATTGGGGTGCGTGTATGTTTTCATCTTTTCCGGATATATGCCCAGGAGTGGGATTGCTGGATCATATGGTAGTTCTTTTTTTCGTTTTTTAAGGAACCTCCACACTGTTCTCCATAGTGGCTGTATCAATTTACATTCCCACCAACAGTGTAGGAGGGTTCCCTTTTCTCCACACCCTCTCCAGCATTTGTTATTTGTAGACTGGATGTTTGTCTTTCTTATGTGGTCCCTTTTGCCCATCAAGTTATGTGGGTTTTGTTTTGGTTTGGTTAAGGATTGTCCTGTTGCAAGAAATAAAAATCCACCTCAGGTAACTTAAGTGAAAAAGTATATATTATAAGGGAATGGATATATTTAAAAACAGACAGACTCATAGGGGTCTCAGACCAAGAGCTGTCCTACTCCTCTCAAACCACATCCAGATGAGTAGAAACAGGGATCCCACATGGGTCCTAAAAGCCCTGGTTTTCAGGACCTCCTCCTTTGGGCATTAGATTAGGATCCGTGACCTAATCAGGATCCACCCTGGTCCCATTGGATTTCTGCCTCCCAGGAATTCAGCACTAGAACTAAGACAGGCGGGTCAGTCTCTGCTCGCTGCTGAAATTGAGGACGTGTCACTTTAGTGAAGCCGAGAAAGCCAGCGTGTAGAGAGGGAACAGTGAGGCCAATACACAGAGGCCAGAGGTGTGTCTCAGGGTCCCAGAGGAAAAAGAGAGGCATCCCCACCGGCTTCTGCATGAGGGAGCCCAGTTCCTTATACTATATGACCCTTTTGGCTTAAGTCAGTTTGTAATGAGTCTGTGTAACCTGCCACTAAATCAATGTGACCAGGCAGTAGCATACCAGGGCAGGGCAGAGGAGCAGCTTGCCCCGTGGGAAGGAACAGTTTATCACGGACATTGTTTAGAATTGCTGGTGTATGGCGAGCAGTCCTCTGCTTCAGTTTCATTCTTGACTTTTTATTCTCTGCAGAAAACACAGCCCCTTAGTGCCTGCACTGGCGGCCGCTCCCAACCGCCCTGCTCTTTGAACACCACAGAGACTAAGTCGGTGAGGACCAGACCAGAAGGGGTTTGGACAGGTTTCTTAAAGCCTTTGTTTCCCTCTGCTTTCCCAGCCCTAATTCAAATACACTCCTGCAAGGAGCGCCCCTGAAAGAATTCCCAAGGGGACTGAAATTTTCCCTCTTGTCAGCCTGTGCAGGGGCAGAGGACAGGTTCTGCCTGTGGGGAACTCAGCCCTGGATGTCAGCGGGCCTGAGCCTGAGTCTTCAGCCTGTTGCCAGCTCCAGCTAAGCACCCCGCCCCAGAGGCTGCATTAGTACCCAACATGGATTTCCTCATGTCAGGAGGGTGGCGGGTGTCATTCTCTTTCTGTGACATTCCCTCTTCTGTTTACTCAGTGAGATCCAGCTCTTAAGAGGAAGTGAGGGTCAAAGATGGGAGCCCAGAAGCCTTCCTGGTAGAGAAGATGAACTTGTACACAAGACCTCAAGACCCAACCCACTGTTACTACCTCCTCCAGAAACACTCCAAGAATGCCTGCCTCTTCCCAGGCCTGTGTGAGCTTCCCCCTGCAAGGCCGAGATAAACGCTATCTCAGGGAAGCAACACTGTCCAGTGGTTAAGAATGTGGTCTCTGTAACCCGGCTGCCTGGGTTGGAGTTCCGGCTTCACCGTTTCACAGCCAGTCACTTTAGACAGGTTACATGATCTTACTGAGCCTCAAGTTTTAAAAAACAAGTTTAGCGAAGTGTAATTGACATATCATAAAATTCGCAATTTGACGACCGTACAATTTAATAATTTTTAGGAAATTTACTGAGTTGTGCAACCATCACCATAATCGAGTTTTAGGATATTTCTATGACCCCATAAAATCCCTTGTGCCCCTTTACAAATAATCCTCATTTCAACCCTCAGCCCCAGGCAACCATTAATCTACTTTCTGTTTCCACAGATTTGCCTTTTCTGGATGTTTCCTATAAATGAAATCATACAACACGTGGCCTTTTGTGTCTAGTTTATTTCACTGAGCATAATGTTTTTGAGGTTTATCTACATTATAATATGTATCAGTACTTCATTCCTTTTTATTGCCAAATAATATTCCACTGTATGGAGTAGATAGATTTTTTTTTTTTAATCCATTCATCAACTGATAGATATTTGAATAATTTCCAGCTTGGGGCTATTATAAATAGTGCTGCTATAAACATTAGTGTCTAAGTTTTTGTGTAGCTATCTGTTCTCAATTCTCTTGGGTATATACCTAGGAGTGGAATTGCTGGGTTATATGGTAAACTGATGTCTAACTCTCTAAGAAACTGCCACACAGTTTTCCAGAGTGGCTCAGCCTTGATTTTATTATTGCAGACTCAGTATACCGAGTCCCTACCTTGTCTGGGTGCAGTGAGTCAATGCATAAATGAGTCAATGTACATAAAGCACTTAGCACAGGGCCTGGCTCGCTCAGGAAATGCTACTTATTATAGCTGGTGTAATTAGCTCCTGATTACCTGACTCAGGGAGTGTGTCTGATTTGAGTCTTTATCCCCAGACCTAGCAGAGTCTCAGAAACTTGAATACAGGGCCGGTTACAGGCAGAAGAGGGTCGAGCTGCCCCAGAGGCATGCAGTGCCGTGGGGAGGGTCCTGCGGAGCGCGTGTGGCAGGACTTCCCGGAGGCAGCGGCCATTGAGCTGGAAGGCTGCCTTCTGCAGGGGCACAGGATAGATCCCTAAAGAGATACCCTTCACACCTCAGGTAAAGCATCCAAAATACCTCACCTTGGACTGAATCCCGGGGCCCTCTATTTTCCTTTTGGCACAGAGGAAGAATAATGGGGGATACTTTCTGCCTACTTTCTCCGTTGCCCAGCAAAAGTTGGGAGAAGGACTTCCAAAGGCATGCAACCTGACAGCTCTCGCCAGCATCAAATTCTTTTCCCCATCCTCTGCCCTCGACCACTGAGGCTAGGAGCAGGCTCTGGGGTGCCCTTCCAGGGGGCTGGGCCACGGGCTTCGGAACTCGCCGCTCGCCCCTCCTTAGGATGCCCCTCCAGCTCCTTCCCACCCATCCTCCACAGCCCCAGGTCCCAGCCTCTGTCCCACTCATTGTCGTATGGTGAACTCCCCACACACCCACTGTGTTCCCCAGGTCCCCATTCTAGCCAGGCCTGTGCGCACGACAGTGTGTGTGTGGTGGTGGCGGGTTAGCGAGGAGGATCGGGGTTCATTAGGGCGCTTACTCTCTGCCTGCCTCCCCCTCACTTCCCCCCCCACCCCCGGTGCCCCTCACAAGAGCTGGAGGTAGAGCAGATTGGTGAGCGGAGATCTGTGCCCCCACCCCTGCCCCAGCCTGATTTATCTGAGGCTTTGGCTCTAATGCACTGTAGAAGTTCTCCACTGCGGGACCTGCAGCAGTCACACCTGCTGCTCACCTCCACCTCTCACATCTGCCGGAAGCCCCCTCCCCAGGGCCCCACCGGCCTAGGCAGCTCAGGCTGGGGGAAGGGTGTAAGGGAGGGAACACTTCCCATCCCAGAGGGCAATTTCAAAATCAATGCATTGCGGACCCAACAGCAAGCCAACTGCAGGTTTAAGGAAATCAGTGGAATGTATGCAATTAATTAAAGGGTAGGACTCAAGGCAGACTAAATACTGGAAATCAGGAACCGGAGTCCAAGTCCCTTCATGATCGGAAGGGGGAACTTCCCCATTTGATTGCAGAAAGCAATTTACTTCAATTAGCAGTGACATAAACAGGGTGATTGCTTAATAGGAGTGCCAAATCTCTAAAAAAAATAAACAGCCTGAATTTTATCCCTCACCATTACATTAGCGGAGCAGGATAGCTTTTCCCCAGACAGGTTGGATTAACCCTTCAGGAGCCACCCCACTCCTAAGCGGAGAGCTGCATGCCTCCGCAAGGTCGTTACATGGTGGTCCTAACATTTTTTGTGCATTTAATATGTGTGAATCAATTTGCTTGTTGCTTTCATGTCCTTTAATCCCCTCAGTAATCTTATGAGATATGTATTACTACAGCCATTTTAACAGATGGGGAGAATGAAGCTCAGAAAGTTCAAGGGGGTGAGCTTTTCAAATACAAATCCAATGACGTCATTCCCCTGCTTACCTTAAAACCATCCCACGGCCTCTAAACCCTTGATCGTGGCCTGAAAACCCCACAAGATCGATCTCCTGCCTGCTTCTCCCACCTCTACTCAAAACACTCTCCCACTAGCTCACTACATCATACATTTTGTGGCCACTGCCTGTTCCTGAAACATATCAAGATCGTTCCCACCTCAAGGCCTTTGCACCTGCTGTTCCCTCTGCCTGGGATGTTCTTCCTCCATTTCTGGGTAGAACTGACTTCTCTCCTCCAGATCTCAGGTCAAACATCACCTCCTCAGAGAGGCCTGCCTCGCTGTTCCCACTCCCTTTTGGCTTTTGACCTGACACTGAGAATTACCCAAAATTATCTTGTGTGTTTATTGTTGGTGTATTCCTTGTTTGCTTCCCTCCCTACCCCCTGACCCCCAGCCCCAAGCTCCATGAGGGCAGAGATCCTGTCTCCTGTCTGTCTTATTCACCGCACAGGGTCAAGCACACAGGAGGCAGACAGAAGTTACCTACTTAATAAAGGAAGTGTTATCCCTGCTTTTATATAAAGGAAGAAATTGAGGTCCGGCAAAGTTAAGCCACTTCATAACGCTGTCAAACAGCCGGTGAATGGCAGAGCTGGGGTTCGGACAGCTTCCTCCCATGTAGTTACACTACACAGCCCTTTGGATCTTTTTTGAGAAGTTTCCCTTCCCCCCATCCACTTTGCCCCGCCACCTTCTCACCCTACCCACCCGAGCCCTAAGAAGCAGGCACCCATCCAACCAGCTGGGAGAGCATTAAAATGGCAGCCCCAGGGCTTCCCTGGTGGCACAGTGGTTGACAGTCCGCCTGCCGATGCAGGGGACACGGGTTCGTGCCCCGGTCGCAGAGGATCCCACATGCCGCGGAGCAGCTGGGCCCGTGAGCCATGGCTGCTGAGCCTGCGCGTCCGGAGCCTGCGCTCCGCAACGGGAAAGGCTACAACAGCGAGAGGCCCGCGTACCGCAAAAAACAAAAAACAAACAACAAAAAAAACGGCAGCCCCAGAGCAAAATCTCTCCTTTCTGCTGAACCTCCCTCCATCATGGGTATCGCTGGTACTGTTACTCCTTAGCTGGGCAAGGTCCTTATTCCAAGAATGCAAATTCTGGAAGTTAAAGACCTTAAGACCGTCTTCCTTTGGCTCCCCATCTGGAAGGAACTGGGCTCCTCTTAGGAAAAGCACCCCCAGCCCCAGGGAATGTGGAGGACGTAGAAAAGTTGTTTGAAGGAGCTTATGCTGCCCAGTGACTGCCACACCACCCACGCCAAATCCCACCGTTGGCCCAAGCTCCCCATACTGCCAGTTGGGTAGGGACTGCCTGGCTTATCCTGGGCTGATTAAACTGGAAAGAGAAGGCTGGGGAAGCCACGGTCAGTGGCAAGACAAGTGGCCGGGAGAAGATCAGAGAGAGGGTGAAAGTTGTGGAAAATGGGACGCAAGAACCTGAGGCTTGGGTTGCGGGGGAGTGGGACTCTGAGCTTCTCCCTGCAGCCAGGAAGATGGGCTGGGGCTGACCTGAAAGCAAAGCTCTTCCCCTGCCTCTGCCCGCTAGATGCTGGCTGACTGGGCCTCACCATCTTCCTCTGGCCCCTCCACATTGTCACCCTCAGGTCAAGTATGGCTGTCATCACTGTCCCAGATTCACGGTCCATTCCCTGTGTGACCTTGAGCAGGGCTTTAACCTCTCTGAGGCCACTTCCCAGTTGATAAGGAGATCACAGTACTCACCCAACCTAAAGGCCGGGTTTCAACAACTTTAAATAAGGTAATGAATGGGAAAATGCCCTGGAAAGTGTAAAGTATAAAGAACACCAAGAACACTCTTGTTTCAGCCTAAGTAGGAACAAGACTTTACCATTTACTAAACATCTACTGCCAAAGGTAGTTTTTTAATGCCCCATGTTTAGAGGAAACTGAGGCTCACAGAGCACCTTGCCTCCAACCACTGAGCACTGAAGCCTAGGCGTCCATCACTGTCTCTGTTGCATGCTGGGATGTGACACTGGCACGCAGACCTGATCTAATCGGACAAAATCCTGGGGAGAGGGGAGCAGCCTGGTGCAGGCCCTGAATGTAGGGGAAGAGCATTGCGGGGTGAGGGGGCACAGGGTACAAGATGAAGATGGAGAGGGGGCAGGGTCAGATCATGGGGCCTCCCAGGCCATGGAAAGGGGTTTTCATTATTTGGTTCCAAATTGCAATAAGAAAGAGATTAAAAAAAAACAAAATCAATATCTTTAAAAGCAACCCTGGCAGCACGTGTAGATGGCCCTGTGGAAAATAGGGGCCAGGATGGGGTGGGAGGAATGATGGAGCTCGAAACAAGAGATATTTAAGAGATACTTTGAATTTAAGAGATACTTTGGAGGTAGAACCCACAGGACATGTTGGATGTGGGCGGGGATGGTCAAGAGAGAGCACTAGAAGTTGAAAATAGTTTACAAAGCAGTAAAGCAAAAATCCAGAGCTGGGGACTTCCCTGGTGGTGCAGTGGTTAAGAATCCGCCTGCCAACGCAGGAGACACGGATTCAAGCCCTGGTCCGGGAAGATCCCACATGCCGTGGAGCAACTAAGCCTGTGCGCCACAACTACCGAGCCTGCGCTCTAGAGCCTGCAAGCCACAAGTACTGAGCCCACGCACTACAACTATTGAAGCCCGTGTGCTCTAGAGCCCACATGCCACAACTACTGAGCCCACGTGCCACAACTACTGAGGCCACACGCCACAGCTACTGAAACCCGCGCGTCTAGAGCCCGTGCTCCGCAACAAGAGAAGCCACTGCAATGAGAAGCCCACGCACCACAACGAAGAGTAGCCCCCGCTCACCACAACTAGAGAAAGCCCAGCGCAACAATGAAGACCCAATGCCACCAAAAAAAAAAAAAAAAATCCAGAGCTGCCTTCTTGTTAGGGACACTTGAAACATTTCAGAAGATCCCAAACCTAGTGGATAAACATGGAAAAACTCTTGCAAACAAGCCTCATGTATGCCCTCAGGAAACAGGGACGTATGGCGCCTCTAACCCCATTGGCTAGAGCCATCTGCTCCTTTCTTTAATTAAGCTCCTCTCTGAGCCCCTTCACTGTTAATTATTCCCAGCTCCTGGGTGGGACAGGACCTCTTCTCATGAGACTGTGGCCCAGCACAGCCTTCAGAAACGACTTAGCGTGGCTTTACTTAGGCTTTGGCGCCAGCTTCGGGCCTTAGAGCCTCAAATTCCCTCGCGACCATGGGGAAAGAAGACTGAGTCCCATTTGAGGTCATAAAATGTTTTCTAAGGAGCTCAAATGTCACCTCCTCCATGAGGCCTGCCCTGACGACTCTGAAAAAAGAATTCCACCTCCCTGTTATTCTCTATGTTTGTACATAGGGGCTTTAAAAAAAATTTTTAGTGATTATCATAATTTATAATTACCAGTGACTCATTTGATTACCCTTTGCCATCCTTTCCCCACCAGGCTGTGCCCTCCTGCGGGCAGGGAACATATCTGTCTCTTCAGCTTGCATCTGCAGCCCCCAAGCACACTGCAGTCACCTGGTAGGTGGTTTACATATACCCATTAAACTCAAGGCACTCAACCAGAGCTTTGAAAGCTCCCATCATGCCTTCCTTCTTGTGGTCTCTCTCAGGCCCCGGAGCTCTGACTGCCACTGCCAACTTCTGTCCACAGGAGCTGTGTTCCCAGGGGGAACTGATCACTACAGTGGCTGCTGAGTGCATCATGTCACGGAGGTCAAAGAGGTTACTGATAACAGAAAGAAAAGCCAGGCTTCACTTGTTAAACGATGGTACTCAGAGGATTATTGCAGACGTAAGTTTTTCAAACAAGGACTCTGAGTGCTGGCCATATGCCAAGCACAATGCTCAGAGCTGGGACATGGTGGATAAGACCAACGTGGTCCCAGACCTTCTTGGAGCTCAAGATCTCATGGGCTCCTCAGGCTTTTCCAAGAGCCATTTGTTCCCCAGGGCAGATGTCCATGGCCAAGGAATCCAGCTCTTCTCCTCCCTTCACCCTGCATGGGGCAGCTTTCAAGTTCCCCAAGGAAGGAATCAATGCAGCAAACCCCACCTCTACTGACTTCAGGCCAAGAGGACACTAGGAATGAAGCCTTCAAGCTTTCATATCCCAGCCTGCAGCTCATTAACTACATGACCTGGAGCACATGACCTCTGTAAACCTCATTTCTTCCCCTGCAAAATGAGATCAAGAGTCCCCACCCCAAAGGGTGGTTATGAGGATTAAGTGACGTGATGATGATGATAATTGCTAACTTTTGGAGTTCGTTACTAATGCCAGACACTGTGCTAAGAGTTTTGTCTGAATTATCACATTTAATCTTCCCAACAACCCCACAAGGAGAGCTGTTATCACCCCCGTTTTTAGAGATGAGGACAGGCAAATCACATCATTGCCCGGTGTCAACTAGCCAGCAAGTGGCAGAGCTGGGATGCAGACCAAGCCATTGTCACTACAGTCTATACTACAACCCATTGCCTTATATGGCCTCCCCCGTGTAAATGCAGGCAAAGTACAGGTTTGGCGCCTGGTATGAAGTAAGTGCTCAATAAATGGTACCTCTTAATTAAGCAACCGGAGGATCCCAATATAAGGCTGCCCAGCGCTGGCGGTTCTTTGGGACTGGCCTGGGATCTCCCAGCAGTCACACTCTCCCTGACCCGTCCCTGTTCCAAGTCCCCAGTCTGCCTCCTTACAAAAGCTCAGATTGAAACAGACGGTGGCTGGACTTTCCCTGTCATCTCCCTGGCAGCTCAATCACCATGGGCCACCCAGCGTCTCAGCCGTGACTGAAGACCCAGACCTGAGCCTCCCTGAAGAAGCCAAGTGGCCAAGTCGTCTCAAGGGACTAATTTTTGCTCCCCCTGTCCCCTTCACCCTACCTGCAGGTGATGGCCTGAATGAAAACAGCAGGGGACTGGGAGGTAGTTCCGGGTACCGCTGGGACAAGCACGACTTGGGTCCAAAGAAAATGATAGTATGAGATCATTCATTATAATATTTAGCTCCCAGAAGAAACCACTGCAAGCCCCATCCAAACCACAGACAGCTTTGGCAGCCCTAGTATCCTCTTACGGTTACATAAGCTTTGCAGGGAAATAAATACCAACTCATCTTGAAGGAATTTTAAGGGCTAATAATCCTTAACCAGTCTGTGCAGACAGGGCTCCCTTCCGAGGGAGGGATTGTGGTTTTCGGGAGGAAGGATTGAGAGGGCCCTGGGGCAGGGCTTAGAGGAGCCCCCATGGGCCTGGCTGCAGGGCCATTCCTCAGAGAGGCTCGGTCCCGCGCGGCCTCACTCATGGGGCATTCATCCCCAAGGCCAGCTGCGGCCCTGGCCACCCCCTCCTTGTGTACCACCAGAATCCACTCTCCAGGTGCCTTTCACAGGTACTGAGCTCTCCATCACGGGAGATGCTCCAGCATACTCAAATATAAACTGCCTGGCTCTAAGGGATTCAGTTCCAGGAGTTTATTATTATATTATGTTTTTTAGGTATAAGAACTCGCCCTTGGCATCAACAAAAGGCAGGATGATATGGGAGAAAGAATTTGCATTCAGAAACCGAAGACCTGTAATTTTATACCAGTTGGGTCACCTTGGGCAAGTTGCTTCACCTTTTTGAGCCTCAGTAAAATAGAAATAACAATTACTCTCTTCTGCCTGCCCTGCCTGGTTGCTGGAAGGGGCAGGTAAATTGCAGGTGTGTGAAAAACGCCTTGCAAACAGTTAGATGCTGCAGACACACCAGGCATTAAGCAGAGATGGTGGCTTCCTCCCTGGGGTGATAGGAAAAGCACTAAAAGCCCAGCCTGACCATCACTCCATGCATGTCTAAGGCACATTCTTCCACTGCCTTGTGTCTTCTGGGGGAAGAAGTGTGTCTGTAGATTGTGGAGCCAGATTCCCTGGTTCTGAATCCTGGATCTGCCACTCACTAGCTGTGTATCCTCAGCCAACTCAACTTACTTGACCTCTCTGTGCCTCACTCTTCTCATTTTAAATGGGTATAGTAATAGTACCTGTCCTAGAGAGGCCTTAGGAGAATTAAGTAGAAAATAGATATCTAGTGCTTAGAACAGTGTAAGTACTATAGTGTTATTAATATCTTAACCAGCTAAGTAAGTTAACTTCTACTAGCCACTGTCACTGAGCAGAAAGAACAATCCTCACACCAGATGGGTAAATTTGCAAAGGGGTGACAGAAACAACTACTACCATTTAATGAGCAATTAATATATACCAGGCACTGTGCTAAGCATTTTACATACATTATCTTACCTAATCTTCATGACAGGTGGTAGCATTATTGTTCCCATTACACAGAAGAGGAGACTAAGCCTCGGCAAGGTCATGTGACTTGTCCAAGATGACAGAGCAGGTAAGTGATGGCGTCAGGACTTGAACTCAGGCAGTCTGGTACTGAGGTCAATTCCCTTAGGCTTATTGGAGACTTGGGTGTTATCATGGCCTCTGGGATCAGAGTCACTGTAGTGAAGGGCTAAAGGAAACAGGGACTTCTCTGGTGGCTCAGCGGTTAAGACGCTGCGCTCCCAATGCAGGGGGCCTGGGTTCGATCCCTGGTCAGGGAACTAGATCCTACATACATGCCGCAACTAAGAGTTCGCATACCACAACTAAGGAACACATGTGCCGCAAAAGGAGCCTGTGAGCCGCAATTAAGGAGCCCGCGAGCCGCATCTAAGACCCCATGCAACCAAATAAAATAAATAAAATTTTAAAATAGATAAAGGAAACAGGCAGATCACGTGTCATGAACACAATGGGTGGCCTGCAGGCCGTACCGCAGTCCCAGGCCATTCTCAGGGATCCTGGCATCTCTGGTTTCCAAGGAGGAGGGGAAGGGCCTCCCTTCAGGGCCAGATAAGACTGCAAGGTTTGGGGAAAAAACGTCAAATCTGAGGGACGAGTCAAGTGCAAGAAGAGACTGAGTCCCATCCCAGCCTCGGTGGCCTTTGTTCCTCTGTCTGTGGACAGAAGTTGGGGGACATCTCTCCAGAACAGTGAGTCTGGGTGAGCAGACCAAACGCCAGGAGCCGAGGCTGCTGGCTCAGCCAGGTAAAGCCTGTGGGAGAGGTAATAAGTAACTGGGCTCAGTGAGGTTCAGCCTGTGTATCCAGGGCAACTACGAGGTTTAATCATCCAGAGATCATAGCGCTGGAACAGGCCCCCCTGAGCCCCAGAGCTGGCAGGCCACATTCCCCGAGTGCCAGGACCAAGGTGCTTGGACCCCACTGCTCTCTCCCCCCCGCAAAGCAAGGGAGGCCCTGTGACGTCCTCTAGCAAAGATCCGATTGGCCCCCATATTAAAAGCAACAACTTTGATCCCTGCCCAGAAGTTCTTACTGGCCAACTATACTCACAGGAGAAAAAGAACCTGTTCAAGCCTCACTCCCCAGACTCCTGTGCCTCCCAAAACACTCATAGGCTGAGAATGCCCTGGAAAGGTGGTGGCTGGCCCCTCTGTGCCAGGCCTGTGTTAAGTGCTGCCAGGCTTCTGGAGATCTGGGTGCCGTAGGGCAGGCCGGGAGAGGGGTACAGCCACGAAGGGATAGGGGAATGGGAGCCTTGGAGGCCCTTGGAGAACCTCGGATAGACACTGCCACGTAATCCTGCCCATCTCCTCCTTATTTGCTAGCAGGCCCCGAGTTGGTAGTTTGGGTCTTCCTCCCCGGCCTGCAGAAGGGCTCCAGGTGGCCGACCAAAAGGCTCGCCGGCCAGCTGTGTTGGGCCCTCTCGGCCTACCCGGCCCCCAGCAGGGTACTCTTCCCGCAGAGCCTCACCCACCCTACCCGGCTCCCAGCAGGGCACTCTTCCCGCGGAGCCTCACCCACGTGGCAGCCAGGCAGCTGGCAGCTAGTTTTATGAGCATCCAAAATCCAAGGGGAACCACAAAACCACGCTGGGCTGCAGACAACCGATGGAGAAGGAGGCCGATGCTGGGGACGCCCCTGCATCCCCGTGGGCTAGGTTCCCACGGGGCTCTGCCTGGTGCAGGGCAGCGGTGGGAATCCACTCCCTGCCCACCAGGCGCCACAGCCTCCCAAGTCTCAGCATCAGCCCCGTGAGCTGCTTTCTCGCCAGGTAGACTCGAGAATGGGAGACAGTGGAGGACGGCAGGGGTGGGTGATTCCACGACATAGCTCAGAGGGTCAGTAACCAAAGGAGACTAGCTGGAACCTTCTCAAATATACGGAGCCTTTTCACTGCCCATTACTAACTTCTGACAAAGGGGAAGAAATCAGGAGTTTGGGGAACTCCCCTGGCTAAAGGATGGTATGTGGTAGAGGCAGGGGGGCAATGTTACAGAATTTTCTAAAACTGCTTTTTTTCACCAGACAATAGGTTGGGGATACTTTTCTGTGTCAGGAGATATAGTTGTACTGTATTCATTTTTTTTTTTTTTTTTTTTGCGGTACACGGGCCTCTCACTGCTGTGGCCTCTCCCGCCGCAGAGCACAGGCTCCGGACGCGCAGGCTCAGCGGCCATGGCTCACGGGCCCAGCCGCTCCGCGGCATGTGGGATCTTCCCGGACCGGGGCACGAACCCGTGTCCCCTGCATCGGCAGGCGGACTCTCAACCACTGCGCCACCAGGGAAGCCCTGTATTCATTTTATATGTTACTTTCAGGTGCCTTTTTTCAGCTGTGAGATTTGGAGGGCATAGAGATGGATGGATCAAAAAAGTGTTAGGGCTTCTCTCCCCTCTTTCTTGATCACAGTCACGATGGTATCACAGATCTTAAGACTGAAGGTCTTAGCTTAGGGCAACCTCCTTCTGAGTGCTCCTCCCTAACCACTTCGGAGGGCCTCTCTCCCCATTGGTCTTTACCTCTGTAAGGTTTTCTTCTCCTTCTGATCACTTCATCACAATGTTAACTAAATATTTTTTGATTGTGTATCTCCTTTGTCCTCCACTAGATTAAAAGCCCCATGAGCACAGGAGCTTATTTTAAGCACCTAGCATAATTCTAGTGAGTTCCCAATAATGAGCACTTCCTGATAATGAGCACAGAATGAGTCTTCAATTCATGTTTGTTAAATGAATGAATGAACACTAAGTTCAGAGGGAGATAGCAAGAGACATAAGATGTGGTCCCTACTTTTAGTCTCACTATTTAGGGAGTGAAAACGATGGTTGTAGACTTCCCTGGTGGCATAATGGTTAAGAATCTGCCTGCCAATGAAGGGGACACAGGTGTCTGCACCACCAGACAAGTCCCAAAACAAACTTTTTGATATGTGAAAGACTCTATTAAGAAGATGAAAAGACAAGCCACAGATTGGGAGAAAATGTTTGCAAATCACATTTCTGACAAAGGAATTGTATCGAGAATATAAAAAGAACTTGTTAAATAAACTCAACTGTAAGAAGATAAAGGATCCAGTTAGAAAACAGGCAAAGTCTTCAACAAATGCTTCACCAAAGAGATTATGCAGATGGAAACAAGCACATGAAAGGGTGTTCAACTGGGAAATGCAAATTAAAATCACAGGGGACCTGTGCACGTAAAGTGCAGGTAAAAATACTGGTGAAACTTGAACAAAATCTGTAGTCTAGTTAACGGTATTGCACCAACATCAATTTCCTGGTTTGTCAATGTAATACTATAGCTACGTAAAATGCTACCATTGGGGAAGCTCACTGAGAGGTTATTTTTGCAACTTCTCCAAGTCTGTAATTACTTCAAAATAAAAACTTTAAAAAAATAATAAGGAAGGTCAGTATGGGTTAAAGCTCCAAATGTGAAGAATGAATGTTAAAAGCTTTAAGCTCCAGGGGAGGTATCGAGTAGGCAGTGGTCAAGAAAAGCTTGTATTTAGTATTTAGTAGGTCCCTACCCCATGATGCATGCCAGGCATCGTGCCAGACAGCGGGGGGAATTTAAAAACCCTGGGCCTGGGACTTCCCTGGTGGCACAGTGGTTAAGAATCCACCTGCCAAAGCAGGAGACACAGGTTCGAGCCCTAGCCCGGGAAGATCCCACATGCCACGGAGCAACTAAGCCCGCGTGCCACAACTACTGAAGCCCGCATGCCTAGACCCCGTGTTCCGCAACAAGAGAAGCCACTGCAGTGAGAAGCCCGTGCACCGCAACGGGCTAGTTGTAGAGTAGCCCTCGCTCTCCGCAGCTAGAGAAAGCCCACGCACAGCAACAAAGACCCAATGCAGCCAAATAAATTAATTAATTAATTTAAAAACAAAACAAAAAACCCCCTGGGCCTATTCTCAAGAAACTTTGAATCAAGAGGGTAGGGAGTTGGGGGAAATGCCCATTGGTAATGGCAGGACCCAGTAGACACATCGTAAGCTGGATCTTGGTCAGGACTCTGTTTATTATGTGGACCCCTACAGTCTCATCTCAAAGGAAAACTATGGTGACACTTCAGGTCTTGGGGTATTGATGTCAACTCAGACCCTGTCTCCAACAGTCCTCAAATACCTAGGTAGTCCCAGTTCCCCAGTGCAGTGACTTGAATAAATGGCCACAGGTCCCTCTGAAGGAAGGATGGGGATATTATATGTCACAGCATTACAGGGTTCTTCTTTCTGGGAGACCTAGCCACCTCTTAGTCAGGGGCTTCCAGGTCTAAAAACTGGCTTAGGTCTGGAAACCTGGAAAAAGATGGTATCTTTTTATTGGACCCCAATCTCTAATTTGTCTCTCCTTGATTTCTTCTGCTGGTACAAGCTGAATAGTACCCTTACTAACTATCTAGCTATTTGCCCCAGAGACACTGATATACCAACCACCTCCATAACTTTCTGTCAGGCACCCTTGCTACCACTTCAGTTTTGCAGGCCATCGTGATCATTATGGTCCCCTGGCTTCTGGAGGTTGAAGCACTGTCCCCTGACCTCTATTATTTGGGGGTCCTATCATTACCACAGCTATTGGGGAGACAAAGTCTCAAAGAGCCACTCTACCCTCAGCCCTAGCCTACAGAGAATAGCCAACACTGAACTTTGAGTGATGCGGGGGCCCCTCTCACCAGCATATCCTTTTTACCTCTTGGCGACTGGTGTGTCCTCTGAGCCCTCCTGGGGAAGATGAGGAGGCAGGTGTTCTGGCTGTACTTAGTTGCTCTATTTCAGCACACCTACCCTCCAAGCCTTTTCACCCCCTCCTCCATCATCTGCCATGGTAACTTGGCATTTCAACTTTGCTTAGCAGGGGTGGTCACTTTCTCCATGCCTCTGGGAACATCCTAGGAGTGACTTAGTACCGCCTCCAGGGTCCTGCATCTCAGGAGAGCACACCAAAGTCAAACTCTTTCCTGTTCGATGTGAACGTTTTGGTCCTTTGATAGACACCCTAAGATCCAGGCCCATGCACACTCTCCCGACCCCTCCAAGCGCTGCCTGGCTTGGTCCTACAGCCCCGGTGGGATGAGCCCTTTCCTCCCATAACATCCCTCACTGGGTTATGCTCAACTTAACCGTAAGTTCAGGCCTAGTGGCCAGGAAGGAAGGTGAGGACAGATCCTAGAAGTACCTGCGCCTTCAGGGGAGAGGCCGTTGCACTGTTGTCCAGCACTGTGCTAGCCCTTACGAGGGAGGGCTGGGCCACTTCTGCAGGCTCCAAACGTCCAGCAGAATTTGGGGACTCACAGTCTTCTGGGGCACCCACCTGAGATGTCTCCATCCCATTTGTCAGGGTTCTAGGGTCTTGACCTTGGCATAATAGAACTGCTTGGTTGGGCATTTCACTTTCTTTGAAGGTTAGCCACTGAACTGGCTTGGGTCTTTGCCCTCTTCTGGAGATTAGAACATCTTTGTATGCAACAGAGAGGCCTTCAGGCTTTCACACTTGCCTTTCAGTTGCCTGTTACTGGAATCAGCTGTCTATTATCTTTCTGTACAGCATCAGTGGGGCTTAGTAATAGCCATCCAATCCCTTCATCCATACAGCTCTGTGAACTCCATACCTTGCAACACCTCCCACGCCTGCTAGTGCATCCTCCACTTCACCACCAGGTGAGTTAACAGTGGGCCACCACCTCATCCCAGGGGCAGCCTGGGTTCCACCTCTGCTTGCTGTCAGCCCTGGGATAAGTGATCCCGCTCCAAACCCCACCTTATCGCCTGCTTTCTTGAACCATTCCCCGGACCCACTGTCACAGGTTGGGTTCTCCAGAAGCAGACGCAGATGTGGAGTCTGGGGTGCAAGAGGCTTATTAGCGATCAACACCTGTAAAAGGAAGGGGGCAGAAGCAGAAGCAGCGGAGGGGAAAGTCCAGCTGCAATGCAGACCCAACCTGGCAGAAAGCCCTGGGGCCAATGGTGCACCAGATTTATCCCTGTCAGGCTGAAGTGGTCAGGCCTTTATACCCTTACCTCCCCCGGCCACTAGACGTGGGCCACCCTGGGGAGGGCACAGCCTTGGGTGGGACAGTTTCTAGCAGCAGAGGTAGATCCTGAGGGACGTGAGAGCTGGGAGCTGCCTGCTGACAGCCCTGCAGCTGGACAGCAAGTCCTGCCTCGAAGGGAAATCTGGGGGATGAATGAGAACGCCAACCCATTTTAGCTGATGAGAAACTTCTTCCCCAAAACTTGAAACATGGGATTTCAACAGAAAATAAAAGAAGGGAAAGTAAAAGAAGGGAAAGACTTTCCCAAAGGGAGAAAACACCTGACGGTTTCCCAGAAGACAGGAGAGTGAGAGGCTTGGATGGGGGAGCTCCATGGGGGAGGCTGTCCCCTGGGCCTGGGGACATGATCCCCTTTAGTGAACAAGACATGTTTGACACTTGCTATCTATCAGTTTCATGTTTTGGAAAAGTAGCTGAGACTATTGGTCATGAAAAAACCCCTCAGAGAGCAGTGGGCACCATCTTCAGAGAGAGGGCTCCCAACATTTCTCCAGGGGGGGAACCTGAAACACTAGCAAAGTTCTTGGGACAGGTACCTTCTCAAAAATTGTGCCAGCTGCATGAAAAGATGCTCAATGTCACTGATTATTAGAGAAATGCAAATCAAAACTGCAATGAGGTATCACCTCACACCAGTCAGAATGGCCATCATTAAAAAGTCTACAAATAATAAATGCTGGAGAGGGTGTGGAGAAAAGGAAACCCTCCTACACTGTTGGTGGGAATGTAAATTGGTGCAGCCACTATGGAGAACAGTATGGAGGTTCCTTAAAAAACTAAAAATAGAGTTACCATACAATCCAGCAATCCTACTCCTGGACATATATCCGGAGAAAAGAAACACGCACCCCTATGTTCATAGCAGCACTATTTACAAGAGCCAAGACAAGGAAACAACCTAAATGTCCACTGACAGAGGAATGGATAAAGAAGATGTGGTACATATTTATAATGGAATATTACTCAGCCATAAAAAAGAATAAAATAATGCCATTTGCAGCAACATGAATGGACCTAGAGATTATTATATTAAGTGAAGTAAGTCAGACAAGGAAAGACAAATACCATATGATATCACTTATATGTGGAATCTAAAATATGACATAAATGAACTTATTTATGAAACAGAAACAGACTCACAGACATAGAGAACAGACTTGTGGTTACCAAAGGGGAAGGGGGGAAGGTATAAATAAGGAGTTTTGGATTAGCAGATACAAACTACTATGTGTAAAATAAACAACAAGGTCTTACTGTATAGCACAGGGAACTATAGTCAATATCTTGTAATCAACTATAATGGAAAAGAATCTGAAAAAGTATATCTGTATCTATATATATGTATCTGAATCACTTTGCTGCACACCTGAAACTAACACAACATTGTAAATACTTTAATTTTTTAAAAAAGAATTTGTGCCAGCTGGCTATTCAACATCACTATAGGAAAAAAATAAATGGAGAGGGACTGGCCCCCTCAACTCCCTGAAGGAAGTCCTGGCATTAGGATGCGACCTGATCACTGATGATGACTTCTGCCCAGGAGAGGTTATAAGCAGGGTTTTCACACCGTCCCCCAGCCCAGACTGACTGAAGGCAGAATCCCTGGGGTTCCCCTACCACTCGGGAGCAAAGGGCCAAACCAGTAAAGCCTCACTGTTCTGTTAATTATGGAAAATAGAGAATAGCAGGACACTGGATTAACATTTCATCCTCTATATATACCTCATAGAGTACTGAAATATCTACTTCATTGCTTATTTTCAAAGACCTAAAAACTGGAGCCCTCGTAGAGAAGTAAAGCCCCCTTGATTTGAAAAGTGACTAACACAGAAAGGGATTTTTTTCTTTTTAATGTTTGCTTTCCATTGCACTTGAATCCAGATAAACTCAAAAGCCCCTTGACACCCCCCTCCCTGGTTACGATCCCCTTCCAGAGGTGACCACAGTCAGGGTTTATCTTTCCAAATCTGCCTCTATGCCCTTACAAACCTATATGTGTACAGATGGAAATAATTTTTGTGGAAGTTATTTTTTTAAACATTTGTCCATAATGCCCTGCAACTTGCATTTTTCACACATCAATTTGTTTGGAAACCTTTCCCCACCTGCAGCGTGGTGGTTTGTAATGCAGGGGTTTGGCAAGGCTGAAGGCCGGCTCAGGATCTCCCTTCCCAGTGTGTTTCCAGTTAGGCTGGGCTAGGAGACAGCTTTGCTGGGATTTGGAGGGCACATGTCACACAGTGACCATGCTCCTTTTTACTCCTGAAAGGTGAGAGCAGGGTTTCGGGTCACTCATAATGCCGTTCATCTGCTGGCCTGTGGCTGCTCTGCCCTTCCCATGTCTGGTTCTGTGATGAAAGGCATCAGCTTCTCTTGAAGAAGTTGGAGGTGGTGAGACTGACATGGATTTCAGTGGACTCCCGCTGGTCCTCACTCCCCCCACTTTTTAAAAAATAGATTATTTATTTATTTATTTATTTTTGGCTGTGTTGGGTCTTCGTTGCCGTGCACGGGCTTTCTCTAGTTGTGGCGAGCGGGGGCTACTCTTTGTTGCGGTGCGCAGGCTTCTCATTGCGATGGCTTCTCTTGTTGTGGAGCACGGGCTCTAGGTGCGAGGGCTTCAGTAGTTGTGGCACACGGGCTCAGTAGCTGTGGCTCGCAGGCTCAGTAGTTGTGGCACACGGGCTTAGTTACTCTGCGGCATGTGGGATCTTCCTGGACCAGGGCTCAAACCCGTGTCCCGTGCATTGGCAGGTGGATTCCTAACCACTGTGCCACCAGGGAAGCCCTCTCCCCACTTTATTTATATCATTCTTAAAACTCTACCTGCCTGCCTGGTGGACTTCAAGCTCCTGCATCAGATGAGGAGACTACAGTCTCCCAAAGACTGTTCAACCAGCTCTCCCAATTGTGTAAAGTCAAATCCCCATCACACACACACACACGTGCGCACACGCACACACACACACACACCCAGTACCCCCTGGTGGTTCCACTTCTCTAACTAAACTGATAAGAACGCATGACTATACTTCATTCTTTTGAACTATTATGGAAATGCCAGCGTTATTCAACGCTTTCCCTGCAGAAGGACCTTTGGGAAGTTCCTCTTTGTTGCTCTTATAAACCATGCTATAAGAAGCACCCTTGGGGCTTCCCTGGTGGCACAGTGGTTGAGAGTCCGCCTGCCGATGCAGGGGACACGGGTTCGTGCCGCGGTCCGGGAAGATCCCACATGCCGCGGAGCGGCTGGGCCCGTGAGCCATGGCCGCTGAGCCTGTGCGTCTGGAGCCTGTGCTCCGCAACGGGAGAGGCCACAACAGTGAGAGGCCCACGTAAAAAAAAGACTTATTTAAAGAAGCACCCTTATTCGTGCCCCTTTTTTAAAAATCACACCTGTGATTATTTTCTAGGACAGAGAAATGAAACTGATGACTCCAAAAGTTGGCACATTTTACATTTTAGCAGATACATCCAAACTGCAGGGAGGCCTCCTTTGCCTGGAACCAACATAGGTAGGGAACATTCACAGGGTAGTTTTAGTCTCCTCCTCAACAAGGATAGAAAAACATTCAGCAGCCATTGATCAGTCAGGGGGAGTACCTTCCTGGGATTCAGCAGCGTGGGTGGCACTAACACACACCCACATGGGGACTCACAGGCCATGTAGTGTGCCTGGAAAAGCGTTAAGGCACATAGTAAGTGTGGGAGGTGGGGTTACTGGTCCAAAACAGCAGTAGCACCCACCCAGACCTCCGCCGTGGTTTCATGGAGGGCAGGATGTGCCTTTCCACCCTTGACTCTGGGCCTTGTGACTTGCATTAGCCAATTAGACATTTCAGATATGAAGTGAGATGAAATCTGAAATATGGTTGTGCATGACTTCCTTTTTGGCCATGAAAAGAATGTGTCTCAGGGACCTGACAATCCAAGGAGGATGAGGGACACATGGTGCAGAGCTGGACTCAACCCACAGCCTGGAGCCAAGACCAGAGAGCCTGGCTTAGATCAGCTGAACCTTGGTGGCCCAGAGAGAGTTCAGCATCACACATTGACATCACGTCTGGTTAGCCTCCTTCAATTTGGAACAGGTCCTCAGCCTTCACGACCTAGACGCTTTTGAAGATTACTGATCAGTTATTTTGGATAATGTCTTTCAGTGTGGTCCTTATGATTAGATTCTGGTTATGCATCTTTAGCAAGAATACAGAGAAGTAAGGCTGATTGATATCCTACCGGTGGTGCATGATTTCAATTTGTCCCATTGCCAGCGATGCTCACTTTGATCATTTGATTAATGTCATGTCTGCCAGACTTCACTGTAGAGTTACTTTTTTCCCTTTTGAAATTAAAAATAGCTTGTGGAGAGAATATTTCAAACGATGTAAATATTCATTTCTAATTTATATTAGTATGTAATCAGGGTTTCCTAACTCAGTCAGCGGGTTATAATTCATCACTGTCATTATTTATTTTGTGGTTCAAATTGTCCCAGATTCGGCCAGGAGAAGCCCCTTCAAGCTGGCTTCTGTGTCCATTTGACATTTCCCCACCAAGTTTTGAGCACATCCTTGCTTTCTGGCACAAGAAGATGTTCCAGGCTCTTCTTGTACTTTCCATGCCCTAATCTAGGTATCAACCATTTCTCCAAGGAGCTGTAGTTCCTGATTGTGGAAAATGATATTTAGAAACCAAGATCTGGGTGCTAGGTGTGTTCATCGCTATTGAGGTGTCACTATTCCCAGGCCCTCAGTGGTCAGAGATAGTGGATATTTACATCTATCTATCTATCTATCTATCTATCTATCTACCTACCTACCTACCTATCTATGTGTTGAAAGCCATGAGTTCTGATAGACATCTCCAATTCCAGTCTAATACCACAGGGTTCACTTAAGTTTTATCCCTCTCCATAACTGTAACTCTTTTCTCTGACACTGAGAAACCTGGCTCTCATCAGTCCTAATCATCGATCATTCGATCATTTTCCCTGATGTCACCGATCTGCCATCACCATCCTTTCCCCTGGATGCCCTTCTTATCCTCTTGACTCCCACGCTGGTACAACCTCCACCCACATGGGCACGTTCCTCACTCTGCTTGGACTCTGAACCTTCGTGCCAGGCCCCTCTTCTGCACAGACACCTTCCTCACTCTATTTGGACTCTAAAACCCCATAACAGGGCATACCTATTATGTAGGTATATACCTCCCTGTAGGTACCCTCCTCTCCCACCCAGGTCTGCCTTCCCATCTTTCTACATGAGGGTGCTCCCTGTACCACTTGGACACCTTTTTCACCTTTCAAAGGCTCTGATATGCCTCCTCCTCGGATACCCTATCGTCCCTTTGGGTTTTGATGCCTCAAGCCAGGCAGTCTTTCTACACAGACCCCCTCCTTACTCTATTCAGACCCTGACTTCATTCTGGACCACAGCAGCTCTCCCCAGGTGTACCAGGCACCTATCATGCTTTGTCCCACCTAATGGCTTCAGGACCAATCTATTCATAAAAGGATGGGAAAACACAGGAGGGAAAGGGAAGGGAGGGAAGGGAAGGGAAGGACCCTCTGCCCCCTGGCTGCTGGGTGAAGAACAGACTGTGGGGAGGCACGAGTGAAAGGAAGGAGACGGTGGAGAGGCTGCTGCAACAATCCAAGTGAGATAATGGAGACTCGGTTGTCCTGGGGATGGTGAGAAATGGTCATATTCCAGATATATTCTATAAGCAAAGCCAGAAAGGTGTGCTGATGAAATAACTTGGGAATTCAACCAAGGATACCTTATTTTTCATATTGCTTAGTTAAGGTTCTCTGGTTGCAAGAAGCGGAAACCCATTCAAACTTGTTTAAGCAAAGAAGATGAATTTATAAGGATTCAGGTATATCTCTCGGAACCCAAAGACGGGAGGAGCATCTAGGTCTCGTGAAGGGCAGAAACCAGGACCTGGAGAGCCAGTGGGAGCAGGGCAGGCTCCCTTCCCCTCTGATTCTTTGGCCACATAGTCGCCTGTCAATGCTGCTCTCTGCACATCTGCTCCACTCTCCTCTCTTGGCAGACCTCCCTCCTCTGTTCTCCATTCACACGGCAGAAGATGGCAGTGATGATCCCCAGCTCCTGCCTTACAGGCCCCATTCAAAAGACTAGAGGAAACCAACCAGTGCCTGGTTCCCGGTCCCAAATTCCCCGGAGAGATAAACTGAGTGGTCAAGCATCAGTCAGAAGTCTACCTCTTATAGGGGAGTAGGGTTACACAGGACAAACTTGGCACCTGCACCCATTTTTGATGAGGGAGGGGGCACTCTTTAGTAACTAGGGGATCAATGGGCAGGTCAGACACCCCCTTCCCCAAGAGTGTCACCTATTCATCTATTAAAGGCAAAGGATTGAGTAGCTGCTGTGCAGTACACAGAAACATACAAGACACAACCCATATCTTTAAGCCAACAGTCTCTGAAGAGAACTAAGATATGAAGCAATAAGAAAATGATTTAAGACAGCCAGGGTCATATGGCAGGAGCTCTGAGAAGCGCTGGTGGCCTTCAGAAATGGAAAAACCCCACAGGCCACCAGGCTCTGTCAGCAGCATCTAAGTTTCCAAAACAGAGGCTGGTGGGGGAAGCAGGGGGGAATCTTTGGTTATTCTGCAGTGGACATGACAGGCCCAGCAGAAGCCCCGTGAGCTGGGCTGTCCTCTGATTCTGCAGGCACTGGGCCTCTTCAGGGCTCTGGACCCCCTCACCACTGATTTACGGCTTGTGCAGTCAGCAAATTTATACCCTCTGTGGCTTTGTTTTTATAGCATTGCTTCTCCAAGGGCTGGCTTCATACCTCAGACGTATAAATCTGTTAGGGGGTGGTATATAACCCAAGAGGTCTTTCCCAGGTGGGCAAGATTTTGTTCTCATCTATAGAGTCTTTCAGAGCCCTTCCAGCCTGACCCCTCCACACCCCCATCCCAAGCATTCAGGCTGTCTTTATGCACCAGAAAAGCCAACCCAATCTACAGTTCCAGTGTAGCTGGGAGATGGGGCCTAGCTCCTTCCTGAAGCCCTCAGAAAAGTTAACTGAGCCATTCAACTGCTGTTAGGCCACCACCTTGGAGAGTCAACCCAAACTGCTAATTTTGCTAATATCTGCCTGCTCTTGTTAATTCTACCATCTCTAAGACCTTGGCTAAAGGGGCTACATGACAACAAAACAGAGGTGGAATCTTGTTCCAACTACTTCCCGTTGTCATTCAAATCTAACGCGGCTAGGATCACATTTGTGGTCTAAAGCAATATGGTACTAGGGCAGAGAAGGAAGTGTCAGGCAGATTCTTGCAACGCCTGTTCATTTCCCCTCACCTGTTCCTTCTGGAGTGTTGTTTTGGTTGGAGGAGAGCTGTCGTGTTTGATGTAGGGATGGGTGAGGGAAAGGGTGAAGAATATTTACTTCTTGTGACTGAAGAGACCCTCTCCCACCTCCAAACCAAGAGCATAACCCCAACACCTTCCTCAGGAGCGACTTGCATCTGTCAGAGGTGGAAGGAAGCTGGTGCTGGTTTGTTTGTGGAAGAGAACTTGCTGGGCCCAAACAATAAAGCACTGTGACCCTCGGCTCTGCACTGACCATGAAAACCGTTTGGTCCTGCAGGCTCCCTCTTTGACTCAGGGATCACAGATTGTGTTCAGAAGGAAATACGAAGATAATATGAGTTCCTTGTTTTCCTCTACATGGTTCAGTCTAGGTCAGCACTTTCCAGAGAGGGTTCCATGCAACATTAGTCCCACGAAATGCTCATCAAAACATAAGTTGGTGAAAAGACAACCTACTGAATGGGAGAAAATATTTGCAAATGATATGACCAATAAGAGATTAATATCCAACATATATAAGCAGCTCATAGAACTCAACATCAAGAAAACAAACAACGCTATTAAAAAGTGGGTGGAAGAAATGAACAGACATTTTTCCAAAGAGGAAATGTAGATAGCCAACAGGCACATGAAAAGATGCTCAACACCACTAACCATCAGGGAAATGCAAATCAAAACCACAATGACGGGGCTTCCCTGGTGGTGCAGTGGTTAAGAGCCTGCCTGCCAGTGCAGGGGACATGGGTTCGAGCCCTGGTCCGGGAAGATCCCACACGCCACAGAGCAGCCAGGCTCATGTGCCACAACTACTGAGCCTACTTTCTAGAGCCCGCAAGCCACGACTACTGACCCCACGTGCCACAACTACTGAAGCCCGTGTGCCTAGAGCCCATGCTCCGCAACAAGAGAAGCCACCGCAATGAGAAGCCCGCGCACTGCAACGAAGAGTAGCCCCTGTTCACCACAACTAGAGAGAAAGCCCGCGTGCAGCAACCAAGACCCAATGCAGTCAAAAATAAATAAATTAAAAAACCCAAAACCACAATGAAATATCACCTCACACCTGTCAGAATGTCTATCATCGAAAAGAACACAAATAACAAATGTTGGCGAGTATGTGAAGAAAAGGGAGGCCTTCTACACTGTTGGTGGGAATGTAAACTGGTGCAGCCACTGTGGAAAACAGTATGGAGGTTTCTCAAAAAACTTAAAAAAGAACTACCGTATGACCCAGGAATTCCACTCCTGGGTGTGTATCCAAAAAAACAAAAACGCTAATTCAAAAAGATACATGCACCTCAATGTTGATAGCAGCATTACTTATAATTGGCAAGATATGGAAGCAACCTAAGCTCAACAAATGAATGGATAAAGAAGACGTGGTGTATATATACAACGGAATACTACTCAGCCATAAAAAAGAATGAAATTTGCCATTTGCAGCAACATGGATGGACTCGGAGGGCATTATGCTAAGTGAAGTAAGTCAGAAGAGAAAGACAAATATTGTATGATATCACTAATATGTGGAATCTAAAAAATACAACAAACTAGTGAATATAACAAAAAAGAAGCAGACTCACAGATACAGAGAACAAACTAGTGGTTACCAGTGGGGAGATGGGATTGGGGAGAGGAATATAGGGATAG
Source organism: Grampus griseus (assembly GCF_964374135.1). Classification (NCBI taxonomy): domain Eukaryota; kingdom Metazoa; phylum Chordata; class Mammalia; order Artiodactyla; family Delphinidae; genus Grampus; species Grampus griseus. The sequence continues at coordinate 118,260,780 of NC_139019.1, read as the reverse complement.
GGGAAAAAGAGGTACAAACTATTAGGTATAAAATAAGCTACAACGATATATAGTACAACATGGGGAATGTGGCCAATATTTTATAATAACTATAAATGGAGTATAACTTAAAAAATTGTGAATCACTGTATTGTACACCTGTAACTTGTGTAACAGGTATACCATACAGCAACAATACTTCAATTTTTTAAAAAAATCAGTTTGGGCATACTAATATCTATGATAGTCCCTCCTGGGATTAATACAATGGTGTGTGTGGTGAGAGGTGTGAGAAGTGCAGGGGTTAAGAAGCCCGGTTAACTCTGTTTAACCTGTTTCCCCAACCTCTTTGACCTGAAACACACACCTTCTGCCATTGTGCCTTCTTTACTAACAATGAGCTTAAGGACACATTTCAGAAAGTGGTGCTCCCGGCCGACTTGTCCAGGTAAGGTTGAATTTGGGAGTCAAAGGGGTACCATAAAATACTGACCTACTTAGATCCGTCCATGAACCAGGAACATTTTGGTTCTGAAAATATGCCCTCTTCTATAAAAGAGGCCTCTGCATCTCAAAACAGATGAATACAGAAATATTTGACAAATTAAATGATTAAAAAAAAATTTTAATCAACAAAAGCCTACCTATCTAAAGTGAAAATTGAACTTGACAAGCCAAACATCAAACAAACATGTGGTAAGTCTGCGGAAGAACAAAAAAATCTAATATTGGAAAAGTTATCTCAAATTCAACATCTACCATGACCTTCTTTTATTAGCTCCTCTCATTGTGATCTATTCGAGAACTTAAGCTCTTTAAGCCTCAGTTTACCCATCCACCCTACAGGGAGGTACACACTCAGTATGCTGCAAGGCTCCAGACACCAGGCGTTGAACATGACTCTGATGTCTTGGTGTTTTCTGAGGTTCTGTGGCCGAGAACAAAATCACTGACGCCAAGGAGGGCACTAACTCACCAATGTAGGAGTGAAAAGGAGGTTGTCAAAAGTGATTAGACAACTCTTGACAAACACCCACTTTAAGGACATGAAAGGAAAAGACTGAAGAAGTTAGAAATGATCATTTCTCTGGAGAAAATGACTGCTGTGCATAGGCATCCCTCGCTGCCGTTGGCCATTAAGACGTAGCCATGAGGTTGGAGTTGGGAAAACAAATAGAATGGAGAGGAAGGAAAAGCCCACCCCTTCTCGCCCAAAGGACTGTGGGGAGAGGATGGCAAGCAGAAACATCAAGAGGTTGACGTGTAGGCGTGTATTTCTCAATTTTCTCTCAGAGAGGAGGTGGGAGCTAGGTCAGGCGAAGAACGCACAGTGAGCAGGGGAGCTTCCTGCCCCGCTTCTGATGTGGCCTCTGGAAGGGTTTCCAATACAGAACAGCGGGCCAAGCAGCCTGGCCAGAGGAGAGGGTCCGGGGGGCCTGTGGAGCTTTCTCGGTTCCTGCTCGGCGGGCACACTGAGTACAGAACCAGAGGCCAAGGGTGGAACTCCTGCCCAAGGGCAGATGGAGGACCAAGCAGAAGCACAGGAGGGTCTACTGAGGGTTACACAGGTCAGCAGGATGTCCCAACAGCCGCTATCTGAGCTGAGTAGGAATGAACTCAAACGTACAACAGACACCATGGTGACCTAGCGACAGGAGTGGCCCCAAACAGTCCTCTGTGACACCAGCCAGCTCACACCCAAGGGCAAGCAGAAGGACAGAGGAAACCCTCACCCCAGACTGTGAATTCCCCCAAGCCCCTCCCTGCACAGCCTCTCAGACCAGAGAGAAGAGACTGAGTGAAACCTCAAGAGACTATTATTATTATTATTTTTTAATATTACAATGAGGTATGTACTTTTTTTTAAAATTAATTTATTTTTTGGCTGTGTTTGGTCTTCGTTTCTGTGCGAGGGCTTTCTCCAGTTGCGGCGAGCGGGCGCCCCTCTTCATCGCGGTGCGCAGGCCTCTCACTGTCGCGGCCTCTCTTGTGGCGGAGCACAGGCTCCAGACGCGCACGCTCAGTAGCTGTGGCTCACGGGCCTAGTTGCTCCGCGGCCTGTGGGATCTTCCCGGACCAGGGCTCGAACCCGTATCCCCTGCACTGGCAGGCAGATTCTCAACCACTGAGCCACCAGGGAAGCCCTCAAGAGACGATTTAAAAGATCAGACTCTGTAAATCAACTATACTCCAATAAAAAGTAAAAAAAAAAAAAAAAAAAGTCAGACTCCATCATAAGCTACACTTGGCTGCACTGGCTTTTTTTCTGCCACCCAGCAGGTAGGGGTAGGGTGGGGCTTCTACCAGTTACAACCTTAAATAAAGAAGCTATAACTTTCTCCCATTATCTTGTAATTTTAAATGGACCATAATCTATAAAAAATATTGAATCATTATGTTGTATTCTTGAAACTAATATAATATTGACAATCAACTATATTTAAATAAAAATTTTAATACATTGTACTATTAAAAAAAAGATATACTTTCTCTGCACATCTGAAAGTGGTGTGAACAAAATTTATGGCCCTACTACAAACTAATGAAGATGTTTCTTTTTATTAAATAACGATGTTACCTCTTTTCGATAGAACACAAATCGGGCTCCTTAGTATGAATCTGTCTACAAGGAATCAAGGTTCTTTTGGAAACAGTTAGTTGTTCACTTTTAAAAATACTTCTGGGCTTCCCTGGTGGTGCAGTGGTTGCGCGTCCGGAGCCTGTGCTCCGCAACGGGAGAGGCCACAACAAGAGGCCCACGTACCGCAAACAAACAAACAAAAAAAACCAATTTCTATTTCATAACAAATTGCCAAAGGATGGGTCAGACGCGTCACAGTGCCAGGTGGGCAGTGCTTTCCGCACAGGGCCTAAGGTGTGGACACGGGAAGCAGAAGGACCGGGTGTGAAACGCTGCTTCCACTGAGCCCTGGCTTCACGCCCTGGAGCTCCCATCTCTCTTTGAGGTCAAGTGCTCACCAGTAAAATGAGCATGACACTCACAGGAGTGCGACCTCACAGGGCTCTTCTGAGGCATCAGTGAGATAAGGCTTAGAAGCACTTGGGACAGGGCCTGACCCCTGGGCTCAGCAGTTATTTGTTACCATTATTATTTCCACATCTCTCTGCTTGCTGCACTGTAAGGCACAGGACTACAGAGTGATTTTTTTTTTTTCCAACGAACAGCAGAACTTTTATGTCTAGAATGAACATCATTCACAGCCATCTCCATGGGACTGAGACCCACATGAGTGATTATGTCACAGCCACGCCCATGCCCACCCCTCGGGACTGCACTAAGCGCTGCTGGGAAAGGGGGCTGGGCATCTTTCATCACTGTATCCCCGGGGCCACACACAAGGCCTGGGACACAGCAGGGGTGACATGAAAGCTTCCCCAGTGGAGTCTTGCCCCGTTTGCCATGTTTCTTGGCCTCTTCTTTCAGAAGGGCCATCAGGTTCTGAGCCAGCAACTTTGGTGCAGCCTCGGTGGTGGTGAGTCTTCACCTTTGAGGATGGGCTTTATTTTTGGAAACTGGGGGGTGTTCGGAGCCCAGACAGCAAATAAGGTGGGGGGGGCGGATCTTGTCAAATAATGCTGAGCGAAACCATTTCTTGATCCAACGAGCTAGGAAGCTGTTCAGCGTGCGGCCTGGTGAATGCAGAGCGTTGGGAAGAGAACACGCAGATGTGTGTACACCACCAGAGGCAGTGTGACTGGAGGTGTGGCGGGATTTCTCTAACTCTGTGGCCTCAGCTCAGGGAGGCGGGGGAGTGGGGAGGGGTGTTTGAAGTCACTGCTGTGGACAATTCTAGTTGTTTTATTTTAAAGAACAACAAAAATAAGTCACCATTCAGTAATGTATATGTGGGACATTTTTCTATGAAAAAGAAATAGTGTGTGGACTCTCAGGAAGGATGCCTCTGGGCTGGTGAGCAGGGCTGCTGGGCCAGAGGGTCCGGGCGATAGACTCTGCCCATAGAGCATTTGGTACCGCTTAGAGTTGATCCTGTTTGCATGCTATTGCCAAGTAGACAACTAACAGCAACAAAGCAGGAGAGGCAGGAGGGAGCAGCATTCCTTTCCTCTACAAGAAATATTTAACCTGAATTTTCTCTACAAAACAAAACCAAAAAAGTAAACCATAAAGGGATTAACAGGAGGCTAATAACCCCATTGGGAACTGTTAATACATCCATCCCAGGGCTGTTGGCCCAGCCGGGCCAAGAAGGACATTTCACTTCTCCAAACTGTGTAAGTTTGTGGTTGGAGAAAATATAGACCCTTGACCTAAACCTGTATAGACAGTCTGCAATAATCCATTTTTACAAATTCTAATCCTGTAACTGGATTTTGAAAGGGGCCACTCTACCAGCTCCTGCCCTCCTCCCTTCTGGGCCTTTTGTCCACTCAGCCACCGTCCCTCAGGGCAAGAGGGCTGGAGAAGGGGTCACATCTAGCCTCGTCCCCACCCACCCTGCGAATGCAGAAAAACCAACGATAACCAGTGATGAAACCCAGGCTTTGGGATCATTGGCAATTATTCTTAGTCTACCTGCAGTTTTTTGTTTGCCACTGTTGGTCCTGAGATGAAATGAATTGGCTTTACCTGAGCTGCTGGATCCCCAAATCCCTCCCCCTGGTGGATTTTCTATCCTAAATGAATGACCGTGTGAGACGCACCATGAAGGAACCATGGACAATGACTTGGGTCCCTGACATTCCCCATGCCCTTTCCTCTGCCTTCAGGAAAGAGCCTCCAGGGCTGGTCTGGGCTCCACTCCTTCTCCAGGCTCAAGGTGAGCTTCCAGAACACAGGCTTTGGGGTGGAACACACCTCCCAGCCTGAGCCAATCACTGTGCCAGGTCCCCTGGGCCACAGGGCTTGCATCCAGGATGGGAAAATGGCCCTGGGGAACCAGAGCCAATGGGCCACAGGGGCCTTGCTGGGGACCCAGAGGTTGAGACAGGTACTCTGAACCGAGAACCCTGAGGATAAAGGTCCAGGCCACCACCCTCATGTCTCACAAGGAGTCTAAGGAGAGCAGAGGAGATCTGAGAGACAGAGTCCTAGCTTGATGATTGCCATCTTTAAGCCCTGACTCCAATCCATTCCCACCTCCACCCCTAGACATCTTAGTATACGATCCAATAAATATACTTTTATTTTTTTGCGGTACGTGGGCCTCTCACTGCAGTGGCCTCTCCCGTTGCGGAGCACAGTCTCCGGACGCGCAGGCTCAGCGGCCATGGCTCACGGGCCCAGCCGCTCCACAGCATGTGGGATCTTCCCGGACCGGGGCACGAACCCGTGTCCCCTGCGTCGGCAGGCGGACTCTCAACCACTGCGCCACCAGGGAAGTCCGGGAGGGCATTCTTGTTCTTCGCTGAGGAGAGCGTGTTTGGGTACAGCTCTGCTGAAGGCAAATTTGCAGTTGCTACCCAGAGCAGAAATGTGCATACCCCTCGAGCCAACAATTCCCTTCTAGGAATTAACTTAGAAAACACTCCCACCTATTTACGAAGATACAGGAAGAACAAAGATACGCATACGCTTACGTTCATATATAAATGTGTAGCCAGTCTCCAAAAACGGCCCCCAACGACTTTCCTCCTCCTGCACAGGCATGGATGCGGCTTCCACATCAAGAGGTAGAGCTTGTCCCCCGCCCCCTTGAATCTGGGCCTGCCCCGTGACTGGAGTTGATCAACAGAAAATGGCAGAAGTGACATTCTGGAACCCAGCCCCATGCTGTGAGAAACCCAAGCCATGTGTAGAGACCACTGAGAGGACAGTCAAGGTGCTCCTGGTGACAGCCCAGCTCAGCTCCCAGCCACCAGCCCGCACCAACGGCCAGCCATGTTTTAGATACTCTACCTTTGCCAACACCACATAAGGCGGAAGAACCACTCAATTCATAGAAACATGAGAAAATCAGAAGTTGTTTTAAGCCACTAAGTTTTAAGGGCTTTGTTCCTCAGCAGTAGATCAGAGAAACAATATTCACTGCCGTCTTGTATGAAATAAAGAAAAATTGGAAACAACTTAAAAGGCCATAATAGGAGAACTGTTACATAAGTAATGGTCCAGTATTCCTACACCAGGAATGCTGTGCTGCCATTGAAAAGACTGAGGTCAATCTGAACGTAGTGACAGGGAAAGGCCCCCGATAGAGGCTAATGAAAAAAGCAAATTTCAGAACATGCCTAGAATAATTTTACGTAAAATGTATATTATTTACGTAAATGCATACACACCAAACCATTAATAGTAGTTATTTCTGGAGAGAAAGATGTGTTTGAGGGTCAAAGAAGGATCAAAAATTTCTTTTGGTTAAAAGCTTAGGATAAACAGGAAACCCATGTATTATTTCTAATTCTCACAACAACCCAGTCAGGTGGGCCTTATTTTTCCTACTTCAGGTGTGTGGACCCTTGGGTTCAGAATGGACAGGTAGCTTTCCAAGTGTCACCCAAATGAGTGGTAGAACCAGTATTTGAACCCAGGTGGGTCCCACTCCAATGCCTGGGTGCACTTTCAGGGAAGACCTTGGCCCTGCCTGAAGGAGCTGAAGGTCTGTTTGGGTACAAGGACTCACTCAGCTGAGAGGCACTGCTTCACAGGTTCAAATCTCAGCCTCACCGCTGATGAGTTGGGAGGCTGTGGACAAGTGACAGCCTCCTGCCTCTTATCCAACCATCAAACAAGCCTTTACTGAGTACCTCCTGGGTGCCGGACACTGCTCGTGCCAGGCCCCCAACACCTCCGAAGGGAAATCCTTGCCCTCGTGGAATTCATGATACAATGTGGGAGCCAGATATGAAACAAGTAACCAAATAAACACATAATGGACCACAGAGGGTGATAAAAGCTAAGAAAGGGGAACACAAAAATGCCTCAGTTTCCATGTCTGTAAAATGGGATACCAATGGTGCCAACTTCATGGGATTCTTGTGCTGAGTCATCAAAACATTTCGTGTAAGATGCTTACTACCAAGTTGAGGACAGACTGAATTCCAGTAAACAGGAACGATGATAACAATGATGACGATGATGATGATTAGCTAAACCGTGTAGCTATAGGTTGTGATAAGGAATTTTTTTAAAGGATGCATAACAAACATGTGTTAAATGAATGCAACAAAAAGAGGTAACCCACCTGGGCTAGAGCAGGCAAGGAGGCCTGCCCAGAAGAGGTACCACACAAGCCTGTGCTCAAACCTGGACCAAGCTTTGTTTACAGGACAAAGGACTCCACCCTGCCCGGGAGGCTCTAGAGTAGCCAAACACCGGACAGACACAAGGCAGCCTAGCCATCCCAGGCTAAAGTGGTTAGTCATGGCCTTATCACAGAGAGGAGCAGGGCCTGCTGAGAAAACAGACTGGAACAGGCCTGCTGCTGCCACCACCAGGAGGGCAGTGTGGGTGGGGGGCACAGGAAGGCCTGGGGGAGCACTGGGTTATTTGTTATGGGGTGAAGAGGAAGCTATAAGTGGTCCTCTGTCCTCCATTAACAGCAGGATGGAGTCAGGCTGGAGCCGCCGGCTGTGGAATCAGCCTTGTTTTTTAAACACACATGGCTGGTCCAGGCCTTTTAACCCCCAAACACCCCAGGGTTCCTGCAGGAAGAAAACAGTAGCCTTTGGTCTAGAAAATCTACAGCTGGGGTGGAGCTTAGGGCATTTCTGTTCAGCTCAGAAACAAACAGAAGATAAGAATATTGTGACAAAAGGAACTGCATTTTATAATGGAATATTCAAAGCCAGGGAGTCTGGGCTGGTTATAATTCTTTATAATGGAGACTCCTCACTGTACATCCTCAAAGCTAAGAGCGAATAATAAAAATGGATTACTCCCGTCTGCAAAGAAATACAAACTATTTATTTCTACCTCATCCACCCTTCTGAGGGGAGGGGACAGGTATCTCACCTGTTAGCAAACGTCACCTGAAAGTATGAGGTCTAGAAGAATTTAGACCCCGCACCCCTCTGTGCCCCAGCCCCCACTGTATTCCTCTGGGACTTTTCTACAGCACCCTTTGGTGAGGTGATTGGTGAAGTGGTGGCGATTACACCAGTGATGCTTCCCTTTCTGGAGAAGTCCAGACACCTTGGCAAGTTCATGGAGGCCAGGGACCCTCTCCCCAGAAAATGCACGTGTGCCCACCACACAGAACTGTGCAGCATCAGGGGCCCAAGACTCCCCCTCTGCCCCCAAGCACATTCTAAGTCTCCAAGGACCCCAGGTTCTGCTCTTCCCAGATCAGACTGACTGGTAAGCGTCCTCCCAGCCCTCATTCTCCAATTGCTTTGATTCCATTCTCTACACGAGATAATCCTTAGCAATCAGAGGCTAATGACAAAAAAATTCAGGGCTCAGAAACACCCAGGCGAGTGGGGAAGCTCCAGTTAGCAGGAGGAGAACTACTACCACTGGGGAGACCAGGGCGTTTGAGCAAGACCCTGGACAGTGGCTCTGAACCCAACTCTCATGCATGTTGCGGGGAGGGTCCCTAGGACACTTAAGGCTCAACAGGACTTCCATCTGTCTCATCAGACCCACTGCTTGGCTAAGGAGGCACTGATGAGAAAGCGGAGGGTCCCCAGTCCCCAGAGCCACCCGCCTCTCCTGGGGCCTCCACCCCACACTCCACGATGGGGTCCACAAGGCCATGCTGCTGAGCGGGGGCAGCCCTGCCTGAGAGTCCAGACCAGACTGGCTGAGGCTCGCCAACCTCAGAGAAAGGTCAGGAGGTGAACACTTCATATTCACCGTGACTCGCGGACTTCCCTGGTGGTTAAGACTCCACGCTTCCAATGCAGGGGCCCGGGTTCAATCCCTGGTCAAGGAACTAGATCCCGCATGCCACAACTAAGACCTGGCACAGCCAAATAAATAAACAAATAAATACTTTAAAAAAATTCACCACGACTCGTATCTAGCCTTGACGAAGTACAAAGATCTGGGGCTGCGTTTCAGCCCCCAACCCCACCCAACTGACCACTGATGGGGGCTGTCTTTCCCAGAGCCTTCCATCTTTATCTACCGAACTGGGGTTCCGTGCTACCTTCCCACGCCTGCCCCCACATACACAAGAACCATCCCAGATCTTCCAGAAAGCAATGTGCAAGGCAAAACTGCCCCAAAGGCAGTCCCTTCAGAAACCAGGGTGATCAGGACAAAGGAACGTATGTGAGGCGGGAAGGTTAGGATCCACAAGCCTCTGGTCAGGCTCAGCGGGAACAAGCCAGCCCCCAAACGCGGGAATGATTACTAACAGACCGTGGCCCAACCTTACACGTGTTCCACATCCACAAACTGGAAAAAATGTCGAATTAAATATGAAACAGGAAACGGAGATAAAGAGCTATGCACACAAACACATACACACACTCTTCTAGTTAGCATGGGAGGAAAGCCAGTGGTGGTGATTTTTAATTAGAAAGGAGGACTAATAGCCGCCTCCCAAGGCCAAGGTCTTCACCACTGGAGCACTGGGCCAGCGTTAACCCTTGTGGCCCCAGTGTGGGTGCCTTGCTATCAATGACCCCACTCTAGAGAAAGCTCATGGGGGTTTTCTAAGCCTGGCTCGTCAACCGAAGTATCTTTAAGACAGAGAAGGAGGGAGGGAGGGATGAGAGAAGCGAAGGGTCGGGAGAGAAGTGAGTCAACCCCTCTACCAGGATGGTGTATGGGTGAAGTCACCTGAAGCCTGAGAGAACTGGGTTCAACTCCCAGCTCTTCTGTGTACAGCTGTGTGACCATGGACTGCTTACTTACTCCATCTTTTGGTCTCAATTTTCCTTGTCTGTGAACTGCGGATGATAGTACGAATTGGACAGTGTTGTGAGGATTAAATGAGATAACGTATGAAAAGCATTATATATGAATGTATGCCTGGAACATTATAAGGACTCAAACATGGTGGCGACTGCAACTATTAAATTAGTTTTGTTATCACTCTTTAGTCTGCTTCACGTGTCTGAGGCAGCCATTTGCTCCAATGAAACACAAGGGGATAAACCCCCTCCTGAAGAGACTGAGCTCAAAACGTGTGGGAGGTGAGGGGAGAGAGAGTAGATGCTCCTTCCGTTAACAGACGGAAACCATCACCCCACTGAGAGTGAAACGCTGACAGCCTGGAGCGGGGAGTCCATAGGCTGTCCTTTAGGGAAACCCCCCATCTCTACAGAGAGAGCAAAACAGAAGCTGAGGCCCCTCCTCCTCCAGCCCCTTCCCCACCCATCACTCCCCTGAGAGGCATTTGATTTGAGCACGGACAACAATACAGGTCCACGGGTTTTCCTCCTTTCTCTTCCCAAGACTGTGTGAGCTAGAACAGGCAGGGAAAAGTAGCCTTGGTTGTTTCTAAAACAAAAGTGATCATTTAGAGGTAATCATTATGGTCTTGAAAGAACTCTTCATAGCTCAAAGACCATTTAAACAGCTAGTGCATAGAACAGTGCTAGGCACACAGTAGGTGCTCAATAAGTATCTGCTGAGCGACCAAATGGACAAGTGTGATCTGTCCCCACAGTGGCTACTCTTGAGGCATCCACAGTCCAATGAAAGAGACGCACAGAAAGAAGCTACTATGCCCCCTCACCAAGTTTCCAGGTACAGGGTCACAAAAAGCAGTTAAATTATAGCCTCCAAACACATTTCTCATTTTATAAAATCAGTTTTGGAAAGAACTGAGGTTTCCTCTCTCTCTCTCTGCCTCCCTGTCACCTATTACCCACATATTCATACCTAAGACATCCGACCCAAGACCTGACACATAGTAGGTTTGCAATAAATATTTGTGGAATAAAAATTAATTAAGAAATGCATTTACTGACATCAAGAGCCACAGTGCTGGCCTGATGCAACTGTCAGAGAAAGATGGCAGCAGAGCCTGGAGCAAGCCAGCCCTGTGAGCTTTCTTCCATCACCATCTCCTACCATGTAGTATTTGCCTAAATGAAAGCAGACCTGCTTTCAGGTCCAGACCTGCTTCTCACTCCAGTGACTCAAGAGATACGTTTTAGAAAAGCACAGTCCACCTTAATTATTAGCAGTAGACACAGTGCCAATAATTTACATTTTGTGAGCATTTCTATGCCAGGCACCATGCTGGTTGATTTACATCCAATGTATCCTTTCAGTCTCAGAAGAATAAAAGCAGGTTATATTATCCCCATTATATAGATAAATAAACTATGGCTGACAGAAGTGAAATAACTTGCCCAACGCCACACAGCCAGTCTGTGAGACCCCAGAGGGTCTTCCTACCCCACCTCTCAGCACATCTCTCCAACCCGTGTCAGCTTCCAAGCCCGCCCAGCTGCGTCCATTCCTCAGAACACCTCGGACCCGTGTTCAAGCACTTTCCTTGGCCTGGAAAGCCCTTCCCCACTTGCAAGGCTGTGCTCAAATGCTGCTCCTTTCTGGAACCTCCCCCACCCCAGCCCAGGCAGAGCACCTGCTCCTTTCTCTGTGCCTTGAGCATCGTGCCACAAACCCAAGACAATCCAAGCGAGGGTCGGGAGCCAGTGTCACCTGTACTTCCAGCACCTAGCACGGTCACCTGTCTGCCCCACAGCACGAACATAACGCATGTCCTACAATTAAGTAAAATCAAACACACCCTTCCCCAAATAGCAAAATGGAGAAATAACCCCCCCAACCCAGGGACGTGCCCATTCTGGTCCCATCTGCTCCCCGGGATGCGGCTGACCAATGGGGTTGAAGTGCAGTCAGAAGAAGATAAGAATTGGGCTGGTGCCCCAGACAGCCCCGGGCAGGGGTCCAGGCCCCAGGAGAGGCAGTGGTGGCTTCCTCTCCTGCCCTCAGCAGGTGCCGGGGTGCGGGGCGGGGGGCAGGTGCCAGTCGGGCTGAGATGGTTCCAGGCCAGCTGGGTTCTGGGTGGTGGCGACCCTGACCCCGCAGACAGGGTCACAGCCGCAGCCATGCCGCCCCTGAGGTCTCCTGCAGGCCACTCCCTGGCCTCCCCTCTGGGGATCCCCACGAGCTCATTGCTTTTATGCCAAGGAAGCCAGCAGAACAAGTTACTTCCTGGGCTCGTCTTCAAGGCCAAGGGCTTTCTTCCTGTCAGAACAAGAGGCCATTCCCCCAGAAGTCCCAGCTTTTCTTCTCTCTCTTATCAGAGACTTCTGGGTAGAGAGGACAAGGTTGGCGGGTGGTGCTGCACGTGGTGGTGGTGAACCTTCCTGTTGAGACGCCTGTAAAGGGCTGGATCCAGCACCTGGGAGGGAGGCATGGGGTCCCCCTCCGTGGAAGGGCTGGGGGGCTTGCTTGTTGTCTTCCAGGAACAGAATGAACTAAAAGAACCATGGGAAATCCCTTCCAACCCCCAAATTTTGTGTTCTATCTGGAGGCTAGTCCTAGGTATCTACAGTTCAGGTGGCTACAATTTATTGTCCAAACCAAGATACCTTCTTAAATGAAAGGGGTCAAATAGGCATAAACTGGGCCTGCCCCCTGGCAAACTGGGACATCTGGTCCTTCTACCTATGTGGTTGAGGGCAGGGAACACCTTCCCAGAGTGCAAGTTTGCCTGGCTCCGAACCTGGAATCACGGTTCAAACTTTTCAACTTCTCAAAAAAGATTCTGTCAAACCACTTCTCTGAGTGACATCATAAGATACGTAATAAATCATAATGTAATCTGCCCTTTGCCTGAAGTCCTCTGGTTTCTCCTGTAGATGCTCTAAACAGAGGTGCATGTCAGGGGCCTTCTTTGGGTGGGGCCGACACCCCCAAAAGAGAAGACAGATAATTCCAAGTGGCCTGTGCTACTGAATGACTCTGTCTGTACTGCCTCTTCCGAGAGGTGGGTGCAGGGAAACAGGGCCTTTAACC